>NC_141938.1:10001074-11248957 GCF_057802395.1 Ceratotherium simum simum | reverse complement strand
TATCGCCAAAGCCCCAGTACACAGTCATATATCCTAGTTGTAGGTCCTTCTAGTTCTTCTATGTGGCATGCAGCCTCATCACATCTTGAGGAGCGGTGAGTAGGTCCGCGCCCAGGATACCTACTGGCGAACCCTGGGCCGCCAAAACAGAACGTGTGAACTTAACCGCTACTCCACTGGGCCAGCCCCCATGATAGCTATTTTGAATGCTCTGTCATTTAGATTATAGGTTTCTGTGCCTTCAGGATTGACTTCTGGGTGCTTGTCACTTTCCTTCTGGTCTGGATATTTAATATATTTTTTCACACTGTTTGACGGTGTGGATTTGTGTCTCCGCATGATAGTATCTGGTTGCAGCTTCCACCTGCCACCACTGGGTGGGGGTCAAGAGCTGTATATTCTGAGCCCACAGTGATCCATGGATACTTTGGCCGACTGGCTGTGCTGGAGCACTGGACAGGGGGAGGGATGCTTTCTTTTGCCTGCCCAATCCCAGGGGCTTCTCGCTCTTCCTTTGCTATCTGCTCTCCTGGGGTGCTAGCTTGATGAAGATACCCCTCAACAGTTCAGTCACCTCTGTGTGGGGGTTTCCCATGGGCTGTGAGCGAACTTGGAGAGTCACAGTTTTCCCACAGAGGGCCGCCTCTCCCCCTCTCTCTGCAAGCCATGCGGTCCCGAGGTCACTGCCATTGGGGAGCAAGAGGAGCTCTCTTTACCTCCTTCCACTTCCTCCGGGGGGGGTGTCCAGCACCTCCACGTTCAGATGTATAGCTGGGTGGGTCTCTCAGATGTCTTTTGTGTTGTGTGAGTGTCCTCTTTTGGTATATGAATGTCCTTTTTGTTGTATCTTAGTGGGGAGAGTCTAAGGGGAGAGCTTGCTCCATCATGATGCTGACGTCACCTCCCAAATATTTTATAATAATATATGGACTGTAACTTTACTCAAATTGTGAAAAAACCTTTAGAGACTGTCATCAAAAGTGTAATGCTGGATAGCTCAAGTTGTGCAGCCCATTCTTCTCAAAGAACCAACACTGCTAATTCTAGCTCTTTCTCCTTTACAAGTATTTAAATCATAAAAGAGTACCCGGTATGTAGCATTTCTATTCTTGGCTCAATAAATTATTCAACATTCTTTTAGCAAGCAAAAATAAGTTAAATACCACAAAAATGTTCACCCTCAAAACACAGATTTGCAAAGATACTGGAGACGTCCAAAATTAACCAACAGGCTACCCCTGGGCCAATAATTTTTAAAAACTTCCTTACCATGCTAATACTGTGCTTTAATCTTGGTTGGCTGTTCCCATTTTTCCTTCTGAACAAAAAACCTGAGACTGGTTTTACTGCTGCCCACATCCGCCATTTTCGACACAAGCAACAGTAATGGAGGAAGACCCAAATGTACTATCTTTCACATGCAGGCACTTGGTAAAGCTGCCAGGGGTGGCCAGTGTCCACCTGGAACAGGTACAATAGTAACCATGCCTTCTCCATCCAAATTCTAGTTTCATTCTTGCCTCCACAATAACCTTCAAAGCTGACCACATAAGCAACTCATCCACGCATCCGTGCAATCATTCATATATTCAGGGCTCTGAATATGAATATGAAAGCCACTCAGCTAGGGTCAACAGGGAAAACAATCAGGTAAGTACAATACCTGTCAGGGACCCTGACAGACTGGACACCCTAACCCAGCAGAAGGACTCAAGGAGGATTTCACAGTGGAAATTACTTTTCAGCTAAGACCTGAAGGATGGGTAAGAGTTAACCCAAAATTGGGGAAAGCAAGAGTAAAAAGATGAGGGAGAACATTCAGGCAGGGGAACTAGCATGTTAGAAGGCTCAAAAGTAATAAATAAGAATAACGATGATATTAACAAAAATAGTGATGAATAATAAATTATTGACTCTCTGGGTCAGACACTGCTTTAAGGTTCTATATGTATTAACTCATTAAGTTCTCATAAATATCCTTATCCCCATTTGACAGATGAAGAAATGGACGCACAGAAAGTTGAAGTAATCATCCCAAGGTCATAGGGCGAAGAGGTGGTGGGACTTGGACTGAACTGAGGCGCCTGAAGACAGAGCCTACCTGCTTACACTGTGCTACAAAAGATCTGGTCATGCTTCAGAAACTGGAATTTTGGTCCATGAAGAATTTTAGGGGGAGGCTGATAAGGGTGGTGATGATGAGAATTAAACAGGGGCAGATAATGGAGGGTCTGGGAAGCCCCTGTACCAGACACCTCTCATGTCCTTCTCACATCCTCCTGGCCCACCTTTTCTTCTACAGCCACAGCTGCAGCAACCTGCTGTATGCAGTGAACCTGGCAGCACCTGCCTCAGGTGCATCAGGTGCTACCAGGGCTGCAGCACGGAAAGCCTGGATGTGAGGAGTCAACACCTCCTGGGACAGCCCTGACCAACAGGGGTCAGGAACCAGTAGGTAAACAGCACCCTCTTCCTTGCCTTCAGTGGACACTTGTGGGGAGAAGAGGGGCAGACTACATGGCTCCTCTGAAAACCTGGAGGGATGGAACCCTAGGTTCCCACAGCAGTGATCACCTCCTACTTCATTCTGCCCAGCCCTCCTCTTCAGTTTTATGTGACTACTTCCTACAAATTACCACCTACACACAAACCCTCCTCTCATACTCTGCCTCCCGTGGGGAACCAGATTGAAACAGCCATGTTAGACAGTTTAGATTTTATCCTTCGGGCAGTCAAAGACAGCATATTTTTGGCAAATCATACCTTCTCTCTTCCAGGAAGCAACAAGAGGCTGAGCGAGGGGAACAAACTCAGCAAAATGATGGCTTGGTAAAGGTTCCCATTCTTCTCTCACCTCACCCCTCCCACCACCATTACACCAGGAAGCCACCCAAGAATAGAGTGCAGGAAAAGTCTATACCCTGTCTTCTGCTCCTTTAGCCAGAGGCTAGAAAAATGGCAGCTGCCCTGGACTCCTTCAGACTGGGGCCCACTTCTGAGGCCATGGCATCTACAACACTGCTACTTCTTCCACCATCTCACTGGCTCTTCTTGTCTCTTCTAGAGCTACTAGAGACATATGGCTACCTGACTGGTACCTTTGGAAGTACACTAAATCTTAAAACCAAAGAATAAGCTTGAAGATGAGGAAATAAATGGAATAGATAGATGATTTGGTTTTAAAATATTCTTGGCTTCTCTCTCTTCTGGATGAGATGTTTTCATTTCTCACTCATATTATGATGTAAATAAATCACAGATTAAATGCTATAATAGCCAGAAATTTTTCATATGAACAATATTGGAGGTAACACCATACATCTGGCTTAAGGATGAAGTTCAGTTTCTATAAAATAGAATTAAAAATATTAAAATTTTGCTCTTAATATTAGATTAAGTAACATAAAAAGGATAACATGTATATTATCCACTGCTCATAGTAATTTTAACTGTCATTATCATATATCCATGAATAAGTGAGATACCATGTAACCCTGCCTACAACAGTTTGTTGAAAGGCCAGCTACAGCAATTATGCCTTAATCAATACACAGGCTCAAGGTGTTTAAATTGTGGCCAAAAAGAAAGAAAGACTATAAGGCATCTTTCTTTTTTTTTCAAATTTTCTTCTTTAAATTTATTTATTTAATTAATTTATTTTTATCCCCAAAGCCCCAGTACATAGTTGTATATCCTAGTTGTAGGTCCTTCTAGTTCTTCTATGTGGGATGCTGCCTCAGCACGGCTTAATGAGCCATGCGTAGGTAGGTCTGCACCCAGGATCTGAACCAGCAAACCCCGGGCTGCCGCAGCGGAGCACGGAAACTCAACCACTACGCCACTGGGCTGGCCTATAATCCATCTTATTCTTAAGACATTTAAGCAAAATAGATTCCTGAGATAACACAAATACTGAATGATGAAAATAAGATAAAAATTATCTTATACTAATTTTAACCAAATTTATTCTTACATTTGACAGTGATTATACTAAATTGCAATGTTTAGGTGAAACTGCTACACATTAGAAATAAGAGAATGGTAAAAGTACTGTAACTATGGTATTTGTAACATATATTAGGGTTAAATTTTTATTGACTAACATATGCAAATTGGTTTAAAAACTGTTACCACTGTCCTTTCTTACCTGCATATGTCAGATTGATTATGTTCATAAAGTTTCTTTTCCAGGTCCAAGCTCTTCTTTTCACTATAATACAGAAAGAAAATGTTTTATGAATAATTACACTGATAAGTAATAGGCAGTTGGATTTAGAACATGATCTCCTTTGAAATCACACCTTTGTAAGAATGCTTCTCTGGCCTCTCTAAGAAGCAGAAAATGCCAGCTGCGTTTGAAACTCAAGACAAAAATACTTAGCAGTCATCACGGAAGTCTAAAAAGCAAAAAGGACACTGAAATGAAGCAAAAACAAGATTCTCAAAGTAAATGGGGAAATGCAGTAAGAAAAGGCTGGGAAGCAGGTTCAATCACTCAGCAAGTATTTCTTGAGTGCCATGATGAGCCAGGCACGGTTCTAGGTCTGGAGACTAATCCGGTGTACACCAACCAAGGCCCCTGCCCTCAGGCAGCTGACATTCTAGGGGGAAGGAGAGACAATAAACAAGATAAATATGTAAAATATGATATGGCCAGACTTCTCTGAGACGGTGACAGTTGAGCGATGGGGATCCCACCAGGTCTGGACACAATGCCTCCACAAATCCACCCTAGATTGAAGACTGGTGGCTTGCTCTGTTCCCAACTAGACAAACCTGGGCAGAGCCAAGTAGCTGAGTTAGGAAGAGGTCTCTGAAAAGTAGACCTGCCCTCACTTACATTTAATGAAGACTAGGCCCCCTAACACTATTACTTCAAATTTGGGGGGATTTCTTTACAACTTTGTAACATCGCCGTGATTTGTCACTGACTGCTATCCTGTGATGAGCAGGTGAGTGCTGGCAGTCAGCTAGAGGACAGAGCTTACCCTGCACACCCAGCCTGGGCAAGAGGTAGGGGAAACTGGGCAGCAGGGGTGGTAGCAGCCAAAACCAAGGGGCTAGGGGTAAAACTGCTAAATGAGAAGCCATCTCAGTCCCAAAAAGAGTCCTTGGGAAGTTTAACCACAGAGGGCCCCACTCAACCACCACCAAAGTACCAGCTTCAATCCCATCTAACTGAAGCCAAACTGCGAATCTAAGTTAACAAGAACTAAAGGCCAAAAGAGAAATCACATAATGTCTGAGAGAAAAATGCTAAAGAAAAGACTGAATCAACGACAAGAAGTCCAACAGAAGGTGAGCCTAGCTTGGCCCCCTGAGGGACAGGGGCTGAGCCCACATTCCATTTGTGAGCTCTTAATTATTAGTTTCTGTTTTCCTTCAGAGAAAAAAAAAAAGCCCAAAAGTTACTCTGTTAGCTAAATTATAGGTTAAGTAAATTTCTTTGCTTAGCATAATCTAGAATGGAAACCATCATTTAACCAAAATTCTTTTAATGGGAAAATGGGGTCCAAAATCCAAACACTGAATCTTTGCTTGGGGAATAATCTCTTCCTCAGTTGGGGTATGCCTACGTTAAAAAAAAAAGGAAAAAAAAATTTACAGAAACACAAATTTTTAATCTACTAGCTTCACACAGATCTTTATTTTCTCATTAAGAAGACTGAACTCAGAAGAGAAGTGAAAGAAACATGGTATAATCGCTTCCATGTTAGAAATTTTTATTTGTCACTTTCCTCCCTTCTAAGGTTCAGTGATCAATAGGATACTTAGTTCATGAAAAACAAATGTCCGGACAGAGTGAGCAATTCGTCACTAAATTATGAGACAGACCCTTAAAGGCATCTATGACCTTGTGCCTCTGATGTCATGCTTTACTTCTGTGGAATTTCTGCCAAGAAAGCATGACTGGAATCTGGTCATGAAGAAACATCAGATGGACCCAGCTTGAGGCTCACTCCCCAGAATGAAAGCTGTTCTCTATGAAACTGTCAGGAACAGGAAAGGCAGGGAAAGACTGAGGAATAGGCACAGATGGGGAGAGACTGAAGAGACATGGCAAATGGGTTCACAGATGGACTCCTGGACCAGACGATAAAAAAAGACAGTGCTAGGACAGTTGGTGAAATTTGACTGGGTCTGTGGATTGGTATATCAGCATTGATTTCCTGACTGGGAGGGTTATATGGTGATCACAGAGAGAGCATCCTTGCTTTTTGGAACTATGCACTGGAGTGCTTAGGAGTGATGGGGCACCAGTTCTCAAATGGTTCAGAAAAGATTAATAATTTTAAATAGAAAGAGAAAGAGAAAATATAACAAAATGTTAAGAGTTGCGGAATCTGGGTGAGGGAAATATTAGAGGTCTTTGTCCTCTACTTGCAACTTTTCTGTAAGCTTGAACTCATTTCAAAATAATTGTAACAATTTACCTCTGACTTCTAGTGAAGAAGGACCACAGTCTCTTTGGGAATCCACCACCTCACGAGCAGCAAGTTCGTTTAATAAAGAACATAAAACTTCTTTGTTCTTGCTCTATCTCCAGTAGGGACAGACTGGTCAAACTTCTTCTCTAGCATGACACTTCCTACACTGAAAAACCACAAACACCTCTTGGCCTTCTATTCCAGGCAAAATGATGCTACTCTAATTCACTCTGCATCACAGGCCCATTTTCTAACCTCATCATCCATGCAGCAGTGCCTCTGAGTGCTGTCTTTCATATGTTTTAAATTTAAGACTTAAAACAAGATATCTACCCCAATAAAAAGCCAGAGAAAGGATTATTGGGAGGATCATCTTTCAATTCCTACAGATTAAATCTCTGTTTCAGAATCTTTGGAACATCCAGCCCCGGGATATGTACCCACTGCCAATGGTTTCAGGCACCTGCACCCTCACTTGGACCTTTCGAAGTTTTACACAGCTGGGTGGTCCTTAAAGTGTAGTATGTGGTTTAGTTTCCTCCTTTTAAGCCACCTGTTATTCAGTTTTTGTATCAATATCATCTTCAGCTTTACTCAACTAATACCTCAGCATCAATTTCTGGACCTTTACGATATCTCACCCTGAATCAATATTGGTATTGAAAACACGGGCTGGTTAATGGGCCTTTAAACAGATGTTTTTATATAATTGTAAGTGTCAACTCCACTTACATGTTTCTACCACACTTGTGGCACTATATGCACTGTACAGAGTCATTCCATCAGGCTCTTGTAGATTCAACGACCTTCCCACAATGCAAAGAAAACACTGATACAAAAAGGAAAAAATTCAGAATATAAAATTACATCTATGTGTGACTACAGCTAAGACAATCTGGGCTAGAAACACACCAAGTACAGGGAAAAGCCCAGTTATTAGACCAGCTAACATTGCAATGACCCACCTCTAAGAGGGCTGAGAAAGGGCAGGTTGTTTTTCTCTCTCACTCCCAGGAAATCTGTGGACTGATAAAGCAGCTGTGACTACCCAAGGTCGTAGCCTGTAAATTTCTGGAGCTTTAGGAGACAATGGTCCTTGTGGTCAGCGGGATTGGTTAAGAAAAACAGGTACATTCAAACACTCAAATAGGGTACAGACAATGATATTCATTATCTGTTGGTTCACAAAACTACAGCTTTCAACTTTTTTACTTTGAGGCTCTTTATTTACTAGAGAAAAAAAATCTGTGGCCATACTTGACATATTAGTCAAGGCCTCTCATTTCTGTGAAGAACCAAGGTTCAGAGAGGCTGAACGACCTGCTCAAGGTCACACAACAGTTCACAGACTGGAACCCAGGTTTCCATGTTTCTACCGCACTTTTCTGTGTATCCAAAATTATTCGCCTCTGTACTTATTAACTATGCATTAGAATTAGTCATGGACTTTTAAAATGAAAAATGAGTACACACAGCAACAGATCTGTACTGACTTAAAAATAAAACCAACCTCCAAAGGCAGAACCATGAATAGGCTATAAAATTTGACTCAAATTCCTTATACAATTTCAACAGCCTCACCTTGCTTAATAGTTAAAGCATTAAGTGTTAAACATTAAGTAATAATCATTACACAGTTATTATACCATAAGGACTATAAACAGCCAGGTGTTCCTAGCACAGGAAGCAAAAATGATAACTCACAATTAACTTAGTTCAAAAAGAATGCCATTTGAACCAGTGACATTTTAAAGATTTTATTTATTTTATTTATTTTATTTTTCCCCCCAAAGCCCCAGTGGATAGTTGTATGTCGTAGCTGCACATCCTTCTAGTTGCTGTATGCGGGACTCGGCCTCAGGATGAACGGAGAAGTGGTGCCTCGATGCGCACCCGGGATCCGAACCCGGGCCACCAGCATCGCAGCGCGCGCACTTAACCACCAAGCCACAGGGCCGGCCCTGAACCAGTGACATTTTAAAATTTAGAACTTGGGCTAAGAGATACAAATAACTAAAGACCTGGGGTAACTAAGCTACTATTCTAAGAGAACAGAGTCAAAAAGCAGTTAAAAAAAAAAAACTCAAAAACCGAACACACACACAGTACAGAGAACAGATTGGTGGTTACCAGAGTGGAAGAGGAGTGTGGGGAGGGTGAAAGGGGTAAAGCAGGACATGTGTACAGTGACGGATGGAAACTAGACTTTGGGTGGTGAACACGATGGACTCTATACAGAAGTCGAAATATAATGATGTACACCTGAAATTTATATAATGTTACAAACCAACGTGACCTCAATAAAAATAAATTAGTAAAATGTAAAGAAAAAAATTACACCCACACCCAGAGGTGAATTTATTATTTGTTTGTTTGCTTTTTAACTTGGAGCGGGACTTCAGTATAAGATTTCACTTTGGGGCTGGGACAATAGCTTAAATTGGTTTGAATCTATAAACCAAACTTTAGTTTTTCAAAATGGTTAAGGAACCTTGGGGCAGAATTGAAATTTTAAAATTTATTTTAGGGGCCGGCCTGGTGGCGCAAGCGGTTAAATGCGCACGCTCCGCTGCGCCGGCCCGGGGTTCGTGGGCTCGGATCCCGGACGCGCACTGACGCACTGCTTGTCAAGCCATGCTGTGGCGGCGTCCCATATAAAGTGGAGGAAGATGGGCACGGATGTTAGCCCAGGGCCAGTCTTCCTCAGCAAAAAGAGGAGGATTGGCAGATGTTAGCTCAGGGCTGATCTTCACACACACACAAAAAAAATTATTTTATTATTCTTATTGTTCTTCCCCCTGGTGATTTCTTTTAATGTATTTAATCTTATATAATGGGTTTGTGTGTGTGTGTGTGTGTGTGAGGAAGATCAGCCCTGAGCTAACATCCATGCTAATACTCTTCTTTTTGCTGAGGAAGACTGGCTCTGAGCTAACATCTATTGCCAATCCTCCTCCTTTTTTTTTTCTCCCCAAAGCCCCAGTAGATAGTTGTATGTCATAGCTGCACATCCTTCTAGTTGCTGTATGTGGGACGTGGCCTCAGCATGGCCGGAGAAGTGGTGTGTCAGTGCACGCCCGGAATCCAAACCTCGGCCGCCAGTAGCGGAGGGCACGCACTTAACCGCTAAGCCATGGGGCTGGCCCCAATGGTTTCATTTTAAACACAACCTAACAAACAACATTAAAGAAACTGGGTTTTTTTTTTCTTTAAAAAAAAGCACTTTAAGTGTACTGATGCACAGAGCAATGTCTTGTCTTTTAATTATCAAGTATATGCAGACACAATATCATCTTTGAAATATCACACTGTCCACTCTTCCTGGTTGACTGGAACATGGTAATTATTTAGTGGCAATGTGTGGCTAGTGTTCTATACAAGACATTTA
Source organism: Ceratotherium simum simum (assembly GCF_057802395.1). Lineage (NCBI taxonomy): Eukaryota > Metazoa > Chordata > Mammalia > Perissodactyla > Rhinocerotidae > Ceratotherium > Ceratotherium simum. Next base: position 11,239,141 of record NC_141938.1, on the reverse strand, counting down.
TACCTCCTGGACATTAGCTGGTTGACTTGGGATTTCTTCCATTCCTTGAACAAACATATATCAAGCCCCTCCTCCACCTAAGGTACTCTATTATCAGCTAAAGCTTCAGCTAGATATGGTTTCTGAGCTCCTGGAATTCTCCATCTAGGCAGGGAGCAAGTCACTCAAGCCACTATCTAGAGTCCTTCAAGAATGCCGAGGTTGCATGAGTTAGGGAACAGGCTGATCAATACTTAGTGCAGGGAAGCCACTGAAGGAAGTGATTTTTCAAAAGCTGGAGTTGAGGAGGTTCCTGGGGTGGGTGAGTGACGGTATGTCAGAAAGAAAATAGGATGTAGAAAAAGATTAAAGAGTAAAATATGGTGAGGACAATTAAGGAGGCCTGTTGTAGATGCTCTATAAATATTTGACAAAAATTAAATCTAGCATAAAACCAATATAATTCCTTCCTTTTCAAAACCACTTACTTCTGCCTTTACCTTACACGTAACTATTGTTGTCATTTTAGCATTGTTACACACACACAGCTCTCTTCACTAAAATGATTTTGTAACTTTAACACTCATTAAACCTTTTGTTTATCAAGAGATCCAAACATCTATTTCCTTTCTTGTCAACTAATGAGATTTCCAACACCAATTAATTTAGCAGCTAAATAATAGTTCCAACAACTTATCTTTTATGTGGTTATTTACAGCAAAGTGCTTTTTAATTTTCTTTCTTTATGTGCTCTTAGATCTAGCTGTCTTCAGCGGTTCTCATCTTTCATGTCTTAATCAAGGTATCATGCATACTCCAGAAGCTGGACTTCTCTGTCTGGAAATTTCATCCCTTCGCTGGAACTATGGCCCTCAAAGTCTCCCGCATTTAAATAGGGCATATGTTTGACAAACACACACACACTCACCTGCCTGCGTTCCTGGATCTGTCACCACTGCTGCAGTGCAGCTGTCAGGGTGGGATGACAATTTGAAGAGACTGCGGAGGGGGCGTGTAGAAGGGAACGAGAGAAATTCACGAGGCTTGACTGAGAGTGACAGGCAGGAGAACTCCTACTCCCACTTCCGGGCAAATTCAGTGACGCGGCCGCGTCCTCCAGCGGGAGATCTCCAACAAGGGGGTCTGTCTGGTAAACTCTGTCCTCCAGGCCCCAGTGGGAGCTTGGGGGCCGTCGCGGGCGGACCCAGGCCCAGGGGAACCACGGGCGGGGCGAGTGGGAAGGACAGAGGGCAGGGCACCAGCCGACCCTCGGCGCCGGCAGATGCCCGCCCCCGCCTCGGGTAGGCCGCACCTGTCCCGCAGCCCGCGCTGGAGGCGGCCCAGCCTCTCCTAGTAGTCGGGGCTCGCCAGGGGCGCGGACCGAGCGGAGGCCTGGCGCACGCCGCCGCCGCCGCCACGCTCGCCCCGCGCCGCCTCGGGCCAGCGCGCGGAGGGGAGGGGCGGGTTGTCGGGGGCGACGGCCCCACCACGCACCGCGGGTGAACACGGCGCCCCGACGCTGTGCAGGGGGCGGGGCGGGGCGCCGTGAATGGGCGGGGCAGACGGCCGTGGAGGGGCGGGCCCCGTGGAGGGGCGGGGCGGAGGCGGGGTGTCGTGGGAGAGGTTGACAGCCGCCTTGGGGGGAGCCGGCCCAGGCTGCACGCTGCGGGATGGGCAGGGGTCCTTGGGGGTTGGGTGCCCAGGCCTCTCTGCCCGAGACTGGCGTCTTCCTTCTCCCTAACCGTTCAGAACTCTCACGGGACAGACCCTGGCCTTCCTCCAGGCGGAGCCGTTCTCTGAGGGTCAGTCAGAAGCCCACTCCTGATCCCCACCGTGGGTAAAGGATGGAGGGTTGCTGGGAGCAAGTCACGTGATCATTTTTTGTCCTGGCATGAAACTACATTAATTTTGTAAGATGCATTCTCTTTCCCTCCCGCCACCTCTCCCTCTCTTCTCCCCAGGATATGCTGAGTGCCAAGCACTGTGCTAAGCTTGGTTTCCTACCAGCACTTAAAAGCAAAAGAAAACACCACAAAAAAGACAAAATTCTAAGCAACTGTGTTCAGCCCTGACAGCAGAACAATCCCTTACCTGTAAATCCGTGCTGACCATAAGGATGTGGTTAATGCTGTAGGTCACATTACTAATTGGTGAGGAGAGGAAAGTTGCTAACAAGTTGCTTGCGGAGCAGACATTTGTTTGTGCAGATATAGAATCCTGCAGCAGGGACTTGAGCCAGGCTGCCTAGACTCAAATCCCCTCTTCCACTGCCCAACTGTGTGACCAAGTGCAGGTCACCTTCCTGAAGCCCAGGGTTCCTTATTTGTAAAACCGGGAAGATTGTTACTGCAGGGCCTAGCTATGCCATTGCTATAAAGATTAGATCTGTTAACGTGTGTAAGTGTTTAGAAGAGGGCCCAGCACATAGGAAGCATCAGTTTTTATCAACATCATCACCAACTTGGGGGAAAAGCTTCCTGAAGAAAGACAACCATACTCCAAAACCTGCAGGGCAGAAAAAAAGAAATTATAGTTTCTTTAGTCTCTTATTCTTCATTTCTTTTGGTTTCTTTTCTCAGTCATTAATTTCACTTACTTGCAAGATGTGACTTAAAGTAGTAAATCAATCATTAGCAAGAGAGATGGACTACTCAAAGGTCGATAATATAAAATTATAATGTTACTTAGCCTTCCCTTCACATTTGCCAGGGCCAGGGCAAGAGTGTGAATGGACGCCCTCATACCATCTGTCAAAATATTAAACAATTATAAATCAAGATGACAAATTGTAGATAAAATATGTTTTCTCCTCCTACCTTGGCCAATGTGCCTTCATAAGAACCTGGAAAGCCAGAGGGAAATTTAGTTCTCTGACTCCTTCCCCAGCCCACTTTATTTCCCACCCCGGGCCCAGTCTTGCACTGTGAGGGGCCTCACACACTGGCAGGGATGTGTGTGTCGCCCCAACGCTACCACCCCAGTCTACAAGTCCTAGCTCTGTCCTCATCCCCACCTCAGCCTCCTCTTGGCCGCTCCTCAGGCCTAAGGGCGAGCACCTTGCAGGAAGTGATAGTCACCCTTGCAGGAAGGGTCCAGGAAAGAGGTCTTTAAGGGCCTCAGAAAGGAGGTTAGGGCCCTTTGAGCAGGGATTGTCAGGGTGATGGGTACCTGGAATGTGTTGCAGAATGGTGTGTGTGTGTGTGTGTGTGTGTGTGTGTGTGAAAGAGAGAGAGAGAGTGCGCTCTAGGCAGGCATGTCCCCTGGCCCTGGGCCTCCTTGCCTTGCATAGAATGGCATGGCCAGAAAAGGGCCAGAACAGGCTTTGTAATATATAGAAGCCAGGGTAGGGGCCCTCTTGCCTAGGTCTAAGGGTAATCCTGATGTTACTTTTATTTAGTTGTTATATCAAATCATTATACCAAATTGATTCCATGGTAGTTGTGGACCTTAAACAGCCAGTTATTTCTCCAGCACAAACAGGTTTATTTGGGATCAGCAAAGAATTGCAATCTAAGGTCTACAACCATGTCAAGCCACCTGCAAGTCCTCCTGCAGAAAAGGGAGGAGAAACTCTTATAGAGGGAAGAGGAAGTTGGGAGGGCTAATGTAAACAAAGAGTCCTCCAAAGAGGAGGAGACTGGGAGTTTAAAGTGTAGTGGCTTTTCATTGGCTGAGTTGTGGTAGTCTATCATTGGCTGAGCTGTTGCTGGCAAGAAGAGGAAGTCTTTCTTCTTCCTATTCGGCTCTGCTGTCTTCATAGGGTGTCAGAGCTCCCCTTTTTGGCCTCCTGACTCCATTTTAGTCAGGTTTATGTTTATTAATTTCCACATAGTGTACAAAGGTTTACTTTACTGATTTTAGTGCAAACAACATTGTACTACAACCCTGGCAAAAAAATGCATCTTTTAGCATATTTTATTTAGGTCTCCTCACCCAGATTAGTTTTCTAAGGAAAAATCCCCCAAACAATTAATGTAACTAATTATTTTCAGTAAATACATAGAGTAACCAGGTGAGGCATCGTTTAGCATCCCAAATTTTTATTAGGCCATTTTAGGAGAGTCTAAAATTAAATATAATTAAACAGTAAATAGATAATTCAAAATAATTAAAATTTGCATTCTGTGGTTGATTCATTAATGACATATGACAAATCTAAATGCAGGACCCTCTTTATTAACAATAACACATAGCAAACTAAATGAATATTTCTAGAGTATTTATGCTAAAATTATGCATTCTAAATGGTGACAGACTTTTATTAAATGCAGAGTTTTTCACTTTGAATATTTAATTTGCTGGAGCACTCCCTTTTAATATTGTTCTTAAATCCGTTTATATTAGCAGAGCTGATTTCTGAAACAGCTCTGATTGTACTTCCTGGACCACAGGCCATGAAGTCTGCCTGGATGGACAAGTCTTCCTATAAGCTACAGAATGTCTTAGCTGCGAGTTAGAGGGAATCTAGCTTCACCCCCTTGATTTTTTAGAGGAGAAAAAGGTTCAGGGCAGGTAAGGGACTTGGCCCGGGTCACAGCTGATAATCTGTGTAATGTTAATGAGTCTAGTTCCAAAGATGGGTCCCGAATGGCCCCATTAGGCAAAGAGTAAAGAAAGCCAGTGTTTCATCTCAGTAGACATATGGCTCTTTGGGTGAACCATATGAAATTGCCGTTTTTGTAGCTCAGAAACAGTTGGATCAATGAATGGAAGATTGGTTTTGGAAATATGTTGAAATTAGAATTTTACATTTTAAAATGTAAACACCACACAATTTTAAAATTAAATCCTGTATATTTGAGTCAATAACTGCTTGGATATTATATTATGTAGTTTGCTAGGGCTGCCATAACAAAGTACCACGAACTGGGTGGCTTAAACAACAAAAATTTATTGTGTCACAGTTCTGGAGGCCAGAAGTCTGAGATCAAGGTGTGGGCAGGGTTGGTTCCTTCTGAGGAAGACTCTGCTCCGTGCCTCTCGCCTAGCTTCTGGTACTTTGCCAGCAATCTTTGGCATTCCTTGGCTTGAGGTGCATCACCCCGATCTCCGATGTCATTTTCACATGGCATTCCCCCTCTGTGCATGTGTGTCTCCAAATTTCCCCTTTTATAAGGAAACCAGTTATATTGGATTAGGGACCCACCTTCCTCCAGTATGACCTTATCTTAATTAATTATATCACAATGACCCTATTTCCAAATAAGGTCACATTCTGGAGTGCTGGGAATTAGGACTTCAACATACGAATTTAGGGGGTACACAATTCAACCTGTAACAGACATGAACATGGAAAGTATTTCATTTTGCAATCACTATTCAGAAATATTTGACATTGCATCCTATGCTATTAGAAAATTCACTTTTAAGTAGAGAAGACTCAAAAGTAGAAAGTAGGGAGAAAGGCTGTGATGCCACATGAATATGTATATGGAACCCCTCCACCCATTGAGCATTTACACCAGTATAAGCATTTATTGCCTTATTTAAACCCAATAACAGTCCTTTGAGGGCACCTGGCCTAAGATCATGCTGCCAGTATGTTCTTGACCAGCTAGTGGTAGAGCTAGAATTCAAACAGATCTTTTCCAAATCCAAAGTCTATCCTTTCTTATCCTCCATTCTATATGGCCTTGAAACTCATCATTTGACAGCTACTGATATTTTTTATTTTCCTTGTATGAGATGTGTAAAATATATATTTTGTGACCCAGAAGGGTTTACACATATACATGGTTCATTATTTGAGGAATAGTATTCATTGACATAGAATGCATTTTTACATGCCGTGATATAACACTATGTGTTCACCATTCTGTTAATTTTCCTCCTTAGCACTCAGTAAGACTACGTTTCTCATCCTTTCTAGTGGTTAGATGGGTCTATATGACCCAGTCTGGCAATGAAGTATGAGCAGAAGTGATATAGCCACTTCCAGGCCTGGCCTCCAAACATCCTGCACTCTCTTCCTTATTTTTCCTTAGTTGGCCAGCTAGATGCAGAGGATCCAATGGAGAACTCTGAGGCCCTGGAAGAAGAGTGGATGATTGCAAAGCATAGAGCACAGAACTGTGTCTTGGGCCAGAACTAAACCTTCACTATATTGAGCCACTGATATTTTGAGGTTGTTTGTTTCAGCAGCTGGCACACTTATCCTGACTAATACACAAACATTCCATGCAACAATTACACAAATGCACCAAAACAACTTTCTACAATGTTCTCAATGGATTTATGTGGCTATCCAGATGGCGAAGGAGACTGAAAACCTGGAACTCTGAGATTAAGAGTTGATGTCTGACAATGGAATACTACTCAGTCAAAAAAAGATGAAATCTTGCCATTTGCAACATGGATGGACCTTGAGGATATTATGCTAAATGAAATAAGTCAGATGGAGAAAGACAAATACCATATGATTTCACTCACATGTGGAAGATTAAAAAAAACAATAAAAACAAACAAACACATAGACACAGAGAATAGATTGGTAGTTACCAGATGGGAAGGGTGGTGGGGGGAGAGTGAAAGGAGTAAAAGGGCACAGTTGTAGGTGATGAATGGAAACTAGACTTTTGGTGGTGAACACAATGTAGTCTATAAAGAAGTCGAAATAGAATGATCTACACCTGAAATTTAAGATTTTATTTTATTTATTTATTTTTTTATTTATTTTTCCCCCCAAAGCCCCAGTAGATAGTTGTGTGTCATAGCTGCACATCCTTCTAGTTGCTGTATGTGGGACGTGGCCTCAGCATGGCCGGAGAAGCAGCGCGTCGGTGCGAGCCCGGGATCCGAACCCGGGTCGCCAGCAGTGGAGCGCGCTCACTCAACCACTAAGCCACGGGGCCGGCCCTACACCTGAAATTTATATAATGTTATAAACCATTGTTACCTCAATAAAAAAATAAATTTTTAAAAAAGGAGTCAATGTCTGAGAAGAGAAGCCTAGATAGTGAAGGCAAAGTTACAATGAAGAACCATCTAGAGCAGCTCTGGCCAGTAGACTTTCAGCAATGATGGAAATGTTCTATTCTGCGCTGTCCAATACGCTAGCTGCAAGCCACATGTGGCTATTGAGCAATTGAATGTGGCTAGTGCTACTGAGGAATTGAATTTTTTATTTCATTTAATTTTAATTAAAATTTAAATTTTAGAGGACATGTGTATCTAGTGGCTATGTATGGGACAGTGCAGATATAGAGATAAAGTGGAAAGATGGATTAGCATGGTGGGGGAAGAGGGGAGATCATAAATTACTTGGAAGTGGAAAGGCAGGAACTGGAAGGTAAGATGTCATCCTTGGTGGGAGGTGATGATGGTCAAGAGGAGAGGTATGATGGTTAATTTTATGTGTCAACTTGGCTAGGCCATGGTGCCCAATTGTTTGGTCAAACACCAGTTTAGATGTTGCTGTGAAGGTATTTTTAAAATGTGATTAACATTTAAATCAGTGGACTTTGAGTAAAGCAGAGTTCCCTCCATAATGTGGGTGGGCCTCATCCAATCAGTTGAAGGCCTTAAGAGAAAAGACTGAGGTTCCCAAAAGAGGAAGGAATTCTGCCTCCAGACCGCTTTCAGACTCAAGACTGTAAAATCAACTCCTGCTGAAATGTCCAGCCTGCAGGACTGCCCTATGGACTTTGGACTTCCAAACCCCCACAATTGCATAAGCCAATTCCTTAAAATTAATCAATCTCTCTCTTTCTCTCTCCAGGTATAGATATAGATATAGATATAGATGTAGATGTAGATGTAGATATAGATATAGATATAGATATAGATGTAGATGTAGATGTAGATATAGTTCTGTTTCTCTTGAGAACCCTGACTAATACAGGAGGGCATGAGGTTACTAAGAACATTTTCCTCAAATGTATTTGTAATAGCTAATTTAAAACAATAAGAATCAGGTGCAAATTCCAATAAATAAAATGAAATCATAGATTCCCTCATTTTATTTCATCTCGTGTAAACCAACAACTAATGTGTGGGTCTCTAAAATACACCAGTTCTATGAAAGCTAAATAACAGCCAAACGATAGAACAATAGAGTAGTTGAATGGCTCCAGCTAGAGCCTCACTAATTCAGTGAGATGGGCTCCCTCTGTCTCACAGCTCTTGCATGCCTATTTCCACTGAAGTCCTTGAATTTGTGCTTCCACGAGGTCTCCAGGATTATTCATTTGTTGACAAAGCGGAATCCTCAGAAGTGATAAATTCCACACACTCAAGTCCTTGTACTCTTTTCTCCGTGCGTGGTGTCTCCCTGGATGGTGTCTTGGTTCTGCCTGGGAGGGACTACTCCACAGCCTTGGACTCCTGGTGCGTGGGCAGCATCCTTGCATCCCTGTAGGTGCTGATGTCATGCATGAGCAATCTTTGAATGCTGAGATTCTCCTCAAAAATCATTTGGTGGATTTCATAATTGTTTGCCACTTAGATGCACTTCTCATCAGGGTTCAACAAGTACTCCTAACTACAAGGATTGGAAACAAAGGGATGCTCTAGGCATGCTCTTACAACTCACAAGCAGACTGAAACCAAAGGGTCTTGCATAATAAATACCATTTAATTTGATGGCTATGTGTTTATGCTTACAAGGTGACAGGGCACCAGGTGTAGAACATTCCACTTCTTATTGTCTGCAATTATCCATGGCCTGTGTCTGTGTAGAAATGTTGGCTTCATTCATTCCTGGGGCACCTGGGTGGTGTCCACCACAGAGAACACCCTCCCTGCTCCAACAAACATTTGCCATTGTGTCCTAGAGAAGTGTAGAACACAGAGGTTGAGAATTTTGGCTCAAGTGCCCCTCTGCGTGGTATACTACTACTTCCTCTTAGAAGCTGTATGACCTTGGGCAGATTACTTAACCTTGCTGTGTCTCAAATTCCTCACCTGTAAAATGGTGATAGTAATAGTGCCTTCCTTTCAGGCTTGTTGAGAAGATTAAATGTGGTCATCTGTGTGACGCACTTAGAATCATGCCTGGTAGAGTTAGCCCTCGGTAAACACAAGCTGGCATCACTTCTTCAGAGAGCAAGAAGAATATCCCTTTGGGAGACGAAGAGAGTCATCAGAGGTAAGGGCCCCTGTTCTGCTTCTTACTATTTGTCTGTCTCTCAGAGTCATTTCCTAAGTGTCCTCTCTGTCCTTCTTTATCAACGCTGCTGGCCCTGCACTCACATGCCCACTCAGAGGGGTCAGGTCACCTGAACTCATTGCTGCTGACTCAGTAGCTGACATCAGTTGGGAACCTCAATCCCAGACTCAGTTTCAGTCCTTTGTGTCAACCCTGGCAGTTGTATGGATCCCAGCTCACCACCCTCAGGAACAGAAAACCAGGACATGGAAGGGAGCACACAGCACCATGTTGTCAAAAGATCACATGCTTTGGAATCAGAAGACCCGAGTTCAAATCCTGACTCTGCCTCATATCAGGTGTGTGGCTCTGAGCACATTTCTTAACATCTTGAATGCTTCATTTTGCTCATTTCTAAATGAGGGTAATGATATTTTTATTTATGAAATTATTGTGAGTTGTGAATGAGGTAACATTTGAGAAGCTCTTAGCACAGGCCTGGCCCATAGAAAACATTCAATAAACAAATGGTTCCAACTTCTCCCTGAGAATTAGGAGCATTCCTAATTTCCTAGGATCTTTACGTGTAACCGAAGAGGAATGGCAACTGATTCATTGTGTTAATGGTTGTTATGTGTGTGCACGCTCACGTGCACCAATAAATAGCTAATATTAGCAGAGCCTTACTTTCTTCCTAGCTCTTTACATATATTATCCCCATTTTTTAGAAGAGGAATTTGAGGGCACATCAAGGTTAAGCCATCAAACCAAGGCGGCACGTCTCATAAGAGGAGGAGTGGTATTATAACCCGCATGATGTAGCGCAGAGCCCGAGCTCTCAACTACTGTCTTCTCCTGCTTCTCACAATGGCAGGTGTTTGTTACAGCGGGAAGCTGAGGCATGAGAGGCTGTGTCCTGTGCAGGGCAGGCCACTGCAGTTGGAGCAGACACTGGGGTGTGGCCTGTGAAGGTGAGGCAGAGGCAGTGCTTCTTCGCAATGGTAGACCTTTTCTGGGTTGGACTCGAGCTGGAATCTTTTCAGCGACTTAAATAATGCACTGAGAGTATTTTGAAGCCATGTTTCGTTACCATAACTCAATCATAAGTCTTCTGCAGGGAGGAAGACTGGCATATGTTTCTTTGGTGTTCTTCAGCCCAGCTCTAGGAACAGAACCCAGCCCAGAAGACCACCCAAAAATACTAGCTGACGGGCAGATGTAGCAATAAGAAGCCATTTTAAAAAATTGAGGTATAGCTGACATATCATAAAATGCACTCTCTTAAAGTGTACAATTCAGTTGTTTTAGTATATTCACAAAGTTGTGTAACTATCACCAGTACCTAATTCCAGAACATTTTTATCACCCTGAAAAGAAACCCTATACTCATTAGCAGTCACTCTCCATTCTCCTGGGCCCCCAGTCCCTGGATACCACTAATCTACCTTCTGTCTCTATGGATTTGCCTATCCTGGAAATTTCATATAAATATAGTTATACAATAGGTAGCCTTGTGTCTGAGGAAGCCATTATTTTTTAAATGCAATAGGATAGTCACTGTGGAAGCTAGCTTCCACAATGGCCTCTGCATTAGTTTGCTAGGGCTACCATAACAAAGAACCACAGACTGGACGGCTTAAACAATAGAAATTTATTTTCTCACAGTTCTGGAGGCCAGAAGTCCAAGATCAAGGTGTTAGCAGGGTTGGTTTTTTCTGAGGCCTCTCTCCTTGGCCTGAAAATGGCCACCTTCTCCCTGTGTCTTCACATGATCTTCCCTCTAGTCGTGTCCTAATCTCCTCTTCGTATAAGGACAGCAAATATTGGATTAGCCCCACCCTAGTGACCTCATTTTAACTTAATTACCTTTTTAAATGTCCTACCTTCAAATATAGCCACATTCTGTGGTACTGGGGGTCAGGGCTTCAACATATAAATTTTGGGGGACAAACTCAGCCCATAACATTCCCCCAATATTCCTTTCCACCAGGAACTCATGCCCTTGTGTAGTCCCCTCCCACATTGAGTCAGGGCTAACTCATGTGACAGTGAGTGACATTCAAGGATGGCTCACTTGGAGGTAAACTAGCCACCATGTTGTGAGGACACCTGAGCAGTCTTGAGGTAAGGGACATTTGGAGAGTAATTGAGTCTTCCTGCTAACAGCCGGTACCAACTTACCAGCCATGTGAGGGAGTGTGAGTGGATACTCCAGCCCTGTCTAACCTCCTGATGACTGCAGCTCTAGCCAACACCTGACTGCAACCTCGTGAGAGATCTCAAGAGAGAACTGGCCTGCCGAGCTGCTCTTGAATTCTGATCCACAGAAACCATGAGATAATAAATGATCCTTGCTATTTTAAGTCATTGAGTTTTGGGGTGATTTGTTATGCAGCATTAGATAACTGATACAGCTGAGTGGGTTGGTAGTGGTTGAAGAAGTCAATGATTATTATATACCCACTATCTTTTAGCCATAGAATCATCTGTGGGAATTATCTTCAAGCCTCACAAGAGCTCTGTAAAATGTGTGTTATTATCACTGTTTCACTGAGGCTCGGGAGGTTCAGGAACTTGCCCAAGGTTTAAATCTACGTGTTTTCTACTGTATCACTGAACCATTGCTGTAGGATGCCCTCAACCAGGACTGCTGTTGTGAACACAATTACTTGCTATCATTTAGCAGCAACAAGAGTGACCCCAAATGCACCTCATACTTACCTTGGAATCTACTTTGGAAAAGTTACCCTTTTGCATTCAACATTTCCTTCTGTTTTTTTTTCTCTTATACATTTCTTTCCTTTCTTTTTTCTTGTGTGTGTGTGTATGTGTGTGTCAGGGTCTTCAACAAAAATGATTTATTATGTCTCACAAATCTGTAGGTGGCTGGGCTCGGCTGGGTGACCTGGGTTATATATTAGGCTGCATTCAACTAGGAGCTCAGCTGAGGCTGGAATGTCCAAGATGTCTTCACTCTTCTAGCTGGGCCTTGGTATAGCTATTGGCTGAACCTCTCTTTTCACACGGTCCTGCATCATTCAATAGTCTAGCTTCTTTCTCTGATGGCTGGCTTCTAAGAGAGATCTCATATATTTCATTATTTTTTCTTTTAAAGCTCAAGTTTTTTTTTAGGAAGATTGGCCCTGTGCTAACATCTGTTGCCAATCTTCCTCTTTTTTCTCCCCAAAGCCCCAGTACATGGTTGTGCATCATAGTTGTAGAGTTGTAGCTCTTCTATGTGGGACACCACCTCAGCATGGCTTGATGAGTGGTGAATAGGTCTGCGCCCAGGATCCGAAACCAGGATCTGAACCGGCGAACCCCGGGCGGCCAAAATGGAATGCGCGAACTTAACTGCTACGCTACTGGGCCGGCCCCTATTTCCTTATTTTTAAAGCAATACGTCATGCAAAATTCAACTGTGAATAAGATAGTGAGAAATATCCCTCTTATCCCTGCCACCAGCCCTCAATTTTCTTTTCCCAGAGGCAGCCAGTTACCACTTTCTTAACTAGCCTTCCCGATTATTCTGAGCACACATCTATGTCTATGTCTATATGCATATGTATATCTCTACATTTCTATATCTATAGCTATTATATCATTTTAAATAAAAATGGTAGTATTCTTTACACGTTTCTGATTCTTGTGTTTTTGCTTACCATATCCTGGAGATTTTTGTATATCAGTATATGGAGAGCTATAGCTCTACCTCATTCTTTTTTAACAGCTATATAATGTTTCCTTTTATGGATGTTATGTGAAACAATTTAATCAGTCCTCTCTGGATAGACTTGGTTTTTTTTGTTTTTTGTTTTTGTGAGGAAGATCAGCCTTGAGCTAACATTCATGCTCATCCTCCTCTTTTTCTGCTGTGGAAGACCGGCTCTGAGCTAACATCCATTGCCAATCCTCCTCCTTTTTTTTTTTCCCCAAAGCCCCAGTAGATAGTTGTATGTCATAGTTGCATGTCCTTCTAGTTGCTGTATGTGGGACGTGGCCTCAGCACGGCTGGAGAAGCGGTGCGTCGGTGTGTGCCCGGGATCCGAGCCCAGGATCCGAACCCGGGCCGCCAGCAGTGGAGCATGTGCACTTAACTGCTAAGCCACGGGGCCGGCCCAAGGATAGACTTGTTTTTATTTCATATACTATGATACTGACAGTGGTGGCATTTAATGCAGTGACTTCTATTTGTTTTTCTTTAATTGACTTAATAATGTCATGGGGGTAGGCATCTTTCTGGTATATCACAGCACCACCCCACTGTAGTACTACTAGTGGGTCATTCATGAAATGTGTGCATGTGTCATGCTTATGGAAACATGTGGTACAGGAAATGCTGCTGACACGTACCTCTGGGCTTTTTAAAACTTGCATCATTAACTCTTATGCACAGATGTGCTCCTCTGCTTTAAATCCCCTCTCCCCAATTTCCATTAGATTTTTTAATACCCCATACTACTACTATTCCATTATTTTAGAGAAATTATCCCTTCTTGGCTTCAGTGACCTGCACCTGAGCCCCTCCTTCAATCATTAGCTGTTTATGTTGCTGCTTAGAACCAGACAGTCAGATCTGTCCTTCATAACACCATTCTTAGGAGACAACTCAGTACTGCACTGTTAGTGTCCAGGTTTATACTACTCAACATCGTGTCATCATGGCTTCACGTGTATTACTCCCGTATCCAGTGAGACTAAAGGACATAGTCTAGAGTCAGAAGACCTGGGTTCTACCTATAGATCTGCTACTAACTAGCTTGATCATTTTGACCTGCCTTGGTTTGATTCCCAAAAGCAGACCTCAAGATAAGATTTCTGGGCACAATTAGTTTATTTAGGAGGTGATCCCAGGAAGTGGTTGAGAAAGAGGGGATGAGAGACAGGGAAGGGAAGAAGCACATATAAGGCATCTTGAGCAGCAGGTTACCACTGTGTGCAACTGTGGCTCAATTCAACGGGGACCTCGAAGGGCCTATGTAGACTAGAACAGAATTGAGGGATGAGAAGTTAGGGATTTTATTATCTACGTAGTCCCATCACTCATTAGTGGAGAGTTGCTCCTGGAGTCTTAACTCCCTAGTGGTTTTCATCTTCCATGCTCTCTTCCCAGTGCACCCTAGGACCACAGAACACCCTCAGGCAGAGAGAAGCAGGCTGCCCTTGGCTGAACAGAAACCGTGAAGGTAACTTCCAGGGTTGGACCAAGGAGAAATGGACTCTGACAGAATCTGCTATCTTTAGAAACAGCATATACGTTAGCTAAGATCATAGTCTTTGGCTCCTTAATTGAGTACTCCATGATAGTTCAACAAATAAGGCCTTTTTGAGCACTTACTCTGGGCCTAAAGGGTGTTTAGCATTTGGGGGCACAAAAGAAGTTTCCATAAGGAGCTTAGAATATAAGGCAAAGGGCAGTGACATGTACTGAGTGTTTGCCCTGGGTAGGCCTTTAAAATACCCGATCCCGTCAGTCCTGATATAGTGTGGCAAGGTAAGCATTATTATCGTGAGGCTCTGAGAGCTTGATTCTCTTGTTCAAGGTCCCACAGCAGATGGAGAAATAGAAACCAATTCATGGTCCTCTAAATAACAAATGTCCTCTCAGCTGGCTAAAGGGGAGCAGGGAGACCAGGCTGTGTCTGACCTCTGGTTTCTATCGCCTTGCTAAGAACTAATAAGTGAGCTTATTAAGGTTGTAGGATAAAAGATCAATATAAAAAATTGATTGTATTTCTCTATACCAGCAACAAACAATAGGAAATCAAAGTTTTAAAAATTCTGTTTATAATAGCATTAAAAAATATAAAATACTTAGGGATAAATCTGACAGAAGATGTGAAAGTTCTGTACACTGAAAACTGTGAATATTGCTGAAGGAAACTAAAGATCTAAATAAATGGAGAGAAATATGGCTCAGGAACTCAACATTGTTAAGATGTCAATTCTCCCAGATTGATCTATAGATTCAATGGAATCCCAATCAAAATCCAAGCAGGCTTTTTTGTAGAAATTGGCAAGGTAATTCTAAAATTCATATGGAAATGCAAAGGACCTAGAATAGATAAAACAACTCTAAAAAACAAGAAAGTTGGAGAAGACTGACTTCAAGATTTATTACAGTGCTATGGTAATCTACTACCTTGCTCAAAAGGAAACTGTTCAACTGCCCCTGCATGATTTGGGTTGAAGAACTAGGTGGACGCACTCAGAAACTGGAAGATGGATGAGATTGGCATGAGCAACCCTGAGCCTAAGTCTTGGGCCAGTTTGTTGCCTTGTGACATTAGCAACTCCAATATGTTCATGAAAATGACTTTTACTTGCTGATTACACAGTTGTCTCCCCTTATCTGTGGGGGACATGTTCTAAGATCCCCATTGGATGCCTGAAACCATGGATAGTACTAAACCCTATATATATATTATGTTTTTTCTTATACATACATACCTATAATAAAGCTGAATTTATAAATTAGGCACAGAAAGAGATTAATGATAACTAATAATAAAATAGAAAAATTATAACAATATATTGTAATAAAAGTTACCGTAGATCTTAGCAACCTCAGCATATGACTTTTTTTCTTTCCTTACTAAGTTGAGAACTCTCACCTTTTCACTTAAAGGAAGCACTTGACAGCTTCTCTTTGGCATATTCAAATTGCCAGCATCACTAGTCTTGCGCTTTGGGGCCATTAGTGAGTGAAATAAGGGTTGCGTGAACACAAGCACTGCACTACTGCAACAGTCGATCTGATAACCCCGAGAGCTAACAAATGACTAACTGGTGGGTAGCATATATGGTATGGATACTCTGGACAAGAGGATGAGTCACGTCCAGAGCAGGACAGAGCAGGACAACATGAGGCTTCATCACGCTACTCAGTATGGTGGGAAATTTAAAATTTATGAATTGTTTATTTCTGGAATCTTCCATTTAATATTTTCAGACTGAGGTTGACTGAGGGTAACTGAAACCATGGATAAGGAGGAACTACTGTATAGTACTTGCTGATTTTCTGGCTTTTATTGTTGCAAGATTGGGAGCAACAGTCTTTCCAGCTCTCTACATCACTGAGCAGGAACTGTACATCAATGGAATGAATTTTAAGTAAAAAGTAGAGGAGATGAAATAATTCAGTGGTCTAGAACTGACGATATGAAATGAAGAAAGAGCCTCAGCCCAACTGGATATTGAAAGGTGTATAGAGAAACTAAGATATCCTAGAACATGAAGGCAAAGTTCTCTATCATGTCTCCATTTTCAACACCCCGTGAGATTCCTTCTCCAACATTCTCTAATTCGCTTACCTTTCTTAAGCTTCCTTGACTATTTCAAAGCTGAATTTCTCTTTATGAATATATTTCCAATGGACATGTTGGAAATTATGACATCATTATCTTTGGGTAATAAAAGGACAAAAAGAGGGGCCCGCTGGGTGGTAGCAGTTAAGTTCACGCATTCAGCTTCAGCAGCCTGGGGTTTGCCGGTTCAGATCCTGGGCACGGGCCTACTCACCGCTCATCAAGCCGTGCTGAGACAGGTCCCACATAGAAGAGCTACAACTCTACAGCTATGATATACAACTATGTACTGGGGCTTTAGGGAGAAAAAAAAAGAAAGAAAGAAAAAGAGGAAGATTGGCAACAGATGTTAGTGCAGGGCCAATCTTCCTCAAAAAAAAAAAGGACAAAAAGAGAAAAAATTATCTGCTATGGGCGTGAAACAGAAATACAAGATTACCCATGACCTCTCAAATCTCAGAGAATGCACCTGGGCATTCCAAGAGTAGGAGAGTAATTGGACATCATGTCATTTCCAATAAGATAGTCAACTACATCTCCAGAATATTTTGGCTACGTCATTGAAGAAAATGATTACCTCTTGATCTGTGGAAAGCTTGTAGACAAGGTCAGCGTCATTGTGTTTTATAAAAGCATCATATAAAATCTCCTCATAATAAAGCCACAGAAATATTTTAAGGTTTATTTAAGCAACCTTATAGAGAAAGCAGATATAAAGCCTCTTTCACCTTAACCTACCAACTATTTAATTAACTCTATAACCTCTTCAAGTCCTCCAATTTTTATAGTTTAGTAATTGGTCCATATTATCTTATTTCATTTTTTATTAATTATTTCATATTTTGCTTGTTTCAGTATTAGTAAAACATGTATTATCAATTTAATGACAGCAAAATATTCCATTTCATTAATGAGTCTTGGGATTCTGAGAACAAGAAAGTTGAAAAAGACCTAAAAGGTAAATCTAGAAAAGATATTCACTGTAGAGATGATGAACCTGAGGCCCTGAAAAGCAGGATATACCAATGTTGTATTCTGTTCTGATTATCTGTTGTTGCACAATAAATGATTTTTATTACCTTTCGTCGTTCTATGGGTTGACTGGGCACGGCTGGGTGGTTCTTGCTTCGGGTCTGTATCAGTCAGGGTTCTCCCGAGAAATAGAACTACATATAGACACAAATATATTATATATATATGGGTTTTTTTCTTTCCATCTTTCTTTTTTAAAAAAATTGGCTGGAAACTTCAGCAGGAGTTGATGCAGCAATCTTGAGGCAGAATTTCTTCTTCTCCAGGAAACCTCAGTTTTTGCTCTTAAAGGCCTTCATTGATTGGATGAGGCCCACCCACTTCATTGAGGATAATCTCCTTACTTCAAGTCAACTGACTTTAGATGTTACCTACATCTACAAAATACTTTCCCAGCACCATCTAGATTAGTGTTCGATTAAATAACTGAGTACTATAGCTCAGCCAAGCTGACACATAAAACTAACCATGACAGGGTCTCTTATATTATTACAGTCAGATGTCTTCTGAAGGCTCAATTAGGCTGGATGTCCAAGATGGCTTACTTCCATGGCTGGTGGTTGATGCTGGCCATCAGCTTTGGAGTTCAGCTAGGGCTGTTGACCAGCATGCCCACCTGATCCCTCTCTACTGGTTGGCAGTTCTCTCAGCATGGTGGTTGGATTTTGAGAGGGAGCCAGCATTCCAAGAAACAGGAAATGGAGGCTGCTAGGCCAGTTAGAGCCTGTGCCTGGAGCCAGTACAGTGTCACTTCCACTGTGTTCTATTAGTCAAAGCAGTCATTGGCTCACTCAGATTCAAGAGAGTGGAGAAATAGAGTCCACCTCTTGATTGGAGAGTGGCAAGCCACACTGTAGAACGTATGGGCTGGGAAATTTAGTTGTGGACATTTTTTGAAAATATAATGGCTCTCGCTACTTCCATGCTCACTGGCTCACCATCCAACTGCCAGCACCTGCAACTCCGCCTCAGGGCTTTCACTGATGGCCAGAGTCTGCTGCCTCTTTTTTTTTTTTTTAATTTTTATTTATTTATTTATTTTATTTTTTTCCCCCAAAGCCCCAGTAGATAGTTGTATGTCATAGCTGCACATCCTTCTAGTTGCTGTATGTGGGACGTGGCCTCAGCATGGCCGGAGAAGCAGTGCGTGGGTGCGCGCCCGGGATCCGAACCCGGGCCGCCAGCAGCAGCGTGTGCGCACTCAACCGCTAAGCCACGGGCCGGCCCTCTGCTGCCTCTTGTGGGACAGGTCTCCAGCCACGGGAAATTAACAGCCAAGCAATGACTGACAAGAGTTGGGTACTACAATTCCCTTGCCTCTCAGAGCTCCTCTGGCAGGATTAAGCTGCAGCTGCAAACAATGGTACCTTGTCTGATAACTCAGTTTATTGCCTTCCCTTCCTTGTTTCTCTTCCCTGCTCCCTCTATGTTGCTTCTTGAGAGCAACCGCTGAAAAATTTACTTGCCCTTGAATCTTTGTCTCAGTCAGCTTCTGGGGGAACCTAACTCAAGTTACAGAGTAACTGGTCCGTGGTCAGAGCTAAAACTAGGGTCTGAGCTGAGCCCCAGTCAAGAGTACTTTCCATATTTGTTACACTCTGAAAGAGGTGCAGAATATTCTGGCAGAATATTCTAGCGCTTAGCTTTACTGAGTGATGGAGGGAGGGCTTTCAAAAGAGAAAAATTCGAAGTGTGTGTGTTAGCTATCTTAAACAGATGTTTGGAAAGAGCACTGGACTGGGAGTCAGAAAATGTGGGTTCTCACTTTTGCTCTGTCGTGAACAAGTTGTGTAACTTTCCCAAGCAGAGCGAGAGAGGTTAAAATCTCCTGGAATCAGACCTCTGGTGTTCCCATGAGAGTCAAATGCATGATGTCTGCAAAAGCAGTATCATGATGAAAAATGGGTAAATGAATGGAAGGAATTAATTTTTCTCATTTTTGGTGGCTCCATTCAACAAAACATTGTGTTTTTAATTTTTTTCACAAGCATCTCATGTGGTCTTGATCCTCATTCTACATTTCAGAAGTAGACAACTGCCCAGTTCACCAATCCATGCTGTCTGGATAGAGCAGGTTATGTCGAAAGTATCCAGTTTTGTGTGTGTGTGTGTGTGTGTGAGGAAGATCAGCCCTGAGCTAACATCCGTGCTAATGCTCCTCATTTTGCTGAGGAAGACTGGGTCTGAGCTAACATCTATTGCCAATCCTCCTCCTCCTTTTTCCCCCCAAAGCCCCAGCAGATAGTTGTATGCCTTAGTTGCACATCCTTCTAGTTGCTGTATGTGGGGCGCCACCTCAGCATGGCTGGACAAGCGGTGCCTTGGTGCGCGCCCAGGATCCGAACCCCGGGCCGCCAGTAGCGGAGCGCGTGCACTTAACCACTAAGCCACGGGGCCTGCCCGAAAGTATCCAGTTTTAAAACAGAGTCTTCACATAGGATTTTTAGCAGGCAGTTGCCAATGGCCACTTTAACTAGAAAGAGCTCCTGGGATAGAAAGTCATCTCTCAGTCTGGTCAACAAATGTCCCTGCCACTACAGAACATACTTAGGCACAGATAAAGCTAGCCAAGATATTTTTTTCCATTGGTTTATTAAAAAAAAAAAATTCACCTCATATTATGGCTTTTCCCCCCTTCACTAGCTTCTTTAGGATTTATGAATTTCACCTAGCAGTGTTTGTGTATGTTGAGTTTTTGATACCTATCTCTTTGTGTGTTAGTGAGTAGGGTAGAAAAATGCAGACAACAGATAAATAGGGGAGAAAATATCTCAAGAATGGTCTTGGACACATTTAATAATATCGATCATATTCTGTTATAAAACATAAACACAGGGTCAAGATTTATGTACTTATTTGCTTACTAGATTGATCACACTTTCTAGTCAAAAAGGTAAAATGCAATTTAGCTGCATTTGAACATGTCTTGAGTTGACATTCGTTTTTATTTTATATTTTTAAAAGGGAAATAATTTGATTTAATCTACTTGCTTGCCAGCTTAACTAAATTCACAGCCATTTCCTACCAGAACAGGAACTGGCCTTCTCTTGCTACACACTAGCCTTGGCTTATGCTAAAGAGGGAAAGGACTTAATCTGGGAGTTACATTTCTTCCAGATACTAATTTCATACTGGATATTTACAAAAAATACAGTTGGTTAACAGATTCCTATCTACACCACCCCCAGCAGAGGGGAGATATTCTTTCTTTTGTTCATTGTTTTGCTGGTGAGTTAGATCCTAAATGCTGAGAACTAATTACTCTCCTTGTGCCACTAAGACAACTTTTTACAGCACTCCACTTGCTTCTTCCATTGTATGGAATCAAATCATATGAATTTTCATTTAATTTGTTTATTCATTTGAAAAATCCATCTAATAGAAATAGGAAAAGGAAAAAAACTAGAAAATAAAAGCAGTTTCTAACGACTTTAAAGTGAAACACATGTATTATTTTAAAAAAGAAAACCTCAAATTAAGGATTTAATTGAAAAAAAATCCTTTATTTTCCTTTCTTCATATCTATAGTATGCAAAAGACCACACAGCCCATTTGAGTTGGGGGAAAAGTTGTCCTTTGAAATGACTTCAGTGATATGATTTCATCTGTATTTCAAACGCATTAATTTCACACCGTCCACAGTAGGTAATGAAGATGCACAAGTTCGGGTCAAATTCGCCCTCCGGAAAAACTGCAAATTAAGATGCTGTTGATGGATATACCGCAGGCTGTCTTAAGCGTCGTGATCAAAATCCAAATAGTAAGGAAAGGGTCCCGGGAGGGATGCGTTTGGGATTTTGACAAACCCTCGACCAAACTCAGACGCCCAGCCTGCACTTTGGCGAATCTTTTTTCCAGGCAAGAGACCCCCTCAGCCCGCTTGGGGCTCGCAGTGTTTCTCAAGAGTGGTTCCACACCCTCTTCAACCCCCAAACCAGACACACCCCGACCCCGCGGACGGGTCTGGGCTGTCAAAACACGCGGCAGCTTGTTCAGTCCCAATAACTCGCATGATGATTAATGAGCGGCCTGATAATTTAATGTCTCGTGTGATTAAATTATAAGGCGTGGGGGAGGGAGCTCTGCGCTCCCTCGCCGGCGAGGGCCGACCGCGCCGAGCTGCGGGTCTGGGCTGCGGGCTCCTCCCCGCGCAGCGCCCGGTCCGCGCCTCCCCAGGGTCAGTGGGTCCCGGAAGGGGAGGGCGGCGGGGGTGGGGGTTGGAGGAAAGGGTGGCTTGGAGAGCAGAGCGGGGAGGTATGGGCACCGGGCAGCTTGGGTCTGAGCCGAAGAGCTGGGCGAGGCCGGCTCCTCCCCCTGCAAAGGGGTGTAGGGCCCGGGAAATAGCCCCAGGCGAAGGAAGATCTCTCCCTTGAATCCTCTGTCTCTCCGCCACAGGGGCTTAGAGAGTTCCAGGGACCCGAGACCCCTGGGAAGAGGGGAGCCCTGGCCCCGCTGGGTCTCCTCCCAGCCCCCAACCCCTCGCGCCTGAACTTTGAGAGGGTTTCCCTGCAGGCGGGGATGTGGCGGCCGGGTCGAGCCACCCCAAGCCCCTTCTCTTCCCCAGCCCACGGACCCCAGTCCTGTCCCGTGTCCGGCGGGATCCATGCCAACCCAGGGTTCAGGCACGTCCGGCGGGGAGAGAGGGAGTATAAAGCCTCGCGAGAGCCTGAAGCCTCGGGAAGGCGGAGAGACGCTAACGAAACTGAGGCGCAGAGTCTCCGGGGTTCCCAGCTTGATTTATTGGGGAGGAGGCGCGGGGAGCCGATCTAAGCCCCTTTGAGGTTACTAGGGGGACTCCTTGCTGTCACTCTCTTTTCCTTAAGGGGTCGAGGACAGGCTCCGGCGTGGCCACCCCTTCCTCTGGGGGAGGTGTGAGTGCAGGTTTGGAGGTGGCGCCCCGCATTGGTCCTCGTGGGTAAAGGGCCGGCTGCCCTCACACTGCACCCCGCCGCCTTGGCGCAGTTCTGTCCCAAAGAGGTAGGTGGATGCTTTTGCTGCAACGCAGAGCTCCCGGTCTGCGCGGGGGGCGGCAGCCTCGGAGGGGTCCCTGAGAGGCCACTCGCGGGCCAGAGGGAGGGTCACCTCTTACTTCATGATCGCATCGAAGGGCTTAACTTTCAGCAAGGGGAGGGCAGGCCCTCGAGAGGCGAGGATGTCCCCGGAAGACCCTAGGAAACTGCAGCACGGGCTGTTCCGATGCAGAGCGGGAGGGTGACAATGAGAGCGCCACACCCGGGCTCCGGAGGCCCGGTGTCCAGCGGTGCCCCGGGCCTGGCAGGAGAACAGCTGCTGGCTCCATTTCAGCCGAGCAATGACATCCTGGAGGGGACGCCGCAAACTGAACCCAGGCCACCCGCTTTCCTTAAGCTAGAGAGGTCCGAGAGAGCTCCAGGAATGGCGTGCCTGGTGTCCGGTGCCTGGGCTCCAGGTGCGGTGGCTGAACCTCCCTCTGAGAAAGGGATAGAAGATCTTAGGCCGGGTTCCTCGGATATGCAGGAATTACCATTTCTTCCTCGGCTTCTCTAGATATTTGGAAGTAGCGCCAAGGAAGGGGGAAAGATCATGAACAACCAAATGGACTTGTAAACGGAGATCACAGTATGGGAAAAAATACATATATAATCTCAAAATACCCAAAGAGAATATAAAAATAAACTTGCCTAGCTAGAGCAGAAACAAGCTACTAATTCGTTCTTGGAGGATCAGCCTGAAATGCTGCAAATTAGTGGAAGGTGTAGGCTGTGCCTACAATTCCAGGATATTCGGAACACACAAAATCCCCCTTAGGAAAAAAGTTTGAAGGGCAGGGGTGGTGGGGGTGGAGGAAATGCTCAGAGCCTTGTCTTGTCCTTGGTCCGGGTGTGGTCCTGGAGGTGCCTTTCTCCGGAATGGCCGAACCCGCTTCTGTCCAGGCCGGAAGGCTAGTGTGAAGAGGAGGTCACTCCCCTCAAGGTGCCTGAGTAATAAGTAAAAAGGGTTTATGGGCAAGGCTGTTGCCTGCCACCATCTCTGCAACCGGGAATAATTCTGCAGACAGGTAGCCCCAGATATCAGTAGTGTGCGCGCTGGCGCTCGAACCGCGGGTACCCACACGCCCCGAGGCCAGATGCGCAGGTCGCGGACTGCCACTTTTGTCCCTGTTCTTAAGCTCATTTCTTAAATTTGTTCCTCGTCGGTGCTTCTCTCAGACACAAGCTGAACTCCTATATCTGATTTCCACCCAAAACAGTGGCTGGGCCCACGGAGGACAATTTAAAAGTTCAGGGCCAACTTTTTCCTTCAAAAGGTGCCACATGCCGCGTAACTAATAGGCGCCTCGTGGATACAATATCTTTCCCAGAAATTGAATTTGGGTTCCAGAAACAGGACTGGAAAGATCCTAGACAGAAGTGTGTCCTTGGACGGAAGGACTTGGCATTCTCAATATTAACACGGGGGCAAGAGGGGAGCCCAGGTAGGTTTTATTTTCCAGATTATCGTCGATCTGTTGTCTGACTGAACGACGCCAGGATACAGTGAGGGTGATGGCAGTATCCAATCTCTAACGATTCGCAAAGTTTCGAAAGGCGAGTTAGTTTTATTCTCTTATGCACAAGATCACTCATGTCTAATGATGTCAGACACTTGCAAAATGACGTCAAATTGGTGGCGCTTTGGGTGGCATTGTTCATTCGACTTGCCAAGACGCGAGCGGGGCTGCCTTTTCCTGCCTCCAGAGCGCGAGTTCGCGCACTGATCTCACCCCTCGCTCTCAGCCCTGCTGCCGCGCATCATTTAGGCCAAGATCGGGTATAATAGAAATCACCATCAGCAGACAATTACCCTTTCAGAGGATTCACGTCTCCTCACAGACACTGTTATTTGAGAAATAGGATCATTTGATTTCATATTGCACTAAATAACACCCAGCCGGTTCAAATTGCCAGCTTCTTAAAAACCGCCCACTGGAATAAATTGCAGCAGCCTCTTGCTTTTCAGGGCAATATGTTGGGCACCGGGCAGAACCTGTAAAAATAACTACAAAGCCAGCCCTGAGCCGTCGCTATTGGTGGGAACGGCTCTGCCACCCCGCAGGCAAAGGCATTCAGCTACCCGGTTTCCTGCCACCGCCCCCTTCGCTCGCCAATTTAGAGATGACTCAACCACTGGGCTTCGGAATTAAAATGCACAGCCCTAGCCACCAGGAGAAAGCGCTTCCGGCCACACGGCGCGTTAGTGTCCCACAGAGAAAGATGGGCGGGTGTGCAAGTCACAGATTTCCGTGTGTCCCGCCGCGCTGCCTGCAGGGCTTACGCGTTTGGAGACTGCCGCGGGTCCGGGGCTCTGCGGCCGGCGTGTGCGCTCTCCAAGTTCGCGGGTCTTGGGTTCCCAGCTAGAGCGTTCCGCTGCTGCCGCGCCCTGCTTACCGGTGCGCCCTGCAGGCCTGCGGGCCGCGGCGCCCCTCTCTGACCTCCGCACGGGCGCCTAGCCCGGGGCCGTGGCTCGCGGAGTCTGACTGGGGACAGAAAGAGGAGGGAGCCTCATTGTGGCTTCAGCGCGGAGTCCAGAGGGAGAGGGCGAAGGAGAAAGGGAGGAGAGGGGCGAACTCCTGTTCGCTGCACTCTCGCCACCAGAGAGGTTTCAGAAAGGATTAACCTTTTTGAAGTCGGCCACAAGCAGTGGTTTGTTAATTGACACCCTGTTCAACTGGGTGGCAATTGTTCAGCTCGATGGGGACGATCCACTACCCCCCCCTTTGATATAAAAGAAGATGTGACTCCTTGGTGCTTGGTTCGTTTGTGCCAAGGAGCAGGGTAACTGAAGACGAGCGGGGCCTTGGCGAGCCTGTCTGTTGAAGTCTTTATTACATTTGTGTTAACGTACTTCACGAAGGCCGAATTAGATTCTCTCCCCCAGGTAAATTGAGGTCCGCCTACCGGAGACTCACCTGTGCACTCGACTCGAAGTGTGAACTGGAAGGACCCTTTTAGTGGGTCCTGAGACCCGGAGGGAGTTCATCTGAGCCTTTGGGGACAGGGTGGGAGCCTTTCCCCTTCCCCCGCACCGGGAGGAGCCAGGGAGCAGGGGGTTGTGGGGAGGCGCCCAGAGGGAAGGTTACAGGCGGGCCGAGAGTGGGCAACTAAATTTCTCTCTCTGGGGTCGGCGCAGACTTTAGCTCAGGAGCAGTGTCGGGGGTGGGGGGGCGGTTTGCGGGGAAGGCCTGGGCCTCTGCCCAAGATGGGATGATGGAGGCCTGAGCGTGCCTGCACCCTCCAGTTGGCCTTGCCCTGCGGACCCTGAGCCACGCTGTCCCTTAGCGTTTTGCCCATTCTTCTCTCCCCCAAGTAATAGCGCCATCTACGAGGCCCGAGTATACCCAAACCAAACCCTGGGCCGGGTTGGGCGGCGGGCCTTCAGAGCGGCCCTCCGAGTCTGGGAGGAGGCCGGGAAGAGCAGCCTCGCAAGCCGCCAGCTCTGGCCCTGTGTATCCTGATCCGAGGCAGGCCTGGGGTTGCCCACCCAAGCCCAGGGAGAGCCCCAGGGCCTGCTCCATCCAGGTCCCTACCCTAAGGCTCTGGCACCCGCACCCCGAGCGGCACACTGCTCCTGCCCCGAGTGCCTCTGCGAGCCTCCAGCCCGCCCCCCGCACCCCCCAGCTCAGGGCGCTCCCTCCCAATTCCCCAACCCCTCCCCATCGGTGCAGCCACGGAACCATTTTTTTGTCAAACGCCAAGCCCAAACACGACAAGTTTTCGAGGAGTCAGAACAGGGTGATTAAATTCGGAGGAGCCGGAACACACGTCTTGCCCGGCTTCAATCTTCTCTGTCCGCGCGAGTGGAACTGCAGACGCGCAGACGTGGAACGGCTGCACCGCGGGCATCGCGACTGACACGGGGTCGGAGCCCCAGAGCTGGCAGAGGCTGCGCCCGCGGGGGACTCCAGGGACGGCGTGGGTGGGCCTCTTCCACCACACACGCCTCCCTCGCTCTTTCGGACCAGAGCCGGGCAGCGCTTCAAGTCCGACCTCCAGCACTGGGTGGGGGAGTCTTGTGTCCGCCCTGTCCCGGCCTGGGAGCCGCAGGTGAGAGCAGTGAGAACCAGCTGTCGCGGCTCCTGTGGGCTGCGGCCTCGGGCTTTGGCCGTGGCCAGCAGGTCATCCCCTTGGCTCTCTATTCCCGCCTCCACCCGGGGTCCCGTCTCCGCAGTGCGGCCCCCGCGCTACCCTCCCTCGCCCGCTCTCCCTCCATGTCGCCGCGTTTACCAGCGAGTTTTGTTCCCCCGTCGGATTCCTGGCCGAGGGGCTGTAACCGTGCTCTCCTCCGACGGACGCTGATCAAGTAATTTCCCCATCCCAGCCCCATCAAATGGCTCTTTAGCTGTTGAAGCGAGGAGTTTTGCTCGCCTTTTCACATGCTAATCACGCCCATTCAGCGGCTCTCGGTGGGGCTGTTTGTCGCGGGATAAATCTTGTTTGCCGGCTGCAGGATTAATTGATATTGTTGTCTGGCTTTTGTGGGGGCCGCGAGGAGCGGAAAGGCTGCGCGTTGTGACTGCGCCGGGGGCCGCTGGCGACAGCATCGGGCTGCCGAGGTCCCGGCGAGGTCGAGCCGGGGCTGATGACATTAAGCGCCCGATTTGGTTTTCCTTATTAAAAAGATGATGAAAGACTCAGAGACCCTAGTTTACAACCCACCCCCGGGGCGCAGAAACCGCACGGAGTTCAAGCCACACGCGCAGACAAAGCCGGGCGTTTGCTCGATTCAGAGAAAAGAGTGGGTGTCACTTCTCCACGCGGGAGACAAATCGCGTATCGGCCCACCCGGGCTGTCAGTGGGACTTGAACATGGGTGCGCAGCGTTGTGCTTTGGTTTTTCAAACAAAGAACAAAATCTTTATTTTTTTTCGGTTGGGCGTTGTAAAGACGGGTTAACACCCTTAAAAGATAAATGAAAGGCAGCCAGAGCTCAGATGGAGACCTTGCAGGCAGCGGGGGAGGTAGGCAGCGCAATGGTGCTTCCAGGCCTGACCCGGCTTGCGGAAGCCTGGAGCGCTTACAGGGAGTCGGTGGCGGTGGCGCAGCCGGGCGCTAACGCCGACCTCGCAGCATCGCTAAGGCCACGTCCGCCTGCAGGCCAGCGTTTCATTTGCCAGCACGGGTCCCTGGGCTTGGCTGTATTTTCCCGCTGCCCACAGGTGTGCAGTCAAACCAACAAATTCCTCCGCCCTCCGCACCCCTCCCGCGCTCTCCCCTGCGTCCTGGGGTTTTATCCTCTACGGACATCCCCGAAAACTTGGCGATTCAATTAAATAATTCCAGTTACGCGATGCTCCTACCGCCTGCTTATTGCAAATATTTCCTTTTTTGAGTCGTTAAAAAAAAAAAGCAAAGAGAAGAAAAGAAACTGTCACCTTCGCTTTCTCTGCGAGCGGAGTAATTGGTAGGCGCCACCGGAGGTCAGAATTTGCCTAAGAATTAAGAGCAGTAAGTTAATTTAATATTCCATGCACATCTCCAATTATTCCCGGAGACCTTTGTCTCCGTGGCTGCCAGAGAGGGGATTCAGCTTCTCTTCAGCCAAACAACATCTGTGCGGTTAATAATTTGATGAACAGCTCATACAAATAGTTTCTGAATTATCTGGCAGCCCAGTGACTATTCAGTTTGGAAACGTTTTGGCAGGGTCTCCCGGTGTCCGAGGGCCTCAGGCGTCCGCCCAGACAAATGTCTTCTTATCTTTTAAACATCAGCAGTCGACAATGTGAAAATAAGTCATTATCATTAAGTAATAACCCTGCCCTTTAAAAAAAAAATAAAAACGCCTGGGTCATCACAGTGTCGGCAGGTCGTCTATTAAAGACCCTGAGATGAACAGACTTGCTGGGGAGGGGGACTGAGCAAAGAACAACCTGAAGGGGAGGGAAAGACGTGGGTGTTGGGGAGCGACTGGATGGGGTGGGGAGCTTTTTTTCTTTGAGATCACGGATTGAAATTGAGTGACTGGACTTGTGTAATGGAAATATTTACAAGGTAAGGAAGGGTCTTGGTGATTGCTACTGGAAGGGGAACCGGGTAGGTAGGTGAGAGGGAGACCAGCTCTTTGCTGTATTGCTTCTGTCCCTTTCGCTGTTCTCCCTACACGCAGATATTATTTATTCCAAAAATGAATACATAAAAAACAAATTCTCACCAGAAAACAGGGGTGGATTATTTTGGCTGGATATAGTCCTTAACCAACTTCTCCCCATTCCTTCTCCTGACCACACTTCCTCCTTCCTACCTTTCCCCACCAGCCAGTGCCCCCCAGCCTGCTGGCAGCTTCCCACAAAGCACAGGTATGTCAGCCTAAACCTTGGGTTGGCCCGAATTTGCAAGGAAGCACTTGCAGAAGGATGCTATCCTGTTGTCAAAACAGACTTGAATTTAGACACTTTTCCTTTGCTATCCCTGTCTCTGCACTAAAGATTTCATGGCTCTGATTATCTTTCTTTATCTTTCCGCCACCCATAGCAGAGCCCTGTTCCTCATATAAAGTCTAGAAAGGAACCATTTGATCTTGAATGAGACTCAGATTGCTCTAATTTTTGCAACCTGTGCAATGCAGCTCTATTTACTGGAAGTCTGTGTTTACCCTGGAATTGTTCTGCCAGGACTTCATTATAATAGGTTGTTCCACTAGGATTCTTATCTTTGTCTATACATTCCTTCATGTCTGATGTATACACCTCACCTATTCAATATTCTACTTTCTATTTCCTACGCTGCTGACAATCTAAGTACTTGAAGCCACTGTAAACTACCCCAAAGTTCTGAATAGTGTCGAAGCAGTAATATGATAGAGCCTTGTCCTTGTACTCTAATGAGCCTGGGGTAGCAGTGAGCTTTAAATACAGGCAAACCCTTCAGACTTCAGGTCTAAATATACGACTTTACACTGAATGCAGTGCTTGCCTGGGCTCAATTGAAGAAGTATTTTTCCAGAAAACAAGTCATTGTGTCACAAGAATAGGACAATAGCTTTTCTACCAGGTACATTCATTTCTATTTTTAACATTTTCTTCTTGCATTTCATTATATTTTTTTCCCTTAGAACTATGGACACCGCCAGGCCTTGCAGGCTTTTATAAGCATACAAATCGTCTCTGTTATTTATGATTGGGGGTCTCTCTCTGCATCTTTTTTATTAATTTCTGACTTTAATCCAGACTTCTCTATTCAGTGGGCTGATTTGAAAACATTTCTTTTCTTAAATGGAACATTATCAATTCTTTTGGGAACGATTCTAATTTTAAACACCAACATATTCCATTTCTTAATCTGCAGCTCTGCTGTTACTCATTTTTATGCACACAACCCATCCCCTTAGGCTGTGGTTCTTTTATGCTTGATATTTATCTTCTTTACATTTGTTTGACTATTTTTCAAGGTAGTATATGGGCAGAAAATGACTATTAAGCAAGAAGGCAGGGAACTCGGATTATGTTTTTGACTATGTAAGTAAAGCCACAGAACACTGAAATTTTGAGATTTTTTTTTTTACTGATGAGCCCTCTCCAGAAAAGCCGTCTGGATACCATTAAAGTTGATGAGTTTGGAAAGATTATCCTGATAAATGGTGGGCCTCTTGGTGATTAGACACATATTTTCAACATGGTCTCTTAAATGAGACTGAGGTCTGCGTTTGGAGGGAGGTTTGCTGTGCATAACAGAAAATTGTTGGGGAAAAAATCTAGAGTACCACCTTACTTTGTAGAGTTCAAATCTCTACAAAGGTGATGTTCAATAACTTAAGCAACACATACCCTGGTTATTTCCAACCTAATTATGAAAGAAATATACCTTCTATCTTGGGAAAAGTTGAAGAATGGCCAAGGGGCAGAATAATGATTTAAAAGCTCAGTGCTATCTCTATCGAGGTTAAAGGATTTTATTTTTTTAATTTGAGAGAGGAAAACAGGGCAGAGCTATTAAACAAATTTTTCCAATGAAGAAATTCTTTCAATTCATTTGCTTCCATTGCTCTTTAAAAAAAAAGACAAGTTCTACATATATGACCAGCTTAAACCCAAATCTAGTCAAAAACTGAATTTGAAAAATATGGGTCAGCATATAAGAGATAAGCAGGATTCACTTAGATAAACCTGTCTGCTCTCATTTTCCTCTACTTCAATATTTAAATAAGCTTTGCTGGGTGCTGATGCCAGGTGAGCATCTCCATTCCTGATATGGGGTTCAAAAAAAAAAAAAAGAGCTTCAGCACTTATTAGCCTGTGGATAATTGCAAGCCACAGAGTAAGTCCAGATTCTTCAACGATGACTGTAAAATGTCTCTGATCATCATGGATGTCAGCCAGTCCGATGGTTCTTGTCGCTCCCTCCCCTGGCCAGAAGTTGTGATTACTACTGACAGATCGAGCTTCACCTGACTCCAGGGGAACCCTTCACATTGCTGTTATTGTAGATTTGTATGGTTTTTAAGACACTGTTCTGGTGTATGGCAGTAAAGTTCCTTGAGGAAGAGGGCCATTATTATGTTTTAAAAAATACTCACCAAGGGGCAACATGGGCTACAAGTGAGGCTGGTTGGCTCTGCTTAAAGGGGAAGATCATGGGCAGTAGTGACTATGCCATTTGCTTTGGCCAGAAAGTCCAATCTAGCACCCTTGTGTAGACTGAACTTGAGAGGGTTTCCAAGGGCTTATTCTGCTTTGCTGGCTCTCTTATAAGGGGAGATGAATCCTGCAGACTATCAGATGCTTTTTTTTTTTTTTTTTGGTGAGGAAGATTAGCCTTGAGCTAACATCTGTTGCCAATCCTCCCCTTTTTTTGCTGAGGAAGATTGGCCTTGAGCTAACATCTGTGCCCATCTTCCTCCATTTTATATGTGGGACGCCTGCCAAAGCATGGCTCAATAAGTGGTGCATAGGTCTGTACCCGGGATCCAGGCCTGTGAATCCCTAGCTGCTGAAGCGGAGCACATGAGCTTAACAACTCTGCCACCGGGCTGGCCCCAGAATATCAGACTCTTAAGCGTGACATTTAAGACTTGCCACAGTGGGGGTAGAAAGAAAAAAAATGGTAGGCAGAAGGCTTATAGTTCTAGTTGCCCACTAACTAGCTGCAAGCACTTGGGCAATCACCTAATCTTCCTGTGTCAGAGACTCCTGTCTGCTACTTCTCACCAATTTATTCTCTTTTTGTTGGGCACATGGCTGCCCAGCTGGACTACATTTCCCAGCCTCCCTTGCAGCTACATATAGCCCATGTGACTAAGTTCTCACCAGTGGATTGCAAGCAGAAGTGGTGGGTGTAATTGTCATCTCATCCTTGCACCTTCCTGTTCTTTCTTGCTGTCTGGGAATGATGTTAATGGAGGCCACAAATTGAGGATGACAAAGCTCCTCCAATGACCTGGGTTCGCAAGATGACTTCCTGGAGCAGAGTCTACCCTCTCACCCTCTCTTAATGGAGAGAAATAAATTTCTATTGTGTTTGAAAAACTGCATATTTTTGTTCACTTTGTTACAGCACTCACCCCAAATCTGCATCTTGGTTTTATTTTTCTTAACTGTAAAATGAGAGTATCTTAGTTTGGGTTTCCCCAAAAGCAAGCAGTTTATTGGGAGGTGATCTCAGGAAACGCCAGTAAAAGAGTGGGGTTGAGAGACAGGGAAAGGGAGGTGGCCATTAAAGTGCATTATAAAGCAAGTTACCATTGTGGGCAACTGGGATTTGATTCTACTGAGAAAACTCTGGGGAACTGTGTAGAACACCTGCCTTAGAGTAAGTCCACCTGAGCTGGAGTATTTCTACCCCAGTTCCCATTAGTCACTGGCTGAGGGTTCCTCTTCATGGGCATTATTTCCCCAGCACTTCTGGCCTGTTGCATAGGTAGAGTGGGCTGCAGGGGCCAAAAAAAGCACCCAGACAATGAGAAGCAGGTACTGGTGGTTGGATATTGAGCTGGTACGCACTGAAGTATAAAGGCAAGGGTCTCCGGACAGGACACTGACTGCATCTGCTACAGAGGGCATTGATGAATAGTCTTGAAGATCTCCTTCCCACATTAAAGTTCTCTGGGCCCAGTTTATGAATCTGTATTCTTCTAGTTGCTAATCTGAAATGTCCGCTCTAGCCAGATAGGTTTACTTAATTTAGGGCTCCCCAAATACCATGTGCATGCGTTCTCATTTTATTTATGCCATCCTTTCACGTGGAAAGCATCTCAATGCTCGTGTACTCCCTTTTATCCCCATTGAATCAGTTATCTATTGCTGTTTAACTAACCACCCTAAAACTTAGTGACTTAAAACAACAACGGTTCATTATTTTTCACAATTCCATGAGTCAGGAATTTGGGCAAGACTTGCTGGGTACTTCTTCTCCATGGAGTGTCAGCAGGGCTTATTCATGTGGAATGACCAAGATGGCTTCTCATCTTCCAGGGCCTCTCTTCACATGGACTCTCATCATTCAGTAGCCCAGCCTGGACTTCCCCACAACATGGCAGCTGGGGTCCAAGAGGGAAGAAGTGGAAGCTACTAGTCCTTTTAAGGCCTGTGCCACTGGAAGTCTCAAAATGTCATTCCCATCTCATTCTGTTGGTTAAAGCCAGTCACAAGGTGGGGATGGAAAATAGGCTCCTCCTCTGAAGAGAGGAGCTGCATGTGGTAAAGGAATGGAAGAACTGAGATGGCCGTATTTGGATACTATATCTTGCCTACCCGTTCTTTTCCACTTATTCGAATCTCTAAGACATACTCTTATCCTACCTCATATAAGAGGCCTTTCCTATCATGCTAGTCCTCTGGGGTCTAGCCCTGTCTGAAATCCCAGGGCACCTCTTATTATACACACTTGTTGTTTTGTCCTTAGTCATTTACTGTCTTGTGACACTTTTTGCTGCTCCTTATTGTTGGCTCTTTGAGGGCAGAAATGCAGGTTAGAGTTCAGAACATTTGTACAGTGGGAGCACACAGCGGACTCTCGATGTGTGTCTGTGCAAAGACAAAGGGAGGACACAGAAGTAAGGGCTGGGTGGAGGCAGTGACCAGCATGCATATGCCTTTGGGCTGAGATCTAGATCAGTCAAGCTCATTTCTAGTAGATTTAGTTAGAGTCATCAACTGCTTATTCTGAAAATCAAGTAAGTCTGAAATCCTCCCAGCCTACAGGAGGCTTAGGTGACACACACCTCTACATGCAGGAATAGCAGTATTTGTGACTGGAATGGATCACCCGGAAGGTGCCTGGAAGAATTCCCCTTCTTAGACACCACTTCTCCATGATGTACTGTTCCCTTGTGTCAAGAATTGCCCTCTTTGAAAATGCAAGTACTACCCATTGGAGAGGGAATGGGAAGTGGAGGAGGGATGTGGAAATTTGAATCTTTGATATCTTAGTGCAAAATTAACTGATAAGAGCAGTGTTTATTTTTCTCTCATAGAAGAAACTGGGGCAGCATGAATGTGCTGGAAGATTAGAGATTACTGATGCTAAAGGAAGGAGAACTGAAGAGGAAGGATACCTGTGGACAAGTCATCT
Source organism: Ceratotherium simum simum (assembly GCF_057802395.1). NCBI lineage: Eukaryota > Metazoa > Chordata > Mammalia > Perissodactyla > Rhinocerotidae > Ceratotherium > Ceratotherium simum. The sequence continues at coordinate 11,205,214 of NC_141938.1, read as the reverse complement.
CCCTTCATGTCAGAAGGGCCAGTTGTCCAGGAGGGGATATTCTGAACAATGCATTGTCCCGGGCATTAGAAAGTGGGTAGCATTCTCATGGACAGCAGAGAAAAGTGGAAACATGAGCCAAAGGAGGATTCCAGAACTTATGAGCAGGTTTGTGTGGGTTTGCAGTCGGAGGATGGACATCCCTCCAAACTCTGGGATCTAATCTATGTTGTGACTGTGTCTTTAGTCACTAGGTTTCCACAGGGAGAGTAAGCCTGTGGGAAAACTGGCCCATGGTGTCCACAGGAAGTGGAATACGTATCATTGTTGTGTTTTAGTAGAACCAGCAAAGGAAGATCAGCAGACAACTGGGATGAGTCTAAGTGCTAAAGATTAACAAGACTTCCTCTGTTGCTCCTAGTGACTGGTGGGGGCACTTCTAAAGCTCCCTGAGCATGCAACTCCCACCCCGCTTTTTTATTAAATGTCCTGAATTGCCCTTTTGGATCAAAACTGTCTTTATTATATCAATCAAAGAAGGCTTGTTTCAGCCCACCTCATGGCTAAGGATATCGATGTGTAAAAGATGACGGTTTCAACACATTATCAGGACTGGCAACTTTTTGTGCACTGATGTTGACTGGCATGCAGAAAATGTGCTTTACTGGATTCTTGGAAATTTGTAATGGACGCTGGCTCTAGGAGAGGCAGAACAGAGCATAGACTCTGCCATGGGTCACATCTGTGTTTAAATTCTGCCTCTGTCACTAGCCTTGTGACCTTGAGAACATTTGAAAATTCTATTAGATGTGTGAAAAGATTTCCTCATCTGGAAAGTGGGACTAGTAATACCTAAGTCACAGGGTTGTTGTGAGTAATAAATAAGTAAATATATGCTAAGTTTCTAGAAAGTTCCATGGCACAAAGTTATATATAATAAATGACTTTTAAAATGAGGTTCTTTTTTGTTACTTACCATCTGATCATTTCACCATACTACTGTGCTTGCAGAGTGTGTATGCATTTTCCATTTACCATCAGAAAAGATACATAGGCATATGTGATTCCTAAAGACAGGGAAGAAATCCAGAGGATCTAGGATCACTGGCCATCCTGTTAATTGAAGAGAACCTTTTGGCACAAATTTGGGGGATTCACAAAGAAGATGAAATTTTAGAGCCATAACAGAAACAAATTCTTCTTTATGGTTGAAATAACAGATGACCTGGTTATAAAAATTGGCAGAAGCCCCTGGATGGAACTCTTCCTTCTGCCTAGAACATTCAGCCCCTAATTGCCTGTTGACTGGGCTTTCCCACTGCTTCGTTATTAAAATCTCTTACAAATGTGTAAAGAAACCCCTGTCCTTTTGGATGACCCTAGATCTTGAGAGTCATCCTTTTCTGCATTCTCTGAATCCCAAACACATTGAGACTTGCTCCTCAGATGGGAGCCTTGGTAAACAGTCCCACTTGTTCTATCTTTATCCCTTGACCAAACTTCTCCACATGCAATCATGTCTCAAAAAAAAAAAAAAAATTAAGAACAATCCTTCCCATCATCATCTTCTCTTCTAAAGGCTATTTGTTGGTTGATGACACCAAGAATTTGCAGTGTCCTCAAACGCTTGGTGGAGCAAACATCTTTGCATTAACTCTTTAACTGAGCTGAAGCACCCTGACAAGGGGTCTTTATTTAGCTATTTGTCAGGAAGCCAGGACCCAGGGATTTCAGAAAGAAAAAAAGAACTTGATAACTTTACAAAACTCCTCTCCAAAAATTGGAAAGGGGAAAAAAATTGCCTGGAGCAAATTAATTTAAAGATAAATACCAGATATATCTGAGAAATTGCTGGAAATGAATGTACTTACTGATGTCACCTTTCTGAAGGCAGTTAGATTCTTGAGTTTTATTTCACTCATTATAGTCGGTGCCCATTGTCAAGGATGTATTCTTCCAGCAAAAGTAAAGGCAGATTTCTTGGCATTTGCTTTGCTATATCTCCCATTGGAAAACTCATTAAAGAGCCATTCCTGATGGCAACTGGAGATGTAAATGAAATGCACCCCCTTTTAGTATTTGGTTGAGATGGCCCAAATGTTTGGCTGTCATTAAACCTTCTCCAAGCAATATTCATAAAAATAAACCGAAGCTGTCAATATGCAACATCATTAAATTGATGTCAGTAGTCACCGTTGGAGGGGAGTGGGAATCAGGTCTGCATTGCAGAAGGCTCTCTGTTCACAACTATGGCTTCACCTCCACTTTTTGGGGAGCGAGGAGAGGTTGCACAATCCCTTTACTGAGTTTTTAACCAAGTTGCTATTCCACTCTTTCTTTTATGGAGCCATAGAAGTGTCTGTAATGCAAGATTAAAACGGTTCTGTGCAGTGGTTTGCAATGGCTATGCCCAAATAAAATATGACAGCTCTCTCCTAGGGCCTGTATGTCAGCAGAGGGAGCTCGGTAACAAGCCACATTATGCTTTCTGCTGTGCATACTGATTGCAAATTGTGTGGGTTCTCCTCGATGCCATAATGAAAACAAGGTGTTTGTGTGTTTGTGTGTGTGTGTGTGTGTGAGAGAGAGAGAGAGAGAGAGAGAGAGAAATAGAGAATTTCTTTCTCCCAACTGGTGATGAACCTTATACATAGCAAGCAATGGAGAAACGATGCTCAGATTTCCTGTAGCAGAGGACACACACACACACACACACACACACACACACACACTTACACACTGACAGGCTAATGGCTACTTTCCCAAAGAGTGGTTAGAAAGAAGTAGTAAATGGGACTGTGTTGATGCTGGGAGAAGACCCGGGCAAAGATCAAGATACCCAGCAACATATCGGATAACACATAATTGGCGGGTCACAGCCAAATGAGTGTAGTCATGCATTGCCGGGCAGGCCTTTGCCGGTGATAAAGACACTTGTAAACAATTCAGTCCCAGAACATGGCAATAATATGTTGATCCGGCGTGTAATGAGGTGTCCCTGGAATCAATAAGCAGTCCTGGAGAGCAGGGAGCAAGGGCAGTGGCTGTCTTTTTGATGACCTTTCCTTACCACGGAGGACCCCATCTCCCCTGAAGAGGACTTGTCTCATTTTGCAGCCAGCTCCGAGTGTCAGAACTTCCATTCGCAGGCAGCAAATGAACAGCCAGGCCCTGCATGCTAATGAAGTCCAGGCTATTTTGCACCTTTTCATCCGCACATTATGCTCTTGACTCTGGAGAAGGTGGGAATTAGGCCGGACCCCGGTGTCAGACTGCCTGATGGCTCGGCTCCGGAAAACTGGTAATTGAAGCTGATGACTGATGCGAGGGAGGCCTGAATTTGGAAATAAACAGTTTCAAGCACTGCATGTCATTTCTAGAGAGACTGCTGAGAGGATGGAAATGAGCTCCGTTTCTTGAATCTAATGCAGTTTCTCAGCAGGAAAAACATCGTCTTTTAGACAACAATGCCAGTCATTAAGATTTAAATGTTCTGGCGATAATAGAAGAACTGGCCTCCCTGTTCACAAACAGCACTTATGTAAATGTCTTTCAACACCCAGATCTACATTTAATCCACGCCCAGGAAGATAACTGTTTCGGCAAGCGGAACCAAATGCAATTCTTAGTCTATACATATCATTCATAAGGAGAGAGAGGGAAACAGTAAAATTGTTTGCCAACACATCACATAGCCTTGCCCGTCAGCGCCAGCGACAACGGCAACTCCCTGCTGAAACAATGAAAGGACATTCGGAAGTCCACAATAAAACACCCCGGAGCCACACTTTCCCTGGTTCTTTTTGCACTGCTGTATTTCATTCCAAATAATATGCCATCCTGGCCTTTTCTGTGGAAATGGCATGAATATTCCCTACATTACATGCAGAATCTATATTTGGATGGTGAATCTGTTTAATTTGCTATAGAAGCCCAAATCTGAACCCATTCACTTGTCATCTTTTAAAAGAGTTCTTTCGTCATGCATTTATTTCATTTTCTCTTAACATTACTGGGTTGTCAAAAAACCCAGACCAAACGCGATAAATGGTTTAGTCCCTTCTCTTCAGTCTGCTGAGATTAATTGGACGTTGTGTTGCGTATGCAAAAAGAAGGGCTCGGAACCCATACACAGCCTTTTGTGTTTTAAGAGGCTTTAAAAATCATTTTTACTAGACATCCCTCCAGCCCAGTTCTTTCTGTGCAGGTGAAACACCTTCAGGGAGAAAATTACAAGCCTGGAGAAGAGGAGAACAAGGCCAGTGGCATTTATCGTGGCAGGCCGGAGTGACTCCTGAATAACCCTCAGTTTGCTCTTTTCTCTCTTCTCTTCCCTACCAGAAGTGAGATTTCGATATTTCGGGCCTTTTTCAATTTGATGGCGACATACGGGATTCTCACAGGCAGTCTTTGGTTTGTTAGCGACATCCAGGATATCAGCACAACTTGAGAGAAACCGAAGACGGCTGGGGTGTTATTGTCACTTCAGTTTAAAGGTAGCAAACCTATCTTGCAGAGGATCAACACTGAATTATTTCAACATTTCAAAAATATAGATAAGCAATGCATTTCTAATAGCGTGGATACTTGTGGATACTGGGTAGGTCAATGAATATTCAGCAATCTTTTGCATGACATAAATGAAACTCAGTGAGAAACAGGTTAAATCTTAAACACACACACACACACAGGCACACCTACCCCCCGCTGTGACAATGTTGCTCCATTCTGACTTTATTCCTGTGTCTCGTGGGGTCTCCCATGACATAATGGCTAAAAAAGAGGGAGAAAATTGGGGTCACTAAAATGCAATAATGGTAATCTCAGGCTGTCTGTGCATGATGTACACGTACACTGGGAATTCAGTATTTATATAGTGATTCCTTCTGTGTCCAGTGCAGTGTTGAGTTTTTTGAAAAGCTTTTATGTGTATTTCCTCACTGGACTCTCATCACAAGCCTATGGCACAAAAGTCTATTTTATTAACATGTAAGAAATGGGAGGCAATAGACATGATGTGATTTTTCTGATGTCACACAGTAAATACAGTGGTAAAGCCAGAATCAGAACTTTCTGTTTTAAACATTTGCCATCGTGTTCTTTTATATAAATCCACATTCTCCTGTGTAGATACTTTTGATAAAGTTATGCAGTATTAAGCTATTTCTACTTTTATCCTTCACAAGTACTACCTCTTCTGTTGCTGTTATGAGGTTGAAATTGTTCTGACTTGGAAGCAGGAAGTGCAACTCCAATTGTCTTGAGGAAGAATAGCCAAGAGCAAGATTTTTTCCACTCTTCAATGGCCACTGGTGGTGACCTCCTCCTTACATCCAGCCCACCACTCTAGTTTCCTGCCAACCACCGGCACCAGCACCTTCTCCCATTCAGACCATGCTGCTCCCCCCACAACTCTCTCTGCTGGGAGCCACGTTCCACGTCCAGGGGCACAGTCCTGTGTCCAGCTTCTGACACTCATCTCAGTCCACTTCTGAGGCACCTCGCTCACTTCTGCTGCAGCCCCATGTGCGCCATGGAGGTGCTGACTTTGAACCCACAGGAAGTGCAGCATCTCATCCTTATTAAAGCTTCTGGGACAGCCTCTGCCTGAGAGAACATTCTGAGCTCCATCCTCCCATTTCCTCACCCCATTCCTCTGAACTATGGTGCCCCCCTTCCCACCAACATTTCCCCAGACTCAGGATGTTAAGTCAAGGCTTTGTGGAGCCTCTCCAGGTTGGGCAACAGCAGGTCCTGGGACTTGCTGGGTCGCTGGAATGACCCAAAGCTGTATCTCTTTTTGAGGTGAGGAGAGGTGAGAGTTTGGTGTCAGGGGAGCCCGTCCATAATTGATGTCCCTGAACTAGTCTGGCCTAGTTCTGGGTATCCTGATTGAATAGATACTGAGTGTTTTTTCCTCAGTATGTGTAGAGGTGTTAGTTCTATATGTACTAGGTTGCTGGCTCCTTCCTCGTGGCAGCCATGTTAAGTTTTACCTAGACATTTATGTGTAAAGATACATTGCAACCATGTACCTTCTCTTTGTATTATTAAATATAAAATACATCTATCAGATATTTGCATACAAACTGTAGTAAATGTTTTTATTCACCCAATTCCTCAGGCAAAAAATATTGGGACTAATATCTTTGACTCCTTTCTTTCTCATTTTCTTCACATCTAACCAATCAGCAAACCATGACAGATTTTCCTAAACACGTATTCTGAATTCAGAATTGTTCACCTGGGTCATTTCTGTAGCCCGGGGCTTCCTCTTTTATTTCCTTCTGGTTCATTTACCACCCAGAACCCAGAGTGCAATGTATGACAGATCCACACTTTCCAGTGTATTCCTAAAACACAGATTCTGGAGGTAGACTTCCTGGGTAGCAGCTGTGTGACCTTGGACAACTATATAACCCCTGAGTTTCCTCATCAGTAAAATGGGAGTTAACAGTGTTTGCTCCATAGTGCTATTGCGAGGATTAAAAAATGAATACATGTAGGATGCTTTGAATGTGCCTGGAACATGATAAAGCAACATGTAAATTTTAACCCTAATTATAATCAAAGCTATTGCCATGACCTATTAAGTTGAATCATATGAAATTTTCACCACTCAAAATTGCCACTATTTTGACCTACAACATCGGCAATTCCAGATGGTTCAACCTAGCAAAGGACCTACATGATCTGCCTTCAGGTCACCTATCCAGACTCAGTTCCTACAACTACCCACTTCCCTCACTCTGCCCAGTTACTTGGACACACAAGTGTTCTTCTGCCTTGAAGATTTTGCACTTCCTTGGGTTTTTTCCTAGGTTTTTTTCCTAGAAGATATTGACTTAAGACACCTGCGCAGTTCTATCAATTTTCTTGCAAATTTTACTGAATCAGAAGAAATATTCCTCATTACTGTGTGTAAAAGTTTCTGTGACCTTGGAGGCTAGTAGGAAGGACGATGCTGTAAGACCCCCAGTCCCCCGGGGACCTCCATGAGATGTCCTTCCCAAAGACTGTCAGCATGAGCACCATGTTCCCGGTGGCCGGGCAGACTTTCGGTTGGGGAGGGGGAAGTGGCTGGCAGCTCCCCGCCACCCCCCCCCCGCCCCTCTTGCAGCCTCGCTCGGAGGTCTGGAACTCAGAGCTTTTCTCCCGCAGCAGGGGCGGCATTTGCCCAGCACGCAATGGTCGTGGTGGTCCTGGACCCAGGGACAGACCTCCAGCTGCGCCTGGGACGCGAGGTCCTGGTCCTGGCCCCGCAGGCAGCCCTGCAGCTCACACTGTGCAACCTGGTCCTCATGGTCGTCCCCGCTCACGTCCTGAGGGCCCAGGAGCCACTCTAGTTCCCCGCACAGCCACGCTGGCTCCAACCCACGGAAACCTATACCCCGTGGGAAATCAATCGTGAAGACGGACCCCTCTGGCCCAGAGAGCATAGCACAATGGAGTCCCCCCTGTGGAAGAGGAGGGAGATGCTCCCCGAGGAGGCCGCCACCCCCAAAGAGCCTCAGCCTCCCACGTCCTGGGGTTCAGCCCCTCCTCCCTGCGTACCCTCCTCCTCCAAGCTCTCTCCAGGGGCCCTGCCACCCAGGGCTGCTGGCCTCGGCCCCAGCCCAGTCCACGGATGCGTCCTCTGCCGGCCAAATTCATCCTGGACCTCCGCAGTCTGGGGCCCCTGTTGGCTCTGCGCTTAGACCACTGCCTCCCTCCCGGAGTCCCGGGCTGGGGCCCAGAACCTGCCGTGTGGCCCTTCGGAGGCCACCCGCCAAGGCACGCAGACGTCTCTTCTGACAGGATCATCCCGGACCGCCCACGCCACACTCAAGAATTGGCACACGCCATTCAGGAACGGCGGGCACCTGCTCCTTCTAGGCTGTCTCCGTGACCCGAGCTCACCCACACCCAGGAGCATCACTGATGCTGCAGGCGCCCGGGGAGGGAGCGATGCCGCCAGGGAACTCACCCCCAGACCTTTGCTGGGGAACAGATGCTGTGGAGAGTTGGAAGAGACAACCTACCTATCGGGTGGAGAGAAAAGTTTTGCAAATCTCTCCAATCACAAAGCACTTAGAAATAAAGAAGAGGAAAGATCTGCTAATCCTCCTCCGGAAAGAACAAAACCAAAGACCCTAGAAGAAATCATGCCAAGGACTTGAACAGACACTTCATCACAGATGGTCTCAGAAAGCCCTTGAAGTGATGTTCACCCTTGCTGTCCCCGAGGGAAAAGCAAATGAAATCCATGGTGAGACATCACCCAGAGCCGTGAGAATGCCTACAAGGAACACGATGACCATGCCCAGGGCTGTGGGGCCTGTGGAGCAGCTGCAACTCCCTCCCATTCCTGGGGGACATGAGGAAATGGTACAACTTGCTTAAATGGTGTGTCATTCATCCTACGCTCACCATTCCACCCATCCATCCCACTCAGATACATGTGCTTGAGAGACATGAACACGAGTGTTCAGGAGAACCCCAAATGCAAAGCGATCTGGCAGCTGTCTTCACAATGGCCAAAAGCCAGATGTGATTCCAATGTCCTTCCAGGTTGAAGGGATAAGCAAAAGGTGACACAGCCCTGACGGGGGTTGCTTGCTCCTCAGCAATCAAGAGGATAGGAGTTTTCAATATGGTTTCAAATTCAACTATGGTAACTGGACTCTAAGTCCTAATCTGTAATCCAGTTGTTGGATGATTTTAAGACGTTTTGGCAACTTGTCTGTGTGAAGCTTACAGTGCTCACTCTGATGACATCTAGATACAGACTACGTGGATCCCATCCAATTTAACTTTCAAATGTAACGTGGAGCTCTGAAACACACACTGGATCTTGAAGCCCAGCATGAAGAAAACGATGTATCTTACTCATCATTCTACTCCGAATTACAATTCAAATGACCCTATTGAGCCTCGAGTTTAATAAATCGTTATAAAAATGTGCTTGTTTTTTTTGTGTGTGATCATTTCTAAAGTGTATTTGCTTGAAAATGTGACATGACATACGGTGTGTTGTTCTATTTCTCTGAGATTTGGCTGGGCACACCAAAGGAGAGCAAAGGCTATGAGAGTGGATGGGGTGGATTTCCCAAGGGTAAGGGAGCTCTGCCGGCCCCCATAATGGAGCAGTACACCCCACTCTGACAGCACACACAGAAACACACTCACACACACACACTCTTAACACACACAGTTTCAGAGGCACATTCATGAGTCCCATCAAAATCAGCCTGAGGTCAGCCCCAAATTCCCATCAGAATTTCTCAAGTGACCAGAGTTTGTGCATCCTACCTCCTTGCTGTGAGTAAAGAAACTCAGAACCCAGTCGCTTTCGACATTTGGGTGGGAATGAAAACCAGAAATTCTGTCAAGGTGTCTTGTGCCCTTGGCTCCCCTTCTTCTCTTAGAGGTTATATTTATGGACAACATTCCCTGGGATATTCTTCTCATAAATCAATTTATTTTTACTAAGTAAAAATACCATTCCTATTGACACTGAATATTCACAATAGACAGACAGATGAACTATTTCATGGATTGAATGAATGAATGAATTAAGAGGGTAGAGCAGACAATGAATATCGCTGTGCATGTTATGCGTCATGTAGACAATGGGGGTTGAGTCCCAGACAGGCTCCACCAGATGAGTTTTGGAGGCATTGGGCTGACTCTCATACCTCCCCCTCCTGTGGAGTCATGCTCACCCATCCTCCCTTGCTGGCCCCTCCTTTTATTTAGACCATGGCCAACCAATCACATCAGACCCCTGATGACAAATCCCCTGGCTCCAGCCCCTCTGACCACACCTTCAGGATTTCCCCAAGGTCTCCCTGTCTCCCTGCCCTGTTCCACCTGCCTCAGGCCACGGGAACATTTTCCCCAAAACTCAGCCTCTTTGAGTGCCCAGCTTCAATACTGATGGTGTTGCCCACTTGGTTCCATTGCATCTCCAGGGTTGGCTCTAGCAAGTGTTTGAAGAGAACTTGGACACGCAGCCTGAGACATGCACCTGCATGAGCTCCTGGTTTCTCGTGGTGCAGTATGCCAAAGTAAGGAGCTGGCCATGGGTCAAGTCCCCTTGTGCCAACACATTCTGGTGCAGTTCCTGTGGAATCTAGAATTCTAAATCCAAACCTGGTCTCGAGGACATTACTAAGATATATTTGTCAAGTAGGACAATGGGATCCACTTTACTTGGGAGTTCATGAGCTTTGAATTTTTAGGTGTGTGATGGTGGCATTGGTGCCATTTTCCACTTTTGCAAGAACAAGGGACTCTGCTTCTCATATAAGCCTTGTAGAATAATAATATTTTTAAATATTATGCACAATGTATACTTTTGAAAAATAAAGGTTGAATTTCTAAAGTCAGATCAGTCCTTCAAAGATCTGAGAACAGGGTCTTCCAAGCAGAAGGACCAGTTAGTGAAACGGACAGCCAAGTTTCTCCTCTTTGCTTCTGACTTCCATCTGAGCCTCTTGGCTCTTGTCTTCCAAGTCTTGGGCTCATGCAGGGTTCTGTTCTCAGCTCAATTCCCCTCTCCTTCCTCTGGAAAAGGCACAGCTACCCTGACAACCATCTGTACCCCCACCACAGGGAGTCCAATCCCTCCCCCATAAGATCCTAGAAATTCTAAGAAGTCATGGCCTCAAACCACTGAAAACCTTCCCACCAGCCTAAATAAGTTGATCTAACCCAGCTCCTCCTCTCTGAGAAGCATGGTTAGTGCAGATTAGAATATTTGCAATGCATTCAACCATGCAGTTCATTCATTTACTAATCATTGTCAAGGAGTTGTTTCTACCTGTGCGCTCCACGCAGAGGGCTGGTCACAACGCTCGGGAGCTTATGATGTAGGAAGAATATTTTTCAACGTCTTTATCATAGATGATATAAACCTTCTGATATGCTGTGTGTTCCAAGCATTTTCATATATGAACTCCCTTAATACTCTGAATAATCTCACACTCCAGCTACTCTTAACATTACTAATTGACAGATGGGAAAATTGAGGCAAAAACAAGATAAGTAACTTATCCAAGGTACTATATCTAGTAAGTGGTGAAGCTAGAATTTGAACACAAGCCACTTAGCTCTTTATTCAAAGCTCTTAAGTATGACATTTTCTCTCCACAGTCTTCACACTGTGAAAATTTTTCATTTTAATCAGTTATATATTTCCTCAAGTTATTCATTTTCATGGTATATCCAATAATCTCATGTATATTGTGTGTAACTGGAAAAAAAAAAACACCCAGATAGTAAAAATTATCACACATACACACTCAAGTTTAATTCTATTAAAATCTCTTGTTCCTGATATGTATTTAATACAGAGAACATTATAAAGTATTTCTTTCCAGCCTCAGGGGGCCCCCAGGAAATCCCATTGGCACCCTCTTGTAAGCCCAGCGCAGGCTGAGATTTGGGTCTCAGGGAAAAAAGTGACCTCAGGAGTTACCATTGCATTACAGTATTTTTGTGAGGGTCTCAGCTGTAAGTGGGATTTAGGATCTGTGGTGTTTCAACTTGGGTGCTAATCTTCTGGATATGGTTTGGATGCTGGTGCTGAAGTACAGGGAAAGAGGATGGAACACTTGAGAGCAAGAGGGAGGAAATGCTGATTTCCCTCCACAGTGTTTTTGGGGTAGTGGAAATCCAGCCTGGAAAACACAGTAGTTGCTGTAGCTGCAAGAGGCTGCATCTTCTTTGATGAAAGCACACAGCCCACCTTCATGGACCTGCTTTACCTAAATAGGATAAAGGAAGGAGGACATTTTTTAATGCTCTTGCAAGACGGTGAGATCTGCGAGGGTAGTGACTCTGCCGAGTTCTTCTTTGCAGCCCCAGCACTAAAGAGACGCTCTGGAACAAAATAGGCTTCCTATGGCATTGGTTGATTTAAGTCAAAAGGAAAAAGAAGTGGCTGGATTTTTGAAGTCTGGGATAAAGTGCAGAAAGAGGAGAAGACCTACAGGGAACCACTAGCGGTCATTCTCATGGTCAGCTGTGCCCCTCATGTCCTGACATACTTGTCTTGGGTCTGTGCAGAATCCAAGGTGAACTCTGTCCCTTTGGATAAGCAGAATTTCATGGGGCCAGGTGTTGAGTCCCAGTGATGCTGGAGCTTGGTGATGAATACCTTCTGGGAGTGGCACAGCTCATCATCAATGACTTAAAGCATCATATAGAATTATGCGATGGAATGCGTGTTGAGTCAAAGACTGACCCTTTCTGACCCTGCCACATCCCTCAGAGCTGTCTTATGCCACAACAGCTCCCAGCTACTTGCAGGGACATGCACAGGATTGTAGAACCATTTATTTCAGGGTGAGGTGGTCTCTGGAGACTTGTTGGCCACAAAACTTGGTGAAGTCATAGATGCCAGGGGAGAAGGAGAATCCAAAACATGTTTTTCCAAGTTGTTTCTCACCAGGGTGAAAACAGAGAGGCACAGGTGCAGAGCCCCAGGGGGATCTCCAGAGCCCCTGAGTGGGCTGGAGTGAAGCAGTGGAAAGAAGAGGAAGTGGAAAGCTGCTTTGATCACAGTGTACAGAGGGAGAAGTCTCAGCACTGTGACTCCGTATAAGTACATCCTTTCTACTTACAGCTGCTCCCAGCTGTGCCCTGATCCTGGGTATCAGCCTGGGACGTGCCCCGCTGTTCCAGGATGAAGGCAGAATGATAGTGGGTGTATGCTGTGCCCCACACAAGCCGAATTATCCCCTGCTGTGGACTGAGCCTGCAGTCCCCTCCAGCTCCTTTGTCTCCTCCGCTCACCGTAGACGCAGGAATTTGTTGCTATATTGGATAGATTCTGCCATGTCATTATCTCTGATTTATGTGTTTCTGACCCTGCAGCCTTTACCCATTTTGTGCAATATGGATTTTTTTAATTGTTCTAAATTCCCAAAGCCTGATGACCACAGGGATGGAGACATGGTACTGACTGAGTCTTTCCCCTTCTATGCTTTGTTGAGGGTACCAGAAATACACTAGCTAAATTTTCTGCCCAACTCAAACCAAGAAGTGACACGTTATGTGTAAATTCTCCATTACATGTGTGAGTGTCAGTGTGTGCGAGTGTGTGGCCCCGTGTTTGCATCGAATGCCCCTGAGAGTTCTCTAAGGTGTGCACAGAAACTGCAGAAACAGACCGACGAATTCGGAATGTTCTGTCCTTTCTTTATCCTTCTTCTCTTTTCCTTTTTATTCCCATTTCCTTCAAGAGAGAAGAGAGAAGTCAACATCCTCCATGGCTCAATCTCTCTCTCATGCTCTTTCCTTTGATCTGATCGTATAGCTATTCCCTGAGGGGCTCAGACTGCACAAGGCAGAGAAACCCCTCCAACACCTACTGCTGGGACTCCAACCCCCTGTTAGTGCCCCGACTGTGTGCCGTGCAAGCATCCCGAGATGCTGATACCCTTGGCCTGACAAGTCAGGAGAAAGAAGCTCAGTCTAGGTCCCCACTACTGAGAAGGGCATTGTTGAAATGAGCACCCATGAATATCCATAGGTTTCTGAGACCCACCAACCTAAACAGAATATGATCCACGAATTATCAGTACATGTTTTGTTTTTTTTGCAAGGAAGATCAGCCCGGAGCTAACATCCGATGCCAATCCTCCTCTTTTTGCTGAGGAAGATTGGCCCTGGGCTAACATACGTGCCCATCTTCCTCTACTTTATATGGCACACTGCCACAGCATGGCTTGACAAGCAGTGCGTCTGTGCGCACCCAGGATCCGAACCTGTGAACCCCAGGCAGCGGCAGCGGAGCACACGCACCTAACCACCGCGCCCCCGGGCCAGCCCCACGTGTTTATTTTTTGTAACAGCTTTATCAGGGCGTAATTGACATAAAGTAGGCTGTGCATAATTAAAGCATGCAATTCAATCAGTTTTGACATACTTATACACCCATGAAGCCAAAACCACAATTCAGATAATGATCATTTCCATCATTCCTAAATGGTCCCTGCGCCTCTTTTGCTGGCCCCTCATTACCCAAGCAACCACCCTCCAGCTTCCTGACACTATAGGTTAGTTTGAACTTCTAGAATCATATCGTTATGTACCCATTTTTATCTGTCTTCCTTTATTGGACACATTACTATACAATACATCCATATTGTTGCATATATTAAAAGTTAATTCATTTTTATTACTGAATAGTATTCCATTCCAATAGAATATCCATTGGATATTCTACAGTCTGTTTAGCCGAGTCCTCTGTTGATGGACATTTAGATTGTTTCAAGGTTTTGATTATTACAAATAAAGCTACTATGAACATTTACCTATAGGTCTGTTTATATACTTTCATTCTTTTTGGATAAATACCCAAGAATGCAATGGTTAGATCATATGGTAGATATATATTTAACTTTTAAGAAATTGCCAAAATGTTTTCCTTGTGGATATACTTTAGCAATGTATAAGAGTTTTAGTTCCTTCATATCTTTGAAAAGACCTGACATGATCAGTCTTTTTAAATTTTATTCATTCTAAAAAATATGTAATGGTATTCCACTGTACATTTAATTTGCCTTTCCCTTGTGAAAAGATATTGAACATCTTTTCATATGATTATAGAAATCCATATATCTTCTTTGGTGAAGTTGCAGTGCAAATAATTTGCCCATTTTTAAAAGTTGGCTGTTGATTTTCATATTCTTAAGTTTTGAAACTCTTTATGTATTCTAGGGATGAAGAATCTGTCATCAGATATATGAGTTGCAAATATTTATTCCCAGTATGTGATTATTTTTCATTCTCTTAAGAATGTCTTTCAAAAAGCAGAAATTCTTAATTTCTAGGAAGTCCAAATTATCACTCTTCTTTTAATCTTTGAATTGTGCTTTTGGTGTGCTATCAAAGAAATATTTGTATAATCCACAGTCAGAAAGACTTTCTGCTATACTGTCTTCTATGAATTTTGTATTTTACATTTCTTTTAGGTCTATTAGAAATTTGGAGTTAATATTTGTATAAACTGCAAGTTATGAAGTAAAGTTATTTTTTAAATATTAATATCAAATGTCCCAACACTATTGTTGAAAAATCTTTTCTTTCTCCATAGATTTGCATTTGCACTTTTGTCCAGTTGTGTGGGTCTATTTCTGGACTCCATTCTCTTTCATTGATCTATTTGTTTATCTCTATGAAAATACTATACTATCTTTATTGCTCTAGTTTTTATCAAATGACTTGAAATCACTTAGGATTATTATTTGATATTGTCATTCTTTTTCAATGGTTTTCTGTTCTAGGTCCTTTGCATTCCTACATGAATTTTGTAAGGAGCTATTCAGTTTACACCAAAAAAAGCAAATGCTTACTATGATTGTGATTAAAATTGCATTGAATAAATATCTTTATAAAGTATTGACATATTAACAATGTCGAACCTGCAAAAACAAGAACAAAATATACGTCTGTATTTTTAAGTCTTCCTTAATTATTCTAAGCATAATTTTGTACTTTTCAGTGTGCAACACTTGCCCAACTTTTATCAGTTTATCTTTAAGTATATCATATTTTTATTCAATTGTAAAGAGAACAAGTTTCATTTAATAATTTAATAGGTTAAGTAATTAATACATAATTGTGTAATTGAATAATTAAATATATAATTAAATTTTAGAACAACAATTTACGAATTTAACTGTATTTCATTTTACTTTTATTTCATATCACAGTGTTTATTTGCCAGTATGTAGAAATACAAGTAGTTTTTCTACGTTGCTCTTGTATCATGCAACTTTGCTAAACTCACTTATTTGTGTAGCATTGTTTTGTATTTTCCATCAGATTTTCTACATAGATGATCCTGTTGTCTGTGGATAAACACAGTTTACTTCTGCTATTCCAATCTGGGTTATATTTGCTTACTTTTCCTCCTTTATTTCACTTTATGGAGCTTACAGTAAAGGGGGAAGAGAAGTGCCAAGTATGGATGTCCTTGTTTCGTTTGATCCTGGGAGAAAGCGTTTACTCCTTGCCCATGAAGTATGACGCAAGCAGCAGGTCTTTTGCAGATGGATTTATCAAGTTGGGGAAGTGCCCTTCTAGCTAACGGTGCTAAGAGTTTTGATCAGTAAGGTATCTTGGATTTTCTAAAAAGCTTTTTTATACATCTATTGAGATGATCAAATGTTTTTTTCTTATTTAGTTTGCTAAAAGAGTGAATTATATTGATTGCTATTTGAATGTTATATGAAACGTGAATTCCTTAAAATCTCACTGGGTCATAATGTGTGATCCTTTTGAGATATCATGGGATCTAATTTGCTAAAATGATGTTATGAATTACTCTGTTTGGGGCCGGCCCCGTGGCTTAGCGGTTAAGTGCACACGCTCTGCTGCTGGCGGCCCGCGTTCAGATCCCGGGCGTGCACCGACGCACCACTCCTCCCGGCATGCTGAGGCCGTGTCCCACATGCAGCAACTACAAGGATGTGCAGCTATGACATACAACTGTCTACTGGGGCTTTGAGGGGGGGAATAAATAAATAAATAAAATTATAAATAAATAAATAAATAAATACATAAAAAGAATTACTCTGTGTTTATTAGAGATTTTGGTTTGTAGTTTTCTTTTCTTGTAATGTCTTAATCAGGTTTGATGTTGAGTAATAATGCTAGCTTCACAAAATGAATTGGGAAGTAAGTGTTTTTATGGAACTTGTATTACCTCTAACTTAAATGTTTGGGAGAATTTACCTAAGAAGCAATCATAGAATTTATATTTTCCTTTCAGCATTTGGATCCAGGAATAAATCTTAACATTATCCAAAAAGATCTTCTTTTTAATACTCAATTGGATTCCATCAGCTACCATAACACATACAATGATTGCATCAAGATGTGTAAGTGAACTGGGACAGAAATCATTTTTCCATTGTTCTTTTCCAAATTGTCATCAAGGTTACTCTAGCCTCAAGGAAATTGGTTAGATAGTCCTTCTTTTCTTTTTTTGGTATAAATTTTATAAATTACTTTTGCATGTATCATATAGCTTTATTAAAGACCACTGGAAAAACGATCTTTACCTGGTACCTTGAGTGGTGTGTGGACAAACCTAACTTCTTTGATGTTTATGATTTCTTCCAGTTTTCAACAAAGCCTCTGCTAGATCAGTTCATTATCACCCAAAGGACTGAATTCATGATTAAAAGAATTAAACAAGTTAACTTTAAAGATGTCATGAAGTGTTGCAAATCTCAGAGGCAAATAAAAATTCCTCTGCATAAAAGAAAAGAAATAAAGTGAATTTTAAGAGTACATAAAAACTTAATTCACCTTTCCCAGACTATACCAATTCAACTAGATAAAATTATTCATAAGGATTCTTTAAATATATTATTTGTGTAGTAGATCTATTTGATATACATCAAATCTATCTTCTGTGTCAACTGAATACATATTTTAGAGTCTATAGTCTCTAACAAAATTTGACCATATGTTTAGATGATGGAAGAAAAACTTAATTCCTTTAAATGGAAATAATTCAAAGAAAACTATCTGAGTACAATGAAATAATGTAAATTTTAATTAAGGATAAATTGCCTCAATACACGAAACTTTAGAAATACCTTTTAAATATTTTATAAAACAATAGTAAAAAACGCACAGAATTACCATATAGGAAACATTGAAAAATACATACTACAGTGATTGAGTAGACATATCTCATCTAAAATATTTTTTAATTGATGAAAAATGTTTAACTTAATCTTGAATTTGTAGAAATTAGAAAAAAAAGAATCTCAAGAAAAGCAGGAGGGAATAAAGGAAAAAGCAAACATTATATTCTGGGAAATATATAATTTTAAATCTCTTTTTAAAAATTCAAGAATTTATTTTTAACCACCTAGTTAAAGGACAAAATTAAGGAGGCTCAAATATATGATAACACATGGTGCAAACAAATGAATGATTTATATTCAATGTTTGCGCTCTGGATATTTTGTTTCAGTTACTCTGGTTTTAAACTGATTTCAAGGCTGGACTTAGAAGCAAACATAGAGCATTTATTTTTAATCTTCTAAATGAATAACTCCATATTTCATTCAAGAAAATGATATGCATGGTTTTCCATCTTTACACACACACACGCATGCTCTAACCTATGGCAGTCAGTGCATCTCTGCTTGGCAGTCAAACAGCACAGTGGTTGGGGGACTGTCTTTGGCATCAAATGATCATGGATTCAAGTCCCAGCTCTACCTCCTTCCGGAATTACGACCATTGTTGGGTTGTCTTCCCTTTTTGAGTCTTTTTTTTTTTCTTACATATAAAACATGATAGTCCCTACACCTCAAAATTGTCTTGAGGATGAAGTAACACTCACTTAGCAGACAAATTCGTCAACAAATGTTAATTATTACTAGTATAACTATGAATTCAATAACAAGGAGATCTCGACTTTACAAAGTAGGGCCTTCCATTTGTGTAAATAGTACTAAGGAATATAACAAAAGTGATTGGGACTGCTATGGTTGATTTACACAAGTCCATGGGAGAAAACATTAGCCCAGCTCATCATGGGATGGGAAGAAGCTGGAAAGACACTTGCCTTCAACATAGGCCTCAGCAGCTACACCACAAATTAGTGCTTTGGGGAGATGGTGGGATGGAGGACCACTGGGATGAGCCAGTAGCCCCCTGCATGGTCATCACTCTGGCCTGAATCCAGCTCTACTGAGCACTTTGACCAAAGCCATACGCATCTCCCGGTTCCTCAGACTGTAGATGAGGGGGTTGAGTGTGGGGGTGACAAGGCTGTAGAAGAGGGAGACCATGTTGTCCTGGTGTGGACTGTGGTAGGCATCTGGTACCATGTACATGAACAGGGCTGCTCCATAAAACAGTCCCGCTACTGTGATGTGCGAGGAGCAGGTGGTGAAGTCCTTGTTTTGGGCCTCCTCTGAGCGCATGCGTAGAACAGCCCCCAACTCGTGGCCATAGGAGGTGGCAATGAGGGAAAGGGGAAGCACAAGGATCAGCACCCCCGAGGTGGACAGCGCCAACTCATAGGCAGAGGTGTCTGCACAAGAGAGCTTCAGCAGGGCTGGCACCTCACAGAAGCAGTGGTCCACGATGCGGGAGGCACAGTAGGGGAAGCGCAGAGTGATAGAGGTCTGGATGGAGGCATTGAGCACACATGCCAACCAGGAGAAGCCCAGCGTGAGCAGGCACACCTGGCGCCTCATGAGCAGAGGATACTGCAGGGGGTGGCACACAGCAACATAATGGTCATAGGACATGAGGGCCAACAGGATGCCCTCAGCCACACCCATCAGCATCAGGAAGAATATTTGAGCTGCACAACCCCCAAAGGAGATGGAACCTTCTCCTTGCAAGATGTCTGATGCCATCTTGGGGATAGTGACCAGGGGGAAGCCAATATCAAACAGAGAGAGTTGACTGAGCAGCAAGTACATGGGTGTGTGGAGCCTGGAGTCCATGTGGATCAGAAATAGCAGAAGGGTGTTGCCCAGAAGGCCCATGATAAACATGGCAGCCACCAGGGAGAAGAAAAGCTGATGTGACCCTGAGCAACTGAAGAGACTCACGAGAATGAAGTCAGATGCCACTGATTGATTCACATCCCCCATGTTTTACATAACATATCTTTGCTGAAGAAACAACAGGAGACCTATATCAAGATGCAAATAATTTTCATCCCACCTGGCAAAGGCCATCGACTGGTAGTGGCTGTCTAGAGTGGTGCCTTGAGAAGACTGATGAGGTTACAGCTAGAATCAGTAGGACCAACGCCACAATCAATGAGTGATGTCTGTCACAGGCATGGGGTGGGAGAGCAGCAACTTGATTCTCTAAGCAAGATATTTGGCCACACCCCAGTCAGCTACCCACTGACGCTTGTAGTCCAAATTGTGAAGTCCAAGTCAATGACAGTAACATAGACACAATTGAATGTTTCAATATCCCTCATCCCAATGGTCCTGGGGCCAAAGAAGAGGTGAGATTCCAAGACTGGGATGTAAAATAGGTGATGATGAAGCTGAAGTAAAAAAGCAAGTAAGAAAACAGAGAGGAGGGCCTGAGTCCAAACGCCTGGATGAGAATCTGGAGCAAAGAGAAATCTACGAAGAGCCAGCACTGGGGTCAATCTGTGAATTCAGACTGTGAATCTAGGGAGTGTGAACCAGAGAGGAACTTGGGTGACAGCAAGTTGGAGGTCAAATGGACTGGGGTTGGGTGAGGGACAGTTGCCAATCAGCTCAGCTATTATTGGTGACTTTGCTGCATTGGATGGGAGAGTAGTGACCTGTGGGTAGTCTGACTCAATTTCAAGGACTAGGGTAAGACACTAGGTCTAGAAGATTGTGAGTCTCTAATCAATATTGCCCCAGTGAATGAGGTGAACAAGAAAGATGACCATGGACCAGAAAGAGCTGCATACTTAAAGCCGGAATGCTTAATTCCCTTGGCAACTCCACGCCCCCAGCAAACCCAGATTGCCCTGGAATACCATACATCACACACAACTCCAACAATGGACATGCAGGACAGAAAGGATGTCCATCCCCAACTGTATGTAGATAGGAAAGCAGCAAGACTGGCCATTTAAAGGCAAGTGCGTTCTCTTGAGGGTCTCACGGGAACTCTTTGTCCTAAGGCTTCCCTCTTCACTCAGATGGCCTTTAAAGCTGTCTTTAGTTATTTGCCATCCTAACTTTCCTATCACATCCAAGCCCTCAACCAGCCATTCACCCATACATTCAACAAAATTAGTCACACACTAATTCAGAGTTGAACCACCTGGGCAAGCTCCCTGCTTCCCAGGACCCCCACATTCTCCACCAGGATACCAATGACAGACAAGGACATAAATAGACAAGATCTATGTGATAGAGGGAAGTACAGTGAGGGAAGTGAGTACAACATTCTGTAGGAAATGGCTGGGGACCCCACAGGACATGGTCAGGGAAGCCTCTTGGGACAGGTGACAGGTGCCCTCAGTATCTGAAGAGCTTCTATGAGAGGGACGCAGTAGAACTAACTGCTTCCTGCTGCTGGGAAGTGGATGTTAGTAAGCCCAGCTGTGTGGTTCATCCTAATGAAGAAATTTCTAACAGCAAAATCCAACCAAAAATGGAATGGGCTGCCTCACTGGCAGCATTTTCCAAAGTCAGTCCATGATGTAAGGAAGTAAGATAACTTAGTTCTGTGATTATAGAATTTAGAGTTTGAGAGGGAAAACAAGCATTGTTCACATCATTTCAGAATAGTATGATCAGAAATGTAATAGAGACACATGCATGATGCTTTGGGGACCCAGAGGATTAAACTCTGCCTGGGGTGGGGACAGGGAAGGCTTCACAGAGGAGGAGACATTGGAGCTGAATTTTGAAGACCAAGTAGGAGTTTTCGAGGAGGGAA
The DNA here is from genome assembly GCF_057802395.1 of Ceratotherium simum simum. Lineage (NCBI taxonomy): Eukaryota > Metazoa > Chordata > Mammalia > Perissodactyla > Rhinocerotidae > Ceratotherium > Ceratotherium simum. Next base: position 11,183,818 of record NC_141938.1, on the reverse strand, counting down.
AGTTCTTCCAGGCAGAAGAAATAGAGGACATGAGCTGTATGGATTGGTGGTTGGGAAAGTGTACCCAGGAGCTTGGATCCCAGCTCAACTCTCTTATGGCAGCATGACCTTGTGAAGCTACTCACCCTCAATTTCTTCATCCATAAAATGGATGGGAGTAATCTGGGTCACAGGCATTGTTGTAAAGATTAAATCAAAGGGTGAGTGTTAAAACATTTCTGAAAGAAATTGAAGAAGACACAAAGAAATGGAAAGATATTCCATGCTCTTGGATTGGAAGAATTAACATAATTAAGATGTCCATACTTCCTAAAGCCATCTATGGATTCAATGCAATCCCTATCAAAGTTCCAACAACATTTTTCACAGAAATAGAACAAAGAATCCTAAAATTTATATGGAACAACAAAAGACCTCGAATAGCTAAAGGAATCCTGAGAAAAAAGAACAAAGCTGGAGGTATCACATTCCCTGATTTCAAAATATACTACAAAGCTGTAGTAACCAAAACAGCATGGTACTGGCACAAAAACAGACACACAGATCAATGGAATAGAATCGAAAGCCCAGAAATAAACCCACACATCTATGGACAGCTAATCTTTGACAAAGGAGCCAAGAACATACAATGGGGAAAAGAAAGTCTCTTCAACAAATGGTGTTGGTAAAACTGGATAGCCACATGCAAAAAAATGAAAGTAGACCCTTACCTTACACCATACACAAAAATTAACTCCAAATGGATTAAAGACTTGAATGTAAGACCTGAAAGTGTGAAACTTCTAGAAGAAAACATAGGCAGTACGCTCTTCGACATCAGTCTTAGCAACATCTTCTCAAACACCACGTCTGACCGGGCAAGAGAAACAATAGAAAAAATAAACAAATGGGACTACATCAAACTAAAAAGCTTCTGCACAGCAAAGGAAACCATCAACAAAACGAAAAGACAACCTAACAATTGGGAGAAGATATTTGCAAACCATACTTCTGATAAGGGCTTAATCTCCAAAATATATAAAGAACTCATGCATCTTACCAACAAAAAAACTACCAACCCAATTAAAAAATGGGCAAAGGACCTGAACAGACATTTCTCCAAAGAAGATATACAGATGGCCAACAGACACATGAAAAGATGTTCAAAATCATTAACTATCAGGGAAATGCAAATAAAAACTACAATGAGATATCATCTGACGCCCGTCAGAATGGCTATAATTAACAAGACAGGAAACAACATGTGTTGGAGAGGATGTGGAGAGAAGGGAACTCTCATACACTGCTGGTGGGAGTGCAAACTGGTGCAGCCACTATGGAAAACAGTATGGAGATTCCTCAAAAAATCAAGGATAGAACTACCATATGATCCAGCCATCCCACTGCTGGGTATTTACCCAAAGAACTTGAAAACACCAATTTGTAAAGGTACATGCACCCATGTGTTCATTGCAGCGTTATTCACAATAGCCAAGACTTGGAAGCAACCTAAGTGCCCATCAAGGGACGAATGGATAAAGAAGCTGTGGTATATATACACAATGGAATACTACTCAGCCATAAGAAATGATGAAATCCAGCCATTTGTGACATCATGGATGGACATTGAGGGTATAATGCAAAGTGAAATAAGTCAGAGGGAGAAGGTCAAATACCGCATGATTTCCTTCATTAAGTAGTAGATAATAATAACAATAAACAAACACATAGGAACAGAGATTGGATTGGTGGTTACCAGAGGGGAAGCGGGGAGGGAGGAGGGTGAAAGGGATAATTCGGTACATGTGTGTGGTGATGGGTTGCAATTAGTATTTTGGTGGTGAACATGATGTAATCTACGCAGAAATAGAAGTACAATGATGTACACCTGAAATTTTTACAATGTTATAAACCAATGTTACTGCAATAAACAAAAAATTTAAAAAAAAAAAAAGGGTGAGTGTTAAGAGTTTAGTGCCTGCCACGTGGCAAGTGCTCAACAAATTCTAAATACTACTAATTCTCTGGAGGGGAAAAGCATTAAAGATTGCTTGCTGGATGATCTGTACTTAGCACAGTGCCAGGTACCTAGGGCATTCTTGTTAATGTCGACTCCTGTTATTATTGTTCAACATCATGACCCCTTCCATGGTCAAGTCTGACCTGGTCCAGCTCATCCTCATTAGTGCTGCTCTGTGATGCCCTTGTCCTTACTGGGTAGAAACCCACCTGCTCCTTCTCTGGCCTCTGAGGTCCCTTAGCAGAGTCTTTAAAAATCCACTCATTCCCAACTCCATTGGCTTACAACAGGGTTTTTCCACCTTGGCATTATTTAGGGACAGATAATTCTTTGTTGTGGGGGGTTGTTCTGTGCATTATATGAAGTTTAGCAGCATCCCTGGCCTCAACCTACTTGATGCCAGAAGCACTTCCCTCCCACCCCTAGTTATGAAAACCAAAAATGCCTCCACACATGGCCAAATATCCCCGGGACGCAGAATGACCCTGATTGAGAACCTCTGGCTTAGAGACAGCATAACTGTAACCTGCATGGACTTTACTCAACAATTCCTCTTCCAGATGTTTACTGTAAAATTGTTTTAAGCTCAGACACAGCATAAATCCCAGGAATATCTCACTATTTCCACGAATCCATACAGAAAAAAAACAAAAACAAAAACTAATCCTTAGAACTTTCAGGCAACTTATAGCCAAGCAATCCCCCCAATCAGCAAGTCTCCCAGCTGGTAAAATAGCTTCTACTGCAGACTCCTGTCCAGGGCTATTTAAGTGTCCAAATGAACCTGGTCTTGCTCTGTCCACTCACACGTCCTCACCTTGATAGGAGCTGACACCGGCTGAGTGCTGACTGTGTAGCAGGCATCTGGCTAAGTGTTTTACGTGCTTAGTGCTTTAATCCTCCAGTCCTGGAGATGGATGGTGGAGATGGTTGCACAACAATGTGAATACACTTAACGCAATGGACAGTGCACTTAGAAGTGGTTAAAATAGTAAATTGTGTCATGTATGTTTTATCACAATAAAAGAAAACAGTGCCTGTAGGTATTGTTATTTATATGTATTACTTGGATGAGAAGACAGAGGTTCAGAGAAGCATAGAGACTTGTCCAAGATCACCCAGCAAGGAAGTAACAGATCCAAGATTTGAACAAAATAGGGATTTGACTTCAAAGTCCCTATTTTTCTCTTGGCATTCTACACACTCTCCCCAAACACTGTAATAGATATTTCAGGACTTTTTACACATACATACACTCACACACTCTGTACTCTGTGCCCCCAAACTCACCTTTCCTTCTAAGGTGCCCAGATGGCCCCACTGTTATTGATGCATCTTTTAAAAAGTGCAAACCCCTGGGTTTTTAGAATCTCTAGCCAGATTTGAACTCCCATCTGTCTGATTCCAAATCCTAAGCTCTCTCAACACTGGATGTGGCTTCTTTCTTGGAGTTACTGCTCAGCTCCTCTGCCCAGGTGTTCAGAACTGAGAATTTCCCCAGGGGATCACTGTTGTGGATGGCCAATCCTCAGAAGGTGAGGCAAAGTTGCCCCCAACTCATGTCAGAAACGTTGTTCTGGTACCAGCCTCATGACCAAGGTCAAGTGTCCATGCGTGGCTGCTTCCAACAGCTTTTATGGAAGGTCAACACGGGTTGATCTTCAACATGGATTGAACATCAACAGAGATGACTTCCTGCTGTCTATAGGCCTGGCCTTCTTGGGTTCATAGCGATGAAGACAGACACGGAAAGAGTAAGCATTCAGTCTAACAACAAGACATCTCCCTGCACGTTGGCAAATATCAAAGAGGTAGACAAGAATCCATCTTTCCATCTGAATATGTGTACAGACTCAACTCAGCATGTTTGTGGGAAACAACATCAGCAGTTCTTTGGATCCATCTTGACACTAATGTCTTGTCTCTAAATCATGCCTGGACGACCCAGATCCCCACAAGGCTGGGTTGCAAGGTCTTTCTCCCATTTACCAGGGTCTGTGTGTCGAGAGAGGGACCATTCTCAACACCCCATGAGCATGTCAACCCCCCTCATTCCAAGACAGTCTCAGATAAAACCTCTCTAGATTCCAGCATCCTGGGCTTAACCAGTGCTGCCTCTGTGCAGAGATAGACCTCATCATCTGGGGATGGAAGCTCCAGGGAGAGTTATTGCATCAGAAACCCCTCTGGGTCTCACTTTCTGCTAGACAGAAAATTGGTTGCAGTGGGAGCCTAGAGCCTTTGATATTTGGATTGTCCCTAGAGGATTATGGAATAACATTTACTCATCTCTCAAGCACAGGAAGGATGGGCAGCATTGATGTGGATAATTGAATGTGACAAATATCCAAGTCTTTTTGTTTGGATCTAATTAGGAGGAGGAGAAAAGGGATCCTATTACTGCAAATGGACACAATGCTCAAAAATAAAAACAATCCTGATATCTAGCAGAATTTTGCTGTGTTAAATAATGAGGCAGTGGTGGTGGTGGAATCGCTAGGAGGCAGCTTCCCTGGGTTGAGACATTTCTACCTCTAAATTCCATTCTTGAGAGGCCTCCAAAACTGAGGAGATGCAATGGTCTAGACACAGGTGATTCTAATGTCCATGAGCTTATTGTATATCCACAAACAGAGCCAGAGGAAAGGGCAGAGACTAGAGAGCCAGGCTACCCTCAACAGCGTTGCCCACTGCAGGAAGTCATAGGCAAGGCCAAGACAGAGTGAGTTACCAAGAGCACTGCTCAAACCAAAACTGAGTCAGACAGGTGGAAACAAGGTGTAACCAAGACAGAAGCAGGAATAAGTGACATATGCTAAGGACTTGATATATGGTAGTAACTATCAGCAAATTCTTTGTACCGTGTCACCACTTTCTATTCCCAAACCCATGGCAGACATTAGTAATTGATCTCATTGCTTTCTACCTCTGAGCCTGGATGGAGCTTCTCAACTCAGCACACCATACAGCCAGACTTTACAAATTGGATTTGACATATATCATGAAGTCTTCTTTCCAAGCAGATTCTAGACCAGGACTCAAAGCAGTTGGGGCAGTCTGCATGGAGATAAGGAGCTTGCACCAGAAGGTTATTCCACACTCTGCTTCCTTCATTGAGAAAGTCATTCTTTGGAAGAAATGTCAGTTGAACCATAGCTTAGTGATGCTGTAGATTGATAATCTTTCCAAGGTCCCTTTCTCCTCAAGGGCCAATAACAGTTCATGGACCACACTTTGAGTAACACTGCCATAGACCTTTAGTTCCTGGACAGCAAGGCTCCTGCTATCATTCATTTCTATATAACTGCTACCCAAGGCACACGGGCACATCAATGTTTATTAAACAGGAAGGGCTGGAACAGATGGGAGTTTGGAAAGAGAAGTCAAGATATGGAGACTTGGGCAGTGGGTCTTGGATCCCCAACACCTAGCATGTTGACTTGCATCAAAGATGGATGGATGGGTGGACGGGTGGATGGAAGGGTGTAGGAATGAATGGAAGAAGCCGTGATTGAAGTTATTTGTGGCTGAGCCATGTTGCTCTAAAGAACAGGGGAAGAGGGAAAGATGGCACAGAAACTGTTAGGAGTCTAGATGTGTGCATCAGCTTTTAATCCTTTGCACACCACCTTCATATTTTCTGCTAGTTCCATGTGTCATCCACACTAACATCTTCTCAAGATAAGTATCTCCTGCTTAATGTCAGTTGTCCATGCCTGAAAAGCAGATGCACACAAAGCTGTCAGTTGGAACCTGTATTCCTTTATTTTAAATAGGAAAAGTTGTATTTTACATCAATCCCAAACTCTCAACCAATTTCTTGAAATATAGCTCAAACCACTGAAAGGGTTACGTATCAGTAACAAGCTATCATGCTAGGATATGAAATACTTAAAACGTTGCTTCCTGTTGACTGTGAAACGAGCATAGTTGTTAACAGTCTGTTTTGTTTGGGATGAAGTCATATTTCTCTTCCTTTGCTTCCTTTTCCAAGACGTTCTTCACTCTCTCAACTTTTGGGGGACTCATTGTATAAGGTTAACCTTTGTTTTTGCCAAAATGTAGATGGTCCCTGAAGAAACAAGTTCGGGACAAGCACGTAACAGCAGAGAGTGACTCACATTGAGTGTGATGTGATAACCTCTGGGCACCAGCAATACCTGAAACACACACTCTCTTTTCTTATCACTTGGGACACCTTTTCTATACACTGTTTTATTTAAAATCTTGTATTTAGCTTGATGTCAATATCAACTTTTCCTGTGTAACCACGGGCCAGAAAACATTATATTGAGAGATACACACATTTTGCGAAGCTTGGGCATTAATACCAAGAGACTTTGCCTTCTACTCGGAGAAGTTTAAACACAGAGATAGTCTGTGGGATATGACTGTGTTTTTCTTTAATCACTCACTTTTAGTTGTTTTTTTTTTTAGAATCGACTTAATTTCCTCTTTTACGCTGACAAGCCATTATCTTTAGCCTTTGGAAGAGATGAGCCTAAAATGATGGAAATGGCTAGAAAAAAAATAATAAAGCATCAAGTCCTTTCTGTTTTCCTAAAGTTTTACTTGAAACATTTTAAAGTCACAGAAAATTTGAAGGAACAACCATGTACCTTAACTAATTGTTACTCTTTTGCCACATGGCTTTATCTCTTTACGTACACACAAATACAAAAACATACAGCCTTTCACATAACATCAGATTCACAAATTCGTGTAACATGTGAAATTCACATAACATAAAATTAACCCTTTTAAAGTGTACAATTCCATGGCGTTTAGTACATTCACAATGTTGTGCGATCTTCTCCTCTATCTAGTTACGAAACTTTTCCATCACCTCAAAGGAGACCCCATACTCATTAAGCAGCCAATCCCCATTACCTCTCTCTCAGCCCCTGGCAGGCACCAATCTGCTGTCTTTATTCCCAGATTTACCTAACTCTAGATATTTCTTATAAATGGGATAATATAGTATGTGGCCTTTTCTGTACGAATTCTTTTACTTATCGTGATGTTTCAGACATTCATCCATGTTATAGCATTGTTGTAGGATCAATTATATCCCTTCAAAAATCATATTTTGAAATTCTAACTCCCAGCACTTCAGAACATGACTCTATTTAGAGATAGGGTCATTAAAGAGGAAATTAAGTTAAAGTGAAGTTATTACGGTGGGCTTTAAGAAGAGGTAATTAGGGGTAATGTCGCAACATGGCAGAACAGGAAACCCTAGACTTTTTTCCCGACGTGGACATACTGATTCAACTACATGGATCAATTCCCTTTGTGAAATCCAGAGACCAATTGAGAGGCTCCTGAAACCCAGTTGAGCGTAAGTCCAGCTGCATCGAAGCCAGTGAAAGAATACATAGTACCCTCTCACCGTAATCCCTTCCCCATCACAGCACGACACAATCAGGAGGAAGACCCCAGCTCCCAGCTTCTCCCTGAAGAAGGAAAGAGATCACTGGACCTACATCCAATATTCTAGCATTTCTAGGGGCTACATTAGGGACTGGTTTCTGTCTTGCCTGAGTCTGAGCAGGGGTGGGAAGGTGGCCCAGGTTGGGAGCCGCTGAGAACAAAGGTGATGGTTTAGACTAATGTGCACTCCCTGGCCTTTCCCCACCTCAGCACAAGGCAAGTGAGTTAAAAACCCCCAATCCTGGCTTCTCCTTGAGGATGGAAAAAAATTGGAGCATTTGTCCAACATTCCAGCCTTTTAGGGGGTTATCCAAGGAACTGACATCTGAATGAGAGATTCTTCTCTGGGAATCAACCAGTCCCAAAAACAAAGAAAAAGCTACCGCTATGGTATCTCCAAGGAAACAGCCCAGCCAGGTCACCCTAAATAGAAAACCAAAGTAAACAAGGCTAACACATGTGCATAGAGCTTCCCATCAACTCTTTTACCCAATTAACCAAAAATATCTTATACAAGGGACAGAGACCAAAACAGTCATTCTGAAAATAACGGCACTTTGGAGGAAACAGACTCTGAGGGAAGAAGAAATTAAAGAGAAACTCTTAGTAATATTAGAGATATGACTGAATAGAACTCAGAGATATAACTACAAAGATCATATCCATGAAACAAAGGATTTTATCTTTACTTTAAATAACAAAAAAAAAACTTTTAGAATTTTTTTAATGATAGGAGACACGAAAAACTCAATAGAAGTGTTGAAACGTAAAATTTAGGAAGACATCTCAAAAGAACAAAGAGAAAAATAGTAGAGAAATGATAAATAAATCAGAGAATCAACCCAGATGGCCCAACATAGAAACAATAGGCATTTCAGAAGTATGGAAATATGAGAAGAAAAAATCATAAAAATTCAAAGAAATAATGCAAGAAAATTTTCCAGAATGGAAGTTGTGAATTTCCAGATTGAAAATTGTTCAGCAGAATAAACAAAAATAATATATCCTACAAGCTTCCAGAGAGATAAAATATGTTTCCTACAAAACTCAAAAATAAGAATGCCCTGGAAATTTTCAACAGGAACACAAATTACTAGAAGGCAATGGAGTGATCTCTTCAAAATGCTCAGGGAAAATTAATTCCAAGCTACAATTCTATAGCTGGTCAAATAACAATTTAAGTGTGAGAATAGAATAAAGACATCTTAAGACCTGACGGTATTTTCAAAAAGTGTGTCTCCATTGACCCTTTCTCAGGGAGCACATGTGCCACCTAAATGGGGCATAAACCTAAAGAGAAAATATAGGTTATAGGAAACAGAGGATTCAACCCAAAATGGAATCTCTAGGATAATGGTGAAGGGGGATCCTAGGATGGCAGCTGTCAGCTAGTTCAGCCTGAAGCAGGTTAGAAGGCTCCAATAGAGGTTTCTTCAAGAAAATTAAACTGATAGAAAACTTTGTGTTTGAAAGTTTTGAGAGGAGATTTACGTAACTACAGAGAGTTGTGGGCTCCAAAAAGAGAAATAAATGAAGGAGACTCAGTCTCACACCACCACTCCTGCCCAAAACTCACCTGCTGATACCAGCAACACCTGCATACACATTTGTGCGAGGACACTCACAGGGGTGGCACTGGTTCCATCATATCTAGAGAGCCTGCCTCAGCAAACACACACACTGCTGTGGACTTAAAGTAGAAAGATGCTGTGAAATATCCAGATATATGGTCTGCAGTTTGGCAAAACAGACCCTAGCTTTGCACAGCGCTACGCATCCTGTTTGGACAAGACAAAGGTGAGAGACACATGTCTCCTGCTAGTTCTTTCCATTGCTTGCTCTGAAGTCTGCAGATCTAGGGCCATGAGCAGACCCAGTGAGAGATGCCCATTAGCTCTCCCCATCTCACAATGACTCCTGAGGACACCTCCCTGGGATGTGTCACACCCTGGTTAGCCCACCAGCACCTTCACTCGAGCAGTGACGAGCTAATTGTCAAGGGATGGAGGTCCCAGGCGAAGCCTCTTCTGGCTTCCTCTTTCAACTGCAGAGAATATTAACAGCAGTGGGAGTCAGGTGCCCTACATCTAACGTTTGCCCCAGCAGAGCATGAGACAACAATTATTTTCAGCTCTTAACTGACCACAGGAATGGAGGAGGGAGTATTTGCATGGATGACTGAAAAGTGCCAGGCCATTGAATACTCTGAAGAGTTCTGAGTGAGAAGAATGGGAGAAGGAGTCTGTTTTATTTTATTTATTTTTAAGTGGTTATTTTTTTTATTTTATATTATTTTATTTTATGTTTTTGCTGAGAAAGATTCACCCTGAGCTAACAACTGTGCCAGTTTTCCTCTATTTTGTATGTCCGTCGCTGCCACAGCACGGCTGATGAGTGGTGTAGCTCCACACACTGCAACTGAGACTCGACTGCTGAAGCAGAGCATGCTGAACTTAACCACTAGGCTACAGGGCCAGCTCCCAAGGCATCTGTTTTAAAATATAGGTTTATTATTATTCAGGTATGGTGAGGCCAACAGGTCAGGAGATGATTGCCATTGAAAAGACACCCTGTTTCTTACGGTTCCCAAGAGGAGGTGGCACACCATGCCGTGAGGGTCACATGGGGAGGCACCAGGGTCAGTCAGGAGGCAGAGGGAGAGAGGGGAAAATGTGGGCAACAGCCTTTATTCTGGTTTCCACGGAAAAAATGGGTGAGGCAGGGTTAGCAGGCTTAGGATTGTCTAGTCTGAATAATTTCGTTGGGCTCTGGGACACAGGGATGTCCCTAGTTGTCTGGCCCCTTGTCCCGGGGTGATCTAGTAAGTGGACAGTGGCCCTGAGTATAAGAGCTCCATGAAGGAGAGGGTTGGGGTGTGGGCTCTGCATTGGTTGGTTTGCACATGACAGGTGCACTCACAGGTGGTTGTTTGCTGTCTCTAGGAATTAGCTAGTCCTGGGAGGAGCAGTCTCTCCGAGCAAGTCCCCAAGATGTCAAAACACCAAAAATACAGAATAAAAAGACACGATTAATGCAACATTCCTGTGTGTTCTCCAGGGTTTGTGGCAAGACTGCTCGAGTAACCAGTGGTTCTCAGCACGGAATACACAGTAGAGTGAGCTGGAACTTTTTAAAAATGTGATGCTCAGCCCACACTCCAGGTCAAGTGAATCAGCATCGTTGGGGAATGGGGACCTCCAGACTAAAGAATGGATGGAGCTGCTCTTTTCAGCAGAGCCAGAAGGAGGTGCAGTGTCCCAGAAAAACTGCGATTTCCCTGTGTAAAAACACCCCAAATTCAGCAGCACAATCCTCTCAGAGGAGGATCCACAGAGAGCTTCCCATGTGTCCATCGTGTTATTGTTGCTTGTGTTGGGTGGTGGATACACACAGTCACTTGAGATTCTGTGTGTATGTGTGTGTGTGTGTGTGTGTGTACAGTTGATCGTCATTATTAACAAAGACTATATCTGAGAGGTCACCTACTTGCTAAAATTTATTTGCAATCCCCAAATCAATACTGGTGGGATGTCCTAGGCCATTCGCAGATGTGCACACAGCAGTGAAAAATTTGAGTCATCTGCACGCTCCTTCCCAGCTCATGTCAAACAAGGCAATGCTCTCCCTTCTGGTTTCAGCTTTCAAACCACAAACATGTCATTGTCATGATCTATTTAGTGCCACGTGTGTCACATTTTTGTGCTTTTGTGCCTTCACTGTTTACATTGGCCCCCAGGCATAGTGCTGAGGTGCTGTCTAGTGTTCTTAAGTGCAAGGGGGCCATGACGTGACTTACAGAGAAAATGCGTGTGTTAGATAAGCTTCATTCAGGCATGAGTTGTAGCCTTGTTGGTCCTGAGTTCAATGTTAATGGATCATTAATATATATCAAATAGGGTGTTTTTAAACAGAAACACACACAACACAAAGTTATGTATGGATTAGTTGATGAAAATGCTGTAACTAGAGACTTGCAGGATCCTAATCCAGTGATTCCCAGTTTGGCCACAAGCCCAGTTGGGTGAGCAGTGTGGGATAGGTTGCAGAGAGACTGAAGAAAAGACCCAGAGATGGCGAGTGAGACACTTGGGTTTATTGGGAGTTACTTACAGGGAACGTCCAGTGTTGGCCAGCTGGACGGAAGTGTGCACCTGCTCCTGCCCCCGAGAGAAGCTTGCTTAAGCAGGCAGAGGAACAAAGGCTGCGTGCTTGCCGAGGGGGACTGTCCATGTGTGACCTGCATTCCAAGGACCAGAGCTCCCCCCAGAGGGCCTCCATGTTCCCTCAGACCGTGACGGCCTTTGAGCTAACTATCCCATGAGAAACAGCTGGGTTGGCCAAGCCCAGGATTGTGATCATCATGAGTGCTGGCATGTAGCCCAGACAAGGGGCCCCAAGGACGCAGGGCTCATAAAGGGCACACTAGTTCCCCTACATTCCCCTAGAAGCAATAGTTCAGTGTTCATCGTGACTTCATAGAACACAACTACTGCAATAAATTAAGAGAATCAGCCATTGATCACTTGAGCATTCTTGCCTTAACCCCTGGAGAACAAACAGGGATGCTGTATTAATCTTGGCTTTTTAGTCTGCATTTTTTCCAGCTTTACTGAGATATAATTGACATAATATATGTGTAAGGTTAAGGTGTACAATGAGTTGATTTGATACACTTATATATTGCGAAATGATTACCACCATCATGCAGCTAACAGCTCCTTCACATCACACATTTCTTTTTTGTGATGAGAATATTGAAGATCTACTCTCTTAGCAACTTCCAAATACACAATACAGTATTTTTGACTATAATCAGGATGCTGTGCTGAGATCCCCGGAACTCATTCATCTTCTAACTGGAAGTTTGTACCCCTTGACCAACATCTCCCCATTTCCCCCACCCCCCAGCCCCTGGTAACCACCATTCTACTCTCTGTTTCTGAGTTCAGCTATTTTAGATTCCACGTGTAAATGAGGTCACACATGATTTGTCTTTGTCTGACTTATTTCATTAGTATAATGCCCTCAATGTTCATCCATGTTGTTGCAAATGGCAAGATTTTCTTCCTTTTCATAGCAGAGTAATATTCCATTGCATATATATATATATCACATCATCTTTACCCATTCATCCATTGACGGACACTTGGGTTGTTTCTGCACCTTGGCTATCCTGATTTATTCTGTATTTTTGATGCTTTGACTGTGTGTATGTGTGTAAGTTTTGTAAGCCTGAAATATTTTGTAATTTCAAATTTTGAAATTAAAAATGTATTTAGAAATAAAATAATGAAACCTTGTAGTTCCAGCTTTATTGTGAGTTTTCCTTTCATCTCCCAGATGAAACAAAACTACAAGGCTACAAATTTTTCAAAGTGGAGCAACAACAGCATCAGCCTCACCTGGAAGCTTGTTAGAAATGCAGATTCTTAGGCCCCACCCTGGACCTGCTGAATCAGAATCTTTGGGCAGGACCAGAACTCTGTCTTTTAACAAGCCCTCCTGCAGATTCTCATACACCTTTAAGCAAGAGGACCCGCTGGTCTGAGAGAACTGCCTCACAAGCCAGACTCACTGTCCATCTTTCAGACGATCAGGGGGAATGAAGAATTTAAGAATTTTGAAGACCCAGATCTGTAGATCTCCAATTGCCGCACATTAAGTTCTTCTGGGAGCTTTTAAAAATCACTGATGCTTGCTCTCCATCTGCAGAGATTCCGATTCAATCGGTCTGGGGTGCAGCCAGGATCTGGGGATTTGTTTAAGTTCCCCTGGTGATTCTAATTTGCAACCAAGGTTGAGAACTCCTGACCAAGAGAACAAAGTGGCTGCAGGGGAAAGGAAGAGAAGCTGGTGGTCTTGGGCGCCCCCTGCCGGCGGGAAGCTGTACATGTCGTCTCCCAGCACCCTCAGGCAGGCGGATAGAGATGCCGGCCCACGTGGGCTTTGGAGGAGTTCGCTGCACCTATCTGAAGTCTGGTTGATGTGTGTCCACGAAATGCCCTTTCAATGGAAATGCCTATTTAAATCCATTTAATCCTATATAATTCCATTTCAAAGCTGTTGTTTGAATGTTTCCAGTTGTCATTTGCTCACACACACCCACATACAGAATACATTACCTGTAATTTACGTAACAAACCCTCATATAGCACTTACTATGTGCCATTCACGGACCTTAACCCTGCACAAATAACTCGTCCCTCCCCATACCTGCCCTTTGACGTCAGTACTATTATTACGTACAATTTGCTAATGAGGAAGATGAGGCACAGAGAGAATAGTAGTTGGTCTCAGCCATGAAGTGCAGGAGCTGGGGTTTAAACCCCAGCAGCTGGCTCCAGATCTGTCGTCTTAACAATATCACGGCATTGCTGCCTCTAATCATGACGGTCTCTGCCCTGTTTGCTGTGGTATCCCAGGATCTAACATCTGTTATGTGCCAGACACAATATCCCCTCAGCGAGTCCCAGCCTCCACTTCCACCGTTTGGGCTGGATCTGAGACCTCACAGTTTCCCAGACACACAGTCAGTCACTGCAGTATCTCAGAGATCTGGGTTCAAATCCTGCTCCTGCACTGTTCCAGCTGTGTGACTTTGGGCAAGTCACTTCACCTCTCTGAGCCTCTATTTCCCCATCAGAAAAAGTGGCCATAGTACCCATTTTTAAGTCATCACAATGCCCCATTCCAAGCTGTCATCTAACACCCCTTTCACTTGCCATGAGGATTCGTTAAAGGGAAAAAAATGTTTATTATTGTCTTAAGTGGCTGTAATGTAAATTCACCACAATACTCTTTCATGGGGTCAAGGGTCCATCCTGCAGATGTGCTGAACAAGGTGGAGAAATGGGATCACCTCCCCGTCCACACACAGCTGTATCACTATCGGCACTAAAGGCTGGGCCCTCAACAGAGTCTGTTCAATTCTTAATGGAATAATCCATCTGAACTAAATGTGTCCTTTTAATGTGCTGATGCTCAAAGCTCTATTATAACCCCACACTCATTAGCATAGCTGTAACTTTTTTAAAAACCAGAAAATAACAAGTGTTGACAAGGATGTGGAGTCAGTGAAATCCTCTACAGGGCTAGTGGGAATGTAAAATCGTGTTGCAGCTATGAAAATAGTATGATGGTCCCCCCAAAATTAGAAACAGAACTACTATATGATCCAGCATTCCCACTTCTGTGTGTATACCCAAGAGAACTGAAAGCAAGGTCCCAAAGAGATATCTGTACACCCATGATCACAGCAGCATCACTCACAATAGCCCAGAGGTGGAGGCAACTCTAGTTTCCAGTGATGGAAGGACGGAGCAACACAATGTGGTATATACTTATAATGGAATAGTAATCAGCCTTAAAAAGGAAGGACATTCTGACACACGCTGCAACATGGATCAACCTTGAGGACATTATGCTCAGTGAAATAAGCCAGTCACAAAAAGACAAGTAAAGTGTGACTCACTTATAGGAGGTCCCTAGAGGAGTCAGACTCACAGAGACAGAAAGTAGGATGGTGGGGGCCAGGGGCTGAAGGAGCTGTTGTTTAATAGGTTTAGAGTTTCAGTTTTGTGAGATGAAAAGTTTTGGAGATTGGATGCACAACAATGTGAATGTACTTAACACCACTGGACTGTACACTTAAAATGGGTAAGACGGTAAATTTTATGTTATGTTTATTTTATCACAATTAGACTTTTCTTTAAAATTTTGTTAAAAGTTGTGATTTCAGTAAACCCTCCAAAGGATAAAGAAAAAAAATCTGATTACATCATCACTATGGCTCTTTTTAAAAACATGAGGGGGAAATTCTTCCAGCCAAAATGCTTATTCTTATTCTTTAACCAAAAACATTTGAAAACAGAACGGCTGCGCACCAAAGCGTTAATCAGGTCAGCTCTGAGCAGGGGCATCGGAAGGTCAGAGGCAGAATCCTACTTTTTTTTTTTTTTTTGAGAGGAAGATTAGCCATGAGCTAACATCCAATGCCACTCTTCCTCTTTCTGCTGAGGAAGATTGGCCCTGGGCTAACATCCGTGCCCAGCTTTCTCTATTTTATATGGGACGCGGCCACAGCGTGTCTTGACAAGTGGTGCATCAGTGCACACCTAGGATTGGAACCTGTGAACCCTGGGACCCCAAAACAGAGAGCCTGCACTTAACCACTACACCTCTGGGCCAGCCCCTATTTTTTTTCCTTTACATAAGTTTTAAGTGGTGAGATTATGGGTGACTTCATTTTCTCATGCTGTGTTTTTCAGCCTGTTTTGAATTAAAAAGTAAAAATGACAACCAAGTTTGAATGTGATGGATAAGGCGCTGTTATTTAGTATATTTCTAAAGCCACACTAGCTGATCACCTTCTGATGAATATTCTAAGGATTAATATTTTAATATTCTAAGGAGGCCTGTGGCCAGCTCTCCCATAGGACGCTGTAAATAACTTCAAGACGAGGCACCAAGAGAAAGATTCCTGGGTCTTACTGGGTTCTGGATCAGGGAGCTGGGTCAGACATGCCTCCTCAGGAACTCTCTATCCTCCTCCTTCTCCAAATTTGGCACTTTCAGGGGAATCCAGAATAGATGAGTGTCCTGGGAGCTTTCTGGGACAGGGAGGGGCCCTATCCCCACTCCTTCATTGTGATGTCTTCTAAAGGGGGCAGAGGGCAGGGTGATGTCACAGACCACTGGCCGGCCCCTCTCCCTCCCTGCCTGTGCCTGCCACAGGCCCGGCCTCACCTTTTCCCCCCACACCTCTGCACCCCAGAGGAAAGGGGTCAGCTTTGCCAAGCAGGCCACCCGGCCACCTGCAGCCATGGATGCAAATCACTCCACCCCCTTGGAGCCCCAGTCCTCCCCAGAGACCCCCAAGTCTGGCCTGACACCCTGCTCAACCCCGGGAAACAAGGCCCTGCAGCAGGACCCCCGCCCCCAGCACGGTGGGCGACAGGTTGCCACCAAAGACCGGAGCGGTGGTCATCGACATGGGCACAGGCACCTGTAAGGTGGGCTTCGCGGGGCAGGCGCGGCCCACCTACACCGTGGCCACCATCGTGGGCTGCCAGCCCCAGAAGCCGGCCCCCACCGGGCAGCAGGCGCTGGAGACGTTCATCCGCGAGGCCGCGCGCGCGCGCCCCGAGCTGACGCTGGTGCAGCCGGTGCGGAGCGGCATCGTGGTGGACTGGAGCGCGGCCGAGCTCATCTGGCGCCACCTGCTGGAGCACGACCTCCGCGTGGCCACCCAGGACCACCCACTGCTCTTCTCAGACCCGCCCTTCAGCCCCGCCACCAACCGCGAGAAGCTGGTGGAGGTGGCCTTCGAGTCGCTGCGCTCCCCCGCCATGTACGTGGCTTCCCAGTCCGTGCTGTCCGTCTACGCGCACGGGCGGGTCAGCGGGCTGGTGGTGGACACGGGCCACGGGGTCACCTCCACGGTGCCGGTCTTCCAGGGCTACAAGCTGCCCCACGCCACGGAGCGCCTGGACCTGGCGGGCACCCACCTGACGGCCTTCCTGCCGGAGATGCTGCTCGGCTCCGGCGTGCAGCTGGGCCAGCAGGACCTGGACACGGTGGAGGACATTAAGCATCGCTACTGCTACGTGGCGGCCGACTTGCTCCAGGAGCAGGCCCGGCCGGAGCAGGAAGACCGGCAGAGCCTGGAGCTGCCGGACGGGCGGACGGTCACGCTGGGCAAGGAGCTGTTCCAGTGCCCGGAGCTGCTCTTCAGCCCGCCCGCGATCCCAGGGCTGTCGCCCGTGGGCCTCCCCACCATGGCCACACGGGGTCTTCTCAACGTGCCCCTGGAGGTGCGGGCGGACGTGGCCCAGAACGTGCTGCTCTGCGGGGGCTCCTCGCTCTTCGCGGGGTTCGAGGGCCGCTTCCGCGCGGAGCTGCTGCGCGGTCTGCCCTGCGAGGCCCGCGCGGTGGTGACAGCCCGGCCCAGCAGGAGCCTCTCGGTGTGGATCGGGGGCTCCGTCCTGGCCTCGCTGCGCGCCTTCCAGTCCTGCTGGGTCCTGCGGGAGGAGTACGAGGAGCAGGGCCCCCACATCGTGTACCGAAAGTGCTACCGACGCGGGGCAGGGGCGGGGAGTGTTGTGGGCAGTAAAGCATCCGCTACCCAGCCGGCTCTGTCCTCCCTTCCCTCAGGGCCTGGCCTCGTCCACTCCTGGACCCACCCAGACTCGCCTTGCTCTGACCCCACACACCCACCCCACCAAGATCTGCCTCTAAAGACATCCTCGGTTCTGCCCTGTCCTAACTCACCTCCCATGGTCCATCCCAGGAGAGACCCCAGTTCTGATTCCCTAAACCCACCTCCCCCAGGATCAAGGCCCAACACACCAGCATGTCCTCACCCTGTGAAACCCGTCTCCATGATCTGTGTCCCCCAGGGCACTCTCAGGTTGGGGCCCCACCCACCCCCACCCCCACCCCCCAACCCCCACCCCCACCCCCAAGACATCCCCAGATTCTAACCCCTAATCTCCCCTCCATCATCTATTTCTTTTGATATATAGTGCCCCAAGATTCCTCTGGGCTCTAAGCTCCCCAATTCACCCCTTTGCCATGTCCATCAAGGACCTTCAACCCACCCACATACCCTGTTCCTCCCCAAGGAACTGCGCCGGGAACTCCAACTCCCCTGCCAGAATCTTTCCATGAGTGTTCCAACCTCTAGGTGCACCCTCATAGTCTGACCCCATTTCTAATCCCCCCAAACATAGCCCCAAGATCCACTTCCCAAGACATCCCGGTTTCTAAGCACCTCAAATCCACCCCCTCATTGGTTTTCTCTTGTCTGTTTACCCAAAGTTCTCCTATACTCTGATAATCTGAGCACCCCCAAAATTCTCCCCACAACTGCTGAAACCCCCCCCATCCACCACAAATATCCAAGTTCTGACCCTCACGGTCTCCCCTATAATGGCCCACTAAAGGATCCCTCAGTGTCCAAAGCCCATGCCCCAAGTTGCCCCTCCCCCAAACTCTGCCCTCCCCTCACAGTTTGCTCCCCTAGACTTCTTCCTTCCATCCAGGTGCTCCCACAACCCATCCCCCATTCGTACACCCAAAGAACACCATGTTCTGAAACCCCAAACCCCCAGGATGGCCCCCACTACTCTCAACACAGCCCCTTGTTCTGCATCCCCCCGAAAACACTCCTGCATGGTCTCTCTCTCAGTGCACCTCCTGACCCCAGTTCTCAGCCCTGGAATCCTCCCAGGAAGGCTTTGGCCCCCAGGACCATCCCATGATGACCCCACTAATGCCCTAGGTCCCTCCCCTGTGTTCTGACCTCCCAACTCCCTCCCCAAATACACTCTCCCAGGGTCACCTCATGATAAACCCCCAGGACACCCCACCCTGGGGTTTTCAGACTCCCAGGAACTCACCCCCAGGTCCCATCCCATTGGTTGAGACACCAATGGGCAGTGGTGTTCCCAAGGGCTGCCTAGCCCACCATGACCCAGCTGTCCACCCCTATCTCCCTCCATTCCGCTCGTAATTCATTCCAAGTTCATTCCATCTCCCCAGACCTGTCTCAGCCTCTTCCTGGGACACACACCCCAGGAGCTTTCTTTGGGACCTGCGTTGAGGATGCCCTATGAGGCCTCTCCCATCCCACCCTGTCCCTGCGGGGGCCTGGAGAGGGAGTCCAGCCTCTCAGGGTGGGGAAGCTGGGCATCCTCCCAACTGTCTCCTCCCTTTGTCCTCATCCTCAGCCACCCTGGGCCCCTGCTGAAGGCAGGACCCTCTGCCTCACGCCATCATCCAGCCCCACAGACGTCAGGACCCCTGGCCAGCAGCCTGGACACGTCTCCCAGGACACGTCCTCCCAGTTTACCAACAAAACAAGCACGAGCTGCCAGAGCTTATCCACGTAGATGCTGGGTCCTCCCCTCTCTCAGTCCAAGGAACCATTCATTCTTCATTCCTTCAACCAGTCCCTGTTCACTGAGCATCTCCCACAGGCTCTCTCTGTCTCTGTCTCTCCCTGAGTCTCTGTCTCTGACACACCTGCCAGCATCGTTCTTATGCAGGAATTTTCCACAGTGGAAACTCGTTTATCTGTGGAGCACTGAGCCCACCCCACCCATCTGCCACATCTGCCATCAGACAATGGGGGTGGGTGAATGCTCTGGCTATCCCCACCCACCCTGTCCCATGGTGTCCTGGGGAGTGGGCAGTGTCTCCAGCCCCATCCTGGGCCAGACGGTGGTCCTCAGCTGGGGGAACTGCCCCGCAGACAGGCCAAGATCCCCAGTTCACAAACATGCAGGTGGGAGACACACCCCCTTGCTTCACCCAGGCAGCCTCAACCTGTGGAATCAACAAGAACCCCCAAGGTTAATCTCCAAAATATATAAAGAACTCATACAGCTCAACAACAAAAAAACTAACAACCCAACTAAAAAGTGGGCAAAAGCACACAGAAAAGAATGAAAGTGGACCATGTGCTATCGCCATTCACAAAAATTAACTCAAAATGGATCAAAGACCTGAAGGTGAGACCTGAAACTATAAAACTCATAGAAGAAAATATAGGCAACACACTATTTGACATTGGTCATAAAGGAATCTTTTCCCATGACATGCCTACCCAGACTAGGGAAACTAAAGAAAAAATAAACAAGTGGGACTTTATCAGATTAAAGAGCTTCTACAAGACAAACAAAACTAGAATCAAGATGAACAGACAACCCACCAGCTGAGAGAGAATATTTGCAAAACATACATCTGACAAGGGGTTGATCTCCATAATATATAAAGAACTCACACAACTGAACAACAAAAAAAAACCTGATCAAAAAATGGGCAGAGGAAATGAACAGACACTTCTCCAAAGAAGATATACAGATGGCCAATAGGCACATGAAAAGATGTTCAACATCATTAATCATCAGGGAAATGCAAATCAAAACAACACTAAGATATCACCTCACACCCGTTAGAATGGCTGTAATCACCAAGACAAAAAACAACAAATGTTGGAGAGGATGTGGAGAAACAGGAACCCTCATACACAGCTGGTGGGAATGCAAACTGGTGCAGACTCTATGGAAAACGGTATGGAGATTCCTCAAAGAACTAAAAATAGAGATGCCCTATGATCCAGCCATCCCACTACTGGGAATCTATCCAACAAACCTGAAATCAACAATCCAAAGAGGCTTATGCACCCCTATGTTCATTGCATCATTATTCACCATAGCCAAGAAGTGGAAGCAACCTAAGTGTCCTTCGACTGATGATTGGATCAAGAAGATGTGGTATATATATACAATGGAATACTACTCAGCCATAAAAAAAGACAAAATCGTCCCATTTGTAACAACATGGATGGGCCTGGAGGGTATTATGTTAAGTGAAGTAAGCCAGAAAGAGAAAGACAAACACTGTATGATCTCACTCATATGTGGAATATAAACCAACACATGGACAGAGAAAACTATATCGTGGTTACCAGGGGCAATGGGGGTGGGGGTGGGCACAAGAGGTGAAGGGAGACATACGTATGGTGATGGACAAACAAAAATGTACAACCCAAAATTTCACAATGTTAACAACTATTAAAACATCAATAAAAAAATTTTAAACATACAGAAAAAAATGAAAAGTGGGCAAAAGACCTGAACAGACATTTCTCCAAAGAAGATATACAGATGGCCAATAGGCATGTGAAAAGATGTTCAACCTCATTAACTATCAGTGAAATTCAAATCAAAACTACAATGAGGTATCACCTCATGACCATCAGAATGGCTATAATTAGCAACACAGGAAACCACTGGTGCTGGAGAGGATGTGGAGAGAAGGGAGCTCTCATAAACTGGTGCAGCCACTATGGAAAACAGTATGGAGATTCCTCAAAAAATTCAGGATAGAGCTACCATACGACCCAGCTATTCCACTGCTGGGTATTTATCCAAAGAACATGAAAACACAATGCGTAAAGATACATGCACCCCGGTGTTCATCGCAGCGTTATTCACAATAGCCAAGACTTGGAAGCAAACTAAGTGCCCATCAAGGGACGAATGGATAAAGAAGGTGTGATACATACACACTGGAATACTACTCAGCCATAAGAAACGATGAAGTTCAGCCATTTGTGACAACATGGATGGACATTGAGGGTATTATGCTAAGCGAAATAAGTCAGAGGGAGAAATACCGTATGATCTCACTTATAAGTAGAAGATAAAAACAACAACAAACAATCACATAGAGACAGAGATTGGATTGGTGGTTACCAGAGGGGTAGGGGGGAGGGAGGAGGGCGAAAGGGGTGATTAGGCACATGTGTGTGGTGATGGGTTGTAATTAGTATTTGGGTGGTGAACATGGTGTAATCTATGCAGAAATAGAAGTATAATGATGTACACCTGAAATTTATACAGCGTTATAAACCAATGTTACTGCAATAAAATATATATATATATAAACAAAAAAAAAGATGTCAGAGGATCTATAAAAAAAACAAAAACAAAAACAAGAACCCCCCAGAGGTTACAAAGTAGTGAGGGGGAACTGCTTATTCTTCCCACCAGGGAGCAGCACCTCCAAGCTCAAGAGGCTGAGGGCTGCATCGAATTTAGAACCATGAGGACTGCATCCCAGAGCTCAAGTGAGGCCCATCCCGCACCGCGGTGTCAGGGCGCTGCCAGCCACACGCACACAGAAGGGATGTGGGACAGGCTGAGTCCCAGATGCTACAGGAAGTGAGGAGGATGCAGAAAGTCCCACCACCCTTGGGCTGCTGGGAAACCCAAAGGGCTCTCATTTAGACCAGACTAAGGTTCCTCCAGCCCCAAACCTTCCCTGGGACAGAAATTTCCTCTACGACCCTCCAGAAATGTGCCCCTCCCATTTGCACACTCTCAGGGATGGGGAGCTCACTACCTCAAGTCTGTTCTTAAAAATCTCACCTCCTCCAGGGAGTCATAGGTAAACTTCTATGCTCTCTGCTTACCATCCCCCACACCCGGAGCACTGAGAGCACCAGGGACCCTGGTCCCCCCACCCATGTCCACACACACCCCTGGAGTCTAGTCTCTCCCAAGCCCACCATCCCCAACTTCTTCCACTTATGGTTTTAAGTCATTCACGCATTCATTCCACAAACATGCATTGACCACCCGCTATGTGCCCAGCACTGGGCTGAAATCTAAGGAAACCACAGTGAACAGGAAATAGGTCTCTGCCTACCAGAATCTCCTTGAAGGGTCTGACAGGAAAAGGTGGGTGGGTCACGTCCCTTTTCTAGACACATTTCTTCCACTGTCTTCCAACTGGCTAGTATCTGTTTCACACACTGACCCACAAGTCCTTTCCTTCTAACACCCCGAAACCACCCACCTCGCTCCATCCTTCCCACCGAGCCCAGGCCCCTTCATTGCTCACCTGAAGACTGTGGGGGCCTCCTCCCTGGTGTCCTGGTCACACCTCTTACCCTCCAGAAGACCCTTGCAGAGGATTTTTGCAAAACATAGTTCAGAACACACTGGTGGCTTTCCATCACTTGTAAAATGAACCCAAATTCTTACCAAAGCCCTGAATCCTCTGCCAATCTCTCCACACTTCTCCTTGGCTTTCCTTCTGACCCCCTTCATCCCAGCCACACCACTCACCTTTCTCTTCCTCAAACACCCTGTCGTGGGCTGCATTGTGTCCCCCCAAAATTTATATGTTGAACTCCTAACCCCCAGGACCTCAGAATGTGACTGTAATTGGAGATTGGGTCTTTACAGAGGCAATTAAGATGAAGTCATTAGGGTGGGCTCTAATCCAACATGATTGGTGTCCTTATAAAAAGGGTGTTATGACAGAGACAAAACAGAGGAGGGAAGAGCCGGTGAGGACACAATGAGAAGACAGCCACCTGCAAGCCAAGGAGAGGGGCCTCAGGAGAAACCAACCCCGCTGACACCTCGATCTTGGACCTCCAGCCTCCAGAATGCGAGAAAATACACGTCTGTTGTTTAAGCCACTTAGTCTGTGGTATTTTGTATGGCAACCCTAGCAGACTAAGAGAGATTTTAGTACCAAGTGTGGTTCTTTTGTGTGTGTGTTTGTGAGGAAGATCAGCCCTGAGCTAACATCCATGCCAATCCTCCTCTTTTTGCTGAGGAAGACCAGCTCTGAGCTAACATCTATTGCCAATCCTCCCCATTTTTTTCCCCAAAGCCCCAGTAGATAGCTGCATTTCATAGCTGCACATCCTTCTAGTTGCTGTATGTGGGACGAGGCCTCAGCATGGCCGAAGCGGTGGGTCAGTGTGCACCTGGGATCTGAACCTGGGCCGCCAGCAGTGGTGTGCACGTACCTAACCGCTAAGCCACGGGGCCGGCCCCCCAAGTGCGGTTCTGAAGGTAGTTATAAATACCGGCCATGACCATGTGACCAGTTACAGAAAAGAGGACTGTAGTTGTCACGAGTATCTCTTCCTTGTTTTGTTATGAATGTGTTTGTGTGTGTGTGTACATAGTGCGTGTGTATATACACATATGTGTGTGTATAGTAAGCAAATATCTTTGTTTTCTTCCCTGTCTTATCCCCATATCGTGCAACATAAGGTATATTGACTTTATATCACAGTATTTAAGTTACAAGATACAAAGAAGAGTAAACATCACTCAAGGACTTTATCTCCTCTTCTGGGAAAAGGGTAAGTGCATTTTTGGTTGCACACAAGAGAGTTTTATCATATTAGGTGGAGGTATGACCTTGTTGTTGTCTTTATTTGCAGATAAGTATGGTGTAAGATATGTGTGTGCCAAGGTGACAACGGGTGGACTTGTGATGGTTAATTTTATGTGTCAACTTGGCTGGGCTATGGTGCCCAGATGTTTGTCAAACACCAGTCTAGATGTTGCTGCGAAGATATTTTTTAGATAAGACTAACATTTAAATCAGTAGACTTTGAGTAAAACAAATTACCCCCCCATAATGTCAGTGGGCCTCATCTAATCAGTTGAAGGCCTTAAGAGAACAGAGACTGACCTTTCCCAAGGAAGGAGGAATTCTGACAGCAGACTGCCTTCAGACTCGAACTGTATCTCTTCTTGGGTCTCCAGCATGCAGGATTACCCTGCAGGTTTTGGGCTTGTCAGCCTCCACAATTGTGTGAGCCAATTCCTTAAAATAAATCTCTCTTTCTCTCTATGTATACATCCTATTGGTTCTGTTTCTCTGGAGAATCTGACTAATATACATGCCTAGTCTCCTCCTACCTCAGGACCTTTGCACTGCTAGTCCCTCTACTCCAAGTGCTCCTTCCCACCTCCCATCTTATCAAAGGTAGCCCCCCTTCTCAGTATGATGCAAAGCTCAGATGCCATCAAAGAAATGATTAAAACAATTGACCTCATGGAAACATTTAAAAAAATCTGCAAGGTAAAAATCACCCTGAACAAAGTCAAGACAAATGTCAATTTAAAAAATAAATTAAATAACAAATACTTTTTTAAGACCAATGACAAACAGAGTAAATTATGGCTCATAACACAAAAGCATACTGTCCATAATATATAAAGAGCTCTGGGAAACAATCAACAAGAAAGATACTGTAACAGATCATGCAAAGTTAGCAAAGGATACAAAGCTTGAGCTCACAAAGAAAGGCAAATGGTTCTTAGTCAGGAGAAGATTCTTAACCTCATAAGGGAAATGTACATTGAAACTGTACTGTGGTACCATTTTGACCCATCAGATTGTCAAAGATCAAAAGGTTTGATAACACCTCATGTTGGTGAGGTTGTGGGGAACTGGCACTCTTATAACTTGATGATGAGGAAGAAAGTTGGTACATCCCCTACACAGGAGAAGTTGCAATATCCACTTAAGTGATAAATGCACACAGCTTCTTACCCAGCTATCACACTTCCAGGAACTTCTCCTTCAGATACAATCACGCATATGCAAAATGATGTAAATGCAGTTATCCACTGTACACTGCAGCATTTTATGGGGACAAAGCATTTTAAACAACATAATGTGTTTCCAACATTATGTGCCCATCCATGAGAATGGGTTAAATAAATTTCGCCCGAACACAGAGGAATACTATGCAGCCATAAAAGAGGAAGAAGCAAGCTGTGTTCACTGACATGGAGTGATCAAGAAGATATATTTTAAGTAAAAAAAGGAAGGCCCAGAACAGTATGTTACCAGTTATGTAAAAACAGAAATAAACGGATGTGTAAATACTCGCTTGAAAATGCCTAATATATCTCTTGAAGACCTCATGAGAAACCTGCGTGGTGGCTGCTTCTAGACCAGAGTTTCTCAAGCTTTATTCCATTATTACACCATAAGGAGCAATCATTTTTAAACATTTCCTAACTGCCCCCCATGGAAGGTTAATACCACAGATCTACTGTACATCTGTTTATGTATTCAATGTATATCTGTGCTTTATGCATGAAAATGGAATTTTGCACACCCCAGAACTAATTTCCACTCCCTTGGGGGCACTATCACCTCCATTGAGGATTGATGCTCCTAGGGGGTGACCAGGGGTCTGGGCATCAAGGTGGAAGGAAACTTCTCACTGCCTGCCCTTTAGAACTATTAGAATTTTGAATCATGTGAATGTATATTTTTTTAATATGGACATTTACTTTAAGCTCCTCTGGCACCCACACAGGCAGCTCCATTTTCTTTCCTCCCTAGCTGTGATTATCTGATTTCTGTTTGATTCCTTGTCAATGATGGTGTCACCTCCCTTGGTCGTGAGTTTCAGGAAGGCAGGCGCCCTGTGTGTATCATTCAGCCAGCACACATTTGTGCCCAATAAATGTTTGTTGAATGACTGAATGAATGAGCCATGACTTTGGCTGAGCTTAGAGGAATCCTCCTATATAGGGGCCCTTCTCCCTCTCTTCCTCCTGGCATTTGGAGTCAGACAGGCCTGGGTTTGAGGTCTGCCTAATCACAGGCTGTGTGGCCTTGGACACGTGATCTGACCTCTCTGAGCCTCACTCAACACTACCCTTACCTCAGGGGAGCTTTATAAGGGTTATGTAGATTGCACAGGCGCCCAGGGAAGGACACATCTCAAACTGCCATCATCTTTGGGGCTGCAGGGTGGGTGGGGGGGCTTTCACATTTACCCTGTAGATTAATGTATTGTTTGAATGTTTCACATGCAAATGCCTCCATGGAAATAACTTCTTAAAACCTTTTTGAGTATGCATAAAATGGACTTAACATGCTCAGTACACAGTAAGTGCTAAATAGATGGTGATGAGCCTGCAATTGCTACTAGAATGTGCCAAAGATGGACCCCAAGTGCTCCAGCCAGCCAGCTGGCCACCAAGAGCCTGGAGACCCTCCCCCAAGGGTCTGAGCAGACACAGGATCCACCGAGTCACCTCCCAGGGCCTCGCCCCAGGTCCAGACCCCCTTGTTCTTTGTGGACCAAGGGGAGGAAATATTTGGAGGAGACGGGTCATCCCACCAGGTGAATCATGGACCGAGTGGAGATGAGGGTGAGACGGGTGGTACAGGGCCAAGACATGCAGCATCCAAGCTTGTCTTTATTTTAAAATTTGTCATTTTTCATCCCGAAATTTTTTGCATTAATTTTGATGTTTTTAAATATTGCATTGATGCCAGGAGTTGGGGGAGGGATGAGTGGGGGTGACTGCCAATGGGTATGGGGTTTCTTTTTGGGGTGATGGAACTGTCCTGGAACTAGATAGAGGCGATGGTTGCACAAACTTGGGAATGTACCAACAGGCACTGAATTGCAGACTTTTAAAGGGTGGATTGTACGGTATGGGAGACAATCTTGTGGAAAAACATTGCACTGAAATATCATTTACTCTGTAAGCCCCAGAGATCTAATGCACAGTATAGTGGATATAGACAGCACTATTGTATTGTAATTGTCAAACTTGCTAAGGGAATAGAACTTAATGTTTCCAACCACTTAAAAGAAATGATAATTATGTAACGTGACAGAGGTGCTAATTATTGCTACAATAGATAAAGGTATCAAATTAACATGCTGTACACTGTAAATTTACACAATGTTATATGTCAAATATAATTCAATTTAACAAAAGAAATATTATGAGAGAAGTCAAGATGGCAGCGTAGGTGGACTCTGAACTCACCTCCTCCCACGCACACAGCAGACTTACAACTACTCTTGGAAAAACTACCCCTGAGAAAGAACTGAAAACTGGATTAGAGGAACCCCTGCAACAAAGAACAATCCTGACTGACTTGGAAGATGCAGAAATTCCCATTGAGGAGAAAAAAAGCCACCTTCACAAGCCGTAATTTTTAACAGCCATCCGGGAGCAGCCCAAAGATATACAGCCTTCCCTGGAGGAGTGGGGAACCTGAGCCAGGGAGCATGCCCACTATAGGCAATTTTTGGACCCAGCACAACTGAGATGAGTGTCATAACATCTGGTTTTGCTGGCTACTAACAACAACGGGGAATACCCCTAGAAAAGTGGGACATAAGGAAATTAAAGCCAGCTCTTAAAGGGCCCATGCACAAATTCACCCATTTCAGAAAGCAACATAAAATCACCAGGAAGAAAGGTGCACAGTCCTTTGGTGAAAAGAGACTCACCTGATAGGCTCTGGGTGCATCTCGGTGAGAGGTGAGACCTCTCCAGGGACTGGGACATTGGCGGTGGCCATTGTTGTGGCCTGGTGTGGGCGTGCTGACACAGATGCTGGCAGATGCCATTGGAGGTCTCCCTGTGGCCTGCTAGCCCAGGGTCTGCCCCACCAACTAGAGCACTGATTTAATCCAGCTCAGCCAAGGCAGGCAGCCCACCCTAGGGACTGGCCCCACCCAACAACAAGCCCTTGGGCACATTGTGGGCCTGCTAAGTGAGCTGCCTGGATTCTCTGCAGCCTGGCAAGTGGATCCACCTCTGTGGGGCAGGGCATGTGCGAGGAGCAGGTGGAGAGTGCATTGGTAGAGTGTGTGGGGCTCCCGTCTTGGACAGACTGGGTCCACTTCAGGAGGTCGGGGTGCACGCACTGGGCAGGACTGTATTGACTATGTGTGTGGACCTGTGGGTGATGGGGCTTGTCAGCTGCAGAAGACTTGTGCCTCTCAAACAACCACATAGGGGATCAGCCCCACCTTCCAAAGCCTGAAATAACTGGGTGCTCCCGTGCCTGAGGCCAGCCCCACCCAGCTGCAATCCTCAGAGAGCTAAGAGCCTTATGGGCTGGAGGCTTAAGCAATTGTAAGCCCCAGAGCCTAACAACCAGCCACACTGGGGACCTACTCACTTAATAGAAAAACTGCAACAGGACTGTGCTATTAGACCTTGCAGCCAACTGTGCTGGGGCTCCCCACACCCAACAAAGAGACTGAAGGGCCCACAACAACTACACACAGCTGCGCATTACAACCAACCAGCCAGGGGACAGCTCAGCCTCCCTGGGCACCTATGGGAAGATCAACCCTGCCACAACAGAAGGACACAAGTAGCCCACACAGGGGTCACTTCTGGAATATTTGGAACTGGTGACAAGTGGGACGTACACTGCTGGGCCTCATAAGGCATAACTTACGTAAGTAAGGAGACGTAGCTGACCTACCTAGTACATAGACACAAGCACAGAGAAAAAGGCAAAATGAGGAGACAAAGGAATATATTCCAAGTAAGGGAACAGGACAAAACCTCAGAAAAGGAACTAAATGAAACAGAAATGAGCAACCTACCTGACAGACAGTTCAAACAAAGAGTGTTAAGGATGCTCGCTGATCTTGGGAGAAGAATGGATGAACTCAGTGAGAATGTCAACAAAGAAAGGGAAGATATAAAAAAGAACCAATCAGAAATGAAGAATACGATACTGGAAATGAAAAATTCACTAGAGGGACTCAAAAGCAGAGTAGAGGATACAGAAGAACAGATCAGCGAGCTGGACAAAAGACTAGAGGAAATCACCCAAGCTGAACAGGTAAAAGAAAAAAAGAATTAAAAAGAGTGAGGACAGTCTAAGGGACCTCTGGGACAACATCAAGTGCACTAACATCCATGTTATAGGTGTCCCAGAAGGAGAAGAGTGAGACAAAGGGGCAGAGAATCTACTTGAAGAAATAATAGCTGAAAACTTCCCTAACCTAAGGAAGGAAACAGGCATCCAGGTACAGGAAGCACAGAGAGCACCAAACAAGATAAACCCAAAGAGGCCCACACCAAGACACATCATAATCAAAATGTCCAGAATTAAAGATAAAGAGAGAATCCTAAAAGCCGCAAGAGAGAGACAAGTTACATACAAAGGAAACCCCACAGGGCTATCAGTTGACTTCTCAGCAGAAACCTTACAGGCTAGAAGAGAGTGCCACCATATATTTAAAGTGCTAAAAGGAAAAAACCTACAGGCAAGAATACTGTACCCGGCAAGGTTATCATTCAGAATGGAGGGAGAGATAAAGAGTTTCCCAGACAAGCAAAAAATTAAAGGAGTTTATCACCAAGAAACCAGTCCTACAAGAACGCTAAAGAGACTTATTTAAGGGGGAAAGAGAAGACCAGAAATAGGAAAAAATGTCTATTTCCATGATAAGAGGGTAACGGATATAAACGCACAAAAGAGAGGTTAGATATGATCAAAAACATAAAATGTGGGAGGAGGGGAGTTAAAGAGTAGAGCTTTCAGATAGAGGTCAAACTAAAGAGACCATCAACTTAATATAAATTCCTATATATGTAGGTTACTGTATATGGACCCCATGGTAATCACAAACCAGAAATCTATAAGAAATACACAAGAAACTAAGAGAAAGGAAGCCAAACGTAATACTAAAGAAAGCCGTCAAACCACAAGGGAAGAGAGCAAGAGAAGAAGAAAGGGACAGAGAAGAACTACTAAAACACCAAGAAAAAAAGTTTAAAAATGGCAGTAAGGGGCCGGCCCCATGGCTTAGTGGTTAAGTGTGTGCGCTCTGCTACTGGCGGCCTGGGTTCAGATCCTGGGCGCGCACCAAGGCACCACTTCTCCAGCCGTGCTGAGGCCGCGTCCCACATACAGCAGCTAGAAGGATGTGCAGCTATGACGTACAACTATCTACTGGGGCTTTGGGGGAAAAAAGGAGGAAGATTGGCAATAGATGTTAGCTCAAAGCTGGTCTTCCTCAGCAAAAAGAGGAGGATTAGCAAGGATGTTAGCTCAGGGATGATCTTCCTCACACACACACAAAAAAAATCTAAACGACACACTAGACCAGATCAGATGGACTTAGTAGATATACACAGAACATTCCATCCAAAAACCGAAGAATACACATTCTTTTCAAATGCACATGGAACATTCTCCAGGATTGATCACATGTTAGGCCACAAAACAAGTCTCCATAAATTTAAGAAGATTGAAATAATACCAAGCATCTTTTCTGACCACAACGGTATGAAATTAGAAATAAACAATGGGAAGAAAATCAGAAAA
This sequence comes from Ceratotherium simum simum, assembly GCF_057802395.1. Classification (NCBI taxonomy): domain Eukaryota; kingdom Metazoa; phylum Chordata; class Mammalia; order Perissodactyla; family Rhinocerotidae; genus Ceratotherium; species Ceratotherium simum. The sequence goes on along the minus strand of NC_141938.1, from coordinate 11,152,941 downwards.
GCCACAAATATGTGGAGATTAAAGAAAATGCTACTGAACAATGATTGAGTCAAAGGAGAAATCAAAAAATACCTGGAGACAAATGAAAATGAAAATACGACATGCCAGAATTTAGGGATACAGCAAAAGCAGTTATAAGAGGGAAGTTTATAGCGATACAGGCCTATCTCAACAAACAAGAAAAATCTCAAATAAACAATCTAACAATGCACCTAAAGGAACTGGGAAAAGAAGAACAAACAAAGCCCAAAATAGTAGACGAAGGGAAATCATAAAAATCAGAGCAGAAATAAATGAAATAGAGACCGAAAAAATGAATGAAACCAAGAGATAGTTCTTTGAAAAGATACACAAAATTGACAAACCTTTAGCTAGACTCACCAAGTAAAAAAGAGAGAAGGCTCAAATAAGTAAAATCAGAAATGAAACAGGAGAAATTACAACAGACACCTCAGAAATACAAAAGATTATAAGATAATACTACGAAAAGCTATATGCCAACAAATTGGATAATCTGGAAGAAATGGATAAATTCTTAGAATCATACAACCTTCCAAAACTGCATCAAGAAAAAATAGAGAATTTGAATAGACCAATCACCAGTAAGGAAATTGAAACAGTAGTCAAAAACCTCTGAAAAAATAAAAGTCCAGGACCAGACGGCTTCCCTGGTGAATTCTACCAAAGATTCGAAAAAGACTTAATACCTATCCTTCTCAAACTCTTCCAAAAAATTGAAGAGGGGAAGCTTCCTAACTCATTCTATGAAGCCAACATTACCCTGATACCAAAACCAGACAAGGACAACACAAAAACAGAAAATTACAGGCCAATATCACTGATGAACATCGATGCAAAAATCCTCAACAAAATACCAGCAAATCACGTACAACAATACATTAAAAAGATCATACACCACGATCAAGTGGGATTTATTCCAGGTACGCAGGGATGGTTCAACATTCGCAAATCAATCAACGTGATCCACCACATTAATAAAATGAATAATAAAAATCACATGATCATCTCAATAGATGCAGAGAAAGCATTTGACAAGATCCAGCATCCATTTATGATAAATACTCTGAATAAAATGGGTATAGAAGGAAAGTACCTCAATATAATAAAGGCCGTATATGACAAACCCACAGCTAATATCATCCTCAATGGTGAAAAACTGAAAGCTATCCCTCTAAGAACAGGAACCAGACAAGGATGCCCACTCACACCACTCCTAGTTAACATAGTATTGGAAGGCCTAGCCAGAGCAATCAGGCAAGAAAAAGAAATAAAAGGGATCCAAATTGGAAAGGAAGAAGTGAAACTGTCACTATTTGCAGATGACATGATTTTATATATAGAAAACCCTAAAGAATCTACCAAAAAAACTTTTAGAAATAATAAATGAATACGGTAAAGTTGCAGGATAAAAAATCAACATACAAAAACCAGTTGCGTTTCTATACACTAACAACGAAGCAGCAGAAAGAGAAATTAAGAACACAATCCCATTTACAATTGCAACAAAAAGAATAAAATACCTAGGAATAAACATAAGCAAAGAGGTGAAAGATCTATACACTGAAAACTATAAAACATTGCTGAAAGAAATTCAAGAAGACACAAAGAAATGGAAAGATATTCCATACTCTTGGATTGGAAGAATTAACATAGTTAAGATGTCCATACTTCCTAAAGCCATCTATAGATTCAATGCAATCCCTCTCAAAGTTCCAACAACATTTTTCACAGAAATAGAACAAAGAATCCTAAAATTTATATGGAACAACAAAAGACCCCGAATAGCTAAAGGAATCCTGAGAAAAGAGAACAAAGCTGGAGGTATCACACTCCCTGATTTCAAAATATACTGCAAAGCTATAGTAAACAAATCAGCATGGTACTGGCACAAAAACAGACACACAGATCAATGGAATAGAATCGAAAGCCCAGAAATAAACCCACACATCTATGGACAGCTAATTTTCGACAAAGGAGCCAAGAATATACAATGGAGAAAGGAAAGTCTCTTCAACAAATGGTGTTGGGAAAATAGACAGCCTCATGCAAAAACATGAAAGTAGACCCTTATCTTACACCATACACAAAAATTAACTCAAAATGGATTAAAGACTTGAATGTAAGACCTGAAACCATGAAACTTCTAGAAGAAAACATAGGAAGTACACTCTTCGACATTGGTTTTAGCAGCATATTTTCAAGAAACGTGTCTGACCAGGCAAGGGAAACAATAGAAAAAATAAACAAATGGGACTACATCAAACTAAAAAGCTTCTGTATAGCAAAGGAAACCATCAACAAAATGAAAAGACAATCTAAAAATTGGAAGAAAATATTTGCAAACCATATATCTTATAAGGGGTTAATCTCCAAAATATATAAAGAACTCATATGTCTCAACAACAAAAACCTAACAACCCAGTTAAAAAATGGGCAAAAGACCTGAACAGACATTTCTCCAAAGAAGATATACAGATGGCCAATAGGCACATGAAAAGATGTTCAACATCATTAACTATCAGGGAAATGCAAATCAAAACTGCAATGAGATATCACCTCACGCCTGTCAGAATGGCTATAATTAACAAGACAGGAAACAACATGTGTTGGAGAGGATGTGGAGGGAAGGGAACTCTCATACACTGCTGGTGGGAGTGCAAACTGGTGCAGCCACTATGGAAAACAGTATGAGGATTCCTCAAAAAATTAAGAATAGAACTACCATATGATCCAGCTATTCCACTGCTGGGTATTTATCCAAAGAGCATGAAAACATACATGCGTAAGGATACATGCACTCTTGTGTTTGTTGCAGCGTTATTCACAATAGCCAAGACTTGGAAGCAACCTAAGTTCCCATCAAGGGACGAATGGATAAAGAAGATGTGGTATATATACACAATGGAATACTACTAGCCATAAGAAACGATGAAATCCAGCCATTTGTGACAACACGGATGGACATTGAGGGTATTATGCAAAGTGAAAAAAGCCAGAGAGAGGTCAAATACCGTTATGATATCACTCATAAGTAGAAGATAAAAATAACAACAAACAATCACATAGAGACAGAGATTGGATTGGTGGTTACCAGAGGGGAAGGGGGGAGGGAGGAGGGCGTAAGGGGTGATTAGGCACATGTGTGTGGTGATGGATTGTAATTAGTATTTGGGTGGTGAACATGATGTAATCTACACAGAAATAGAAGTATAAGGATGCACACCTGAAATTTATACAGTGTTATATACCAATGTTCCTGCAATAAAAAAAAGAAAGAAAGAAATATTACGATTTGATTACTGAGATTTGGGGCACCCCCTTAAATTTGACTCAGGGCAGTGCCTCACTCTCCGCACCGTAATCCCATCCCCATGGACAGACACACCGGGAGGCTGTGAGGAGCTGAGACTGCTTGTCTGGCAGGCCCAGGAAGCAGAGACTGGAAGATCAGGCTCTCGAGACCGTGGCCGAGGGGCTTGTCAAGATGCGAAACCGCGGGGCCTGCTTCCCACGGAAACCAGGAAATCACCGACACCACCGTCCCCACGTCCCCACCCGCAGCGAGTCACCTGCAGCTGCACCTACCCCGCCCAGGCCACTGCCCCAGGAGCAAGAGGGACAAGGGTAAGGCCTCAGCCCAGCACAAAAGAATTAAATCCAACCCCAGGAGGAAAAGTTTAACTCCTGACACACAGGGAATTCTGGTTTTAGCAGGATCGTTCACAAACGCACCCATACACACACACTCTTATACCCTCACCCCCAGCTGTCCCCTGGGGCCTCCTGAATCTTTGCACAGACAGATGTGGCTTCCAGATGTGGGGACAAAAAGGGAGGGAGGGCTGGAACAGGGGACAGAGTTCAAGATAAGGGGGCTAATGGATTTTTCCAGAACCCTACGGACAGCTTACCAAGCTGCTGGGCAATGAGTGAAGCTGCGCCCAGCCCCCCTGGTTGGCAGTTACCCCCCGAGGGCTCATCTTACCTCCTGGTCCTCACTTCTTCCATCCCCTTCTTCCCAGCCCCATGCCTTCCCCCACAAGCCAGGATCCCGTCCCCTTCCCCCATGGGCATCTAGCATCCTCTCCTTCCTCTCCCAGGCTGCCCCCCACCTTGGAACCCCATGAATCTCTTCTGCAAGAAGCAAATCTGACCATGCCCCTCTCCTGCTCAATATCCTTTGATGGCTCTCCATGGCCCTGGGGCTAACCAGTTTCCCCAGAACCCCACTGATGGCTAGACCAAAGCATGCTAACCCCACTTGGTGCCCCATTGTGTTCCATTCCCGCAGGCCTCTCTCATTCACTCAAACTCAGCATGTTCCCTCCCACCTCAGGGCCTTTGCACGAGCTATTCCCTCCACTCTTTCCTCCTATCTCTCCCTAGTTAATGCCTATCCTCCCTTCACATCTCACCCCTAGAAAGTCCTGTGTGACCACCAAGATGGGACAGGCCCACGGGCACAGGCTTGAGTCCAACCTAACATTTATCAAGATCACACATTATATCTGCATGTGTGACCTGACCCGTGTCAGCCTCTCCCAGCGGACTGTGACCTCCAGGAGGACACGGGCTATGGGTGCCTTGTTGACCTTCCTGACTGCAAGGAGCCACCCTCCCATATGACTTAGATGAGACTCACGGATGCCACCATGATGGTTAAATTCTACATGTCCACTTGACTGGGCCACAGGCTGCCCAGATATTTGGTCAAACATTATTCTGGGTGTGTTTTTGGATGAGATTGCCATTTAAATCAGTAGACTGAGTAAAGCAGATTGCCCTCCCTAATGTGGGTAGGCCTCATCCAATCAGTTGAAGACCTGAATAGAACAAACAAACTGACCCCTCTCCAAGTAAGAGAGAATTCTATCTGCCTGGCAGCCCTCAGACTGGCTCATCAGCTTTTTTGCAGCCTTTGAAATTGAACTGAGACATCAGCTCTTCCTGGGTCTCAAGTCTGTCGACTCACCCTGCAGATCTTGGGACTTGCCAGCCTCCATATCAGCAAGAGCCAATTCCTCATGATAAATATATGTGCCAGGCTACAGAGACATGCCCAGATAGACAGGCAGATCTATAGACAGATAGGTATACCCATATGTATATCTATCTATCTCTATCTATCTATAGATATCTCATAGTTAGATAGATAGATAAATATAGATAGATATCTATATATTGGGATAGATATTATAGATATATATGAATAGAGATAGATATCTATATATAAAGAGAGATATATAGATATCTGTTTATCTCTATAGATCTATAGACATCTATATTATATATGTATATGTATTATATAGATATCTATAGACAGAGACAGATCTATATCTCTCTGTTTATATCTATCTATCTCTCTATATATTGCTATAGATATATATATAGAGAGAGAGAGAACTATAGATAGATCGATAGATCAGTAGATTGATGGATAGATAGACGGATCCATCCATCATATTGGTTCTCTCCGGAGAATCCTAATACAGATTTTCTTGTTGACCCATGACAAAGCCAGACACAGACCCTCCAAATTCCCATTCATTTTTTTGCCTCATACATGATTAGCTGAACTGCTTGTCCCTGCCAATCAATCAGAACAAAATGCTTGTTAACCAGACTCTGGTCAGCTCCTCCCCTTCCTCCAGGCCCCTGGACTGAGACCCCCTCCCCGCAGCCAGCACACAGCGCCTCCTGAGAACAGGCTGGCCTCCAGGTAAGACTTCCTCTGACCTGCTATCCTTTCACCCACTTCCCACATGTGGTTCTTCCCTACCTGTTTACTCCTCTCTTTAAAAGGAAAACCCTCTCACCCCGCTCTGGGAAGTCTGCAGACCTTGTGGTCAGAGCGCTCTCTCTACTGCATGATCCCTCTACTCCCACCTTTCAAGAATCCTTTTGAATGAAGGTTCTCCTTACAAAATCCAGATTTGTGTTTTATTGACAGCCACAGAGAAGACTTTGCATTTTTTTTTTCTCGGAGCAATGGGGACCCATGGGCGGGCTGAGAGCAAGGAAGTGGCAGCTGGGGACAACCAAGTGGATTCGGGGCAACCACGAGGAGGTGCGAGCTGGTAGCCAAGCTGGGAAGTGGGCAGATTCAAGCTGCATTTTGGAGGTGAGTGGGCAGAAGCAGGAGAGTTCGAGGCAGGTCTCTCGAGGTCCCCAAACCTCCAGACGGTAAATTCCAAGAGTTTCGCAGTTTGTGGCAAGAACAGCCAAAGAAGGTGGCTCAGCATCAGGAGAGGGAGACTAAACTTGGAGCCGGCGGGGGGACGGGGTGAGGGCCCCCAGGAAGGTCGTTCATCAGGGGAGGCTTAGAACCACAGAGCATCAGAGCCCGACTGGGGAAACTGAGGCCCAGAGAGGCGATGTGAAGGCCTCAGAAGCAGTGCACAACCCTCTCCCCTCCGCCTGGGGAACCGGGGCTGGGACGGGGGCGGTTCCTAGCCTTTCTCCCCTTCGTGCCCCCCACCCAGGCCCCAAGACAGGAAGACAGTGGCCAGGACAGCCCTGCTAGAGGGCGGGGGAGGGGCCAGGCCAAACCACGGAGAGGATTTCTCAGAATTTACAGTAAGATGTGGGAGGGGAGACTGGGGCTGCCCCCAGGGGCTGTGCAGCTGCAGGGAGGGAGGAGGCCATGGGGGCCCCCACTCAGGCCTCAGCCCCCACACCCATGGCCTTATGGGAGGGGACTCCACTCTCCTCCATCCCCCAGCTCTTTGCCGCCACAGCAGGGCACGGAGGGGCCACAAAGGGGGAGACTTGAGGAGGTCCCTGCACACCCCCAGGCTGTAGCACATGCATGCACGTGTGTGTTTTCTGTCCCCACTCAGGCCCCCAGCACACATGTGTGCATGCGTGTGTCATACGTGCACAGTCAGGTTGGAGTGTCTGTGTGTGTCTGTGTGTCTGTGCGTGCACATGTGAACCATCCCCACCCGGGCGTTTCACCCCCCAGTCACCCAGACACACCACAAAGCCGGGGCTGGCAGGGTTCCTGCACCCCTGTCCCCCTGAGGGCCATGTGTCCAGGCTGGGACCCAACTGGGGGCCATCTCCTTCCATATCCCTCCGCACTCTGTGCCTGGTTCCCTGATCGCTCTCTTCCTTTCTGTCTCTCAGATGCCTGTCTGTTCTCTATGCACTGCAGACTCACTGGCGTTGTTTTAAATTGAGGTGAAATTCATGTAACATAAAATTAACATTTGGAAGTGAACGACTCAGTGGCATTTAGTGCAAGGTTGTGCAACCACCACCTCTATCTAGTTCCAGAATATTCCATCAAACCAAAAGGAAACCCGGACCCATTAAGCAGTCACTCCCGACTCCCCCGGCCTGCAGCAACTGCCAACCTACTCTCTCTCTCTACGGATTTGTCTGTTCTGAATATTTCATGTAAGTGGAGTCATAGGACATGTGGCCTTTCATGATGGGCTTCTTTCACTCACTTGTGTTTTCCAGGTCTCAGTTCAAATGTCACCTTCGCCGAGGGACCTTCCCTGACCTCCCCCGCCCCTGAATGCCCCAGCCTCCTGCTCGTCAGCTCACAGCCCTCAGCAGTGTCTGACATAATCCTGACCATCTATTTGTTCACTCGAAAGTTGTTCATCTCCTTCTCAAAAGTACAGGCTCTGAAAGACAAGGAATTGGTTTCATTCTCTCTGGAAAGTTGTGGATGGATGGATGGATGGATGGATGGATGGATGGATGGATGGATGGATGGGTGGATGGATGTGTGGGTGGATGGATGTGTGGGTGGGTGGGTGGGTGGATGGATGGATGGATGGTTGGATGGATGGGTGGGTGGATGGATGGATGGATGGATGGATGGATGGGTGGATGGATGGGTAGATGGATGGATGGATGGATGGGTGGGTGGGTGGATGGATGGATGGGTGGATGAGGAATGGATGAAGGACCCATGTGACACCCTCCGTCCTTGTCTCCCTCTGCACCATAATGTGGTGCCTGCTCCCGTATTGAACCTCAGATTCGACAGTATTTATCACACACCTACTGTGTGATAGGTCCTGTCCTAAATACTGGGGCTCCTGCACTGGACACGATGGATAGGCTTGCTGTCCCCATGGCACCTTCATCCTCAAGATGGAGGCAGACCATCAAACCAGGTGACACAGTATTTAACTGCAGTAGAAGTTGTTACTAGAAGGATCAACTTTTCCTATCCAATTTGTTTAGTCATTCAACAAATATTTATTGAACACCCACTATGCATAGGGTCAACTGTAAATAACCAGAAGTATTTTAGAGTGGGTGTTCAGGGAAAGTCTTCCTTGAGGAAGTAGCATTTGAGCCAAGAACTGAAGATGGAAAAGGAGTCATTTAAAGACTGAGGGAAAAGCATTACAGGCAGAGGGAAGAGCAAGTACAAAGACCTGAGACAGAAAAGGATTTCAAGGAAAAGAACATTGTCCATGACACCAGTGCAGTGATGAAGGGGGAAATGGCCCATTCACTGCCGGCTGTGTGATGTTAGGCAAGGTGTGTAATAATAAGGAAGACTTTTGCAGAGGGTGAAACAAGATTCAGAGCACTGGCCCAGACCAGGCAGCTAGGAAATGAGCCCACTTGTCCTGCGTGACAGACCCTCAGGGGTCATGGTAAACATGGGGTGGGTATAAACCTCTACCCCCTTCCCACTTCTTGGTCTTGCATGGCCATCCTCCCCACTGTCACCAGCTGGAGCCACCTTATCTCCAGCTTATCTCCAGCTCTTCTGGTTTACCTGAGCCCACCACTCAACCCCTGGTCACTTCCTCACCGACCTCCCCCCACCTCGGCTGACACTTCACCTTTCCTGCATCCTCCAAATGCACCTGACAGCCCCCCTCCCACGCTTGTCCAAAATGGTTATTTAGTGGAAGGCAGCTTTATAAAGAAGAAAAGAGGAACATCTGTGTTTCCCTTCCATGAATCCGCCTCATGGAGCAGCTTTACCTGCCCTGCCCCTCACGTATCAGAAAGGGCCAGAAACAGAGATGGAATGAGCACCTTGGCTCTGAGGGTGGGGGGCGTGTGGCTACCCTTGGGGAGATGAGTCACAGTGACACTGTGGTCAGCCACCCCCTTTCTCAGACAATGAGCCAGCCCTCCTGTGCTTGTGTGGTGAGTTTATTTATTTTCACCCAGCCTCACACACCACAGGATGGAGTGGGGGGAGGGACAGTGACTGCAGAAACATGCTCAGAAACTCCCCAGCACCCCCATCTCGCTCAGAGAGGAAGCCAGAGTCCTCACCTCGACCCACAGGCCCTGCATGACCTGTCCCCATCACCTCCCTATACTCATCTCCTCCCTCTCTCCCCCTTGTTCACCCACACGGACCTCCTCCATGTTTCTCCAACTCATAATGCACGGTCCTGCCTCTGTTTTGTATGTGGGCCACCACCACAGCATGGCTACTGACAAGTGGTGTAGGTCCATGCGCGGGGAACTGAACCCAGGCCGCTGAAGTGGAGCTCACCGAACTTAACCACTAGGCCGCCAGGGCTGGCCCAGATTCTGAGATTCTAATGAGTTCCCAGATGATGCTGATGATGCTGGTCCATGGACCACAATGTATCAAGGATCCAGATAACACAGGGTTTAGCCGGGATTCTTGTAGACAAGACAGAGAAACGTGCATCTCTGAGTCACGTGAATCAGCATCTTCAACTCACTTTATCTCCACCCGTGGCAATCACCAACCAAGCAGGCATACTTTCATTCAACATTTATTACACACTCTACGTGGGCCAGGCACATCTGAAGCAGGAAAGGAATTTCGTGCATTCATAGCCAAAGAGATCTCACCAGCCTTCAAGGATGGATGGAGAGAAAATGTAACATGTGGTTGCATGATGTCCTAAAATTCAGCCCCCAAGTCAATCATCAGTGTGACAGACATAACCTGAGGGGCCTGCAGATGCCCCAGGGTGGGACGTGGCACTAGAGTTCTTATAGCAGCAGCTCCCAGGCAGCCACAGAGAAGGTTGCCAGCTGCCCATTGGTTCTTGGAGGGTGGAGGGCCAAAGCCACACCTGTGGTCCTAAAGCCCAGCACAGGAGGAGAGTAACTGACATGTTTTGGGTGAATGTTCTAGACATTTTTGCAAATTTCCTCTTGTAAACTCTTCAGTCTGGAGCACTTTCTCCCTCATCCATTTCCTTTTTGACACATAGTAGGAGCTCAAAAAATATTTGCTGAAAAAATATACACATTTGATGAAGAAATGGTTCATATTCAGTTCCAGGAGCCATCATATATAAATAGCATTGACAAAAAATAACAAGAGCCAGGTCAAGGCGAAGGGAAAGAATTGTGAGTAATGAGAAGCCATTTCCCCTGAAGAGAGCACTACTCTGGGGCTGGGAACATGAGAGCTTTCTAAAAAGGAAAGGAAGACAGGTGAGTTAACATTTGTTGAACACTTGCTGTGTATGAAGTTCTATGCACACAATAAATGAGATTTCATCTTCTCGAGGCATCTGAGGTAGGTGTGGTGGTCTCTACTTTAGAGAGGAGGGACTGGAGTCTCCTTCCACCACGCCAGCCACCTCCAAGCAGAGGGATGGATGAGGGAGGGGGTTCTGAGTGACCTCCCGTGGCAAGAACAGGATCAGAGGTGGAAGTATGCAGTGGGTTTTGATCTAGAGAAGGAGTGGTGATAGGGTATTGGAGGAAGTGAGTTCTCTATCCCTAGAGGTATTCAAGTAGAGACTGGATGACCACTCATCAATAGACTCTGAAGACCCCTCCTGATGTGGAAATTCTATGATTTGTTTTAGGCAGATCCTTCTCTGGGCTTTTCTAACTGGCGCTGGAAGGTTACAGGGGGCCTGAGTGACCCAAGGTCAGCCAGCCCCCACTCCCCTGAGTCCACAGGGCATGAGTAAGCTGGGCCCAGGCACCTCGGACACACCAGCCGGGTGGCATTACCAAGAGGAAGCACCAAGCCACCCACATCTCCCAGCAGCAGGATGCTACACAGCCACCCCCACTTCTTCCTTCCCTCTCCTTTTAGCGTTTTTTAATATTCGTCCAGTCAAGGCCAGGGCTGCATTAAAGGCTGCTGTGCAGGATCAGCCACAGTTGTGTGGCATCTTTGTGTTAGGAGTTGGCTCCTCTGCACCCCCACTCTACCCCCTTCTGGCTGTGGGCACAGGCTGGGGAGGGACAGGCCAGAGCTGCCTCCTCCAGGCAGCCCTCCTTCCTGCCTCCCCAGGACATTCCTGGGAGACGTGAGTCTCCAAGCCCAGTCCAAAGGTGGGAGAGAAGGCAGGGTACTTGTCACCCCCCTTACCCAGGGGCAGCAGCTGAAGTGGCAGTGCAGGTCCTCGGAGGAGCAGGTGCTGGCCGAGCCCCCCATGGCCGACTGCTGCAGCTGTGACCAGCAGGATGGAAGGCCTGGCTGGGTCCTTGTTCTCTGCTCCCACTGAAGCGCTGAGTATGGGGTGAGGGACCAGAATGAGGGGTGAGAAGGCAGAGGAGGGCCAGCAGTGATGTGTGGGGCTCCCCGTGCTGCCCAGGAGGAGCAAGGCTCTTGGCTCTGTGAGTGTGATAAACCCAGGGTGGCCAAGAACTAGCCCAGCCCCCAAACCTGGCAGCAGGGTGCCCACAAGGCCCAATGACCCAGCTGGCCGGTAGCATCCAGCACTCAGCAACGGCACCAGCCCAGAGGACCCCCCCACAACCCCCCCACAATTTGAGTTGAGGTCTTTTCATCGAGAATCTAACAAAAGCTCTGAAATGATTTTTTTAAAAAAGGGCCTTAGTAAGAAACTGAGGACGGAGGGCACTTTGATGAGCTCTGGGGCTCCAGGGTCCCTGGGAGACCCTCCCTGTGGAGTGGTCCCCTCTCTCATCCAGCTGGGAGTGTGTGTGCTGGGGCCGAGAGATCCTCAGGGGCAGCGAGCAGCCAGGGAGAGAGGGGAAACTGACCTCCCCCCCCAAGATATTGCTGACCTGTTCTGGTGGCTCAACGCTCTGACCCAAGACACAGACAAAGCCATCTGGACCGGGTAAGTCTGATCCCCAAACAGGTAGTAAGCAAGCCCCCAAGGAGACCCCAAGAAATGAGGATTCAGACATCCTGAGATGTTACCTCATGCTTCAGTATGGCCCTCACTATGTCCCCAAACCCCCACCACCAGCTCCAGAATAGGAACCCCAAAGCCAGGAGGGTGTCCTCACACTTGTCACTAAGCTGAGCACAGAGGGAGGGTCTAAAGATCATGACAGGGTGGGTGAGGGGACAAGTGAATTGTAAATAAATGAGTGAGAGAAGCAATGAAAGGTGACCAAATGAGCACATGAATGAGTGATTAAATGAATAAATGAATGAGAGAACAGATGGATGGGTGGATGGACAGATGGGTAGATAGATGGATGAATGAAGGGATAGGTGGGTTGACGGGTGGATAGGTGTTGTGGATAGATGGCTGAATGGTTGGATGGATGGATGGATGGATGGATGGATGGATGGATGGATAAGTGGATGGATGGATGGATGGATGGATGGATGGATGGATGGATGGATGGATGGATAAGTGGATGGATGGATGGATGGATAATTGGATGGATGGATGGATGGATGGATGGATGGATGGATGGATGGATGGATGGATGGATAAGTGGATGGGTAAGTGGATGGATGGATGGATGGATGGATGGATGGATGGATGGATGGTGGATGGATGGATGGATGGATGGATGATGGATGGATGGATGGATGGATGGATGGATGGATGGATGGATGGATAAGTGGATAGATGGATGGATGTATGGATGGATGGATGGATGGATGGATGGATGGATGGATGGATGGATAAGTGGATAGATGGATGTATGGATGGATGGACGGACGGATGGGTGGGTGGGTGGGTGAGTTGACGGGGGGATGGCTATGTGGATAGATGGCTGAGGGATGGAAGGAAGGAAGGAAGGGAGGAAGGAAGGAAGGAAGGAAGGAAGGAAGGAAGGAAGGAAGGAAGGAAGGAAGGAGGGAAGGAGGGAAGGAAGGAAAAGGGACTACCCAAAGCACATATTTTAGGCACGGTGGGAGCCATGGTATGATCCAAGATGAGACCCCAGCCCCTTTTCCTAAAGCCCTGGTCTGGACACTGAGAGGTGGAATCCCCCCCAGAGCCAGGGCACTCCCCTGCTTCCCACAGGCCTTGCCCAGTTCTGGAAGCTGGCTCAAGGCCAAGCCACTCATCTTCCCAGACAAACCCATGCTCAGTCCCAACCATGCCCTCGCAGGCTTGGCGTTGCCCAGGGGAAGCTCTCAGAAGGGGCCCCGGCCACCCTCCCAGCCTCGAGGTACTCTGCCCGAGGCTCGCGACTTGATGCGCAGTTTGTGGGGCAGGGAGGACTGAGCCAGACTCTCAGGATTGTTCCCTGGGACAGGGCAGGACACCCCAGGAGGCAACCCCACGGGATCAGCAGTGGGTGTCAGCAGCACATCTGAGAGCCCGGAGGCCCCGCAACTACTGGGCACAGGTGACCACAGCCCCCAGCAGGGCCTGAGCTCTGGTCTGGGCCCCCCATGCCCATCCAGGAGGTTACAGCTGAAGAAGGCAGCTGGGAGGGCAGCCTGCAAGGCCATGTCCATTCTCTTGGGAGTCGACGGTGCAGGGTCCTGGAGGGACCTGGGGGAAGGAGCCAGGCCAGTCCACCTGTGAGCCACCAGGCAGCCGCAGCATCCTGGAACCCCAGTGTCCAGCGAAGAGGGTCTGAAGACACAGCCATGGGAGCCAGGCAGAGATGGGAGTGGTTCAGCCCTAGGGCGGGGGTCTCCGGTCCAGGAGGCCTCCCACAGCACAGCCTGCAGGGGCAGGGTCCTGGTGCCACCAACAGGGGACAGGAGGCCAAAGCGATGCTTGAGCGCCCGCAGCTCAGCCCTGAGCAGAGCGTTCTCCTCCAGCAGCGAAGCCAGCCTGCCCTCGAGAGCTGCGTCATTGAGACGGCGCTTCTCCCGGGATCTCCTGGCGGCTTCATTGTTTTTCCTCCGCTTCTCCCAGTAAACCATGTCCTTCTTCTCTTCTGGCATGAACTCCCGCCGCCGACGCGTGGCCGGGCCCCTGCCCTGCACTCCCCGCAGGGTCTTGCTGCAACCCTGAGCCACATCTGGCAGGCCCAAGAGACCCACGTCCATGGCTGCCCAGGGAACCTGGGGAAGAGGAAAGATGTCTTGGATTGGAGGCAGGAGGCTGACCTGGGAGACCCTTCCCTCTAATTTAGTCTGCGTCTCCACCATCCCCAATGGGGGAGGGGCATGGATGGAGTGGGAATTGGGCTGGGGACCAGGGTGGAGGCAGAGAGAGGTGTAGCCGAGAGAATGGGGAGCTGGTGGGATGGTTTGATGCCTGATGGAGAAGTAGGTGAGGCCCCCAGAAAGAGGCTGCTTGGCTGGGAAAAGCTTAAGAGCAGACCACAGTCATGGAGAGCTGGTTGGGCTCTGTATCCTCAGGAAGATGCAGGCTCCTTCCCAGGCATTCTTACCACTGAGAAGGTCAGCAGACAAGCCAAGGGCTCAGTTCAATCTGAGCTCCAGCATGAGACTCTTGGAGACCCAGAGGGAGAGAGAAGGAAGGCTGAATCTAGAAAGACAGAATGTGTGTCCACGGAGTTAAACTGAGCCAAGTTGGAGTCAGAAAATAAGCTGTTACTCACGTGAACTGTTCCCAGGTTGTATACCAAGAACTCCTCCATTGGTGGCCAGAGTTTTGCACCTGCCCATCCATCCACCTACCCATACACTCATAAGGTCATCTATTCACCCATCCACCCATTCCACAGTCCATTTGTCCATCCCTATACCCACCTACCCAACCAACTCACCATCCATCCATTTATCCATTCATCCACCCATCTACCATCTTATTTATCCATCCATCCACTCATTCAAACATCCATCCATCCTCCAACCAATTGTACAATCATCTATCCATCTACCACCCACTCACTCATCCATCCATCTAACTGTCCATTCATTCACTGAAAGAGTCTTTTTTTTAAAACATTGTGCCCACAGGTAAAAAAAGAAAAAATAGACAAATGGTACTTGATGGAAATTTTACAATTTTGTGCATCAAAAGACATTATCCACAGAGCAAAAAGCCAACTCACAGAATGGAAAAAAAATATTTGCAAATCATATACCTGATGAGGGATTAATATCCAGAATATATAGAAAACTCAACAACAACAAAACCCGATTCAAAAACAGGCATAGGACTTGAATAGATATTTCTCCAAAAAAGATATACGAATGGCCAATAGCACATGAAAAGATGCTCAACATCACTAGTCATTAGGGAAATGCAAATCAAAACTACAGTGAGATACCACCTCCTATCCATTCGGATGGCTACTACCAAAAAGAAATGGAAAATAGCAAGTGTTGGCCAGCTGTGGAGAAATTAAAACCCTTGCGAACTGTTGTTGGGAATATAAAACGATGTAGCCATTGTGGAAAACAGTATAGCGGCTCCTTAAAAAATTAAAAGTAGAATTACCTGAAACCATGAAACTTCTAGAAGAAAATATAGGAAGTACGCTCTTCGACATCAGTCTTAGCAGCATATTTTCAAGTACTGTGTCTGACCGGGCAAGGGAAACAATAGAAAAAATAAATAAATGGGACTACATCAAACTGAAAAGCTTCTGCACAGCAAAGGAAACCACCGACAAAACGAAAAGACAACCTAACAATTGGGAGAAGATATTTGCAAACCATATATCTGATAAGGGGTTAATCTCCAAAATATACAAAGAACTCATACATCTCAACAACAAAATAAATTAACAACCCAATTAAAAAATGGGCAAAAGACCTGAACAGACATTTCTCCAAAGAAGATATACAGATGGCCAACAGGCACATGAAAAGATGTTCAACATCATTAACTATCAGGGAAATGCAAATCCAAACTACAATGAGATATCACGTCATACACGTCAGAATGGCTATAATTAACAACACAGGAAACAGTTCTTAGAGCAGACCACAGTCATGAAGAGCTGGTTGTGCTCTGTATCCTCAGGAGGGTGGAGAGGATGCGGAGAGAAGGGAACTCTCATACACTGCTGCTGGGAGTGCAAACTGGTGCAGCCACTACAGAAAACAGTATGGAGATTCCTCAAAAATTTAAGGATAGAACTACCATACGACCCAGCTATTCCACTGCTGGGTATTTATCCAAAGAACATGAAAACACACATGCATAAAGATACATGCAAGCCTGTGTTCATTGCAGCGTTATTCACAATAGCCAAGACTTGGAAGCCACCTAAGTGCCCATCAAGGGACGAATGGATAAAGAAGATGTGGTATATACACAATGGAATACTACTAGCCATAAGAAACGATGAAATCCAGCCATTTGTGACAACATGGATGGACATTGAGGGTATTATGCTAAGCGAAATAAGTCAGAGGGAGAAGGTCAAATAGCGTATGATCTCACTCATAAGTAGAAGATAAAAACAACAACAAACAATCAAACAGAGACAGAGATTGGATTGGTGGTTACCAGAGGGGAAGGGGTGAGGGAGGAGAGCGAAAGGGGTGATTCGGCACATGTGTGTGGTGATGGATTGTAATTAGTATTTGGGTGGTGAACATGATGTAATCTACACAGAAATAGAAGTATAAGGATGCACACCTGAAATTTATACAATGTTGTAAACCAATATTACCAGAATAAATAAATTTTAAAAAAAAGAATTACCATATGATCCATCAATTCCACTTCTGGGTATATGCCCAAAAGAATTGAAAGCAGGGACTCAAAGAAATATTTGTACACCTATGTTCATAGCAGCATCATTCAAAAAGCCAAGGGACTGGCCCGGTGGTGTAGTGGTTAAGTTCTCGCTCACCACTTCAGCAGCCCAGGGTTCACAGCTTCGGATCCCGGGTGTGGACATACGCACCGCTTAACAAGCCATGCTGTGGCGGCGTCCCATATAAAGTACAGGAAGATGGGCATGGATGTCGGCCCAGGGCCAATCTTCTTCAGCAAAAAAAAAAGAAAAGAAAAAAAGCCAAGAGGTGGAAGCAACCCAAGTGTCCATTGACAGAAGAATAGATAAGCAAAATATGGTACATACATACAATAGAATATTATTCATCTTTAAAAAGGAAGAAAATTCTGACACGTGGTACAACATAGATGAACCTTGAGGACATTATGCTCAGTGAAATAAGCCAGTTACAAAAAAAGACAAATGCTGTATGATTCCACTTATATGAAGTACTTATAGTAGTCCAAATCATAAAGACAGAATATACAATGGTGGTTACCGGGGACTGAAGAGAAGGGAGAATGAGGAGTTACTGTTTAACAGGTATAGAGTTTCAGTTTTACAAGATGAAAAGAGTTATGGGGGCGGGTGGTGGCGATGGTTGCACAACAAGGTGAATGTATTTAATACCACTGAACTGTACACTTAAAAATGCTTAAGCTGGTAAATGTTCTGATATGTGTATTTTACCACCATAAAAAAATTTTTAATAATAATATTGTACCTTTACTAAGTTCTAGGCATCTTTCCGTTCATGTATTCATTCATTGGTCCCACTCATCCACCCTCTACTTCTCCACTCTGTCATTCATCCAACAAACTTCCCTCCTATGTGCCAGTCATCCACAAATCCATTCATTCGTGGATATATTCATCCATGGGTCCGTCCATCCATCCAACCAACAAAAAAGCCATTCATGAGAACTTCCCATGTGCCTGGCTTCGAAGGACCAGAATTTAGGAATAGGGGCACAGAGAAGAATCAAAGGCATTAGATTTCCAGCTCCTAGGATGGAGCCCAGAAGAGATGCCCAGGGTCCCAGGGATATTCCAAGGATGGGAGACCACCTCCTTTACCTCAGCACAGTTTCCCACACTGGTTTTCCCAAAAATTCTAACGCAGAGGTCTGGGCTCTATCAACCACCTGCGTTCCTGTACCTACGATGCCATCACTTTCTGTGATTCTGATACAAACAGGGGAGGAGAAAAACCAGCTCAAGGTGTGGGGTTCTGCCTGAGGACTGAGAACAAGCTCCAAGGAAGAACACATGCTGGCCACCAGCAAACTCAGCACTTGATTTTAAGATAAACTATAGTTGCTTTCTTGAATTAGAAGTGCAGTTTTTCTTTTCCAACATTATTACTTGAATTTAGTCTTTTATTCTGTGCCAACAGCTCCTGGCCTTAGTGTCTGTGGCTGCTTAAAATAATTCAGACCATAGTTAGAATACGATAGAGGCATAAACAGTCAAATAACAACACTCCTAGGAACTCTGACCACGATCTTAAGTCCACATTTCACAAAGCACGTTCTCAGGAACCCCAGTGCCAAAGGTGCTTTGCCAAAAAAAGGTACAAACACATTTGAGAAATATTGCATACCTTACTCCTTATATGAGAATCACAAAAGTATGAGAATCATTGAAGGCCCTGAGAAGTTCTGCAAAAAAAAAAAAATTGTTTACCTTTCGTTTGACTTAGAGGTTCTCGAACTTTCTTGCCCATGAAATATTTACTTCACAAAACACCTTGGGACACATATTTATTCATCCATTCATACAACACTGTGTCAGGTCCTAAGGTGGTTACTGAGACAACAGACGAAAAGCAAACAGCCTCCTTGCCTTCACAGAGCTCCCAGTCTCAAGGAAAAGGTACGAGTGAGCATGATAATAGAGAAGGATGTAGGCCCAGAGAGGGTCTGTTTTCTGCCCAAGTCACACAGTAAGTCAGGGGCAGGACTAGGATTTGAACTCCATCTGTCTAACGTGTGGGTCTGCTCTGCCACACCCTGTGGCCTGCTCACAGCTCTGAGGGGCTGCTATGTCTGGCAATCTTGGCTGGGATTGGAGAAAAAAATGCCTTGTGGGGCTCTGCAGTCACTCAAGACAGCAAGAACTCCTAGTCATGGGAGGAACTCCAGTGCCCATGCCCGGGACCCTCTCTGAGAACTCCTGGTCATGGGAGGGGCTCCAGCGCCCATGCCCGGGACCCTCTCCAAGAACTCCTGGTTGTGGAAGGGACTCCAGCGCCCATGCCCGGGACCCTCTCTGAGAACTCCTGCTCGTGAAAGGGACTCCAGCGCCCATGCCCGGGACCCTCTCCAAGAACTCCTGGTCATGGGAGGGGCTCCAGCGCCCATGCCCGGGACCCTCTCTGAGAACTCCTGGTCATGGGAGGGGCTCCAGTGTCTGTGCCTGGGATCTCCCTGAGTTCCGACAGGCATGTGGGGCCACCTTCCCCGCTGCTGGTGCTGCAGCCCCACACCAGCCCACAACACATGGGCTGGGGAAGCATCTGCAGTTCATGGACCCTGGTCCACAGGAGCCAGATGGGGATCCCTGGGTTTGCACCTGCGTGAGGCTCACATCGGGCCTTGTTCCCAGAAGCCAGACCAACTAACACATCCTTACTCAGGTGTCCAAGTTCACTGACCCCTCTCAGACACCTGAGGCCACCACGCCCTCTGTCGGGAGTGTGTCATCCCTGTTTACAGAGAAGGAAACTGAGGCTCAGGAGGTTAAGTGGCTGGCCCAGGGACGCTCAGGAATTCCAAAAGTAAACCCGCTATTCCCCTCCCATCCTCTCCTCCCAACATGGTGAGTGCCCCCACCAGCTCTGAGACCCTGGCATCCTCCTCCCCTGAACCCACTCATCCCCACCTCCCATCATTCCCCCTCCACACTTACACCCACCCCGCTCCCCCTTGCCCACAGCCCTGGCCCCAGCCCAGGCATCTCCTATCCCACCTGGACGCCCACCAGCCTCCATCCTGATCCCCACAAATCCACCATCAGCCCAGAGAAGTCTTTTTAAAACCTTATTTATTCTCAGCTTAAAAGCCTCTGGGGTGTGCTTGTAAAAATGTAAGCATCTTAGACTCCTAAAAACAGTGCTCATGCGAGCCTCAATTTGCCCCCATATCCACCCCAGGGTCAAGGAATAAAGGAGGGGAGAAAACACTGCATGAATATTTTTTGGAATGAACGAATGAATGCATGAACGTTTTTTGGAATGAACCAATGAATGCATGAGCATTATTTGGAATGAACCAATGAATGCATGAATGTTTTTTGGAATGAACCAATGAATGCATGAATGTTTTTTGGATGAACCAATGAATGCATGAATGTTTTTTGGAATGAACCAATGAATGCATGAATGTTTTTTGGAATGAACCAACGAATGCATGAATGTTTTTTGGAATGAACCAATGAATGCATGAATGACTTTTGGAATGAACCAATGAATGCATGAATATTTTTTGAAATGAGCCAATGAATGCATAAATGTTTTTGGAATGAACCAATGAATACAAGAATGGTTTTTGGAATGAACCAATGAATGCATGAGTGAATAAATTAAAGAATGAGTGAAATGTGAGGGAATGAACAAATCAACAGATGAAGTAACGCTCAAGGGGTGGAGGCCATGAGGGTGGGATACAGTAAGCCTGAATGGTTCCTCTCTCCCCACTAAAGGGCTGGGCCCGGGTCTTCCACCGCCCACACAGCTCATCTGAGCCCCAGCCAAGACAAGCCCCCAGACAGGCTCTCTCTCAGGGTCCTCTGTCCCAGTAGCCACAGCATCCTCCTGCCACCTGCCTGGACAGATGGGGTCCTGACCACCATTCCAACTTTGAGGATGCTGATGAGAGCCCAAGAGCATAGAGGTCAGAGGCACATCCCAGGACCCTGGGGCCAGCATCCAGAAGGCACCACCTTGGCTCCGGGAGAGAGGAGAAGGGTGGCAGGCAAGCCTAGAGATGACTGAACCAGGGGCCATCCGGCCTGGGAAGGGAGGGGGACACAGCCCAGGGGTCCTCTAAGGCCAAGTCAAAACCAACAGATGCCCAAGGAAGAAGGCCAAGTGTGGGCTGGCGGTCAGATAAAGGAGAGACAGGCAGCTCTCATGCCAAGCCAGCAAGGCAGACAAGGGCTCAGTCTCACTGTGCAGCTCCCTGCATGAGTCCCTCCTCTCTGTGGCTTGGCCTGAGCTCCCCCCAACCACTGCCCCCCCACACCTCCACAGGAACCCAGAGAGAGATGGGGCAGTAGATAGCTCAGCTGCCCGAGTTTATTTAGAGAAGACACAGTGAGGGCTGGGCTGGGCCTTCCTGTGGTCGCAGAGGAGGCGCTAATGGAGGACAGCAAGACAGGGACACTCCTTGTAAAGCGGTCGGTGGGAGATGAGGAAAAAAGAAAAGGGTCTCCCTCAGAGATGGCCCAGGCCAACTCCACCCCAGCCCCATCAGCCTCCACAGCCTCCCTGATCATTAGCAATCAAAGCTCTGCTTAGTTCCCTTGAGTGACGGGGAGCTCATTAATTCTCAAGTCAGCCAAAATTGGCAAAGATTTAAAAAATTATAAAACCCAGTGCTGGCAAGGATGCGGTGAGATAGGCAGGGCCAGGCTGGGTGAGCTCTCATGGTCAAGAAAGTTTTCCTGGGATGGAGCTAAAACCCATCTTCACTGGACCTTTCCCTGTTAGAATTCGTTCTCTCTGTGTGTCCATGAAAAACTTCTCCCTCTGGCCCCTAAAACACTTTGAGGATTTGACAGATCAATGTTCACATTCCCCCATCCCTACTCCAGCTGGCTTTCCCCCAAGGAAAGCAGCAATGTTTATTGAGCACCTACGGTGTACAGGCACAGGCAATGACCCACTTTGCACTCCTCTCCACTCAGAGAGGAAATTTCAGCATTATATCCTCATTTCACAGATTAAAAAAGAGGCTCTTAGAGGTCAAGCGACCTGCCTGAGTAAGCACAGCCAGGATCCAGGAGCCACAGACTTCAGAGCCCACACCTTTTCTAACACATCAGGGTTAAATCTCCTTGGCTTTTTCCACTTCTTCTAGTGAAGACACAGTTTCAAGTTTGTTTGAGACCTCAGAAAGATAGAGGTCAGTCTCCACAGGAGAAAAAAGGGTCCAGAAACCACACAGCTAATGATGGGGCAGGGCTAAGATGAGCAGCCAAGACACCAGGATGATGCAATGGATCATAAGAGCTTAACCTTGCTTAACTGGGTCCAAATTCTCCTTCCTAGCTGAGTGTGCTTGGGTGAGTCAGATCACCTCTATGAACTTCCAGTGCCTCATCTAAAATGAGGATAATGGTGGTACCTACCTCATTGGTTATATAAAGAATAAATGAAATCTTATGTGTTAAGAGCCAGTTCATAGCAATAGTAAGTGATCCACATGGCTATTTTTCACTTGGTGGTGGTGGTGTTAGAACCCTCTCCCAATAGACTTCTGCTGCCAGACCCCTGTGGTCATCTGTGTTGAAAATATCTCTGAGAACCCTCAGAGATCACCCAACACAACTGCATCAGTCTACAGAAGACGCCATTGGGCTTCCGTTCAAGATGGCGGACCAAGTGCACACTGAGTTCTCCCCAAATACTTGGAAATGACAAGAAAATGCTAACTGGCACCAGAGACCAAGGGAGAGGTGCCCAGTGACAAGAGTGCCCCCACCCATGGGAGTGTAGGGCCCCCTAATATATGAGGTCAGGGGCACACATTCTCAGAAGACTCTGACAAGGGAAAAATATCCTGAAGAGATAAGGAATATACAACCACTTCATGAAGTTCCCACCAACTCCCCAACTGGAAGAATTTACACCTGAGGAAATAGAGATTATCAGCGTAATCTTAAAAGAGTTTTACAATGACTAGATTAAGTGACTCAAAAAGATAAAGTAGAGAATACTAGCCATAAAACAAGAACAGGTGGCTTTGAAACAAAAACAGGTAGATACCAAAAAAAGAACTATTTATAGCTCAGATATGAAAAATATAGTTGCTAAAAAAACTCGAGAGATGGGTTGACTAGCAGAAGGAGAAATCAAGACCCAGATCGGGGGACAGACTTACCAAGGTCAGACGGAATTTTAGTGGCAGAGATGGAGCTCGAACCTGGAGCCCAGGTTTTAGAAGCCCAGAACTGAGGTCTGATTCAGGAGCTGAGCCTTGGGGCCATTTGTGGCTCTCCAAGGGTGTTCTGCGGTTTCCCCCTCTCTCTTTCCCGCTTTTCTTTCTTTTGTCTGTATTATAAGGTTGCTGCTGAGCTGGACCCCAAAGTCCCTCCCTAACAAGGAACAGGGGTGCCATCCCCTGACGGAGCAGGGTGGGGTAATGAGAATGGAGAAGTGGTTAGCTGTCTTCTCCCAAGTTAGAATTGAATTATACAGAATCTTAACATCAGGAGAGGAGTTGACTGAGTGAAACTAAGAGAAATAGCCACCATTGGCCACAGGATGCTGAGCTGGTGACCTATTCTCTCTGAGCCTCAGACTCTTCATCTGTAAATTGGTTTCAAGGGTCCCCATCACATGCAGATGTTTTGAGAATTAAATAGTATGTTGTGTGTCCAAGACACCCAGCATGTCCACGTGGTCTCACGTGGGACGCTTGCCGGGGACTTAGGAACCCTCTCCTTTGAGCCCAAAGACACCCCAGATGAGGACAAAGCTACAGTCACTTGGGGACTCAGCCACCAGCAGAGGAGAGGGAAATTAAAAACTTTAAAAGGACAAAAAAAAAAGTGAGAAGAAAAGATGAATCAAAGGAGAGAGGGTAGGCTGCGTCACAAATTCCCCACCCACATGGCCAGAGGGCAGCCCACAAGCTTTCCCTTTGCTCCTTGCTAGGAGGGGAGCTAGAAATGACCACAAAGTCTCCGGTGGGTTTAAGACTTCTGAACACTCACAGGCAAATGTGGCATTTGTGTGGCCAAGGCACATCTGGAAACATTGTTCACCCCATCCCTTACAAGAGAGATACTCATTTGTTGTCATTTCAACAATGACATACCAGTTTTTTCCGGCTGAAATTGGCAAAGATTTAAAAAATGATAAAACCCAGTGCTAGCAAGGATGCGGTGAGATGGGCAGTGGTGGAGGCGCCAATTGCTTCCTGGCAAAGCAATTAGGCAATATGCAACAAACTTAGACTCACACCACGTCTGACGAACGAAGATGTCACTTCTCTCCCACCTGCGTTCCTGCTCCAGGCTTCTCTCTGTTCTGGCCTCAGCAGCCCCAATATTCCTCCTCAAACACCGTTCCAGCCACCTAGAACCTCTTTCATTTCCTGAAAAGATGTTCTCTCACCTCTATATGCTGTTCCTTCTGCCCAAAACACTCTTCATCTTCCCTCACCTCCTCCCTGGCCAAATCTTACTCATCCTTCAGGACTTAGATGTTACCTCCTACAGGAAGCCCACCAGATTGACCCCTCTCAGCTAGGCTGGGAGCCTCTCCTGGGCTCCCAGGGTCCCATGGGTTTCCACCATCACCACAGCGATCACTCTGAGTCTGCGTCCCTCGTGTCCACAGATCTGCAGAATAGACACTCAATAAATACAGGAGGAGTGACATATTTGGAGAAGGGGGTGGGCTCTGTGTGGTTCCAGAAGGCTGAGCCAGGGCCGTGGAGACGGGGATGGAGGTGCAGGCTGGAGCCAGCCTCTGAAAGAATTTTCTAAGAATTCCAGCTCACTAACCTAGCAGAGGCCAACTTGAGAGGTAACGAGCTGCCCGTTACAGGAGGTGTGCAAGCAGGGAGTCAGAAACCACATCTCTCTGACTTCTCCTGCCCAGAACCAGGGGGCTGAAGACGGCGCCCTACCCCCCAAGCTGTTCCTCTGACTCAGAAGGCTGCCCAGGGAGGACGGGGGACCCACAGCGGCTGTTCCCATGGCCCTCCTGCCGCCCAGCCCATTCCTCAGAAGGGCCCTGGAGCCCCAAGAGCCTACACTCTCACAGGGTTCAGGGAGCCTGATAGAGCCTCGGGGCCCTGCACTCTCGCTCTGAGCAAACTCCTGCCTCATAAAAGCCCCAGTGAAACCGGCCTCTAAAACCGAGAACCCTCTGAGGGAACTCAGATTTCAAGGGGAAAATGCAAGGCATTCTGGGACTGCGGCCGGCCCTTCCCCCCACCCCTCAACCCCCTCCCTGGGCCCTTGGAGAGGCCGGAAGCCGTTGGTGCCTCTGTGCCCAGCCTGCAAACCCAGCTGGAGTCCCGGGAGCCAGGAACGGGCTGATGGGCAGGAAGGGGGTGGGGGCGGGGGGCTGGGGTGTCTGGAGCCAGCAGTCCCTGCCGCGCCAATGACACTGCATGACCTTAGACAAGTGCCTGGTCTTCTATGAACCTCAGGCTTTTCATCTGTCAGATGGGTACAAGGTTGGTAGGCACCCCAGGTACAAGCTGAGTCCCAAAACGCAGTGGGTGTTCTGTTCTTGAACTCCATGAGCTTCAGGGAGGCCCTGGGACTCACGGGGTCTGACCCGATGGCTGGACCGTGTCACACCTGAGTGTCGGGTCCGTGGAAACTCATGCAGCACAGAATTCATCTCAGGGACCTTAAGCCCTCGGCCCCTGATCAGATGGGTCCGTCGGGCTCTGTCGCCCTCTCTCTCCAGCTCAAACCAGAACATCCTCCAAAATGAGAGAAGCCTCAGGTCCCCGGCGCCCAGGCGGGCTGGGGTCCAGCTGCCTGGCAGAAGCTCGAGGTCCCCTACGCAGCCCGGAGATGGTGTCACCAGGAAGGGGTGAGGGCACCTGGCCCCAGTTCCCACACAGACCCAAGGGAAGGAAGCTCAGAGGTGCCCTGTATCCAGTCAAGATCAGGATCCAGCCAGGAGGGCCTCTTCTCCGGGCACCTGAGTCCCCAAACCCCTCTGCAAGGGGCTGGACCCCAGCCAGGCCCACCGGGCCCTACATGCACATCTCAGTAATCCTACACCAAACCTCGTGGCTCTGACTCCTCTCACTCAGCTCCACCCATGTGGGTCTCCTCCCTGTTCCACCAACACACCAGGCACAGCCCTGCCTCGGGGCCTTTGCATGGGCTGTTCCCTCTGCCTGGAACACTGTTCCCTCACATACCCACACGGCCTCTCCCTCACCTCCCTCGGGTCTGCCCTCCTCAGCAAGGCCTGCCCTGACCCCTAGGCTAAATTGTCACCTGTGCACACACCCCCATTCATTTCCTCTCCTTCTTATCTGCTTCATGTTTATTTGGGGTACTTTTCACTCCCTTACTTTTTAATTACTGACTACCTTAGAACCCAGCCCCTGAGGGTGCCCCTCTGTGTCCTCAGTGCCTAGAACAGTACCTGGCACACAGTAGGTGCTTAATAACTATTTGTTGAGGGAATGAATGAATGTGAACAATGTTATTTAACTTGCACAACTTCCCTGCAAAGCAAGTTCTCCCCTTTTTTGCCACAGAAGCTCAGAGAGGTACAGCGTCTGGCCCAGGGTCACACACCTGGTCACGAGTGGGTTTGGAATCTGGGCAGCTGGACTCCAGAGCCCAGCCTTTCGAGCCCTGGGATACATTCGCAAGGGTGGCAGGTCCCAAAGGCACGTCGAGGCTGAGACGCAGCTCCCGGCTCAGGACTCGGTGCCCACGGAGCCCCAGGGCCTCGGTCTCCCTTCTGTGAAATGGGCCCAGGAGCGGGCTGAGAGAAGCAGCTTCCGGCCCTGGAGCCGTGCCCTCCACCCCAGGGGTGGCCGTCCCTCCCCCATCTCCAAAACTGCACTCAAAGCAGGGACACCCCACTTTACCAGCCCCCACCCCAAGCCTGGGATACGCCACGGCTCCCGGAGACAGGCCAAAGTTGTGTCCCTGAGGACTTCGGGCGCCAGAACTGGACCCTGTGACTCCTCTGGGTCCCTGAAACCCCCACTGGCGTCATCCGAGCCCTTTCTGGGTGCCCAGCCCTGCCTGTGCTAAACGCTTCACAGACGCTATCTGCCGGAGAGATCTTTTCACCACACAAGTCAGATTATGGCACTTTCCAGCTTAAAACCTTCAACAGATCAAGACCACACTCCCTCACCCCACCCACGGGGCCCTGCACAGTCCAAATGAAGCTGGTCCCCTCCATGGTCTGACCACTCTGGCCTTCCGACCGCTCGGACTCACCACAGGGCCTTTGCACATGCAGTCCTGCTGCCTGGAATGTTCTTCGTCCCCTCCTCTAGTTTCCTTACTCTCATCCTTTGCTTGCAACTCCTCCCAGAAGCCCTCCCTGACCTCCCAGGGTAGATCGGGTGCCCCTACTCTGTGCTTACTGAACACCAAGTGTTCCTGCTTCTTAGCATTTTTTATCGAAGTAATTTCACATTCACGTGTGTCATTAATTGACTAACTTCTCTTTCTCCCATGAGACAGCGCCCGTGTTTCTTCTCCCCAGTATATTCCTACCCCAGGGCCTGGCACACAGTAGGTGCTCAATAAATACTTGTTGAATGAATAAATGAGTGCACGGAATCCTGGCATTACCCTCAAGCTCCCATTCTGCAGGTGGGGAGACTGAGGCTTGCTCATCTGACTCCTTCTCTGCAGATCCTGCCCCCCCACCACCTCCAGGGCAGCCTCCCAGCCTCCCTCCAGCTTTGGGGCAGTGGTTCTAAGCCCAGGGGATGTTTGTCAGTGTCTGGAGACATTTGGTTGTGACGACGAGTGGAGGATGCTACTGGCTTCTAGAGGGTGGAGGCCAGGGACGCTGCTCAACATCACACAGGACGAAGAATTATCCAGCCACAAATGTCAATGGTGTGTGGTGGAGAAACCCTGCTTCACAGGAAGAAAAGAACGGGGGCCGGCCCTGTGGCTTAGCGGTTAAGTGTGCATGCTCCGCTGCTGGCGGCCCGGGTTCGGATCCCGGGCGTGCACTGGCGCACCGCTTCTCTGGCCATGCTGAGGCAGCGTCCCACATAAAGTGGAGGAAGACGGGCACGGATGTTAGCCCAGGGCCAGTCTTCCTCAGCAAAAAAAAAAAAGAGGAGGATTGGCAGATGTTAGCTCAGGGCTGATCTTCCTCACAAAAGAAAAAAAAAAAGGCACCATCAAAAGACACTTCCACAGAGTGAAAAGGCAACCACAGAACGAGAGGAAATATTTGCAAGTCATATATCTGATAAGGGATTAATATCCAGAATCTCTAGAGAACTCTTAAAATTCAACCACAACAACAACAAAAAAATGTGATTTAAAAATGGGCAAAGGACTTCAGGAGACGCTTCTCCAAAGAAGATATACAAATGGACGATAAGTACAGGAAAAGATGCACCACGTTACTCATCACCAGGGAAATGCACATCAAAACCACAATGAGATGTCAGCTCACACCTATTAGGATGGTGACCACCAAAAACACAGAAAATAACACGCGTTGGAGGATGTGGAGACATCGGAGTCCTGTGCACGGCTGGCGGGAATGTAAAATGCTGCAGCCGCTGTGGAAGGCAGTAGGGCAATTCCTCAAAAAATTAAAAATAGAATTACCATACGGATCCAGAAATTTCTTTTCTGGGTCTACACCCAAAAGAGTTGAAAGAGTCTCAAAGAGATATTTGCACACCCGTGTTCACAGCGGCGTCATTCACAGTAGCCAAAATGTGGAAGCAACCCAAGTGTCCATCAGTGAATGACTGGATAAGCCAAATGTGCTCCATCCATTCAATGGAATATTATTTAGCCTTAAAAGGAAGAAAATTCTGACAAGTGCTACAAAACTTGGGAAAAAAGAAGAGAGGGGCACAGAGCTGGTGGTCATGTCTGGGGCATGGGCTGGTTTGCCTGTGGAACCCACACATGTCCAGCCCCAGTGGCTCCCACCTCCCTTGAGGGAAAAGCCCAAGTCCTCCCCGTGGCCCAACAGGCCCTGCCCGACCTGCCCCGTCCTCTCCCTGCCTCTCTCTCCCCCTCGCTCCCTCTGCTCCAGCCACACAGGCCTCCTCGCTGTTCCTCCAACACATCAGGCCAGGTCCCGCCCCAGGGCCTTTGCACGGGCTGTCCCCTCTGCCTGGAATATTCTTCCATTCCAACATCTGCATGGCTGGTCCCCTCTCTCAATGCCCATAACCCTCTCTGCTCCCTCAGGGGACAGTCCCTGCACCCACTCAAGCCCCTCAGCCTCGGACTTGAAGTTTGGGGAAGAAGACCCGGCCGGGGTGCAGTCTCTGAGTCACAAACCTCCAGCCCGTTTGTTCCAAGTGAATCAGTGATTTCCACCCTCAGCGCCAACCATGGGCGGGCGGGGGCGTCCCACCTCCTCTTCCCACCTGAGCAGGGTCCCGAGCCCCGGGCACCTGCTGCAGCCAGATGCCGGGCACAAAGTAAGGGCTCAATAAACGTCTGAATGACAGCGCAGTATGGAGAGGTAGAGACGGAGAGACAGAGAGGGAGAGAAACAGATGGACAGAGAAAGAAACAGGCAGAGCAGGAAGGGCGGAGAGGGAAGGAGAGAGGGAGGCAGGAAAAGAGAGAGACAGAGCTGACCGCCACCAACCCACCAGCTACAATCCCACACGCACGGACTCCAGCAGACAGCCGGAGGTCTGTGACCACTAATTGTCTATGACACACTCCCACCTTCCACGGCCACTGGACCCTCACAGCAGTCACGCCGGACCCCAGCTTCCCCCAAATCTGTACCATAACTGGATCCCCACAATACTCAGGCCCCACAGCAGACCGACCCGGAGAACAAGCCCCCAGGGGTCTGCACACAGCTGGACCCACCAGGTCCCAGAAAGCAGTTGGACTCCCCAGTGACAAACCCGGCCCTCCACAACAGCCAGACCCCCAGAAAACCACACAAGAGCCAGATCCCACCCCAGTCCCTGAAGCACCATCTCCTGAGACCTCGACCCCTCACCCGGTCCCCAGCCCAGACACACCCCCCCACGGACAAGTATAGTCACCCGCGAGGACCGGGGCTGCCAGCCCCTTTTTGGAGTTGCACAGAGCCTGCACACCATGCAGGGAGCAGGGGCCGGGTGCGGGGCGACACTCACAGAAGGAGCAGAGGGACCCCAGAGGAGCTGGAAGCCTGCTGATGCGAAAGGGCAAGGAGAGAAGCGAGGAGAAGGTGGGCTGCGGGGAGAAAGTGGGCGGCGGGGGAGGACACGGGCGGCGGAGAGGAGGTGGCTGCAGGAGGGGCCCCCAAAATGGATGTCAGCATTGGGGACCAAAGCCTGATGTTCCCACACACGGCTCCCTGGGGCCTAGTCTGGGACCCCCTGCTGCCAGCCAGCCCTCCCTGCCCCTCTCCCAGGAAAATGATGTCAGAGGAGGCAGAATCTCAGAAGGAGAGGAGAGGACCCTCGAGTCGGGGAGAAGCCTGTTCTCCCCCCGAACCCACCGCCCGGAGACTGGGGGCTGGATGGGGCAACAGAGACAGCGGCAGACAGAGACCAAGAGAGACGCATAGGTAAGGAGACACACAGAGAGAATCCCAAAGAGAGACAGACCCTCAGAGACCCAGAGAGAGAGAGCTAGAGACACGGAGAGACACAGAGAGACAGAGACGGGCTGGGAAAGCTCTAAGAGAGCAGCAAAGCCTCAGACAGAGACACACGGCGAGAGGAGGGACACTGGCAAGAGAGACAGAGACCAGCTGAGATGGGCAGGGGCCGTGGTCTGGTGTGGGGTCCCCAGCCCCCGGAACGTTGGCCAGCCCAGCTGGACTCCCACTTGCACACGGGGCTCACCTCCCGGGTGGCTGTTTCCCCGCCGCGTCCTGTGAGCCACAGCAGCTGCGTGGGGCCTGCAGACTCCTCCGCGGTGGAGAGAGTCACTCGTTTCCGTCAAGGTGACACCCCGGCCCCCAGCCTATAGCTCGTGGCTTTCCCCGCAGGGCTGTCCCCCACCTGGCGTCTGCCCAGGGAGCAGGTGCCGTGGTCTGGCTCAGGCTCAGGGCGGGTCACCGGGGAGCAAATAGCCCCACCAGGAGGGCACACAGGGACAGGGGACCTGCTGGTCCAGCCACCGGGGGCCCACGGAGAGGGTCCGGGCTGGCCACAGCTACAGCCTCTCATTCCAACCCCCTAAGATCCTTCTAGAAAGATCAGGAGGGCAAAAGGTAGAGGGCCCTCCCTCTCCTTACATCCGAGGACACTCCCCTGCTCAAACACCCTCTGTGGCTCCCCACTGACTGTCAGATTCTCTAATTCCTTGCCCTAGACAGACTCTCTCTGTCCTGTCTACCCACCAGAGGAAACTGAGGCACACAGCAATGAATTAACGTGCCCCCAGGGAAGGGTGGGGCCAAATCTTGATGAGTTTCTTTTTTTTTTTTTTTTTAAAGATTTTATTTATTTTATTTTTTCCCCCCAAAGCCCCAGTAGATAGTTGCATGTCATAGCTGCACACCCTTCTAGTTGCTGTATGTGAGACTCGGCCTCAGGATGGATGGAGAAGTGGTGCCTCGATGCGCACCCGGGATCCAAACCCGGGCCGCCAGCATCGCAGCGCGCGCACTCAACCACCAAGCCACAGGGCCGGCCCCTTGATGAGTTTTCTGAGTGGACATCCATAAACGGGGGCTGGAAGGTATTCCCGACAGAGGGAACAGCATATGCAAAGGCTCAGAGGTAAGGATCAGCATGGATATATCTGGGGAACCCCAGAAGTAGGTGGAGGGACGTGGTCACAGCTGCTTGTAGGAAAGATCCTGCATGTGGCCCCAGGCGTGTCCTGGGCTTGAGGAAGGAGACTGAGCCACACTCCACGTCCTGTGATGGGGTCCGAGGCCGGATTTGAGGAAGATTCGCCCCGAGGTGGGATTGAGCGGGTCTTGACTTGGGAACAGCGGCGCCTGGTGGGCGCTCTGAGGAACTGCATCCTCCTTCCTAGGTGCCTGCAACATTTATTGAGAGCCCAGCGGCGCTCCCGGTGTATTAAAATATTTTTTAACTCCTCCTTCCTGTAAAAATAAATTCATTCTCAGCAATCACCATGAAATGAAACAAATAATCATAACAGCCAGAAAAGAAATACAGACGGTGAAAATTTGCTTAATGCCTGATATAATAATATTTTATGTAAATAATTGCCCAGTAACTACACGAATTTTAATAAAACTGAAATATCCGCAAACAGGACCATTTGGGAAGCCACTAAGTCGTACCGCTGATGTGTCATTTTATTTTCTTGATTCATTCTTTAGTGTTCAAACAAGAAACAATTTAAAAAGAATAAGTCTCATACACTTTAAACGTCTTACAGCTTTGTCAAATATACCCCCAAAAAGCTGAAAACATTAAATAAATAAAATAAAACGAAAAAGTTTCCATTGTAAAGATATTCAAATCCATCACTCTAGTTCACATAAAAACTAACATTTACACTTGCCAATGAAAAATACTGTATATCATAGTTTGCGATGCTTCACTGTTTTAATAAACACAAATAAAATCTCCCAGTGACCCCAGAAAAGTGCAGAATAATAATTATTATTATTATTTGCTGCCTGCGTAACTGCTAAGGGTCCAGCACTGTTCTAATCACTTTATACGTAATTACTTCCTTCATTCCTCACCTAACCTGTGAGGCAGGCGCTATCATAACCCCATTCTACAGATGAGGAAACTGAGTCACAGAGGGGAAAAGATAATGGCCCAAAGTCACACAGCGAGGAAGTGATGAAACCAGATTTGAACCCAGGGGGACCGCCTGCAGGGTGTGTGTTCTTGACGTCTGGGCTCTATCGAGCTAGACTGGGGTCGGGAGGAGGGTGGCTAGGGACCATTCTCTGAGGACATGGCGTTTGCTCTGACCTCAGGAGGACAAGCAAGGTTAGCCAGGAGGAGCAGAGGAAGGGCAATTTAGGCAGAGGGAACAGCAGGGGCAAAGGCCCTGAGGCAGGAGTAAGTTTGGCAAGTTGGAGGAACAGAGAGGAGGCTCGTGGGGCTGGATCTGAGTGAGGTGGAGACAGCAGCAGGAGATAAGGTGGGAGATGACAGCAGGGGCTTTATCGTGCAGGGCCTCAGGGAGCCACGAAAGGTTCTAGGCAAGGAAGGAGTGACTCCAATTTCTTCTCTCCTGTTGTGCAGCCTCTGGCATCACTTGGAATCAGTCAGGGCTATAGTACCCCATCATTCACTCAAACAGTAAACTAAGGTTGCTGTGAAGGTATCGTGTAGATGTGGTTCACATCTTCAATCAGGTGCCCTAAAGTAAAACAGAGTACCTTCAATAATGTGGGTGGGCCTCACCCAATCAGTTGAAGGCCTCTCAGAGCGAAAACTGAGATATCTCAAAGAAAGAGTTCTGCCTCAAGACTGCAGCATCAACTCCTGCTCGAGGTTCCAGCCTGCCCTGCAAATTTCAGACTTACCAGCTCCCATGATTGCATGAGCCAATTGCTTAAACTAAATCTCTTAATATATATACCTATATGTCTTATTGGTTCTGTCTCCTGGAGAACCCTGGCTGATAGAGGGGACATCCCCCTTACCACCACCCAGCAGGAGGAGGTGGGGATGTGGAAGACGAGATGAGCCAGACTGAAGGCCCTGGGGTGATGGGAGAGGCAGAGAAGGTAAGGCTGGGGCATGGGGGTCTGCAGATCCAGGCAGGCGGAAGCCTGCGAGCATTCTCAGCCCCCTGTCCATGCCTCTCGGGCCCCTCAGCCTTCCTGGGCAAGCTGTACTGCCCCACCATCAGGAAATCTGGATGGTCCCCCCACCCATGGAGGGCAGGATGGGGTAGATTCAGGCACAGTCCACACCTCCAGAACCCAACCACAGTCAGGGCATGAGCAAGCATAGGGCATGGGTGTGTTGGACTTTGGGGGGGGTCAAAAAAATCAAGTGGTGGCCTGTTGGGGTATTGGGGGACAAAGGACTCTTAGGTGCAGGAGTCCCGGGCGGTAGCCTGGTGAAGAATTTAGGGGTTGCTGTGTCAACCTGACAGAAGTACAGCTGTTGACACACAGGTGTTGGGGCTGCCATATATGTTGAGTGTTGACTGGTAAGGACTTTGGGAACTAAACTCAGGGGGGATCAAGGTGACAGCTGCATGGGGAGCCCGGTGTTGCATGCTGGAGTAAGGAATACACACTGAGGGCCGGGCGCTGGCCTGCGTTGCCCATTATCTGGTGGAAGGTTGGAGTATGAGAGTGGGTTTGGCCAGTGGATAGCGGGGATTTTAGCAGAACTAGGTGTGCATGGGATTTCCATGTCTCAGGCAGGGTGTTGGAGGCGGGCCTCTTCGGATATTGGGTGTGCTGGGTGTGTTCTGATTGAGGAAGAGTTCATAAATGTTGAATAGATGTGCCACCCAGTGGGGTGTCCATTTGCTGGACCGTTTTGGTGTTTGAGTGTCAGCGTCTCAGACGACGGCCAGTGTTTGGGATGCGAACGCCATCGAATGTTGGAACGTCCATACGTGGCGTGATGAGGTTTGGGTGTGAGTATATTGCCTGTCGTCTGATGGGAAGTTGGGGTGTTGACATTATTGGACGGTGGGATGTCCATGTGCTGGGTTTAGGGGGTCTGAATGTCTTGAGTGTTGGGGTGCTTCAGTGTTGACCAGTCTGGGTAATGAGGCATCAGTGCCGGCTAATGGGAAATTGGGACGTTAGATGCTAGAGTGTCATCCTACGCCCCGAATGTTGGTATCCCATGTTGGATAATGGGGTGCTGGCTTGTTCAAGTATTGCAGGGTCAATGTGTTGGGTGTGGGCTGGTGGGAGACTGAGACTGGGGCAGAAGTATTGGGGGTGCCCACAGATAGGGTGTGTGGGTACTGGCCCACTGCAGCATTGCAGGGTCAACGTGTTGGGGAGTTGAGTACGGATAGAAGACAGCCCAGGGTGCTGAGTGTTGGGAAGGTCATCAACTGGAAAGGGCCTTTGGGTGGGATTACATGAGCCAGAGTTAGATTGGGGACTGGGGCATCGGGCATCAGGAGTGGGGGGCAGTAGGCTTGGAGGCTCAGCCAGCCCCTTTCCCCCACGCTGGCACTCATGTGTAGACCCAGCAGCTGCTCCAGAGTGTGCACATTGGGGCAGACACCTTCACTCACCCTTCCCACCCAGCCTGCACCTGCCTTGTAGGACATCCAGCCATGGGAGATGGCCTCCCGTACGGTGATCCCGTAACTCCAAATATCACTAAGGCTGGAGAAGGGAGGGAAATTCATACAGACGGGCATATACCAATGGAGCAGCCACCTCCCCACCTCCCTGGGGAGAGCAGGTGCTGCTGGGATGGGGCTCAGGTATAGTCGCTGATGTCAGCACCCTGCACCTTAGAGAGGCCGGAGGAATTGACCTTGGCGTCGCCATGGTTGACCAGCACGACACTCCGGGCTGCGAGGTCATGGAGGCCATTCAGA
The DNA here is from genome assembly GCF_057802395.1 of Ceratotherium simum simum. Classification (NCBI taxonomy): domain Eukaryota; kingdom Metazoa; phylum Chordata; class Mammalia; order Perissodactyla; family Rhinocerotidae; genus Ceratotherium; species Ceratotherium simum. The sequence goes on along the minus strand of NC_141938.1, from coordinate 11,117,736 downwards.
CCTGAGAGCCACCTTCTCTGACCCAGCTGAGCAAAGGCCAGCTCACCATGCATTCAACAGACACTTACTGAGCGCCAACTGTGTGCAGGCACTGTGCTGAGAGCCAGGAACACAGCATGAACGGGACAGGCAAAAATCTCTGCCCTCGCAGATGGGACGGAAAACAAACAAGATAAATATGGAAATGCTATGTCGTATGTGAGCTGATGATAAGTGCTAAGGAGAAAAACAAAACAGGAAAGATACTGGTGATTTCATCCGTCTCGTGGCTTTAAATATCATCCATGTGCGGTTGGTCAGAGGATACAAACATCCAGTTAGAAGATGATTGAGTTCTGGGGGTCTCATGCCCAGCATGGTGATTATAGTTAACAATATTGTATCGTATACTTGAAAGTTGCTAAGAGAGTAGATCTTAAATGTTCTCACCACAAAAAAGAAATGGTAATTATGTGACGTGTTGGAGGTGTTAGCTATTGCTACAGTGCGAATCAATTTGAAATATATAAATGCATCAAATCAACACGTGGTACACCTTAAACTTTCACAATGTTACATGTCAGTTACATCTCAATAAAGCTAGAGGGGAGAAAAGAATGGGTAAGGATTCAACTTGGGGAAAAAAATCAATGTAAATGTCTAACAATAGCTGATTGGTTAAAGAAACTTTGAACCATCCATCCAAAAATAATTTTTTTAATAAAAAAATAATTTCTAACTCTCAGAATCTCCTATTTGCCTAAGTGTGAAGAAATCCAACTAAAATACTGGAAAACGCAACATAACGCGAGGTCTCTTTTGGAGAAATAGATCAGAAAATTTCTGGAAACTGCACTAGCGTTTACCCTGATTGACCAGATGTGATCTTATGACCAATTGCCACGGATGCAACTTAAAAATTCATTGAGATTTAGTCCAACACTTTACAAAATCATATGCAATTTCAGGAACTTCTTTCATTAGTGATGACGATAAAAGAGGGACCAGTTCTGATATTTAAACGATTTTACGTCTGGAGTGAAGATCTTTTCCAACATCACGAAACATTTGGTATCGACTCTCTTGTCTTTTGATTTGGCACCTACTAAAATTGGACTAATAAAGGAACATTTAATTGTTATGACTCTTTTGTTGTTAACTATTATCAGCAGAGGTTATCTTTGATGTTTAAAAAAAAAAAGCTAAATGCATTGACTACCTAGACACACTTTTTACAGCTTTGAAACATTTGCACAGTTAGAGGAATGAGAGAAATTTGACCAAAGAATTATTAAAATCAAGCTAAAACTTTAAAAAGATAAATCACCCATACACCATGATTCCCAAATTGGTGCCTCTGGTTGCACCCTCGCTGGCCCCCTGTGGGGGTCTCACAGACATCTGAAAGGTAATAGGACGCTGAATGTCTTTGTCAGCTCAGTTCAGGACAGATCAGTCCTTCCAGCTACTCACCAGAAGCTCTGGAATGGCCCTAAGCTCCTCTTTCTACAGCCCGCATCCAACCCCATCACGGCTCAGCTGGACCAGCACAGCCACCTCCAGCTCCCAACCTGGCCCCCCACCACAATCTGTCCTCCCCGCTGCAGCCACCAGAGGGCGCCTGTGAGCACCTGAGTCAGGTCCCCCCTCCTCTGCCCACAGCCCTCCAGGGCTCCCACCTCCCTCAGGGTAAGTCCTTCTCCTGGCCCACACAGCCCTGCAGAACCTGCCCCCCATTCCCTCCCTGCCCTCCCCTCCTCCCTCTCTCCCCCTGCTCACTGTGCTCCAGACACATGGGCCTCCTTGCCGCTCCTCCAATACAGCAAGCGCAATCCTGCCTCAGGGCCTTTGCACAGGCTATTCTTTCTGCCTGGAATACTCTTCCCCCAGATGTCAGCACAGCTCCTTCCCTCCCTCACTTCCCTCAGGTCTCTCCTCAATGTCACCTCCTCAGTGAGGCCTCCTATGACCCCAAGGCTAAATAACCATGCCCCACCTTCACTCTTCTTCTTATCCTGCTTTGTGTTAATTCAGATTTATTCGTGTAGTGTAGTGTCTGTCTCTGCCGTTATAATGTCAGCCCCTAGAGGGCAGGGACAGCTCCCCTCTGTGTCCCCAGTGTCTAGAACAGACTCAGCTGCCTGGGATCAGATCCCAGCTCCACTGCTGCCCAAGGTGGGGCCTAAGGCAAGTTACTTGCCCTCCCAGGGCTTCATCTTTCTCATCTGTAAAGTGGGGACAATCATCGCCAGCAACGAGCTCACACAGGTGGTGGGCTTGGAAGGTGACTGGCATACAGTAGGTGCTCAATATGTGCATATCTATGCCAAGTGTCTTTCCCTGTGTTTCAGCAATTACCCAGATGGGTGTGTACACAGGCAGGCATGCACCTGTGTGTCCCCACACCTGTGTGCCCGCACACCTGTGTGTGTGCACCTGCAGGCATGGCGTCCACACAGGGGCAAATCTAGTCAACCGTTGCAGACCTAGCCTGGCCCCCATCTCTTCCCCATCCAGACCCAGTGTCCAGGGACCCCGCTTCTGGCCTGGCATGAGCCCCACCATGCCCCTCCTCCACCAGCTCACCTGGTTCAGGAGTGGATCTTCCATCTGAGCTGAGGCTGTCCATCCATTTCTAAAGGTTATGGGGTTAGCAGGATCCCAGCTGGGGGGGGGCTCTCTGCTGCTCCCATGAGACCCACATTCTTTTGAGGACTCTGCAGGGGCAGTGCTGGGAGGGGATCCTCTTTGGCTCCACAGCAGACCCCTCTCCTCCGTCCCAGTCCCCTCTGGGGTCAGGATTCATCTCCCACCCACCTGGCTCCATCCCGAGCCCTCACTTCTGAGATGCCCGCCTGACCCATGGGGACCTCTGCGGACAGGCGGGCTGGGAGAACGAGAGGAGTCACCCCAGGCAGGCTTCAACTAGCTGGGGGCAGAGGAATCAGGACAGGGGGTCCTCTCCTCCCGGGAGCCCATAACAGTGCCTCCGCCAGCCCAGGGCAGACCAGACAGCATCAAGCGCGGCCCCTCAGGAATGCAATATCCGCCCACCTGGTCCTGGCTGACGAGGTTTTCCTATAGATCAAAAGCAGTGCATGTGTGCCCTGCTCTTTCTGGGGCCACAGTCTGGGGCTGCAGGGGCGAGGGAGAGGATGTCACCACTGCAGCCACCTGGACCCCCTCCGGTGGTGCCCCCCCCCCGAGCCTCAGTTTCCCAAAGACACGTGTGGGCTCTGCACACCAGAGCTTCGTGGAGAAGCAGCAAAGACTGAGGGACACAGGGCAAGCCCCACTCAACCTCCAGACCTCCAGGTAACAGGTGGCAGGGAGGAGGGGACAGGGGAATGACCGTGTCCACAGGCAAACACACAGTTGTCCATGGCGGTCACTCACCATCCAGAGTGGGACACCCGGCATCCACGGTGGATCCTCAGCCACTCATAGAGGGACACGGCGTCCTCAACAGGTGGGCTTGAAACCATTCCCTTGGGGAAAGGGAGAGTCGTGTCCACACCGCGTTGGTTTCCTGTGACTGTCATAATGAATTACTACAAACTTGGAAGCTTAAGTAACACACATTTGTGACCTTACAGTTCTGGAGGTCAGGAGTCCAACACAGGGCTCACCACGCTAAAAAGGCGTCCGCAGGCTGCCTTCCTTTCTCGAGGCTTCAGGAAAGGATCCATATCCTGGTCACTCGGGTTGTTGGCAGATTTTACTTCCCTTGCGGTTGTAGGACTGAGGTCTCTCTTTCCTTGCAGGCTGTCAGCTGAGAGCCGTTCCCAGCTTCTAGAGGCACCCGCATTCATTCCTTGTCTGTTGGTCCCCTTCGTCATCTTCAGATCCCACAGCAGCAGGTCAAATCCCTTTCATCCTTCAAATCTTTGCTCCTCTTCTCCCCTCTCATTTCTTTTTTGGGGGGTGGGGGATTTCTCTTTTCCTTTTTTTTTTTTTTTTTTTTTTTAAGCAACATTGTTCTTTATGAGTCTGGCTTTCTTTTTTTTTATGAGGAAGATCGGCCCTGTGATGACCTCTTTTTTGCTGAGGAAGATTGGCTCTGAGCTAACATCTGTGCCCATCTTCCTCTATTTTGTATGTGGGACGCCGCCACAGCATGGCTTGATGAGCAGTGCGCAGGTCCACACCCGAGATCCAAACCCAGGAACCCTGGGACACCAAAGTGGAGCACATGAACTTAACCACTACGCCACCAGGCCGGCCCCCAAGTCTCATTTCTGACCCAGATAGGAACGGTTCTCTGATTTTAAGGGCCCATGTGATTAGACTGAGCCCACCTGGATAATACAGGAACAGCTCCCATGTCAAAATCTATAACCATTATCACATCTGCAGAATCTCTTTTGCCATGACTATGTGAGAAAACATACTCAAGGTTCCAGGGATTAGGATGTGCACAACTCTGGGGGACGCAGGCATTATTCTGGCTGCGACACGCAGTTGGACACCACACAGGTACACACAGGTCCATGGCTCACTCATGGGGCACCTTCATGCAAATTAGAACAAGTCACCTTGTCATCACAGTAAGCTGCCAAGTCATCGCAATAGATTGACTTTGATAAAATGAGACCCTTGACTGCCCTCCGCTGGAAAGTAGTTGAAATAAATTTACATATTGACCACGTCTCTGATGCAAATGGCGCCCTTCAACGATGGCGCCCTAGTGCAGAGAAAATCTATGCCCGGCCCAAAACACACACACACACAGATCAATTTAGAGTCGAACACTTGCACGCTCACATCCCACAGTGAAACCAGCTGACACCTCCCACAGAATGGTTTTGTTTTGAGCCATTGGTGCAAGGGTCCAGTCTAGGATTAAGCGTAGATTTCCAACAGCAGAGAGAGGATAGCTCGTCCTGGGGGAGCCTGTGAACACTGTGGGCAGCTGACCAATGATCGCTAAGGGTTCACGCTTGGAGTTACAGGAGGGCTTGCTGACAGCAGGCAACAGGAAGGAGCCATTGGGATGGCACACGAGGGGGCACCCTCAGAGGTGTTAACCCCCAGACAAGGATTGGGTCCTGCCCGTGGACATTCACTCCCTGGACAAATATTTATTGTCAGCCACGTGCCAAGCACTGTTCTAAGGCAAGTGGTGGACAAGACATATGTGGCCCACTGACAAGGTGGGAACGGTCCCTTTAAGCCAAGGAACAAAGAAATATTCCCTAAATCACCATGGCAGGGGACAAGAGAGTGGCTGTGACCATCCCATCCATTCCTGGATAGCACATTCCTCTGAGAACAATGCAGGGAAAGACTATAGAGTTCCCAGGCTAGCCCATAACAGTCTGTTTAACCCATAAGGCAGTGAAAGATGGAAAGGTATGGAATGGGGGAAGGAGTGATGGAGGGAATGCAGACAGGGAGGAAGAGAACCCCACAACAAAGAAATTCAAATGTCCATATAGAGGAAGCCACCTTCCATAACTAGACTGGTGGGCTAGCCTGCGGTATGGTCTCTGATTACAAGTTCTCTTGAGAAGTGAAAACACCTCTTAGAGTCAAAATCCTTTAAGTTTTAAACTGACAGGGGCCAGCCGCGCAGCACAGCGGTTAAGTGCGCATGCTCCGCTGCTGGCGGCCCGGGTTCAGATCCCGGGCGCGCACCGACGCTCCACTTGTCAGGCCATGCTGTGGCGGCGTCCCACATAAAGTGGAGGAAGATGGGCACAGATGTTAGCTCAGGGCCAGTCTTCCTCAGCAAAAAAGAGGAGGATTGGCACGGATGCTAGCTCAGGGCTGATCCTCCTCACAAAATAAAAATAAATAAATAAATAGACTGACAATGCCAACAATCACCAGCAAACGTGTATGGGAGATTGAGAGCAAAAAATAATAATAATAGCCACAATTTTTGGCAGCTCCTCCGTCAAGATACGGCTCCTCTTTCTCTTCCTCCTGATTCTGGATTTGACCAGGTGACTTGTTTGGGACAATGAAGCCTTAGGAAACACGCCACCAGTGGAAGCGTGAGAAGGGCTCACACGCTGGGGTTTACCCTCTCTGCTTTTCCTGGCAGTTCTCTGTAGGACTGAGCTTGCGCTAGCCTCCTGCAGAGGCCACGTGGAGGAGAACCAAGGCACCCCAGCAGACACCCTGTGACGACCAGACATGCGGTGAAGCCCTCCAAGATCATTCAGCCCCAGCCAACCCATCGGCTAACTGAAGTCTCATGGGTCACCCAAGCAAGACCAGCCAAAGAACCACTCAGCTGAACTCAGCCCAAACTGCCAGCCCAAAGAATCAAGCATTAATCAACGACCATTGTTTTAAGCCACTACATTTTAGGGTTGTTTTTAGGGTTGACACATGCTCATAAAAAGGCAGCCACTAATTCCCTGACATGAACCACACGGACAAAGACATTGGTGTAGCCACCGTGTATGTTTCAGTGCCACGAACTCTGCTTTATTCACAGAACCACTAGGTGGCAGGCATTCTTCGTCTGGTTCAAACTTCCACTTAAACGAGAAGTATAGGCTACGGAATCAACTTGTGTCTCCACCTAAAAAAAAAAAAAACTATTATTATTATGTGAATTTTGCAGATGAGGAGACTGAGGCACGGGGAGATGACATCTCTTGCTGGTAAGGGGTAGAGTCAGGATTGGCATCCAGTTCTGACTCTATAGTTAATTGCTACGTGGGACTGACACCCAGCTCTGTCACTGATTACCTATGTCACTCTGAGCAAGACGCTGTGCTCTTGTGACTCTGTCTCCTCTCACGTTAAGTGAAAGAACCGAACTAAAATCAGGGGTTCCTAACCTGGATTGGGCAACCATGATACTATATAAGTATCTAAAAAATCTTTTGGGTAAATATATGGTGGGGAGAGGGGGCAGTGGATCGGACGTGGTCTTTAGATTCTGTTAGATTCCCAAATGAGTTTGTGATCCAGAAAAGGTTAAGAAACACTGGGCAATATGTTCTCGAAGGCGATCCCAGGGGTCAGGTTTCTATTCAAGTTGACACCAAATGCTACAATTACAATTAGGCAAAAACCAAGCGAGCCTTTACAATTAGGAAGAGTTTGGGCCAGACCACAGCAGCACTGAACTGTGGTCAAGGTTAAGCATGACCCTGGTGTTAATTCCAGGCTTGAGTGGAATGCGTCTTTCTTACACACCCTGCACGCTTGTCTTGGAACTAGACCAGTTCTGGCCTTGTCCCCCGGGTCGTGACGCACCCAGTAGCTTCTTCTGACCCCTGCTCCATGCAAAGTTCTGTTGCTGCAGCTTTGACCTCTGAGCCCTGACCCTCGGCACTCTGAGAAAGCAGTTAGCAGTGATAACGGTGGAAGCTGCCAAAAGAATCTATGAGTGATTCCAGCCGAAGTAGCCCTTGCCTAATTTTCCAGGAGTCTGGCTCATTGTAACTTTCTGCTCTCGATGTTTTCCTGGATGAGCTGCTCTCCTTCACAACTGCGTACTGCCAGCCTCACCCTCAGTTCTGCGCCAGCACCTATCTCCCCATGCCTTGATGTCCCCCAGGTCCTCCTACCTGCCACCAAGCCAGCTCGACATTAAAAGCATCTACAGGTGCTCACCTACAGCTTGATGTCCACCAGAGCTTCCTCTTTGCAGGACAGCCTAGTTAACTCTAAGCCAGTCATCAACTTTGCCGTGTTGTGCAAGGAGTGTGCAAACTTTTCCTTTGGGTGGTGGAATTTTTGTCAAGCAGCATATTACGGAAGCTCAGACGATGTTAAAACCATCGAAAGGGCAGAATTTTAGGGAGGGGCCTGCATCTTGCGGGGGACCTGCAGGCAATGGGCTACACACCCCAAGATTGCACACGGGTGGTCCGGGGGAAGTCGAGAAGGCAGGGCTGGTTCCCCAAAGGGTTGGCCCCAGGAAGGTGGGTGAGAGGGAGGGTTCAGCGGGCAGGAACTGAGGTCAAGACGTAACCATGAGAACACAGGCCCTGGGAATTTGCACACATCACCGGGAGGGCACTGGGCTTCCCGCAGGTCGTGGGAGAGAGGCAGGCGCCAAGATCTCCGAGGCCCCAGTGACCCCGGCTGACATCTGGATAACATCTGTTATACAAAAGAGCAAGTCCCAGCCAGAAAGCAGTCCCCCCAGCAGGGCTCTCAAACACCCAGCAGGGTTTTTTAAATGGCTTTAGAGAGATTCTTTCACAACAACAAACTCACTAGCAGCTGCCTGGCTCAGCCATCACTCAGACACACCCCAGACACTCACGTCCACCACACATAATAATAACCTAATATCTAATGCATGTTAGTATGCACCAGACACTCTGCTATCAATCTACACATACTAATTCATACAATTCTGATAACAATGCCTTGGAGTAAATGCCATTATCATCCACGTGGCTGCCAAAGGGAGCTGCTTCAACACCCTCTTTGGGCCCACAGGCCCTGCCCTCCCTCCTCCCTCTCTCCCCCTCCTCCCTCTGCTGCAGCCACACGGGCCTCCTCGCTGTTCCTCCAACACGCCAGGCACAGTCCTGCCCCAGGGTCTTTGCATGGGCTGTTCTCTCTGCCAGAAAGGCTCTGCCCCACTGAAGTACTGCACAGCTCACTTCTCACCTCCTTCCATTCTTCACCCAAATGTCCCTTCTCAGGGAGGGCTTTAGATCTAAAACTGCAACCCCCTCCCCGCATACACACACAGAGCACTTGCCGCCATCTGACATACCGCATACTTTATTCCTTTATCTTATTGTCGGTCTGGCCCCCCAGAGCAGGGATCTGTGTCCGTTTTGTTCACTGCTGCGACCCCGAGTGCTTGGCCGGAGTCCTTAAGTGGCAGAAGCGAGATTCGAACCCAGGCAGTCCAGTTCTGCAGGCCTAAGCACGTCCCACAAACGCACACGACAGCCAACACATGTACGCACTCACGCGCGCGGCCGCTGGCAGCCGGCAGCCTCCACGCGGGCTGACCCCCAGGCCCAGCCCCTCACTCAGCCCCCAGGCTCCTGGCCCCCAGCCCTCACCTCCTCAAGCCCCCAGGCGCCAACACCCCAGGCAGGAACTAGCTGTTGGTCCGCACCCTGGAGGAATTTGCGCTCAGCCTCCTCCGCGTCAGGCTCTGGTGGTAACAGGGTGTCCGCTCGTGGGCCGCTAGGGCTATGTGCCGCTCACCTGGGGTCCGAGCCGGTGGTGGCCAGGTCCAGCGCCTCGCCCTGGGGAGGGAAGGCTGCGAGAGCTGCTGATGTAGCCAAGGGCGCGACCACACAAACCCTCTTCCATCTCCTGGCCTCTCTCAAACGGCCGCATCCCCATAGCACCCCAACCCTAGCACATCTAGGGTGCGCGGTGCAGGCTGCTGAGGGTACCCCGCCGTCTCCACGACCCTTCCCCACCTTCCCAGGCCCGCACTCCAGCTCGGCCCTGCGCTTCTGCCACTTCCAGGTCTGATGCAGGTGGCCGCGCATGGTGGCACAGCGCAGGCTGCAAAGGAGCACAGCCTCTCCTCACCCTCTTGGACCCCCTACCCCCGACCCATCTACTCAGCCTCCTCCCTCAGCCCGAGCCCGGCCTCCGCTCAGCCCGAGCACACCTTCACCTTGCGGGGGGGTGCAGAGAGTCAGCACCAAGGCGTGGCTCAGACTGTGGAAGAAGACCCCCACCACCTCGGGGACCACGCCCGCAGAGCCTCCTCCCAGGCCCCGCCCCCAGCCAGGGCCCCGCCCTCCAGCCTCCTAGAAGGGCGCGCCACCGCACCTTCAGCCCCCAGCGGCCCACTCCACCCCAATGCAGGCCCCGCACTCCAGCCCCGCCCCCCATGCACGTGGTCGCGCACTACAGCGTGGCGCAGGCTGGCGAAGACGCCCCGGTCCCCCGAGCCATCATGGTCCCTTCAGCCCCCTATGGCCTCTTCTGCCACCTCAGAGGCTCCGCGACCCTCCGAGGCGCCGCCCCTCCTCTGCAGCTTTCACCCGCGGCGCGCACATCCTGCCCACGGCTTGCGCAGCGGGCAGGCACCAGTCCCGGAGGCGCGGGTAGACCTCGGCGGGAGAGCCCCGCGAGCGCGGAGCCCGGCGCGGCGGGAAGGGCGCGCGGTCCTGCCCGCCGGCTCGGGGGCTCTGGGGCCTCAGCGCGCAGATACCGCGGAGGAAGAAGGGCAGGTGCGGGTCCCGCGTCGCCGCCGCCTCTCCCGGCCGCACTGGACCCTGCGGGGTCAGGGGGGCTTTGGAGCACGTCAGGCCCTCGACTCCTCTTCCTGAACCCTATCCATCGGGCCAGAAGTAGCGGGGCGTGCGGCAGAGCTGTGCTTTAAGCCAGAGTCGATTTGGAGAGGAGCCCCAACCCGCTGGGCTCAGATCGGGGACCTCAAACCCACCTCTGACTTTTCAGAGACCTTGTAGGGAGGCCCAGACACCCCTACTCGTCCCGATGCCCAAGCACCTGGAACCGTTCATTCCTTATACAGACACGTGTTGAATTCTCATTGTGTCTTAGACCCGGTGTGGTGGATACAGGGTGAAGAAGGCAATCGTGGCCCCTGCCCTCTTGAAGCTAACCCTCTAGGGGAGAGTAAGGAATCAGATGAACGAGGAAGAGCCAAAAATAATAATGACAGATTGAGGTAAGTGCTACAAAAGAAATAAACAAGGAATATGAGACAAAAGACAGGTGGCTGGAACTGGGATGGTCACCTTCTCTGGGGAGGTGGCGTTTGAGCTCAGATCCGAAGGACGGGGGAGCTGGCCATTCAAAAAGCCAGAGGAGAGCGCACCAGGGAGGGAGCACTGTGAGTGCAAAGGCCCTGAGGCTGGAACAAGCTCCGCCCATCAGAGGGCCTTGCTCCTCAGCCTTCCTTCTTCCTCTCCACTGACTCTCCCCGCGCAGCCTTAGAAGTTCCCCATCATCCTGAAAATCCCTTCTTTGCCCTGCCTCTCCCCCCAACCCCTGCCCCATAGCCCTCTGTAAACCCCCAGTTTCTAGAAAGCATGGGCTAAGCAGAATGTCCATCAACAGAGGATTGGAATGAGATGTGTGATTGAGGGTTGGAATGGAAACGAATCTACATCTGTTTGTAGGAGAGAAATAGGAATTTGATCCTATTTGAGGAGGAGGTGATTAAAGATACTTAGATATCTAAGTAGATGCCTAGCAAGGCAGATAACTTAAAATGGTCTACCCTCCACTTGCTGGGGCTGGTGGTGATGCTCTACATCTGGGTTTTTTTTGTGGGGTTTTTTTTTTTTTGGCGAGGAAGATTGGCCCTGAGCTAACATCTGTAGCAATCTTCCTCTATTTTGTCTGTGGGATGCCACCACAGCATGGCTTAACGGGTGGTGTATAGGTCCGCCACTGGGATATGAACTCGCAAACCCCAGGCTGCCGAAGCAGAGTGTGCAAACTTAACCACTACGCCACCAGGCTGGCCCACTATGATGCTCTATGTATCTTGATCTGGGTTGGGTTATGCTGGTGTCTGCTATTCTGAAAATTCAGGGAATGTACGCATAAGATGTGTCTGTTTGTTCCAGGTAAATTTCACCCCGCATCAGTAACAAAGAGACATAAAATATTGAACTCTAGGTAGGGATGTGCATGCTGAAGCGCTTAGGAGTGATGGATACTTATGACTGCATCTGAAAAATAACATGGATTGATGGATGGATACAGAGGGAGGGAGGGAGGGAGGGATAAACAGGTGACAAAGCAAATGTAGCAACATGTTAATTGTAGTATCTAAGGGTGGGTAGGCCAGGGTACAGTTCTCTCCATTTTTCTGTATGTTTGAAAGTATAAGGTTAAGAAAATTTGTCTCCCCACAGCAGCTACCGGTCATTTCTTTATTAAAGTGGGTTCAGCAAGGCCACCCTGGTGCAGACCTGTGTTGGGAAGGGTCCTTGAGAGTCCGTCTTAGTTCTGCAAGTGTGAGGGGAGTATGAGGAAGCTTTTGTAGGTTGAGATGGTCTTCTGGCCCCCTGAGCCATAGGGGACATGCAGATGAAGCTCGGGCTGAGGGGAAGATACAGGAGAGGGAATTAAGTGAGCTCTGGGTCAGAATGGGAAAAGGAGGAACCAGAATCTTCATTCTAACCGGATCCTTGCCAATTAAAAAATGGGCAAAGGATCTGAATAGACACTTCTCCGAAGAAGATACACAGACAGCCAACGTGACAAGATGCTCAACATCGCTAATCACTACGGAAATGCAAATCAAAACCACAATGAGAGATATCACTTCACACCCACCAAGATGGCTAGAATCAAAATATCAGCTCATAGGGGCCGGCCCGGTGGTGTAGTGGTTAAGTTCGCATGCTCCTCTTCAGTGGCCCAGGGTTCGCAGGTTCGGATCCCAGGCGCAGACCTACACACTGCTCATCAAGCCATGCTGTGGTGGCGTCCCACATACAAAATAGACAAAGATGGGCACAGATGTCAGCTCAGCGACAATCTTCCTCAGCAAAAAGAGGAGGATTGGCAACAGATGTTAGCTCAGGGTCAATCTTCCTCAAAAAAAAAAAAAACATGTCAGATAATAACAAGCATGGGCAAGGATGTAGAGAAACTGGAACCCTCATATGCTGCTGGTGGGAATGTAAAATGCTGCAGGTGCTGTGGAAAACAGTTTGGTGGTTCCTCAAAATGTTAAACATAGAGTTTCCTTAGACCCAGAAATTTCACTCCTAGGTATATACCAAAAAGAACTGACAACAGGTATTTTAAAAAAAAATACTTGTACAGGAATGTTCATAACAGCACTATTCACAATAGTCAAAAGTAGAAACAACCCAATGTCCATCAATGGATGAATGGATAAACAAAATGCAGTATATCCATACAATAGAATATTATTCAACCGTAAAAAGAAATAAAATACTGATACATACTACAACACATGGATGAACATGGAAAACATTATGCTCGGTGAAAGAAGCCAGTCACAAAAGATCACATATATGATTCCATTTATATGAAATATCCAGAATGGGCAGATCTATAGGAACAGAAAGCATCAGGCCAGCAGGTGGAGGGGAATGGAGACTGATTACCAGTAGGTACAAAGTTTCCTTTTTTTTTTTTTTTCGTGAGGAAGATTAGCCCTGAGCTAACATCCGATGCCAATCCTCCTCTTTTTGCTGAGGAAGACTGGCCCTGGGCTAACATCCGTGCCCATCTTCCTCCACTTTATATGGGACGCCGCCACAGCATGGCTTGCCAACCGGTGCATTGGTGCGCGCCCGGGATCTAAACCTGTGAACCCTGGGCCGCCAACTGCGCCATGGGGCTGGCCCCCAGAGTTTCTTTTTAGGGAGATGAAAATGTCCTAAAATTAGACAGTAGTAATGGTTGCACAACTCTGTGAATTGTACACTTTCAATGAGTGAATTGCACGATATGTGAACTATATTCCAAAGCTGTTAAAAAAAAGAGAGAGTCAAGACTCCTAGGTATTCATCCAAAAGAAATGAAAACTTACATTCATACAAAAACCTGCATGTAAATGTTTACAGCAGCTGTACTCATAATTTCAAAAAATTGAGAAGAATTCAAATGTCCCTCAAGAGATGAATGGGTGGTGGTCCATCCAGACCACGGAATACTCCTCAGCAATAAAAAGGAATGAAATACTGATACACCAGCATCTGGGGGAACCCCCAATGCATTCTGCTGAATGAAAGAAGCCACACGCAAAAGGCTGCGTATTGTATGATTCCATGTATACAATATTCTAGAAAAGGCAAACTATATACAGTGACAGAGAACAGATCCATGGTTTCCAGAGGCTAGGAACGGGGCATATTCTGTATCCTGATTAAGGTGGTGGTTGTAGGGCTGTATGTGTTTGTCAAATATCATAGAATTGTACCCTAAAATGGGTTGATTTTACTGTATGTAAATTACACCTTAATTTTTTTTAATGAAAGGAAAAAAAGAGCCAGAAGAAAAGACACACAATGCAGTAAAAATAATAGCTGAATAGGAAAGAAAGAGCTGTCTGTGCTCTCCAGATCCACCTCTTCACCTCCCGTCCTCTCGTCCAGCCTTAAAGTCTGTTTCCCCTCAGACCCCACTCTGTTGAGTGGCTGAGTACCAGGCAAATGGCTAGGGCCCCCCTCAGCCTCCTTGTTGCTAAGCCACATGAGCAGTGGATGCTGGTGCACCCTCTGTCCTGCTTGAGACGCAGAGCTCTCTCTCTCTCTCTCGGGTCCCCATGCAACCTCTCCAGCTTGCCTCCTCCATCTCTGATGGCTCCTGCTCTGTCTTCTTCCCCAACTCCTCATCATCCTCCCTGAGCCATCCTGTCTGTGGCTTCACAGGCTGCTAACATGTCAACCACACCCATCTCCCCACCACCACCCACGTCTCTCTCTAGAGGGTGACTTGTGCTGATACCACCTCCTTGAATCTCCACAAGCTATTTCTATTAATACGACCTGGGATCCAGATCTGACTCACACTGTACCGGTGGTTGGCTGAACCTTCAGTCTGTTTCCCACGTGACTTGTGCTCTGGGGTCTCAAGATACTGCCTGGCAAGTACTCCTGAAACTTTCCTTGCTCAAGAACCTACCATGGGATCCAAACACCTAAACTTAAGAGCTAAAACTATAAAACTCTTAGAAGAAAATATTGGGAGAAATCTTCATGACATTGAATTTGGCAACAATTCCGTGTATATGACATCAAAAGCACAGGCAACAAAAGATAAAATAGATAAATTGGACTTCATAAAAATTAAGAGCTTTTGAGCAGCAAAAGACACTATTAAGAAATCAAAAAGACAACTTGCAGAATAGAAAAAAAATTGCAAATCATATAGCTGATAAGGGATTAATATCCAGAATATATAACAAACTCCTACAACTCAATACCAACCAAAAAACCAACAACCTAATTCAAAACCGGTCAAAGACAACATAGATGGACATTGAGGGTATTATGCTGAGCGAAATAAGTCAGAGGGAGAAGGTCAAATACCGTATGATCTCACCCATAAGTAGAAGATAAAAACAACAACAAACAATCACACAGAGACAGAGATTGGATTGGTGGTTACCAGAGGGGAAGGGGGGAGGGAGGAGGGCAAAAGGGATGATTAGGCACATGTGTGTGGTGATGGATTGTAATTAGTCTTTGGGTGGTGAACATGATGTAATCTATGCAGAAATAGAAGTATAATGATGTACACCTGAAATTTATACAATGTTATAAACCAATGTTACTGCAGTAAAAAAATAAAAATAAAATAACCACTTAGAAAAAAATTCTAAAATTAACTGAAATTTAAATACTTAAAATTGAAAATACTTAACAACATGCTAATGGATGGTGATTACATTTGATAATGCTATGTAAAGTACTATATTTCCCAGTTATTAGAAACAGAACTACCCATAAATATAAATAGTTTTAATAAACTAAAGACTATACATTTTCCAAAAAAACAAAAAAACTGCTCAAAGAACTTGAACAGACATTTCTTCAAAGAAGATATACAGATGACCAATAAGCACATGAAAAGATGCTCAACATCATTAATCATTAGCGAAATGCAAATCAAAACCACAATGAGATACCACTTCACATCTACTTAGGATGGCTATAAAAAAGTGAAAAATAATAGTGCTGGTGAGAATGTGGAGAAATTGGAACCCTCATGCATTGCTAGTGGGAATGTAAAATGGAGCAGCTGCTATGGAAAACAGTTAGGTGGTTCTCCAAAAAATTAAATTGAGAGTTACTATATGACCCAGCAATTCCACTCCTAGGTCTATACCCAAGGGAGTTAAAAGCAGGGACTTGAACAGCTATGTGTGCATGACTGTTCACAGCAGCATCGTTCACAATAGCCAAAAGGTGGAAACACCCCAAGTGTCCATCAACGGATGAATGGAGAAACAAAATGTGGTCCACCCACACAATGGAATATTATTCAGCCATAAAAAGGAATTAAATTCTAATACATGCTACAACATGGATGAACCTCGAAAACATGTAAAGTGAAAGAAGCCAGACACAGAAGGACAAATACTGTGTGATCCACACACAGGAGGTCCCTAGAGGAGGCACATCCACAGAGACAGAAAATAGATGGTGGGGCCAGGAGCTGGGGGAGGGGATGGGGAGTCGGTGTTTCATGGGGACAGAGTCTCAGTTTGGGAAGATGACAAAGTTCTGGAGACGGATGGTGGGGATGGTGGCACAATGTGGACGTTCTTAATGCTACTGAACTGTATACTTAAGAACAGTGAAAATGGCCAATTTTACGTTATGTCATTTTACCACAATTAAAAACAAAACTAGAACCTTCCACGGCCCCTTCTTGCCTACCTCATTGCATCTAAACTCCTCAGCCCTCTGCTGCCGCTGGCCTGGGCTTCCCGCCTTCCTTCTAACACACCTCCACACTTTTTCCCACGCTGTGCCCTCCGCTGGGTGCAGCGTCTCCTCTCCTGTGCCTCTCCCCATATCCGCCAGCCCTTCCTTGTAGACTCCGAGAGCTGCTGCCCCGCAGAGAATCAGAGCAAGGCAGCGAGGTGGGGCTTGTCCAGGACAGAGGAGAGGTGGGAGTAGCTAAGACAGTCTTGGGGCAGGAAACCATCCTCAGCACAGTCGGAGGGGCTCCGCCCCCTGGCGGCCACAGGTGCAGCCAAGTAGCCAGCGGTGGGTGAGGCAGACAGAGCGGCAGGAGGCTGACCTTCGTAGCCCTGCCAAGAGCCCAAGGTCATGGTGTCCCAGAGATGATGCATTTCTTCTGCATTCTGCCAGCCCTGCATCTGTGCCCTTCCAGACTGTGCCCATCGGGGACACACAGGGGCAAGGCATGGAGTGACTGAGTCCCTGGGGTCCCCACCACCAGAGATGCTGGGAGAGGCCAGAGGGGGTGGACAGGAGGAGGCGGAAGATGAGAGGCCGGGGAGCTGACGTGCCAGAGCCGCCACAGGAGGGGGCTGGGCAAAGGCCTGGCAGCTGGACCGAGGGGAAGCCAGGCCAGCATTGCTTGTTTACTTTCGGAAGAGCAGGGCCAATCTGTGGCCTCCCACTGTGACCCTGGACTCTGGGCCCCCGTGGGGATCAGATGTTTCTCTCCTGAGCTAATCTCTGGGCTTCGTCCCAGGGGGCTCTGCAGCCTTCCCAGAAGGCACGCCCACCTTGAGAACCCCCAAAGATCAAGGGACATTATCCAGTTCAGAAATCCTGCCCGCCCCTCCCCCATTAGCCCATTCAACCCTCAAGCCCAGCCCCCAGTCCTGCCCGGGCTGACCCCATCCTGCCCGGGCTGAGCTCCTAATTTGGCTGCCCAGAGTCTGCAGCCCCACTGGGCCACCCCAGAGAGAGCCATGGGACGCCAGCCTTGTTCTCAGTGCCCAGGTCCTGGGAAGAAGAGGAGGGGAAAAAACCTTTGATGCTTGGCCAGGCATCTCTGCCTGAAATTCACCATTCAAGTGTCCCCTTTGGCTTAAGGCATGTTTCCTTTACCTGTTCTGGAAACCCCTCGTACCCCAAAAATGCCTCAGAGGTTAAAAAAAAAAAGCCACAGGGGCAAATGAGTTCTGGAAAGCCACGCAAATCACATGAGCGTATGAAAGGCTCTGAGAAGATCTGCACGGAATGACTTCATGGAGCTCTGCTTAATCCCACACTTGGCCACGGTTCCGTGGAACAGACTCTGAACCTCCAGGGCCCTAATTAATGCCCATCGTGAGAGCCCAGAGGGGCGATGGGGGCAGTCAAGCTACAGAGGGTGGAAGTCAATTCGACTGGACCTGGAGGGAGGGGACCAGGGCGATGCAAGCTGGGCCAGGGGACCCTGTGTGCCACCCTCAGAGAGCAGAAATGTCCCCCAAGACACTGGAAGGGGACACAGCCCCCACAGCCACCACCTTGCTCCTCGATGCAGCTCCTGGCTCTCTGACTAAACCCCCAGTCCTCCACCCGGGACCTCAAATTCCCCCAGAGCCGTGTTTCCTGCTCCTTACAGCCGACCCTGGTGGGGGCCGCTGTGCCCATCGACAGAACTATAATGGACACATCACAGGCACCATAAAGTGCCGTGTGGCCACGTTATAAAGACCAACGACAGGAGTTAGCCTGAACACGATGCTCCACAGACAGGGACAGACACCTCCACGTATAATTCCTTACACCAGGATGGCAGACGGGCATGGATTCGAATCATGGATCTACCACTGCGCAATTGTGCGATCCTGGGGCAGCAAGTTAAACTCACCACATCCCATCTGGAAAAGGGGCCAGCGAAGGTGTCCACCACCGGGCAGTTGTGGCGATTCCATGAGATAACGGAACCCAGGGCCTGGCCTGCTCTTGTACGTCCTCTGCCCACAGCCCTCCAGGGCTCCCACCTCCCTCGGGGTAAAAGCCCAAGTCCTCCACAAGGCACGGCACGATCTGCCCTGTCCTCTCCCTGCCCTCCCCTCCTTCCTCTCTCTCCTTCACTCACTCCCTCCCAGCCACATAGGCCTTTTTATGATTCTAGAACAAATTAGGCACAGCCTGACCTCAGGGCCTTTGCACTCGCTGTTCCCTCTGCCTGGAACACTCTTCCCCTAGATCTTCTTCTCTTCAACCAGGTCTCTTCAAATCTCACCTCCCCCAAGAGGCCTCCCATGACCTCCCTTTCTAAAATAACTCTCTGGACTGGGTTGAATAGGGTCCCCCCAAAATTCAAGTCCACCCGGAACCTGTGAACGTGACCTTATTTGGAAAGAGGGTCTTTGCAGATGTCATCAAGTTAAGAAGAGGTCCTAATGGATTAAGGTGGGCCCTAAATCCAATATGACTGGTGTCCTCACATGAAGAGGGAAGTTGGGCACAGAGACACAGACACACAGCAAAGAAGGCCACGTGGTGACAGACGCAGAGACTGGAGAGAGGCATCTAAAGCCAAGGAACGCCAAGGATTGCCGGCAGCCACCAGGAGCTGGAAGAGGCAGGGAAGCCTTCTTCCCTGGAGCCTTCGGAGGGAGCATGACCCTGCTGACACCTTGATTCTGGCCTTCTGTCCTCCTGAACCTTGAAAGAATAAATTCCTGTTGTTTCAAGTCACCCAGATTGTAGTGTTTAGTTATGGCAGCCCTAGGAAACTAATACACCCCCCATCTCATCTCTCTATCCCCAACCCAGCATTTTTTTTTTTTTTTGCTGAGGAAGATTAGCCCTGAGCTAACATCTGTGCCAGTCTTCCTCTATTTTGTATGTGGGTCGCTGCCACAGCATGGCTGACAAGTGGTGTAGGTCCACGCCGGGATCCAAACCTGCAAACCCAGGCCACTGAAGCAGAGCGCGCAGAACTTTAACCACTCGGCCACAGGGCCAGCCCCCCCAACCCAGCTTTTTTGTCTCCTCTCAGCGTTCATTACCACCGGAAAGAGTACACAGTTGATCCCCATTACTGGCAGATCCCATAACTGCAAATTTGCCTACTCACTAAAATGTATCTGTAACCCCCAAATCAATCAATAGTAGCTGGACCCTTGCGGCCATTCACGGACATGCGCAGAGCGCCCGAGATGCACATTCCCAAACTCAGCGACGCTCTGCCTTCTGGATTCAGCTCGTGTGCCGTAAACAAGTGTCCCTGCTGTGGTCTATAGTGCCACTTTTTTTGCATTTGTGTGGTTTTTGTTAGTGATGCCACGGTTGAAAATGGTCCCCGAGTGTGGTGCTGAAGCTCTCCCCGGCGTTCCCACGCGCAAGGAGGCTGGGATGCACCTGATGGAGGAAATACGTGTGTCAGACCAGCCTAGTTCAGGATGAGTTAAGCGCTGTTGGCTGTGAGTTCAATGTTCATGAATCAACAATGTGTATTAAATAAGGCATCTCCACAGATACACATGTAACACAAGGTTACATATTGATCAGTTGATGAAAATGTCATGACCACAGGTTCACAGGAAGCTAATCCTGGGTTTCTCCTAGAGCAGTGGTTTGGTATTCACTAATTCAGTGTTCGCGGTGACTTTATAGAATGTAACTGCCTCAAATAACAAGAATGATTGTATGTGTATTAAAAAATGGGGGGGAAGGGACACGTCTAGTCCAGAAGCCAAAGGCACCAGAGAGGCCAAGAGGCTCATGGCCTCCAATTCAGACCTGGAGGAGGCCAGACCTCCCCAACAGCCAAGCCAGGGGTTTCACCCAGAGAGAGGGAGGTGACAGGTGGGCCAGGCTGGCTGGATGGGGGACACGCAGGCCAAGGGGCAGTTCTAGGGGGTCTGTCCAGCTCGAGCAGGGAGGCCAGTCCGGCCTCTCGGACACTCATACTGTCACATGCTGTGTGTGACCTGGGACAACACACCAGCCTCTCTGAGCCTCCAGGTCCCCGTCTGCTAATGGCTGTCGCTGGGAGAGCCAGTGGGATAGGACTTTAAAAATTCACTGATGCCTGTCTCACTTGGGGTTTTCTGGTTATCAAGTCCCTTCCTTCATCTGAGCAACAGCCAACACGTCGGTTTCCACTGTCCTACAGAGAGGCCGTCTCAGCATAAAAAAAAAGTCAGGATACTGAAAAAATTAACAACCATGGGCTGGGAGGGACACGGCTCGTGCCAGTGGATGCCAGTGTGGGCAGAAGATGACCTAGGAAGGACCAGTGGTTCTGCCTCCCACCCCAGGGGACAATGGGCAGTGTCTGGAGACGTTTTGGGTTGTCAGAATTGGGGGGGCTACTGGTATCTGGTGGGGGGAGGCCAGGGATGCTGCTTAACATCCTACAACACACAGGATACCCCCACACACAACCAAGAACCATCCAGCCCAAAATGTCCGTGATGCTAAGGGTAAGAAGCCCTAGATGAGTCATCCACCACGCTAGACATCGTGTGGTCGGCCACAGAGATCATCGTCACTGTCACCACCGTCATCCCCATCATCATCACATTGATTAGATTCATTGCACAGTTACTGGGTACCAGGTCCCATTCTAAGTGCTTGATGATACACATTGGCCATTTTATCCTCCTAATGACCCCTTTATAAGGAGGTTACTATTACTGTTCCCGTTTTCAGAGAAGTTAAGGAACTGCTCCAAGCTGGTAAATGGCACAGCCAGATTCCACCCCAGGCTGCCTGGCTCCGGATCCTTCTCTGTCCTCTTAACTCCCCTCCCAAGGGAGGTGGGGCGGGGGTACCCTCAATCCACTGGGATTACGTTTTTCCCCACTGCAGCTGAACAAGGGCGCGGAGTAGAGCTTAAGATGGGTCACAAAATATCAAATTCTGTTGCTCCCACGCCTAAATTTGGGGACTTGGATCTGCGCGCCTCCCTGAGGGAGCATCGAGCCCCACCGTAGGCGCTCACAGGACATTTCCTCCAGCCGTGGGTAAGCTGAGCTCTGCCTATCCCAGCATCAGAAGTGATCTTGCTTGGCTGTGGGGCGGCTGGGGTCTGGGTGAGGGTCAAACATGGGCTGGTTATTCCAGGACAGAGTTTAGGAATCAGGGGGCCGCAGAGTGGGAGACACATGCCACCAGCATCATCATTGTCATTGTCATCATCGTCACTAAGAACGCAACCATGACAGTTCGCACTAATTGAGCACTTACTATCAGCCAGATCTCATCCTAAACCCCTTACATTCTTAACCCACTTAATCCTCCCAAGAGCCCTGTGCAATCGATACGATTTATCATCCCCCTTTTACAGATGACGAAACTGAAGTTCCGAGAGATCAAGTCACCTGCCCTGGGCCAGGCAGTGGTGGGTGTCACTCCGCGCCTCTGCTCTTATCCCCAGGTTTCTCCAGCTCCATCCTGTCTGCATTTGGGGCCGGATCATTCTTTATGATGGGGCAGGTCCTGTGCATTGGAGGATGTTAGCAGCATCCCTGGCCTCCACCCTCTAGATGCCAGTAGCATCCTCCCCGAGTTGTGACAACCAAAAGCATCTCTCGACATTGCCAGATGTCCCCTGGGGGGCAGAGTTTCCTCTGGTTAAGGGCCACTGCCTTAACCCTATACTTTGGGTTGGAATAGGAAGTGATCAGCATGAAGAGATCTGGCTGCTGCAGCCCCCAGAAGAATCTAGAGTCTGAAACGTGAGCTAGTAATAATAACCAGTGTTGTGGCAATTGTGGTTTTACAGCACCTACTATGCGCCAGGCACTCTAGGCCTATGCCTTCATTTAATCCTCACGAGGACCCTGTGAGGAGAGGAGGGTGGTTAAACCCATTTGCAGATGCAGAACCGGACGCACAGAGAGGTGGAGTGACCTGCCTGAGGCCACACAGCTGGTGAGTGGCAGCCATGACCGGAATCCAGACTGCCTGGCTTGAGTCTACACTGAAACACCATGTTCCCCTGCCTGCCCGGCGGCCCTGCCAGGGCTGCGTGGGTGAGGCTGGAGGACAGGTGAGAAGAGGAAAAAGAAGTTCTAGAATCACAACGAAGCTGGTCTGGGGCTGCCTGTCTTCCTGCCGAGACTCTTTTCCTCCTGGAACACGTTTCCCAGGCTCTCATCCAAGAGCCAGGAGCTGAGCACATATTAAATGCCAATATTTGCATTGACTTTTAACAGAGGCACAAAATGAGGCTCAGAGAGGCCAAGCGCCTTGGCAGGGACACACAGCAGTTAAGCAGGAGTTGACAGGCATCTACGGGCATCTACAGCCGCCCTCCGGGGCTCTCCTGGGGAATCACCAGCATTTTGTTTCCCCAGATTCACGGTCCCATATTTACAGGGTTGAAGGGCCAGAGCATGCATCGCTTCCTCCATCGGTTTCTCTGCTCCCTGGAGCCAAGGACGCAGCCCTGATGAGGCCTCAGCAGAAGCTGAGAACTGGGTGTCCCTTGGGGTCCTGGTGTCCCCTGGACACTGCCCCTCTGGAGCAGAAGCCGCATCCCTCGGGGTTTCTGCTTCCTTCTCCAGCTGGACCGCACCCATCCCAGGCCCCCTCATCCCTCTTGGTCCTTCCCAGCAGCCCCCTGACTCCCAGTTAATACTCTGGCCCCCTCTGCAGGCCCCAGGCCACCAGGGACAGCAGCCCATCCAAATGGGCTGCTCCATCCGGGCATGACTTCCCTGACGGAAGGGGAGATGGCTGTTCGGGCTGTTCATGGTCTCTGGTCCACAGCGCCGACAGACAGCTGGTGAAGGATGCGGGATGCGAACCCAAGAAGCCAACCTGGGCGTGTTGAAGCCAGGCCCCCAGCCTGAGAGCCCCTACTCGCTCGCCACCCCCCTCACACACACAGGCAAAATGTAAGGAGGTCCCACCCCATCGGGGTCTCTCCTTTAAGGATGAGAGGGGATTTTATCCTGCCTGGCAACCCTGAAACTTCCGGGGTGGCCATGGTGGCAGAACGAGGGCAGAAGGCCCGAGGCCGGCCACTCCCCTGGACGTGCCAGGACAGCACAGAGGTCCAGGCGGTGACAGGACAGGAAAGGCTGCCGGGTTCGAAGCGTGCGTCAAAGTTGCAAAGTGCCGGGCTCCAATCGGCAGCCACGTGCTCAGGGGGGTGGCAGAGAAGGGAGCTGCCGAGTCACGTCTGCCCCAGCAGCAGAGGGGAAACTGAGGCCAGCCCTCAGATCAGCACTCTGAGGTCAAGAGTGGTGGTCCCAACAGCAGTCCCCAAAGCTGGGGACAAGGGGGGGGGCCTCTGTGTGCTGTGATGGGGGGGGGGCGGGCAGTGGGGCGGGGGGATCTCCAGGGCTCATTAGAAACGGAGGGGGATGGTGGGAGGGTAGAATTGCATTTGCTGGGCGGAGTTGGGGGATTTTTGGGGTTTTTTTCCCCAGCTTTATTGAGATGTAATTGACATGTAACATTGTATAAATTTAAGGTGTACAATGTGTTGATTTGATACACTCATATACTGTGACACGACCACAGCAGCCTTAAGCTAACACCTCCATCACGTCACATAATTACCATTTCTTTTTTTGCCTTGAGAACACAAGATTATTCTCTTAGCAACTTTCAAGTATACGATAGAGTATTGTTAATAATAATCACCATGCTATGCATGAGACCCCAAAACTTACTCATCTTCTAACTGGAAGTTTCCACCCTTTGACCAGCGTCTCCCCATTTCTCCCACACACGCCTCCAGCCCCTGGTAACCACCATTCGACTTAGATTCTATACATAAGTGAGATCACACAGGATTTGTTTTTCTCTGTCTGACTTGCTGGGCGGAGTTCGAGTAAATATTCACTCCAGACACAGGAGGAATCCCAGAGGAAACTGACCTCATGCCCTTGCCTCTCCCACCTCCAGGCCTTTGCCCATGCTGTGCCCTCAGCCAGAAACTCTTCCTCGCCTCTCCAAGGGCCCAACTCCAAATTAACCTTCAGATCTCCTATGAAATGTGCTTCCTCTGGGGAGGCTTCCTTGACCCCCAACTGGGAGAGGTGTGGCTTTTTGTCAGTTTCACCTGACTCTGGTCAGATGCGATTCATCTCAACATCTAAGGGGACACAAACCTACAGCTGGGGAAACATCTGGCAGGTGGGCTACAGATGGGGGCTCCAGCCCCTGGGAAAGGGGATCCACCTCACCCCACCCCCGCTGGGGGCAATGATCCCAGGGCCCCTCAGGGATTCCCTCTTCAGCCTCATAGCTCACCTGCCTGCCCCCTGGGTGGTCAGATAACAGGTGATGTTTATCACAATTGTTCTTTTCTGGTTTTGCCACTCCTAGCCAAGCAACCTCGAGCAAGTTACTCAGTCTCCCTGTGCCTCAGTGTTCTCATTTGGGAAATGGGAATGATAATGGTGCCTACCTCACAGGGCTGTTGTGAAGTTGAAACAGGCCTCAAGGCAAGTGCTCCACGATCATCACCTCCCTTATGTTCCCAGTTCCTGCAGTCCCAGGGCGACAATGGGATTCCGCTGCGCCCTCCTGTGGCAGCGCTGGAGTACTGCATCCGTCCTGGCGCAACTCATTACATCACTCCGGATTCTAAAGGTTGCAACTTACCAAAAAAAACAACTTTTTTAAGTGAGTCCAAGCTGGTTGAAGATAAAAGAGAATGTCCTGGCTATACGAGGCTTTGCATTTGCTGTGCCCTCCTTCTGGAATGCCCTCGCCCCCACTGCCTCCTTCTTAACATTCGAACCACGATGTCAAGGCCCCCTCCACTGGGAGCCTTGCCTCAGCTCCCTAGTTATGCAATACTGAGCACCAACTGTGTGCCAGGCCCTGTTCTGGGCTCTAGGCTGCTGCTGTGGACCACACAGAGGAAAACCTCTTCCCTCAGAGCTGACATTCTGGAGAGGGAGACAGAGAATCAACAAAAATAAGAATTCCACAGAGTATGTCATGGTGACTCATGCTAAGAATTAAATAAAGCAGGAAGTGGAAGAGGAGGTGTGTCGGGGTGTAATCTTGAAGGGGGGGAGTGGTGGGCAAGACTTGAAGAAGGAGATAGAGCCGGCCATGGGAATATCAGGGGAAAGAGCGTTGCAGGCAGAGGGAACAGCCGGTGCAAAAGTTCTGAGCCAGGACGGTGACCTCCAGGAGATGGAGATTGTTGTTCTTCCTGGCTCTGTCCCCAGTACCTGTAGCAACACGTGGCACAAAATATTGCTCAACAAAGATTGCATGAAGGAAAACCCAGCCATGGACTTCAGGAACAGCTTGCTCAGGGTTGCAATGATGGCCCTGGGGCCATTACCCTCCACCACCTGGTGGCTTCCTTCTTACAAGAGGTCTCTCTTTGTTGTCTAAGATGGGGACTCAGCTTCAAATCCTACTCATGACGCACAAGTCTGTTTCCCAAGATTCCTTGCAAAAGCCCCAACATGCCCCTCCCCTAATCAATCCGGGAGGCCAGGAAACGGGATGTGGGAGTGGCTTAGGGCCAAGTCACATGCCCTACCCAGACCAGCCCCAGAAGGGAGAGGGAGACCCCAAGGGACTCGCGGGGCTGTGGCATGGCAGGGAGGAAGAACAGAGGCAAAAAAAGATTTCACAAAATAATTATAAGAGGTTTACAGCTAGTAAGTGGTGGGCGGAGCCTTGGAGCTCCTGACTCAGAGCAGCCCTGAAACTCCCAGTGCGGTCTGGTGGTCCCCCATCGCCAGACTAAGGCCTGGTGGCTGGACCAGCCACTGGGTTGAAGGCAGGAGCTTTTCGCATCAGTGAGAACGCAAAGGCAGCCCCCTCTTGGATGGGGAAAGAGGTCAACGGGGGGCAGCACAGGGCGGAGGGACGGCTGCCAGAGGCCATTCACAGCTTCCCTAGACTTGTTCCCCAAATGGGGGCTCAGGAGGCCCTGGGGGGAGTGGGTAGCAAACGCGAGGGTGGGCTGCCCCTCTGGACTGGTCGGAGGATGGGGTGGAGTGAAGTTGCAGCCTGATGGGAGCTCCGGGAGGAGTCTGGTATTTATGGATTACCTGCTGTATGCCTGCGCCCTGGCATGTCATTCCAAGGTCAGGGCAGATGAAGAAATGTTTGCCGTTGAATGAACCCCTCCCCGCTGTTATTAGCCCCCCCTTTACGATGTGGAAACCAAGCCTCAGAGAAGGCCAAGGGCAAGGCCAGGCCAGGCTCTGCCCAGCCCCCTGGGGGCCAGGCCTGGAAAATGCCCGGAATGGTGAGGTCTGGGGGTCACCGCCCTGCCCCCTCCTGGAGCACTGGCCCCTGGCCAGGCACCTAGAGGCCTGTGGGGCAGCCGGCCACCTTGGGCTCGAATCTCACCCCCGCCTGACAGTCCAGGTCACCCCCGTTCATGCCGTGGCTCCACTTTTATGGAACAAAACCCACAGGGTCCGGCTCCTGTGGCGCCTTCCCGCTCCCCGTCTCCGGCCTCAGTTTCCTCTGCGGCGAAATGGGTCCAGCCAGGCCCAGGGCACGTCAAACCCCCAGAGAGGAGCTCCGGGGAGGGCGAAGGCGGGCTGTGATTTATTCAGTCTTCCCGGGCACCGTGCCTGGCACACGGGAGGCGCCCAATAAATACTTGTTTGAGCGAGGACCGGCCCTCAATAAATAACAGCTGTTGTCGATGCCGCGGAGGCTGGCGAGGGAGTGGGCTCTCCCCTCCCCCACCATCCCCTCTTTCTCCCATCCCCCTCGCGCCCCATTCCTTCCCCTCAGCCCGCACCCCGCGAGGTCGCCCCCTCCTCCAGGCCCCCACCTCCTCCCGCCTTTCCATTCAATCTTCCCCCGCCCCCACCCACATGCCCCTCCCTCCCCATCCCCCAGCCTCCCTCCCCATCCCCCACACTCCCACCTTATTCTCCCCCACTCCCGCCCCTACCCCATGGCATCCTCTCGCATCCGATTCCCCCTCCTCCCCCCGTGACTCCCCAGCCCCCACGCGGGGCGCGCGCTGGGCGGGGCCGCCCGAGCTCCCGGGTCCCTGGCGCGGATCCAGCCCGCGGCCCAGGCCGGGCGGCGGCGGCGGCGGGCGGGGTTCTGGCGGCGCGCGGTTTGGGGGTTTTTTATAACCCTGGCAGGCGGCTCAGGAAGTGCCTTCCCCGCGCCCCCTCCCCCGGCCACGCCGCCGCGCTCGCTCCCTCCCTTCCTGCGCGCGCGGGGCGCAGACGGCGGCCGAGACGCAGACGAGGCCCGGCGGGCGCGCGGCCGCAGGTAGAGGCGCGGGCCGGAGCCGGGGTGCGCGACGCTGGGTGACTTCGGGTGTGTGCGTCGGACGGGGATGGCTGGGGGCCGGGGGACGCTGGACCGGCCGGCAGTGGGGGTCGTGGCGATGTGCTGTGTCCCTAAGAAGCGTGTGCGACACTGAGTTCATGCGAGCCCGTCTGGGTTTGTTTGCTGTGTGTGTGTGTGTGTGTGTGTGTGTGTGTGTGTGTGTGTCGGGGTGCGTGTGGACATCCACGGACGTGTAAATGCTTGTGTGTCTGCATACATGTGTCTGTATGAAAACGCCTGTGCGTGTCTGGGTGTGTTTGAACTTGTGTGTGGTTAGATGGGATGTTGTGTGTGTGGTTCTGCGTAAGTGTGTGTGCACAGTGTGTGTCCATCTGCTGTGTGTGAGTGTCTAGATGAGGGTGTGCGTATCTCCACACATCTGTGTGTTTGTCTCCGGTGTGTCTGAGCGTAAGGAGTGTGTAAATGCCTGTGTTTAAGTGTGTCTGGGCTGTGTGTCAAAGTTTTGTGGAACTTTGTGGGTTTGCCCCGGTCTGGTGTGAGTGAGTAAATGAGTGTGTACGTGTCTGTGCGTGTAGGCCCGGGTGCGTGTTTGTGTGTCTGGGTTTGTCTCTGGGTTGCCTGTGTATGTGTGTGAATGAGTGTGGAAGTGTGTGTGTGTGTGCACATAGGTCTGGGGAGTGTGTAGTTGTGTGTCTTGTGCGTTTGTCCCTGGGTGTGTTTGTCGGTGTGTGCAGGGGGGTCCTTTGTGGGTCTGCCGTGTCCGATTGTTGGTCCCCAGCTGCGCAGGTGTGGCTGCCCCCGGTGTGTGTGTGTCGCTGTGTGTGTTTGTGTGTCTGGGTGTGGGAGTGGCACCGCCCACTTCCCGTGAGTTGGTCACCCAGGCCACAGCCGTCTGTCTCAGGGTGTCTCCAGCCCAGCGGGCTCGAGGCCTTTAATTAGTGACTGGTCAGGGGGAACCCGCCGGGCCGCAGGCCCCCTCCTCCTGCGGGCCGCGGCCGGCCTTTGTCTGCTCTCCGGGCAGGGTCTGCCTCCTGCCTGCCCGGCCAGATGTGCTGCGCCCGCCCGGAGGAGGAGGCCGGCGGCCCAGGCTGGCGGGGCCTCTGCCTGGGCAGCCTCGGCCGGCCGTGGCCTCCACAGGGAGGCCTGGCAGCCCTGTCCCCCTTCCGGCCCGAGAGGTCTGGTTGTGGATAAGCGGGTCCCTTCAGGGTCCCCGGGATGGGATGGAGCCTCTGTTTCCGGGCTGTTTCCGGGAGGCATTTCCTCCTCCAGCACTGGCACCCTCCCCCACGCCGGCCGCCTCCCTCCTGCCTTCTGGGAGGAGGGGCTGAGGGGAACGGCCAGGCCTGGGTACACACACACACACACACACACACACACAGAGACACATGGACACACACCAGACACAAAGTCACATACATACACAGTTACACCCATACACACAGTCACAGTGCAGATCCCCTGATGACGTCTGTTGCCCCTAGCCACGCTGGAGTCCCCTATCCACCCCCAAGCCTCATCTTCCCCCCAGACTCACCCAGACCTGGTCGTGGTCCCCCCAGTGCCCTGGGCAGGTCACACCTCCTGGCTGCCCCCTGGGCTGGGCCACAGTCCCAGGTGCTCTCCCCCGGCCCCGTCCTGCCCCATCAGACCCTTGTGTGCCCTCCCCCTCCAGCCCCCTCTCCTCCCCATCCCCACCCACCTATGCTGGGTCCTTCAGCACTGTCCCCCATACCCAACCTGAGCCAGAAGCACAAGGAGGGGTGTGAGGTCATTGGGAGGAGGGGCCCAGCCTCAGAGGACAGTGGTGAGGACTTGGGGAGGGGGGAGCAGGAGAAGACACTGCCACCAGGACCAGAGCCACAGAGCCACTGTGGGAGGCAGATTCTGCACCAGCCTGGCAGTGGGGCAAGGAGGAGAGGGATAGGACTGGGGGAGGGGGGTTCCAGCCTCATTTGCAATGAGAAAGCTGCCACCTTGGCATGGGGGGGGGGGTGGTTTAAGGCAGGAGGGGGCTCAAGGGAGCCCGACCAGGAGGGGTTTAATCCAGAGCTGATCAAGGCCTCCGAGGACGGAGTAGGCAGGGGTAGGGAGGAGGGAGTTTTGAGGGGGCTAGGAACAGAGGGAGGACATAATCCAAGAAGGGTTGGCCAGGGGTGGGGAGAAGGGCAGGGTTTCTTCAGTGACCCTTGAACTCCAGACCAATCCAGCTCCTCCTCACTGCCCTCTCCCTCCCTGCCCAGGCTCCAAAGAAGAAGCTACTGAGGCCCAGAGAGGCCCACACACAGTGAGCGGCCGAGGGAAAGATCCCCATAGGGGTCCGACACTGCACCACCAACTAAAACCCATGAAAGGTAAAAAGAAAAAAAAAAAAAATCCAGGGCTGGCCCCATGGCATAGTGGTCAAGTTCAGCGTGTTCCGCTTCGGTGGCCCAGGTTCGCAGCTTTGGATCCTGGACGCGGACCTACACCACTCCTCGGCCACGCTGTGATGGCGTCCAACATATAAAGTAGAGGAAAACTGGCACAGATGTTAGCTCAGGGCTAATCTTCCTCAGCAAAAAATAATAATAATAATCCAAGGGGTAGATATCAGCCCTTGGGAACAGCAGGGCCACAGAGTGTCTGAGAGTGAGCTCCCCATCACTGGAGGGGTCCAAGCAAAAGTGGGGAATGTCAGCTTCTAAGTCGTCGTCTTAGAGAAAACCTGGCTCCATCCCTTAGGAGCTGAACTGCCCTGTTTGGGGATCGACTCTCAGACTTGGCCAGGCTGCAAAGAAAATAAGACAGTGTGTGATTAAGTGGGAAATTGCACAGAAGAGGAGGAGGAGGGCGGAGACGGGAGGGGGAGGAGGCTTTGGCACAGGGTGGCGGCCCAAAGTGGTGTCTGTGGCGCGGGCTGGTCTGGGGCAGAAGCCGGAGAAACGGAGACCTGCTGTGCAGCCCTGAAGCTTCAAGGAGGAAGAATCTGAAAGGAAAAGAAGTAGGTCTAGGGGCCGGGCTGGAAATGTAGGGTGGAGGAGAGGTCACAGGGATAGGGACCACGACGTGGGGGTTTCCAGCCCGCTGGCATGGTGAATAGTGCTACGCAGGGCAGAGGGCCCAGGATGGTCCAGGGGGAGAGGGGACCAAGCACTGGCCTCGGGTTTTGTCTGGGTTGAAAATTCACACCGGCCACCACAGCCTTCAAGTGTGTCCTGTTCCAGCCTCACCTTGCTGCCCTCCTGCCCCTGCCACGCTGGCCTCTGTGGTCCTGGGTCCACACCAAGCTCCTCCCTGCCTCCGAGCCTTTGCTCGTGCTGTTCCTCTGCCTGATACACCTTCTCCTGTCTCTTCCCATGATTGGTTTCTTCTCGTCCTTCGCACCTCCGCTTCTGAGCCTCCCCTTGACTTCTGAAGAAGCTGTCACATCTGAACAGCTCTCATTCATTTGACTCTTCGTTTACTTGTCTGTCATCTGTCACTCCCAGGAGACTGAAATGAAATGAAATGGTGTGAAAATGCTCAGGCCAATAGCTAGCTAGTAGTAGGTGCTCACAGAATCGAGGTCCTTGCCTGTCTTAAGAGTGTAGGGAGGATGGGGGGACGGGGGCAGGGGGGCTACTGACTTAAGGAAATGCGTTCAGTGTCTTCAAGCCAGAGGAAATGCCTTGGGCATCCTCAGAGCTGGGGGTGAGGGGCGGCAGGACCAGCCCCCCCTGACCTAGCTGCCCACTCCCAGGAGCCCGGTGATGCTGCCCAGGCTGTGAACAGGGAAGGCGGCGCTGTGGGGGCTGCCGGCAGCCAGGGCCGGGGAGAGACATGTGGACACGTGGCCTCTATGGCTCCCGCCTGCCAGATCCTCCGCTGGGCCCTCACCCTGGGGCTGGGCCTCACATTCGAGGTCACGCACGCCTTCCGGTCTCAAGGTAGGGGTGGTCCAGGGGAGGTGGTGGGGAGGAAGCAAGGGGCTGAGGAGGGATCAGTGGGGCTGGGATGGTGGTGATGGGGGGTGGGGGAGGTCCTGGGGTCAGTGAGGCCAGAGTCTTACAGCCGCTGACCTGGATTCAGAGGCCAGTGAGACCAGCGTCACTTGCCCTGCAGCCAAGCAGCCAGGACACGGGTCATTCCCAGGGCCCACCCCAGGCCTCTGACCCTTGCCCACAGATGAGTTCCTGTCCAGTCTGGAGAGCTATGAGATCACCTTCCCCACCCGAGTGGACCACAACGGGGCACTGCTGGCCTTCTCGCCCCCGGCCCCCCGGAGGCAGCGCCGGGGCACAGGGCCCGCGGCAGAGTCCCGCCTCTTCTACAAGGTGGCTGCACCCAGCACCCACTTCCTGCTGAACCTGACCCGCAGCCCCCGCCTTCTGGCAGGGCATGTCTCCGTGGAGTACTGGACTCGAGAGGGCCTGGCCTGGCAGAGGGCCGCCCGGGCCCACTGCCTCTACGCTGGCCACCTGCAGGGCCAGGCCGGCAGCTCCCGTGTGGCCATCAGCACCTGTGGGGGCCTGGTAAGCAGAGGGCTCTGGGAAGCGGGGGGGGAAGTGCCCACAAGTTAGAGGGTAAAAAAAAAAAAAATTTCTAAATATAGGTCAGAGAGGGAATCATAGAGGAAATTTTGAAAGCATTTTGAGCTAATCAATATTTTTAGGATGCAGCCAAAGCAGTACTTAGAGGAAAATGTGTAGCCTTAGGTCAGGCTGAAAATTAATGAGCTGAACCTCCCTCTCCAGAGATTAGAAAAGAAATAGCAGCATACACCCAGGAAGATAGGAAAAACGAAATCATAAAGGCAGAGATAGGGTCTCGGGGGTCTTAGGAACCAGGAAGTGATCTGAGCCCTCTGTCCCACTCCCCACCCCTCAGCACGGCCTGATTGTGGCAGACGAGGAAGAATACTTGATAGAACCTCTGCAAGATGGGCCAAAGGGAGCCCGGGGCCCAGAGGAGAGTGGCCCACACGTGGTGTACAAACGTTCCTCCCTGCGCCACCCCCACCTGGACACAGCCTGTGGAGTGAGAGGTACGTCTGTCCTTTGGGGGATGGGCAAAGGGGCCGCATGTCTTTGCCTTGAGGCAGAGGTGGGCAGCAGTGTCTCTCCATCCAGGTCCGCAGGCAGCTGCATGTGGGGAGGAATGGCAGACAGTCAGACGACAGGGCAGGAGGGCGGAGGAAGAGCCCATCCATCACCTCCATAGTCCAATGGTCCAGCAGTGAGTGAGACAGGCAGCTGGACAGCCAGACATGCTCATGTGTAAAACCATCTGTCTCCAGGATTACCATCTGATCAGACGGTTACACAGGAGGGTGGTTGTAGCAGATACTCACACAGTTGCACGATGAAAACACCAGGCAGAAGAAGAGCTCACCCACCGTTCAGAACTTCTTGCAGGAAGACAGCTGTGCAGTCAGACACTTAGGAGATGAGAGAGTAAGAAAGCTAGACAACAGAAAAATATTTACCGGGACACTCACAGCTGGAAAATCAGATCGCTGTGCGGTGGAAATGCAGAACACTGAGTTGTATAATCCAGGAGTCCGAGAGTAGGATGCTGTGGCAGACATACAACCACAGTTGGTTGCACAAGCAGAAAAGTGGGTGGTGTCACAGCTGGGTGGTAGTGAACAGTCAGGTAGTAAGACCATCAGGGCGTTGGATTGTTCTAGAGACATAGGATTGGGCAGTGCGTTGATTAGAAAGTTGCACAGTTGCGGGCAGGCCCGGTGGCCCAGCGATTAAGTGTGCGCACTCTGCTTCAGTGGCCCGGATTCGCAGGTTCGGATCCTGGGCACACACCAACGCACCACTTGGCAAGCCATGCTGTGGCAGCATCCCATATAAAGTGGAGGAAGATCGGCACAGATGTTAGCCCAGGGCCAGTCTTCCTCAGCAAAAAGAGGAGGATTGGCATTGGATGTTAGCTCAGGGCTAATCTTCCTCACGAAAAAAAAAAAGGAAAGTCACACAGTCGGAAGACCAAGAAGTGATACACGGACACGACTCCGGCAGTGAGGCTAGTGGCTACACACGTACGCTCAGGCAGTGGAATTGTCAGAAAGTTGTACGGTCGTGCTGAATGTTGTGGGGTGCTAGGCAGCTGTTCAACCAACCGGTTTGGCCGTGGGGTAGACATGTCATTGTAGAACCAGGCATCCGGGTGATGGAGCATCCGTAGAACCAGACATTGTACAACCAGAATACGCAGTAGCAAAAGAATGACATTGTGACAGCCGGGTAGACCATCAGACAGGTAATTAGCCAATAAGTGCAAGCACCAGAATGACCAGCAGTTGTCCATCCAGACGAGAAACCGTGGAAGGGGCGGCCGTGGTGGCTGCGCACCCTGAAGCCGCCGCCTGCCAGGCCGCTGGGCAACGAGACAGAGCGTGGCCAGCCAGGCCTGAAGCGCTCGGTCAGCCGGGAGCGCTACGTGGAGACCCTGGTGGTGGCGGACAAGATGATGGTGGCCTACCACGGGCGCCGAGACGTGGAGCAGTACGTGCTGGCTATCATGAACATTGTAAGTGCCTCCCCCTCCCTGGGCGTGGAGCCCTGAGAACCTGGAGCCAGCCTCCAGCGGTCAGGAAAAGGGGTGTCACCATCCCACCCCCATCCCTGACCTGAGGCCGGAGAAACAGAATGGAGGGGGGACAGGATGAGAAGGGAGAGCTGCATGTGACAAGGATGCAGGAGAGACAGCTTAGCACAGTGGCTAGGAGCGTGGGCTCTGCAGCCAGATGACCAGGGCTGAAGTCTGAGCTTTGCCACTTTTTAGCTGTGTGCCCTTGAGCAAGTTACTTCACCTCTCTGCCTTGGTTGACCCATCTGTAAAATGGGTACAACCATAGTATCAACTTCATAAGGCGAAGGTGGATGCGGTGAATTGATAAAGCACTTAGAACAGCGTGTGGCACACAGTGGGTGCCATATAATTCTTTGCTTTAGAAAAATAGACCCGTGGCTTGCAGGTACTTGTTGAGGTTAGCAGTACACATGTGGGCACACATCTGTGTACATGCAGAATTCTCGCTCAAGGGGCCGGCCCCGTGGCTTAGTGGTTAAGTTCGCGCTGCACCACTGGCGGCCCGGGTTCTGATCCCGGGCGCGCACCAATGCGCCGCTTCTCCAGCCATGCTCAGGCGGCGTCCCACATACAGCAACTAGAAGGATGTGCAGCCATGACATACAACTATCTAGTGGGGCTTTGGGGACAAAAAGGAGGAGGATTGGCAATAGATGTTAGCTCACAGCCGGTCTTTCTCAGCAAAAAGAGGAGGATTCGCATGGATGTTAGCTCAGGGCTGATCTTCCTCAGGAAAAAAAAAAAAAAAGAATTCTGGCTCAAGCACCTACCTATAAACTCATACGGGCTGACATCACTGACCCAGACTCAGATATACTCCATGCCCACGCTCGGTCTCAATCAAGGCTCTAGACCTCTCTGAGCCTCAGTTTCTACCTCTGTAAAGTGGGGTTATAATAGTATCTACTGCCGAGGGTAAGAGTTAGTGGGAGGGAAGCCAGATGGAGAGCTTGGCTTGATGAGTGGTGCTCTTGTTTCACTGAAGCAAAAAGGGAAGAGAAAAAGTCTGGCAGACAGACAGATGGCCCAAGATGTTGACAGAACATGGTATCTGATGCCACGATATTCTGCCCCAGCCCTGCCTCCCTCCCCTGGGCTTTCAAAGTTTCCTAAAACCTGCCAGGGTTGGGGATTTCCAGAGGGGTCAGTGGCGGTCCAGGGCTCCAAGATCGTGGCTCGGAATGGCCTCCATCATCTGTGCCCACTCACCCCTGGGTGACTTCTTCCTTCTCTCTGACCACTGTCTCCAGAGCTTCCTGCCCCCACAGTTCAGCCTTCCTGTGGTGGTGCTCAAATTGGTACCTTCAGATGGCCATGGAATGAGGCCAGAGGCGCACAACCCTCGGGCCACCTCTGGGCAGAGGCAGCCAGGGGTGATGGGTGGGGGGGCGTGGAGGATAAGCAGACAAGCTGAGCGGGGGTGAGTCCGTAGAAACGTACTGGCAAGCAACCAGAGCTTTGCAGGCTGGCTTCTCTGGACTTGAATCCCACTTATGGCACCTACAAGCTGCGTGTCCTAACCTCTCTGTGCATCAGTTTGCCCATCTGTAAAATGGGAATGATAATGGTACCTACATCATGGGAAGATATACACAGCATGCTTAGCCTGAGACCCAGCACGTAGTAGGTAGTTGATGCAAGTGAGGTATTGTCATTGTCTTGCTTTTTGTTTTCCATCCTGGGCCCCTCTTAAGACTCGGTCTCTCTTGTTTCTTGGAGGTCAGGTTGCCAAACTTTTCCAGGACTCAAGTCTGGGCAACATCGTTAATATCCTGGTGACACGCCTTATCCTGCTCACGGAGGACCAGGTGCGGGGGCCCCACCCCTCCCGCTGCACGCCAGTGGTGCCTGCCCTCCCCCCAGCGGGGTTGGCTGACACCCATCCACCTCACTCTGTCCATCCTCAGCCTACCCTGGAGATCACCCACCACGCCGGGAAGTCCCTGGACAGCTTCTGTAAGTGGCAGAAATCCATTGTGAACCGCAGCGGCCATGGCAATGCCATTCCGGAGAACGGCGTGGCCAACCATGACACAGCCGTGCTCATCACGCGGTGAGGGGCGGGCAGGGCTCCAGGCCTTGGGCCGGGGGAACACGCGGTCCAGGGGACCGTCCAGGTCCAGGCAGAGGATCACTTCCACTGGGAGGTGGGAGAGGCTGGGACTATTCAGCCGCCCCCTTGGGGAGCCAGGGATGGGGAGGGGCTGCTGGGAGCTTGAGAATGCGGGGAGGCAGGTGTTGGGCTCCTGGGTCATGGATGCATTCATTCACTCACTCTTGCATTCATTCATTCAAGCACTCGTGCCCCAAGGCCAGCTGGGGGCAGAGCATGAGGTTTCCAGTGAGAGGCAGATAGCACCTCCTGGGCAGAGCTCAGCCCTCTCACTGTCCCCCTCTCCTTCCACAGCTATGACATCTGCATCTACAAGAACAAACCTTGCGGCACACTAGGTACCGACGCCCCAGAGGTTTCAGCCACCTATGAGGGCAGTGGGCTGGGTGGCCCTGGCCCTGGTGGTGGGGGAGACCTGGCAGGGTGGGCAGGGATGGCCAGCACAGCCTGGGCCCCCAGCCCCACCCCACGTGCCCGTTCCCCAGGCCTGGCCCCTGTGGGCGGGATGTGCGAGCGGGAGAGAAGTTGCAGCATCAATGAGGACATCGGCCTGGCCACCGCATTCACCATCGCCCATGAGATCGGACACACGTGAGGCCAGAGGCACAGGGCGGGGGGGACGGGAGGGGCTGGGCAGGTCCCTCGGCACCCGGCGGAGCCGACACTGCTCTCCCCAGGTTTGGCATGAACCATGACGGCGTGGGGAACAGCTGCGGGGCCCGTGGCCAGGACCCAGCCAAGCTCATGGCCGCCCACATCACCATGAAGACCAACCCGTTCGTATGGTCATCCTGCAGCCGCGACTATATCACCAGCTTTCTGGAGTGAGGACGTACCCGCCTGTTCTGCCCACTCACTTTGGGGGGGACCCCCTGGAAATCGGGGCTGCGTCTGAGAAGGGTCCCATCGCCCGCAGGGCTGCCCCCCTGGGATCCCCAACCCAGCAGGGGCCCCTGAGCTCTTGGCCTGCAGCCCCCCAGCCTGACAGCTGCTTTCTTCTCCCCACAGCTCGGGCCTGGGGCTCTGCCTGAACAACCGGCCCCCCAGGCAGGACTTCGTGTACCCAACGGTGGCGCCCGGCCAGGCCTACGACGCGGATGAGCAGTGCCGCTTCCAGCACGGAGTCAAATCGCGTCAGTGTAAATACGGGGTAGAGAGAGCCTTCCTGCTTTCCTTCCTGGGAGGGGAGGGGGCCGTGACCACCAGGGGGGGTGGGAAACTCCACATGGGCACCCCCCGCCGGGCAGTGGGGGTGGGAGAGCCGGGAAGGGGAGTGATCCCCCGTGGGGGCTGCGTGGCGTTAGTGTCACAAGCAATCGGACAATGATTGGGAACGAGAGTGGGACCTCCTGGTTCCCCACCCCTGACTTGGGGCTGGGCTGGGCACAGCCTGGGAGACCACCTTCTGCTGCAGCAGAACTAAAGTCCCAGGACCCCTCACTGGGCCATTTTTAACCAAACATCCAGACTTGGTGGAAATAGTTTCCCTGGGAAGGAACCGTCTTCCCCACTTGGCAGAAAAACTGGACAGAGTCGTCCAGGGAAGCCCTCTCTTCACTCCCTGCGTGCCCCACCAACTGGTTCACAAGATCTCCTGGCCCCAGTCCTTGGCTGGATGAGCTCTGAGGCTCCTGACCCCTCCCCACTCTTTCCTGAGATTTAGACTCGGCTCGCAAAGCCCCATCCATGCATAGAGAAGCGAGCCGGGGTCCTACTCCCAGCTCCCCCCAGGTTGCTGGAGGCCTGCTGGCTTCCTGCTTCAGCCACCAGGGGCCACCAGCTCAGCTGGGGTCTGCACCTCCACGGCCTGCCTCCTCCAATGCCCTAAACACACTCCCCGCCCCCTCACGGCCTCAGCCCTAGTAGCCCGGACCCAGTCCCAATCCTCCATGCCCTCAAAACTCAAAAGATCAGAGTT
This sequence comes from Ceratotherium simum simum, assembly GCF_057802395.1. NCBI lineage: Eukaryota > Metazoa > Chordata > Mammalia > Perissodactyla > Rhinocerotidae > Ceratotherium > Ceratotherium simum. The sequence continues at coordinate 11,079,620 of NC_141938.1, read as the reverse complement.
GGGACGATCATGTGCAAGCTAATGCCATGTTAACTCAAAACAGAGAGCAGGCAGCTGTTAAAATGCCCTCCCTTCCTTCCAGTGCAAGACAAGGACACAAACCCTGGATTGACTTATATTTAACTGGCATTCCATTCTTACCCCCATACCCTAACTTGGCTGGTAACTACAGCGCCCTCTAATGAATTTCTAAAGAATTCTGAAGCCACCCTTGAGCGTCTGCTGTGTCCCAGGTATCCTAACAACGATGACAATGGCTGACATATACTGAGCGCCCACTATTTGCTAAGTATGTGATATGTATCATCTCATTGAAACTGTTGACAATCCTATGAGCCCCACATTACAGATGAAGGGACTGGGGTCACAGGAAGGGTACCTTGCCCAAGTCACAATTTGAGAACATGGCAGAGCCGAGACTCGAATCCAGGTCTCTCTATGACTCCAAATTTTATAAAGGGGTGGGGGAAGGGACGAAGAGTCAGAACATCAAGCGTGGACTAGTGCTGGCTGTATGTTGAATTGATTCTTCCTTTTGTTTTTCCAAGGAACATCTTCCTGGCCCTCCTGGCAAAGGGGGGACTTATTGACTACGTGTAAATCGGTCAATATGTGTTAAAAAGCTGGGCTGAGTTCCTGGTTCAGAGATAGCTGTGGTGATTGATCCTCAATAACAGGGCGTTTATGCAAGCCTTTACATATCTGTCACATGCCTCTCTGCCTTTTATAGAGGCGAGGCCCATCTTGTAGATGAAGAAACTGAGATCCAGAGAGAGGGCAATACAGTGGCGGAGCTGAAGTCCCAGAGTGGCCCAGAACTCATTCATATGTACCACAGCACCTCCTTGTGGAGAGGAGGAAAAGCAGGGCTGGAATAGGCAGTTCTTTTAAGAGGTGTCAGAAGTGGGATGCGGGCTCGTGATATTTCTACAAATGGCCAGGAGGACACAAGCCAAAGGAAGCCAGAAAACCAGGCTGAGTTTTTAGTTGAGACGTGTCCTCTGGAGGGGCAGAAGGCAGGGACTCTGGAAGACATTTGAGGGAGCAGGTTTGAGGACAACTCTCCAAACTTCTCATGTGTATGCAGGTGTCTCTCAGAGGCTGACTCAGGAAAATTCTCTTCCTGTGGCCATTGATTGGTCCCATCCCAAATCTTCAAAGCTTGGAAGGATTAGGTTCGAAGAGGAGATTACACGTGATTTTATAAAAAGGGGACAGAAGGATCTCCACTTCTCAGAGAGAAGACCCTGGGGCTAGAGGGTCAGATGTGGCCCCCCTGAACCCCGTGGGGCTTGTCCAGGGATATTAAACTGGGCCTTAAGGGTCAGAGTGACTCCTTGGCGTTGGCCCAGCTTCCTGCCATGGACAGGACTTGTTGCCAGGGCCTGGGCCAGCCCAAGCAGGGTTCAGACAGGAAGAAGGTGAGCTGATTTTTCGCTGGGGGAAGTAGAGGAATACCCCACACAGACCCAGCCTGGCTCTGTCCCCTCCCAACCTTCCACAGATTAAAAGCTTTGGGATTTTCCCCAGCTTAGGTGGGGGGAACAAAGAGAATCACCAGCTGGAAAAAATTAGAGATGGAGCCCTTGCCCTGAGCCATCTTCCAGGCCTGATTTTTCAGAACCACTTCTTCTCCATGGGCTGCTTTGCTCATCCTAAAAAGAAATCCAGAATTCTCTTCATGCCTCAGCAGGTCCCAAGGTTCCTTCTAGAAACTCAGGAGGTACCAGGGGCTGAACTGCAGAGGGATTAGATCACAGACCCTGCGATCAAAGGTCTGGGTGAGAATCCAAGCTGCCCCCTAGTAGCTGTGTGATCTCGAGCAAGTGACCCTATCTGTCTGAGCCTTGGTTTTCTCCCGACAAAATGGGGATAATGCTTAAGAGAGTTGATGGCACATGTAGGCGGGCAGCCTATAGGCACAGAAGAGGTCCCAGGCCGTACCCAGCAAGGGGATCCAAGAAGACTCACTTGAGACTCAGAAAAGGAGCGCTGGGGCCCCACTGCCAAGCCGGCAGTGAGCGGGTCGCCTGGGTCCTTCCAAGCCGGGCGGGCTGCCCGAGGGAGGAGGGAGGGGGGCGAGCCTGAGCGGGCGCCTCGGCCCGCAGGAGGTCTGCAGCGAGCTGTGGTGTCTGAGCAAGAGCAACCGGTGCATCACCAACAGCATCCCGGCCGCCGAGGGCACGCTGTGCCAGACACACACCATCGACAAGGGGGTGAGCGCCGGCCAGGGCCCGCAGCTGGGCCCCGCCCCCTGTCCTTTAAGCCACGCCCACCAGCGCCACAGCGCGCTCTCCGGTCGGTTCCGGCCACGCCTCCTGCCCGCAGGCCCCGCCCCGTGCGCCTCCCGGGCCTGAGGCCACACCCCCTCCCCGTCTCAAGCCACGCCCCTCGGCGTGTCCTAGCCCCTGTTCGTGACTCGCTGCTTAGGCCGCTCCCGTTCTCTGTACGCGTCCCGCTCCCTGGCCGCGCCCCGATGCTACTTGACTGCATCCCGGGCCTCAGCCCCCACCTCCTTGCTCCCCCGTCCGCCCCATACCAGGCGGGGCTGAAATCCCCAGCTGGGGGCAGAAAGGGGCGCCGATCCCCCCGCGAGTGCGCAGAGCCTGACAACCCCCTCCCCATCCCGCGCGCAGTGGTGCTACAAGCGGGTGTGCGTCCCCTTCGGGTCGCGGCCGGAGGGCGTGGACGGGGCCTGGGGCCCGTGGACCCCGTGGGGCGACTGCAGCCGGACGTGCGGCGGCGGGGTGTCCTCCTCCAGCCGGCACTGCGACAGCCCCAGGTCAGCCCTCGGGACCCCTGCAAGGAGAGCGGGGCGGCCCCGGCCCCTGCTCCCCCCGCCCCATCTCCCTCCTGCCCCCCACCCCTTCCAGGCCAACCATCGGGGGCAAGTACTGCCTGGGCGAGAGGCGGCGGCACCGCTCCTGCAACACGGACGTGAGTTCCCCCGGGCCCGAGCCGGCGCCCTCGGCCCCCCTACCCTCGGAAGAGAGGGTAGTACCAAGCCCGCCTCCTCGGGAACCTTCTGGGGAAATTGGGCTGTGGAGGGAGGGGCCGGGGCGCCCTTCTGTCTCCTCTTTTCAGCTTCTCTGCTGTTCCTTTTTTCAATGTTGGGGTTCCCCACGGCTGAGTCCTGGGTGTAAACGAGTCTTATGTGTACAAACCCAATAAGCACGAGGCTACTGCAGGAGGGGGTGCTCAGAGAGTGGGGATGGCTTTTGAGCCAGGGGTAGCCTTCCCAGCCCCTACGTGGGGGGCTCGTGCCTCCCGGCGTCCACATACCCCGCACGCTCATGAAGAATGGGCCTGGCTCCTTTCTCGGCCCTCTCTCTCAAGGAAGTCCCCACGGTCTGAAACCAGAAGCCCAGGCATCGTCCCCAGCTTGCCCCCAACCTCTAATGAGTCACCTAGTCCCACCTCAGATGCTCCTGTTCCTCTAGCACCACTGCCTGGACCTAGCCCAGGCCACGGTCCAGCCTCCTCTGGACGTTCACAGCCTCCTCCCTGGCCTCCCTGCCTCCAGCCTCACTCTTCCAACCCATCCCATTCTGAGAGAGAGTTCTCCACCCTGGGCCTCTGCCCTAACCCCTTTCCCCCACACCTGGCCTCCCTCCCTCTCCCCTCTGGTACCCCCAGGACTGTCCCCCAGGCTCCCAGGACTTCAGGGAAATGCAGTGCTCTGAATTTGACAGCGTCCCCTTCCGTGGAAAATTCTACACGTGGAAGACATACCGAGGAGGTGAGTGGGGGCCTCAGGAGGCTGGGGGGCAGGTGGATACAGCATCGTGGGGTCTGCCCTGAGCCCTCCGCTCACTCAAGGAGCCAGAGTGCCTGGGATACGGCTCAGCGCTGCCTCGACTGGATGCTGGGAACCCCACTCCCTCTACCCAACCTGCTCGTCCTTCTTGGGCCTGGGGTCTGTCCCTCTGGGCCTCACCTCCCCCAGGAAGTGAGTGGGGAGTCCCAGGCAGGCCTGGCCCTCGTTCTGACGGGACCGTGCCCCCCAGGGGGCGTGAAGGCCTGCTCCCTCACGTGCCTCGCAGAAGGCTTCAACTTCTACACAGAGAGGGCGGCAGCCGTGGTGGACGGGACGCCCTGCCGCCCGGACACAGTCGACATTTGTGTCAGCGGCGAGTGCAAGGTGGAGGGGAACTCCCAGAGAGAGGGGAGGGCATGGGAGACCGGGGGGGGGGGGCCTCACTGACACCCCCACCCCCACTGCCCTCCCCAGCATGTGGGCTGCGACCGGGTGTTGGGCTCTGACGTGCGGGAGGACAAGTGTCGAGTGTGCGGGGGAGACGGCAGTGCCTGTGAAACCATCGAGGGGGTCTTCAGTGCAGCCCTGCCCGGGGCCGGTGAGAGACCCCCGCTTCCCCTCTCATGCCCCGTTTGGTGGCTGCAGGTGGGGCTGGCCCCACCCCAGTACAGGATCAGCAACTCCTCAGACCCAGGGACCCAATGGGGTGTCAGAGACCCAAAAAGTTCTGGGGGCGCAGCAATGCCCCAGATCAGAGTCAGGGACTGGCTTGGGCTCTAGTGCCTAAACCTTGGCACTTAATGTGTCCAAGGGGGTGGGGAATCTCAATCTCTCCCCTCCGCCATCCTGGGGGCCTCCTGTGCTTCTGGGGAGATGGGGGGTCGCTCTCCATGGCCTGTGAGCCAAGGGGGCTGAGGGATTCTCTGGGCTAAAGGAAAGGGCTTACCAGGAGAGGGGACACCTGCAGGGTGGGGTGAACTCGAGCCCTTCCAAGCCTTGGGCTGAAGGAGAGAGACCCCAGGGAGTAGGGGATGGAAAGGTGGACTTATGGAACCAAACACACAGTGAGGCCCAAGTGTGGGGCTCGAGGGGACAGTGTAGGGGTCCAGGCAGATAAATTAGGACTCATGGGGGGCACAAGTGGACAGGGATGGGGGGTTCACAGGGACCGTGATCGTCCAGGGAGTAAGTGGTGGAGCCCACTGCAACCTAACTCTGACTGCTGAAGCCACCATGTCGCCCTGTGCCCAAGCCCACTCCTGCTGCTTGTTGGAGGGTGGGGGTGGGCCAGATCATTTTGGTAGATAGCGAGACAGGAAAGTTTGAGTTCGAATCCCAGCCCAGCCACTTCCTAGCTGGGCAAGCTGCTTAGCCTCTCTGAGCCTCAGTTTTGTCATCTGCAAAATGGGCGTGATGACACATCTGCTTCACAGGGCCATAGCTTGGGACGCAGGGGGATGTCCTCGTAAGCGCTTAGGGCCAAAATGGTAGCTGCAATCCTCAGGGACCAGAGATGGGGGAAGCAGGCAGGTGTGGCGGACGGGCTGAGTGGGCAACATCTGAGCTCCGCCGTCCAGGGTACGAGGAAGCCGTCTGGATCCCCAAAGGCTCCGTCCACATTTTCATCCAGGACCTGAACCTCTCCCTCAGTCACCTGGGTGAGCCAGAGATGGGGGAATGAGGACCGGGGATCAGCAGGGGTGTTAGTGTGGCTGGCGTTCTCACCCTTGTGCTGTCCCCCAGCCCTGAAGGGGGACCAGGAGTCCTTGCTGCTGGAGGGGCTGCCCGGGACCCCCCAACCCCACCGCCTGCCCCTGGCCGGGACCACCTTTCAGCTGAGACAGGGGCCAAATAACACGCAGAGCCTAGAAGCCCTGGGACCCGTTAACGCATCTCTCATCGTCATGGTAATGGCCCGGCTGGGAGCAAGGTGCAGGAGAAGGTTAGCATCCTTGTGGGGACTGGAGCTTGACTTCCTTTGATGCCCCCGTCCTCCCAGGTACTGGCCCGGACAGAGCTGCCCGCCCTCCGCTACCGTTTCAATGCGCCCATCGCCCGCGACGCACTGCCCCCCTACTCCTGGCACTACGCGCCCTGGACCAAGTGCTCGGCCCAGTGTGCGGGCGGTGAGGCCAGGCTGGGGCCGGTGGGGGGGTGGGCACTGGTCACCCGGGCTGGCCTTCCGGGCCGGGCGGGGCTGAGCAGGCCTCTCTCCCGCCCCCAGGCAGCCAGGTGCAGGCCGTGGAGTGCCGCAATCAGCTGGACAGATCGGCCGTGGCCCCCCACCACTGCAGCGCCCACAGCAAGCTGCCCAAGAGACAGCGCGCCTGCAACACAGAGCCCTGCCCGCCCGAGTGAGTGCCCCCAGGCCGCAGGGTCGCAGGAGGGACTGAGTTACTGAGATCAGAGGAGAGAGTGCTCCCAGAGCTGGGGTGACAGTGCTCCCCAGGGTGGGGTCAGGGCCCTCCTGGAGTCAGAGGCAGAACAATGATGCTCCCCAGTTAAGTCCAGGTAGTCACCTACCCTGGGATGATGCGCCTCCCCACCGGCAGTGTGGGTACAGAATAATGATGTTCCAGGATGGGGGGTCAGGGTGCTCCCTAAAGGAGCAACAGTCATCCCAGTGCCGGTTTCCCTAACCATGCAGGATGTTGCAGAGGAGGAGATTATGTTAGGGCCTCAGGGTTGGGGCGCCCTGCCCTGCATGCTCTCAGACCCCCGCCCCCATGCCGCAGCTGGGCCGTGGGAAACTGGACGCGCTGCAGCCGCAGCTGTGACGCGGGCGTGCGCAGCCGCTCGGTCGTGTGCCAGCGCCGCGTGTCAGCCGCCGAGGAGAAGGCGCTGGACGACAGCGCGTGCCCGCAGCCGCGCCCACCCGTCCTGGAGGCCTGCCACGGCCCCGCCTGCCCGCCCGAGTGGGCCGCCCTGGACTGGTCGGAGGTCAGCCGCCCCTTCCCGCCCGTGCCCAACCCACTCCCTTTGCAGCGCGGGGCAGGGACTAGGATGCCCATGTGGGGTCATGCCCTCTCCACAGTCATGAGCCCCTCCCACTAGCCTTAGTGGGCCACCCTCGACTGGTCCGAGGTTAGCTGGGCCCTCTTCACCTCCCACTGGACCAGCATCCTCCGTACTCCCCGTGCGTGCGGGAACTGGGGCGCCCGCTGAGCATGAACCGCCTCCTCCAACTGCAGTGCACCCCCAGTTGCGGGCCGGGCCTCCGCCACCGCGTGGTCCTTTGCAAGAGCGCAGACCACCGCGCCACGCTGCCCCCCGCGCACTGCTCGCCCGCAGCCAAGCCGCCAGCCACCATGCGCTGCAACTTGCGTCGCTGCCCCCCGGCTCGCTGGGTGGCGGGCGAGTGGGGCGAGGTAGGCGGGTGCGCCCTGGGGGGCGGGGGCGGGGACCGGGCGGCCCTGCGGCGGCTCAGCGGCGACTCCCCGCAGTGCTCCGCGCCCTGCGGCGTTGGGCAGCAGCAGCGCATCGTGCGCTGTTCCAGCCACACCGGCCAGCCGTCGCGTGAGTGCGCCGAGGCGCTGCGGCCACCCACCACGCAGCAGTGCGAGGCCAAGTGCGACAGCGCGCCCCCTGGTGACGGCCCCGAAGGTATGTGGGGCGGGAGGCCAAGGGCCACCAGGAGGGCCCTGTCTGGAGGAAGCCACAGAAGAGCGTGGGGGTCCTGACCATTGGCCCTAGAACTTCTCCACCCACCAAAATGCCTTCTCTGTCTCCTCCGGATCTTTCACCGTCCCCTCCCCACAAACATTTATTAAGTGCCGCTGTGTGCCGAGCATTTCAGGCACCTGATCCTTCCCGGCACCCAAACTCTGGTCATTCTCCCAACCACCTCCATGACCTTGCCCTGTTTACCTCCACCTGTAGCAGTATTTGCCTAATATTTTTTCTTTAAATCAGAGTTTCTCAGCAGGCACTGTTGACATTTTGGGCCACGTGATTCTGTGTCGTGGGGGCTGCCCTGTGCATTGTAGGACGTTGAGCAGCAGCCCATGCCAATCTAGTGCCTCCCCCCAGTGGTGACAACCAAAAATGTCTCCAGACATCGCCAAAGGTCCCCCGGGGGGCAAAATCTCATCCCCTTGAGAAACACAGATTTAAATACACCCGGTTTTTTTCCTACCTAAGTAAATTTATTTTTCATAGAGAACACTAGATGACTTACTCTGGGCATTGGAACCAAACTGCTTTCACCTTCCACTTCTGTGCCTTCGTCTCCTCATCCATCAAGGGCGGTAAATAATATAGACACTTGAGGGAGTGCCACGTTAGGGAGATGGAAAAAGATAATCCACGAGAAGCACCAGGCCCTGTCATACATCACTGACCGCTAGGGGGAGCCCGCATCCGCTGTCAGGAACAGACTGTCGATTATCATAACCACGAAATACACAAATGCCCTGAAAAAGAGGGACTCTGCTGGAGGTCAAGGTCCTCAGTCTGTTACAAAGGAAAACGAGCAAGGATTACAGCCCCAAAGGATCTAAAGGATCATTGAAAAGGGAATAATTTTCTCGTGATTTAATACTGTGTCCGAGCCACCCATCCTGTGCGCTCTCTCTCTCAAAACCCTCAAACAGCCTAATGACATAGTTACTATGATAAGCCCCCTTTGACAGGTGAGGAAACGAAGGCACAGAGAAGCTAGGAAGCGCTGTGCAGGCAGCCACGTGCCCCCGCGGGGAGGGACTCTGAGACCTGATCCCCCGACCCCCTTCTCCCGCCCCCTCCAGAGTGCAAGGATGTGAACAAGGTCGCCTACTGCCCCCTGGTGCTCAAATTTCAGTTCTGCAGCCGAGCCTACTTCCGCCAGATGTGCTGCAAAACCTGCCAGGGCCGCTAGGGGGCGCGCGGCCCTCGGAGCCACAGCTGGGCGCCGGCTAGGGGGGACCCAGCCTGCAGCTGGCCAGCCTGAAGGAGCCCGAGGGGGCGGGAGCTGGGAGTGAAGGGTGAGATGGAGCCGGAAGTTATTTATTGGGAACCCCTGCAGGGCCTCTGGCGGGGGGATGGAGAGGGGCTGGCCACCCCCAGGGCCCCTCGCCTGACCCTGTCCCAGTTCTTAAAGAGACCCCCTCCGGGGTGGGTTTGAGGAGGGGACAACTGTTCCCCCTAGTGCCCTCTTCACCCACCCCTAGGGAGCCCGCGACACTCCCCCCCTTTGATCGGAATATGTACTGTGAAGAGGGGGGGTGGGGAGGGGGTCAGCCGGTGCCCTGCCCGCCCCCCCAGCACTGCCCTATCCCTCCACTCTGAGCTGGGGGGGGTCTATGTCCGCTATGGGGGAGGGGGGTTAGCACCACCTCCCTACCACCCTCCCCCTGACCAGACCAACTATAGGGGTGAGACAGGGCTGGGAAGATCCACCCCGCCCTCTGCCCTGTCTGCCCCAGGGGGACCCCAACATACAGGCCGCCCCCATCATGGTGCTACAGGCCCTGCCCTGGGGCCCACACCCCTCGCCAGGAAGCCCTACATCAATAAAGTCCTGTCTTGTGTAGATTTCCGCGCATCGGTGTGTGTGTCAGCGCGTCTGGGTCACATTCAGCCCCCGCCCCAGCCTGGATGTGGCCACAGCCACTCACAGGTCGTCCCCAGCAGCCCTAAGGGGGCTTTTACCAACACAGACTAGAGCCCAGTGATTTTAGGATAAAAATACAGCTTCTCACGGAGGCTCTCGAAGCCACAGGGTCTGGCAGCCGCCATCCCGGCCACTACACTCCCAGTCACTCCGCACACCCCGGCCTGCTAGAGGTTCCTCAATCTCCCAGCAATCTTCCCATCTTGGGGTCTTGGCCACAGCTGTTTCCTCTGCCAGGGTACCCTCCCCTCCCCTCTTCGCCTGGTTAACTCCTACTCACCCTGCGGTCTCAGCACAAGCATCGCCTCCTCCCAGACGCCTCCCCTGATGCCCCCCACAAGGTGGGGGTCCTCCCGCCTGCTTATTCACTTTTAGCGCCTGGAGGCATTGCTGAGGTTGGCACACGCCGAGCCCGTCGATGGAGCAAGCTTGCGCGGATTCAGGGAGAAACGGGCTCCTCCCCAGATGTCGCCACTAGGGGGCGCGCGTCTTGGCGACCTCTAGGCAGGATGACGTGTGCCGCCCGGAGCGCGGGGTATCCCTGTCCTTGAGGCTCCCTGCCGGGCTCTCCGAGGGCCGGCTTCTGCCTCGGCCGCCTCCTCGCTGGGGGGCACGGGGAGGTGACAACCTCTGGGAACTGCCATGTCCTCAAATCGCAAGAGGAGACCAGGAGGTGGCCTGCTGCTGTCCTAAAGATCAGGGCATGGGCTGACACCATGGGTCCCCTGTGTGGAGGAAGGACCAGCAGAGGCCGCTCTGGAAGAGGGAGCTTGCTCAGGGATGCCCAGAGCACGCACATCTGAAGCGGTTTTGAAAAGACCTGAGCAGCCCAAATGATTCCTGGGGTCAGTCACGCAGCCAGCTGACCTGCGTGCTGCTTGCTGCAGCCCGTGCCCCTGAGGAGCGGGAGAAGGGGCTTCTGGGGTCTGGCGGGGGCTGCCATCCATCCTTGATCTCTCCCTTCAGGCTCAGAGCCCCAAACAGCCCGCTCCCCCTGCCCTGCCGCTGCTGCTCGAGCTCTCTCCCCGCCCCTGGGCCCAGCTTCCCTCCCCTGTAGCCGCGGCCCCTCCCGCCAAAGGAAGTGAGAAGGGGGCTGTTGTAACAGGAACTAAGGCTGGGAGTCCGGCGAAGGAGCAGGAGCAGGGCCATGCCTGAGCCACCCCCCAGAGCCCCCTGAGCCTACACCCCTGCCACCACTCATTCGGGCGCCCCCCAGGGGCCTAGACACCAGCCCCCACCATGGTAAGTCCTTCAGGGTGGGCCCTGAAGCACAGGGGTGGGGGGGCACCAGCCAGGTGGAGGTGCCCTGGGGGCCACCATCAGAAAGTGGGGTGATGGAGAGGGGCACAGCAGACCCTCTGGGGTTCCTCAGTGCAGCTCAGGTGCCCCCAGAATCCCTCACCAGGGACCAACTCCCATCTGATGGTGGACAGAATGACTATGGGGGACCGAGGATGGAGAAGTAACTGGGGGACAAAGGTGGCCCTGAGGGGTCTCACAGTGTCTGCAGGGATAAGGACACACCCCTTTCTTGGGGCTCGGGGAATCCAGTCTCCAGCCCAGCTTGCTCTCCCATCTCCCTGTGTGGCCTTTGGCAAGTCACTTCCCCTCTCTGCACCTCACTTCCCGGGAATGTCATATTTGGAAGTCGGCTGAGATGTGGAAGATGTTTTGGGGCCCTCTCCGCTGGAACTTCGGAGGGTCTATGGGTTTGGCCACTCTGAGTCCACAGCTGGGAGGGGAAGTTGTGTCCAATGGGCGGTGGGGTGCAGTGGTGGTGTAGTGACAGTCTGTGTGGGTGACAGAGGTGGTCTGGCTGTAGCAAGCACAGAAGTGGGAGATAATGAGTCCCAGTATGCCCACACGGCCACTGGTACCCTTCCGTGCAAGGGTGGCAGGGGACACACTGCAGCCAGAGGCGTTGCCACCTAATGAGGTTGAGATCTGATGGTGGTCGAGGTGATAGGGTTGGGGAAACTGTGACCATCATGGGTCTAGATCCAGCAGCATCATAACACACACACTAAACGAGAGCTTGGGCTGCCTATAAAAGTCATCCCCACAGCCCCGAGCATCTGCAAGCCACTTCAGCTTTCAGTTTTGGTCATTCTGTCCATGAGGGTGTGTGGCTGGGACAGTCACAGAGCCAGTGGTGACAACTGCAGGGTTCCTGGCGGTGGCAGCAGGCAGCTGAGCAAGGCGGAGGCAGGGAGGTGGACCAAGGGGCAGGGATTGTGTTAGTCTGCAAGAGAACATCTTCTCGGGCATCATTGGCCAAGGACCTCTCTGGGGAATTCACAATGAAAGCATCAGTGAGAGCTCTGGGTTTAAGAAAGAAACTCTTCCAAGAAGGATCAGTCCAGAAGGACTTGAGCTCAGATGCGTAGACTTTGATCAAAAGAACATAACAAATGATTTGCTACTTGAAAGAAAAGCAACCCCCGCAAGGAAGCCTTATGAAATGCTTAGTCAATTGTTTGCTCGGCCAGTGGGGTCTGGGAAGGGAGAAACTCACCCAGAGGACCACGGAGGAGAAAAAGAGTGGAACCCACCCATAAGGCCAATACCTCTGTCTAGGGGTGCTGACGTCTTCCTGGAGGGGTGATGGGGGCCCAGAAAGATTCAATGAAACAACGTTCTTAAAGTACTTTACAGAGCACATAAGATGCTCTCAGTACACAGTAACCGGCGCTGCGGGTGAAGCTTACTCATGGCGGGAGTTAGCGATGGCAGTGGGTGGAGGTGACTGGCTCTTGGTTGTTGAAGAGGGGATGCTGTTGAGTGATGGTGGTTGGGTTGGTGCTGTTGGTTGTTGCAAATTGGTGGTAAGAATGCTTCTTGTGGGTGGGTTGGTGGTGGTGATGGTTACTTTTGGTGCCAGCTAACGTTGAACGTTGGTGGTTGGGTGTCAGTTGTTTTCAGCTGGAGGGTTGATCCATGGAATGATGGCAGTTCGGGGGTCACTGTTATTAAGAGTTGGGTGGCATTGATAGCGATGGTTTGCTCTTGGTGGTTCATTGTTGGTTTTGGGTGACGGTCTCTGGAATAATGGTGATGCATTGTCGGTTTTAGAAAGGGGTATTGTTGATTGCTGCTTCGATGGTAGTTGGTTATGTTGGCTATTGATGGCTAGTATTGGGATCGTGGCTGTTTTTGTTGATGGTGGTTGATTATGATGCGTTGCTGGTGGTGGTGGTGGGTGATGGCGGGAAATTGCCGGCAGAATCGATTGTTGTTTCTGTTGGCTGGTGGTGCTAGAACTGGGGTTATCAGCAGTTTCTGTTTGACATCGATGGCAGGGCAGGTGAGCAAAGGCAGAAATTGGTTGTCTTCGTTTGGTGATGTTGGTGACGTGAAGGTCATGGTGGTTGTTTTTAAAGTAGAGACATGAAGGAGGGAGACCGGTGATGTGGCTACTTGGTCGTTGAGGGGCTGTCAAGGCTGGGGGCCAAGGCTGGGGGGAGGAAGAATCAATAAGACCTTCAGTTGATTGGAAGTGAAGGGCGAGGGAGACTGAGGTGTCAGGGACAGGCAGGTCTGCCTTGGGGGCTGGGCCCCCCCCCCAGAGGTTCTTCCCTAAAGAGCAGAGAGAGGCAAGGCCACAGGCTCAAGCCAGCATTCCCAGGCAGCTCAGGGCCTCAGCTCCCCAGCTGTGATGAACAAGGAATTGTCCAGTATCCAGCAATTTGCCGGCTCTAGGACAAGGGTCCCCACATGTTGGATAATGCCCAGAAGGAAACTGAGACCCTCGCCCCACCAAGGGAAGGGGAGACCCTGGGAGCCTTTGGAAGTGAGAATGTTGTCTGGATGGTGTGGGGAAGCGAGGTGTGGCCCCAGAACCCCCACCAAGTTGGGGAGGGCAGGAGCAGGCTCCGGAGGCATGCCAGGTGCCAGGGTGGGGCCAGAGGCCGGGGCTGCTGGAGCCGCCCCGGCCTCTGCAGCTTCTCATCTCCTCCCGGCCGGCAACCACAGCTCGGAGGACCCGGGCGAGGAAGGAAGTGGCTGCTTTGCTGCTCCCTCCAGTCTGGGGCTCTGCTCATCACCACCCAGGAGCAGGAGGCCAGAGCAGTTGGGGCAAATTGCAAAAGCTCCCTCGTCGGGTCCTTCCTCCTGGGCCCGCGCCCTGTGCCTGTGGACTGGCCGCTTTAAGGCTGCTGCCACTGCTGGCAACGGGAGGGAAGCTGGAGTTTCCGCTTGACAAGCTTTGCCTCATTGAATCTGCATAGCTTCCCATTTCCCAGATGAGGAAATTGAGGCAAGCTGCCATACAACCAAAAGTGGCAGAGAATTTCAACTCAGTGGCCCCTGAGGCCACACTTTTAATGGCCACCTTGACCCACAGCTTCCTCCTCCTCCTCCTGCAAGGTGAGAGGCCCCCCAGGGGGTGTACTGACCCGCACATGCCCCCTGCTGCCCATCCTGGCCTCATTTGGAGCTGGGCCCTCCTCCAAAGAAACTAGAATCCTGGTGTCCCACACACACCCAAGGGCTCCCTGGCCCATGGCGCCTGCTGCCGCCACCAACTCTGCTGGGGAAGTTCATGTTGTAAAGCCTGCCTCCTACAGGAAGCCCTCACTGATCACCTCCTCTCTCCTTAGCACCATCTGATGTGGACCTACCGTCTCCTTGGGCAGCTCATTTCACCCGCTCGGGGTAACTGAGTTCCTCAAGAGCAGAATTTAGGCCAGGTCCCCACCTCTCTCCATGCACAATAGGGGCTCAGGAAGAGTGTTCCCTCCAGGGCTCCAATGCCCCAGCCCTACAGGAGCCATCACCTTGGTCACAAACAGGCCCTCGCTCCTTCAGCACCAGAGAAGCCCCACCCTCCTATGCCACCTGCCTTGGGTTGGGGGGCGCCTCTCTGAAGAGCTGAAGTTAGAAACTACCTCCGCCCTCCCACCCCAGCCACCTCGAGCCCCTGACTGTCTTTCACAAGAGCTTCAGCAGGTTGAGTCATACTCGGCTTGCGGTCAACTGTGACCACAACCTCTTCATTGCACCCCCACCCCCAAGGAACAGACTTAGGAACAAACAGTTTCGACTTGACCCGTGGAGACCTGGGGGCCACAGAGAGAGGGATACCCATGACACAGGGCTGGAGACAGTCTCTTCCCAATGGCACTTCATTCATTCATTCATTCATTCATTCGTTTGACAAGTATATATTGCCCAGCTCCTATATCCTCTGTCAAACACCAATCGCTTCCATGAATTGGTCTTAGGGCCACCAGCTGTCATTCCTCAGGCACCCCAGCGCGTCTCATCTCTGCCCTGGCTCATTTACTCCTCTCAGCAAACCCACAGAGGAGGTTTATTATGGAATCCATTTTACAGATGGGGAAACTGAGGCTTGGAGAAGTGAAGTGGCCTCCCTGGGGTCACGTAGTCAGTCACCTGGCAAGCCAGGCCTCACACCTGATCCCTCTCAAGCTCAAATTCCTGACTGTTCTCCCACACACTGCACCCACTTGAGCAAAACTGCCTCCCTCTGCCGCAAACAACCGCGGATTTTGTGATTGCATGGAGCTCAGAGTGGATCTGGGGGTCCCATGCCTGAGGAGGAACACAGAGGGAGGGATGGCTGGGGATGCAAGAGGCAGAGGGCCACTCAGCTGGGGGGGGCGGGGAGGGGGACAGGAAGAGGAACTGAGTTCTGGGGCCAGGAGAGCCAGCTAGACACAGCCGGCCTTGGGGGCCTCTGACCCCAGAGAAAGGAAGCAGCTTTGAGGCTCAGCTCAGCCTGAGAGAGGCCCAGGAGCGTGGAGATCGGGCTGACCCCAAAGGGGAAACCCTGGACTGGACCAATCTTGTCTCCGCCCCATCCTCATCTGACCTGAAGCACCAATCCCGGCCACTTCCGACCCAGACCAGGCTGGGGACGGACAGCCTCCAGAGTCCTCCCCCAGGTCTTCCCTTCATGCTGTGTGACCTTGGGGAGGACACCTAACCTCTCTGTCCCATCGTCTTCTTGTCTGCAAAGTGAACCTAGTCATAGTACTGACCTCAGCATGTGTCGAGAGGATTAAATGAGGTAATTCACGGAAAAAGCTTAGACCAGAGTCTGGAGCAGAATAACACCCAGTGGGGTGCTAACTATTATTGCGATTGTTGTTGTTTGTTACCATAGTTACCACCCCAGGCCCCACCCCTCGAGCTCTTCAGAGAGAGGTTCCGCTTCCTGTACCCTCCTCTGTGCCCACACCCCGACCTGGCTCAGGGAAAGAGCAGACCGCCCTCGCCTTTTGTGCCCCACTGGCCGTGAATGACGCCCCTTCGCTCCCAAATTTCATCATCTCCTCTCATCAACACACTCTGGTCTCTCCATCTTGAAAACGGGAAATAGGCTCCCCTGACCCCACCCCTCTTCGAAGCCTCTTTCCCTCTTCCCCTTCTCAGCCAGACTGTCCAAAAGCCGGCTTCTAGAAGCCTCCCAATCCCACTTCTGACCCTGAGGTCGCCAACGCTCTCCGTGGGGTCCCCGGAGCCTCCAGTGAGCGAGGATGCTCTTCAGTAGCTTGGGGTCCGGACGACGGCTCCCTGCTTCTCCCACCCAGCCTTGTCACCTCCAGGCCTCCCTCTGCCCTGGCTGCCTCTGACCTCCCGGGTGACCTCCTGCTCAGCCTCTGTGGTGGGCACCCTCTCCCCGCCTCGGCGCTGCTGCCGCAACTTCGTCCCTCCCTCCCCCTTCCCGCTGCCTCCCTGGGTTCTTAGCGCATCACACCGGTACCCCCTTCTTATGACAAACGTCTTGGCAGGCCCCCTGAAACCTTGACATGAAATTCACAGACGGTGAAATACACCAATTCCCCTTGTTTCAAACGTAATTAACGGGATGCCCTGTAATGCGGAGGAGAAAGTCATTTAGGATAAAATGTGTGCACAAAGATGAAAGGGCTCAGGCCAGGGGCTCAGGGATGCCCACTGGAGCCGCCAGCTGCTCACACCTGGACACAGGTGTATCTCGATGAGCTGAAAGCCCCCCGCAGGTCGGTGCTGAGCGGGGTGCCGGCCGCGTTAACGCCACGAGCCGCGTGAGCTTCCAAAATGCTGAAAACTCAGTGAAATCTGAACAAAACTAAAATCTCCCTTGATATAGGTAGTCACATTGCTGGAAAACGCAGTGGGTATCAACCGTGCAAAGAAATTATAGATTTTCTCTTTATACGTAAAACAGAATTTGGTCCTAGGTTCCGATGATTATAAATAAGTTTGTCACTTACGTGAACATCTGCTGGGGTGGCGTGGGGGGCTGCGGGCAGGACAATTATTTGTGTGAAAATTTGGCACCTGTGGCCCCCTGAAAATGCCAGTCTGTCCCCATCCCTGGGGATGATTCTTAAAGCGCCCCCAGGAGCAGTACGGCCCTGCTGAGAACTCTCCAAACCACTGACAATCAAGTCCAAATCCCTTTGCTTGGCATTCAAGGCCCTTCAGGACCTGGCCCTGGCCGACCTCCCCTCCATTCCTTCACGCAGTGCCTCATTCCTTTATTCATTCATTCACGTGAGCCCTGGCGCCTTGTCCCACCAGGCATCACCTGAGCCCCTGCCCTCAGGAGCTCAGACACCAGAAGATGCTGCTAATGTGAGTGATGTCCAGAACGTGAACGGGGCTGTGGTGAGGGTCGCCCGGGGAGAGTGGGAGTCCAGAGGGAGCACCTGACCTGGTCCGGGGTCAGGGAGGTCTTCTCAGAGGAGGCGTCATCTGAGCTGAGTCTTAAAGGATGGATTGGCATTAACTGGGCAGGAAGGGTGTTCGGGGCAGAGGGATCAGCATCTGCAAAGGTTCAGAGGCAACTCAGCAAGGAACTGAAAAAGTTCTTCCCGGAAGACTTATGTTACCGGCACCCAGTAGGTGCTCAAGAATTCTATGTAGATGCATGAATGGGAGGGTGAGGGGAAGCCGCAGATGGGTTTTCAGCCACCGAGAGATGAGGTCGGATTTGCCATACGGAAAACATTCTAACTACTCAGGCTGGAAGCAGTTGGAGGGGTTCACCTGGCCTGGTGCTCCCTGTCTCCCTGCTCTCGATATCCCTTCTTGACTTTCAAGTCCCAGCCCAACACCCCTTGGGTCCCAGCCCCTCGTGGGTGTAGACACAAGAGCCCGGCCTTGGCTGTCAGAGGGACCCAGATTCGAATCCGACATTCTTGGAAACAGCTTAGCTGTGTCCTTAGTAGAGAATCAAGCCACTGCACTCTCAAGCCTCAGTTTCCCTCCTAGCCCTCACCCCACTGAGCCGCTGTGAGGATTGCTGATAATATTGGCAACACCCACCTCCCCACCCCAGCGTCAGACATGTCATGGGTACTTGGTGACGTTAATTCTGTCTCGTGCCGCTCTGCCAGGGCCCATCCCCACCACTGCTCGGGCTGGGGAGGAGCGCCAGCCCCCAACCCCACTTCATTCTCCAGAGCAGTTAATCCCTCACATCAGCCCTGGGAAGTGAGGCCGCTTCTCCCATTTTACAGATGAGGTCATTGAGGCGCACAGCAGTGTCAGGTCACCCAGCCAGGACTAGAACCCAGGTCTGCCCCATCCCAAAAGCTGGGCTTGTTTAATGTCCATGGATTCCTCTGGGAACCCTCCTCCGGCTGTCTGCGTGTCTGGAATCTGACCATGCACCTCCCTTACTCAAGAACTTTCCATAGCTCCCCAGTGCCTCCAGGAGAGACTGCGCCTCAGCCACCTCTGCCCTACAGTTCCCCACACTGACCCCCTCCTTGATCCCTGCCTGAGTCCCCTCTGCCCAGCATGCCCGTCTCCCTTCCCTGGAATCGCCTGGCAAATGCCCATCATCTTTGAAGACTTGACTTCAATTTCCAGCATCCTTTGCTCTTGGGGTTCTCCTCTGAAGCTGGGTTTCTTTCTTCACCCTGTTCCTTGTGCATTCGCTAGATCCTCCCTGCTGGGGCTGAGAAAGGACTCAGTCCCAGGCCCTGCCCTCCAAGAGCTCCTGGTCTGGTGGCTTCCTGGAGGAGGGGCATCATCCTAGCCCGAGTGCACCAGACGGGGGCGCTCCAGGCCGCCATCACTCTGTTGGCCAGACTCCTCCCATGGCAGGGGTGTACTGAACGGAGAAAGAGTGGGCCTGAGAGAGCCAGCGCGTTTCAGTGTTTAAAGTTCTTGATGAGTTCACTTGGGCTAAAAGGATAGAACATTCCAGAAGGACTTCCTGGAGGAGGAGTCTTTTGGAGAGCCTGTGTCTGAGTCTCCTCCTTGGGGCCTAAGAAAGATACCATCTGATGAAAAGCTGAAATGAGAAGGAGAAGCAGGAGCCTTGGAAGGTGCGGGAGCTGGGGAGGGGGAAGACCGTGGCTGGGGCACAGGAAGGCTGAGGCGCAGGGTCACAGCTGGGCACGGAGGAGAGAGGTTACAGCCACGTGGCGGCTGAGAGGATCTCAGAGGGACAGGCTGGGGTGCTTGACCACGAGACAGGAGCAGGGAGTGGGAGGAAGGAGGCCATCTCGAGGTGGAAGGGGCGGGCAGTGGATCAAACGCCATGGAGAAGTCATGGATGCAGCCTGGGCCTGGGTGGGGAGAGGGGCTCAGGGAAGTGAGGAGCAGAGAGTCTGAATGGGAAGTGAGAAGGAGGGTGGGCCGACTCCCCCATCAAGCCTTCCCCTGCTCCCTCATCCCCTCCACAGCCCACTGGAGCCCCAAGAACACTGGGGCCCCACTGGGCCCAGCGTCACTGTCTCCTCCGTGGCAGCGGGATACTGAGTGGAGGGATGGGTGGACAGAGGGACCAAAACGGAGGGCTAAGGGATGCATCCGAGCTGTCGTCCCGTCTGGCCGCCTCCTTTGGGGCAGGGAGCCTGGTGTCCCCAAGATGGGGAAGGAGGAACAGAGGTGGCAGAGGTGGGCAGAATCAGCAGCGGGCAACGGAGGTGAGCCAGGCGGGGGTGCTGAGGCAGCAGCCCCTGCGGCGCCCCCCTGCAAGGGCTCACCCCCATCCCGCCGCCCCCACCCCCAGGGCAGCAAGGAGCGCTTCCACTGGCAGAGCCACAACGTGAAGCAGAGCGGCGTGGACGACATGGTGTTGCTGCCCCAGATCACCGAGGACGCCATCGTGGGGAACCTTCGCAAGCGCTTCATGGACGACTACATCTTTGTACCCTGGGCTGTGGGCGGGGGCGCGCAGAGGAAGGACAGAGGGACAGGAGGATGACTGGCCGCTGGAACGAGGGATGGAGTGTGGATGGATGCGGGGAAGGATGGCAGAGGGACCGCAGCACAGAAGCGGCACACAGATGCCTGAGCAAATGAAGAGAGGGAGGGATGGGCAGTGAGAGCCCCAGGTGGTAGGACAGGGGACAGATGGAGTGAGAGCAGGGCCCTGGTTGGGGCAGCTGTGGCCCCTACTGCTCCCTCTGCCCTGGGGTAGCTCAGCCACAGCATATCCCATTTCCTCCCATTCTGGACCCAGTCTCGTTTTTTCCTGAGACCCAGGGTGCATCCGAGTATCTCTATCTTTTCCTCTGGCCAATGGGGTTCTAGGAGGGCCCAGGGGAGCAGGATGAGGGAACAGGGGCCCATGAGGGACAAAGCCAGCCAGGACACCACATGGCCCTTAACCACCCCCCAGACCTACATCGGCTCCGTGCTCATCTCCGTCAACCCCTTCAAACAGATGCCCTACTTCACTGACCGCGAGATCGACCTCTACCAGGGCGCGGTGAGGCCGGGGCCGGGTGGGAGGCACAGCGCCAGGACCCCCTGGCCCCAGCCCTGGGCTGAGACCTGACCTCCCCCGCCAGGCCCAGTATGAGAATCCCCCGCACATCTACGCCCTCACGGACAACATGTACCGGAACATGCTCATCGACTGTGAAAACCAGTGTGTCATCATCAGGTACAGAGTGGGGGGCCCCAGACCCTCCTACATCATCGCCACCCCAGGGAGGTTTGCTGGGAACTCCCGATCCAAACAGATCCTTGCCGCCCCTCTCTGCCCCCAGCCTGCTTCACTTTCCTTGTCACTATCTGACCCATGATGTATTTTATTTATTCATTCTGGTATTCTCCATTTGCCATCTTTGTTAGCTGCAAGAGGGCAGGGAATTTCATCTGTCTTATTCACTATAGTACCCCCAGTGCCTGGCACACAGTAGGTGCTCAATGAATGAATGAATGAGTGAATGAACGAATGATCAGGCATTAGAAAGGGCACTTCCCCCCACCCCTGGCTGCTGATGGTGCCTTTTACCCACCCGCAGTGGAGAGAGTGGAGCTGGGAAGACGGTGGCAGCCAAATACATCATGGGCTACATCTCCAAGGTGTCCGGCGGGGGTGAGAAGGTCCAGGTGAGGCGAGAACAGAAGAACGGGCTGGGTCTCTCCACTGCGTGGTCGTTCCCCACCCCACTCCTGCCTCAGTCTAGCCTCTTCCCACCCCCACCTGCCTCTTTCCCCAGCACGTGAAGGACATCATCCTGCAATCAAACCCACTGCTCGAGGCCTTTGGCAACGCCAAGACCGTGCGCAACAACAATTCCAGTCGTTTTGTGAGTTTCTGACACGTCTTCCCAAGAATACAGGAAGTACCTGCTCCTGGATGGGAGACTCACTTCCTGTTATGGTCCGTCTCAAAAAGAGTCCCCCACGGGCAGAACTGTGGAGGCCATGACATGTCTGTGTAACATTCTTAAATACTCCCCTGCCTGCAACCAGGCTCCGTCTGTTCCTATCCACATTTCAGGTCCCATTTATTCTTTCTTTCAACAAATAGTTCTTGGTCGCCTTCTTCGTGTCAGGTGCTGTGCTGGGCCTAATGGAAGACAGAATAGGTAAACAGATCTGGATTTATGGTCTGTTTCTGTCACTAGATTTCTGGCTTGGACCAAAAAAAGATGTCACCTCCTGAGGCTCCTCTGTTTTCTCGTCCAGAAAATAATGGGGATGATGTTAATATCCATCTCATTGACCTCCATAATTTCAGTACAGTGCCTGCATATGAAAATGGCTTAACAAATTCCATACACTAATAGGATTATTTTATTTCTCTAAATATTATTAGCTTTTTATTTCCTATATTTATTTATATATTACATATTAATTAATATAAAATATAATTATATATATACTATATATAGTATTAATATATCTTTATATTATTATATATAAAATAATTTTGTATATTTATAAAATAAAATTATAATTATATTTTAAGTATTTTCTCCAACATTTTATTATTAAAATTTTCCTTTTTTTTTTTTCTTTGTGAGGAAGATCGGCCCTCAGCTAACATCTGCCAATCCTCCTCTTTTTGCTGAGGAAGACTGGCCCTGGGCTAACATCCGTGCCCATCTTCCTCCACTTTATATGGGATGCCGCCACAGCATGGCCTGACAAGCGGTGCGTCAGTGCGCGCCCGGAATCTGAACCCTGGGCCACCACAGCAGAGCATGCGCACTTAACCGCTACGCCACTGGGCTGGCCCCTAAAATTTTCAAATACACAGAAAAGTTGGAAGGATAGTACACTGAACACCTGTATTCTCAGCTCCTAGACTCTGTCATTAACATTTTACTATCCTTGCTTTATCATCCATCCATCCATCCATCTTATTTTTTAATGCACTACAAAGTAAGCTGTGGACACCATACCTTTCCCCCCAAGCACTCTGGCATGCAGATCATTAATTATAGTCCAATTTAAATTTGCAGTTCTCTTTTATTTCTTTTGCAGTAACATTTGCATACAGAAAATTACATAAATCCAAAGTAGACCATTTGGAAAAATGCATATACCTGTGCAACTCAGACCCCTATCGATATACAAAACATCACCATCACTCCAGAAAGTTCCCTCCTGTCCCTTTCCAGTCAATCTCTACTCCCACCTTACCCCAGAAGCAACAACTCCTCTGATTTTTTTTTTCACCATAGATTAGTTTCACTGTTCTAGAACTTCATCTAAATGGAATCACACTGTATGTATTTTCAAACTACTGATAGACATAAAAACATGGGTGAACCTCAAAAACATAATTACATTTTATTTTCTATTTTTATTGTTCAATAGAATGAGTATATGTCATCTATGACAGGTGCTTGTGTAATATGATGATGTAACTTGCATTGTTGTTGGATGGAGGTGGCAGAAAGGAGAAATAAGGAGGCTTCTCTGTCTCCCAACCTCTGGCCAGAGCAGAACCCAGTTGGTGTCAGACACCAAAGAAGGGGCTTGTGGGACCCTTGCTCTGGGCTCGGGGACAAGACGTGGGAGACATCCAGGATCGCGGAACCAGTAGCATCCCACAGACACATGGAGGCCTCTGTGTTGTGGTGGAGGGTCTGGGGAACTGGTCAATGAAATGTGATAGTTCTACGTGGCAGGCACAGGGCTGCATGCCCAGAGGGAGAGCTTGAATCATCAGAGAGGGAGGAAAGGGCATTCTGCTCCAGCTAAAGCGAAGGCTGGAGGGAAGAAGCCAGTGAAATCAGGAGCTGTCAATCAGCGGGAGGTGGGGAGAGAAGAGCACGTTGCGTTCCCATGGGGAAGAGGGAAAAAGAGGCCACGCTCATAAGACCCATCCCCAATCCTTCCGCCACCTGCACCCCGGGACCCGGGGTGGGGAGGCTGACGTGGCTCTCTTGGGCTCAGGGCAAGTACTTCGAGATCCAGTTCAGCCGCGGCGGGGAGCCGGATGGGGGCAGGATCTCCAACTTCCTGCTGGAGAAATCGCGCGTGGTCATGCAGAATGAAAACGAGAGGAACTTTCACATCTACTACCAGGTGCAAGGAAGGGGGCTGTGGGGCTGGGCCAGAGGGAGCCGCGCCTGTACCCAGGGGGAGACATGGGAGGGGCAGTGTCCGCGAGCCCGTGACAGCGAGGACAGAGGGCTCACAAGGGCTGTGCCAGCGTAGCGCCAGACGCATGAGCATCGCTCACCCTCCAGCTGCTGGAAGGGGCCTCGCAGGAGCAGCGGCAGAACCTGGGGCTCATGACCCCCGACTACTATTACTACCTCAACCAATCGGACACCTACAAGGTGGACGGCACCGATGACCGCAGCGACTTCAGTGAGACCCTGGTGAGCACCGACCACCACTCCAGCCCTGGGAACCTCCCTGTGTTACAGATCAGGAAACTGACGCCCAGAGAGGTGCAGGGACTTGCCCAAGGTCACACAGCAAGTAGATCGAAGAGCCGGGACAGGGACCCAGTTGTCCTGACTCCCTGCGTCCGTGCTGTGGCCCCAGAAGCCTGACCTAGGTGGGGGACAGGGTCAGGACCCGAGGCACAGGCTCTGTCCTCGTTGTGCCCGCAGAGTGCCATGCAGGTCATCGGGATCCCACCCAACGTCCAGCAGCTGGTGCTACAGCTCGTGGCGGGCATCTTGCACTTGGGAAACATCAGCTTCTGCGAGGATGGGAATTACGCCCGGGTGGAGAGCGTGGACCGTGAGTTGGCTGGGTGCTGGGGAGGGTGGGGTGGAGGCGTGTGTGTGTGTGTGTGAACTGCTTCCTCCTAGTTCGGCCCCCAGAAGGTGAGAACCCACGAAGACAATATCAGTGTCACTGAGCTAAATGGGGAGACGGAAGTGCCCGCACGAAACCCAAGGGCCTGACCGGCTGCCCCCCTCCCCCCGCCCCGCAGTCCTGGCCTTCCCCGCCTACCTGCTGGGCATCGACAGCGGGCGGCTGCAGGAGAAGCTGACCAGCCGTAAGATGGACAGCCGCTGGGGCGGGCGCAGCGAGTCCATCGACGTGACCCTCAACGTGGAGCAGGCGGCCTACACCCGCGACGCCCTGGCCAAGGGGCTCTACGCCCGTCTCTTCGACTTCCTGGTGGAGGTGGGTGCGGTGGGGCCCGGGGGGTGAGAGAGGCACTGGCCCTGGGCTTGGACCTGCTGAGTGGGGGAGGAGGCTTGACTGTCACAGCCTCACCAATCCCCGGCCGTGGGAGGCATCAAGCAGGGGCAGGAGGCGATGAGACGGCAGATTCAGGGGCTCCCTCTGGCTGTGCTTGGAGCCCAGGAAGGAGGGGGCCGGCAGAGCCGTCCAGGCCTGGACTGGGATAGCAGCTGTGGGGACGGAGAGGGGTGGGTGCATTTGAGAGCCCAAGGGGGGCTGTCAGGAGGACAAAGTGATGGCCTGGACGGGGGTGGGTGGGAGCGGGAAGTGTTGAGTGGTGACAATAGTAGCCAGCATTACGTGCCACCAAGTGTGTGCCAGCCACCATTCTGTTTTACGTGCATCGATTTATCAAATTCTTAGAAAAAGCCCTATAAGGTAGTTGCTATTATTAACCCATTTTAAAGATGAGAAAATAGAGATGCAGCGTGGTGAAGGGGCAGAGCCAGCTCTCAAGGCAGGAATCTGGATGTTCCAACACCTGGATTTCTCACACGGGTGATTGATTGGCGGGGGGTGTGCACAGAGCTGGGGAGGGCAGGAGAGAGACTGGTGTGAGGGGACGCGGCCTGTGATCATGCCTAAGAGCATATCAAGAGAGCGGCAGGCTGGCGCTCACCGGCCGTCCCCGCCCGCATCACAGGCCATCAACCGTGCTATGCAGAAGCCCCAGGAGGAGTACAGTATTGGCGTGCTCGACATCTACGGCTTCGAGATCTTCCAGGTACGGCCTCTGCTCCCCCCACCCACATCCTGTCCTCCCTGTGCCCCGCTCCCGGGCTGGCCCAGTGGCCCAAGGAGCCTCCAGCGTCAGCCCACTGAGGGAAGCACCCTCTCCCTCCCTCGGCAGAAAAACGGCTTTGAGCAGTTCTGCATCAACTTCGTCAATGAGAAGCTACAGCAGATCTTCATTGAACTCACCCTGAAGGCTGAGCAGGTGGGCGGGGGCAGCCAAGCGGCCAGGGACAGGGGACACTGGGGTTGGGGGCAGGACCGCACAGGCCGCTGAGCAAGCAGGGGACGCCCCGGCGCCCCATTCCCACCTCTCTCTGCTGACCTGTGTGGTCTCCACCATGAGACTTCCATCAGAAGAGGAAGGCTGGGGAAATAGCTTCCCTCTTCGTTCCGTCAACGATTATTTATTAAGTACCTGCTGTGTGCCAGGCACTGTTTGTGGTGCTGGGGAGACCGCCGTGAACAGGATGGATAAAAATCCCTGCTGTTTTCATTGTACGCCTCCCGCAGAAGCACGGCCTGAGACAAGGATTCAGGGCGAATACCAGGAAAGGAGGGAAGAAGTGAGAGAGGGATTTAAAAAGAGCCCGAATAGGGTGTGTTGATGAGCAGATTATGCTGCAGGCTACTGGGGATCAGTGCTGCTGGGCCCCGGGGGACACTTCGCAGAGCAGAGCTCAGATTTGGCCCACCTGAGGAGCGAGGGACTCTGGGCGTCGACCCACCAGCTCCTCTGCAGTCGAGGGCTGTCAGGGGTGGCACTTCCGGCCTGCCCCTCCCAGAGCAGTGGGCTTTGTTACTAGAGACAGTCCTGAATGATGAGATGGGGGCTACGGGGGGACACCTGCCACCCTCCTTCACCCAGCCTTGTGGAGCGTGCCTTCTAGAAACACAGCACCTTTGCCCAGACACCAGCCCCCATCCCTGCCCCCTCTGCTGCCCCCCAGGAGGAGTACGTACAGGAGGGTATCCGCTGGACCCCCATCCAATACTTCAACAACAAAATAGTCTGCGACCTCATCGAAAACAAGCTGGTGAGGGCCGGGCCAGCCTTGGGGGGGCTCGCCAGGCCTGGAGCTGGGCCTGGGAGACCTGGGAGGGCGGGGGGGGGGGCTATGGCCCCCAGAGGCCCTGGGAGCCTAGAGACAGATGGAGCACAACTGAATTATCCCATCAGCCACCTCGTCCATTCTCTCTCACCTTTCATGTATTCACTCAACAAACATTCCCCCAGGCAGCTTGCTCAGGGTCAGAGGGAGTCAAAGCTGACAGGTCTCCCACCAGGTCATCTCTGACTGGGGCAGAGAGAGGCATGGATCCCTTATGGGGTCCCTCACTGCATCCTGTGCCCCAGCGAGCTTCCCCAGCAGCCCCCCACACACCTGGGCCCCCCACCCCCACCCCCTTTTGCTCTTGTATTTGGAAGTCTGCTCTCCTGCACTCCCCACCTCCCCAGTGAAGCTCTCTCTCCCGCTAGTGGGACGGGGGCGGGGCGGGGCCAGGCTGAGCGGCTGCCGCCTGCCCGGCCCCGCAGAACCCCCCGGGCATCATGAGCGTCCTGGACGACGTGTGCGCCACCATGCACGCCACGGGCGGCGGCGCCGACCAGACCCTGCTGCAGAAGCTGCAGGCGGCCGTGGGCACCCACGAGCACTTCAACAGCTGGAGCGCCGGCTTCGTCATCCACCACTACGCCGGCAAGGTGCGCCGCGCCCCCGCCGCCTCGCAGACCCCAGGGGCCCCCTGCTGCGGCCTCCAAACTTCCTGGAAGGAGCCCCCAGGGACCCCCCCCCCCAGCAAGGGCTGCAGAATTCCACCGACCCCCTTCTCCAGCCCTCCCCCGACAGACCAGAAACATGGAGCTCCTCCCACTGACCCGCAGGAACTGGCCTGGGCCCCCCACTGTGGTCCTTCAGCCAGGGCTGCAGAAACCTGCTGGGCCCTGATCAAGGTCACAGCTCCCCCTTATGGGACAGAACCTCTCCCCCATTGACCCCAAGTT
This sequence comes from Ceratotherium simum simum, assembly GCF_057802395.1. Lineage (NCBI taxonomy): Eukaryota > Metazoa > Chordata > Mammalia > Perissodactyla > Rhinocerotidae > Ceratotherium > Ceratotherium simum. The sequence goes on along the minus strand of NC_141938.1, from coordinate 11,052,674 downwards.
GTCAGCAGACCCCCAAACCCCAATCTGAGTTCTAAGCCCCACTAACCCCCTGGCCCAGGACACAGCCCCCACCCTCTGACTCCAACTTGGAGACCCCAGGTCCGTGGTGCAAGACAGCATCCTCCAAAATGGGCTGGAGCCCCCCCACAGACCCCTACCCAAGGCTATAGAAATCCCCTGGCCTCTGACCCTGGCCACGGCCCCCCTCCCTTAACATGGACAGCAGAGACCCCCAGGGGTCCCCTGGTTATGCTGCAGCCCACCAATTCCTCAAATAAGGCTGGAGGTCCCGTGTTCCCTCAGCCCCTTGGCCGGGTCTGTGGCGAGCCCCCTCACCACCTTGGTAGCACACCCAGCCCGCAAGCCTGGCTGAAGTCCCCAGGGGTCTCCAGCCAGTGCTGTCACCCTCCCCCCACACAGCCCCCCAACCCCCCAATTGACCATGACACAGATACTCAATCTGACCTTTTGACTCCAAATTAAGTAGCAGACCACTGGGGAACCCCTGCCCAGGCTGCAGACCCCCGCTCCCCAATCTGGGCTGTAATTGTCATCTCCTCCTGCCTTGGATCCAGGCTGCAGCTCCGCACCCCCAATCTAGGCTGTAACCCCCACCTCCGACCCAGGCTGCAGCCCCCACCCTCCAACCTTGACTTGAACATCAGACCCCCAGGGACCCCAGGCCCCTGCTACAGCCCTTCTGCCCCCTATTCTGAACCACAGATACCCCCCAGTCCTCTCACCCCAGAGCAGGCCCCCACGGGACCCTTGACCACCTGGGCTGTAAGGCCCCCCACGCCCAGGCCTCAGCCCATCACTCCTCCAACGCCGCCTCTCTCCAGGTCTCCTATGATGTGAGTGGCTTCTGCGAGAGGAACCGGGACGTTCTCTTCTCTGACCTCATAGAGCTGATGCAGACCAGTGAGCAGTGAGTGGTCCCGGGCGTGGGGGCCTCTGGGCAGAACCCCCCCCCCGGCAATGGGGATGGAGGAGGACCAGGGACCACCCCATCTTCCCCAGAGCTCCCAGAACCAGTCCCCACACCACGGACTTTGCGGGGGTGGCTGTGCGGCCAGGACAGTGTTTCTAGTGACTGGTTCTGATGGAACAGTAGCCCCAGGTCCACAAGGGGAAGCTACAAAACCCCAGGAGTAGTTCCTTACGGCCCTCCCAGCGCTGCCATCTGCAAACCCAGCATCCAGGTAGGGCATGGACAGTCTCCCTGTCTACACAGTGAAAACACATCATGCAGTGCATTTTTCTGTATTAATACGTATGGATCCATCTACCTGACCACAGCTGCAGACCGGGTTCCATCTTTTTTTTTTTTTATTTTATTTATTTATTTTTCCCCCAAAGCCCCAGTAGATAGTTGTATGTCATAGTTGCACATCCTTCTAGTTGCTGTATGTGGGACGTGGCCTCAGCATGGCCGGAGAAGCGCTGCCTCGGTGCGCGCCCGGGATCCGAACCCGGGCCGCCAGCAGCGGAGCGCGCGCATTTAACCACTAAGCCACAGGGCCGGCCCCCCGGGTTCCATCTTTTTGGCTTTTTATACCTCAAAGGTTTATTCAAGCTCTGCTGTGTACCAGGCACCATTTGAACTTGCAGGGATGGAGGACGGAACAAGTCAGAGGACACAGCTGCTCTCACTGAGCTGACAGCCAGGCAGGGAGGCAGAAATTGAACTAGAAAAAACAGGCAAATAGAATAATAACATCAGGTGAAAGTCATAAGACAGTGGTTCTTAAAGCACTGAAATGTGGCTCCCACACCAGCAGTATGACCATCCTCTGAGCTGGTTACAGATGCAGAATCGCAGGCTCCACCCTAGACCTAATGAACCAGATCTTGTTAAAATCTGCATTTTAACAAGATGCCCCCCGCCACGTCTCCCTGGGAGCCACGTGCACATGAGAGATGGCGCTTGATAGATCTAGAGCACGCTGTCCAATATATTCCACATCCAACAATATTCAAGCTACATACGTAATTATTTTAATACAGCCTTATTCAGGGACAATTTACATACCATTAAATGCACCCAAGTTAAGAAGTGATTTTTAGTAAACGTGCAGAGTCGTATAACCATCACCACAATCCAGTTAGGCGCATTTGCATTACCCAATTTTGTGTCAATTTGGAAATGCTCCAATTTGAAACATTTGCATCACCCCGAAAAGACCCCTTGTGCCAAATGACAGTTCATCCCCATTCCCACCACCTGTGTACTTTTCAATTTTCTAGTAAGCACACTTAAAAAGTAAAAAGGTGAACAGGTGAAATTTAAAAAAAATGTTTCCGTTAACTCAATATACCCAAAATATCATTTCAACATGCAATCAATATCAAATATTATTAATGAAATATTTATATTCTCCTCTGCCATAGCACATGCTCTTTGAAAGCCAGTGTGCATTTTCACAGTCATGGCGCATCTCAATTCTGACAGGCGCCGTTTCAAGGGCCTCTGTAACCACATGTGACCAGTGGCCACCATACTGGAAAACACAGCACTAGACTTGTGGTTCTCAAAGCGGGGTCTGGACCAGCAACATCAGCATCACCCGGGAGCTTGTTATATATTATCGGGTCCCAGCCCAGACCTGTGAATGAGAAACTCTAAGGGTGGGGCCCAGCTATCTGTGTTTCAGCAAGCTCTCTTGGTGGTTTTAGTGCCCTCTGAAGTCTGAGACCCAGTGGGACAAGTGTCGTGAAGAAAAACTAAGTTGGTAAAGAGGTAGACAGTGAGAAGGGCATCACTCATTTATTCTTTTTTGCTTTCTTTTAATTGTGATAAAATACACATAATATAAAATTTATCTTTTCACCGTTTTAAATTGTAAAACTCAGCGGCATTCAGTACATTCACAATGTTGTGCAGCCATCGCCACTCTCCAGTTCCAGAACTTTTTCATCACCCGGACGGATACTCCGTATCTATTAAGGAGTCCGCTCATTCTGTGTCATGGTGGCCAGAGAAGATCTTATTGAGGACACGAAGGAGGGAGCTGTGAACGTACCAAAGTATATTTAACCAATCCCCTGTTCATGGACACTTAGGTTGTGCCCATCTTTGGCTATCCCAAACAGGGCTACAGCAGCAAGCATCCTTGTCCGTATTTCTTGACACACACATGAGAGCCTGTGCATGTAGGATGGTTCCTACAAGGGAACATGCCCCTGTTGCCTGAGATGTTGCATCACTTGATATATGTTACTACTTAATTTAACTTAATTCTCTTTTACTTGCTACCCAAGTCATGCACGGTCACGGAGGAAGACGTAACAGTGCAAACAAATCTAGGAACCAAAAGGATGAACCCAGCCCTCCAGTTCTCACCATCACACCCCCAACATTCAGGGAGAACCATACTGTGCAGCGTGCCCTCTGGGTCCCAGGCACCTAGGCAGCCCTGCCTCTGGGACAGAGCACCCTAAGGTCCAGCTGCACCTCCTACCCCTCCTCTCCCCCTGCCCAGGGCCTTCCTCCGGATGCTCTTTCCTGAGAAGCTGGATGTAGACAAGAAGGGCCGGCCCAGCACCGCAGGCTCCAAGATCAAGGTGGGCTGGGGAGGGCTGGGTCCCTCTCCCTACCATCCACAGGTCTCTGCCCCTCTCTCTGGCCCCCTCTGTCCAGCAGGGTCTCCCTCCAGCTCTGGGGTTAAGCGATTTGGACCAGCTTCCTTGATGTCCCCCCAGCTCCCTAAATCCAGAGGAGAACCATCATCCTAATAGCTTTTTTGGTCTTTTGGTCATTTGCCACTTTTTTAAAAATTGTGGCAACATATACATAAAATTGACCATCTTAACCATTGTTATGTGCACAGCTCAGTGGCCTGAAGCACATTCACATAGTTGTGTAGCCATTCCCACCATCCATCTCCAGAACTTTCTCATCTTCCCAAATGGAAACTCTGTCCCCATGAAACACTGACTCCCCATCCCCTCTCCCAGCCCCAGGCCCCACCATCTACTTTCTGTCTCTGTGGATGTGACTCCTCTAGGGACCTCCTGTGTGTGGGATCAGACAGTATTTGTTCTTTTGTGACTGGTTTACTTCACACAGCATCATGTCCTCAAGGTCCATCCACGTTGTAGCAGGTGTCAGAATTTCCTTCCTTTTTAAGGCTGAATAATATTCCATTGTCTGGATATACCACTTTTTCTTCTCTATTCCTCCATGGATGGACACTTGGGTTGTGTTCGCCTTTTGACTATTGTGAATAGTGCTGCTGTGAACATGGGTGTCCCATCCTAAAAATATTTTAATAACCATGTATTGAGCACTTTTCAGTGCTGGCAGCCAACATGGGACACTTTACTCATGTGGGACTAGTCCCACCTGGCAGATGGGGAGACCAAGGCTCAGAGAGGCTCAGTCACTGGCCCAGATCACACAGCAGAGCCCTGATCCACACCGGGGTCTCTCTTGCCACACCCCCCACTCCCCTACTTGGAACAATTTCCTTTTTGGTCTCCCCCGAGGGACTAAAATGCACAAGCCAAGGCTGGCCTCCTAGGCAGACACCCACGATTCTCTGCTCCCAAAGTCCTGGTCCCCCGAAGGACAGGCAGAAATGTTCTGGGTGATGTGTTCTCCGGTGCTCAGTTACTCCATCAACAAACGTTTGCTGAGCACTCATTATGTGTGAACCCTAGTCTCTTGTTCAAGGGTGGGGTCGACACACAATATCAAACCTGCATGGTGTCTGCTAACAGAGGTGTGCACAGACCAGAGACACCAGCCCCCCCCACCCAGTGTCTCTCTGTCTCTTGGGTCTGTATCCAGGGTGGGAGGAGAGAGAGGCCAGAGGGTCCCATCTGTGGCCCCTTCACCCCCGCCTTCTCCTATGCCTCAGAAACAAGCCAACGACCTGGTGGCCACGCTGAAGAGGTGCACGCCCCACTACATCCGTTGCATCAAACCCAACGAGACCAAGAGGCCCCGTGACTGGGAGGAGAGCAGGTGACCCCCTGGCCCGGTCTGGCTCCTGGCTGGACCAGTCCACCCTGCCTGTCCTCCAGACCAACCCTCCCAGGGTCGCAAGACCCATCCCAGGACTAACCCAGGCTGGCCCCCAGGACCAGCACAAGACTCCTTAGGGCCCCCGCGTCAGACCCAGCACTGACCAAGACCCCCTCAGACCCTGGGGGTGACCTCAGACTAACTGTAGGATGACCCAGGGACTAGCGGTGTCCCCCTAATTCCCCAGACCCCACCCCTAGAAGTGACCCTGAAACTGACCACAGAACTAACACAGACCCCGCCCCCAGAACTGACTCGCAGGCTGACCCCTGGGACCAGCACCGAACCCCCCTCCCCAGGCCTCAGAACTCACCCCCAAACTGCCCCCAGCACAAATCCAGACCCCTCCCCGGGCCCCAGGTCTGCCCTTTCCGGCCCCCCCAGTGCACCCACCCCCTGCACCCAGGGGACTCAGGCTGCCTTCCCCTCCAGGGTGAAGCACCAGGTGGAGTACCTCGGCCTGAAGGAGAACATCAGGGTGCGCCGGGCCGGCTTTGCCTACCGCCGCCAGTTCGCCAAGTTCCTGCAGAGGTGAGCCGCCCCGCCCGCCCCCGGCCCTAGCCGCGCCCCTGCGGAATAGCGGCCAGCTGGGCCGCCTGCTGCAAACCCTCCCACCCCCTCTGCCCCCAGGTACGCCATCTTGACCCCTGAGACATGGCCACATTGGCGTGGGGACGAGCGTCAGGGGGTCCAGCATCTGCTGCGGGCGGTCAACATGGACTCGGACCAGTACCAGATGGGGAGCACCAAGGTCTTCGTCAAGAACCCCGAGTCGGTAAGTGTGTGCGTGAGAGAGACAGACAGACGCTTGCACCCCCTGGGTGGGCTCGGGTCCTGCTCTTCAGGCCACTCTGTGACCTCGGGCGCGTTTGCCCACCCCTCCGAGCCTCAGTTTCTCCATTTGGAAAGTGGGGAGAGAATGGCCACCCTGCAGGGCTAGGGTGAGAACGGGACAAAACAGAAAGTCCACTGCACAGCGCCTGGCACGTAGTAGGTGATCAGAAAAGCCTAAATTAGCTGGCCGGGAAGCAGGTGGAGAAACACACGGCCACCTGTATGACATCCCCTTGCGAGGAATAGGGACTCAGCTTAGCCAGAATGTCTTTGGTCCCTTTTTCCTTCCTCTGTCTTTCCTCCATCCCTTTCTGCTTTCTTTTTTTTTTTGGTGTGAGGAAGATCAGCCCTGAGCTAACCTCCAATGCCAATCCTCCTCATTTTTTTGCTGAGGAAGATTGGCCCTGGGCTCACATCCGTGCCCATCCTCCTCTACTTTATACGGGACACCGCCACAGCATGGCTTGACAAGCGGTGCGTCAGTGCGCACCCGGGATCCGAACCGGTGAACCCTGGGCTGCCGCAGTGGAGCACGTGCACTCAACCGCTTGCGCCACCGGGCCAGTCCCCCAGAGAAAACATTTTTTCAAAAAAAGCAACAGGGCCGGCCCTGTGGCTTAGCGGTTAAGTGCGCGTGCTCCGCTACTGGCGGCCCGGGTTCGGATCCCGGGCGCGCACCGACGCACCGCTTCTCCGGCCATGCTGAGGCCGCGTCCCACATACAGCAGCTAGAAGGATGTGCAGCTGTGACATACAACTATCTACTGGGGCTTTGGGGAAAAAAAAAAAGGAGGAGGATTGGCAATAGATGTTAGCTCAGAGCCGGTCTTCCTCAGCAAAAAGAGGAGGATTAGCACGGATGTTAGCTCAGGGCTGATCTTCCTCACAAAAAAAATAAAATAAAATAAAATAAAATAAAGCAACAATGACAAGAAGATCAGAAAACCAGGGCAAGGAATCCCCCAGGTGTCTGCGTGGCCACCCGCTTCTATGTGAAGATTGGAAAGCAAACAAGGAGACAGCTGTCTCCAGGAGCTGTATGAGTTCACCAGACTCCCAGAGGAATCCTAGCTTCCCCAGCCAGGGACAACCTGGGGCAGCGGGGAAGGGGTGCTGGGGACAGGGGCAGGCCCCGCTAAGTGCCTCATCGCTTGCATAGTCCTGGCACCTGCTCTAATAGCGCTCAGGAACTTTATGAAGACAACCAGGAGACTGTTGAGATGTTTCCCTTGACGTTACTGTAACTTACAAGTTACTGTAACTCACCAAACCAAAAACATAACCCAGTGGGGTGGAGGCTACAGAGATTTCACAGCTACAAAAATAGCCTCTGTCTTGGGGGGTTGGGATTCTTCATCCCCCAAATTTGTCTGCATCTGCCTCCTGGAGCTTCTCCCTACGGATGCACTTTGCACCAAGAAATAGAGAGAGGCTGGAATGGCATTCAAAGCAGATATTGTTTCTCACAGAAACTTATTATAAACCAAAATTGTTCATGGCTAAAGCTGTGCCTAGAAGAATTTAGTTTGTAACAGATAAGAAAGAAAGGAGAGGGGCCAGCCCCGTGGCTTAGGGGTTAGGTGCACGTGCTCCGCTGCTGGCAGCCCGGGTTCGGATCCCGAGCGCGCACCGACGCACAGCTTCTCCAGCCATGCTGAGGCCGCGTCCCACATACAGCAACTAGAAGGATGTGCAGCTATGACATACAACTATCTACTGGGGCTTTGGGGGGAAAAAATAAATAAATAAAAGTAAAAAAAAAAATTTTAAAAAAAAGAAAGGAGAGGGGGAGGAAAAAAAAAGCAGAGAATGGGAGGGAGGGAGGGAGAGAGAAAGAGAGTCCACCTTGCTGGTTACTGGCAGGTTGCAAAGTCTCACTCTGAAAGAGACAAATAAAAATTGACACTGGAAAAAAAAATAGACAAAATCAAGCTAGCACTGGCTAAGACCATGTAAGGTAAAATCCAATTTTGAGCAAAATTGCAGTCTGCGCGTTTTGAGGTGGGGAAGATGAACTGGCAGGAAATGTGAAATTCACCAAGGTAAAAGCTTGGTGGGAAAATTGGATAAGGAAAGGAAAAAAGACTGAAAATTTGCACAGGAAAAAAATGATCCTGATGAGAATCATTTTAGTAAAATGAAAGCAGAAACAACATGGAAACAGTTTAACGGTGCTGGATCAAAAATGGATCAAGGAATTAAATAACCCTAACGGAGATGGAGCCTTTCTCAACCAAAAAGGCCCTTACGTTGGGAGGATTCTGATTTGGATTTTGTTTCTTGTAAATATGGACTCAAAATATCCTTGAACGTTTTACACACCGGTTGGCCTGCACCGCCCATCATCCCAGGTCTCTGTGGCTGCTGTAGCAAAAGTCCCACACACTGGATGCCTTAACACAATAGAAACTTTTCTCAGGTTTCTGGAGGCTGGAAATCCGAAATCAAGGGGTCAGCAGAGTCATGCTCCCTCTGAAGGATCCGGGGAAGTGTTCTTCCCTGCCTCTTCCTAGCTTCTGATGGTTGCCTGCAATCCTTGGCTTTCCTTGGTTATAGATACATCACTCCAATCTCTGCCTCCGTGGTCACATGGCCATCTCTGTGTATCTGCATCCAAAGTTCCCTCTTCTTATAAGGACACCAGTCATATTGGATTAGGGCCCACGCTGATCCAGAAGGGCCTCATTTTAACTTGATGGCATCTGCAAAGACCCTATTTCCAGAGAAATCACATTCACAGGTGCCAGGTGGACATGAATTTGGAGGGAACATTATTCATCCCAATATGGCAGGATAAGCTCCGATTTGGGGGGCCCATCTTACCCACCTAAGCACACCCACCCTTGCCCTCTGCAGCATGAAGGAAAAGTATTTTCAACTCTTTAGACAGGAAGTGTTCCCCACCTTTTATGAACAGTTATAAACCTCCACAGCTTTAAAATTCCTCCAAGATACATTTTTTAAAGTACGTTTGAACCAAGTGTCTGCGGAATTCTTTTAGTCTTTGCAGGGAACCCTGGGGTTTTTCTAAATAAAGCTCAATTTATTTTCAATACTATTTCCCATCTACACTGATGGACAACACTGTCCCTTTTATCAATAAATTTGTTTGAATTAGGATGTTTCCCAGCCATCCGTCCTACTTCAATTGATCTTTCTATCCTTCGACTAGCACCCCACTGTTTTTATTACTGTAGATTTATATTTTCATATCTACTGTGTTCCTTTCCTTGATGCATTCACTTGTCATTATTCCAAAAGAATAGATATCCTTCACGGCATTTCCACTCTGACTTGCTCTAAAATAGTTTATTCCCTAAGTCCCCTCTGGGCCGAGACTCTTAAGAAACTCAAAAGTTTGCCTTTGCAAAAGCTTCCTTTCCAGGGCTGCCATGTACAGCTGTGCAGGTTGTACACTGCACAACCACATCATCGCCAATCACATCACATGGCCGCCTACATATCAGATTTTCACACTGACAGTATCTTGTTGGTTTTTTAAGATGCATGTTGGTTCACATTTCTAACATCTCTGAAATTGAGGTGCACCTCACACGGATGGCATGCCAAGCTTAATTAGCAGTGGGAGAAACTGTGATGTTATGCCGTTTCTGGCAAGACCACACAGCTAGTAAGTGGCAGAGCTGGGATTTGAACCCAGCAGGACTAATCTACAGTTATAATGTAATGTAGAAGCTTGTGACCCATATTGGGAGGGAAACCTGGATCCAGTCATTTGGAGGAAGACAAGGTGTTTGACCCTAGTGTATGAGCATGTGCACAGGTGCCCATAAGCAAGAGCATGTGGGTGGGGTGGCCCCTGGGGAGACGCCGGGACCCACCACCCCTCCCTCTCGCCCAGCTCTTCCTCCTGGAGGAGATGAGAGAGCGCAAGTTCGACGGCTTTGCCCGCACCATCCAGAAGGCCTGGCGGCGCCACGTGGCAGTCCGGAAGTACGAGGAGATGCGCGAGGAAGGTGAGAGGCTGCGGGTGGGAGGCTCAGGGTGGGGACAGGTGGACATGCAGGAGCCAGGCCGTGACCTCTGCCCCCCACCCTGGGTCCCCACAGCTTCCAACATCCTGCTGAACAAGAAAGAGCGGAGGCGGAACAGCATCAATCGGAACTTCGTCGGGGACTACCTGGGCCTGGAGGAGCGGCCGGAGCTGCGTCAGTTCCTGGGCAAGAGGGAGCGCGTGGATTTCGCCGACTCGGTCACCAAGTACGACCGCCGCTTCAAGGTGAGGCACGAGCCGGGGGCACGTCTGGGTCCTGGCCCCAGCCTGGCACCCCTATCAGAGGTACACCCTCACCTGACCCAGACACGCCTGTCCACAGGTATATATCCACCTAGCCTAGATACACCAGTCCCATCACAAGTACATCCTCACCTGGCCCAGACACGCCTGTCCACAGGTATATATCCACCTAGCCTAGATACACCTTCCCCATCACAGGTACACCCTCACCTGGCCCAGGCACACCTGCCCACAGGTATATATTCACCTAGCCAAATACACCAGTCCCATCACAAGTACATCCTCACCTGGCCCAGACACGCCTGTCCACAGGTATATATCCACCTAGCCTAGATACACCTGCCCCATCACAGGTACACCCTCACCTGGCCCAGACACACCTGCCCACAAGTATGTATTCACCTAGCCTAGATACACCAGTCCCATCACAAGTACACCCTTACCTGACCCAGACACGCCTGTCCACAGGTATATATTCACCTAGCCTAGATACACCTGCCCCATCACAGGTACACCCTCACTTGGCCCAGACACACCTGCCCACAGGTATATATTCACCTAGCCTAGATACACCTGCCCCATCACAGGTACACCCTCACCTGGCCCAGACACACCTGCCCACAGGTACATATTCACCTAGCCTAGATACACCAGTCCCATCACAAGTACATCCTCACCTGGCCCAGACACACCTGTCCACAGGTATATAACCACCTAGCCTAGATACACCTGCCCCATCATAGGTACACCCTCACCTGGCCCAGACACACCTGCCCACAGGTATACGCTCAACTAGATACATCTGTCCATCAAATATGCCCTTAGGTAGCCCAGACACACCTGTCCATCAGATACATCGTCTCTTGGCCAGACACATCTGTCCACAATTACACACTCACCTCACCCAGAAGCCTTGACCACAGGGCCGCCCTTACTTATCCTGGACACACCTGTCCATTAGGTACGCCCTCACCAGTCTAGATAGACCTGTCGATGAGACACACCTTCATCTGGCCCAGATACACTTGTGCACAGGTACACTCTCATCTGGCCTGGGCACCCATGTCCAGCAGGTATACCTTCACCTATTCCGTACCTGTTCACTGGCCAAGACACCCTTTTCTAGCCAATATTCCCTTCCTTAACCTCCTATTTCTTATATAACATAACCACTCATATACCTTCACATGGAGGGACACCCTCACCCGACCTGTCCTTCACCTGACCTGCCAGCACCACCTCTCTGCCTGGGGTTCACCCCCTGGGGCCAGGCTGCCCAGGCCTGGGGCTCCTGCCACCAGCTCTGGTCCTCCATCCTCACAGCCCATCAAGAGGGACTTGATCCTGACACCCAAGTGTGTGTATGTGATCGGGCGGGAGAAGGTGAAGAAGGGACCTGAGAAGGGCCAGGTGCGTGAGGTCCTGAAGAAGAAGCTGGAGATCCAGGCCCTGCGGGGAGTCTCCCTCAGGTGAGGCCCCCATCTGCCCCCAGTCACCCTCCCTCCCCCTTCATCCTGCGCTGCCCTCCTGATACCCCATCTGGCACGGTGACCATCTTACTTGCTGCTCTACCTGCAACTCTCTCTTGGCCCTGCCTGTCACCGTCACCTGCCCCCACACTCACGATCCTTATTAGCCAACAGCACCTGTCCCCTCACCTGGCCCTTCTCTAGTACCACCTTCCCCGGCTCCTTGCCACTTCTCTCGCTTTCCCCCACCTGTGTCACCCCTTACCTGACCCTCACCTGTCACCCTCACCTGTCTTTCCTCCCGCCCCTCCCCCAGCACGCGGCAGGACGACTTCTTCGTCCTCCAAGAAGACGCGGCCGACAGCTTCCTGGAGAGCATCTTCAAGACCGAGTTCGTCAGTCTCCTGTGCAAGCGCTTCGAGGAGGCGGCGCGGAGGCCCCTGCCCCTCACCTTCAGCGACACGTACGCCCCCCGCCATGCTCAGGCTGGGCTCGGCACAGCGCCCCCTCTCCCAGCCCTGCCCGGCCCGGCCAGGATGGGGAGGGGAGCGGACCCCCGCTTGGGGGAGTGGGCGCCCCCACAGCTTCCTCCTCTCCCCACAGACTACAGTTCCGGGTGAAGAAGGAGGGCTGGGGCGGAGGTGGCACCCGCAGCGTCACTTTCTCCCGTGGCTCCGGCGATGTGGCTGTGCTCAAGGCTAGCGGCCGGGCCCTCACGGTCACCGTGGGCGACGGGCTGCCCAAAAGCTCTAGTGAGTCTGCGCAGAACCGGGGGCGGAGCCAAAGGGCGGTCCGGAAGAGGCGGGACCAGCTAGGGGACCAATCAAGCCTGTGGGGGCGGGGCCAGCGAGGGTTGGCCTAGAGTGGGTGAGGGCCAATGAGGGGCAGGTCTTGACCAATGAGTGGGCGAGAAATGTAGAGGGGCGTGGCCACAGGCAATCCGTGAGCCGGCTAATAATAAGGGTGAGCCCTGGACTGGGCGGGCCCAGGGAGCCAATGAGAGGTGGGTCCTGGAGGGGCGGGACCAACTACTGGGCGGAGCCGGTGTTCCACCGCCAAGGTGCGGTGCTGTCGGGAGAGCCAGTGAGCCTGAGGGGGCGGGCTCTGGGCCGGAGCCACAGAGTGGACCTGCCTTGTGAGCGGAGCCAAGAGCCTGGTCCGGCCTGGCTGCCGCTCAAATCTCTATATTCTTTCCCCTTTCCCTTTCAGAGCCTACACGGAAAGGAATGGCCCAGGGAAGACCTCGAATGTTGGCCCCCGCCCCTAGCCGGGCAGCCCCCAGGGCCCCCAGAGGTGAGGGGATGCCCCCACTAAATGTCCCCCCTTGCCTCTTGTGGGCTCCGTGACCCAGGCCAGACCTCCTGTCAACAGGATCTAACAAGCAGAGTTGACTACTCTCTCCTTCTCTGTCCAGAACTGTCTATAGCTCCCCATGTCCCATAGAATAAAGGCTCAGCTTAGTTTGGTATTCAAAGCCCTTCGGAATCTGACCCCTTCTCTCCTCCCATCTTACACTCCTGTCATTCAAACTCCATCTTATTTTGCCAACTTACCCGATTTGTTATTACCTCCAGGCCTTTGCTTGGGCTGTTTTCACTGTCTGTCTCCCAAATTCCCACTCCACTTAAGCTCCTATTCATCCTCCAAGACCCACTCACAAAAGCCCTCCTACAGAAGTGGGTAGGGGAAAATCTTACTCCTGCAGAACCTCCTTCTGGTCCTTTCTAGCCCCCGAGTCCCTCCGTCTGGCCCAGTCCTTACCTACTGGGTTGAGAGTGTGGCTGCCTCCTCCCTCAAACTGGCAACTTGGAGCTAAGTCCTCCTCTAATCCTCCTAGCATCGCCCTGATAAATGCCCCATCATTGCTCCTGCCACAGGCCCGGACCGCAACGGGGTGCCCCCCTCTGCCAGAGGGGGTCCCCTGCCCCTGGACATCACATCTGGAGGGGGCTCCCAGCGGCCTCCCCGAGGCCCTCCATCCTCAGCCCTGGGGGCCAGCAGGCGCCCCCGGGCACGGCCTCCCTCGGAGCACAACACAGAATTCCTCAACGTGCCTGACCAGGGCATGGCTGGGTAGGTGGGGTGGGGGGTGAGCCCCAGGAGGTGAGCAGAGGGCGCGGGAGTGTCTGGGGCTGTGACAAGTGGCCCTGTGCCCACAGCATGCAGAGGAAGCGCAGCGTGGGGCAGCGACCTGTGCCAGGCGTGGGCAGACCCAAGCCCCAGCCACGGGCACATGTCCCGAGGTGCCGGGCGCTGTACCAGTACGTGGGCCAAGACGTGGACGAGCTGAGCTTCAATGTGAACGAGGTCATCGAGATCCTCATGGAAGGTGCGTGTGCCGGGGCAGAGGTGGGAGTCAGAACCCCGACATGGCCAGGCAGCCCCCCGTACTGCATACCCTTCCCGAGGAGAACGGAGGCGACCAGCTCCCAGCCCCCGCCCCCCGGAGATACCCTCTCCCGTGCCACGTGGCTGCATAGGCTAGAAGGTCTTGGGTCTGGAAGTCACCTCCTAAGCCACCCTGGGAGCCTGGCCTCACAACATCACACCCAGCACCCCAGCCTCGTATTTCTCATCTGTCAAACACAGGGCTAATGGCAGAACCCCTTGTGACTCCTTGTGAGTAAGAAATGGGCCATGTCCTGATGGCCCAGGCCCCCTCCTATCTTAGTCCCCTGAGCTGCCCGTGGAGGGGCCTGGGACTCAACAGCACTCCCTGCATGTGGAGGGGGGGAGCCCATAGGGGTCCTTCCTGGATCCACCATGGGGATTGTGGGAAGGGGTCTGCAGGAGGAGATGATGAGTGAAGAGCACAAGAGAATGGTCTAGAAAATGATGGAGTGTGAGCCAGTAGCCAGGAAAAACCATGTGTCCGTCCCTCCGTCCCTTCCTTCCATCTGTTGACAACTCTCTTTTCGGCCTCTGCCTTCTGCCAGGCCAGCGGAGATGGATAAGACAGACACTGAGCCAGCATGAGGCTTTCTCCAGGGTAGGCTGGGTGCCGCCTCATGCTCCCTTCTCCCCCCCAGATTCCTCGGGCTGGTGGAAAGGCCGGCTGCATGGCCAGGAAGGCCTCTTCCCAGGAAACTACGTGGAGAAGATCTGAGCGGGGGACCCAGGAGTCTGCTTTCCTGCCCGCCTGCCTGCCTGCCCACCGGGGAGCCAGGCCCTGCTGGTGGGGGTCTCGTCTTCCTTGGCTGCACCAGCCAGAAGGCCCAGTCCTGTGGCCTCCAGCCCAGCCCAGCCCAGCTCAGCCCAGGCCCTGGGTCTGGGGGTCACCACTGCAGCCACCCCCGGGCCCTGGCCTCCCCCATGTCACACCTGCTGTTCATGTCTCTGTTTCCTCCGGTTTCAAACAGAGCTGACAGCAGAACCTACCTCCCAGCGGCCTTGTGAGGACGAAATGAGTCGTGTTGTGTCGGCCAAGTGCAGGGCACAGTCGGGGGGGCCTTGACAAGCGTGACTTCCCTCCTTCTTCATCACTGAGGCAATAAACATTTGCCGGGTGGAAACGGGAATTCACTTACTGAGCGCCAGCAACAAGGACCGCCTTCTCACAACCCTGTGAGGTAGACACAGCCAATGCCCCATTTTACAGGTGGAAAAATGGAGGCTCAAGAGGTTGACCACTTGCCCAAGATTCCACAGAGCCAAGTCTAGAACTCAAATATGTTCCTGCTGTTCCCTCCTAAAGCTTGAGTTTGTCTCCTTTGCCAGCTTCCAGAAGCTGCAGCCCAGCTTTCCTGCAGAAAATGGTCTGGCGGGTCCTGTCAGCTTTGCATCTGCAGCCCCCAAACCCACCTGCGACCCCCTGAGGGAGGAGGCAGGCCCCATGTGGACCCCGCAATCCTCCCTAGGCCACCCCTGGCCCCTGCCACCCTCCCACCCCATGTCTGTCCCTTCTTAGCCCTCACTCACCTGGAGTCAGGATTAGTTCTGACATCCGAGGGCCCTGGCTTTCTGCACTTATGGGCATGGGTGAAGGGGCTCAGGCTGGATACTGGTCTCTCCAGCTGTCTCCAAACCAGTGTTGGGTCTGAGCCTTTCAGAACTCCCATAGGTGTAGCTGGGACCCGCTGCAAGTCTTGCCATGCTCTGCCTAAGGATCCTGACTTTCCAAATGGATCCCTGCTCTGTGCTCAGCCCCTCAAAAAGCAGGCGGGCTGGGAGAGACAGATTGGCGGGGTCAGGACTAGGGCAGGGAGATACAGAGGGAGAGTGGGCATGGCTGGAGGGACCAGGAAGGATGAAAAGGGTGGTCTCGGGGGATCTTGGTGGCAAACACCACACAGGATGATCTGAGCCGGGATGAGAGAACTCCAGGCAGAGGACAGCTACCCAGCTGGAAGATGGGAGACGAGGTATCAAAGACTGGCCAGCAGAGCCCTCTGCAGGACCCAAACCTTCTCTCTTCTGCACCTACGTGCAGAAGCTGAGTGTGGCTGGAAAAAAATCCCAGGGTTGCAATTGGGTCTCAACAGCCCTCTATTAGTCAATCATTAGACAAAAGCATTTAACATAGTCCCTTGAATGTCCCTGTTTCTCTCCATCTCTAAGCTTCTCCATTCCACTGCCCAACCGCCACTGTGTGCATCTCTCTCTGCAAGACTCAGATGCGAGGACAGACTGGGGGAGGATGACATGAGCCACCAGCCTCATCAGCCGGGCATTTCCTGATACTCAAGAGCAATCAGGGCGGGCCGGCCCCGTGGCTTAGCCGTTAAGTGCGCACACTCTGCTACTGGCGGCCCGGGTTCGGATCCCGGGCGCGCACTGACGCACCGCTTCTCCAGCCACGCTGAGGCCGCATCCCACATACAGCAACTAGAAGGATGTGCGACTGTGATGTACAACTATCTACTGGGGCTTTGGGGTGGGGGGAAAGGAGGAGGATTGGCAATAGATGTTAGCTCAGGGCCCGTCTTCCTCAGCAAAAAAGAGGAGGATTGTCATGGATGTTAGCTCAGGGCTGATCTTCCTCACACACACACACACACAAAAGAGCAATCAGGGCTTCCGTACCCCTTCTCTGCCCCTGAACTTACCATGCAGTCGGCCCCCCCCTCCTGGCACTCTGGGGTACAGCCCCGTGGCCCCGCTGCCTTGGCGCAGGCACTCCATTTGCAGGAAGTAGGGTATTCTGGGCGGGGCAGATGGGTGAGGCTTGGGCGGGGCCCTGGGGACAGAGAAGGAAGTGGGTTTGACATGTTCTAAGAGATAGCGTCAAACATCTAGGTTACAGCATCTTCAGACTGCAAACCTCACAGTCACCTTGGCCCGCCCACTTGGCAGCCCCACATCCTGTTGACTCTTTTACCAAATTTCTCACGTCCGGCCCCTCCTCCTCCTTCCTTGGGTCCCTGTCCTTTCTGAGGCTTCGCCCCACCCTTCCCCAGGTTACACCAACCTCTCCTGCATACACACACACTTCTCCACCCTGCACCGAAATGAGCTCTGTTTTTTAAGTTAATGAGTTTTTAACTGTACTAACAATTAAAGAAAACAGTTTTTTGATTCAAACAGCATCAAAGTGTGAAAAATCTGTCTCTGCCTCACTCAAAAAGCCTTGTTCCCCTCCCCAATTTTTTTTTCTTTTTTTTTTTGTGAGAAGATCAGCCCTGTGCTAACATCTGCCAATCCCCCCCCTTTTTTTTTTTTTTGCTGAGGAAGACTGGCCCTGGGCTAACACCCGTGCCCATCTTCCTCCACTTTATATGGGATGGCACCACAGCATGGCTTGCCAAGCAGTGTGTTGGTGCGGGCCCGGGACCCAAACCAGTGAACCCTGGGCCGCCGTAGCGGAGCGCACACACTTAACCGCTTGTGCCACTGGGCCGGCCCCTCCCCAATTTTTTAATGTCTCCTTCTAATGGTATTCCCTGTATGTGAAAACAAATAGGTCCATCTTATGTACACAGGTGGAAAAACATTGCACATAAAGTCCACACTTGCCTAGAACTCAACAAACACTTCTTGAATGGTTAAATAATGTATTATAGAGATCTGAGATCAAAAATCCACTTTACTGTCCCCCTAAATGCCAATCCTCCAATGACGGCCAGCAATCAGGTGGTGTACCTCCCCTGCTAAAAATTCATCAGTGGCTAGAATAGAAACCACACTGCTCTCTCTCCACGGTTCACGAGGCCCTGCACCTTGTTCACTTTCTGACCTCCAGACCCCACCTCCACTCTGCTCCAGCAGTGCACTATCTCCTCACTGTTCCTTGAAAAAGACAAGCTTGTCCCTCTCCACCTCAGGACATTTGCACCAGCTATCTACTCTTCCCTGAGTGCTCTGGCCTCCTGACCCTCCATTGGCTCCTCCTTCCTATCAGGCAGCAGCTCAGAAGTCACCTCACAGAGAGGTTTCCCTGACCCACCACTATCACATCCTTCTGGGTTTTTTGGGGTTTTTTTGGTAGCACTTAATATAACCTAAGATGCTTTTCTGCATTTGTTGACTCCTTGTTTCCCCATTTAAAAATGTGAGCGGCCCCTGAGGGCAAGGATGTTTGTCTGTCCTGTTCATCTCTGGGTCCCCAGCGCCTGGAACGTAGGTTGGATAGGTGACTCATTCCACACTGGTACACCCAGGGCTCTCCATCCAGCCTTCTGGAAACACACTTCTCCATCCTTAGGCTACACCCCATTATTAGCAGGTGTACTGAGGACAGACAGCTTGCTTCTTCCCGCCCTTGGCTATCACAACGGACCCATCCCAACTTCAGAACTAAGTGCATTGAAAATTTTGACGACCACTACCAATTTCCCTCCGAAGAGGGGCCCAATCAACACGACCTCTTCAATAAAGGAGAACCGCTGTTTATGCCCTTTCGAGGGCTGGTGACGGGACTGGACGGGAGGGGATGAAGACGCCCATTTTGCAGACGAGAACACAGAGGCCCGGAAAGATATAAATCCCCGATCTCCGCGCACAGACTCTATTGAAGGCGCGCTCTGTAATGACCCCCGGCTTCCAGGTCCGCAGCCACGCCTGCACCGCGGTCCAGGAGGACCCGGGCTCTCAGGCCCCTCCTCCTCGCGGAACGCCGCGCGCAGGCCCCGCCCCCGCTCTCGCGAGAGCTAGGAGTCGGAAAATGGCGCCGACGTGAGCGCAAGCGCGCGGCCGCACAGGGAGTCGCTGCAGCCTCAGCCCGAGCTGCCGGAGCCACGGGAACAAGAGTGCGATCCGAGCCGAGGATGGTGAGCGCAGCGCCGGGGGCGCGGGCGCGGCGAATCAGCGGGGACTGGCGGGGAACGGCCCTATCGCGCACACACCCTGCGGCGGACCCCGCCCCCACATCCGGGCACTCGCTCGCCGCTGGCTGTCACTCGGGTAGTATCCCCTACTTCCGGGCCTGGCCTCGGCTGGGCCACGCCCACAGGCCTCAGGCTCCGCCCTTGATCCATTTACATCCGGGCCCCCAGCACGTCCAGGTTCTCCAGTCAGCTCTATCCCGGCCGGTCTGTATATCTCAGTCCTCAAACAATCCGCTCGGCCACTTCGAGCCCCTCCAGCGTCTTTCTAGCCGCGCGTTGTTCGGAGCCCCGCCTTCATAACCTTGGCCCCGCCCACTCTCCCTAGGCCACGCCCCTGCCGCGTAGGGGGCCTCCCACCCTCCCAAGTTGGGAGGAGAGGATGCTCCTCTTAAATGAGTAATTCCTAACAGTTACCCCCTTCTGCATTTGGGACACCTCCCAGCTCCTTCCTGAGGATGGGGACACAGGAGGCTGCAGCTCGGTCCATCCTCACCCCCTGCCCTCCCTTGATGGTGACTACTTAGGATGATGTCTCAGGGGCATTCTCTGCTTCAGGAATGCCTTGTGGTCTTGGCGGGGTGGAGGGGTTCAGACCCTGGGCCTAGAGGGGTTCTCCCCGCCTCTTCCTTCCATCAGGAGGAGGAACCCTCGGGGCCCAGCGCAGACATGCCTGCCACTGCAGAGACCAGCTCCATTGAGACCGACAAGGAGGTGCTGTCCCCAGTGGTGGCTGCTGCGGCCACCCCGTCTTCCATGGGGGAGGAGCCGGGCCCTGACCGGGCAGCCACACCCCCAGTGTGGGACCGGGGAGGACCTGGAGGGACCCAGCAGGGTGCCTCCCCAGCCCCAGACAGTGGTCAGCCTGGCCCTGGACCCAGCCTTGGCCCGCCCAGCATAGTCTCCGGGACCAGCGAGGACCTGCGGCCTGCCAGACGACGCCCGCCTCCAGGTGACCTGTGATAGGGCCTTTAGTGCAGAGAATCTCCAAACTTGGGGCTCATCTAGAGGGATGCCAGTCACCGTTTACTGAGCATTAAGTGTACGCCAGGCTGTGGCTACAGTGATGAGGCAGGCTCAGCCCCTGTCCTCTGGCAGCTCAGTCCGGTGGCAGTGGGGGCAGAGCCCTGGACAGCGTGGGTGGGGAAGGGACGGGTGACCCCTGCTCTGTGCATCCCGCAGGGAAGCAGATTCCCTGCTCCAGCCCTGGCTGTTGCCTCAGTTTCCCCAGCGTTCGCGACCTGGCACAACATCTGCGTACCCACTGCCCACCCACACAGTCCCTGGAAGGTAGGGCCAGGGTAGGTGGTGGGGTGGCAGGTTAGGGTGGGAGGCACGCAGAACCCCGGGGCCGGCCTTGGCCACCCCATTCCCCTCCTCTGTCCTTCCTCCCTGCCCTGCCAGGCAAGCTCTTCCGCTGTTCCGCCCTGAGCTGCACCGAGACCTTCCCCAGCATGCAGGAACTGGTGGCACACGGCAAGCTACACTACAAACCCAATCGCTACTTCAAGTGAGACCCTGCCCACCCCGACCTCCCCCGGTGCTCGGGGACCAGGCCCCAGGCAGCTCCGCCCACCGCTGGTGGGATAGCCCCACTCCCTGGGCTCCAGGCCTTTCTCCCTTCCGGGTCAAGGGGGTTGAGTCTGGAAGGGGGCGTGGCCTCGGGCAAGCCCTGCGCTTTCCTGCCCCGAGGAGACTGGACCCTCGAGCAAGTCCCAGGGACCCGGGGGGCGGGGCTCGGTGGGACGGGGCTTACGTGGTGTGGCTCCGCCCAGTCCCTCTTGCCCTCCCGGGAAGAAAACTGACCACCTAAGTCAAAATTGAGACTTCCTTCCTCGTTTTCCCAGGGCTCTAACCCGGAGGGGTCCGGAAGGGTCGCGGTCACAGTAGGGGGGCGCTTAGGGCCAGCTCCTCCCCCGCGGTGGGGGATCTGTGGTTTGGGCCTAGGCTCCTAGGTCCCCCAGCACACCCAGCCCTGTGCCTGCCCCCAGGTGTGAGAACTGCCTCCTGCGCTTCCGCACGCACCGCTCGCTCTTCAAGCATCTGCACGTTTGCGCCGAGCATGCGCAGAGCCCAGCCCCGCCGCCGCCCCCCGCCCTCGACAAGGAGCCGCCGGCGCCCGAACGCCCCCCGGAGTCCGACCCCGCTGCGGCGCCGGGCCTGCCGTTCCCGCTGCTCGAGCCCTTCACGACCCCCGCCCCTGCCCCCGCCGGGCCCTTCCTGCCCTTCTTGAACCCCGCGCCCTTCGGCCTCAGCCCCCCACGCCTGCGCCCCTTTCTGGCCGCCGCGCCCGGGCCGCCCACCTCCAGCGCCGCCGTCTGGAAAAAGAGCCAAGGTGAGTGTGGGGGTGGGGCCGCCTAGAGCGTGGGCTGGGCGCGCTCTGACTTCTGACCTTGACCCGCCCTGGTCCCGCAGGTGCAGGCGGCAGCCCGCGAAGACCCCAGGGCGGCTCCGACGCGCCCTCAGGTGCGTGCAGGTGACCTCCAGGGAGGGGTGGAGGGGACTCCTTTGCCGCGCCCTGCCGGGCCCGGGGATGCTTCGAGGCAGCAGTGCCCGCCCCCTTCCCAGGTGGCCAGAAATGCCACCTCCAAAATACAGGATTTTGTCTTAAAAATGACTGGCCCCTGCGCCTTCCTCTGCGCCGGCGTCTCCGTGTAACTCGCGCCCGGTTCCCGAGTCCTTTCCTTGCGGTGTGTCCGGGGATGGGAGTGGGGGCGCGGATAAGTGAAGTTTAGAGCCCCCCATTCCAGGGGGGGGGACGCCCGGGAGAAACGGATCAGCCAGGCCAGACCCCCGTTGCCTGGAGCTGGTGGGGAGGCGGGGAAAGGGCCGCCCTCGCCCTCCGTCCCCGGGGGTGGACGGGTCCTGGGGCCCGGGCCTGACGGGGTCCCGCCTGCCCGCAGGGCACGCGGCCCCGAGCCGCATCGTGTGGGAGCACACGCGCGGCCGCTACTCGTGCATGCAGTGCGCCTTCTCCACTGCCTCGCGGCCCGCCATGACACTGCACCTGGAGGACCACCGCCCCATCGCCCCCGCGCCCGGGCAGCCGCGCCCCGACGCGCCGGCGGGTAAGGCCCGGGAGCGCGCGGGCGGGGAGGGCGGGGGCCCCGAGGCGAGGGGCGGGACCGAGGCTCAGGCGCCCCCTCCTCTGCCCCGCCCAGACCCGGCCCCGTTTGCTCCCAGAGTGTCGCCGCTGCTGTCAGAGGGGGAGTGTCCGGTTTTCTCGCCGCTCTGAACCCCACCGCGTTGTGGGTGGGCCCGTGGGGCGTGGGTACTTTTGTAATTTAGGGGGACCCGAGATGGACGGGGTGGGAGAACAATAAAAGAGGCGCGATGAGCCAGCCTGTGCTGTGTCTGGGTCCCCTGTCCCTCCGATGCGCAGTGGGCCAGTCTAGCTGCCCTGGGGCACTCCCACCTTGGCAAGGGACAGCCCTCCCCTCGCCACCCACCTGTGTCCTTCTTCCCCTGGAACCCAGGTCTCCAGCTCTGTGCCACCCCATCCAGCTGTAGGTGGTCAGCCAGTGCCCGCTGTCCTGTCCCCCCACTTCCAGAAACCAGACGGTTGGAAGTTTCTAGTTTTACTTAAAGAGTGTCAGGAGCCGGGAGGACAGGCTGGGAGGCTGGTCCTGACAAAGTGCCAGGGGTGGCCCGGCTGGACCCCCCCCAGATCCTGAGGCCAGTGCTGACTCACAGGGAGGTGACAGGGCGGTGGGACAGTCCCGGCCCCCAGGGCTGGGCACTTTGTGGCAGGCTGGGGCTCAGGCCTGTCTGCATCCTCCTCAGGTCCTCTGGACCCTCATGTTGGCTCCCCACTTCTGCTTCTCCCCCTGCCCCAGCTCTGGGGATGGTGGGTCGAGGGCTGCTCTGGAGAGCCTGGGCTCCCTCCCTCCCCACCCCTCCCCATCTCGGTCCTCCTTGTCCCTTCCTTTCTGGGAAGTCAGGCCGGGGGCACAGGGTTCCAAATCTGGTGCCACACTGCTTTCTCAGCCCTGCTGTCCCCAGAACCCGTGGGCCAAGCCTCCTGGGTATGGAAGTCCCATGTGCTGTTGGCAGCCACCCCACAGGAGCTGGTTTAACTCCTGCGTTTTGCTCCCTTCCAGCCCCGTGATCCCCTAGCCCAGGCCTCAACTCTCTTCCCCATCCTGGGGCACCTGAAGCCACCCCTCCTGCCCTTCCCGCCAGTCTGAACACCCCTGGAAACAGGGGTCTCTTTTGATTGTGCCCCTTCCCTGCCTAGTACCCTTCAGTGGCTCCCCACAGCTCTCTGGATGAAGATCCTATTCTCCTAGTAGCCCACAAGGTCCCATCTTGAACCTCCCCACTTCCTCTCCGGGCGATACTCACCATGTCCCTCCTTTTTTTTTTTTTTTAAAGATTTTATTTATTTACTTTTTCCCCCCAAAGCCCCAGTAGATAGCTGTGTGTCATAGCTGCACATCCTTCTAGTTGCTGTATGTGGGACGCGGCCTCAGCATGGCCGGAGAAGCAGCGCGCCGGTGGGAGCCCGGGATCCGAACTCGGGTCGCCAGCAGTGGAGCGCGCTCACTCAACCACCAAGCCACGGGGCCGGCCCACCATGTCCCTCCTCGTTCTCCTCTTCTTCCTCTTGCTGTGAGCAGGAACCCAAGGACCAGGTCCCGAGCCCCACCCCATCCTGTTCCGCTCCTTACGGCCTCCTTCCCATCTTCTGAGTCCTCATCAGAGTTGTCCTCTGTCACCGTTTCATTCTCAGTATCTGCAGCCAGCAAGACACTAGTCACTCTCTGGGTGGAGTCCCAAGACCCCCTCCCTCAGCGCCCTCCCATCTTCTCCTTGCCCTCCTCTCCATCCTCCCCCTCATCCTCCTCGGAGTCTTGGCCCCCTGGTGTCTTGGCTCTGAGGCGGGCACCACAGGGTCCCCGGTGTCGAAGCCGCCCAGGTAGAGGAGCTGGGGCAGCGGCTCACACCTGCTCTCCGGAGCACAGTTGAACAGGTCCAGGCTGCGGAGGCCCTTCAGCTTCTGGAGCGGCAGGAGGGGGGTCCCGGCAGCCTTAGGACCCGGCCCGCCTGGACGCAGGGGCCCGCCTGCCACCCAAGGGCTCACCAGGGGCTTCAGGGCTGCGACGTCCTTGATGAGGTGCAGCTGAGGCTCCGGTGGCTCAGGCCAGGTGTCTGCTCCACCAGCACCTCCAGGCCCCCGCTGAAGTACTTGTCACTCAGCACCAGCTGTGGGGCAGATGGCCATCAGGGGACCCTGGTGGCTGCCTGGGGAGGAGGTGGGGCAGGGTCAAGGGGCCCATTTTACAGATGGAGAAGGTGAGGCTAGGAGGGTAACCTGACAGCTCTGATGCTGGCCAGGCCCAGTTCCAAGGCACTCACCGATTCTGCACCACCCTAGACGCTGGGCACAGTTACCAGCCATGAGAAAACGTGGGCTGCGAGGTCCGCAGGGCACTCCCCTTTCCCTGCTCTCCCAAGGCCCCTAGATGCTCCTTGAAATCCAACCCCAGTCCCAGCCTTTCCCACATCTCCAGGGACAGGGCTCAATGTTTCTTGTCCCCCAGGCCCCAGTCTTGTCTCCAGGGTACCAGGGTCTCCCAGCCCCCAGGAGTCTTCCTTCCCCATCAAGCCCCTCATTCAGCCACATGCACCCCCAAATCCAGGTGAGGCCACTTCCCAGTCTGTCAGACCTTTCCAGAAAGACCCAGAGCCAACATCTTGGTCCAGGTACCTCTCCCCACCCCATCACCCACGTAGATGCAGCAGCCCCTCCCATGGATACAAGAAGCCCACAGCCCCCTGCTGCCCTCTGGGGCAAGCTGAAACGCCGCGAGGCCTAGGGAGCCTGGGTCACCACCTGGCCTGGGCACCCTGTCCACTCGGAAAACCACCTCTGACCCTCACCCCTGCCTACTTTTGTCCGCTCAGTTGGGAGGTCTTACTGCTCCCAGTGCCCCTTCTGGGCTCCCGCTGTCCTTGCCCTCCCTCTGGCCCAGCTCTGACTCCACAGAGGGTCCCCCCTCACCCTAACTCCAGGATGCCTGCAAGCCGAGTGCTCTCGGGGCCCGGCTCCGCCCAGCAGAGGGCGCCCAGGAGTGTCAGTCTGAAGAGAGAATGAATGAGGGGGGCCACCGCCCGCTCCATCACCTGTGGGGGCCGGCTCGGTTACCCTCCCCCCTGACTGGGAGAGGGGAGGTGAAGGCTCCTGGGCGCACGTCCCCGGACCCTGCTCCCGACCAGGCCCGAGCACCCCCCTCCCGCGCTCCCGACACCTCCGCGACCGCGGACTCGGCCGCCCACGTGCTCCGTCCTCCCCCCTGCGCGCTCGGACCACGTGGGGCTGAGCCCGGCCCCCCCCGGCTGCCACTGTCGCCGCCCCTGGCTGTGGCGCAGCGATGAGGCACACCAGCTTGGGCTCCCTCCGCGCGCTCGGAACCCCAGCACCCCTCCCTGGCCCGCAGAGTTTCAGACGCTCGCCCCAACGAACCCCCGCAACACCCGAAGGCGCACCCTGGCCCGCGCTCCCTTCTCTGGGCTTCCGGTTCCCTAGCTCCAAGTGGAGCCGCCTGTCCACGTTCACGGCCGCCACGAAGACGCCACACACGCAACGGGGAGAGGCGGGGGACGCGCCCCCTGGGGGCCGAGCCGGGAGCCTGCGCGCCCGGCCCACAGGGGCTCTGCCCGGTGGGACCCTCCAATCTGCGAGTTCCTGGCGGGGGGTGTCCACAGAGTGCCTGGGGAGTCACTAGCTGTCATTCAGCCCTTTAGCTTACCTTGACTGAGCGCCTACTGTGTGCTCTCGGCCAATAATCGCTGGTTCTTCATTCATTCTTCCCCTCACCGCACACTGGGAGGGTCAGTCAGCCTGTGACTGGTGCCGAGGACTCAGACCTCGTCATCCTTGGCCTCCGGGACTCCTGTTCGGAGTGGGACCCACATCTGGGAATGTGGCCCAGGATGCGTGTGTGTCGGTGCAGGAATGGAGAGGCACAGGCACAGCGGCTCCAGAATCCTCAAGCTGTGCTCTTAAAGCAGACATAGGAACAAGCAGGCAAGGTTGTTTCCAACTGTGCTGCCTGTGGCCTTCGTGGCAGGGCAGGTAAATGAAGAGCTCTTCAAGACAAATGAGCCTCCTTCTCTGTCTCAACTGGATCCTTCCGGATCCTTCTGGAAACATCTACATCCTTGCTACTCCAGGTGTGATCCTTGGACCAGCAGCATGAGCCTCACCTGGGATGGTCTGGAATCTGAGGCCCCTCCATGGACCTGCACTTAGTGGGGTCTCGAGGTGATCCTGGGCACCAGTGTTTCTCAGCTTAGCTGTGAGTTAGAATCCCCCCTCGAGTGTTTA
Organism: Ceratotherium simum simum; assembly: GCF_057802395.1. Classification (NCBI taxonomy): domain Eukaryota; kingdom Metazoa; phylum Chordata; class Mammalia; order Perissodactyla; family Rhinocerotidae; genus Ceratotherium; species Ceratotherium simum. The sequence goes on along the minus strand of NC_141938.1, from coordinate 11,026,495 downwards.
GGAAATCCCCAGGCTCAGGCCACACCGCAGACCAATTCGGTCAGAATCTCCAGGAGCTTCTGTCTTTGTGTAAACTCCTCAAGTGATCTGATGCAGAGCCAAACTGAGAATCAGGCCTCTGCTGTCTCCAGGGCGGGGGAGGGGTTCTTTCTTCATCTGTGTGCCCGAGGTCACTGACCTCCTGGGGCCTGAGCCCTTCTCTGGCCGGGCCTCACACTCTATCGCACAGCGATGGTCCTGCCCATTAGCTTCACCCCCTCCTCGCTGGCCTCCCAGCCATCTCCATTTCCCTCCCATCCTCTGTCCTCTGGGAACCTGGGGTGCCATGGACACTACCCACCCACCCAACGCCAAATCTGCCATCCCAGTTAGCCCTCTGCTCAGCCACAGCCATCCACAGTCCGTGTGACATAAAAAGGAAGTCCTGCTCAGAACTGGGGAATCGGACGGCGGGGAAGTGTTGAAATGACGAAGGCGGATGAGGCAACGAGCCAGAAGGGCCTCACCCGCCACACTCACCCGACTCCTCGGTCTCCCCGCCCGGAGCTGACTGTGCCCCTCCCCCACTGAGCACCCCTCCCGTGGAGGCCCTGGCTGGAGCGGGCCTTGGCCTGCCTCCGTTGGCAGGAGGTCCTGAGGGCCTGACACAGAGTCCCCGGTGGAGCCCAGAGGTCAGCGGAGAGTGAGGGGGACAGCAGAGTCGAGAAACTAGTGACTGGGTTGGGAATGTGCTGCCGTCCGATGCACCAGGCGCGGAGACAGTAGCAGGCAAGGCAGGGGCTTAAGAAGTGCCCAACAGGATCTAGGGACAGGCTGGGGCTGTCTCCGCCTCCTTTCCTTCCTCCTCTGCCCTCCCCACCCGCCAGCAGCCCCCACCTCGTGGGGCCCGTGGAGCAAAAGCCACAGTCACTTCCTGAAGGCAGCGGCCCCGGCTCGGGTCCCACTCGCCCCACGGCCCACCACCCGCCTGCAGCCATGGTGAGTGAGTCCCCAAGCCCTGGGAGGGCCCCCACGGGCCGGAGGCAAGGGGTGCTGTGGGTGGAAACTGGGGAGTTCCAAGAGGGGAGCAGCAGAGAGGGGCAGGAAGCCGTCTGGGAAACGAGAATGACCGTCACAAAGGCCCAGAGGTGGGAAGCATCCAAGACACGTCTCTGGGACACCTCGTGCTCCAGGGGGCTATGGTCCAGGCCAAGCCTGCGACCGTAAGGGGGACAGGGGGACTGCCCGGACTACTCCCCTCCCCCATGTCCGTGTGAAGAGCAAGTGGGTAGCAGGCAGCCAGGATGAGCAGTACAGGGGCTTCCTGTGAATGAGAAATTGGGTTACGCATCTGCTGCCCCCCCCACCCCGGCAGTCATCCAAGGTCACCTGCTGACCCTGATTCTCTGGGCCTGTGGGTCACCTGGGAGCCCTTGCCCCGACCACCCGACCATAGGGGGGCTTTAACAGAGGCATTTCAGGCCCCAGAAAGGAATCGCCACCTTCCTTGTTCTCGGGATGGGGAAAGCGAGGCACAGACAGGGGCACAGTCCACATGGTTCTGCCCCTCCCCTCCCCCAATCTCCTTGACCCCGAGGGAGATTGGGGGCCTGCAGCGGGGCCACCTCGGGGGTAATTTGTCAGGCAGAGCAGGCCTGGCATACGTGTGCCTCTGCCTGTCTGTGACCGCTGGCGGCCGGTCGCGATGGCACCCAGGGCAGACTGCATGAGCCACAGAGGCTGCATGGGGGCCTGCATGCTGGGCCCCAGGGGTGCCGTCGACCGTGAGCGCCCCTGACCGCCAGCCTGGGTGTCTGGGCCTCAGAGAGAGACCCCACACCCACATCTGCCCCCAGGTCTCTCAGTGTCTCTCTGCATCCGTCTACATGAGTCCGTGAGGGGCAGGCTGGACATGGCTGAGTCGACGCCTGTCTCTGTGCCCTGTGTATATTCTTCATTTCAGCAAATGTTGACGGAGCCCTGACTGGGTGCCAGGCACTGGGAGGACAGCAGTGAATGAGCCGAGTTGCTCATTTAAAAAGCCATATGAGTGAAATAAATAGTATGATACAGGGTGGCAGGTGCTAAGAGAAAAATCGTGCAGGTTGGGGAGGATGGAGAGTATTGGGAAGGGGGAATTGTTTTTTTTAAATTAGCGTGGTCTGGGAGGAAGGCCTCTCTAATAAGGAGATACTGGAGCAGAGAAGTGGAGCAGGAGGAGGAGGAAGAGAACCACGCGGTGGGGGGAAGTGTCCCAGGCTAGGGGCGGGGGGGCGGGGGGGGGAGGAGGAGGAGGGAGGAGGAGTTGGGGACCAGGTAGAGGTTGCTGGATGGACGGTTCAGGGCCTTCCTAGGAAGAGGAAGGAAGGCTGCCGGATTTTGAGCAGAGAGGCACAAGCCAACTCATGGTTAACAGGCTTCCCCCGGCTGCTGTGGGGGGACTGACCAGGAATGGGGGGGGCGGGAGGCCAGGGAGGAGCCTGTTACAATAATCCAGGCAACGGGGGACAGTGCTTCTGGCAAGTTCCTCCAGTGGTGACAGTGGTGCAGGCGGTGAGAAGTGGTTGGATTCCGGAGGTATTTTGAAATGAGAACAGAAAGGACTGGGGACCTAGGGGGTGCAAGAACGAGGGGATCTCGAGGATGCTCAGAAGGAAGGCACCACCCACTGAGGGGGAGGCTAAGGAGCAGCAGGTGGGGCCGAGGGAGGTGGGGCGGACAGGAGCTCAGGCCCTGAAGGGGTGAGGTCAGATCCTGATGGCGGGCGGGTCAGGTCCTGATGGAGGGAAGACTGGGTCCTGATGGGGGGAAGACTGGGTCCTGATGTGGGAAGATTGGGTCCTGATGTGGGAAGACTGGGTCCTGATGGGGGGAAGATTGGGTCCTGATGGGGTTGAGGTCAGGTCCTGATGGGGGTGAGGTCAGGTCCTGATGGGGGGAAGAGGGTCGGGTCCTGATGGGGGGAAGATTGGGTCCTGATGGGGTTGAGGTCGGCTCCTGATGTGGGAAGATTAGGTCCTGATGGGAGTGAGGTCGCGTCCTGATGGGGGAAGATTGTGTCCTGATGGGAGTGAGGTCAGGTCCTGATGGGGGAAGATTGGGTCCTGATGTGGGAAGACTGGGTCCTGATGGGGGGAAGACTGGGTCCTGATGTGGGAAGATTGGGTCCTGATGGGAGTGAGGTCAGGTCCTGATGGGGGGAAGATTGGGTCCTGATGTGGGAAGACTGGGTCCTGATGGGGGGAAGATTGGGTCCTGATGGGGTTGAGGTCGGGTCCTGATGTGGGAAGATTAGGTCCTGATGGGAGTGAGGTCGCGTCCTGATGGGGGGAAGATTGTGTCCTGACAGGGTTGAGGTTGGGACCCGATGGGGAGGAGGTCCAGTCCTGATGGGGAAGAGGGTCGGTCCTGATGGGGGGAAGATTGGGTCCTGATGGGAGTGAGGTCAGGTCCTGATGTGGGAAGATTAGGTCCTGATGGGAGTGAGGTCGGGTCCTGATGGGGGTGAGGTTGGGTCCTGATGGGGAGAGGGTCGGGTCCTGGGGGTGAAATCAGGTCCTGATGGGGGGAATGTGCACTGATAGGGGGGAGGTTGGGTGTGCATTCGGAGCCCAAGCGGAGAGGTCAGGAGGGTGTAGTTTACAGGAGCCCATGGAATGTGGGAGTCCTCAGCCAACAGAGAAGAGGGCCAAGGGCAGAGGGTGGGGAAAAGGAGGAGCCTAGGGAAGGGGGTGTGTCCCCAGGGCTGTCTCTCCACAACCCCTGTGTGTTTGAGTCCCTGCCTGACTGGCTCCATGTCCCCTAGGGGAGCCATCAGGACTTTCGGACCCTTCAAGCAAAGTTCCAGGCCTCTCAGCCTGCGACCAGTGAACACCCCCAAAAACCCCCAAAGCCTGAGTTCAACAAACTCCTAAAGAAGTTTCCGCTGCCTGAGCTAAGCGAGCACCCCAAGACGCCCCTGCAGCCCGAGTTCAGTGCAGTGCCCAGGAAGCCCCCGCAGGCTGAGTTCGCTGATCTCCCCAAGAAGCCCCCGCAGGCTGAGTTCGCTGATCTCCCCAAGAAGCCCCCGCAGCCTGAGTTCGCTGATCTCCCCAAGAAGCCCCCGCAGCCTGAGTTCGCTGATCTCCCCAAGAAGCCCCCGCAGCCTGAGTTTGCTGATCTCCCCAAGAAGCCCCCGCAGCCTGAGTTCCCTGGTCTCCCCAAGAAGCCCACACAGCCTGAGTTTGCTGATCTGCCCAAGAAGTCCTGCAAACCCGAGTTCGGCGAACTCTCCAAAAAGTTCCCACAGCTTGAGGCCACTCTGTTCCCCAGGAAGCCCCCGCAGCCGGAGGCTGGTGAGGCCCCTCAGAAGACCTCGCAGACTGAGCACAGCGCACTTGGCCAGAAGCTTCCACAGCCTGAGCTCAGCCACCCTGCCAGGCCCCCCACAGAACCCAAATCCAGTGCATTCCCCAGGAAGTTCCGGCAGCCTGAGCCCAATGAGGCCACCCCAAAGCCCTTGCACCCTGAGTTCAGTACCTTTCCCAAGAAGCCTCCGCAGCCCGAGTTCAATGCGAACCTCAGAAAGTCCCCACAGCCTCAGGTCTGTGGCCTCCCTAAGAAGTCCCTGCCGCAGCCTGAGTTCGGCGAGGCCCCCCAGACACCCCCCTGGAAGCCGGAGTGCAGTGAGCCCCACCCCCATCCCCCGCAGCCCGACTTCAGTACATTTCCCAGAAAGCCCCCACAGCCTCAGGTCAGTGGCCTCCCCAAGAAGCCCCCGCAGCCTGAGTTTGGTGACCTCACCAGGACGTCCTCGGAGCCTGAGGTCAGTGTGGTTCCCAAGAGGCCGCAGCAGTCCGATTTCAAAGCGCTCTCCAAGAAGCCCCCGCAGCCCGAGCTGGGCGGCCTCCCCAGGACCTCCTCGGAGCCCGAGGTCAGCCTGCTCCCCAGGAATCTTCTGCAGCTCGAGGTCCGGGGGGCCCCCCGCAAGTTCTCACAGCCTGAGCCCAGAACTTTGCTCAAGAAGCACATGCAGGCTGAGTTCTTCGGGGGTCTCCCGAGGAAGCCCCCGCTCCCTGGCTCCGTCTCCGAAAGCTCACTGCCCACTGCCGTGGCGGGCTGCAGCCCCAGGTTCCCGCTCAGCCCAGGGTTTGGAGCCAGGCAGCAGAGGTCGGGGGCTCTCACTCCCAGCAGAGGGTCCAGGCTGGGGCTCAAACCCCGGCGGAGGCCTCTGCCCTCCGTCAGCATCCTGGGACCCCCTCCAGCCAAGCCCCCGCTGCCCCCGGGCCCCAGGGACATCCAGAGCTTTCGGAGACCCTCGGCGGCGGCCACAGGTGGGTCAGGGCGGCACAGGCAGCAAGGAAGGGGCAGGGGCTCCCTGGCGGTGCCTGCCCGCCTCCCTGCTGCTCCCGTCTCCCCACAGCTCTGCGGAGGACCCACTCTTCCACTGGGATCCACTTCCAGGCCCGCCCGTCTGCCGACGCGCTGAAGTGAGTGTGGGGAGCGAGGGGCGCGGGCGCAGGTGGTGTGGCCGGGGGAGGCCCTCACCTGGGGTATCTCCGCAGGGCCCCGGACGAGACCTACGAGCTGTACGACGACGTGGAGGCCACAGACGACTCCAGCCCCAGCCCCCGAGTCAGAGGTTTGTTGGTGGCGGGGCCGGGCCCACCACCTGCCAGGGTGCCTGAGGAGCATTCCGTGCAAGGGCATTTCCTGCCATGCCGCAGGTGTGAGGCCAAGCGACAGTCCACCTTCCTGGCAGCGCCAGGGGAGAAAGCAGAGGGGAGGAGGGGCCTTGCAGAAAAGTCACACCAGTAACTGGTGGGTGGAACAGTGTGAGGGAGGGCAGCCCAAGGGCCAACAACTAGTGAGTGTGGTATGGCCAGGGCAGGGGTGTGGCCCAGGCGGTGGCAGAAGGCGTGGGCAGCAGTGGGGGAGTTGGCTCAAAAGCAGCAAGAGGACCTGGGACTGTACCCAGGAGCGAGAGGGGGCGAGCAAGCTCCTGACATGGTTGAGGCCCGAGGCCCGAGCCTTGCACCTGGGTGCAGAGCGGAGCCATCCCTGAGTCAGCCCCCTTAGACCTGCTGTGTTTGAGGTGCCTGAGGGATGTCCAGGCAGGCCTGGGGCCTGGGACTCGGAGGCAGGAGCTGGAGACGGGGTGTGGCAGGTCCCCCAGGTCTGCGGGCCCAGGCAGCTCGCTCGCTCTCGGTGCTCTGGGTTCCAAAGGACCCTTCTCTCCCTTCTTCCAAGTCTCTGCTCCTGGAGAGCAGGGTGATGGCCCAGTAGGCCTGCGCCTCCAGCCCGGCTCCAGGGTTAACGCCTTCAACCAGCCACGCGTGAACAGAAAAACAGCTTCCACGCAAGCACTTGACGTGCAGGCCACCAAACCTGCACAACCTCCCAACCCCAAAGCAACCTCATGCCCATTTTACAGATGCAGAAGCTTGAGGATCCGGGAAGTGACTTGCCCAGCTCACACAGCCAGTCCGCAGTGGCCCAGGGGCTGGGTCCCAGGCCCTCTGCTCCCAGGCTGCCTCCCTGCCCTATGTTTGGGAAGGGCCTCCCGCAGGGGAACCTCACACCAGAGGTGCCTTGGGGATCTACCGCTGCCTCTCCAGCTGTGGCTCCTTCCTGGCCCCCCGTCTGCTTTTCCCGGGCTTTTCGCGGGGGCTGCTTGCAACACGTTTTTGTTAGCACAGAGCTTCCTGGCAGGGCCCCTCCTGTTTCCGCTCCAGTGAGGCTCTGTGGCTGGGGTCTGGGGGCCACTCTTGGGGCTCTGGAGGTGGGGAGGGAGTGCCTCTGGCCAGGCCATCTCCAGCAGCCTTGCAGCTGCTTCCCCTGCCCCTTCCCAAACTCCAGTCACACCAGACATGTCCCCCCCTCGGCGCACTGTCCCTGCCACGGGACATTCTGTGCCACTCCTTTAAGACGGGTCAATAGCACACTTCCCCGGATCTCTCCCTCCTTGAGACCCTGTGTGGCGCTCACTGGTAGTACCGCTTGTCCCAAAGGCTGCTCTGCCCTTTTTCAGTCTGACACCCACTGGAAGGCCTTGAGGGTCCCCCCACCCACTCTCACCTCACTGGGAGCAGTGGCAGCTGGGGGCTCCTCTGGAGATGGCCAGACCCAGCTCTTTCCCAGGATCTGAGGGTGGCCTGCTCAGGGTCACAGTGCCAGGAAGCTCAGGCCACAGGGTCTGTGCTCTATGCTGTGGTGGGTTTGTAGGGGCCCTGGGGTTCCCAAGTCAAGATCACTCCCAGCTGGGAGTTAGCCTAGGCAGCCTCTGGGAGAGGCAGGAGCAGCTGGAGGGAGTGTTCTGGGTGGGGCCGTGGAATGGCACCCATCTGAGCATCAGGCTGACGGTGGAGGCAAGCTCACTGTCTGCAGGGGTGGGAGGGCACCCACAAACACCACTCAGTGGGCAGCTTGATGGGAGGGACAGATAGCCTGAAATGTGCAGGGCGACGCTTCGAGTCATTCAGGGAACGGCAAAAAGCTGAGGGCCGCATGTTCTGGATCCTTCACTGACCTGGTGGTCCTGAGGCTCTCGCTGTAAGCCCAACCCTTGGCCAGCAGGGCTCACACCTGGAAAGCTGGTCGTTTGCCAGGAAGTCAGCCCTCATCTGGGAGACCCTCGCAGACCAGTCTCATCATCAGCCAGGCCGGTCCGAGACCCCCACCCCGTCAGCCCCTTCTCAGAGGTAGATTTCGTTTGCCTCCAGGAAATGCTTCCCTTTGCCTTATTTTTGACCCAAATCTCCTGACAATTCCCAGAACCCAACCTGCTCTAGGAGGCAGACATGAAATGGCCTCAAAAACCTAGAAGTCAATCCTGCCTCTACCACTGAACAGCTGGGTGACCTTGGACAGGTTGTTTACCTCTCTGAGCATCTCCTCATCAGCCGGTTGGGAATGACAGTATCACCTGTCACCAATAAGCTTGTGTGTGGGGTGAAATAAGTGAACAGCTCTGCCATACCTAGCGTGTGGGAGGAGTGAAGAAAATGAAAGGCCACCTCCTAGAGCTCACACACCAAGAGAAAGGAGAGGGATGGGGAGAGGACAGGCAGGGCAGGGTCGGGGGGACCGATGGCCTGAGAAGCGATGTCCAGGGAAAGCTCACTCGAGATCAAGTCACCAGGCCAAGAGGGCGAGCCAACAGTCCCTGCCCTAACTCGGCGTTCTGACTGCCCCAGATGAAGTGCCATCTACCCAGCAACCCCCCGGGAGGCCAGAGCCAGAGCCCAGGTACCATGGGGCAAAGGGCGTGGGACGGGGGGCTGAGCTGCGGGAGGACAGTGGAAGGGGCCCATGAGGAGCACACCTTGCTCACGGGCACCCATTCCTTTGGGAGCCAGGAAGGAGAAGGCCCCCCAGCCACAGCAGTTGCCAGCCACGGACCCAAAGGTCCTGAAGCAAATCCGGAAGGCGGAGAAGGCTGAGCGGGAGTTCCGGAAGAAGTTCAAGGTGTGGACGCCAAGCTAAGCAGTCAGCCCCAGTTGACCAAGGCCCCCGAATTCCATGCTCAGAGGGAAGCGGGGGGTTCCCGGGTGGCAGCACAGCTGAAAACTCTCCCTTCTCCCTCCAGTTCGAGGGGGAGATCGTGATTCAGACAAGGATGATGATCGACCCCAACGCCAAGACCCGTCGTGGGGGCGGCAAGCACCTGGGCATCCGGCGTGGGGAGATCCTGGAGGTGATCGAGTTCACCAACAACGACGAGATGCTGTGCAGGGACACCAAGGGCAAGTGTGAGTGAGCGGCCGGCAGCCAGGGGAGGCGGGCAGCCCTGGGGAGAGAGCCACCTCAGGGCCGAGCACTCACCCGTCCCTCGTCTCTCCGCAGATGGCTACGTGCCCAGAACAGCTCTCCTGCCCCTGTGAGTGCGGCTGGCATTCGTGGAGAATGGGTGGGGGTGGGGTGGGGCGAATGGGCCTGGGGCCCTCGCTGACCCACTGTGCTCTCCACCAGGGAAACGGAGGTGTATGACGACGTGGCCTTCTGGGGTACGTGGATGCTCTGGGGGGCTGGAAGGGACCACAGTGCTTCAGGAGGGGGTATCCCCCACCCCAGTCTCCCAGGGGCTGTTTGCTATCTGCTCATGGGGGGAGGGGTCACTGGCAGTCACCCTTCCTCGGCAGACCCTCTGGAGAGCCAACCACTCCCCCGGGAACGATAAGGCCCGCAGGTGTGGGACCCAGGACAACCCACCAGCCCAGCCACCTGCTAAACCCAGGAGCCCTGGATCCCAGCCTGGCGGTCACAGAACTGCCCAGGCTCCCGTCTGACCACGTACATGGACCACATAAAGCCCCTCTTTAAAGCGATCCCTGCTTCTTGTCTTTTCTTTCCCTCCTGGTTGGCACACAGTGGAGCCACGATCAAACACTCAGCGGGGTGTGGGGTCGACCCCCTCCTCCAAGGTCTCACTCCTCAGAGATAAAGGCCACGAAGGAGAAAGTGGGCCAGGAGGAAGGTGGCCAGGGAGCCGGCACCTTGCTAGACCTTGAGGTGGGATTCTGAGATGAGACCCCTTGCCAGCTGCCAGTCAGAGTGGAGTGGGAGATGGGCAGGACAGGCCCCACACTCTGCCACCCCCCACAGCCACAGCACAAGCAGCAGCTGCAGCTCCTCACAGGTTGCAAACAGCTGTCTGGCCCAAGTGGAGCCGTGTAGGAGGTCACGTCTTGGGAGGGGAGGGGGAGTGTGACCCAGCTCTGACAGCCCAGGTATCAAGTTCAGCCTGAATCTCTGTCACAACTAAACACGCTCAGAAACTTGCACGCCGCTCCATCTATTTTAGGAAAGAAACAGGACTGAATGTTTGTGCGCCACCACCACCCCCCAACCAATTCCTACGCTGAAAACCTAATGCTCAGTGTGAGGGTACTGGGAGGTTCTGCCCTTGTGAATGGGATCTGTGCCCTTATCACAGAGGCTAAGAAGGCCTCATGCCCCTTCTGCCACGTGAGGTTACAGCTGGAAGGTGCCATCTATGTACCACGATCGATCAGGCCCTCACCTGATCTGACACCAGACACTGAATCTGCAGGCGGCATATCTCGGACTTCCCAGCCTCCTGAGCTGCGAGAAATCAGTGTTCGCTATAGCAGCCGGAGCAGACGAAGACAAAAGCCACACTGGAAACAAGCCTGGCACAGCGCCTGTGCCCACAGGCCAACCGCACTGGAGGGAGAGGCAACAGCCCTCACAGCCAAGCGCTCCATCACCCACAGCGGCGGATTCAAGGCCACTCAGGATTCAACGGCCTCCCACCACCACGTGCACAGCTCCAAGGATAGAAAGGAGACGGAGTGGCTCTAGCTCCCCAAATCTCGGGCGGTTGCCCCACAACACACACGCAAAAGCAAGCAGCTTTCAGGAACTGGTATTTATTATCAAAGTCATATTTGATGTCAACAAGATGCCACAACTACAAAAAAAATTGCGCACATTGCAATCTCAATGCAAACAGTCAAATGGAACCCCAGTCATTAAAAAAGTAATTCAAATTACCCCAAAAAGCAACTGAATTTTTTAAACATCTTTATACATCCAGCCAACAAATTAAAATGGTTAACAAGAAAAAATACAAATTCAGAGGTCTGGTATCGATGTTTAAAAAAGGCAACTGCTTAAGCGTTTCTATCGATTCGAACATCGATCTCTCGGCCACTCAGCTTCATCCCATTCATCATCCGGCAGGCTCTCTCAGCCACCTCCGGCGACTCAAACTTCACCACACCGCAGCCCTTGGACTTCCCGTTCTCCATCTTGATGTCAGCATACAGCACATGGCCTGGCACAGGGAGGGAAGAAGAGACCACACTCATCAGGCAAACCCAGAGCTCAGCCTCTGCCTGGGCGCCACTCAGGCCAGGCCACCTGCCGGATTTCGGCGGACGGAGCCAAAGGGAGCGTGGCCCTGGCACCTGGCGCATGAACGCTCAGAACACGGCAGCGGGAATCCAGCTAGCACGGCCCTCAGCCACGGTGCCATTCTCCTGCCAGCATGACAGCAGACTGACCGGCCCGTGATATGCGCTTCTGGCAGCTTCAGATGCCTGCCTCCACACTCGAGAGAGTTTACACGGGGGCCTGTGAAGCCAACTTCATAGGCAAATTTCACAGAGGCTTCATTTTTAATACCTGCACCATCACGTGTACAAGGCCGCCGCCCATACAGTGGGCACTTCAGTACTGTCCACACACAGGCCGTGTGAGAACCAGTAAGCGGGTTGCACGTACTCATTCAAGCACGGGTTAAGCATCCAGGTATGTGTCAAGCACCACGGAAACAAGTGTACAGGAGAAGAGCCGCAGAAACACAGGGCTCCACTCCCGGGAGTGCCAAGGACACGACAGTGTGGCCAGTGAGGCCAGTGCTAGGGGCCCCCAGTTGTACAGCCATTACCTAGGCCGGAGAGAGGGTCAACATGGTGGAGGCTTCCCATGGGAAAGTTTTGAATTAGCTTAAGTAGAAGTTCACCAGAAGGAAGCCTCTGGTAACAGCTCGCCACAGAGCACCTGTGGGGAACAGCAATGCAAGCTTGGGGACGGGGGAAATGAAAGAGGAAGGGACCTCTTCCCAAGTCATAAAGGGCTTGTGAGTCTGGGCCTTCTCCTGCCAGCGGAGGGACACCTCCAGGCGTGTGCGGCAGGGGCAGTGGTGGGATCCACTGCACTTTTCAGAACGTCTAGCTACAATGTGGAAACTAAGGAGTGGGGAAAGAGGGCAAGAACAGGGCAGGAGGCAGGCTATGGCTCAACAGCTGACCCCAGGAGAAGCAGCAAGAGTGGTGAAATCTGAGCCACCACGGAAAAGGGAAATGAGAGGACACGGAGGAAGCCTTGATCCAGTAAGCCTCCCAGGCCGACCTCTGGCTCAGGGTGGCGGCTCCCACTCGACATGGTTCAAAGAAGGGCACCGCTCACCCAGAGACAGCTCAACTTCCTTTCGGCCAAATAGTGAGCCTTCCAGAATGGTTGCCCGGTGTGCCAGGAAACCACAATCCGAGACCCTTAGCCTCATCCACACACCAGCTGCTGTGTGCCCAGAGCCTGCGACCTCACCCGTGGGACCAGCTGGGCAAGTGCTCTTTGAGGGATGAACCAATGGTGCTGTGGTGGAAAGTGAGCTTGTCTCGGACGTGTTTATTATATTTAGCAGTGTCACTGAGAAGCCATGTGACCTTGGGAACCTGACTTTGCCTGACTCATCCGTAAAATGGGGACAATGTGACCTCCTTTCAAAAACCATAAAAGGAGACAAAAAGAGAGAGAAGGAGGAAATGAGAACACAGGTGAAAAGTGTCTGACATATAACAGGAAACTCCATAACCTGTTTGAATATGTGCATCGGCAGAAAAATGGCAAATCCCACCAGGCCTCCAATCATGGAAGGCGGCTGTGCAGACTGGGATGGAAGCGTTGCCACACCACTCAAATGCATCACCAACAAGCTATGATTTCTGAAGCCACGACACGTGGAAGCACCCAAAGAGCCTTTCGCAAACACTTACCACATTCGTTGAATTTGTCCTTGAGCATCTTCCATGTAAAATCAAATGGGAGCTAAGGGAAACAAGGAGAGACTGATGAGTGATCCCCCAAACACTAATGCCCGACCGGCACAGGCATCTCCCATCAGAGACGGGCTGACCTTCACACTGAACCCCCCCCCCAAGCAGAGAACAACCCGGGTCTGTCTGGGGGAGGTTCCACACACTGAGCCCATGAGCAGAGAACAAACCAGGTCTGTCTGGGGAAGGTTCTAAACTAGCACACCAAGTCGCTCCCTTGTGGCTTTATCTGTCCGTGGGAGTGTCATGCAAAGCGCACAGGACACAGATGCCTGTGGTGAGCGGCCCACAGAACCACCCAGTGGTAGCTAAAGGTGATCAATTTTGTAAAGATAATGCAGACACAGCCATTTTTTCCTCTGAGTTGTCAAGCCAAGGCTTAGTGGCTCTTCAAGCTAAAGGATCATGAAACTAGAGTTCTTCGGCTCACTGTCAGTTCCATCTAGTAGTGAGACAAGCCCAAGCTCTCACAGACCCACAATTGTTGTCGCATGAGTGTCTTAAGCTCTCACATCCTGCATCCTACCAGCTCCAAACTCTGGGGACAGTGGCAAGGTGGCCTTGCACGCTACTCAGCTCCCCTTCTGAGGACATCGCCTCTGACTTCAACCTGCCACCATTCAGTCCCACTGACCTCCTGCGTCCCTCCTCCCTTTCTGCATAAAACCCCCGAGAAGTTCCTGAAGAGCCACTTACATTCCTCACAAATATCTGGCAGGCCTTCCTGGCCACCCCAGGAGCGTGGCCTCCAGCTCCACCAAAGGAGCCTGCGAAGCTTCCTCCAAAGTTGCCACGCTCCATCTCAATCGCACGGTCAAAGCTGGCACCGCCGCCGCCACCCATGGCCAGGCCCATGCGCTCAATGCCAGCGCCCAGGGCTGGGCCCATGGCAGGACCCATGCGCTCCAGGCTGTTGGCGCCCATGCGCTCTAGGCCCATGCGCTCGAGACTGTTGGCGCCCATACGCTCCAGGCCCATGCGCTCCAGGTTGTTGGCGCCCATGCGCTCCAGGCCGGTGGCCATGCGATCCATCACAGGGCCCATGCGCTCCAGGCCAGCCCCCATGCCTGCGGGCACCATGCGCTCCATGCTCAGGCCCATGCGTTCGATGGCAGGGCCCATCCGCTCCACGCCGGAGCCCATGCGCTCAATGGTCTGGCCCACACGGTCAATGGGTGCGGCCATGCGCTCGAGGCCAAAGCCCATGCCGGCACCCATGCGCTCCACGCCAGAGCCGATGCGCTCCATGGTCTGGCCCATGCGCTCGATGCTGGAGGCCATGTGGTCGAGGCCCAGAGGGCCCATGCGCTCAATGCCGGAGCCCATGCGCTCGACTGAGCCCATGCGGTCCATGACCAGGCCCATGCGCTCGATCTCGGAGCCCACACGATCCATGCCATGGCCCAGGCCTGCGCCCATGCGCTCCATGCCGGCACCCCCAATGCGGTCAATGCCGGGGCCCATCCTCTCGATTCCAGGGACACTGCCTCCACCTCCACCTGAAACAGACACACAAAACACAAGCTGATGTCAGGGGCTTGTGCATCTGTGTGCACACCATGCCAGGAGGGTGACCTGGGTGCAGAGGCCTGGGCACTTCACAAGCTCAACCACAATTCAGGAATTAAGCCCCACAGTAATTTATCACTAGATACCCCTCAAATGCTGACAACTGTTAGCGCTGGGTAAGGAGTACATCATTCTTCCTACTTCTGTGCCACAGCTGAAATGCCCATAACAAAAGGGAAAAAAAGCCACCCTGGAGAACTTGTTTGGACAATGTTCTCCACGTTACTTTGGAAGTGTTAGTACTCGTGACAAGCTTTGTGAGCCACAGCTGTCAATTCCTGAGAACTCTATGGTTTCCCCACCACCAGACACTGAGAAATGCTCTCAAGGGGGGAGGCTTGGAAACCCCACACTCAGATGGTCACCCAGTGTAATGAATTACATGGATTCTGTGGTGACAGTTCAAAACCACTCATCACCTTTATCCTCTCCCAACTGTCCCTCTAAGATGCCCTGCTGGTGGCCAGTCGGGCTGCATTTCCTTAGCACCTTCAGAGCACACAGAAGCTATGATACAGCCATGTGATCAAGAAGCGATAAAGAAAACAAACACCAACACCCAGAGAGAGCCCTGTGTGTAAATGAACACAGCCACTTCCAGGGGACCTCACTCTGTCACAGGGAAACCACCAACCGACTTGTGTATAACTTTGCTGGCTCTGGAGGAAAAGAAGCCGATGGCAGTGCAGAGTGGATTCTGGAAGAGGCCTAGGATTGGTCCCTCACTGCCACGGTTCAGCTGGACACATGCTGGCAGGTCACCAGTGCACACTGACCATGATGCTTGCAACCCTGGACAAGGAGGGTCTGGCTCCACCACCAAGGCCACCGCCCACCACTCTTCCACATGCAGAGCCCAAGGGTCCCTCTCATTCCAGCCTCACCACCACCACAGCTGCCACCTGCCTCTGAAAATGGGCACTTGAGCCTGCAGCCAGCCCATTACTGATCCAAGCAGCCCAGTCCAAGAGGCAAATTTAAGAAGAGGAAACTCAGCCATTTCTATAATCATTCTCTAACGGACCAAGGTCGTGACCTCACACGAGTCACTCCACTTCTCCGTGTCTGTTTCCTTAGCTGAATAACAGCACACCAAATAGAAACACAACTTTAAGACTATTTCTCAGCAACTATAAAAAAGGACCTAAAGAGAGTAGATAGCATGCCCAAGAGCATCAGAAATGAGGCTGACCCCCCAGATGCCAACAGCAGCAGAGAATTAGGAAGAAACGGTACCCACGTGGAGTTCTAGAACCAGCCCACCACAGAAATAACCAGTAAGTGGAGTTACCAAGGAAATGCCAAGACACTCAGAGCCATGAGGAAAAAAATCAGGCTGAAAAAAGTACATTTAGTTTTAAGTACCCATTACAAAAATATATATTAATGGAAGGATATATTCCAAAATGTTTACAGTATTCATCACTGGGCAGTGAGATTTCAGATATTTACTTCCTTCATAATTTTCTGAATTTTTATGAGTACACATGAATATTTTAGCAAGCATTTGTTATGTATTAGGTGGTATACTTTTATAATCAGGTAAAACATTTACTTTTAAGAATTTACAATTTTATAGTATGGAAAACAGGAAAGCCCCCAAATTGCACGGCCATTATAATAATGACAATGGCTAACGCTTACACGGACTTATGTAGGTACCTTTCCTGTGCATTCACTCATTTACTCTTCACAACAACCCTGTGAGGTAGGTACTAGCATATCCCCATCTTACAGTATGAAAAACAGAGAGGTTCAGTAACTTGCGCAACATCACACAGCTGGGAAGAGGCAGAGCTGGCTCCCACCCCAGGCAGTCTACTGTAGAGCCCATGCTTTGCCCCACTATACTCTACTACCCCCAGTAATAACAGCCTATTCTAAACATCAAAACAGCAAAACTAAGCGTTTCCTACCTCCTCCCTGCTTTGCAATGATCTCTCCTCTCTTCAGTGCATTACTTAGGATTTCTAAGGAAATCAGGAAGAAAAAAAAATTAGCCAAATTTCTCTATGGAACAGAAATTTGTTTATTACAGATTCCAGAGTAGGACTACTGCGAATTAAAAAATTAAAAATAAAGGAAAGGGGGAAGGGGTTGAGAAATACACACACAGACAAGATCATTTCACTGGAAACCGTAAGAGTCCTTTGGTGACAGTCATGATGCCGGGGTCCCGTGTAGCTCCAGAGTCCGAGGCCCCGGTGGCAGGGCATCTGGGAACGCGCCCAGCAGAGCCAGAAGCCCGTGTACACCCATGAACTGAGCTTGGACAGTCACAGCGAGAATGGGCCAATAGCACAGTTTTCTCAAGCTGGTCCAGACCCTCAGTACTCACAGCCTGTGAAGCCCACACCCACCCACCCAGATCCAATCAACACCTCACGATTACCCTTCAGCAGACTAAAGCTGTAGCTACACTTACAGCCGAAACCCTGAAAACCAGGAGCCACCACGTACAGTGCTGGAAATATGCCCTAACTCACGAGCCGTGCATTGAGAGCCTTCAGCAAACCGAGCCCACCAGCCCCGCCTGGAACAAGCTGGGTGTGATGGTGACTAAGCGGCAGACAAAGCCTCAGGAAAATAAAAACCCCAACACACAAGGCTGCCCAGAACAGAAAACACTGCTGTTTGCCAATGGTTCATCCAAACCCCTTTAAAGTTTGTCTCACGCTGTTGTTAGTGTTAGCTGTAAAAGTTTCTTCTCGGTCTTCCATTCTGTAGAAGCAAGTTTCACCCAACCCCTCTCTGGTCCTGAAGTGTGCTCAGCAACGTGGACAACAGCCACAGAGCACATCTCATATTACCACCACGAGCACGAAAAGATGAAACCCCACCCCACAGCTGCTTCTGCGACGACTACCTGCTGCAGGAAAGGGGCTGGGAAAGGACACCCAGGAACAACAGCCCTCCAGGCTGCAGGCAAGCACACGGCTTACCGTCCATGACACCTGCGACCCTGCTCTGCACGCCCAGGCCTACGCTCGCTTTCCTCAAACAGCACCTGGATCACACCAATCCCTGCGAAAGCCTTCACCCTAGGTCAACCACTGATTTGAAAGAAAAGCCAAATTCTCTTCCTGGGTGCTCAAAGGCCTCCCTGCTCTGACTCAGCACTTGAATGTGTTCTTCCAGCCCCAGGCAGACCCTCACCTCCACGCCTCTGCACTGACGCTGTGAGCCCTCTCCGTGTGCCCATATACCCTCTACCTGCTGAACCCTCCCCGACGGCCAGCCCCTCCAGCGTAAAGTGCATCCCCTCCACGGCCACGGTGTTCGTGTGCTCAGAGCAGAACGCCTCTATCTGCCGTCTAGAGCAATGCTTTCTCAAGTCTTCACACAGAGAAAGGGATCGCCTCCGTACGGTGCTCGCACGGCTGCCGAGGCCCAGGAATCAACATCTCCACAGGGTCCTCACTAGCCGCCTCCAGGTCCTGCCCTCTGGTGCTGCCCGAGCCTCTCAGCAGCGGCTCCTCAGCTGCGCCAGGCCCTTCGAGGTCAGGGACCACATCGGCTATCTGTGTCCCGCAGCACCAAGGACAGCAGTTTGCACAGAACAGTGCAAACATCTCCTGCCTTGTCCAGAGAGAAGAGACGCTACGTAAGGAGGCACTACACAAAGTAGCACCCAACTGATTCAACTGTCAAATCAACAACACAGAAAAAAGATCAAGAACGGAATCTGAAACCAATCCAGGCAACCACTCTGAAAACCCGACAAATACTTTATCTGGTACGAAGGCCTTTTTACTACCTTGGGTCTGAACACAAGTAGCAGCAGGGAATTCTACAACAAAGCCCTCTGTTCTTGCCCATGGTCACTTTGGGAGGACTTGGGACACACAGACGACACAGTCTCCATCAGTGAGAAGGTGCCAAAGCAGCAGGAGACAGCAAGGCCTGCAGATGACGCTTCTGTCCAGGTCAGGACAGGACAAAGCCACCAGACTCATCACAGAGGTGAGAGGCACCACAGAGGGGCAAAGGACCGAGGGCTCAGAGCAGGAGAAAGTGCCTGTGGGAGCACAGCCACGTGCCATCTTGTTCTCACCACAGGCACCCACAAATTGGCTGTTTGCAGCCAAAGGACAATAAATTTTAAAATATTTAAAAATACCCTACCATTCCAAGACACAAAAAGAAAGTCATGGCAACAACAAACTTTTAAGTGACCTAGTCACATACAGATTATGAATCCACCCCCAAATTCTAAAGCTTTCACAATCTAGAATAAAGCTACAGTCACATCAAGCAAGTAGAGAAAGAAAAGGTGACTCTTCACTACCAGCCTAGTAAGATGCAAGAAAATCATTCAGCTACCTCACCATGGTCAGGGAACAAGCGAAACAAGTCTCCACCGAACACCAGAACCGACTCAGGGAAACAGTTTCTAGTAACACGCCTGATTTTTATGAAGGACACAAAGATGATGGGAGTCCTGGAGATAATTTGCAGAGTTAAGAACCCTGTCTCATTGATGAGCTGAAGGACGAATCTTCTAGGGCCTTCGTAAATTCTAATACAGCTTAACTCATACAAAATACAAATAAAAAGCTTACAATCCTCACATCCAGCTCGAGGTGTCCCATAAAAGACAGAGGCTGAGCACTGAGACCCTCTGAGGCTGTCACCCAGCAGCCTCATATCTGCACAGATGAGAAGCGGAGGAAGGTAGGGGAGGGGAGAGGCATCCACACCCTACATTACCTTGAAGAGAAACAAACTTTCGAGTACAGGAAGGGACAATCTCCCTGCTCCACACTAATGAAGGGAAATGAAGCTGAGAGACTCTCAGAAACTTCTCAACTCCACACAGGGGAAGACATCCGTGGGACAGTAAAAAAAAAAAACTGCCTTGCAATCTAATCAAAACTGACAAGAGAGTTTCTCTGTATTTAGACAGGCCCAATACTCAAGACTTCCAAGGTCAGAAAGCTTCTCTAGGTCACCATGGTCTCTTCCACAGGCATCAGCAAGCACACCAGACCATCCTCGATAACTGAACACCACTGGGCCCTGACTAAGGAGACGCACACCACACTTAGCAGGGCCTTGAAAATCTCTACCATGACTCAAGAGCCACAGGGTTACGTCAATGCAGCAATGGTAACTCCCACAGCAAGCAAACACCTTATACCGATGTGAAAAAAGCAGCCATCTGAAAAGACTAACAGAAAAATGGTGCTATTGATATCAGTAAAAACTTCAAGGACCAAAAGATTTTCTCTAGTTCTCGAAAACAAACAATTTTTTAAAAGCCTAAGGAAAAAGAGCAGACTTTGCCTAAGAAAGAAACTTGGACATCAGGGTGAGCCTGCACCCCGGGCGTGGACCCCGCCCACGTGGGGCCCATGGGGCCTTCTTACCCATTCCTCTGCCAAGGGGCTCTCCAAAGCTTCGAGACAGTCTCATCTCATTTCTGGCAAAGTTTCTCTCAAATCCTCCACCCATGCCACGCTCCATCTCTGTGGAAAAAAATATTACCCTCGGCCTTTCCAGGAATACCAGTATGTTTTAGACATTAAAAACAAAAAAACTAGAGAGACACAACAGCCACCACCAAGTCAGCATGTTTAGTTTTTCTATAGGAAACCACCATTCATCCTTTATTCCTTGAAAAAAAAAAAAAATTCACCTCAAGTGAATCCCTGAAAACCACCTACCTTGAGTCCATTAAGAAGGACTAATTGACAACGCACATCACAGCCACACACCGGCACACCAAGCCCCAATACTGCAGTAACTGGTGTGGGGGCGGGGGTGCTTAGGGAGTCAAGGGCAGGCTGCAGGAGAGCCTGGTGATGCAGGAGTAGCAGGCACCCCCTCTGGGGCACTGCCCACAAGTCCTGTCCTGCCAAGGGCTCTGTGTGTGCCCTCATTATTTTGTGAAATCCTCACAACCGGCCTGCACACCTGTGCTACCCTCCACCACCACTGCCCCTTTACAAAGAAACTGAGGCTCAAAGGACTTAAGAACTTGACCAAGGTCACAGGCCTGGTAAGGGGTGAGGCAAAGGCTAGAACCTAAACCCAACACAAAAGCCCTGCTCTAATACACAAGCCCAGCACTAGAGTACAGAAACAGGCCCGAGTGTCACGATCTCTCTAGACACCTCGAGTGGTTTCATTTAGTCCACCTAACGGAGTACGAGTAATTTTATTTGTTTCTCTGCAGACAGCAGAGTATTTGTTATTTTTTACAGTGTCCTTTAAAAACAAAGGTCTCAGCTTCTGTGCGGAAGAGCCCTGCCACAGCTGTCGCCTGCTTGAGAAAGCCTCTCATGACTCCTATCACTGGCTACTACCGGCCTTGTGTATTTATCTAAAGCAAGACTTAGGGGCCAGCCCGGTGGCGCAGTGGTTAAGTGTGCGTGCTCCGCTTTTGCGGCCCCGGGTTTGCAGGTTCGGATCCCAGGCGCACACCAACGCACCGCTTGTCACGCCGTGCTGTGGTGGCATCCCATATAAAGTAGAGGAAGATTGGCATCGGACGCTAGCTCAGGGCCAGTCTTCCTTACAAAAAAAAAAAAGAACAAGAAAAAAAAAAGACAAACTGTGCATCACACTTTGTCTCCCTCCCATACTGAGAGGCCCCTGAAAAATCCAGTTTATTAATCCTGCTCCTTAGAAATATCAGGTACACAGGTGCTATATGATAAACACCTTTTATTGCACAACTACAAAAAATGGTCATATGCAGCTCAAATCCCTATTCAATCTAGTCTATTAGAGATGTGGAAGAAGGCCAGCATTATGAATTAATAAGGAAATGCAGCACATTTTAGCAACAGTGAACTTCATATTAATCACAGTTTGAATCAACCCAACTGAATCCCATAGGTTGGTAGCAGGCCATGTGCTGGAAATACATCCAACTCACGTGAGCCTGTGTGGTAGGCAGAACAGAAAGCCCCGAGTGGCATCGTAACAGACAGGGCTCTCTAATCCTTATCATAAGCCAGTGAAGGCACCCCCCCCTCAGATATGGAGTCATGTGCAGGCATTAACGCTTTGGCAAAGGCCTCAGAACGCAGCTTCCCGACTGTCAGCAGCCGCTAGTGTTCAGAGAACCCTGTCTGAACTCTGATGTACTCCAAAAAAAAAAAAAGAAAGAGTTTTCATTGGCAGTTATTGCATGAAATCAGTCATTGTTTGATATCCAATGATGTTTTAATTTAAAAATTTGTTTATCCATTTTACCAAGATTTGACCTCTACTGGTTGACTGGCCCTGAGAATCGGACTGATTTCTAATCAGTCTAATATTTCAGCACCTGTGACCATAACGGATGCATTATGGTCATCAACTAAACATTAACTTCAACTGGAAACATATCAATTTTTACCCAGTGATTGACACTTCCTTGGACCTGGCGCCCAAGAGCTCTCAAGCCGATTCCACACAAATCTCAGACCACAGCTCAAGCATAAGGAAGTCCCTGTGCTCTACTGCAGAGGAGGGAGGACTCTGAGCACCTGTATCTGAGAACATCCAAGAACGCAGCCTGAGAACACACCCTCCACTGTGGCTCTCCACTCTGAACCTTTAATCACCAGGCTCATGAACGTAAATGCTGCATTCCACGAACCAGGTCACCAGACATTTGTCCACACGGCCCCACACGGCCCCGCACCATTTCCATCTACTTCTCAATCACATCACTCAGTTCATCAGAGCAACAGCCCCAATCACCTTTCTAATGGCTCATCTGTTCTGAGTAAACACTTGATCAAGCCAGACGTCTCCACCTCTCACTTTTTATTAAAAATCCCATGCACAGCCAAGCTACAGGCAAGCTGAAAGCACAGTGAAACACAGACCTTTGTCCCTCCATCCCTAACTAATGGTGAGGACCTTCCCACGTCTTTCCACCACCATCTAGAATAAGGCACCCCATAAAGAAAGGCAGTTTATTCACCAGGAATACCTTTCTTTCCAGTCTGACAGTTAATGTCTATCCTAGTCAGGCTCTTGCTTGCTCTACACTCTCCTCACATTATATGTTACTACAGACCAGCAAAGAAACATTTAAGCCCAATCCTCAATGACGCCCCATCCTAGGGAAGTTTGTGTGTATCAAGGAAGCAGCAATCCCATGTGGGAGTCAGAGACCCCCAACGCACAGAGGATTTCAGACAGACAGACAGGGGGTTTCTCATGGCACAGTCTACAGCCCTCTGGTGACGGGGGCTGGGCCCGTGCCTGAGGCAATCCTAAAAGGCAGGATGGCCTTTTAGTGTGATTAAGAGCCAGGCTCTGGAGCCAGACAGCCTGGATCCAGATCCCACGCCATTAGTAGCCACAGGACCTTAAGCAAGTCACTCTCCGGGCCTCAGTTTCCACTGAAATGGGGATAACAGTACCTACACATCATGTGGTTCTTGCAAGGACTAAATGAAATAACACCTTGTTGTTATTATAATTCATATTATCAGTGTATTTCTAGTAAGAGGCTGGGAGGGCTATAAGATTTGAATGGTAGCACACCAAAATGTGCATTATGTAAATCCTAAATGACATTAGTGCCTCTGCTCACAACTCGAGTCATCAGAGATGATCAAGAGCTCACTCAGTCCAGCACTCCAAGGGAGATAAGAACTTGATGAAAAACTCCAGAGAAACGAATCTCTTACACTTGGAGACCATTTTAAAGTGTGCAAGACATAACCACAGATGTCTACGTGATCTTACAAGTGCTGGAGGCACTAAGAAAGCTTTACAACTTTACTGGACAATTATTGGGGAAATTCAGCACAAAGGACATCTTAAGAGTTTGGGGACTCAAGGATTAACACTGTTAAGTCTACCTTCTGAAATACAAACTTATGATTTTGCTAATATTTAAGGCAATTCAAAGACATCTGGTTCATGGAAATCAGAAATCATTTTAGAATCATGTGAAAAGGGGAAATCACTTATTAAAAATGGGGCTGCAGGGCCGGCCCCGTGGCTTAGCGGTTAAGTGTGCGCGCTCCGCTGCTGGCGGCCCAGGTTCAGATTCTGGGCGTGCACCGACGCACCGCTTCTCTGGCCACGCTGAGGCCGCGTCCCACATACAGCAACTAGAAGGATGTGCAGCTATGACATACAACTATCTACTGGGGCTTTGGGGGGAAAATAAATAAATAAATAAAAATCTTTAAAAATAAATAAATAAATAATAAAAATGGGGCTGCAGCCTAAAGGTCCCCCGAGAGCCAACAGTCAGCAAAGGGTAAGAGTTAGCAGGAAGGAGACACGAGTCTTACCGTTTATTCTGCCCATGTTCATCCCAGATCCAAATCGACCCATGTTTTCCATACCACCACCAAAGGGTCCCTCCATGCCTGAAAGAGACACCTGCACTTTAGCACCATGCCAACAAGGCTGCTTACACTGACCAGAGAGAGAAAAATGTTTTCTCAAGTTTCACCTTGGGCATTTTCTGCCAAGAACTTACAATTTTAAGGGCTTTTGGAAAAATTTAAAATTGTAGTGCCCTGGCTTAAAAATCACCATCTTTAAAAAGCTGATCTGATCCAACCCCATCAATGAACAGACAAGCAAAGAGAGGCCCAGAGAGATGGAGGGATTTGCCCAAGGTCACAGAGGTAGTTAGTGAGAAAGCCAGAACCAAAAGCCAAGACACCCACTGGAAGGTTCGACAGGTAAAAGTAATTTCTGTACTCAAACTTTTTGGAAACCAAAGTGAGAATTTCATGCAAGGCTTAAGAGAAAAGAAAGAGGAAAAAAGAGAGAAAACCATACCTAAAAGTGATTACATTTGTACTTCATTTTAAATTTCTTACCTCCCATTTTATTTATTCCAAATCCTATGCCTTCCATTCCCATTCCTTAAAAAGAAAAAGTCAATGCAAACTAAAATTATGTCAAAGCAGTAAGTAATGTTTGAACTTAAAAAACACAAGAAATTGCAAAACAGCAAATGCATGGAAAAATATCCCTGACTACAAATATATTTTAATTGTTAAGGAAAAGGGGGGGGGGGGCTCTACCACCTCAAGTGTCAAACTATCATATTCCAAGAAAACTAAGCGTTTAACAAAATAATCACCAAGTGACTCAAAATTCTGTCGAGTCCACACAGTTTTATTAAATGGCTAAGTCAGACAGTTTGAAACACAAAATATAATTACCAGGTACAGACTAGGGAACAGTAACTTTTTAGAAGCTTATTTTAGGGAACAGAAGTGGATTTAAAAATCCCTTTTAAAGGTAAAATTCTTCAAATAAAAAGTTTTTTTTTTTTTTTTTGGGTTTTTGTTTTTGTGTGATGAAGATTAGCCCTGAGCTAACATCCATGCCAATCCTCCTCTTTTTGCTGAGGAAGACTGCCCGAGCTAACATCCGTGCCCATCTTCCTCCACTTTATATGGGACGCCGCCATAGCATGGTCTGACAAGCGGTGCATCGGTGCACGCCCGGGATCCGAACCCGGGCCACCAGCAGCAGAGCACGCACACTTAACCGCTATGCCACGGGGCCAGCCCCCTAAAAAGCAGTTCTCGAAAACAATGCGGCTTCCCTCTCCCTCACCCCAAGCCTTTCCTCTTAAGTGTCAGTCAGAGGATGTGGTGGTCAGATTGGGAGAGCCATTTGAAGTGACGGCCCAGGACGCTGAGGACAGCCCCAGTTTTATCTGAGAGGAAGTCAGGGATACACAGAACTGACAGCAGTAGGGGAGAGGGGCATCCATCTTGCAAGTCAAAGAATTTCAAGAAAGACCTAAGTCTGAGGTCATAAAAATGAAATATTTCTTAATTTCCTTTATATATATATAATTTCATATATAAATAATTTCATATACAAATACCTCATTGTACAGAAATGAAAATGCTGAAGAGCCAAGTTTACAGTCTACTGTACACGTCAAAGCTTTCGGTTCACTGGCCAGTTCCTGTCTTCTTGAACAAAGACAGCACCGTGCATGACTCGGCCTTGTGGCCTGACAGCCATGTCATCATGCAGTGAGACCCACCATGCCTTTTTGCATCCATCAATGCCCCTACCTCTAGAAGCCGTGTCAACACCAGGAGAGAGCCCAAGGGTGTCTGGGGAATAGACGGTGGCAGTGCTGTGGTCCCAGGTCAGGGGACCTACAGTCTCTGTCACTAACTGACAGTGTGACCTTGAGCAAGACCAAGTCTCTGGCCCCCTCCTGTTATCACAAGGCCTAACTAGCTCAGCTCAGGTCGTGCGAGGATAAAACGCAAAGGTATCATGGCTTTAGAAAAAAGGATTCAACTCAGTAAAAATATAAAAATACTGCCTTTATCAAAATGAATCAGAGAGGAGTAAGTAGGGCATTTTGTCCCAATTAAAGCTTTATTCCATTTGAACTACTCAATGTCCAATTATCCCAATAATTAACTTTAATAATTTTAGCTTCCCCAGAAGCCTCCAACCAAGGTACACTGTAATTCTCACCTGCAGGTCCTATGTTTCCCATTCCAATGCCTTTATTCAGGTGATTGGCATCGATAGGCTGCCCTCCTGGTCCTAACCCCATGCCAATACCACCAAGTCCATCTGAAAGGGAAAAAAAAGTCAGAAGTCTAGATTCCACTGACTTAAAAAACCGCGACCCTCAAAGGCAAAAAGTCTTTGTTTCCCGTTTTGTAGCTGTCACACTCCATCCCACCCACCCACCTCCACCAGCAAAGCCAGGGATTAATTCCGAATTCAACACTGCTCCATTCGGGAGCTCCCCCTTTAAGGCATAACCTTTAAATGCGATTACAGATTGGAGTTAGTGATATGTACAAAACACGGGCAACTAAAAATCAGTCCACTGGAAAGT
Organism: Ceratotherium simum simum; assembly: GCF_057802395.1. Lineage (NCBI taxonomy): Eukaryota > Metazoa > Chordata > Mammalia > Perissodactyla > Rhinocerotidae > Ceratotherium > Ceratotherium simum. Next base: position 11,000,584 of record NC_141938.1, on the reverse strand, counting down.
TAGAGAGAAGAACTATAAACAACCCACACAATAAGAATTGTGAGCACCTGTTTGTTTCCCCGAATCGTGAACTGGGAAATGTTTGATCAAAAAAGGCAACTCAAAGACATCAGGAGGCAAGCAGCACAAACACGCCCAACCCCCTCCTCCCCACCTGGTAGCCCAAAGGACTTTTCTCATGAAAACACGATGTTATAAGGCAGCCAATTAGCACACTGGGAGTATACTAGCCTCTGACTCTCCTGCAGGCGGAGTAACAATGAAGCCAGTGTATTCAAAGAACTTATTTTATCTTCTACCCAGAAAGCCTCCTGACCCATGGATGATACCCAGCCCACTCTCAACTCCACGCTCCACAAACACACAGGGACGCAAGAACACAGACTCAAAACTAGCCCACAAGGCCTAAGACACGGGCAAGCTCTGGGTGACCAGGTCCGAGGCTTAAACCAAGACCAGCTGAGATCTTTTTAAATGGGAATGAAGTTCATTAAAAAAACTTGACACAAGTTCCCAAGTATGTAATCCGATTAACATCCCTGTTTTTAAATTGCATAGAAACAGCAGCAAGAGATCACCAAGGTTACTTACTCCCCAAAGCACTGAAGACTAAAGTCAACCCTCTGAAATGCGCTGGGAGACCAAAAGCCACGGAAAATGGGCTCCCTGGGGCCCAGTGTGTGCCGGCCACGGCCGCCAAGCAGCCCTCGCCCCCTTCCTCTAAGCAAGAAAGTCAACAAGAGCCATCCCCAATCCTGGGTGATCACTGCTAGTCACCACATTGATTATGACAAGGAAACGCGGTCTTGCTCTAAATAATGTTAACTTTCAACAGATAAGCCATCTCCCATTCTTGAAGCCATCGACCTCCACTCAAAATCTGCCTCTGTTATGTTTCTATAATCCTAACCTGCAAAGGTAACTCGAGAGTTATTAGTGCTCTAGTCTAGGCTCCCATTCCATACTATCTGTGACAGCCGGGACCTCAGCTTGAGTCACGGCTCCAGACCAGAGGCACTTGCTAGCCCTCCCAACAGCCCCACCGCTCACCTGGTGGAAGTCCTCCCTAGCACAGCAAAGCAGGTCCCACCCCCACCCACTGCCGTCTTCCTTCTACAGGACAACCCAGTCTGCACCCTGATTCCCCAACCCTCAGGCTGCCACAGACCCCCAGGCCCACCGCTGTCTGTGCTCAGGCTCAGCTCACCCCCACGGGCTTGCAAGATGGAGTGCCTAGGACACCGCTAATATGCATGACTTCCATCTATGTAGTGATCAATCTGCCAGCCTTCCCTGTCACACGACAGACTTGCACTTGATGTCGCAAATAACCCTATATAAAAATTTTGAGGGGCCAGCCCATGGCGTAGTGATTAAGTTCAGTGCACTCAGCTTCAGCGGCCCAGGTTCGCAGGTTCAGATCCAGGGCGTGGACCTACCCCACTCATCAAGCCGTGCTGTGGCGGCAACCCACACAGAAAATAGAGGAAAGACTGGCACAGATGTTAGCTCAGGGCCAATCTCCCTCACCAAAAAAAGAAAAAAAAAAAAATCTTGATTGCTATACTACATATACCATAAAATTCACCCATTTAAAGTGTACAGTTCAGGGCCGGCCCCGTGGCTTGGTGGTTGGGTGCGTGCGCTCTGCTGCCGGCGGCCCGGGTTCGGGTCCCGGGTGCGCACCGAGGCACCACTCCTCCAGCCATGCTGGGGCCGCGTCCCACATGCAGCAACTGGAGGGATGTGCAGCTATGACGGACGGCTATGTACTGGGGCTTTGGGGAAAGATGAATAAATAGAATCTTTGAAGAAAAAAAAAATAAATAAAAAAAAAATAAAGTGTACAGTTCACGGGCCGACCCCGTGGCTTAGCGGTTCAGTGCACGCGCTCCGCTACTGGCAGCCCGGGGTTCGGATCCCAGGCGCGCACCAACACACTGCTTCTCCGGCCATGCTGAGGTCTTCCTCAGCAAAACAAAGAGGAGGATTAGCATGGATGTTAGCTCAGGACTGATCTTCCTCACAAGAAAAAAAAATAAAATAAAGTGTACAGTTCAGTGATTTTTAGTATATTCAGAGTTATGCAACCATCACTATCTAATTCCAGAACACGTCCATCATTCCAAAAAGAAACCACCCCCCCATTAGCAGTCACTCTCCACTTACCCCCCTTGCCCAGCCCCTGGCAACTACTAATCTACTTTCCGTCTACGGATTTGCCTATTCTAGCCATTTCCCCTATAAATGGAATCAATGTTCATCCATGTTGCAACACGTATCGGTACTTCTTTCCTTTTTGTGGCTGAGTAATATTCCATTGCACGGATCTACTACACTTTATTGATCCTTTCCATCAGCTGAAATCACGCTGCTATAAACATCCATGTACAAGTTTCTGTGTGGACCTAAGTTTTTAGTTCTCCCAGAGTATACCCAGGAGTGGAACTGCTGGGCCATATGGTAATAACCAATCTCACTAGAACCCAAGGGCAGCCTGGCTTTAATTCCCTTTGCAGTTTCTGGTTCTTTCTTTCCCAGGACACTTTCAAAATGCCCAATTACATCTGGGCAGCCTGCCTGCCACAAAGTAATCCTAACAATCCTTCCTAAATTGAATCTCTCTGCTCGTTTTTCACCCCGAAAAATCTATAGGGGAAAAAAACAACCTTTTTGAACCTTCTCCTCAAGAATGAGTACGCGAACTGCAGAATAACATGGCACAAGTCCAAGGGTAATTATAGTTTTCTGGTTAATATTTATCAAATTCAAAATCTCAGCCATAATAATAGAGATACTTACGGGGAAGTTGTTGTGGACGCTCAGGAGGAAAAAAGTCTCCCTTTGGTAGGGCCCTCTCATCCTGAAAGAGAAAGTGAATAAAGAATAAATCTCAGTATTCCTCACAGCACTGTCTGCAACAGCAAAAGATGGAAACAACTCCCCCCCACAGAGAGCTGGCTAGATACATCATGAGACACCCACATCAGGGAATGACATGCCAGGCTGAAAAGGGATGTGGGGGAGTGCTTGCTGCCTCTGTGTAAAGAGGGGAGAACGAACACACACGTTCATGTTTCCGTGGGGGTGGATGGGACCTGGGCACGAGGTAAGAGCAGGACTCACACTAGCTGCTTCATACTTTTTGACTTTTGAGTCATGTGAAGCAATTATCTATTCAGAAACTAAACTGAATGTTTAAAGTAACTAAAAACTCCTTTATAGCTCCTTTTCTTTTCTTCTTGAATTTGAGTCCTAGACTGCCCTCAGCACGTCTGCCATGCTTGTATTAACTATGACCTTGGGCACAGCCACAGCAGGGCTGGAGTTACAGTGAAACGCTTCAACAGAACTTTAAAGGCTCTCTGAATCAAACACTTCATGTTCACAACAGATACGATGCTAACTAACATCAGAACACAAGACTCTGAAAATGGGAAGCCCACGTATACAACCATTCTTTGAAACTGATCACTTGCTCAAGCAGGATACTCAACTGACCTGACCAGGCCAGTAAGAGCCAACTGTGCAAAGGAAAAAAGATCTGGAGAGCTGAGTGAGCAAAAAGTTATTTCTGTCATAAAATTTGCTCAACACACTAATCCTATTTAACCTAGACTCATCCATACAGTATAGTGGCTCTGTGTACATTAATAATCTCATGTTTTTGCTAGACTTATTTGAGTATATTATAGAGAAAGAGATCCTATTAACTTACCATTTTCACGTGCATTGGTCTATCAAATAGCAGTTGACCATTAAACATAGCTGATATTACAATTAAGGCTGTTTCTTGCAATTCTAAAAGCATGCACAGCAGGAAAGAAATACATAAGACAAAAATACTCCAACTGCTACCAGTCTGCTAAGTGATGAATTTATGAGCAATTCAGATTTGTCATTATATTTTCAAGTATTTGTTTCTATGGTAAGCATAAAAAGAACAATAAATAAAGCTCAAGGGGAAAAAAAACTAAGCCTCAGCTCACTCCTTAGGTGTGGAGCGTCATTCACGTAACCTTACGCTTCTCACCATACCACCCCGTAAGCACTGGCGTCAGTCTGTGTGCGCCCAAGGGCAGCCATCCAACCGTTTTGGAAGTAACATGTTTTCTGGGTAAGATACTCAGCGAGAGCCCCGCCTGAGTTTAGAGACTGTTCATGTGTGGTCTTCTCCACTGTGACTACAGATGTAATTCTAGGGTGAGCAGAGAAGTGCTTCTTCCAGAATGATGTCAATCCAACTGGAGAGACGGGGCCCTGTAAGGACTTACATATGAAATGACAACCAAATTTCTCTTCACTGGCACATTCTTTGGACCTCTCCCTTCCAACCAGACTCCTCTAAAAAGAAAACACTGGAAAAGACCACTCATGGGCATGTGCCTATTTTCTAACCATCCCCTCTACCTACCCAGTATTAAATCACCTCCATCCCAGAGAACTTTCAAATTCCAAGGTAATGTGTTCCCCCTAGTCACTTAGCAACTATTAATACACAAAGTTACCACTTCCCCACACAAACCTGTATGACTAAGACAACATTTAGGCCAAAGTGTTCAAGAGATGAATTCTGGTAAAAGGATACATATAGCTTGCACAGCTTCAATGGACTGTTCAAAAGTAACAGTGCCTATTCCACGACTTTTTCCATCTTTATCCTCAAGAATGTCTGCTCGGACCACCACACCAGCCATACTAAAAACTTCCTTCAGTTTCTTCCAGCCAACTTTATAATCCAGCTAATCAAGAGAAAGGGGAAGAAAACCTCAATGCAGACATCTTAAGGAAAACAACATCTTTACCACATGAACACGACATGCTTTGGCTGGAAACAAGCATTAGAAAACAATGTCACAAAAACTTATCAACAGCAGTGGAGTTTTTCAAACAGGATTATGAAGCCTGGCCTTAACTGCTATTTACTGTCTCTTTTCTCTGAAAGAACAGTTTAAGTCACCTCATACCTTCCAAATTAATGCTTATTTTGTGAACATTAAAAAGAAAAAGTTGCTCCTCAGCTGAGGTTTACCATCATCCTTCCCAAGCCACTTTCTTTTAAAACTATTTTCCTTTGCAAATGACAAAGGTATTGCTATTCATCCCAGACACAACAAGAAAAGGAAAGTGTCAATATACAACATCTGCTCATACACTTTCTTACCCTGCACCTAAAAAGCCCCAGAGAATGCAGACTCAGCTGCCACTTTTGTAAACACCAGCAAAACTCAGTCAACATGGCCCCAACAGGACCATGGTCAAGCCTGTGACTTATGACTGCAGTTGTCATTACGGGACAAAGCCCAACCCTAAGGCTGATTTTTTACATAGACCAAGAAGATAACATAACCCTCTTTTAAATTTTTCTTCTCAAATGTCAAGAACCACTCTTATAACATGTTGACAAGACTGTTTTCAGAAAGTTCTGATTTTCTACTTCAGCCAATGTTTCCGTTTACTTACATTTGCTACAAATACCGTGCTTCCAAGTCTTCCAGCCTGTAATGCATGGATAATCTCATTTGGGATGTTAGGATTATTTAGGATACTGGGTGGGATATTAATCATTCCTGGGCCACCTGGTCCCATACCCATCCCACCAGTCGTAGCCATCACCTTTTGCATTGCTCTCCTGGCATGTTCACCATCAGGATCCTAAAACAAGCACAAAAGTGTTACACTGAACTGACCCAGTGACAACGAAAACTATGCTCGCACAATAAGTGATAGTCCCGAAACTTCAGAGATTGGGAGACTGTCTGGAAAGCATTTCTCAAAATCTACAACAAGAAACTCAAATAAACTAAACCACCAGGCTAGGAAGAATTCCAGCCAAAGGAATGAGGAAGAAAGAAAGGGTGTAAAATTTAGCTCTCAAATGAACTAAGTAAATAACAAAAAGGGGGGTTGGGAGGTGGATGACATGATTAATAGACATAATATAGAACTTCCAGACTGAAATAAGATCTTCACAGGCTTGAGATAGTTGAATCTTACTAATTCAATGAGGTTTTGACCTTTCTGCAAACCCCATCAGTGAATTTTTTCCAAACGTTTAAAAACACAGTCCTAGATCACCAAAATACTCCATCCTTCAAGTTAGTCAGGTGTTTGACTCATGAGTCAAGTCTGGACAGGTTTGTGAAGTTCTCGTATTGACACTATCCTTGAACTCTTTGCCCTTTAGTGTATCACCTTCAACACACAAGAGACCTTAAACTCTACCACGCTTTCCTCTCTGAGCTCTGAATATACTGATCTTCCTCCAAGAAGAAGAGGTAAAAATAAGTAAAGGAGGGAGTGAATCAACAAAAAACCTCCCTCTTCCTTGAGGAAGAGAACATATTTGATTTGGATTAGCTATGAAAGAGGATTTGAGTAATGACAACCTCACTGTAAAAAAGAAAAAAGGTAGACCAAGAATAGGGTGCAGACTGGGTAAAACTGTGGGTGTAGCATCCCTTTAGAAAACCAATGACAAACCATGGGCTCAGTCTGCGTGCCCTGAGAAAACAAGGCAGGCTGGTCTAAGACAAGTCACAGATGCTGGGAAGGTGGCCAGCGGTCACTCAGGACGTGTTTGGCCGCTATTTCTCTCTCTTTTTTTTTTTTTTTATAATTTTATGTATTTATTTTTCCCTCCAAAGCCCCAGTAGATAGTTGTATGCCACAGCTGCACATCCTTCCAGTTGCTGTATGTGGGACGTGGCCTCAGCATGGCCATAGAAGCAGTGCATCGGTGCGCGCCCGGGATCCAAACCCGGGCCGCCAGCAGCAGAGCGCGCACTTAACCGCTGAGCCACGGGGCCGGCCCTTGGCCACTATTTCAAAGTTCTCACAGGAGTGACCGCTGAAGCCTGGCCTGACTCTCTTCACTAACAACAGGTTGTCTGCTCTGTAAAATGCAGGCAAGGGCTCTTTTGGTCTTTTCCTAACTCTCAACAGGAACAACTCGACAATCACAAATGGCATCCACAGTGTCTCAAGAGCTTACTTCTTTGACTTTCAGTGGTCTTCCACTCAGACTATGCTTGTTTAGCACTTCGGCAGCTTTTTTCATGCTCTCTTCCATCTTGAATTCAACAACGCTACGAAGAGTCAAAAGGAAATGAGTGAAAGCAGTCCTAGGACTCAGAAGCTCAACTGCCAATAAGTAACTAGATAATACTTACGCACATCCCTGTGGGAGAAGCCAGAGACCAGTCAGAAGAGCAAGGAGAGGGGGGAAAAGAGAAAAGAAAAAATAGTAAATATCAATGACAGTTATAAATTAAAAGTATGATTTATGTAATCAAGTTAGTTTTTTTTTTAATTAACCCTTCTAAGGGGAAGCTGACAGCAGTGTCTGGCCTAGCCCTCCTTATGAAAAGCTGGGCTCCGATCTTCTCCTGCTCCTGCACGTTACCAGCACTACACTAGAGCTCCTGAAGTTATAATGTGCAGACCTAAATTCAGGTTCTCCAAGAAATCACACAAACTTTAGATCTGCGTCCCTCTGTCCTCAGTCAATCCCTTATCATACTCCTCCTAAATCCATCCCTTCCATAAATTAAGCTCATCCTTTTGATTAGTCTAAGCCATTCTATTGCACAACAGAAAATAATTTATTTTCTCTTTAAACTAGGCCAGTTTTAAACGTTCAGGTTTTAACATTTGCTTTACAATTTACTGGCACAGAGGCAACTTTTCGGAATCTTTGGTTCACACAACTTTCAAATTCAGCAAACAACCAAGAGTAACATTTTCTAGACAAGAACACACGTTTTACATTAATGTACCACCGCTAAAATTCCATGCATAATTCACACACAGCCAATTCCTCTGTTAACAAAGAGACAATGCTGCTATTGGTCCCCAGTTACCCAAAACGGGCATCCAAACAGAATACCAAAAATCTCTTTGGCCAGCCATTTGGAAAAGCGGGACTCCCGTTTGCAAATCCCCTCCCACCCCACTCAAATGTTTGGCAAAATCAAACATAGCTACTATAACATGAGCACTCACTGCCTTCCTGATTTCATTCGATTCCACGCCACCATACAGTTACATTTTTCATGTAGTAAATCCACAGAAGAAATTCTCTCAGACACTTACCCTTGACTTTCCTTCAGCGTCCATTAAGAGCTCCACGTATGTTACCTCACCAACTACAAATCAGTTTCCAGACGACACATAAACCAAGGGAGAAAAGCCAAGAAAACAATGGGAATTTAGAACAATCATCAGCAACCTTGTATGGAGCCTCTGCCTTATAAGAAAGCCCAGAAACACTCCATATTCTCTAAACCACCGAACTAGGCATTACAGGTGTGCAGTAAAAGTAGGTGCAACTCGTTAACAATATGTCCTTGATTTTCCTCCCACCACAAACAAGCTCTTTCCACAGATTTCCAGATCAATTTCCCTACCTGGACTCCTCACTCATGACTAGAGGCAATCCAAATCTACAGAAAAGGAGTCTGCGTGATCCACTTTTTTGGGGAAGGGAGGAAAACAGTGTTACACACACACTCTTCCTGGTGAAAGCAGGTCAACAGTACATAAATTGCAATGCCACTGGACTGGGTGCAAATGCTAAATACAAGGCCGTGCGTCCGTATATGCTCAAAGGCGCACACACGGTGTGGCCGGCTACGTGGGTGTGCGACCTGCACAACCGCACGGGGCTCTGCACTCAGGAGGGCCAGCAGCTTGGTGTAATGCTCTGTTGTTGTCGCCTTGAAATTCTTAATAATTTTTTAACAAGGGGCCCCATGTTTTCACTTTGCACTGGGTCCCGCAAAATCTGCAGCTGGTGCTGCACACAGCTCTAGGCTCCACAATTGTTAGAAGAATGTTGCAATATTCAATCACAAAACCAGAGCAGCACCTGGATTCTCTTCAGTGAATGAAGCCAGGCTTTATTCTTACTGCTTTCTCAACTTCCCCATTAAAGGCCACAGACAAATGCAAATTTAGAGTTCAGTTTGCGTCTTCACAGTTAAACAGACTCACATGATTCTAATCTACACAAACGGGACAAAAAACAAAGCATTTCCCAAGATTCCGCAGAGTTTCCTCCAGGTTTGGATTGCCAATTCACGACCACCATGACTGATATAAGAACCCATCAAGAGGACAACCACCACAATGGCTGCTGAACTTGAACATGGCACACAGAAAACAAATTTAAAGTGTTAATTTGGAGAAAACAATCTCTAAGCAGGCTTTCCAAAGTCAAGAAAGAGCTTTTTGTTCCAGGAATCTCTCTCTTTTTCTTTTTCCAAGGATTATTTTCTGATGGTAAAGCCTTCTCCAATTCAGTTTTCAGGTTTGGCTTAGCAGTTCAAGGGTAAAAATAACCCTCTTAATGGCCTCAACAAGTCCAGCCTATTCTAACTCCTTTGTTCAAAGGACAGTAAAATTATTATACAGATTTTTAAATTAATATAGCAAGGAGAGATTTAAATGTAAAATAAGATTAAATTATTTTTTAAATAAAATTAACAATTTGAAAGGCATATTTCTTAGTAATATATCTGCACGGCACTTGAAGCAAGAAGGCCAAGTGTTCAAAGTTTAAGTTCACAGCCTCACCTCCCCTGTCCTTTCCTGAGATGTTACAGAACCAAACCAGTACTTTGCACAAAACAGGAAGGAGAGAGAATCAGTGCAAAGAAATGAAGAAAGGAAACAGGAGGGACTGGTATAGCTTAACTTTTGGAGTATGTACTCCTGTGGGACAAACGGAAAAATGGTCACAGCCACAGGATAATCATACAAACTGCCTTTATTTTACACTTACAAAAGTAAAGGAATTCCAAAAACAGGTGTGGCCATTCCTGAGGCCACGTTAAAAGCCATTTATTTCAACAGCAGCAGCCATTTGAGGACCAACAGCCCTTGTCTCCACTTTGATGAAAATGCCAAGTAGTGTCAAGACAGTGAAGAGAGACCCCACATTTACTTCCTAAGAGCTGTGACTACCACCTAATAACCTTAAAAATAAAAGAATCACAGAAGACAGCTGTAACTATGTTGTCAGAATTCAAATACTCTTGCATTTGAAAAGTTGCTAGTCTGTGTCCATAAAGGCACTTTATAAAAAGCTGTCATTGCAACCTAGAAACCAAGCAAGTCCAAACCAAACTTGTTTCCATGGTCATAACCATTTTAACAAAAAGCCAGCTTTAGAAATTAGACTTTTTCCCCTTGACATTCTAGTGATGGCACACATCCAACTTCAATCCTCTGCACCAAAACTTTGCTGAAAATGTTCCCTCTCTTTTTTTCCCCAAATGCTGTAGTTGTTTAGTAAACAAAAACTTACATTAACAAACCCTTCCATCCTATCAGTTTAGCCATACGTCAGGCAGTCACTGTGACTCTAGCATGAGCAGCGCTGTTCCCGAGGACCATCAGTAATAACCAGGCTCCTCATCAAGTCATAGAATTCTGATCTCTACCCTGAGAGACTACATTGCTTCAGAGATGTAAGCACATGAGTCACAGGATCTGCAAGAGGTGCTAATTCGTACCTCCCTAGAGGAAGACAGCAAGGAAGCCTTTCACAGACCACTGCTCTTTCAACTGTCCAATAAAATCAGCACAACTTAGAAGGCAACATTTGCCAACTTTGCACAGTCTGGTCACATTCAATGAAATGAAGTTTAAAAGAGTAAATGAGCCAGAGCAGATCACTGTCAAGACTGAGAGGGTGGTCAACGAATTGGCAGTAGCAACAGTCTCACAGACATGGAATTCACAGGTATTAATGAAAAATACTGCTGCTCCTCTCCCTCCCTGCACATGGATAGAATCCCAAGAGGAGGGTGCTAAGAGGACTCCTATTGCAGCTTTAAACATCAAAATACCTAAATGAAAAAACTAATAAGACTTTGAAAAATCTAATGCCAAATGTTATCATCTACCTTTATTTTAAAATGCTCCAAGAAATCATCCTTAACCAACATTTAGGTGAATCATTAAAAATACTGCCTCGAGAATCAGACACATCATGAGGATAAGTAGATGAGCAACCCAAAAAGAATTCAATTCAGGCCGTTCCTTGGAGCTACTTTGATGTAACGCTCCTGCACATATTTTTATCACAGAAAGTATTTGTTTCGGTGTTCTCATGTACTGCCCAAGTCTGAAATGGACAAAAAAATAGGAGTACAGAGGCCAAAGCTTCACTGAAGAGAATTCCTATGTGAAAAGGCCTGTAACATTTTACAAAAGGGTGGGGGAGGCTCAAAAGCAGGTCATGTTATCCTTTTCCCCTCGGAATGGTCACCTCTCAAGTAGCCACCTTAATGGAGGGGTGCATAGAATAAATGCACACTTTAACTTAGAAAGCTTGTTTCTTTAAGATATCGACACCTTGAAACATGGGAAAATAATTATTCTACACAATGACTACTTGGTTTATGGACAAGTTAGGAAATGACTGAGCCCATTCTTGCTCCTAATTCCATGACGAAAGCAGAAGAGGACTGCCTCTCTAACTAGAACAAAACCACTGAATAAGCTAGGTGGGCTGCATTGCTGGGATTCAACCCAAGCACCCACAAGTATGAACACTTAAGCCTAACAGGCCTTTCCAAAATGCAGGCTGAATTTGCAACAAAGGAAAATACGAAGGAGCCAAATAGACTGGCTAGGGATTTTTACTTAAATTGAAAATAAAGTTCCGCCCCACAGACCTACAATGAAGATTATCTCCAAGAGCCAATGGAGAGTTCTACCGGACTACACGTGCCCTCCGGGCCTCAGTTTTCTGTCAGCTGGAATTCAGAATTCACTTAAAGTGATACATTAAATAAAAACAGAGGGATTAAGCGCTTAAAGAAATCTCTGGTTACACACGCTGAACTGACTGCTGCTAAACTTCGGGATTGACGGAGCGTAAACTACATCACTGACCGTCCTTCTTCCGTCCTTCTTCCGCAGCCTGGGCTCCGTGTTTACCCACTGCCGGGGCGGCCAACACTGCCGGCTCCCTGGTTAGGCCAGGAGAACAGGCAGCCCCACATCGAGCTTTCTTCAGCCACACAGGACCCCCCGTTCCGCTGCACAACACTACTTGAGTTTAAAATTCCCAAGGCCACTTGTTGCTCACAGAAATCCTAATTTGTCGCCCAGTCCTTACAGTCAAACACATTAAGATGTGTATCCCAATATATGTTAGCTGATGAAAACTAAGCAGTTGTGAGACTGTTAAATCACTTTCAAACCTGGTTTGGCATCTCCAATTCAAATTCCTTATTACACTGACTCAATTGTTTTTTTCAATCCTGCAACTCTTCGGTGCTCACAGCAGCCATTTGTTCCATGCAATAATCTCCGTTGAAAAATAAGCACGGTCATAAGGAAGGACAATAAAAACCTTTCCTCTGTCCCATTGGGACACCTAGAGCAGAAAGGGAAAGCTCGAGGAAGAGTTCAATTCCCAAGACTGTGACAACGGTTTAATCTGTGTCCCTGACTGATATGATGGGGCAGGGAGGGAACAAAAAAGCAGCCTGGCTCAGAACAAAACAAAGCTCTCAATGCATTTTCTCTTTAAAATCAGCAATGCTGATTTCATGATGTGCCACCCAACAGCTGGGCACCAAATAAGCTTTGTGATCCCATCCAGGGAAAAGGCACTGAAGTGATCAGCTCATATAACATCCTCATTATTAACAGCATCTCCTAGAACACTGTTCACTTAAAGACGGAGAATGTACCCGTGGTGTCCAAGGAGGGGTACATGAGGCAATCTCATGTGGTGATCCTCATCACCCCAAAGCTCCTCCTGTAGCTGTGAGAGGCAGCACTTAGCGCTGCATCGACAGGACATTTTTCAGATCTTTAAGCTGAGGACAACTAATTCTAGCTCTTATTCCCCTAGTTTCCTGAAACAATAGGACTATGATTTCATCAGGGACAGACTCTTAAAACGCAGGCTGATGAAGAGTGGCTGGATTATGACAGCCCAAATCTCTGTTGTTTGTCCACTCTAGAGATCATCTTGAGATTAAGGTTTTTAGTGTAAAGGCCTCTATCTGCAAATTTTTTCCTGTGCAATAACAAGTTGTCAAAAACCTTAAAACTTATTTGCAACAGATTTCAAGTAAATATTTCAGATTTCAAATAACCATTTAAACATATTTATGGTAAACCAAAACATGGATAAAAATATATTTTTAAAATCTCATAACGAAAATAAGAACACTTCTTAAGGAGTCATGTGCATGTAACCACAGTAAATTTCTTTGGACCTCACATACTGAATATAAGCATTACCATAAAAAAGATTACCTTTCTCTTACAAATCCTTTTACCCACAATCTAATACTGCGATAATTTAATTAAACAGAAAAGTAATGAATTTAACCTATACAGGGGAGCTCTAAACAAGAACATTTTAAGGTTTATTAAAAATAACTGATTTACTGCACACCTGTAATTCTAAATTACACCACCAAAAATACACTGAAAGGGCTGAGCCAGGGCATTCGGAGCAGTATGCCAGGGGAATATGAGAACCAGTTTGGAAGTATCCGAATAAACCACCAGGCTGGCTCCACACTTAATACAGTGCAAAATAGGAAATGGAGGTGAACTGCTTCTACATCCAGAAACATCATGGCTGCTGCTGCCACCAGCTTTCAGGCTTCCAGAACTGAAGTACTGAATGGTAAAGCAGTAAAAATGTCACCAACTTTATCCAGCATGTCCCAAAACTGGTTCACACACTCCTAAAAATGAAAAAATAATTTGGCCAGCAATCTCTTACACAATTCTAACAATTGCGTTTTCAAAACCACATTCCTGGTTCTTGGAACTACTATACCTTATTATCAATGGAAGTATCAATTCAGCGGTTCAACCAAATCACGAGAACACAAATTTGGGGGTTATTCCAAAAACTAATTCGAATGAGACCCAACCGTACTGTACAGAAATTCTAAGCTTGTATGGAAGCAGCAGTCCCAAAAACCAAGAACACTGCATCTGGGATGCCATGTGACGTGCCCTTCAGACAAAAAGAGACTTCCCTCTGGCCCTAGGAGCACTGGCAGGAATGATGTGGCTGATCAAGGCAGGAAAACAAACCTCACACCAAAACGTTTCTCCATCCGTGTTATCTGGAGAAATGCTACATGGGAGCAGCCCACATGACTGTACAGAGAGGTTCCCGGTGCCTAGTGCTTCTGGCATATCGTGGTCGGATTAAGTAATGGGACAATGATGGCAGTGGGCCATTCATCATTTCAAAACCCAATGCTGGGAGCACCAGTACACATACCAAAATGGCCTATCCAAGTGGCATCTGTCACTGAAATGTTAATCATTTGACACATCAACCTCAAATCTCTTTTCATTATGAATGCTCCAGAAAACCAATACCTTTCAGTCCTTCAAAAAGACTCCATTTAAGGGTAATTTGATTCTAGGTTTCCCTTGAGGGTGGGAGTGAGGGGAGACCTCACTGCATTAGACGAATTGTTCTCTAGCAATTGTTTTGTCTAAAGCAGGGCTGAGCAATCTCTTTAGCCCTGAGTGCCACCAGCAGGGCCAAGAATCAGGAAAGGAAGGAAGACAAAAGCAGCAGAACAAGAGTGTGGAGAGAGAGAGGACACGTGGTGTGCACGGAGTGGGGGGGGGTGAGGCAGAGGACCAGGGCAGCAACCAACCTCCTGGGACCTCCTGGTGGCAGCAGAGCGGCAGCTGCTTCCCCTGCCCTAGGCCAGAGGTAGACCCCTGGGCTGTGACTGACATGCCCTGAAGGCATGGCGTGGCACAGCAGATGCCTTCTTTTGAGCTCTCCAATTGCCAATCTACTCTCTTCTTTCCCTTAGCAGGGAAAAAAAGCCTAAGAGTTTCAATACAGGCTAATATTCTAGAATTTAGAAAATCTGAACAGCACAAGTTCCAGCTACCAAATTTTGATCCCAGGAAGACATCCACAAAATTTAAACAACCTACCTTCCCACCAGAATTGAAAAGCCAAAAAAGAATAAAAAAGAAAAGAAAAAATCTCTCCCATCAAATATGAAGAATTCGAAAAATTTCCTCAACACAGAGGCTCCCCTCAAGCTTAATCGAAGCCCTACTGACAATATTAAGCCAGTAAAATCATCTGTAGGCCCAGGGACCATACAAACCACCCTGTCGGACACACAGGTGCATGACCACGAAAAAAAGGAGGCTGGGCAGGGGGCTGAACTGTCAAGCCTGGAAAGAACACACGCTCTACCAAAAGAGCTTCCACTGACAAAAATAACCAAGGAATTAGCCACAGGAAGGATGACACAGCGACCTTCTTACCCTCCTCAGCCATCAGTACCATTACCTTTTTCTTTAACCAGGTCTTTAAGTGACTGCCATTTCACATCGAAAGGTATGTTTGTAATGAAGGCTCTGTATCTCTTAGTTGGGTTGGCATATGGCTCAAAGCGATTGCCGCCTCTTTTTATGTTTTTCTCCTTCCTCTTCTCATTCTGAGGAGGTCGTTCTCCTTCACTGAATTCAAAAGAGAAAACCAAGTCCATATGTTAGCACAACATGAAAGACAATATTTGATTTGCCAGGTTTACAGCTCCACATAGTTACATATGACACAAGACTAATACTGATTTTGATTTGAGACATTCAGACTGAAGTGCTCCATAGAGCAGACAGCATGCATTCCTTAAAATCCACCTATCGAGAAAACTGTTCCCAAGAAAGCGTGCTCTCCCAGGCCTCTGCACACTCCGACGGGGCTCTAACAGAGACGCAGGGAGAGGCCACCTCCCTGCCCAAGGTGCTCTAATTTCAAGACAGAGACAGGAAAAGAGAAGGGAAGATTTACGAGATTTTATGGTACAGACACGAGGTGGTACAAACAGGCCCAACCAATTTTAGCTTCACAAATAAAAGTGTCTTTTGTTGTGGTGAAAAAAAGTTTCTTTAAAGGGGGAATGTAAATGGTGCAGCTGCTACACAAAACAGTTTGGCAGTTACTCAAAAAGTTAAAACATGCAATTACCGTAAGACCCAGTAATTCCATTCCTAGGTATACACCTCAAAGAACTGAAAGCAAGGACTCAGGTACTTGTATACCAACAGCAGCATTTTTCCTAACAGCCAAAAGCTGGAAACAAACCAAGTGTCCACCAATAGATGAACGGAATAAGCAAATTGTGGTGCATCCATACAATGGAATATAATTCAGTCATAAAAAGGAATGAAGCACTGATACGTGCTGCAACACAAACGAACTTTAAAAACATTATGCTAAGTGAAATAAGCCAGACATAGAGAAAGAAAAAAAGAAGAGAGGTTACCAGGGACTGAAGGAAGGTGGGAACTGGGAGTTATTGTTTAATGGGTACAGACTTTCTGTTTGGGATGATAAAAAAATTCTGGAAATGGGTAGTGGACAGTGGCATAATGCACAACACTGTACTTAATGCCACTAAATTGTACACTTAGGGGCCGGCCCCGTGGCTTAGTGGTTAAGTGCGCACGCTCCGTTATTGGCGGCCCGGGTTCGGATCCCAGGCGCGCACCGACGCACCGCTTCTCCGGCCATGCTCAGGCCGCGTCCCACATACAGCAACTAGAAGGATGTGCAACTATGACATCCAACTATCTACAGGGGTTTGGGGTGGGGGGGGGAGGAAGAGGATTGGCAATAGATGTTAGCTCAGAGCTGGTCTTCCTCAGCAAAAAGAGGAGGATTAGCACGGATGTTAGCTCAGGGCTGATCTTCCTCACACACACACACACAAAAATTGTACACTTAAAATGGTCAAAATGGCAAATTTTACATATATTTTACTACAATAGAAAAATTTGTTTTCAAGGGAAAGAAAATATTCTCTACACAACCCTGCTACTTTGAGGCTAGGAGAATTCAAGTCTGGGCAACCCTGGTAGGTAAAAGCACGCAAACAACTCCACCCTCAGCAAAGAAGGGTGGATGCTTTTCGGCACTGGCTTTCCGGTAATGTTCTTTACCTTCGTGTGTTAGGTGCCTCCGTGAGAAAAGATCTCACTTCTAACCTCTACAGATACTAACTCGGCTTCAAGTGGGACACGAAAAACATCCCACCAGAAATGCAGCCTTCCAAAGTACAGAACAGGCCGGCAGGCTGAAGCCCAGGCCCAAGGACAGCAGGCCGGCATGTGCGGCCAGGGCAGGGGTGCGCCAGCGAGTGAGGCTGCTCCCTGCCCTGCCTGCTCCGCTTCAGCCCCTCTCTGGCTACAGGCCGACACCTGTGAGAGCTGCCCAGGAACACCGAGGAACGGGGAGCGGCAGGCACAGGGAGCGGCAGGCACGGGAAGTGCTTCTCAGGCCAAGTCCTGCACTTTCTGCTCCCAAGCCCTATACTTTCCACCAGAGAGAACCCAGCGACTCCACAACTTCTAGAAGACTTTGTGACCCACGACAAAAATGGAAAAAACAAAAAGCTAAGACTATAGTACTGATGATTTATAAAACGACCTTTACTTAATTAAAAGGCTGATCTTTATTCTAGGGTATGTCTTCCTTGTGTGGGGAAGGGCTTTCTTTTAATGTGCTTACTTGGAAAAATTAAGAAGATAGCAACTTTTTGTAGCCCTTAAAGTTTTTTTTACTGGTCCCTCATAGCCAAACACAAGGGTGCCAAGTGGTAACCCAAGGAAGGTGAGGTGACATCCCAGGCAAAACTAAGGAAAGCCACTTCCTCCCTGATCTGAACTGTACCAACATGCAGTGAATAGGCTTCTTCCTCACAGGCTGGCAGAGTGGAGGTATGGCCACTCCAATCCCCTGGGTCCTAGAACTCTCTACTCTGTCTACCCAGGTTCACAATAGACCCTCCTCGGGCGGCCTGCACACCACAAGCAGATCTCAAAGGGAAACCTTCAACCGTCACCCAGGCCACCTGTCTACTCCCTATGAAAGTCCTACACCAAAGTCTGCCAAACAGAGCGTATTTGCCAACAAGTCTTACTCTTAGCAGATGAGGAGCAAAGTGTTAGCAAAAGTTCATAAAATGTAGATCAATCCACATTTCCTGGACCTAGAGTAGATAGAAATGTATTTTAATGTAACTAGTTTCTTGTGAAACCCCAAGAGTCTATGACTTACATTAAAAAAATTCTTCTGACACAGGGTCCATGCCACAGTAAAAGTTCCAGGCTGTTTCCACCTACTAGTTACAAAATGCACAAAAAACTAAGTACAGCCAGAGCAGGTAACAAAGTGTCTAGGCCTCATTCTGCCGATGGCTAGGTGCCCTATGACAGCTAAGAATAAACGACCCCACCTAACCACAGGGGCTCAGTATCTGGTTTGGGGTTAATCCTCATCACGTGCTCACACCGAGAAAGCAGCTCATATGGATTATGCCGGGGGCGGGGGGGGGCACCCCACCACTCCACCCGAATCCTCTGGCAGACCATTTCCTCCCTCTGAGAAGGTTTCTCTAAGTAAAAGGGGTTAGAACTATCTCTGGGCACTTGCAGCTTCTTAAAAAATTGACCTTTTCATAAATCTAATGATCACCATCAACTCTGTTCTTGACAGAATTACAGAGAACCATCCTCAAAGAAAACTCACTCAAGACACGTATTGAAGTACAGATGATGCGACAGTTTAAGGCTGGTGTCCTGAAAAGTGTGTTTAAAA
This sequence comes from Ceratotherium simum simum, assembly GCF_057802395.1. Lineage (NCBI taxonomy): Eukaryota > Metazoa > Chordata > Mammalia > Perissodactyla > Rhinocerotidae > Ceratotherium > Ceratotherium simum. The sequence continues at coordinate 10,981,953 of NC_141938.1, read as the reverse complement.
AATGTCCAATTTTACCACTTATCTTTAGGATGAAATTAGAGGAATATTCTTCTCTAGCCCTAAAACATATCTAACATTTAACTCTGAAAATCTTTCAGAAGTACATTTTTATAGGTGGATTATAATTTGGCAACATTGACGAAATACATTGCTTTATCCTAGATACCCCAAATTTAGATTACAGACATTAAAAATGTTAAACACACCCTCTTACACGACCCAATCATCCACACCTAGACACCTACCACAGAGAAAACAAAGCATACAGCAACGCAAATACTTGTACTTGAAATGTTCACAGCAACATTGTTTGTAATAGCCCCAAACTGGAAATCTAAATGTCTACTCACAGGTAAATGAATAAACAAACTGTAGTATATCCCTACATTGAAATACTACTCAACAAAAAGTAATGAACTACACACAACATGGATGAATCTCCAAATAATTAAACTCAAAGAACCCAGACCAAAAAAAGAGTACATATAGTATGATTCCATCATATAAAACTCTGTATTTGAGAAAATCCAATCTGGCAAATTAATCTATAGCAGGTTTCTCAACCTCAGCACTACTGACACTTTGGGCCAGGTAATCCTCGGTTGTGGGGGGCTGCCCGGTGCACTGGAGACGTTTACCAGCATCCCTGACCTCTACACAAGAGATGCCAGTAGCAACTGCACCCCTCAGTCTTGAAGGTGAAGATCAAAAACGTCTCCAAGATACTTCCAAATGTCCCTGGAGGGGAAAAAAGTCACCCGCTGAGAATCACTGCTGCATACTGATGGAAAGCAGATCAGTGCTTGCCTGGAGGCAGGGGAAAGGAGGACTCAAAAGATTACCAAGGGGCAAGAAAAACCTTCTAGGGGTTATGGATGTACTTATTATCCTGATTCAGTGAGGCCTTCATACATTGACACTTATCAAATTGTACATTTCCAATATGTGCAGTTTATTGTGCCAACCATACAATATTTTTTTTAAAAAGTTCCTACTCATGATTGTTCAATTTCAATTTCAAACCCAACCCCAATAACTTGACTTGTAACTCCAATATAAAGTAACAAATTCGTAATCTTTCAAAGAAACTGAAGCCACAATAAGCATCTACCTAGGCCAGCTAAATGTCTTACCAATATTCTCATTGCTAACTGGCTCTCCATTCTTAATTGCCAATGAACACGCCATCTGATTCTGGCACCCAATCATCCACTTCATGTTCTAAATAAGCCTGACATCATAAAAAGTTTTTCTGACCTTCTATCAATCTATTTCATAATACACCAATAAAGACAAGCCTAAACTATCTTAAGTACCTTCCAAGTCATTAAGATTACTTATGTTTAATATGGCTTTGGAATTATGTCTCACTGACAGTGTTCTTTGAAAATTGATAATTTATCATGTCACTGCTCCACCATACTAGAATTATACTGTACATAAAAATCACAACTAAAAAAGATTGCGTGCCCACCCCACAAAGGACCGCTAATTCCCTGTGTAAACACTGAACCCCTTTCCTCTCTTACGCCTCCATGGCATTCCCCCGTATAACACTCTCATTACTTTCCGAGTTTCTCAATCAAGAGTGTAGCTTAAAATGGCAACCTCAATACCCTGAAATCCTGATCCCATCTCTTCAGGGAAAAGTCTCCCCCACTCCCCAAATCCCCGAGAACCATCCCTTATGTAAAATGATTCTTCACAGAAATCCTGTCAATCCTGAGCTCCTCAAATGCATTTAAGACGTGGAGAGCACTACTCACAGCACTATTCTAGTTCCAGGTCCACCACTTAACTACCCCCGTGACTCAGGCTCTTTACCTCTGGTTCTTTATCAGCAAAACCAGCATAACCTACATCCATGGTAGCTCACAGAGATGCTGCGAGAATCAATAAATAGTCCAACAAGCAGCAGCTTGATAAACGCTAAGCGCAGCATCTAAGCAAGCAGTACTACAGGTGACTAGGGTCTCACAGCTGGGCCTGAACCCCAACGTCACCATCTCTTTGCTAGGCCTCAGTTCCCTCACCTGTAAAAGGAGGTTATGATCCACACAGGTTTAAAGGAGAGACCTGGCACACAGTAACTGAGGCAATGACATATTTTTGTACCAATAATTTTCTTGAGGGGTAGGGAGACTAATTCATTCCTAGCCTTCTACCATTGCATATGCTGATTAGGCTTTAAAACAAGCCCACGAGGGCAGTGGCTGAGGAAACCCAGGCACTGTACTCACTACAGACTACAGAAGGAGCATCTCAGCTTTCAACTTGATGCCTGTAAACATGGTAACAGGAGAGTCCATCTGAGAATCCTGAAAAGAAACAAGCAACCTCAACTTCGCAGACTAGTGTTTCTTTGCCTAGCCATGAATAAAACCAACCGGCAAAGGGAAAGCAAAGATCTGGCAGCACGCACTCACATAATCCAGAGCCCCATACTCTAATCCCGGCCTCACAACCTAATGTGCTTCAAAAATTCCTCTTATCAAGTACACAACCACTCCATAAAGTACAGCAAACACTCAAATCATTGCAAAGCACAGAGAATCTGATTTAAATAAAACACTTCAAGTGACTGTTTAGTGAGAGGTTACCAGGGTGGCAGTGGAGTCAACACAGCCTCCCCCAGACTCTGGGTCAATTTCCTTAACCTGACTTTTCTCAATTGTTTAAAAAAAAAATTTCTCAGTTATAAAACAGAGTTAACACTAACATTACCTGCCCGGCAATCTACACTAAATATAAATTTTTATTTTTAAACTAACTAATCCATCTCTGTTTTCTGATTCAGCCACAAGATTAGTTTAGAAGTAGGTTACATCACTGATTTTAAGTATATGGTTCAACCTTTAAAGAAAAAAAAAAATCAAACCTAAACCTATATATTCCCCAGAATGAATGCTTTTTCTCCCTGACTAAATATACTCTAACTCTGAATCTTGACTGACTTTAAATGGAACAGATTTCTCATCAAAATAAAACAAACCCTCCTCTCACACCCCAGAGAAAAGTCACTGCAAAACAAGCTTCCTCTCTGTGGTCCTCCATCAAGCCTGCGGGCTCACTGCCTTTTCAGCTTACAGCACACTCCACTCCTGGTGGAGACAAAGGTCAGAAGAACCAAGTTTCACTCACTTTCCATCCCTCAGAGGCTTTCAAGATAAAAATCTAAATTCCTCAGCCTGGAATCCACTGCCCACCAGCCGGCCCCCCGCCCCCCGCCCCCCACCCCCGGCCCCCACTGTTTCAGCGTTGGCCCTCACTGTTCCAGCGTTAAGTGCTACAGCAGCATCAGTTCTTTATAAATATGCAAAGCATATACCAAAGTCCCTAGTCGTGGGCAGCTCTCTTCTCCCCTCTCCACAATCATCCTCTTTCATCCCCCTCCTCCTGAAGAAACCCCCTCTTCCCCACCCTGCCCCCAGGGGGTTCAGTTGTGGGGAGGGGAGCTGCTCCCTACCAGGTAACTCCTTTACTTCTATCACAGCATAATTACCTCACTACAAAATTATCAGCTGGCCTCTCCTCTGGGCATGGGCTTGATTCTCAAGAGCTTCCTAATGCAAAAAAAAAAAAAAAAATACACAAAGTTTCCACCAACCCTATGAAATACATCTAAGTGTTGCTAGCTTCCTGAAAGAACTTCTGTTAAGCAGCCCTAGACTCTAAGGTTCTTTCCAACAAGAGCTATTTTATCTCTAAAACCTTCAGGTTCTTTCTAACAGTCCACGTGTCACATTTGTCAAATAAATCCGTCACAAAATGACTATTTGAAAATGGACAGTGGAAAATGGGAAATTTGAAAAACATACCCCAGATGCTACAAACTATAGCTAATTCAACTTCTCACCTAGCACGTTTTAGCAGCACTCCATCCTGTGATAACTGCTTTGAAAGAAAAAATACAGGAAATAAATGTAACTTAAAGGCCTCCAAAAACGGCCCTCAGAAATCCTCCTAGGCTCCCCTAGACACGTGATAAAAAAGGCTAAACGAAGGCATCCCTTTCCAGAGTTTTCGAGAGTCAAGTGCTGGGAATACTTCTGGGATGCCATTCTTTTGATTTCCGAGGACCAGGAATCATGGTATTTTGTTCCTCCCCACCTAAGGAGAGAAGGTTTGACAACAACACAGCTAGTCACTTAGTGAAAGCTCGGTAACATAAAGCGCTTTAACTACATTCACTTCTAATCCCCACAAACTCTAGGGATGCACATCAGAAATTTGTGGGAAAGCATATTCATAAGAGACATAACGAATAACAGAAGTATCCAGGAGCTGGTGACAGGGGGAAATCGGAAGTTACTGTTTAATGGCTGCAGTCTGGGATGATGAAAAAGTTCTGGACATGGACAGGGGTGATGGTCGCACAACACTGAACGCACTTAATGCCGCTGAATCGTACCCTTAAAAATGGTTTTAAAACTGTAAATTTTATGTTCCACATACGTTACCACAATTAAAAAAAAAAATTGGTGGGAAATCACGTGTGCCCAGCCTTCCCCTCTCCTCCCCCCACGGGTGCCGGTGGGAGCCAAAACGTCCCTCCGCATCTTCCTTCCAGGTGACTGTCATCAGAACGAGTGCGGACACAAGACGATGCTCTAAAGCTTTGAGGACACTTGAACAGCCAAGAAGCAGAGACGGAGCCCCAAGCAAGGCTCGAAAAGGTGACGGAGCCTGGAAGTGGGCGAGCCCGCCTGAGGATGGAAAATCTCCCCCGGGAACACGGAAAATGCTGTTTCTCTGCTTTTTTTCTCCTCCTCTTTGTTTGGGGGAGCGCAGGTCCGATCCCTGCACAGACACCTCCCGCGCACCTGGGGAGCGGCCGGGGGCCTCGCGCGCGGCCCCGGCGTGGAGCGGTTCCGGCCGGGCGAGGGAGGGGAGGGGACGCGGGGGCGCTCCGGCCGGCCTCGCGGTCCTGCCCGGCTCCCACCCGCCTCCGCCGCCGTTTACCGGGCCGACCACGCGCGAGGCCCCGCGCGCGCCCTCGCTTCGCTTCCCTTCCCTTCCCCCCAGTTTACGGGGCGGGAAACTGAGGCCCCGGGCGATACGGGGGGCGGGGGGTGAAACCACGCGCCCAAGGTCACCCGACAGGCCAGCTGGCCGGGGCGTCGGGCCTCTCCGGCTCCGGGGCCCGCGCCATCAGTCCCGAGCGCAGAGGCCGGGCCCGAGGCCTCGGCGTGGGGGTCGGACCCGGCCTGGAGGGACCCGCGGAGCTGGGCCAGGGCCGAGGAGGAGGGAGGGAGCGAGCCTTGCGGCGCCCCCGGGCCCCCCGGCGGCCCCGGCCGCCCCCACCCCGGGCAGGCCCCGCGGGAAAGGCCCGGGCTGACGCCGCGCCGGGGGGAGGCCTCCAACAGACCTAACGGCGCCGCCGCGAAGGCGGCCGGCCCGGGACGCGGAGCCATGGGATACTCACCCCTTCGGGCCCGGAGCCCCGTTGCCGCTCGGCACGCCGGGCGCGCCGCTCTCCTCCTCCATTTTGGGCTCTGTCGCCGCCACCTCGGCCGCCGCTTCGACCCCTGCCGCCATTTTCTCCGCGTCTGGGCTTTGTGTGAGGGAACCGGCTGCGCAGCACTGCGCCTGCGCACTCACGTGACCCGGCGCGACCAGTAACGCCTGCGCGCGCCCAGTAACGCCTGCGCGCGCCGCGGCCTGCTCCCGCCTGGTCCCCGCCCGCCCCGGGCCACGCCCCCGCCACGCGCAGGCGCAGACCGGCCGCTGTTATCCATTCATCCCCGCAACAAACTCGTGTTGGGCGCCTTCTGAATACTCCACCGGTTCTTGAGGTCTGGCACGGGAAGGATCTACTGACCCCACACCCGGACCTCGTCACTCCCAGTTTTCGGTAATCAGAGCTGGGGCAGAGGGGCAGAAAGTTCTGTTTACTAAGAATATAAAGGAGTTAGCCAGGCAGGAGGGCAGGACGCGGACGGGCCAGGCAGTGGAGCTGGTGTGCAAAATTCTGTCTCTCTAAGCAAGTATCCTGCACCAGGAATATCTGGGCTCTGTCCGACCTGGCTCCCCACCACCCCGGGACCTCCTGGGTGCAGATCCCATGGCCTCTGAACCCATCAACCAACAAGCAAAACGCATCGCTGGGGTCTTGGTATGCGCTCACGGATGTTTCTTGAGTGAATGAAGAAGCAAGATCCAAACACGATGGAAGAAACGAGCTACAGGCCAGCTGATCCCATTAAAACTTAACTGGGCCTCCTTCCTGCCTGATCCTGGCTGGGTCCCTTTGCCTAAGGGCTTGGCTCTGTCCCCAGACTGGTTTTAAGGACTGTTACAGGCTGTGTCCTGGGGCAGCCACGTGGCCTGGAAAGAGGCCAGAGCCCAGGGGCGCGTTCTGAGGCCTCAGGCTCCCTTCCCCAGCAGCAGCCCCTCTCTCTGATGTCTCTGGAACTTTGAAATGCTTCACCGAATCTTGCAGAAGTTCCCATCTAACCACCAAACTCGCTCTAGGCTTACAAAGGGAAAGAGGTACCCCACCCCCACCCCTCACAGAATGACTACATTTCATCAGGCTCTGGGGTAATATTCACCACACTCTCCCAGGCTCTGGGGGAATATTCACCACACTCTCCCAGCCGCTTCATTCTGCCTGGTGATTCTGACCCAGGGTTGAGAACTCCAGGCCCAGAGAATAAATCCATCCCATAGTCCAGCCTGACATGAAGGCTGTGCCCCACCCTCTTTCCAGCTCCGTTCCCACATTTCCAGCTCTTCCCAAACTCACCTGCCTCCCAGAATTCCCTTCTCCTGCCCATCGTCAAGCCCCTCCCTCCTCCCATGCCCTCTCCTGAAATCTCTATTAAAATCGCCCTTGCATACCTATTAAAATCTTCTCCCATGGCCCCACTGGAATCTGTCTCAGTTTACCTTCCTCCCCGTTAGACCTCTCCTAGACTGGAGGGGCCCTGAGGCAGAAGGAGCCTCATGAACTTCTGAATTCCCTCGCCCAGCAGGGCTCAGAGGTGGCGGAAGAGGCCACGGCAGTCTGTCAGAATCAGGGAGGAGTCCCAATGCAAAGCGTTAGGGACAAGAAGCCACCTCTCTCTCTGATCCCTCCTCCCTCGGTGGGTGTGACAGGAGATCAGGGACAATCAGGCCCCGGTTGTGGAGACCAACTCTTCCAGGCTAGGCTCCTACAGGCTGGTTGACTTAAACCAACAGTGCCCAGATCCTGGGTTCTGCTATCTCTTGAACTGTTATTTCCTTCACACTTCACATTTTCCTTTAACTGACACACCTTCTTATCCTTTAAAGACGCATGTTTTAATATTGTGTTTTACATTGCATGTAAATATATGCAAATATATGTAAATTGAGTATATGAAAACTTGCTATAAACGGCTAACTGTAAAAAAATAAATAAGACGATGATGCTATTCAAGTGTGAATTCAGTTGTGCATGCTGCCAAAGGCTCTGAGCCTGAGGCTTGCTCTCTCCTCCCTCTGGTTAAGGGTCATTTAAGACAGTCTAGCCCAACCTACAACTTTCTCCTTGATGTAATTGAAAGTATTAGAAGAGATTTGCAAAGGAAACAGCTCTTTTCCTGATGGCATGTCCTGGGGCCTCTTTGCATCACCTCCAGGGGCACCACAATCCAAAATTGGCCTGAGAGAGGTGGGTGCCGGGCCTGTGTAGAGAGAGAAGATGCAGATACCAGAAGGGCCCCTGAGCGCCAGCAGAGCGATTGCGCTTGGATAAGGTCCTGGGTTTCTGCAGACCCCAGATGCCTACAAAGCCCTGCTCGTCTTTCTAACTGCCTCTCTCCTGCCCCTCAGTCTCGCTGCTCCAGCAATCACGTCTGCCACACTGCTCCTCCTACAGGCCACACAAGTTCCAGCCTCCAGGCCTGTGCCCTTTGCTGTTCCCTCCATTCCCGTGGCCAGGCTGGCTGCCTCTGGCCCTTCTACGCTGGGGTGGAAAGGGTTTTTTTACTCCGTGGGTGAACCACATACCAGACAGGGCTTCATGCTGAAAACAATAGAACATTCCAGACACTGTGCTAGGTCCGTCAGGGAGGTGTGATCTTGGGTGAGCGACCCCACTGCTCTGAGCCTCAGTTTGCTCATGTGCAAATGGGATTAATAAGAGAAGTCCAGAACCCACCTTTCAGGGCTGCTCTGAGTATGAAATGCAGCCCAATGCAGAGAACCCTTCCACGTGAAAAGCTCAGAAAGTGCTCAAGAAGTACATGTGGTTATTAGCACAACCATATTCTGCTGCTTTTCCTGAGTCCTCCTGGAAGGCAAGCTTAGAGCTCAGCACTAGGCCCACGAAGACCCAAGGTCAACCCCAACTCTCCTTCCTAGAGCTGTGCAACCTTAGACAGAGGCTTCCTTGCTCTGGGCCCCAGTCTTCTCATCCGTAAAATGGAGGCAGTAGCCATTCCTCCCCTCAAGGATGGTCTAAAAGGCAGAGAGAGGATGCCTGTGCAGGCTCAGAACTGAGGAACCCTCGAGAAGTGTGGACGTTAGTGATTAGTAAGTACACCAGCGTGGCATCTGGAGATGCAAAGTAAGTGGAAACTGTTCTCCTTATGCATAGCGATTTTAAACCATTTATTATATAACCCTGCTACCTGCTTTTCACTTGAAAACTCAGACTTTGCTTCTTCCGGTGTGTTTCATAACAGATCCCTCAAAACCAGCAGAGGGCCTCTGTTGTTGTTTTTTTCACCTGTTTGTGGTCCCCGGCTGCCCTTGGGTCCCAGGTCCCTCACTTGAGGCCTCGGTTCAGAAACGTAACTGACAAGTCCGTTTTGTCCAGCAAGGGCTCCTTTTATTCATTCGGGGTGGGTTTTTGAAACACGGTGCAACTTGATGAAGTAGAAGGTGCCGGGAAAGCGAGCCTGCCAGGTGTGGAGAAGCGCAAGAAGCTTGTGGAACCTTCCGGCCCGATGGACACCCTCGGCTCGCCCATGGCCACAGCTGCTGGCCCCGGAGGGGCCGAGTGGACCTCAGAATGAGATCAGGGTGCCTGATCCGTCCGAAGCTCAGGACCACATCCACCTCCTTGGGTACAACCGTGTGCAAAACAGTCTGAAAGTATCTTCACACGGGATCACAGAATCAGCTCTGCTCGGTGTCTCTTGGCCTAAAAAGCGTTCTGGCCGTGCAGGAAGAGTCGGGCAGTTTCCGTCCCTCCAAACGCTAGGGCATCGCCAGCTGCCGCTGGCCCTGCCAGCCTGGCCTTCACACAGGCGTCTCCTCTGCCACCTTCTTCAGGAGTCCGGCTGCCAGCAGGGAGGGCTGGGGGCCCTCGGGGCCATCCACATCCTGGATCTTCAGGCGCACTTTCTGGTTGGTCCTTCTCCACTCGGAGTACAGCTGGCAATGGTAGCGGAAGGAGACCTGCGGGGCAGCAGCACAGGGGTGGGTGCGAAGGCCAGCCGGCCGACCTCCACCCCCAAGAGAGGAAAACTGGGCCCCTGGATGCTTCCAGAAGCAGAGCCAACGTCCAGGCCCTTCTCATACAGACTGTGCACACGCACCCATCACTGTCCTGGGGCAGCTCCCACCAGCACTCGGGGCCCTGCAAAGGTGAGGGGGTCTACAGCAGGGAGCAAGGGACCCCCTTTCTGTCTCTCAGAGGGCGGGAGTGAAGCAACGCAGCCCCTCAGAAGGGGCTCATTGTCAATGGGTCACATCATTGCCAATACGTGGAAGCCACCAAGATGTCCTTCAGTCGGCGAATGGATAAATAAACTGAGGGACACCCAGACAGTGGAATATTAGTCAGTGCTAAGGAGAAATGAGCTCTCAAGCCATGAAAAGGCATGGAGGAAGCTTAAATGCATATCACTAAGTGAAAGAAGCTGATCTGAAAAGGCTACATAACGGATGATTCCAACCCTGTGACATTCTGGAAAAGGCAGAACTATGGAGACAGTAAAGAAATTGGTGGCTGCCAGGGGCTGGGGGAGGGAGGGATAAATAGGCAGAGAGCCAAAGATTTTTAGTACAGTGAAACCACTCTGTATGATACTATAATGGTGGACACATGTCATTACACACTTGTCCAAACCCATAGAATGTACGGCACCAAGAATGACCCCTCATGTCAACTGTGGACTCTGGGTGATGATGACATGTCCATGTAGGTTCATTAGTTGTAACAAATGTACCACTCTGGTGCCATGTTGATCGTGGGGGAGGCTGTGGGAAGGCAGCAGGGGGTATAGAGGAAATCTCGGCACTTTCTGCTCAATTTTGCTGTGAACCTTCAACTGCTCTAATAAATAAAGTCTATACAAAAATTTTTTTAAATAATTGTCAATGGTTCCTACTCTTTGACCAAGCAAGTTCCAAGAAACATTTGCATGGGTGCCCAAAGCACTGTTCATAATGGCAAAAAAAAAAAAAAAAAGGAAGAAAGAAAAAACAAAACATTGGAAGGAATCCCAGTGTCCACCAAAAGGGCTTAGTTAAATAAATATGGTACACCCACACAGTGAATGGCTGTTGGGTGGCTGCCTTCTTTTTTAAAGGACATTAGCAAAGTGAAAAGAAGCAGACTGCAAAGCAGTACCTATGATTTCATCCTATTTATATTAAAAAACAAATGCTCGTGGATGCACTGCAAAATAATTCTTGAGGAGGGAACACCCCCGCACAGCTGGACGGCAGTGGTTCTGTCCAGAGGGGTAAGATCTGGGGGCACTTTTCTCTCCGAGCAGGGGTGCTAATGCCTGCCAGGAGCCTGGAACAGCCCCCCACCGCAGTCGCTCTCTCAACCTCTTGTTCTTCCTCTCTCTCCTCGTCTCCCCGCAGCCCGGCCCAGTCTGGGTGGGCTTGTGGACGGCGGGGTCGCACTCAGCACTGGGTATCAGGTGCCCTGGTCTCCTTGGAGCAGAAGGCTCACACCTGGCTCAGGTTTCTCTCAACCTTGGCTGGGCTCGGAATGTGGAATCCATGAGACTCGGTGTTGCTTCCCCCCAGGGCCACACGCAGAGGCAGGCGGGGAGCCCCCCCAGCCCGTGGCCTGGCTGCTCCGAGCCGGAGGCCCCCACTGGCTGTTCTCTGGCCAGCAGCCACTCACCAGCGTCCAGAGGACGTAGATGGTGAAGAGGGCGATGGTGAGGGCGATGAGCCCCACGGCCTCGAGCCGGCTGTGGAGCCGGAGGTGGTCCTGGGCCCCTCGCAGGCACAGCCAGCCCGAGATGGCAGCCAGAGGCGTGATGAACAGGAAGCACACCATGTCGCAGCAGAGTGTCCGCTTCTCCGTCCGCGGCCCCGGGTCCCTCAGCCACTGAGGGGGAGAAGGGAGCGGGCAGCTGCTGAGCGCCCTCCCGCCAGCCCCCACCTGGGGATGGGGGACAGACCTCCAGGCCCTGTGCCTCCCTCTTCTGACACCCAACTCGATCGCTGGGCCCTGCAGGACCAGCCGCCTGCCTGGCGCCTTTCTTCAAATTTCCTTTTACTGAGCTGAGGAAGAGCCAGGCCCTTCTAGGTGCTGGGCGTCTCTGCCCCCATTTTACAGATGGGGGAAACTGAGGGCACAGAGGGGCTGACTCATTTGTGCAAACTCACATGGCTAGTCGCCCGCAAAGCCTGGACTGGAACCCAAGAAGTCTTGCCCCGGTCCCCGTGCGCCCTTGGCCACTACGCTACACTGCCTGGCCATGAGAAATGGGCTTCACTCACAGAATTCTGGAGAACGGAACAGAAAGGGTCTCTCCCAAACCGGAGCTCCCTTGCTAGTTGGGGGAGGTGTGAAGTGGGGTGGACGGTGAGGGAGGGGAAGGCCCTGCTGAGGAGAACTGAATGAGCAGAAGGAGCCACGTGAAGAATGGGGGAGACAGCGCTCCAGACTGCAAGAACAGCATATGCAAAGGCCCTGAGGCGGGCGTGTGTGGCCTGGACAAAGTGCAGCGGGGAGGAAGCCCGTGTGGCTGGAGCACGAGGGAGAAGGGGGATGGGTGCAGGCAGGGGCTGGCTCTCCCTCCAACTGTTCTTCTGGGAGCCCAGTTCCCCGGGGGCCAGGGACCCTTCCAGGAGCCCACACCTCAGCCCAGTGACGTCACCCTGCAGCTCTCCAAGTAGGGCAGGGAGGAGCCTGGAGGGCATCCAACAGCTAGCAGTGCCCGTTCTCAACCCTGACCCAACACACGCGGGCTAAAGTCTGAGCTGGGTGTGGCCCCTGTCCTCATCCTTTAACCCGCTCCACTCCAGCCACACGGGCTGCATCAAGAACACCAAGCTCCTCGTGGCCTCAGGGCCTCGGCACTTGCTGTGCCCTCTGCCAGGACTGCCCTTCCTGGGTTCTTGGCAATGCTGGCTCCCTCTCGTTCCTCAGGTCCCGGCTTTGGTGGCGAGGGGGCCCAGGGTCTGTCAGGTCTGGAACCTCAGACCTGGTTCCCCACCCCCATCAGCAGAATCCACCCAGGGTGGGGGGGCGGGGAGAAGGTCCGCCCAACCAGAGAAGCCGCTCCCCCAGCCCAGGGCGGTTCCCTCCTCCGGCTCCAGGCCCGCCCTCCTACCCCCTGCCCACTCCAGCCTCAGGCCCCCAAGCGTACCTCTATGAGGGGCCGGGGACACTTCTCCACCGCAAACTCCGTGTGGCACAGCTCGCAGTAGTTGGTGTTGGATGAGGAGAGCCACCTCTCTAGACAGCTCTTGTGCACAGCGCCCAGAGTGCCAGTACAGCCACACGGAGACAGCAAGCTCTCCCCGTTGGCTCCCTCATGGCAGATCCGGCAGAAGGGACCATCGCTGGACACAGAGACAGAACACATGAGCTTCCTGCCTAAGCCTGCTTCACCACCCACTGGATCACAGGCTCAGCGTTGCCCTTGTGCTGCCACTTGGCAAACTCCTACTCATCCTTCAACGCCCAGCTTCAAATGTCCTTTCCATCAGGAAGCCTTCCCAGACTCCCACAGGTGGGGTGATGTGCTCCTCCCCAGGGTTCCTGTGGCACCTTTTTAGGCCCGGGGTGAGCATCTCTTGTCCCTGCCTACCCAGCGTCCACTCCTCCTTTTCCTGCAATACCGCCTTGAATGCCCTGGGCAACCACCCTGCTCTCAATTCTTGGTCCTCAAGGACTAGGGCAGAGCTGATGACACCCCTGATGACCTCAGACCTGACCAATCAGAACACCACACACTCCTGGTCACGGGGACCAACTCAGGGAAGGGCATGTGTGATGCAATCAGAGCCACTGGGAACTAATTCCTGAAATTCTTTTTTTTTTCCCCCACTAAACTCCAGAACAACAGGCAGCACGGCTGATATAAGTCTAGAGCTGCTGGCAGCAGTCTGGTCTCCACGTGGAGTCTGTGAATGACGCCAAACAGAGGAAGACAGAGCCAAGAAGCAGGGAAGGGCAGATTCTCAAGGACACCACCAGAGGCTCTGGATCTAGCTGCACCTGAAGGCCATGCTACCTGAGAAACCTGTGTGTCCAGGGAAAAGAGCTCCCCCACTCCTCTGCTCTTGTGAGGCTCAGAAAACAGACGTAAAAAGCGTCCGCAGGAAGCCGCTTCGGGGAAGTCTCAGCCCTAGCCGGGTCTCTGGGGATGCTGGGTCCTTCCTGGGGCAGCTCAGGAGGCCGGGGGTGTGGCCTTGGTGGGCCCAGAGGCAGGCCAGCACATGAGTCATTGTTTTCCAGACATATCTGCCCAGAGACACACAAAGGAGGCGGAGCAGGAGAGCTATTTTCCAGATAATGCCTGTTTCCCCTCAGAACTGTTTTCTCTGCTTTTCTCGGCGTGTGGGGCTGTGGGGCGGGGCCTGCCTGCTTTGAAACCCAAGAGCTGAGCAGACCCCTCACGTCTGTTTCCCGGCAGCCCTGTGCCAGCTGCTTTTTCCTGCAGCGTCGAAAGGGTATTCCCGGCCCCACTCTGCGCCCTCCCTCCCCAGACACACACCAAGTTCACAGGGAAGGAATCCCTGCTCCGGAAACCAACCCCAGGAAGTGGAAGGGACGAGAACCTCGAGGCAGGGCCATGTCAGTTGGGGGTTTGTCCCGGGGCACCCTACTTTGGAAGAGCAAGTTCCGAGAAAAGAAGACAAAAACGGATTTATTATCGAGCAACTTTTTATGTACTATGCACTCTTCGAAGTGCAACCCGCACAAGGAGCCTGGGAGGAAGGTGCTGTTTCTGCCCCCATTTTACAGATGGGGAAACTGAGGCATCGAGGGGTTAACTTGTGTGTGCAAACTCACACAGCTCGCAGTCCGCAGAGCTGGGATTTGAACCCAGGAAATCTGAATCCAGGGCTTGTGTACCCTACGCTGCCCGCCACGGATGGTGGGGCAAGAGAAACGGAAGTCACTCAGGAAATTCGGGCAGGCAAAGCAAATAACACAGATGACAAGGAAATGGGATGGGGGAGCGGGTGAGACACCCACAAACCCCAGTGGAGCTGCCCAGGGAATGCTCCTCAAGCAAGAGGAGATGGGAAAGCGTGAGCAAGGAAGGGAATGGAAGCTGTGGGAAAGGCCGGGCAGAAGGGCTGGGCATGCAGAAATGCCAGGGCAGCTTCCAGAAGGGCCTCGGACAGCTTGAGCCTGGTGGGCAGAGCACCGAAGGCTCAGAGGGTCCCAGGGGCCCCCCAGGCTGGCCCCAAGCCTGAGCCTCTTTGGCTTGTCTTGGCCCTGGAGATGCCTCCTGGGCCTTCCTCTTTGGCCTTTGTAGGTTTCAGGGTCCAGAACTTTCCACCCCACCTAGTCTCGGCCACGTGCCCCCAGGGATCCAGGTCTCCTTTGAAGCAAAATGGAAAGCTTGATTTGTCAGAAGGTGCTGGGTATATCTTTGAGCCCCAGCCCTGCTGCTCTCAGACGGCAGAGACTGGCTAGGAGGAGGAATTACAGGGTGAGGGCCAGGGAGGGGACAGTGACCTGCTTGTGTGGCCTCTGCCAAACCCAGCACCTCCTTGTAGCAGCCTGAAGACCCTCATTTACTCCCCGGGAGACTGGCCAGGAGGCTGTAGGGGAGGCCACATCCCTGGATGACGACAGCTCTTTGGAGAAACAGCGGCCTTCTCTCCAGGAAAGGCAGTCCTGCCCTGGCCTTCAGCACGGGCAGGTCTGGGTTGGGTTGCATCGAAAAGCAGAGGGGCGAAGCCACCAGCAAAGAGGCCAAGGGGCAGATGAGGAGGGCCCTGGGGTCTCAGTGGGCATGGGAGGCTGTCCTGACCGCCAGCCGGATCACAGAGGGGTTGCCCGCCGCTTGCCTGCGTCTCAGGGGGCTGCAGGAGAGGCTGCTGGGACCAGTGAGCTCCCCCTCAACCCCTCCCCACGGGAGCGGGAGCCCTGGGTTCAAGCCTCAGCTCTGCTCAGTGACACTGATAGCTGTCCGCCTCCCTCTGGGCCTCAGTTTCCCCAGGTGTCAAGAGGGAGGGTGGGGCATGGTGAGGTCAACTCACTCAGCGCCCCTCAGGAACCCCATGGAGAGAGACCCCAGCTTCTGTCAGCCTCCTCCCTGGCCCCCTGCTCTGGCAGCTCTGGCTGGGAGGCCTCTGGGCCTGCAGGGGTCCCTGGCTCCCAGCCTGGCTGGCCCAGCACAGTCCCTGTCCTGACTCCAAGGGGTCTGATGGAGACACAGACAGAAAACCAGCGCCCTGGAGGCAGCCCAGCAGGAGAACTCCCAATCTCATCTGGGCTCAGGCAAGGCTTCCCGGAGGAAGTGACACGAGGCAAAGACTCACAGGGTGAGCGGCCGTGAGCTCCCTCAAAGCACTGCAAGGCTTCCACCTGTGTCTCTTTGTGTTTGAATGAAAAGCTTATGAATTAACTCTGACACACGATATAACATGGATGGACCCGGAAGACACGATGCTCAGGGAAAGAAACATCATATGATCCCACCCACAGGAAGTCCCTAGAGGAGTCACATCCAGAGAGACAGAAAGTAGATGGTGGGGACCTGGGGCTGGGGGAGGGGACGGGGAGTCAGTGTTTAATGGGGATAGAGTTTCAGTTTGGGAAGATGGAAAGTTCTGGAGAGGGATGGTGGGGATGGTTGCACAACCATGTGAATGTGTTTAATGCCCCTGAACTATACACTTGAAAATGGTTAAGATGGTACATTTGATGGTATGTATATTTTACCACAATAAACAAAACTAGGAAAAAAAGCTTCTGAATTAACTCGTAGCAAATAAACATAAATACATAAAACTTGAAAAACTGAGAAGAAAAAGAAATCATTTAGAGTCCTATTCCTCCAGCCAACCTGGTAACTATTTTAAATCTAAGTGAGTTATAATGGATTCAGATTTGTGTGGGGTTTCTTTAAAACTCTGTTCCTTGGAACTGATGTCCAATGAGCGAACCAGGCTGATTCAGCTCACAGGTGCGTCTGGAAGGCCAGTGCTGAACTTTCAATACATGCATTGAATGCTTACGAGGTGGCCATGCTTTATGTGGACCATGGCAACGTGCTCTCAGAACAACTCAGCAACGAAGGTGGCCCCATTTTAGAGATATGAGGGTAAAAGTGGCTTGTCCCAGGTCGCACAGGGAGAGAGGTTTCCACGCAGGATCTGAGCCCAGGCACTGTGAACCCACAGCCTACACTCCCACCACTTATTTATACTGACTCCCCAAATCTGAGGCAACATTTCATCTTCAGATTTCACATCATAACCCGGAGTTTCACATCATAATCCGGAGTTTCGGCTTTTCCCACAGAGTCAGACCTGGCCAGCCGGGGCCTCGGTTTCTACGCGGTGATGACTCATTGGGCCCCTTCTCTGGTCAGTCCGCCCACCTGGCCCCTCTAGATGGCTGGATGTCCGACCCCAGACAGGGAGGAAACCACTGGGCCCAGGAAATTCACTGGGCCCAGTGAATACAAAGACACCTGCTTGGTCACCACTCACCTCGGCGCGTCCAAGGCCCGGATGACAGTGGAGAGGAGCCGGCCGTCCCTTGAAGTCACCTGCGCCACATACTGGGGTGGCCCGAGGCCCGTGGCCTCCACGATCTTGGAGAAGGAGGGGCTGCCGGAGCAGTCGCACAGGGAGCCGGGGAGGTGGCAGCATTCGCCCGTCGTCATGGCCACGGGGAGCCCGTGTCCTCAGGGCCCAAGGCCCATGGTCCCAGGCACCTGCGCAGAGGCCGGCAGAGAGATGGAGGGAAGGTCAGCGCGCCGGACACAGACTGGGGCTTGAGTCCAGCTCTCTGAGCCTCAGTTGCCCGATCTGTAAGATGGGGCTTTGTAGGGGCTAAGTCAATGAGGACACAGGTGCCCAGGCTGGGCGCACAGCAGGGCCTCGGTTATGTCATCTCTACCTCTCCTAAGGAAAGCCAGCCCGGGCCAGCCCTCCAAGCTTGCAGGCCGCCCCCAACATCACCTTTCCAGACATGTAACAGCACCTAACAGTTATTGAGCACCTGCTGTGTGCCCGGCCCTGGGCCTGGCCCTTTCCCGGGCCAGAACCACAGCCAACCATGTAGAGACTTGTTCTCCGTGGACTGGATTCCCACGGCTGGTCTCTGAGTGGGGCAGAACTGAGCTGGAAACACGGCCCCACAGACCAGCCCGGGGAGTCACCTTGACCCTTCTGGTTCTCGGCCTCTCGTACGGCTCTGAACTCCTTGACACCAGGCCATCCAGGAAGTGGCCCAGGCTGGGGATGACCAGGGCAGCCACTGTCCCCACCAGAGCAGCTGGTCTAAGCCATGTCTCTGTCCCAAGGAGAGGCCTGGGAGACATTTGGAGCCTCAGGTAGCAATCTAGTCTGCTCTGGGTAGGTGACTTCAGCAGGATTCTGTCCCCCACCCCAGGGTCTGACCTGCAGAAAGGAACCCTTGGAATATCCTCCTCCACCCCTCCTCCCACCTCCTCCTCCATCCCTCCTCCCCTATCCCTCCTCCCACCTCCTCCTCCATCCCTCCTCCATCCCTCTTCCCACCTCCTCCTCATCCCTCCTCCCATCTCCTCCTCATCCCTCCTCCTCTATCCCTCCTCCCACCTCCTACTCATCCCTCCTCCATCCCTCCTCCATCCCTCCTCCCACCTCCTCCATCTCTCCTCCAACCTCCTCCATCCCTCCTCCCACCTCCTCCATCTCTCCTCCAACCTCCTCCTCCATCCCTCCTCTCACCTTCTCCTCCATCCCTCCTCCTCCATCCTCCTTGTTCCATCCCTCCTCCCACCTCCTCCTCCATCCCTCCTCTAACCTCCTGACTCCATCCAGCCAGTGAGACTTGGGTGTTTCCCTGTGAGAATTTCATGAAAGTAACAGAGGCCTCTCTAGATGCCCCCTTGAAGCCAATACAGGTGCCCTGGAGCTAAGGATCTCTGTCTCCAACTTGTCTCATCCTCAGGGCTTTGTCTCCAGGAACTATGGTCCAGAGACCCCAGAAACACTCACTGAGGTACCCCCACCATCTGCTTTTACCAACCTCTGCCAGTCAAAATCTGAGACTCAACGAGAGAGAGGGGAGAAAAAAGCAGCTTAAATTATTGACTAACTTTTTGCACCAGGAAAGTCTGACGACGGATCAAAGCCCTCTGAACAGCTCCACCAGAAGCCCTACTGACCCAAAATGCCCTTCTGGGCTTCCACAGTTGGGCCGTTGCAGGCCAGATAAGCAAGTCCAGTCGGCCCTCTGTATCCGAGGGCTCCACCTCCGTGGAGTCAACCAACCACAGATCGAAAGGCCTACGATGGTTGCATCTGTACTGAACACGGACAGGCTTTTTTCCCTTGTCATTATTCCCTAAACAATACGGTATAACACCTATTTACACAGCATGTCCACTGTATTAGATATTATAAGTAACCTAGAGATGATTTAAAGTATACAGGAGGGGCCAGCCCGGTGGTGTAAGTGGTTAAGTGCACGTGCTCTGCTGCGGCGACCCGGGATTTGCCGGTTCGGATCCCGGGCGCGCACCAACGCACTGCCTTGGCAAGCCATGCTGTGCCGGCGTCCCATATAAAGTGGAGGAAGATGGGCATGGATGTTAGCCTAGGGCCAGTCTTCCTCAGCAAAACAAAAAAAAACAAAAAAAAAAAAGGTGGAGAATTGGCGGATGTTAGCACAGAGCTGATCTCCTCACCAAAAAAAAAATAAAGTATACAGGAGGATGTGTGTAGGGTATATGCAGATACCAAGCCATTTTATATAAGTGACTTGAGCATCCGCAGATTTTGGTATCTGCTAGGGTGGGGGGTGGGGTGGGGTGGGTTCCTGGAACCAATGCCTCTCAGATACCGAGGGATGACCGTATCAGCCCAGAGTCAGGGGCCCAGGAGGAAGGCTGCGTGACCGAGATAACACGCGCGGGGCAGCGGCCGGGCCTGCCCTGTTGTATATGCTGCTGACCCTCCTGCGTGCCTGCAACCAGAACTTCCAGCTCACAAGTCAGAGAAGCCACTGGGCTATTCAAGGGAATACATGCAGACAGGAATCTATTCCTCCCGCCCCTCAAAGGATTGGTCTTAACATTTCTGCAAGAGACCAGGCATTATAAGAACCATCACAGCTCCTGTATATTAAGTTCTGCAATTCCTTTTACTCTCAGGGGAAAATTAAAACCCCACTGGTAAATCGGCTAGTGCAAGGCCTACAAATGGCCAGAATAATCACAGCGGCCACTGTTTATTAAGGACCTACTGTGTACCGGGTGCCAAGCTTGCTAGAGTCTAAATAGCTCTTGTGAGTGTCCTCTTCAAAGGCCACCTCCCCGGAAAGGCCTTCCCTGAGACCCTGGACAAAGAGCCACGGGTGTCTACGTTACTGCCCTCAGGGAATGGGTGCCTCTCCAAAATGCCCTCATTTGTCGTCTACTTGTGTAACCGCGTCTGTCTTCCACGCTTCGGTAAGCTCCGCGAAGGAGGGACCAGGCTGGCCTCGCTCTCTGCCAGTGCCCGTGGTGGGAATCAGAGATGTTTAGAGGCTAGAGGTCCATGCAAACCACAGAGGCCTGGGCTTGGAGGAGGCCAAACGCCAGACTGGACACAAGGATATGGTGGCTGCAGGCTACACTCAGCTCTGGAGCTGCTGGGATGGGAGAGCAGGCAAACTTGGCCCAGTGCCCGGGAGATGGAGTTCACTGAATCTTCACGACAAACCTATGACATAAGTCCAATAAATACCCCCATTTGACAGGTAAGGACACTGAGGCTCAGAGAGGGGCAGCTACTTGCCCAAGGTCACACAGCTAAGACGAGACAGCGCCAGCATTTGAACTTAGTCCAAAGAGGGGCTCTGGGACTCAAGACACCTGGGTTCTTTTAAGTCCTGACTCTGTCACTGATGCTGTGTGTCCTGGGACAAGTCACTTTGCTTCTCTGGGCCTCATCCTTCTCCTCTGTCAAATACATTGACGGAGTTGGTGGACTTTGTCTGCCGAGGGGCTTGCTAAGAAGGAGCCCCCAGACTCGATTCCTGCAGCGAAATTCGCCCTCAGCTAGGCCTGTCTGGGGTGGCGCTGGGGCATCACACACTTTCCACACCTGCCCAGTCTCCTTTTTTTGAGGGCAGGAAACTGAAGGGAGAGTCAGAGGACCCTAACTCCCCACAGTGTGATACCAGGCTAGCTGCTTCACTCTCTGCACCTCAATTTTCTCATCTGTAAACTAGGGGCCATAACGACACCCAGCTCAAAAATCCGTAAATATTAAGAAATCAATAAATATTAGCTCTTGTTATAATTACCGCCATCAGCTTACAGAGCTGTCGGGAGGGTCTGGTGAGACAAGGCACAGTCAGCGCCTGGCATACAGTAAGTGCTCAAGAAATGCTCACCATGATTATTTTTTAGGGTAAACGTGGAGCCTGAGGAATGCATTCCTACCTCTTCACTCACCACAGAGAGGTCCCTGTGTGTCCTTCTGTGGAGGCCAGGTGCTAATGCCAGCTCTGCCCTCATTTGCTGTGTGGCCCTAGGCAAAAGACTTGACCTCTCTGAGCCTCGATTTCCCCATCTGTATAACAGAGAACGTTTTTAGCACTTCCACCTAGTCTGGTCTCTAGAGGACTAAATGAGCTAACCATATAAATTCTGGCTACCCTGTTTGGGGCACCCGCTAACAGCCAGGCACTCTGCTAAGCAAGTCCTTTGTACACAGTGCCTGGCTTATGATAACAGTTACTCTTTTCCAGGCTGAGCCCCTCTGAGAAGAAGGTTGGGGAAGGACGATGAGCACTTATTGGCCGCCTACTGTGTGCAGGGCGCCTTCCTCATCCCCCACCTCCGGAATCCTCCCGACAGCCTCGCGAGGTCGGCGCTGGGATGACCCGGTTTCCCAGATGGGGAAACCGAGACTCCCAGAGACACCTACTGTGTGCCGGGCCCCCGGGACCTCCCGCCGCCCTCGAGACGGGAACCGCGAGCCCCTCGTCCCGGGGAAGGCGGAGGCCGAGGGTCCAGCCCGGCCGTCCCGCCCGGGGCCAGGCTCGGGCCTCGAACCCGGGGCCGGCCCGCAGACCGGCGCCCCCCGGCCCCGCCCGCTCGCGCCTACCTGATCCGCGGCCGGGCCGGGCGGCCGCGCAGACCCCTCCGCTCGCCCCGGCCCGGGTCCCGGCCCGGCCGGTCCGGTCAGCGCCGCTAGCTCCGCTCCGGCCGGCACCTGCGTCCGGACACCACCCGCCGAGCCGACGGGGCCGCGGGCCAATGGCGACCGCCTCTCGCCCGCACTGGCCAATCGCCGTGCACGTCCCGCCCTGGGAGGCGGGGCCTGAGCGACGGGGACGTCCTGGGCCGCACAGGCCCCGCGGCGCCGCAGCTGCTGGCTCCGCCCCTGCCGCGTCCTGGCTCCGCCCCCAGCCCTGACCCCGCCCCATCCCGGCACGGGGCACGAGCGGGCCTAGTAGCGCCACCTGCCGACGACCAGCGCTTGTTGATAAATAAGAGCGTTGTGGAATTCAACGTGACGCCCGGCAAAGGGATTTATCTGTCAGTGTTCATCACCTCCCTTACGCTTCTCCTCAATCCTGGGGGAGGGAGGAACCGTATGATCACGTTTTACAGAGGGGAAACAGAAGCGTAGAGAGGTTAGGGGGCCGTGGAAGAGCCTAAAGCCAACATCATTATTCATCATTCATTTATTCATTCGTGCGTGCAATAGATTCATTCATTAGATGTCACAAACACCAATAAGAGGGCCTGTTTTGAGCCAGGCACTGTGCGAGGAGATGGCGACACAATGTTGAGTGAGACAAATATTGCTGCCCTCATGGACCTCAATCTAGGGAGGGAGACAGACATTAAACAACCAATTATGTAATTAATTATTAATTACAAAGGTGATAAATTGTAGCAAGTGAGGGGGGCATATCATGGAATAATATGGAAAGTGAAAAAAATATTTCCTCAAAGAAGAAGCAATTGAACTGACAGTTAAAGTGTGAGTGGAAGTTATGTGGGAGAAAAGAGGGGAAAAGAGTCCTAAGCAGAGAGTTCAGCATGTGCAAAGGGCATGAGGCGGGCTTGAGAATTGTCTCATTATTCCTTTCTTCCCCTGGCCCTGCCTTTATTGAATATATAGATCAGCTCAATTCCCTCAGTTAAATTCTGTTGTGTTGTACTGGCTTATATTTTTCGAAAAAGGAAAGATAAATCATAACTTTTTAAAAACATTACCTCTAGAGGGAAGAAGTAGGATGCAGGGGACGGGGATAGAAGCTAGACCTTTAAAAATATATCTTGTTTTATATATTTGACTTTTCAACCTTGTAAATCTTCTGTATAATTATAAAAAACTTTTAAATGTAAAGATATCCCTAAAAACAAAAATAAAATAAAACGAATGAACCTGTGTATCCAGT
The DNA here is from genome assembly GCF_057802395.1 of Ceratotherium simum simum. Lineage (NCBI taxonomy): Eukaryota > Metazoa > Chordata > Mammalia > Perissodactyla > Rhinocerotidae > Ceratotherium > Ceratotherium simum. Next base: position 10,959,203 of record NC_141938.1, on the reverse strand, counting down.
TGGTGACAAACAACACAGAGATGAAATTCTAGTGGCTTTAAAACACAACAGTTTGACTGTACATACCACTACTGTAATGGTGGTTGTGGTCTTAAATTGGTGTTCTGATCTTCTTGCATATTTAGTATGGGATAAAGCAAAGGGGTAATTATGTTGGTGTCGAGAACCGAGATTTTCAGAGGGAGTGAAAGAGATGTAAGGTTGATTATGTTAAATTAAAACCCTGAGGTCTTGAATTTGAATTGGGAGTACCATGATATATTTTATCTTTATAAAAAGCAAACATTTCCTAGGTCTGTTCATCAAAAAAGTTCCCACCAAAATAAAGACCAACCTCATAGCAATAAGCACTCCTTAAGCCCAGATTATGGTCTCTAAATACCATTTCCAATGGAAAGAACCAGGGAACCTTGAGGAAACAGCTGATTCTGGGTCTGGGGCAGAAAACATACAGATGAACCTGGCACGTCTTTTTTTTTTTCTTTTTTGGTGAAGAAGATTGGCCCTGAGCTAACTAACGTCTGTTGCCAATCTCCCTCTTTTTGCTGAAGAAGATTAGCCCTGTGCTAACATCTGCGCCCATCTTCCTCTACTTTGTATGTGGGATGCCGCCACAGCGTGGCTTGATGAGTGATGCATAGGTCTGCACCTGGGATCCGAACCTGTGAACCCTGGGCTGCTGAAGTGGAGTGCAATAACTTAACCGCTATGCCACCAGGCCGGCCCTTGGCACATCTTGATACACCAGAAATTACTGGAGTTTTCAAAAACATTACCTAGTGAGGTAGTCTCAATGAAACCAACTGGAAGAAACTCCCACTGGCCACGAAGGAGACAATTTGGCCTTTAATAACGATACTGATTGCAGTAGAAAAACATGTCAAATGGTTAAATCCATGCACTTGGGTTTTTAAAAATTCTTATTTTAAAATAATATCAAATTTACATAAAATTTACAGGAGAAAGACACAGAGCTCCCATTAACCCTTTGCCTAGATCCCCTAATTGTTAACGTTTCTGAATCCTTGAATATAAGGTAGACACGTGGTGTCTCATTAAGCTTTAATACTTTAGTGTGTATTTCCTAAGGATAAGCACAGTCTTCCACATAATAGCAGTACAACCTTCAAAATCAGGAAAATCCTATTGATCCAATATTACCGTGTAATTCCCAAATCCCATCCAAAGTTTCCAATAAAGTCCTTTAAAGCTCCAGCATCCATCCCGGATCACATGGTGCATCACACGGTGTGTTTTGCTGGCTAGTTCAGCCTCCTCCAGTCTGGAACAGTTTCTCCGTCTTTCCTTGTCTTTCATGACCTTGATACTTTTGATACTTCAAAAGATACTTTTTTTTTTTAAAGATTTTATTTATTTATTTATTTCCCCCCCAAAGCCCCAGTAGATAGTTGTATGTCATAGTTGCACATCTTTCTAGTTGCTGTATGTGGGATGCGGCCTCAGCATGGCTGGAGAAGCGGTGCGTTGGTGCACGCCCAGGATCCGAACCCGGGCCGCCAGCAGCGGAGCACGCGCACCCAACCCCTAAGCGACGGGGCCGGCCCTCAAAAGATACTTTTGAAGATGCTAGTTATTTTGTAGAAAGTCTCTCCATTTGTGTTTGTCTAATGTTTCCACATGATTTGAGACAGAACCCACAGAAGTGATACTGTGTTCTCAGTGTATATAACAGGTGGCATAGGATGTTGATTTCTTTCACTACCGATTATGCTAACCTGGTTAAAATGGTGTCTGCCAGGTTTCTCCCGTGTGAGTTAGTACGCTGCACTTGTCAATAAGTGCTTTATGGGAAAATACTTTGAAACTAATTAAATATCCTGTTCCTCAAAAAATCTTCACTCACCAGATTTAATATCTGTCAATGACACTGGCCTGAACCAATTTTGTTGCTGTTGTTGGTTTAAACAAAGAGGGTTTTATTTTTATTTGCAAGAATTCTGGAGGAGGATAGCTGCATTGGCTTGCTCAAATGAAGATAGGCTCAAAGATTCTGAGATTATCTTGATCTTTTTCTCACAGTAGCAAGATGGCTGCTGTGGCTCCAGGCATCACATCCTCAATCAAAGCAAGAAGAAGGGAGGGGCAGGGCAATGTTAGCCAAGACTGTCTCTTTGATCAGATAGTGGTTGCCACATGATGATTGTTCTCATTCCATCTTTGAGCACTTCCTTACTTACTGGCTCAACAAGATGTTCCAGGGTGGATTTTCTTTTTTTTTTTTTTAAATAGTTCTTTTTTTTTTAAACAATTTTTTATTTCTTTACTTTTTCCCCCAAAGCCCCAGTAGATAATTGTATGTCATAGTTGCACATCCTTCTAGTTGCTGTATGTGGGACGCGGCCTCAGCATGGCTGGAGAAGCGGTGCGTCGGTGTGCGCCCGGATCCGAACCTGGGTCGCCAGCAGCGGAGCACGAGCACTTAACCGCTAAGCAACGGGGCCGGCCCCAGGGTGGATTTTCTTGAATTTGTACCTGCCCCAGCTCTAGAATCAACATTTCTCCAAGGAGGCCTGATTTCTTTTAGTGAGGAATGATATTTAGAAACCAAGATCTGGGTCCCAGGCATGCTCATTGCTACCACAGTATCATTAATTCTTGCTTCTCTCATTGTAATACATATGTATATATGTACCTATATAGAGACATTTATCTATCTGTCTGTCTGTCTGTCTATCCATCTGTCTTTAAAACCATGAGTGGCTTATTTTTATTTTATTAAAAATTTAAAAAATAGGGGCCAGCCCGGTGGCACAAGCGGTTAAGTGCGCGCACTCTGCTGCGGCGGCCCGGGATTCACTGGTTCGGATCCTGGGCGCGCACTGATGCACTGCTTGGCAAGCCATGCTGTGGTGGTGTCCCATATAAAATGGAGGAAGATGGGCATGGATGTTAGCCCAGGGCCAGTCTTCTTCAGCAAAAAAAAGAGGAGGATTGGCAGATGTTAGCTCAGGGCCAATTTTCCTCACAAAAAAAAATTAATTAATTAAAAAAATAACAATAAAAGAAAAAGAAAATTGACAAGCAAAGGAAAGAATTAAGTATTTATGCTGACCTATACAATCTGTACCTCGGGGTAACCACATAGATGAGGGGAAATTTCTCTTTATAGAAGTATTCCAGAAATAAATGTAAAGGGAATTTCTTTTTCTTTCTTTCTTTCTTTTTTTTTTTTTTTTGGTGAGGAAGATCAGCCCTGAGCTAACATCTGATGCCAATCCTCCTCTTTTCGCCGAGGAAGATTGGCCCCGGGCTAACATCTGTGCCCATCTTTTTATACAGGTCACTGCCGCAGCATGGCTTGACAAGCGACGCATCTGTTCACGCCCGGGATCTGAAGCTGCAAACCCCGGGCCACTGAAGCAGAGTGCGTGAACTTAACAACTACGCCCCTGGGCCAGCTCCAAAAAGGGAGAGAATTTGAATATCACCATTTTGTAACTCCTAATGGATTACTAATCTGAGTGATGCTCTGGAGCATCTGTAAACACCACAAGTCAGAAACACGCTGACGGGATCTGCCTCCTAGGGTATTTGCACGGCGCCATCTATGAAGTCTCAATCCTAAATCTGATCATCCTCTGGGTCTAAGTAGTAATTTACAGGAAATGCAGGGGGAAAAGGACACATTTTAAATATCCATAGGTCCAGAGTGACACAAAGCAGATTAGCAGTTACCAAGGGCTGGGGGAGGGCAAATGGGTAGTAAGTGCTTAGCGACTACTGGGCTTCTTTTTGGAGTGAAAAAGTTGTAGATCAGATAGCAGTGAAGGTTGCACAACTTTGTGAATATACAAAAGCCGCTGCATGCACTTTTTCAAATGGTGTGTTTTAAGTTATGTGAATTCTATCTCAAAATCTTAAAAAGCAAAAAGAAAGACACCTAGGGATGCTACCAGCAAAATTCAGGCTGAGACTACAATACAAATGACCCATTTCTTAAAAAAGAAAAGAAGCGAGAAAAATGAGAAATCAGAGAGTCGATGGGTTACAAGAGACTGAGGAGACATCAACCGTTGAAACGAATGGACTGTGTTTGGAAACTGATTCAAACAAATCATTAAAAAATTATAAGACATTCAGGGAGAGGCGAACATCGGCTAGCTACTTGACGATATTATGAAATTACTGCTCATTTCTTTAGGCCTGATAATAGTATTGAGGTCATGTTACCAAAAAAAGTCTTTGTGTTTTAGAGTTACACACAGAAATTTATAGCTGGAGTGTGTCTGGGATTTGCAAATGGGAGAAGAGAGTGAAACCACAGTGGTTGAAGTTGGGTGATGGGCATATGTGGGTTCATTAGACTATTCTCTCCTCCTACATGTGTTTAAAGTTTTCCACTATAAATTTTTTAAACTAATATTTTTAATTTTGGTATACTTCTTCCGAGGCTTTTATCTAGGCATTTTCTCCATTTTTTAGGGCTTTCTGGCTCATAGTAGACACTTGATAAACATTGAGGGAGGCCCTATCGTTCAGTGGTCAGAAACACAGCTCTGGGGTTGAAATCCGTTTGTTTCTTACCAAGTGTGGGACCCTGGGTGGGTCACTTACTTCTGTTCCCCATCTATAAACCGGGGCTAGTAAATTACGCCCATCTCCTAGGATTGTTGTGAATACTAAATAAATTACGACACGTAAGAGACATTTTTTGTGGAATTGCGTTCTCCTCCTCTACATGTCATAATTTATTTAGGTTAACAGGGTTCCTCAAGAAACAAAACAGAATTACCGTGTGATCCAGCAATCCCAATTCTGGGTAGATACCCAGAAGAATCAAAAGCAGGGACTCAGATATTTGGACACCCATGTTCATAGCGGCATTATTCACAATGGCCAACAAGTGGAGGCAACCCAAGTGTCCATGGATGGATGATGGATAAACACAATGTGGTCCATCCAGACAATGGACTACTATTCAGCACTAAAGAGGAAGGAAATCCTGATACCTGCTACAATGTGGATGAACCCTGAGGACATGATGCTGAGTGAAATAAGCCAGACACAAAAAGACAAATACCGTGTGATCCCCTCACAGGAGGTCCCTAGAGGAGTCACATCCATGGAGACAAGAAGTAGATGGTGGGGGCCAGGGGCTGGGGGAGCGAGAGGGGGAGTCAGTGTTTAATGGGGACAGGGTTTCAGTTTGGGAAAATGAGAAAGTTCTGGAGGGCCGGCCCCGTGGGTTGGCGGTTGAATGCATGCACTCTGCTCCTGGCGGCCCGGGTTCGGATCCCGGGCGTGCACCGACGCACCGCTTGTCCGGCCACGCTGTGGCTGTGTCCCACATACAGCAACTAGAAGGATGTGCAACTATGACATACAACTATCTACCGGGGCTTTGGGGAAAAAAAAGGAGGAGGATTGGCAGTAGATGTTAGCTCAGGGCCAGTCTTCCTCAGCAAAAAAAAAAAAAAAAGGTGAGTTCTGGAGATGGATGATGGGGATGGTCGCACAACAACGTGAATGTGCTTAATGCCACTGAACTGTGCGCTTAAAAATGGTCAAGATGGTAAATTTTATGTTATGTGTATTTTACCATAATAATTTTTTAAACAAGACTTAAGAACAGTACCTGGGCCAGAGTGAGCACAATGTGCTTATTAAATCACTGAGATTAGAGTCACTGAAATAGCATCACTGCGCTGCGACCCCCAGGGGCACAGGGTCACATCAGTCTTGTTCCCTGGTATGTGCCCCAGGCCTGGCCAATTGCAGAGGCTCCGGAAAGATGTGATCTTTTGGCTGCTTGAAACCCTTCGGGTGCTCCATTGGTTCACCTGGCCCTCTTGAAGCCTCTGTCCACTCTCTGCCCTCTCTACATCCCGCCCTTCCTAAACCCAGGAGAGTCAGTGCCCCCAGGGTCTGTGTGAGCGGGCCGGGAGCAGGGGCAGGGGGTGGTCCTGGAGTGTTCAGTGCATGGCCTGCCCTCTAGGCCCCTCCAGCCCCCCACTCTCCCATCACTTGCCTCGGCCCAGCATGCTCCCTCGGCCTGGAACACACTCTAGCTCACTCCAACTCCCCTGTCTGAACAGCCCCCTGCGGCTCAGAGCTCTCTCGAAGCATGTGTCTGGGTTTACCCATCCCTCCAGGCAGGGTGGCCAGCGCCTGGAATCAGGAGGGATTCTGGGGGCTCTCCTAGGTCTCAAGGGCACAAGGGGCCTCTTCAGCCAGAGGCTGGAGCTTCTGGAACAGCTGCAGACACTTACGTGAGAGGGGACACACTGCATCATGTAGTCAGGGCAAGGATGGAGGTGGGGGGCCCACACAGGGCGGGGCTGGAGGATGGCCACACCTCCTCCACAGTGGGAAACAGCCCTCAGGCTAGCCTTGCCACATGGACGAGGGGAGAAGCTGGATCCTACGGAGAGGCAGAGGGAAGCCCAGGCCACCCGCCTCTCCTGTGTCACCAGCCTCCCCCCACTGGGCCCTCCTCAAAGGCCAGTCTGGGATGCAGACAGCTGGGGTGGGGCTGGCATCACCAACACCCCCTGGACAATCGCCTCTTGCCAGTCCCCAGGTGAGGAGGCAGCCAGATGAGCAAGAGATGGAAGGAACGAGCACTTCAACCCCTGGGGCTGGGAATGGGGAGCAGCTGGCAGAGCCCACCTCCTCCCAGGCGGCATCCTCAAGTCCTACAGCTGGTGATCCTAGAGTTGGGGAGCTTAACAACCCCCGCCCCCAGCCTTCCCTCCATCCCTGCCACAGGGTGGGCTTGGAGGGAGTCCACCCGACCCTCGGCCACCCCGGGACCCCAGGGCACTGCCCCGGGCGGGGGCTCGGGGCTGAGCAAGGCCGGCCGACCCCAGCAGCGCATGCGCATTGAGGGGCCCCGGCTCCGCGCGGCCGGCCGTCCAGGGGAGAAAGAAGACAGAGGCGCGCGGCAGGTTTCTGTACAGGAAGTCGGATTATACATTTCAGTAACGGGCGAGAGAAACGAGGCATCGGGGCAACAGTGCGGGGGCCACAGGGAGAAGAAGAGATCGAGAGCTGGGGTTTGGCGTAAATCTTACAAAGTGTATAAAGAATCTGTGTTTCTCTACAATAACAAAAACCAAAGGCTACAAGGAGCGGTCGTATGTACAAAACACGGAGATATTGCTTCACTTGCAAACGGGTTCCTGACCGGACGGGGAGACAAGACAGAGGGGGGCCCGGGGAGGCGGGGCGAGCGCGCTGCGTGCAGAACGGGGGGGCGAGAGGGGGAGCCGGTCTCCCAGCACACATCTACAGGCAGGAGCTGGAGGCGCGCGTGCGCACGGGACGGGTCGAGGCGCGTGCTCTGGCTGCGCGGGGGCAGCGGGCTGCGAGCCGCGAGTGTCCGCCTGCCCCAGCCCCTGGCGCTTTGCTCTCTGCCCGGAGGGGGTTCTGGATGGGGACCCGGGGCCAGCTGGGCCCACTGGCCAGAGAGAGGGGGAAGCAATCGCTTCCTGGAGTCTGCCGCGGAAAGCTGGAGAAGCCTGCTCGGTGTGCCCATCTTCCTTGCCTCTGGCCGGCCCTGTCCGTCCTGCCTCCCTCCCCGCCCTGCCGAGCGGCCCCCTGGGACCCCAGAAGAGCAGGCGCAGCAGCCGGGGCTTCTAGCTTTTCTGGGGCGGGACGGGAGGTGCCGCTGGACTCCCGTTCTCCCCTGGCCCCGGCCTGGCCGTGCGCTCAGGGGCCGTGCGCTCAGGGGCAGGGCGGGAGCCAGTCCCAGAGGGACAGGGAGGGCGGGGCCCGGAGGACGGCGCGGGGGGGGGGGGGGAGAGGGCTGGGACGTGCGCGCAGGCGCGCAGGCGGCGCGCGGTCACAGGTTCTGGCAGCACTGCAGCTTGCTGGGCTTCTGTCCGTCGGTGGTGGGCGGCACGCTGATGTCCACGACGTTGTTGCCAGGGGACTCGTCGTGGGCTGCGCGGTCCGCGATCTGCTTCTGCGACACGATGCGGTAGATCTCTGCAAGGCGGGGTGTGGGGTGAGCGCCCCGGGTGCCGAGGCCGGAGTGCTCTCAAAGGCCCCACTGTGCCCTGCGCCCCCATCGCGTCAGGGGAGCAGTGCTCGCCCGCTCGCCCAGTGCCAGCTGTGCACTCAGCAACGGGGACCCACATCTGGTCGCAGATGTGCCCCCCAGCCCACGCCTCTTCTTCTCTAAGATCTGACGGCCCTCAGAAGAAACTCCCACAAGCCCAGTGGCTCTGAGCCCGAGGCCAGCGCCTCCCCAGCTCACCCAGCTGGCTGTTCTCTGGGGCAGCCGGGGAGGGCCCACCTAGGGGAGCTGGGTCGAGGGGTCCCTGTGTCCCGAGTGCCAGCAGAGGCGGGATCTGGCCTGACCCCGTGGAGCAGGCCATGTCCGTCCTCGTGTCTGGACTGACTGGCAGGTTCAAGGAATGAAGTTTCAGGGGCTGCATTCTGGAGCCTGTGACCAGAGTGGCTGGTGCCCCTCCCACCCCGCCCTTGGCGGGCCCACTGGGGTGACGGTGGCCCCAGCCAGGCCCTGGGACCACCTGTGAGGATGTTCTTGAAGGCCTCCTCGACGTTGGTGGAATCCAGAGCTGAGGTCTCAATGAAGGACAGGTTGTTCTTTTCTGGAACAGAGAGAATACTGCCCAGGTGAGCCCCTCTCCGGGACCCTGCCTGCCTGCCTGCCCGCTCACCTAGCTCAGGAGATGAAGGATTGGGGCCAAGGGGGTAGGATGGAGATGCCCACTGCTCAGGGAGGGGCCGTGGACACAGCCGGGGAGGATGGGGGCGATCTGGGGGCGGGGCTGCCTGCCTTCCAGATGCTTCTCCGACGCCTCAGTCACAGTCCCGCTCTCAGGAGCTGGCCCCTGGGGGAGGCCCGGGGCCTGGGCAGATGGCCCGGAGTGAACCCCGGCAGCCCTCGGGCACCACCCTCTGCGGCCCGGCACGCGCTCACCTGCGAAGGCGCGGGCCTCGTCGGTGGGCACAGCCCGCAGGTGGCGCAGGTCGCTCTTGTTGCCCACCAGCATGATGACGATGTTGCTGTCGGCGTGGTCCCGCAGCTCCTTCAGCCAGCGCTCCACGTTCTCGTACGTCAGGTGCTTGGCGATGTCGTACACCAGCAGCGCGCCCACGGCGCCACGGTAGTAGCTGCGGGGGCGGGGCGGGGGCGGGGCCTAGGCATGAGCCACGCCAGCGCCCACGGCGCCACGGTAGTAGCTGCGGGGGCGGCGGCGGGGCGGGCCTAGGCATGAGCCACGCCAGCGCCCACGGCGCCACGGTAGTAGCTGCGGGGCGGGCGGGCGGGGCGGGCCTAGGCATGAGCCACGCCAGCGCCCCCGGCGCCACGGTAGTAGCTGCGGGGCGGGCGGGCGGGGCGGGCCTAGGCATGAGCCACGCCAGCGCCCACGGGGCCACGGTAGTAGCTGCGGGGGCGGGGCGGGGGCGGGGCGGGGGCGGGGCCTAGGCATGAGCCACGCCAGCGCCCACGGCGCCACGGTAGTAGCTGCGGGGGCGGGGGCGGGGCGGGGGCGGGGCCTAGGCATGAGCCACGCCAGCGCCCACGGGGCCACGGTAGTAGCTGCGGGGGGGGGGGCGGGGCGGGGGCGGGGCCTAGGCATGAGCCACGCCAGCGCCCACGGCGCCACGGTAGTAGCTGCGGGGGCGGGGGCGGGGGCGGGGCGGGGCCTAGGCATGAGCCACGCCAGCGCCCACGGCGCCACGGTAGTAGCTGCGGGGGCGGGGCGGGGGCGGGGCGGGGGCGGGGCGGGGCCTAGGCATGAGCCACGCCAGCGCCCACGGGGCCGCCCAGGTTCTGTGGGCGGCAGCTCCTCAGCTCGCACACAGGGCCCAGCTGAGGGGCGACCGTCATGACCTTGAGGGAGAGGGGCATGCCCTGGGGCCCTGGCTCTGTGCCCCAGATTCCGCTCAGGAATGTGGGGGCCTGAGAAGAGAGTGGGGGCCTGGGGTCGGAAGACACCCATGGGGTCAGTCACAAAGAGGGGAGGAGGACACAGCGCCCACGCAGGGAAAGGACTGCTCCTGGGCAGGAGCTGCGATGCCTGCCTGGTCCTGCCCGGATCAACAAGGAAAGTGACGGACACACATTCACCCCGAGGGATTAAGGGGACGGGGAGGGGAGCAGGCCTGGGTGGAGGGAGGCCAGGGTACAGCAAGTGACTGATGGGGAGTGGTTGGGGTGTTGCGAGGGCCTGGGAAGAGGCCGCCCAAGTGGGTCCTGATGGCTGGGTGGCCACGGGGAGGCAAGGGGTGCCAGGTGTGCGTGGGAAGACAGGATGAGTGTGGGACAGGGCGTGAGACCGAGGGGACCTGAGGGAAGGGGATGGCTGGGAATGTGGCCCGGCAGGGCTGAGGAGCCAGCAGAGCCGAGTGGCCCAAGCCAGGCCTGGTTAACAGCCCTCCCTGTGCAGCCACCACCCAGCAAAACTGCAGTGCCTTAGCGGGACTCCAGGGCTCAGAGGGGCCAGGGGACATCCCACCTGGGGTCTTCCCTAGGGTCCCAGGGTTCCTGGAGGTCTCATCCCTCCACCCTGGGTCCCGCTGCTCTCGGGGGTGTGCTCTCCCCTCCTCCTCCCGCCCAACTCCTACTCGCCACTCGGGGCCCACTGGCGCATGCCCCGCCTCCTGCGTCTCCCCGCCCACTCACGCGGAGGTGATGGCGCGGTAGCGCTCCTGCCCGGCAGTGTCCCAGATCTGTGCCTTGATGGTCTTGCCGTCTACCTGGATGCTGCGCGTGGCGAACTCCACGCCGATGGTGCTCTTGCTCTCCAGGTTGAACTCGTTGCGGGTGAAGCGTGACAGCAGGTTGCTCTTCCCCACGCCCGAGTCCCCGATGAGCACCACTGAGGGCGGGGAGGGACACGGTGAGGCCTCGCCCCTGAGCCAAGACCCCACGTGCCAGCCACGCCCGCCCGCGGAACCTTCACAGGGCGCCCCGGGGGCCAACGACGCGGCGGAGTCAGAGCTGGCCTGGAGCCCCCTCGCCCGAGGCACCACGTTTCCTGGTGCAGAAGTGAACGTGGTCCCATAGAGCAAGGCTGCCCCACACAGGGCTTGGGGACTCAGGCAGACGCTTGTGGATCCATCAACCCCCAAACCTCCACTGCAGCCTGGTGGCCTGGCAGCTGTGTACACCCGAGAAAGCTGCAGGGCTGGGCAACCTTGGTCAAGTCACTTAACCTCTCTGGGCTGCCTTTTCCACATGTGTGAAAAGAAAGACAGAAACGGGGCCAGCCCAGTGGCGCAAGCGGTTAAGTGCGCGCGCTCTGCTTCAGCGGCCCGGGGTTTGCAGGTTCGGATCCCGGGCGCGCACCGACGCACTGCTTGTCAGGCAGTGCTGTGGCGGTGTCCCATATAAAGTAGAGAAAGATGGGCAGAGAAGTTAGCTCAGGGCCAATCTTTCTCAGCAAAAAAGAGGAGGATCAGCATAGGATGTTAGCTCAGGGCTGATCTCCCTCACACACACACACAAAAAGACAGTAACAAGAGCCACCTAAGGGAGGGGGACACCAGGTTCTTACTTACAAGGGTCTGTCTCTGGAGCTCTAAGGAACAGGAATTAAGAAGCCTCACCCCCACGCCCACCCCGCGGTCTCCTCACAGAAAGCTGCTGTGAGCAAACCCACATTCAGCCCCAGCACAGCCCCCTGGCTCACGGGGAACAGGAATGTGCCCTCTGGACATAGCCGGGAAGGGACAGAGCCTGCCGCCTGCCCCCAGGGTCGGTCTGTGCCGCAAGGACATGGGAACAACGAGAGCCCTCCTGAGCAGCGCAAGGCAGACCAGGCCCCTCGGGTCTCTCCCTTCATTCTCCCTTCATCCCTGTCCCAGTCGTAGAAGCGCTGCCTCCAGGGGAGGCACATGAGATGGTCCAGGAGGGGCCCGTGCCCAGGAGGACTGTCCTCAGGCCCAGGGCATACTGGAGACTCCTGTATGTACATGCACATGTGCGTGCGCACATGCGCCCGGGTGTACGTGCAGCACAGAAGAAACAACACATGGCCGCCTGATCAGACACACCAGCCAGAAACCACATGGCCCCAAGTGTGGGCTTTGGGTTCTGGCACCCGAGGGTGGGTCTGCCCAGTGCAGAGCCATGGGGGCTGCCGGCTTGCTCACCCATGGTTCCGATGAAGAGTTTTATGTGTGTGTCCAGATTCCTGCCACTTCTTACCACCATCCCTGCACCCACCCTCCTCCCGGCCGCAGCCACCTCTCCTGGGGCTGCTGCACCTGCCTCCTCCCTGGGGGCCCTAGCACTCTCATCTCCAACCAACAGGCTGTTCTCGTTGTGGCGGCCAGAGGGCGCCTGTGAGCCCCTGAGTCAAGTCCCGCCCTCCTCTGCCCACAGCCCTCCAGGGCTCCCACCTCCCAAGTCCTCCCTGCACCCATGCAACCCTGCATGACCCGCCCCCGTCCCCTCCCTGCCCTCACCTCCTTCCTCTCTGCCCCTCTTTGCCAGAACTCTGAGGGATGCGTGTGCATGCTGCCCTTTGCCTGGACGGGTCTTCCCTGGGCACCAGCCTGGTTCCTGCCCTCATCTCCTCCAGGTGGTCCCTCAGATGGCACTTGATCAAGGAGGCCCTCCCTGCTGTCCTCTTAAAACCCCGCCCCCCCAACACTCCCCACTCCCCTCTTCTGCCTTTCCTCCATGGCTCCCACCCCCTCCCACTCCCCAGGTCTCTTTTATTCGTTTTTTTGTCCAATCTGCCTCGAGGGCGGGCATCTGGGACCCTCTGCTTCCCTGCTGTATCCCCAGGACCTGGCGCAGTGCCTGGCACACAGGAAGGAATGAACAAACAGCAAAGTGGCTGGCAAAGCCGTGGGCCCACCTCCCCCCACACCGGAAGATGCCCAGGTCACCATCCTCGGGCCACAGGTGAGGAGGGAGCAGGCGAGGCAGCCACCACAACCCAGCACCCTCCCTGGGCTGACTGCCTTAGAGCCAAGAATAAAGAGAACAAGAAGAGTGTTTAGTGAGTCTGTGCTGAGAGAGCCCTTGATGTTGTGCCTCACCTCACACAGCCTCACGTAACCCATTTTACAGATGAGGAAACTGAGGCACAGAGGGGAATGACAAGCCCAAAGCACATGGTGAGCAGGGGGCAGAGCAGGGGTCTGAGCCTGTGCGTCTCTGCAGGTTCGCTACCCCCTCCCAACCATGCTCACCAGGCAGCGACCTGCCAAGGGCCACCCAGCTGGAGGGTGGTCTGGTAGGATTTGAACCCAAGTTTTCCGGGTCCAAGGCTAAACTTAGGGGTCTGGGTTCAGCCTTCTCGTGTCCCACCACCTGGGGCATCCTGACCCTCGGGAGTAGCCAGCAAACTCCTACTCATCCTTCAAAACCCCTTGGTCCAGGCCTCTCTTCTCCCCCCAAAGCACCACGTGGCCTGGCCCACAAGATGTGTGACAACAGTGCCAATGTCCTCTCACGACAACGTGGGTGCCCAACACAAGACTGCGAGCTGACTTCAGAGAAAGGTGGAAATGGACATGGGCCTGCCGCCCAGAGCCAAGGACTCCCAACCATGCTGGGGCCTCAAGTCAGCTCCCAGGCCATGCAGGGCCAGACTAGACTGACTGTGGGGCCCAGCACCCACACCCCCAACCCCTCACCTCCTTCCCACGGCAGCCACAGGAACCCAGCCGAGGCCAGGGGGGGTTGCTCAGTTCTCAGGTTCTCAGGTCCTCAGGAATGGAATAGGAAATGAAGAGGAGGGTCCCCCTCTGGAGGTGTATCCCCTGCACCCCCTCACTCCCTTCCCAGCCTTGGGGTCCCCTTAGCCCCACTGGTTCTGCCCTGACCCAGCCAATAACCTCCTCAGCCCCTCAGGCCAAGCCCAGCCCTAAAGGCTAGGTTTACTGAATTCTCAGGGCCACCCCAGGGACAAATGTTGACACTGTTATTTCCTTTGTAAAGTTGGGGACACTCAACCCAGGGTGACCAAGTCCCCCAGCCCAAGGTCACCCACTGAGCACAGAGCAGGACGAGGGCCACCAGCCACTGCCCAGACGAAGGGCGGAAGGCTGGGCTGCCCGGGCAGTCCCTGGCACACGGTGCCGGATGCAGAGAGGTGGCCAGTGGGACAGCGGCCGGGCTGGCCCCAAGTGCAGGCTGGGAATGAGAACAGCATTGTCCAAGACACAAGCGATCTATTGTCTCAGGGAAATAAAGAGCTCTTGAGGACATGGCCCCCAGCATTTCCACAGAAGTTGGTGGCATCACTGGCCGGGAAACAGCCCCCCGGGACATGCCACTTGGCTGGCAGAGCAGGCAAGCCCAGTTGGCGAAAGCAAAGAGTTGGCACCTCTTGAAGCTCTGGGTCCTCTGGCCGGTCCCATGACAGTGTGGCATCCCTGGGGCCCACAGTCTGAGCTCAGGCAGACTGAGTGGCCATTCAGCCGGGGGGCTGGCTCCCCTACTCCAGGCAGAGCAGGGCCCCGCCTCTCCTCTAGGAAGCTGGCCCTGACCACCCCAGGCCCCAGCAACTGGAACTTGGGGCAACCCTGCCACAGCCATTCCCTGGGGAATCAGAGAGCAGAGGACAGGGGCCCAAAGTCAAGGCACAGGCAGAGCCTCCACTGGCAATGGGGAAGATGGTGTGCTCAGATCCTGGACCAGGGGGGCTGGGTGGGGGGCCCTGCCCAGGCTAGAGAGCGGGAGGCTGCCTCAGGAGCACCCGGCAGAGGGGCCGAGCACTGGGGCTGGCCTGTTTCCCGGGAGCCGGCTGCCACTCGCTCCTGGCACCTCCCCAGAAGGACTCCTAGATGGGGCAGGGGCCAATCCAGAGGAGAGGGCCCTGGGCCACCACGGCAGCTTCCCACACCAGCCACGTCCTCACAGGCCAGGTGAGTGCCTGGGGGCTCCGGGAAGGCCTCGGTGGCCCTTGGGGACACAGCTGCACCCACTGTGGACCCCACAGCCAGTCCATCAGAGGAGAGGTCAGGGGCGCCCCCCCGGGAATCAATGGGCAGGCTGGGAAGATGGTCCCGGGTTATAAAATGTTAGCAGGATAAATGTAAGGATCTATAATTAGCTACAAATAAACAACCTCATTTCTAGGGGAGGGCAGAATGTGCAAGGAGGAAAATAAATAGCACACAGCACCAACGGGGGTCTGTTGGCCTTGGCCGAGCAGGTCAGGGGATCCAAGGTATGATGTGGCTGCCAAATAACATAAGGCATTGAGAGACGGCAGGACAGGGGGCAGCCAGTGTCCCAAGGAAGAGGGGTGGCCCCTCTGTGCCCAGGGCAGGGCCAGGGGAAAGTGACTGAAGCCTGAGGGAGGCTCGGGGGGTGGGGGGGGGCGGCGGCAGGCAGAGGATCACTGCCCTCTCCACTCCTGAAGGGCTCTCCCGGCTGGAAGGCACCTGCTCGACTCAGAAAAAGGAGGCCAGAGGGGGAGGGCAGCAGCACAGGCACCTGCTCGACTCAGAAAAAGGAGGCAAGAGGGGGAGGGCAGCGGTGCAGGCACCCCCCACCCCCACCACGTGCCAGTTGCCACAGGAGCCAGATCAGTGTTTCCAGGAAGCGGACCCTGGAGATGCATCCCGGGAAGCACACGACCGCTCCATTGCCCCTGACCCAGTAACTGTACTTCTGGGAACAAACTTCAAGGAAATAGCCCAAAGGGCAAAAGATGACTTGTGCAAACGCTTGGAGCTGCATTATTTATAACAGCAAATGGTTGAAAATAACAAGCGGGGAATGACCACAGAAACCTGGAGGTGGCCACTGGAAATGCCTTCTGCCCTGGCCGTGCCGCATCCGGGTGAGTGCCCAGCCCGGACCTGGGAAGCAGATGTCTCAGGGCAGGCTGAGGAAAGACAGCCACCAGGTGCAGCAGGACTGGAGTCCGGTCCACCTGTCACCAGTCCCCAGAGCCCTGATAGAGCTTCCCCTGCTCTTAGGTGAGACCCCAAGGCTCAGCCGGCAGCACCAGGGCCTTGGCTTGATGCCTGCCGACCGCACAGCCTCACCGGCCAGCGACATATCAGCCTTCACGCAGCTCGCCAAGCCCATGGAGCTGTGTGACGACCCTGGGCCTTTGCTTGGGCACCCCCTCTGCCCAGAAGCCTTTCACCACATGGATATCCCAGGTACGGAGCATTCCACCCCACTCTCCAGGTCCCCAAGGTCCCCTGGCCCCCACATGCTAGATAATACTACAGACACAATGGGTAGTGACACAGACCACACTCCCAGGGCTGGCCAGGCTCCCCCATCGAGGGGAAGATGCCAACAGCTGGCATGGGAGACAGACCCGCAGACAGCAGGGCCAAGGTGCCCTACGTGGGCCCAGGGGTTAGCCTCAAGAGTGGCCATTGTCAGCCAGGGAGCCCAGCACAGGCCCTGACCGAAGCCCAGCTTGGCACAGAGGCGCTGTGAAGCCAGTGACCCCCCAATCAGGAGGGAATCTCCCACCTTGAGGGGCAGGGTGAATGAGCTCCCCACTGGCCCCAGGCAGGCAATGGCTGCCTGATCTGCCTCAGCCTTACTTGAGGCTCTTAGAGTCCTCTACCCCCCCGGGCAGGGTTGGTGAGGCCCGGCCATCAGCGCGCACGCGTTGGGGGAGGCAGTCTGACAACCTCGGCCCCAGATCCTGGCTGCCAGGCCCCCCCCCCCCGCCCCCCGCCACACTTCCTAAGTGGTAAAGCCCACAGCTAGCCTAGGCTGAAGTCCTGCTCCAACATTTAACATTCGTCTCTTTGAGCCACCGTTTCCAGGTCCATAAAGAGAAAGGCTGGATAATACCGACCTCACAGGGTTGTGAGCATTTCAATGACTACATGAGTATAAAGTGCTTAGAAAAGTGCAGGTATTTGGACTGTGCTGTTAATATTCTAAGAATTAAGAGATATAATTGTTGCTGTTAAACACTGGGCCCGGGTCCAGCACACACGGTCCCCCCAGGTGCCCCTCCACGCAATTCGGGGTCCGCACCCCAATCCAGGCCCCCCCCCACATTTCAACCCCCATTGTCCGCCTCGCCCTTCCAAGGCCCCGCCCCCAGACGCGCTGCCACCAATCAGGTCTGGCCCCTCCCACCCCGTGAAGCGCCCCGCCCCCAATCGCCCCGCCCCAGCAGTTCTTGGACACGCCCACTACCGCCTAGCCCCGCCTCCAAGGCCCCGCCCCCACCACGAAAGGAGCTTTCCGCCCAGCCCGGCCCGCCAAATGCTGGGGCGGCCCCGCCCCCTCCTGAGGCCCCGCCCCCAACGGCCTCTCCCACCGCTCCGGGCCCCACCCCCTCTGTGCCCCAGCTCCGCCCCGGCTCATCCAGGGCCCCCAGGGCTCCCTGGGCCGCCCGCTCCGCACGGTCGCGCACCCCGGCCCGAAGCTGACCGAGCCTGGCCCACCCCGGCCTTCCCGACTGCCTGACCCGCCGGGCCCCAAGCCCCGGGCTCCGGCCTGGGCCCAGCGGCCTGGAACGCAACCTCGGCCCGCCTGCCCGCCGCCTCGCCGCCGCGCCCTCGCCCGTCTGTGCCCCACCGGCCACACCTTTGAATAGGTAGTCGTACTCGTCGTCCCGGGTCCCCATTGTCCTGGTGCTTCCGGCGGGATCGGCGACTCCGCAGCCCCACCACAAACACCCGACGGGGGCGGAGCCGGCGCCGCGCAGAGCGGCGGCCGGATGGCTAATCAGCGGCGGGTGGCGTAGCGACCGGCACCCAGGGCAGCCAATCAGAGGCGGAAGCAGAGTCCCAGGGGTGGGCGCCGCTAGGATCCGCCCTCCGCGCTCCTGGTCTCCTGGAGAAAGGCGGAAGGAATGCGGACCTTTCTGAAGTGACAGCTGCGCCAGCCTATCAAAGGCGGGTTTAGGAAGGCGGGGCGGAAGAAGGGAAGAATGAAACGGATTGACGGAGCGAGTAGCCAATGAGAGGCTTAATTCGGACCGTGCCCGACTGCCAGAGGACCTGTCCGGGGAGGGAAATAGGGCTACGTCCAGGTGATGTTACGCTATGTAACGTCCCGATGACATCATAGGTCAGTGCACGCTGCTCTGCCTCCCCGCCCCATAAATGACCCTGTCTGGGGGGCCTCTCCCCGAGGTGTTTTCCATTAGAGGTCACCTCTCCTCTCTCGGTTGCACTTTCCATCACTGTATTGGTGTCTCATTGCGATACCGTTTTGCATCAGTTTCCTTCATCTGTATAACAGGGAAGAAACCTCATGGAATCTTTGGAAGATAACTAGATCTTGTCCCTAAGCGCACACTAAATCAGCCGTCCACATTCTGTCTTTAAGTCTTTGATTAACAAATATTTATAAATCCTTACTGGGCGTCAGACTCGCCAACATGGTCTCCTCCCCTTGTCTGTCCACTTACCCTGTTTTATTCCACCCTCTCCCCCAGGATTTATCGCTACCTGACATTAAAGTATGTGTTTCTTTCTTGACCCATTTATCTGTTTCGTTTCTGTCTCCATCAACAGAACATCCGCCCCATGAGGGCAGGGTCTGTGTGTGCCACAACCACTGCTGTGTCCCTGTGCTCAATAAATATCTGACCAGTGATGAACAACTTAGGCATGGAGCTCATGTGCTTATTACAATAATAATTATTATTACTGCCTCCTGGGCCTCATCGCTGGGATGTCCATGAGGCATCCCGACACTTGTTTGTCCTTTTTCCGCATATCCACTCCTCCTCCTGTGTCTCCATCCCCCACCCCCTCCATCATCAAAGCCACAAGTCAGGGGCTCCTCTCTCTTTCTCATTGTTTACCACCCTCTCTCCCTTCCCCTTATTCTGTCTCTTCTCCCTCCCAAATTTCTGACCACGTCTCACTCCCTCCACTGCCACCACCCTGATCCTGGCACCCATCATCACTCCCTGTGACACCAAACCAAGTGGCCTCCCCTCCTGGTAAGTTAAATAAGACTCTACACCAGTGGAAGTTGTCTCACAAAGTAAAGTGTATTTGCAGCAAATAGGAGACCATGAAGAATCATTTCCAAAGTCATGGCGTCTGGGAACCAAGGAAAGCAGGAACTTTTATTTGGTTGGGGAATGAATATTCAAAAGGGAGAGGCAGGTATTCGATTGCACAGGCTCAGTTGGAGAACATGCTTCCACATCAGGAGGCCTAAGCTCCACCTGGAGAGATCTTTGCATTAAAAATAAGGCAAAGGTCGTGGGCGTAGCTCTTGTGGTGAGGCTTGGTCAGTTTCAGCATGGC
The DNA here is from genome assembly GCF_057802395.1 of Ceratotherium simum simum. Lineage (NCBI taxonomy): Eukaryota > Metazoa > Chordata > Mammalia > Perissodactyla > Rhinocerotidae > Ceratotherium > Ceratotherium simum. The sequence continues at coordinate 10,940,045 of NC_141938.1, read as the reverse complement.
TGGTGGTTATATCTCCCTTGAGTGCCTCCCTTGGTCAGTTTCAGGATGGCTGGTGGTTACATCTCCTTAATATACAAAAGGAAAAGAAACAACTTGGAAAAACAGTTAATTGCTGGGTCATCCTGGTGGGGCAGCCGGTAAGTGTGGGCGCTCCACTTCGAGGCTGGGTTCACAGGTTCAGATCCCAGGCGTGCACTGACGACGCATTGCTTGTCAAGCCATGCTGTGGCAGTGTCCCATATAAAGTAGAGGAAGATGGGCACGGATGTTAGCCCAGGGCTAATCTTCCTCAGCAAAAAAAAAAAACAGTTAATTGTTTCCAAACCCACCTTTGAGTTTCTCGAGGTCCGTAGTCAGTGACACCTGGACCTGTGCATTTCCCGCTCCCAGATCCCCCTGCTCTGCCCTCACTTCACAGTCTGTTCTTCCCACAGCAGTCAGAGGGGGGTTTTTAAAACATGTCAGGTTGTCTCGCTCCCCTGTTTAAAAATCTTTTAGTCCTTCCTTTAGGACATCCATTTACTGAGCACCTATGAGGTCAGGCAGCACTCTAGGTGCTGGGGATGCAAAGTGCCAGCCCTCACGGAGCTGAGAGTCTCTTGGGAGCAGTCAGACAAGAAGCAAGTAAAAAACATGTGCAGGATAATTGCAGAATGGGAGGCACGCAATGAAGAGAATAACCTGGGTTATTCTCCTTAGCTCCTTAGCTAGTGGGAGATCGGAATTGGCCCCCTCAAAATATGTCTCTTCACCTTGATTATTTTCTCTGAAAGAAACTTTGACCTCACCCCTTTCCCACTAACTGCCTAAATGAATTTAAATCTGTGTATGGATAGAGTGGGAGGGTCCTTGCTAAGCCCATTCTTATCAAAGTTCTGTTGAAGGGAAATGTCCATTTGTAAAGATATCTCCCTCTCTGTACCAGGAAGAAGTGGGGATGACCTTATCTCTAGAAACTCTTATCAGTGCATACTCTTGTTTACTGTGCTTTCTGGTAATCTCCCATAGCTGACTCCCCCAACATCCTCCTTTGTCTACCTGAATATGCTATCTAAGGTGAAAACCTCCGCCATTTGTCGAGAAACTCAGTTTCCCTGGTTTCTCCCATGTGTACATTATAAAGCTTTGTTGGATTTTCTCCTTCTATGCGGTCTCATGTCAATTTAATTTGTAGCCCAGCCAGAAAGGACCCAGAGTGGGTAAAGGATAGTCTTCCTCCCCTTCACTAGGAAGCCAGGGAAGGCATCCTGGAGGAGGTGGCATTAGCACTGAGTCCGCAGGAGGGGGAAGAGGTATTAGGAACAGCATTTCAGGCAGACACAAAAGCAAGTGAGAGAAAGAGCTTGATGTGTCTGAACAGCCAGAAGGTCATGGTGGCTGGAGAGCGGGGTCCAGGGGCCAGAAAAGAGATTAGGCGAAAAGGCAAGGCTGAAATCCAGACCAGGGAGGAGCCTCCCAGCCTTTGTCAGCAAACTCCTGGGCAGTTGCCTTGAGGCCCTGCACATTCCAGCACAGATCCCTTCCCCACCCGCCCTGCCGTTCCCCTCCCCAGCCTTCTGCCCCTCGCTGCAGCTAGGTGGGGCTATGCGCTGACTCCCCAGACAGGAGCTGCATTTCCCACCGGGGCCACTAGGCTTCGGCTCTCACAGTGACCTCTTTCTGGAATACCACCCTCCCTCCCCATCTTTGTAAAATTTTCTTCCCTTGAAAACTGACTCAAAAGCCACATCCCCCGTGAAGTCTTTTCTCCTGTCTGGGTCATGCTCCCCGCGCCCCCCCCCACCCCCGGAGCATGGCTCATCATAACAGTATTAGTAAGGACGGCTAATGTTTATATTGTGAGCTCACCATGAGTGAGACACTGTTCTGAGCACTTTTCACTTAATGCTCCATGAAATCCTTGCAGCACCAGCAGAACAGAAGTGGGTGGTGGGGGTGGGAGGGCAGGGTAGCAGAACCATCCCCATTTTGCACATGCAGGAACTGAGGCCACAGAACTTTAGTGGCCTGTCCCCAGTGCCAAGAAGTTCATCACCTACACTCAGCCAGGGCCCCAGGGAAGCCATTGTGTCCCCAGCACCTTCCAGGAAGAGTCACGGAACAGGAAAATCACGGAGGTTTTCCTCTAGCGCAAGAAGCCCCCACGACCTCTCCAAGGAACACTTACAAGAAATACTGGAAAGATAGGTTCTCCTATGAAAACAGCAGTTGGGGCTCAGGGCTTGGACAGATGCTGTTTTTCCCAAACATGTGTCCCGGAGACAAAGCATCACATTATTCCAGGCCATATGATATGGATGATTATTCTGGGCTGTGCATTAAATAACGTTGAACCACATGCTGAGAAAGTCTTACCTTTTTGCAATTCTTGAAATCCTTTATTATCATCAAAGAGAAAGGCTCACTCTCTTTTGCTCATATCTCTTGAACAATTTTCTAATGCTTATCTCCCTCTTTAAACAGAGCTCAGAAGCAGAGCCTTCAGAAAGCCACAAGATCTAGTTAGAATTTTCTTCCCCACATTTTATTGTGAAATTTTGGGGACTTTTAGAAAAATGGAAAGAATTGTAGAGAATACTCATATCCCCAACACCTAGAGTCCACTATTAATATTTTGCTTTATTGCATATCCATCTCTATCCACCCATCATCCTATTTTTTGATGCATTTCAAAGAAAGTTGAAGATTTGAGGCATCTCATGCACAGCATGGTGATTATAGTTAACAATACTGTATCGTATACTTGAGGGTTGCTAGGAGAGTAGATCTTCAATGTTCTCACCATGAAAAAGAAATGGTAATTATGTGACGTGATGGAGGTGTTAGTTCCCTATGGCGGTCATCATTTTGCAATATACAGGTGTATCAAATCAACACTTTATACGCCTTAAACTTACACAATGTTATATGGCAATTATACCTCAATAAACCTGGAAAAAAATTACGAATAAAACAAGGACGTTAGTCCACTTCACCTCTAAACACTTCAGCATGCATATCATTACCTAGAGTTCAAGATTCGTTTATGGCTGTTTTCTTAGGTTTTTTTTGGAAGGTGAAATTTACATGTAATAATATGCACAAATCTGAAATGTACATTCACCAAGACAAAGGTATATGCCAGAGTAACTCACCTCTGTGGAGGGAAAGTTGCCTCATGTCCCTTCCCAGTCAATTCCCATCCCGCCCTTCCGGGGCTGCCACTATTCAGGGTTTTTTGGTTTGTTTTTTTTTTTCACCGTAGATCAGTTTTCTAGCTGGAATTTTAAAGCACTGGCATTGTTTTATTTTCATTGGCTTTAGTTTCACTAACTTATTATTTTTTTTTTTTAAAGATTTTATTTATTTATTTTTCCCCCAAAGCCCCAGTACATAGTTGTCTGTCATAGCTGCACATCCTTCTAGTTGCTGCATGTGGGACGCGGCCTCAGCATGGCTGGAGGAGTGGTGCCTCGGTGCGCACCCGGGATCCGAACCCGGGCCGCCGGCAGCGGAGCGCACGCACTTAACCGCCAAGCCACGGGGCCGGCCCTCACTAACTTATTTATGGCAGGTGATACTAGTTCTCCATGTGCAGTGGAGAGATGTTTATATTTTTAAAAACTGCGTCAGTAAGTCCCGGGGCCTAGGCGTGAGCTGCTTTACAGCTGCCATTGGTTTAATTATTAACAGCACACCCTCTTTCACTCTCCAAATTGTGCCATCAATTATAGGTCGCCCTATCTGTAAAGGGAGGGTTTTGAAGGTAAGCCTGGTGCGAGCAGGTATGTTTACATCCACTAAAGTATCCCAAATACTTAGTACCGAGCTTAGCTTGTAGTTGGTGCTCAATAAAAGTTGAATTTATGTACATATATATTTTTAAATGCCAATTTAAAGGAAAACTTATGCATACGTGGCAAAAAGCAGCAAGAATTTACCCAAAACCCTGCATGAATGTACATACACACTATAACTGCACTGTCTACTATGGCGGCTATTGGCCTCTGCAGCCACTGAGCCCTTGAAAAACGGCTGGTGCAAACTGAGATGTGCCGTAAGCATAAAATACACACTGGATTCCGAAGACTCAACAAAAAGCAGTGTCAACTATCTCGTTAATAACTTTTACATAGATCACATGTCGAAACCAGTATTTTGGATATACTGGGTTCAATAAAATCCATTTCTGAGATTCATTTCACCCGTTTCTTTTTACTTGTTTACTCGTTTTTTGTGTTTTCTTTCTTTTTCTGTTTACCTTTTTTTTAACGTGACCACTAGAAAAAGTAAAATTAGACGTGCAGCTCACGTTACATTTCTATCAGATGGCAGGACATTAAAAAGTCAATCGTGGGGCCAGCCCGGTGGTGCAGCAGTGAAGTTTGCACGCTCTGCTTCCGCAGCCCGGGGTTCACAGATTTGGATCCCAGGTGCAGACCTACACACCGCTCATCAAACAATGCTGTGTCAGTGTCTCACATACAAAATAGAAGATGGGCACAGATGTTATCTCTGGACCAATCTTCCTGACCAAAAAAAAAGTTTATCGTGATTCAAATGCATAAGTACGAGCAGGAAGGGGTGCTCATTTTCTCTCTTACCTGCTTCCAGAAGGCTTGAGTGAAAGTTTTGTTGTTTTGTAATTTTGAAAATAAAAACGAGAGAGATACACATCACGCAATGATAATTAAAGGACACTGAAATCAGTTGTCAGGTTGCAGAAATAAACAGTGTTGTCCTCAAGGGACCCGGGAGTGTTCACCCTCCACCCTGCGAACATGTTTATGTGGACTCTGAAACTGTCCACTTTTTCAAACTAACCAAAGGACAAAGAAGAACAAAATGTTCCGAAGCTGTTTTTATTCCAAGAAATCCGTGAGCTCCACCCAGACACGGCTGGCGCCGGCATGCCCCACAGCACCCACACACGACAGGACTATGGGGGTGCCCGGGGGCCACGGGAGCCCTGGTCCCCCGGCCAGTCAATGTGACTGAATCCGCCATCAAGGGCCAGCCTGGCTGCCCCCAAGTGGTCCCTCTGCATCTCCCAGTCCTTGGGTGGGCGAGGAGCAGGCCTCACGGCCCTCTGTCCATGCTTCTTGCGGCCCTGCAGCTCTGTCCTTCTCAGAGGGCACTGCCTGCAGCCCCCCACTCAGAAAGGGGGCCTCTCCAGTCGTCGCTGCTTCTCTGTCCATGAGGCTCCAGACGGCGCCTGCCCACAGCCCCTGCCCAGGCAGGGAGTGGCCACGTGTTGGGCCAGGTTCAGAGTCAGTGTCCTCGAGGAGCCTGAGTCCAGGCCCCAGGGAGGAGACTAGGAGGCTGCTTTGGCCGCTGTGGGCCGGATCAGCAGGGTGGTGGCCTGCAGCGGGTAGTAACGGCCCCGCCACGTCTTCCAGAAGATGCCCTTCTTGCGCTGCTGCCGCTGCCGAGGGATGGAGCGGAAGTACTGGCCGTTTAGGTTGGAGTGGCCGCAGGTGCCGAACCACCAGCCACCTGCCGGGGTCAGAGAGAAGGGAACATGGTCAGGCTGGGGTCCTTGGGCCTCTACTGGGGCTGGGATGGGGATGAGGCTGGGCGTTGGACTTTAAATGCTTTAGATGGGAGGACTTTGGCAGTGATTGTCAAACTGTGTTCCAAGGAACCCCAGGTTGTGACAAAGGAACCTCAGGGTGAGCTCTGGGTCCCCCCTTCCCGGTAACCGCAGCTTTCACATCTGTACCCACAGCAAGTTACTTCTCTGCACTTGACACACAAGAAACACTTATTAAAGACTTTCTCTGATTGTCATCCATTTCATCAATTTATGAGATTGAACCATATGAAATTACGAGTATCCCATCATCTTCTGACCCAACAAAAGGCAGTTTCAAACCTCGATCTTCAAGTTCTTTTTTTTTTCTTTTGTTTGCTGAGGAAGATTCACCCTGAGCTAACATCTGCTGACAATCGTCCTTTTTTTTTGCTTGAGGAAGATTAGCCCTGAACTAACTGTGCCAATCCTCCTCTATTTTGTATGTGGGTCACTGCCACAGCATGGTTGATGAGTGGTGTAGGTCTGCACCCAGAATTCAAACCCGCAAACCTGTGCCACCGAAGCGGAGCAGACCGACCTTAACCACTACACCACTGGGCAGGCACTTGGCCTCCGATTTCATTAGCACAAGATGGGATTCGTCTCGGTGGTTTTGGACACACCAGCCACCATCCCACAAACGTCATCTCGTTGAATTTTCATAATAATCCTATGGAGTGGGCACTGTGGTTATTGTACCCCATTTAAAGACAGGCAAACTGAAGGTGGGAGAGGTTAAGTCAGTTGCCCAAGGGCACACAGCAAATAGGGAGACGAGGGAGCAGGAAACAGATAGAATCTGGGATTGAAGCCAGGGCAGGGAAGCAGGGAGGGGAGGCCTGGGCCGTGTGGCACAGGGCAGGACAGGGAGGGGCAGAGCTGGCTTACCAGAAAGGCTCCTGGCACAGTTCTTGTCCCTGCGGAGGTCGTGGTCCTGGTCCCAAGTGGAAAAGGGCAGAGAGAGGCCGCTGGGCGTGACAGTGGTGGCGCCCAGTTTACTGGCCACGGGTGCGGTGAGCTGCAGGCTATAGGCTGTGTCCTCGCCACCCAGGTGGACGGGGAACTGCAGGGACTCGGCGTTGCCCTCCCAGTCCTGCAGCTGCACGGCCAGGCGGCTGCCGCGGTCCCCCACAATGCGATGCACCTTCTCCAGGCCCAGCCAGAACTCACCTGCAGTGGAGAGGTCGATCGGTGAGATGGACCCACCTCCACGGCCCCTCCTCCCCCTGTGCCTCTGGCCCCCTGGCAACACCCACCTTGGGGGTCTCCGAAGCCAGCCTTGTAGGCTTCCCAGGGCCGGTTAAAGTCCACGGAGCCGTCCTGGCGCCTCTGGATTACAGTCCAGCCTCCGTCTGCCCAGAGAAGTCTGAGGTCACCAAGAGGACTCTTCCCACAGCACATCCTGACTCCCCCATCTGGCTCCCAAACCCCAAACCGCCTCCAAACCAAGGGAGGGCAACGCTCCTCTCATGCCTTCCCGCAGGACTGGAGGAAGGTGGCCAAAGGGAAAAATGCTGTGGGCTGGCACAGGCAGGGGGCTCAGCCTGGATCTTTGTCCCAAGGAAGCAGGGAAGGAGGGAGGGGGGAGACGGGGAGGGAGGGGAGTGGGCTGCATTTGACAAAAAGACAATGGGCCCAGGATCTTCGCGGCACCCCAGCACATCCCACCTGAGGTCATCTTGCAGTTAACCAGGAACGGCGGGGACCCCTGAGGCTGGATCTGGAACAGTCCACTCTGCCGCTCTCCCTCTTCGAATAGCTCCTGGCAGTCCCTGGGCAGCCCTGCAGGGCAGACAAACGGGGGTGGGTGGGATTGAAGCAGAAAGCATTCCCTGGGGGTCTCAGGAAACGAGCATGTCTGGGGGCTGGACAGCGGGTGGCAGGGACATGAGAGGACCATCCTGAGCTCATGACACCCCCCCCCGACTCCACCTGCCGAAGCCTTCCACGGCTCCCCAAGGCCTTCCTCAGCATGACCTACAAGGCACCCCAGTGCCAACCCCTGCACCCAACCTCCCTCCTCCCACACTGCATGCCCACACAGCCTTCCTTGTACCACATCTCCTGCCCCAGGGACTTTGCACATGCCAGTCTCTCTGCCTGGGACCCTCTTCCCTCATGAATTTCCCTGCCTTATTCTAAAGGTCCCAGCTTCTGGAAAGGATGCCTTCCCAGACGCCCAGACCAGGCCAGACTTCCCAAAAGGGGCATTGAGAACTTCCCACTCGCCAACACCGGGGTCATCTGTGGTCTCTCCCCCACGCCTCCACTGAAGAGCGCTCCATGGGGCCAGGGACAAGGAGCGGCTCTTTGCCCACGCTCTGGCACCAATGCCCAGGCTGAGCCTAGCCCTCAGCAGGTGTTTAATAAAGACTCGATGAATAAATGATTGAAGGAGCTGGATCAGAGGAGGCAAGGCAGCTGTGCAGGAGGGGCTCCGCTTTGTCCAGCGGGGGATGCGGATGGGGCCTGGATGGGGCTGGGGGGCCCGGATGGGGCTGCCTAGGGTTCCAGGTATCAGAGGGGGCGGGGAAGGATGGAAGAGTGAAGGAGGGAGGGTGGGAGGAGGAAGGAGGGAGGAGGGAGGGATGGTTAGGGCGCGTCTGGAGGCTTGGAAAGTCCCCGCCCCCAGTCCAGCCGGGAAAGTAGGGGAAAGGTCGCCGAGGGGGAGGGGAGGAGGGGGTCCGCCCTGCGAGGGCGAAGGCGGGGTCGGGCCCAGAGCGACTGCAGACACTTTCCCCCATTCTCCTCTCTTCCAACCAAGACAGGCACCCGGCCAGACCGACAATGTGGCTTCCATCAGCACCAACTCTTTGTCCCTCCAGCTCTGAACTTTCCCCTACTTGGCAGGGCTGCGCCCGGAGCCGGGGAGTCCCCGGGGCTACATGTCCCCCCCCACACACACTCCTTCGCCACATTCCGGGCCGGACCTAAGCCTGCTGACCCCGCCCACCAGCCTCAGCCCGGGAGGGGGGTGTGGGAGGGTGCGATGGACCCTTGGTGGCCTGGGGGGAGCCCTCGAGCCTAGAGGGCTGGAAGCCAGTAACCAGCCCGAGGGTGTGGGGGGATCCGAACTTTCACCCAGTTGGCTGCAGCCGCAGATGCCTGGCTGAGTGACGGGGTAGGAGGACCCCAGGGAAGCCAGCCCGGTCTGGGGCGGGGTGGGGGGGAGGGCTTAGGATGGGACAGAGCCTTGGGGAGCTGGGAGCCTGTGCCAGGCACAGACACGCTGCCGTTGGAGATTTGGGGCGATGTGGGGCATACACAATAAAGGACCCAGAACTCATGATGGTGGCAAAGGCTCACGCTTTTGGGGGGTGGGGTGGGGTGAGGGACCAGGTGCGCGGGTCAGGAGCCCTGTATTTGTAAGAGATGCAAGACTGAATGGTTTGTCTGGCCCCAGGGAGATGGGGGTTCCCTGCCCTAGCCACCCCCCCCCCAGATCCACACTAGAAGAGACCCTGGGAGGCCTAAACCTCAGAACCCCCCTCCAGGCAGCCATTCTCCCCACCCAGTAAGGACTCCAGGCTCCCCAAGTGGCACCCTTTTGTTTACTTAGCGGCCTTCTAGAAGGTTCCAACCTGCAGGAAGGTGTCCCTCAGCTGCACTGCCCCTTTCCCCACACCCCTGCAGCTCAAGTTCCTCTTGGACTCTGTTTCCCAGCCCCTGCTCCAGGTAGTGGCCCATGAGGCTATGAGGAAAGCCCACTGGCTCCCAGAAGGAAGGGTGGGGTGGCCGAGCTGGGCAGGGTCGGGGCTGAGATGGGAGGTGCCCCGTCAGCCCTTCACCAGAGCCCACAGGGCCCCAAGGCCAGGACCTCTCTCCTTTTCAGTAAAGTGGACCTGACAAGGAGGGGGACGAGAATGGCAAGTGTATGCGTGTGTGGAGGGGAGAGGTACCATAAGACAGTGAAGGACCGGACACTCACTGTGCAGGCGGCTGATGTTGTGAGCCGGGCCAGCAGGCTGGGCCGTCTTGGGTAGCCTCTTTCTCCTAGCAGACTTGGCCACCCCACGGCCCAAGTGCATGGGGGCCAGGAGGTCCACCTGGGACAGGACGGGAGGAAGGGGTCAGGTCTGGCTGGCTCAGGCTGCCCAACCTGGCCGGCTCCACGTCCAGACCCACAGGTCTGGCTTCCACCTCCCTCCCCTCCTGGAGCAAGCATCGCGCACTTGGCTCTGCAGATTCTGGATTCTCAGGCGCTGCTTCTCCAGGTGCCGCTGCTGCTGGGTCACCTTCTGGAAGAGCTGCTCGATCCTGCTGTTCTGAGCCTTGAGCTGCGTCTGGGGAGGGCGTGAAACCGTGGTGAGGCCCCAGCATTCTGCCACCAACCTCTCCATTCACCCACCCGTCGATCCTTTGAGGCCAGAGCAGGAGCGCTCAGGGAGCCCCGGATGCGACCCCTCGCGTCAGACCCATAGGAGCGCCCGTACCTGCAGGCTGCCGAGGCTCTCAGGGGCGGCCTCGCCGCTGGGGACCAGACTCGCAGGCGCGTGTAGGGGCGCGGTGGACACCCCCGACTCCTTGCAAGCGGCCCCGCAAGCGCCCAGGCGTCGCTCCAGCGCGTCCAGCTGCCCACGGGTGCGCTCCACGTGCTCGCGGAGCCCGTGGCCGAGCTGCAGAAGCCCGTGCGCCAGCACGTTCACCTCGTCCCAGGACGCGAAGCGCGGCGGCTCGGACGGCGCCGCGCGGCCCTGCGCGCTCAGCAGCCCCGCGGTGGCGGCGCACAGCACCAGGGCTGCTCCGGCCGTCGGCGCACAGTGCATCCTTCCGGGTGACCTAGGCGCGGGGACGCGGGGGCTCGAGATGCGAGGGCTGGAGACACCGGGGCCCTGGCGGGGACTCGCTCGCGTGCAGAAGGCACAGGGAAAACTCGGATCACGGCCACCGGCCCTCTGAGCTTTTGGTGTCCCCGCGACGCCCCGTTTTATAAGCCGGGTGCGGGAGTGGGAGGGGGAGCCTGGGAGGCGGGGCGTGGGGAGTGCCGGGGGCGGGGCGTGCGGCCGGGGGTGGGGTTCTGGTCCTGGAGGCCGGTTAGTTATGGGGGGTTGGGGGCGCCCTGGAGGTGCAAAACTGTAGCTGCTCCCACCAGGCCTGACATGCGTTCTCTGCTGACTGTGGGAGACTTGACCCTTTTTCTCGCCATGGTCCCCTTCCCAGCGCCGGAATTCCGAGCCCCCCACTCAGTGGGGGAAAGGACGCTGGCCTTGGCGGGGCCAGGCGGGCGGTTGACTTTCCTGACCCCCCCCCCCAGTCAAAAGGTGGGAGAGAGGGCGGGCAGAGAGGAATAAGAAAGGGCCCCGGTGCGCTGAGTCCAGCAGGGCCAGGCGGGAAGCCCGCGACGCCTCAAACATCCCCGCCTCCAGGAGGCTTCCCGGAGAGCGTCCCAGGACCAGGCTGGACCCACGGGGAGACGTCTCGGGCTCCCACGCTCCTTCCGGCTCAAGGCTTCGTCATTGCAGATGTGTTTGTGGATTTCGTTAACATCCCTCATCCCACCCCCCACAACTGAGTGGTCTGCCTTGTTCAGTCTCCAGCTGGGACCTCACTCTGTCCTCAGCGTCTGCAGTGCCTGAGTCTTTGCCTGTAGCAAAGCAGGAACCTCGGAACGGGAAGAGGGGATACATGGACGGAAGGCCCTCCTTCATTCATTCATTCATTCAATGAACAGTCCTCTGTTCTCCTCTATGGAGTTCCCAGGCTGGTGGGGAGACCCCAACACTCTGAGCCTGGATAGGGCAGGGTTGAGACAAAGGGAGAACTGAGTGAGGCTATGGGGCTGGACCACATTCATTCCACAAGGTTAAGCATTCATTCAACAAACTTTTGCTCAAGTCCACCTCCTCCATCCCCACCCACTCCCCTGTACGCTGTTAGGAAATTGAGGCTGGCATAGACAACCCTCCTGCCAGGAAGAACCCATGGCAGGTTGGCTCAGAGCTCCGGCGAGAAAAACAGAGTTGACTCAGCAGGGCTCAGAGCCAGCGGAGCCTCTGGAATCTGAAACTTAACGCCCCAGGGCTGACGTGCAGGTCACCACTCATACACTCGGCCAGGCCAGATGCCAGGATGGCAGATCCCAGCAGCAGTGACAGGCAGAAGGGAAGGGCGGAGAGGAAAACTTTGGCAAGGAGTAGATCCGGACAGCCGCCATCTGTCCTGGCAGCTGGCCTGTGCAGCCCCCGTCCCCCCTGGCTTTTTGCTCTGGGAGAAGTGATCAATTTCTTTCCCAACCTGATGGTCTTTTCATGAGCCACATTTCAGAGCTTCTTCCTCTGTGCCGTGTTTCAGAGGGCACAAAACACGCCAAAGGCTCTTAGAGGCACCTGCTATGAACAAGCTACAAAGAATGTGTGCAGGGGCTGTGTCCAGCTGGCTCTGGATTTTATCCTAAAAACTGCTCTGTGGAGCGTGCCCCCTGACCCAGCAGTGACACAGTCACCCTGATCAATTGTTTATTGAGCACCTACTGTGTGCCAGTTACTGTGCTGGGGCCCTAATGGTGGGCAAGACATCCCCCCTCCTACAGTAGGCTACTCTGGTCAAAGTAATGGCATTAGAAGGGTGACATGTGGGCTCGCCTCTCTCATCAGAAAAGAAAGCAATGAAATTGACTTCTTTTTCCCTGTCAACACCCTGCCTCTGGGAGATTTCAATCTGGGGCAGGACACGGTCTCATCAACAGTGTCTTTCCATCTGTGTCTCTAGGATCTAGGTTACTGGGGGCCCCTCAGTTCCTCTTTACTAATCTCCAATCATTGGTGGCTTTGGTGGGTGGCACGGGAGGAGCTGATCTGTCCGTGGAGGGGCTGCTGATAATAAAAATAGCAGCAAACACCTACTGTGCACTTCATATATGCCAGGTGTTGTTCTAAAGTGATTATATATTCATTTAATCCTAATGGCAACTCCAAATGAGGTAGGTACTGCTATTATTCTATTTTATAGATGAGGACACAAGGAAAGAGAGGTTAAGTACTTGTCCAAGGTCTCCCGGTTATCTGGACAGAGCTAGGATTTGAAACCAGGCTAGCTGACCCACAACTGTGTTCCTAGCAGCCCTGATATGCAGCCTTTATTCAAAATAACTCAATGATCGTTGCCTCCTGATAATCACACCCTTATGTGGTTCCCTCCATCGTATAACTGAGAGCAGATTGTTGAAATGATGGTGTGTGTGACCTCTGAGGTCAGGTCATAAAAAACATGCAGCTTCTGCCTTGTTCTGGATCAGATCTCTTGCTCCGGGAGAAGCCGGCTGCCATGTTGTGAGGACACTCAAGCAGCCTTTTGGGGAGATCCATATGGCGATGAACTGATGCCCCCACCCAACGACCAACATCAGCTTGTCAGCCACATGAGGGAGCCTTCTTGGAAGCACATCCTCCAGCCCCAGTCAAAGTTTTGGATGAGGCAGCCTCAGCTGCCTGTCAGCAGCCTCATGAGACCCCAACCCAGAACCACCCAGCTAAGTTGTTCCCACACTCCTGGCCCATAGGAACTATGCAATAATAAACATGTATTGTTGTTCTAAGCCACTTGTTATGCAACTAACACAATAGATACCTAATACAGTAGCCACCACTTACATAGCACCCACTCTGTGCTGGCACTATTTAAGTATTCTACATATATTCATAAGGTTGGCACAGGATTGTTTTGTTTGTTTTATTTGTGAGGAAGATCAGCCCTGAGCTAACATCCATGCCAATCCTCCTCTTTTTGCTGAGGAAGACGGGCTCTGAGCTAACATCTATTGCCAATCCTCCTCCTTTTTCCCCTCAAAGCCCCAGTAGATAGTTGGATGTCATAGTTGCACATCCTTCTAGTTGCTGTATGTGGGACGTGGCCTCAGCATGGCCGGAGAAGCGGTGCGTCAGTACGCGCCTGGGATCCGAACCCGGGCCGCCAGCAGCAGAGTGCACGCACTCAACTGCTAAGCCACAGGGCCAGCCCGCATCAGGAGATTTCTAATGGAAATCTAGATTTTCGGCTTCTCTTGCAAAATTGGAAGGTCCAGCAGGAGTGGTCTGCAGTCCTGCTTGTTTGCAATGGGCCAGAGCGGAGGGGGAGCTGCCCCTTTGTGTGATGGCGTAGCTGTCCTATGCCATCACTGCTCTGCTCTGCTCTTGCAGATTCCTTATGCCTCTGGTTGTTGCCCTCAGGCTGGTGTTCTTTTGTTGCGCCAGCCTCAGAGCTGCTAAAAGGGGCTTCTATTCTGACACTGCACTTTATAGGGTGCACCCCTCACCAGGGGAGGATTTGCGGGTGTGGGAGCCCACATGTTCCCTGCTAGATCATGGGTACAGAGTTTCCATTTGGGGTGAGAAAAAGTTCTGACACTAGGTAGTGGTGATGGTGTATGATATCATGAATGTGTTTAACGCCACTGAATTTTATACTTTAAAATGGTTAATATGGTCCACTTTTTCTTATATGTATTTTACCACAATAAAAAAATCTAACAGGGGGCTGGCCCCGTGGCTTAGTGGTTGAGTGTGTGCCTTCCGCTACCGGCGGCCCGGGTGCAGATCCTGGGTGCGCACCGACGCACGGTTTGTCCGGCCATGCTGAGGCCGCGTCCCACATACAGCAACTGGAAGGATGTGCAACTATGACATCCAACTATCTGCTGGGGCTTTGGGGGGAGAAAGGGGAAAAAGAGGAGGAGGATTGACAATAGATGTTGGCTTGGGGCTGGTCTTCCTCAGTAAAAAGAGGAGGATTGGCATGGATGTTAGCTCAGGGCTGATCTTCCTCACAAAAAAAAAAAAGAAATCTAACAAAAAAGTCTTGGTAAAGCAAAAAAAGGACTAATAAGTTTGAACCTGGCCTTCCATATTTTTTTTTTTTTTTTTTGTGAGGAGATCAGCCCTGTGCTAACATCCGCCAATCCTCCTCTTTCTTTTGCTGAGGAAGACGGCCCTGGGCTAACATCCGTGCCCATCTTCCTCCACTTTATATGGGACGCCGCCACAGCATGGCTTGGCAAGCAGTGCGTCGGTGCGCGCCCGGGATCCGAACCAGCGAACCCCGGGCCGCCGCAGCGGAGCGCGCACACTTAACCACTTGCGCCACCGGGCCGGCCCCTGGTCTTCCATATTGTTTGGAAGGTATATTTAATAAAGCAGGAGGATAGAACATATTTTATTATTTAACAGGGGTTAGTCATTGCATTGGTTTTCTATTGCTGCATAACAAACATTCCCAAAACTTTGTGGTTCAAAGCCACATCCAGTGGACTCAGCCGGGCAGTTTTTTTCCCTAGGGTCAGTCGTGCAACTGCAGTCTCCTGGAACTCGACTGGGGATGGGTGGTCCAGGGTAGAATTTAGATGTCTAGTGGCTGGCTGTGGCTGTCAGCTGGGACCCCTCGGTGCTCCTTTCTGTGTCCTCTCCAGCGGGATGGCCTGAGTTTCTTATATGGTGATGGCTCTTTCAAGAGAACCAGACCCAAGACCCAAGATGCATTAAGCCTCTGCTTGTGTCACATTGGCTGATGTCCCAATGGCCAAAGCTACACAAGAGTATAGACATCATTAGGTGTAAAGCATTGGGGGCTATTCATGAACAGCCTATCACAGTTAGCTTGATGTAGGACTTTAAATGTTTGGACAGATAGCCCTGCAAATATGGGTGTGGGCTTCTCTATTGCCCCAGGGACTCAGTGCAAATCAGGATCCTGCCATAGCCCTCAAGGAGATCCCTGTCCCCGGGGGTCAGACCCAGCACAGACTCACATCATGCATTCCACAAATGTTGCTTAAGCACCTACTGTGTGCCAGGCCCTATGCTATACCCTGGGGATACAGCCCTGAGCAGGCAGACACAGTCCTGTCTTCAAGAACTCACTGGCGAGACAAGGGTGCTGGGATGAATTATCTACGTGGAGTTGAGCTGCATTAAGACGAGGTCAAGGGACATTTTGTAGACATTTAATTAAACGTTTATCAACTTTCATATTGCAGTTTTTTTTCCTTTCCAAATATGCGAGAAGATGTGCTTTGTTTTCACGTCTCAAATGTTTTTGTAGGGGCTTCAAAAGGGCTTACACTGTAGACTCCTTGTGGAAGAGCTTGCTCCAGGGACACAGTCCGTGTAAGCCTGCGACTTCTTTCTTTCTTTTTCTTATTTTTAATTTCGAAATAATTTCAATTTACAGAAATATTACAAGAAGAACACAAAGACCTCATATATACTCTTCATAGAGATTCACCAAGTGTCAACTTGGTTCTTAGCTTTATCATTCTCTCTCTCTCTACGTATATATAACATGCATATATATATTACACGCATATATAGAAAGAGACATAGATGTAATATACACACAAATATATAGACATATACATGTATATATAGCATATACAAATATATTGAGAGAGATTATATATCAAACATTATGAAGAGAGACATGTATAATACACACATTTACATGTAGAGAGATATAGTACACACAGAGACATATATAATACACATATATGCAAAAATATATATAACACACACAGACACATATAGTACACATATATATAGAAATATATAATACACACAAGGCATATATAATACACATATATACAGAAATATGTATAACACACACAGAGACATACATAATACACATATATACAGAGATATATATAATACACACAGAGACATATAAAATACACATATATACATAAATATATATAATACACACAGACATATATAATACTCATATATACAGAAATACATATAACACACACAGAGACATATATAATACACATATATACAGAAATATATATAACACATGCAGAGACATACATAATACACATATATAGGAATATATATAATACACACAGAGACATATAATACACATATATACAGAAATGTATATAACACACACATATATGTAGAGGCATATTAATACTCACACATAGAGAGAGACATATATATAATATATACAAATTCCATATATATATGGAAAGAGCCACATTTATGTGTGGAGAGACAGACATATATCTACACATACATATAATATATACACACATATATCATACAGATATATATACACACACATATGTATAAAATACACACACACACACAGAACAAGTGATAATAACACACACGCGCGCACATTATTTTCCCGAAGCGTTCGAGGGTATGCTGCAGACGTGATGTGTGCCTCTGCCTTTAAGAACAAGGACGTCCTCCTATGTAACCACAGTCCAGTTAGCAACTCCGGGGACTTCGGCCCTGACACAACACAGTTATCTAATCTACAGTCCACACTCCAGTTTCATCAGCTGTGCCCATCGCGTCCTTTACAGCTGTGTTTTTCGCTGTGGGGATCCCATCCAGGATCACGGGTTGTGTTTTTTTGTGTGTGTGTGAGGAAGGTCAGCCCTGAGCTAACATCTGTTGCCAATCCTCCTCTTTTTGCTGAGGAAGACTGGCCCTGAGCTAACATCCGTGCCCATCTTCCTCTACTTTTTTTTTTTTTTTTTTTTTATGTGGGACGCCGCCACAGCATGGCCGGACAAGCGGTGTGTCTGTGCGCCCCGGGATCTGAACCTGGGCTGCCAGCAGTGGAGTGCGCGCACTTAACCGCTACACAAGGGGCCGACCCTACGGGTTGTGTTTTGATGCTGTGCCTCTTCAGTCCCCCTGAATCTGGACCCGTTCCTCAGTCCTTCTTTGCCCTTTACAACATCGACATTTTTGAAGCGTACCCGGCAGTTATTTGCAGAATGTCCCTCATGTTGCGTTTGCCTGATGTTTCCTCCGGGTTGTGCATTTTGGGGCAGTGATGCTGCGTCGTTCTGCGTGCATGGTATCAGGAGGCGTGTGACGCCTGTCTGTCCTTCTTAGCACCATTAATTGTGATTATTTTAGCCACCTGACTTTAACACTGGATGATCAGGGCTGTAATGAGGGAAGCACAGGGACCTAGAAGAGCCTAGAGAAGGGACCCATTGCATCACCCCAACAGTAAGGCTTCCTGGAGCAGGGGCCCTGCAGCTGAGGGAGACTAGATTATCCAGACCAAGTGGGTAAGGAATGGGTAATCCAGGATGAGGGAAGAGCCTGGAAAATGCACTAACTGCTGGGACCTGTGCCCGATGCTTTCCAAATTAGCCCAGAGGAGCACTGGGGCCATGCATGAGGATATCCCAGGAGAGGCTGCCGGGCTTCTGTCCAGGGAGTGGCCCCCAACACCCCTGGTCGCTGAGTACACCCTTTCCTGCAAGCCTCCGGTCACAGCCGGGGTATCAGGAAAGGTCAGATTTTGGGCGGGGGCCTCAGAGGCTCAGAGCAGAGAGGATGACTCAGATTCTGGGCTGGGACCTCAGGAAGGAATGGAGTGGCCTCTGTCCGAGACGCCCTCCCCCTCTCCATCCTGCCTCGAAGTCCTGCCTGGGAGCTTGTGTGTGTGTGAGCCTGGCAGCCTTTGCTCCCCAGGGTGCAAGTCCTGAACTCACTAAGGAAACAATAATAAGTATAACTGTGCACATCTATGTAGCACTCACCTTTCCTCCATCAGCTGTGTGCAGAGTCCATCTCGTGTCATCCTCAGATCAGCCCTGGAAGGGGAGCACTCCTCTCCCCGTTGGACTGATGGGGAAACCGAGGTTCTGAGATGCTCAGACACTTGGCTAAAGTCACACAGCTTGGAAGAGCCAAGATTTGAACCTAGTTCTCTCCAGTTCCAAACCACTGAACCATCTTTGGTTTTTAAATCTTGTCTTTTTTTTTGTAATTGATTGTTTTGAATGGGTACATGGCACGAAGCTGGAGAAGTCTCCCTTCCCTAATCACGTGTCCACACAAAACTTTGTTCAAGAATGTTCAGAGGCCGGCCTGGTGGCCCTAGAGTTAAGTTCTTATGCTCCGCTTTGGTGGCCCGGGATTCACAGTTTTGGATCCTGGATGTGGACCTACACACCACTTATCAAGCCATGCTGTGGTGGCGTCCCATATATAAAGTAGAGGAAGATGGGCATGGATGTTAGCCTGGGGCCAATCTTCTTCAGCAAAAAAAGGAGGATTGGCATGGATGTCAGCTCAGGGCTAATCTTTCTCACCAAAAAAAAAAAAAAGAATGTTCATCTAGATTTATTCGTAATTACCTTTGAGGTTTTTTTTGTGTTTAAACATTGTCATTTTATTTTATTTTATTTATTTTTTTGCTGAGGAAGATTCACCCTGAGCTAACATCTGTGCCAATCTTCCTCTATTTTGTATGTGGGTCGCTGCCACAGCATGGCTGACGAGTGGTGTAGGTCCGCACCCCGAGAACCGAACCTGGGCCACCAAAGTGGGGCATGCCAAACTTAACTACTAGGCTATGCGGCTGGCCCTAGACATTGTCATTTTAAAAACTGTGATAGACTGAATGTTTATGTCCCCCCAAAATTCGTGTGTTGAAGCCCTATCCTGCCATGTGATAGTATTTGGAGGTGGGGCCTTTGGGAGGTAATTAGGTCCTGAGGGTGTGGCCCCCATGATGGGACTGGTGTGCTTACAAAAAGAGACGGGAGAGAGCTTGCTCTCTCGCTCTCTGTCATGTGAGGACGCAGCGATAAGTTGGCCATCTGCAAGCCAGGAAGAGAATTCTCACCGGGAACCGAATCTGCCCGCACTTTGATCTTGGACTTTCCAGCCTCCAGAACGGTGAGAAATAATCTTTTGTTTTTCAAGCCACCGAGCCTGTGGTATTTTGTAATAGCAGTCCAAGCCAACTAACACAAAAATGGTGGGGGGAAAATTTTAGCAACGTGTTGAAGTCTAACTGACAGACCACAATCTACATATATTTCAAGCGTGCAGTTTAGTCAACTGTATACACCTGTGTAACTGCTACCAGAATCAAGATAATGGACATAACTATTATGCCCCAAGGCTTCCTTGTGTCTCTTTGGGATCCCTCCCACTGCCTCCTCCTGCTATGACCTCCTTTCTGTCACTACAGAGTAGCCTGCATTTTCTAGAATTTTCTATCAATGGAATCACATAGAATGTACCCTTTTTTGTCTGGCTCCTTTCACTCAGCCCGATTACTTTGTGATTCATCTCTGTTGGAGTGTGTATCAATGGTATATTTATTTTTGTTCCTGATATGGATAAACCATGGTTTCTTTATCCATTTATCTGTTGAAGGACATTTGGGTTGTTTCCAGTCTTTGGTTAGGACAAAGAAATAAAACTACCGTGGACATTCACGTACAGATTTTTGATTGAATAATGTTTTCATTTCTCTGGCAGGAATTTTTTTTTAATTTAAACCTTAATTTTTTTTTGGTGAGGAAGATTAGCCCTGAGCTAACACCTGTTGCCAATCCTCCTCTTTTTGCTGAGGAAGACTGGCCCTGAGCTAACATCCATGCCCATCCTCCTCTACTTTATGTGGGACGCTGCCACAGCGTGGCTCGATGAGCAGTGCATAGGTCTGCACCTGGGATCCAAAACTGCAAATGCCGGGCTGCCAGAATAGGGGCACACAAACTTAACCACTACGTCACTGGGCCAGGCCCTAATTTTAAATTTTAATTTCCATCTCCTTGGCACTCCTGTCCCTTGTCTGCCCAGTTCCCCCACACACCCACATCCATTGTTAATGGTTCCTTCTCTGTCTTTCTTACACTAATTTATAGAGATATAAGTAATACACCCCCCTCTTTTTACACAGGAGATAGCATATTACATGCAGTGTTTTGCATCTTTTTTCATTTGACATGGATCTCATAGCTCTTCTCAGCCCATAGAAGCTTCCTCGTTTTTCATAGCTGTATAGTATTCCATTTTATGTTGGTACTCTAATTTATTTAACCAGGTCCCTATTAGGGATTGTCCCTAATCTTTGGCTACAACAAACAATACAGTGCTGAATAATCTTGCAGGTTGTCATATTGTACCTGTGCAATTATACCTGGAGGGTGAATTTCCCAAAGTAGAATTACTGGGTCAAAGGGGACGTATATTTGTAATTTGATGAATGTTACTCCATTGCCCTCCACAGAGCTGAGCAATATACACTGGCACCCACAATTTACGAAAGCACTATTTTCCCTCAGCATTGCCAATAAAGTGTTTTATTGGGTTTTTGCCAATCTGATAAGTGGAAAATGGCGTCTCATATAGTTTTGATTTGCCTCTGTCTCAGTACGAGTATCCTTTTAACTGTTTGATCGCCCTTTGTATTTCCTTTGTCTTTTGTTTGAAATTGGTATGTTCTTTTTCTTATTGATTCCTAGAAGCTCTTTGTTAGGCAGATTAAGTCTTTGTGATGTGAATTGCAAACTTTTTGTGTGTGTGTGTGTGAGGAAGATTAGATCTGAGCTAACATCTGATGCTAATCCTCCTCTTTTTTTTGCTGAGGGAGACTGGCCCTGAGCTAACATCTGTGCCCATCTTCCTCCACTTTACATGGCACGCCACCACAGCATGGCTTGACAAGCAGTGCGTTGGTGTGCACCCAGGACCCAAACCTGCAAACCTTGGGCCTCCGAAGCGGAGTGCGTGCACTTAACCACTACGCCACTGGGCCGGCCCCTGCAAACTTTTTTTTTTCCATTTGTCATTTGTCTCTGACTCACGTTTGACTTTTTTTTTTGCCATCCAGAAATTGTAGGGGTGTGTGTGTGTGTGTGAGAGAGAGCAAACTTATCAAATTCTTATGGCTTCTGGGTTTTAAGTCACAGAAAGTCCTTCCTCATTGCAAGATTGTAAAGGGATTCTCCCATTTTTCCTTTGCAGAACATTTCTGGTTTTATTTTCCTGCTTAATCATTTGATTCAAATCACAATGTCTTTGTGAACCAGTACAACATCTCCCTAGCCAATGACTTGTTACACTAATGACTAACACTCAGGGAACAACCAAAGTGTTACAACACTAGGGAACAGCCGTGCAGTGCAACACACTTACAAATTGCAAACTATTTTAAGGAAGTGACTATACTTCCTTATGTTATGTTATGTTATGTTAAATGTTAAATGAGTATGTTAATGAGAAATCCAGAAATCCAAACTCTGTAGCCAGGGGCATTCCAATGTTTCTTTTCAAATGTGTTTCTGAGAAAAGGAGCTGGTGAGAGACACATACATGGGTGAATAATCTTAGGCAGTGTGTCTGTGGGCACATTCATTCATTCAGACATTTGTTGATGCTCGAATAACGAGAGAGGCAGTGACGCATCTCTTCATGGAAGTACACATCTCCACTGACCAAGTTGGCTTGATGACAAGTCAAACCTCAATCTGAAAAAAGGCCTAGAATGTTCCATGTCCAGAAAAATGTCCAAAATAGCTATGAGTCACCTGTGGCTATCAAATACTAGAAATGTGGCCAGTTCTAATTGAGATGTGCTATAGATGTAAACTACACACCAGATTTTGAAGATTCGGTTAAAATTCAAAGACTCAGTTAAAAAAAGAAGAAAAGAGGGGCTGGCCCATGGGGTCGTGGTTAAGGTTCGGCACGCTCCACTTCGGCGGCCCGGGGTTCACAGGTTCAGATCCTGGTCTCAGACCTACACCACACGTTAGCCATGCTGTGGCGGTGACCCACATACAAAATAGAGGAAGATGGGCACGGATGTTAGCTCAGGGCGAATCTTCCTCAAGCAAAAAAAGGAAGATTGGCAACAGATGTTAGCTCAGGGCCAATCTTCCTCAGCAAAAAAAAAGAAAAGAAAAGAATGTAAAATGTCCGGCGAACTTATTATTGATTGCATGTTGAAAAAATCAAATTTTGGATGTGTTGGGTTCAAATTAAATGATTAAGATAATTTTTTTTTTACCTTTTAAAATTAAAGTGGCTACTAGAAAATTTAAAATGACACGTGTGCCTTGCATCATGGCTCACATTATATTTTTATTTGGACAGCACTGGTCTAGATCTATCTGTCAATTTTTACAAAATACGGAGAACATGGGAACATCATAAATGACAGCTGAGGGTGCCGTCAACTAAATCCCAACTGTGGGAGATGCTACAGGACAAATCCGTTTTGTTTTTTTTTCCTGAGGACGATCGGCCCTGAGCTAACATCGTTGCCCATCTTCCTCTATTTTATATATGGGACGCCGCCACAGCATGGCTTGATGAGCAGTGTGTAGGTCCGCGCCTGGGATCCAAACCCGAGAACCCAGGGCCGCCTAAGCAGAGCACGAGAACTTAACCACTACACCACTGGGCCGGCCCCCAAAATCTGTTTTCTTTAACAAATAAGTTGCAATAAATAAATAAATAAATAAAAAGACGGTGAGAATTTTCAGATCAAGAGATTTTAAAAACATTTCAACTAAATGCCATGCATGGACATTTTGAGACCCTGATTCAAACCATCTCTAAAATAATAAAATAAAATGTAGCAAAACAAATTATAACGTTTCTGAAACAATTAAAAATTCGAACATCCACTGGACATTTGATAATATTAAGTTTTTAAAGCATAATAATGCTATTATGGGTATTTTTTAAAGAAATAGTGTTTATCTCCTAGAATGCATACTCAAATGTTTACAGATGATGGAACATCTGGGATTTGCTTCAAAATAATCCAGTTGGGGAGAAAGAAAATAAAAAAGGCTGGGTTAATAATTGGTGTTCATGTTATACAATCCTTTTTTCATTGTGGGAAAATATACATAATGTAAAATTTACCATTTTAACCATTTTCAAGTATACAGTTTATTTATTTATTTTTTTTAATTTTTTTTCCCCCAAAGCCCCAGTAGATAGTTGTATGTCATAGCTGCACATCCTTCTAGTTGCTGTATGTGGGACGCGGCCTCAGCGTGGCCAGAGAAGTGGTGCCTCCGTGCGCACCCAGGATCCGAACACCGGCCACCAGTAGCGGAGCGCGCGCACTTAACCGCTAAGCCATGGGGCCGGCCCCAAGTGTACAGTTTAGCGGAATTAAGTACATTTCTCTACTTTTTTTTGTTTAAAATTCTCCAAAAAAAAGGTTAAAATAAATACTTTGAATAAGCAAATAGAGTTCAACGTAAAATATGTTGATAGATGCAATATTGAGTTCCCAATAGGGCTAATGCAGCAATTTTTATTTCTCTCTTTAGTTTCTTAACTTTCTATAATGAATATGCTAATTTTTAGAAATTATTTTTGTAACAATAAGAAAAAGCTAGAGATGCCATTTTTTTTTTTTCAGAAGGAAAATTCCTCCGCAGGTATTCCGCGGACAAGCGCGGGTCCCGGGGATTTGGCCGGTGGAGGAGCGCCCCCTGGTGGCTGATCCAAGGGCAGCTCTCGCGCATTCCTTTCCCGCAGTTCCCGGCTCTCCTGAGGGCAGAGGGGGTACCCGAGGTGACCTGGAGGTCTTGTCCTAGAAGATGAGAGATTCAGGGGAGAAGCCAAAGGGGAGATGTGAAGATGATGAGTAGCAACTTTCTTCCTCTTCCTCCTCCCACTTCCTCCTCCTTTTAAGCTATCTCATTTATTTAACAGCAGTTCATTCATCAAACATTTATTGAGCACCTACTGTCTGCCAGGCCCTGTTCCAAGCACTGGGGACAAAAGTCCTTGCCCTAATGGAGCTGACACAATTACTTGTGAGAGAGACACAATAAACAAGTAAAGAAAATATACAGCATGTTACATGGTGATAAGTTCTAAAGAGAAAAATAAATCCAAGCAGGGAGATACAGAATAGGGGCAATGCTTGTAATTTTAAATAGAGAGGTCAGGAATGGTCTCATTGAGAAGTGGGCGTTTGTGCAGTGAAGTGAAGGAGGTGAAGAGGTAAGTCAGGCAGATATCTGGGGGAAAAACATTCTAGGCAGGCAGACCAGTGCAAAGGCCCTGAGGCAGGAACACACCTGATGTGTTTGAGCAATACTAAGAAGGTCCGTGGGTGGGGGGAGGGAGAGAAAGGGAATAACAAGTGAATGTGGCAACATGTTAGCGTTTGGGGAATTGGGGTAAGGAAGATATACACACACACGTACATACACACATACACATATATACGTCTGTGTGTGTGTATATATATGTCTGTGTGTGTGTGTATATATACATAGATATATGTATATATATAGAGAGAGGTATAGATACAGGTACTTGTTATTTTTTTCTGAATCTTTTGAGAACCAGTCCCAGACATGACTCCTTCTTATTCCTAAATACTTCAATTTATATTTCCTGAGAAAAAGGACATTCTCTTACAGATGGTTTCCCTACCTTGTCACCATGGACATGTGGGCTGGGTAATTCTTTGCTGTACCGACTGTCCTGTGCGTGACAGGCTTTTTAGCATCCCTGGCCTCCATCCACTAGATGTCAGCAACACACACACACACACACACACACACACACACACACACACACACCTGGTGGTGACAACCAAAAATGTCTTCAGACACTGCCCAGTGTCCCCTGGATGACAGAACCGCCCCCAATTGAGAACCATCGCTTATATAATTACAGTACAATGGTCACAATCAGGAAATTTAATATTGAAATAATATTGCTATCTAAACTAGAGACCTTATTCAAATTTTATCAATTGTCCAATAATGTCTTTTACAGTGATTTTTATTTTCTGGTCTCTGGTCCAATGGAGGATCACAGATTGCTTTTATTTTTTTATTATTATTTTTTAATAATTTTATTTATTTATTTATTTTTTCCCCCCAAAGCCCCAATAGATACTTGTATGTCATAGCTGCACATCCTTCTAGTTGCTGTATGTGGGATGCAGCCTCAGCATGGCTGGAGAAGCGGTGCGTCGGTGCGGGCCCAGGATCCGAACCCCGGCCGTCAGCAGCGGAGCGCGCGCACTTAACCGCTAAGCCACGGGGCCGGCCCTACAGATTGTTTTTAGATGTCATGTCTTTTTAACTTCCTTTCATCTGGAACATTCTTTCTCTTTTCCTTATCTTTCATGACACTGACATTTTTGAAGGTCATAGCCCGGTCGTTTTGTTGAATGGGCTTGTTTGGGTTTGTCTGACTTTTCCTCATGATTAGATTCAGTTTACCTATCTTTGGGAGGAATGCCGCTGAGGTGATGGTGTGTCCTTCTCTGTCCATTATATCAGGAGGCACACAATATCCATTTGCCCCATTACTGGTCCTGTAAACTATGATCACTTGTTTAAGGCCCTGTTTCTCCCCTGTCAAGTTACAATTTTCCCCTTTGTAACTAATATGTATCTTATAGGCAGATACATTGAAGCTACACAAATATCCTGTTTCTCATGAAACTTTCACCCACTAATTTCAGCTTCCATTGATGATTCTTGTCTGAATCAATTGTCCAGATTAATTGCTTTTAATAATTGTTTTAAATAAATATGGAAGAAGTACAAAAGGCTGTTTTAAATATATGTGTGAGGTGTAAGGAATAACAATGAAATGCACATCCATGTAACTTTCAATCAGGCTAAGAAAGAGATACATTAGGACGTGTGTGAAACCCTAGCACAGCTGCTGCCCTGGTGATAGATATAAACTGTTCAAAGCTGGAGGTGGGGGGCAGGAGGGCAGCAGGGAGACCTGGGATGGTGGCGTCTTGGATTAACCAGATGTGGAGACAGGAATGAATCCCACAACTATTTAGTTGGTGAAACTAACAAGATGTGGACCAGCTGGATCTGGAGATTGGGAAGGATGGTGGAGGGGGAGGCTGGAGACTGGGTGGAAGGAGATGCTGCCTTTTGAAGCCCCCAACCCCGGCAGTCAGCCCTCAGGGCTGGGAGTGTGAATGCTGAGGGGCAGGCGCAGCCTCTCTGGGGCCACTGGGCATTCCAGACCCAGGCGGGGGCTGCTCCGGAGTTTCCAGGAGGCCCTTGAACTGGCGAAGGGGCTGAAAGTGGCTCCCAAGGGGTTCACGTGCGTCCTGGAGTGGCCAGGAGCCTCCTTCTCTTCTCCTCTAGCTCAAGCCTCAGCCTGGGACAGGGTGGGACAGAGAAGGACCACATTTTCTACCATGAACGGTGTTAGGAATCCGGGGGGGACAGTTATTTAAGAGGTCTAAGAGAATTGCATTTCTTCCTCTCACCTACCCAGTCAAAGTTCCTTCTCCATGGTACACATCTCCATGCCTGGTGGCTAGGCTGGGACACTCTTCCAGAGCCCCTCGGAAATCCTTCATCTGCATGGAGCTCAAATTCACCTTTCCTTTCTTTCAATCAGTGAACAAGTATTTATTGAGCGCCTCCTGTGTGCTGAGCACTGTTCTAGGCTCCGGGGACCAGGCAGTGAAGAAGACAGACAAAAGTTCCTCCCCACAGGGAGCGGACATTCCAGTGAGGAAAAGATAGTGTGTAAGAAGGTTGTAAGCACCTAAGGAAAAAAATATTGCAGGCTAAGGGGGGTCTTGAGTGGAGAAAAGGGGGGAAGGTGGCCAGGGCAGCCTCTTTGTGACATTTGAGCAAAGATTCAAAAGAGGTGAGGAGGAAGCCACAAGGACATCTGCAGGAAGAGTATTCCAGGCAGATGGAGCAGCAGGTGCAAAGGGCCTGAGGCAGGACTGTGCCGGGTGGAACACAATGAGCGAGGAGGAAAGTGGAGGAAAGAGGAGGTAAGAGGTGAGTGGAGCTGGTCATGCAGAGCTTTGTGGGTCACTGTAAGGATTTTGGTTTTCATGCTAAGTGAGGTGGGAGCCATGAAAGGATTTGAACAGAGGAAGGACCATGACTTTGCCCCAAAACAGATGCCCCCTTCATCTCTCAGCCTGGTATAGTTCTACCCAGGTTGAAGCCCTGTCTTTCTCACCTCCCGAGTCTCACCTCCACCTGGATCCCATCCTACCTCCACGTCCATCTGCCTCTCACACCCTCACTTTCATCCCATTCAGTGTTTCTGGAAAGGGTAGTGCACAGCAAATGAATACAAATACACAAGACCAGTAGCATTCTGACATGGCAAAAGCAGCCAGTTAGGAAAAGATAGGAAATAGGGCTTCTGTTTACAAAAGCAGCCATCTCTCCCTGAAAAGAAAATAACCTTAAGGAGGAGGGTGTGACCTGTTTGAAGAAAATTACCAAATTTTGTTAAGAAGTTAATGTAAGACTTAGATTAATTAACAGCTCTATCATCTTTATGGATGAAATAACTGAATCTTATTTTTTTAATGCCAATTCTTTCCATATTAATGTATAGGTTTATTGCATTTCCTATTTTTCAAAGTTCAATAAACTCAAAATGGAGCAAAGGACCAAACTTAGGAGCCAAGACGATAGAACTCTTAGAAGAAAACGTAAGAGCTAACAACCCAATTAAAAAATGGGCAGGGCCGGCCCCGTGGCTTAGCGGTTAAGTGCGTGTGCTCCGCTGCTGGCAGCCCCGGTTCGGATCCCGGGCATGCACAGACGCACCGCTTCTCCAGCCATGCTGAGGCCGCGTCCCACATATAGCAACTAGAAGGATGTGCAACTATGACATACAACTATCTACTGGGGCTTTGGGGAAAAAAAAAAAAAAAAAAGAATTAAGTGCCATTTGTAAATTAAAAAAAAAAAAAAAATGGGCAAAAGACCTGAACAGACATTTCTCCAAAGAAGATATACAGATGGTCAACAGGCACATGAAAAGATGTTCAACATCATTAACTATCAGGGAAATGCAAATCAAAACTACAATGAGATATCAACTCATGCCTGTCAGAATGGCTATAATTAACAAGACAGGGAACAACAAGTGTTGGAGAGGATGTGGAGAGAAGGGAACTCGCATACACTGCTGGTGGGAGTGCAAACTGGTGCAGCCACTATGCAAACCAGTATGGAGATTCCTCAAAAAATTAAGGATAGAACTACCATACGATCCAGTTATTCCACTGCTGGATATCTATTCAAAGAACTTGAAAACACCAGTGCGTAAAGATACAGGCACCCCGGTGTTCATTGCAGCGTTATTCACAATAGCCAAGACTTGGAGGCAACCCAAGTTCCCAACAAGGGACGAATGGATAAAGAAGATGTGGTATATACACAATGGAATACTACTCAGCCATAAGAAATGATGAAATTCAGCCATTTGTGACAACATGGATGGATATTGAGGGTATTATGCAAAGTGAAATAAGTCAGAGGGAGAAGGTCAGATACCGTACGATCTCACTCATTAAGTAGTAGATAATAACAACAACGAACAAACACACAGAGACAGAGATTGTATTGGTGGTTACCAGAGGGGAAGGGGGGAGGGAGGAGGGCGAAAGGGATAATTAGGCACATGTGTGTGGTGATGGATTGTAATTAGTATTTGGGTGGTGAACATGAGAACATGATGTAATCCATGCAGAAATAGAAGTATAATGATGTACACCTGAAATTAAAAAAAAATTTTTTTAATTAAAAATAAATAAATAAATAAAAAGAAGAAAACATAAGAGAAAATCTTCGTGACACTGGATTGTCAATGATTTCTTGGATGTGACACCAAAAGCACAGGCAACAACAGAAAAAATAGGTAAGTTGGACTTCATTGAAATTTAAAACTTTTGTGGATCATAGGACATTATCAACAGAGTGAAAAGACAACCCACAAAATGAGAGAAAATATTCACAAATCATATACCTGATAAGGAATTAATATCCAGAATATATAAAGAACTCCTATAACTCAAGAACAAAAAAACAAAAAAACCCAACTCAAAAAATGGGCAATGGTCCGGCGCCGTGGGTTAGCAGTTAAGTGCGCGTGCTCCACTGCTGGCGGCCCAGGGTTCGGATCTCAGGCGCACACCGACGCACCGCTTGTCTGGCCGTGCTGAGGCCGTGTCCCACATACAGCAACTAGAAGGATGTGCAGCTATGACATACAACTATCTACTGGGGCTTTGGGGGAAAAAAAATGGGAAAAGGACTTGAATAGACATTTCTCCAAAGAAGATATACAAATGGCCAATAAGCCATTTGATGGCACATGAAAAGATGCTCAACATCGCTAGTCATTGGGGAGATGCAAATCAAAACCACAATGAGATGCCACTTCATACCCATTACATTGATTATTACCAACAAAATGGAAAATAAGAGTTGGCAAGGATGTGGAGAAATTAGAATGCTCGTGCGTTGCTGGTGGGAACAAAAAATGTGGCAGCCGCTGTGGAAAACGGTTTGGCAGTTCCTCAACAAATTAAACATGATAAAAAATGGTCAAAAAAGTCAATTTATGTTATATATATTTTACTATAATAAAAATTTCAATGGAACCTGAGAGTTTCCACTCAAAATGACCAAGACCAAGACATACTTTAATGAAAATGCTGGATTTTAAAGGAAAAGAAATATCCATTGCATTTAGAAAAAAAGAGTGAGTGACTTATAAGGGATGACAATTAGAGTCTCATCAGACTTTTGAGAGCAATGCTTTATGTGAGGAGAAAATGGAATAATGTGTATAAAGATATTCTAGGAAAGAAAATGGGAGGCAAAGATTTTATACCCAGCAAAACTGACTTTCAAATATAAAAGAAACAGACTGTTATCAACATGTGAGAACTAAGGGAACATAGTTTCCTCGAGGTCTTCTAGAGGATTCTGTTTCAGACAAACTTTCTAATCGTTATTAGAAAGACGTGAATACAGGACTGGCAGAGAGTGTGAACCTTACAGTTGCTTGTAACACTAAGACGAAAGGGTGATAAAAACAAAAAAGTATTTACACCTGAAATGTTATAAATGTTATAATGTTATAAACCAATATGACCTCAATAAAATAATTAAATTAAAAAAAGGAAAAAGTACTGTATGTAATGGCTAAATGTTCTCATACTGTAGATACAGCACAAGTATTTAAAAAAAAGATGGCAAATGGAGAGCATATATGCAAAAGATACTTTAAAACTGTTTTTAGTAACATCAGTGGTAGTACCGATGTTGTTATTTTGATACTGTTGTGTGAACAGTGTTGATTAAGGTAAATGAGTAATTACGAGATATTCTAATTCTGTCTTCTTCTGTGTTCTTGAGAACCAGGATTTTTATGGAAGAAGAAAGAAACGAATGGGAGAAGTATTAATGTTAGTTTCCTATGGCTGCTGTAACGAATGACCACAAATTTAGTGGCTGACAACAACACAAATTTATTATTTTACAGTCTGGAGGTCACAAGTCCAATATGGGTCTTATTGGGCTAAAACCAAGGTGGTGTTGGGACTGTGTTCCTTCTGGAAGCTCTAGGGGAGAACATTTCCTTGCCTTTTCCAGTTTCTAGAGGCTGCCTGCATTCCTTGGGTGGTGGCCCCGCTTCCAGCAATCACATGACCTCTGCTTCCCTTGTCGCATCTCCTTCTCCGACTCTGACCCTCCTGCGCCCTCTTATAAGGACCTTTACAATGACATTGGGCCACCGGGATAACCCAGGACCATCCCCATGTCCAGATCCTTAACTTAGTCGCATCTGCAGAGTCTCTTTTGCCAAGTAAGGTGACATACGCACAGGTTCCAGGGATTAGCGTGGGGACGTCTTTGACAGGATGTTGGTCTACCTGCCACAGAGAGGTTCAGTAAAAATCATGTAGTCCTGGATTTTAATTGGAAATATTTAGAACAAACTCATAAAGTATTTTATATAATAGGATATGTACACGTATGAGTATTATATGTCTATATACATATATATTATAATATATACATATTATAATAGATATTATTATATGTATATACTATATATTATATTATATCTATACGATATTATACTAATATAATGTATCACAATATTCTGATATAGTAATTATATAATGATAATTATATCATTAATAATTATATTCGTATATTATAAAATTTTATATGTTATAATTTTATATTATAAAATTTATATTAATATATTAATATTAATATTATAATACACTATATTATTTATTATATAAAAATTATAATATATACTATATTACATCATAATATTGTGATATAATAATTATAATGTAATATGATAATTATATTAGCAATAATTAATATGATTATATTATATAATATTCTGATATAATAATTATGTAATTATAATGTCATAATTACATTAATAATTGTTAATAATATAATTATGTTGTTAATAATATTAGGATATAATATATATATTCCTCCCTATTTAGCCCGGTTCACTGCAACAGTCTAGACACAATGACCAACACAACAGCACATGAACATTCCTAGCACCCAAACTAATATATTTCCCACTAAAAGAAACCAGAGTTTCTTGGAGCTTCTGGCTGACACCAGGTCTGGGACAGGCAATGTCCGAGATGAGCCTGGAACATCCGGTCATACGAGAGCAAGAAAACTATCAAAGACTATTAGAGTCGCTTCAGAAAGTTCCACCTGCAGAGGCTCCTGCTGGCCTGGTGGGAATCAGCAAGGATAATTCAGTGGATGGAAGCCGGATGTTTTTGAATCTACAAGTTCATAATAACTTAAAACTAAATCAGCATCATTCATTGCCTTCAGAGGATGATGAAGAATCAGTCCATTATTTTGAGAACTGATATATATAGGGAAAGAATCAAGCGTTTGTCTCGTCTTTCCTATATGAACCCGGCCCCGGGGAACCAAATAGGACACAAGGAGAAGCCTCGGGCAAAGGAAGAATTCTAGCTAATAAACGGAAAAGGAATGCTTGAGGGAGGGTGTCACTATTTTGCCACCCCCATGAGTGAGTGCCCAGGGGCTGCTGGCCTGGTGAGAGGAGAGACGGTCAAAGAGATGAGCCTCCTGGTGGAAGGACACATCGCCACTCACGGTCGTGCCAAAGGAATCAAAGCTGGGTATGACCTTAGTTCTAGAACCAACTGCCAATTTGCAGGGAATAGGACAGAGGAACAGGATGAACTTCGCCATGAGTGTGGGATCAGCGACACCCAGACCACAGGAAACGCTTGAGGACAAACAGCCTGAGTTGTGCAATCGATTCATTGTTGTAGAAGGAAAGGGATGCAGGGGAACCTGTGGATTAAAAGATATCATTTTCTTTTTGAATGGGTATGACTCGACTACACTGCCTAGAGATTCGTAGCTGGGTGATAAGCTATACAGAAATGCAAGACAGTGATTACTCCAGCAGTCACAACGGTGGTTACTTTGCAGAGCGAGGGGGCAACTGTGATGGGGACACGGCTCATGGAGGGGCCTCCGGGGTTGTGGTGACGTGCTATTTGTTGACCTGGCTGGGAGTTATAATGATGTTCACCTTCCAGCTGGGTTTCTCAAACTCACCACTGTTGACATTCGGGTCAGATAATCCTTGGTTGTGGGGGGCTGTCCTGTGCATTGTGGGATGTTTAGCAGCACCCTTAGCATCCACCCACTGGATGCCAAGAACAGCCCTCCCCTACTCCATCATGACAATCCAAAACATCTCTGGAGACTAACGAATGTCCCCCGAGGGCCAAAATCACCCCTAGTTGTGAACCACCCTTCAGTAACTCCTTAAGCTACACGTATATTTTACGTGGTTTCTTGGATCCGGCACTCTCTGTGCGTGAATTTTATTTTACCATAAAAATATTTTTAAAATTCCAGTGGAGTTTTCATGGGGGAAACTCGATAGAATTCTACAGTTTATCTGGAAGAAAACAAGACCATGGGAATAGCCCAGGAATTTTGTAAAGAGTGGAGGATCAGATATTAAAATAGATTCTGAAGCTACAGTCGTTGAAACAGAGTGGTACTGAGACAGACAGACAGGTGAATCTCTGGATTTCAATAACCCACCCCGAGGTGGGCCCCATTTTATCACATGAAGTCTGAGCTGCTTCCCATGCACCCCTCTGCCTGTCCCTCCAGCTGCTCTCCCACCAACACACCGACCTAGTCAAAGTTCGGTATGGAGCTTCCTAGGTCTCCTCCTTTGCACGCGCAATTTCTCCCATCTGGAGCGCCCTTCCGTAAGTGTCACCCTGCAGGCTCCCTCCCCAGACCCTCCAGGTCACAGATATGCCCCTCCATTCTCCTCCCATAGACTCCAGCTCCCGTCCCTGTCACCCTCTTACCATAAACCATAGCTGGAAAGTCTGTCTCCTCCTCTCAGCTTTGCAGCCCAGGATGGCAGGGACCAGCACTGTTCCCGGCACACACTAGGCGCTCAATAAATGCTACATTAATCAGAAAAAAACAATCTGTAGAGTCACTTTAGATCGGAATATATTCCAAATGGGTTAAGGAGTTACATGGAATTTCAAATCATTCTTTTAACGAACATTTATTAAGCACCTACTGTATGCCGGGGGCACTGGATAAAGCAAAGAACAAAATCAGTTTCCTATCCTTTGGGGAGACAGATGGCAAACAAGTAAACAAATAAATAATACAGTCTTTGTTTTCCCACATAGTGCAAGTAGCTATTAGGTTCATAAAACAGAATGATGGGAAAAATAGTGACTGGAGAGCGGCCACGTTAGGACTTTAGGGGGCGGGGACACGTAGGTTGAGCCCCAAAAGGTAGGAGAAGGTGGCTGCGTGAACACGTGCAGGGAAAAGAAATTCTGCAAGGTGGAACAGCATGTGCAAAGACCCTACGATGGGAAAGATCCAGGGTCCTGGTCCCTTCCCCAGACGCAGGGACATGAACATCGGCCCTTCCAGCTTCCACTCAAAGGATCTTCCAGATACACAAATCCCACCGGGTCACTCTCCTGCTCAATCTTCCCATGGCTCTCTAGCGCCCTGGGAATCAAATCCAAGCTCCTTAGCCCTGCGCTGCGAGCGCTTGGCTGCTGCGCTCCGAGCTCCGCCCAGCGCGCCCTCGGGGACCGTCATCCCAGGCCCCGCCCCCAGCCAGGCCCCACACTCTGGGCGCCCGCCCCGCCTCACCATTGGACAGCTCGGGGAGCGCCGGGCGCTGACTGGCTGGCTTGGACGTCAGTTAGGGTCGAGGCCTTGATAACCTGTCCCCGGGCTTCGAGGGGGCGGGCTCCGGCGCGGGCGCGGCGTGGGCTGCGGCTTCAGGTAAAGCGCCAGCCGGCGGGGCACCGATGGGGGTCCTGGGGGGATCGGGGGACGCACTGGGAAGGGGCACGGCGCCTCTGGCCCCTCTGCGGGCTCAGCGCGCTGCGACAGGGCGGGCGCCCTGTCCTCCGGCTGGGACCCCTCCCACACTGGGAGCCCCAGGTGGGTAGCGAGCAGAGTGGAGGGCTCTGGGTTCGCGAGATCGCCCTCCTCTTGCCCTTCAGGAGCCAAGTGGGGGGCTTGTTCGCCCCCTAGCGCCCCAACCCTCCGGGACCCTTTCCCAGCGTCGCTCCTGGACAGCTTGGGGACCCGGGTCCAACCCCTCGCGCCGGACCTGGATGTGGGGGGGCGATAAGGAAACAGTGTTGGGGGGAGGGACGGACGGCCCCCGGGCCCGCAGACAATGGGCAGCGGATGGGACCGCCCGGCGGCGTTTCCTGCAGGAAACAGCTCTGTCTCTGCGAGGCCGTCCTGGGGGCGCGTGACGGGGTGGTGGGTGCCGACTTGAGCACCTCTCCCTGCGCCCATCATCAGCCTGCACCCCTCACCTCAGGGGTCTGAGAGTCCCGCCCCAACATTAGGGGGTGCCCCCA
Source organism: Ceratotherium simum simum (assembly GCF_057802395.1). NCBI lineage: Eukaryota > Metazoa > Chordata > Mammalia > Perissodactyla > Rhinocerotidae > Ceratotherium > Ceratotherium simum. The sequence goes on along the minus strand of NC_141938.1, from coordinate 10,905,019 downwards.
CCCAGGGCCTCAAGCGGGGAAGACGCCCTCTCCCCAGGACCGGGATCTGCCCTGCCCGCCGCGTCCTTCATCCCTCAGGTTTCGTGATCACAGCTCCGAGTCCCGAAATAGTCCCTGGGGCGGGAATGGGGGCGTGCGGCGTCGTCTCTGACGGCCTAATGAGGGGGTCTCAGGCCGAGGATCCGGATCTAGCCGTGACAGCTCGGGCAGGGAGCGCAGGAGAGAGGCGGGCAGTCGCGCACCCCGGGAGCCGCCGGGGTGTGGGCCTGCTCCCCCTCCTCAGGGACCCACGCGGGGACAGGCATGGGTGCAGGCTGGAAAGGCCAAACCTCCTCGGGCTCCCTGCCCCTCCTGGGGAGGGGAGGCCTGTTTCTAGAAGGCCACCCAGTGCAGTGGCCAATGCAGACACTGGCAAAGCTGTCTGGGTTCAAATCTTGCCTCAGCGCATGTGTGACCTTGGCGAGTCACTTAATCTCTCTATGTCTCAGTTTCTCCATCTGTACAATGGGGAAAAGGATAATGATAATAAGAAAACCTACCTCAGCAGGTTTACCTAGAAGTCCTTTTTTTTTTTTAAAACTTAATACCCATAAATTGCTTAGAATAGAGGCTTGCCCATAGTAAATGGCAAAAGTATGGTTATTATTATTATTTGCCATTCTTGGGGCGTCCACCCATGTCTCAGCCCAGCCTCTGGATCTGGCTGCTCCTGCTGGTTTGGGCCTTAGGGATGACCCACAGCTGTTTTTTGAATTCCCAGGGCCAAGGATTTGGGTGTGACCCGGAGGAGGGGGCTGACCCGACTAAGTCACACAGCCAGCTGTGTGAGAGGCAGGCCCGGACCCCTAAATCCCCGCCCAGGTTTTTTCCACCATCCAGCTCTTCCCTGGCAGTTTCCTGAAAACAAGTCATGAGAGGCACTGGCTGTGCTCCGTGATGACCGGCTGCCTGCTGGCCCAGGGACGGGAAACAGCTGCTTTGGGACTGGAAGGGGCCCCGCCTGCCCTGGGGTGGGGTGGGGTGGGGGAGGTGTCAGGGACCCAGGCTGGACGGAGGTGGCGAGGGGGAGGATCCCCCCAGCCGTGGAGCAGGGAGAGTCAGGTGGGCCCATCGGTGCTCAACGGCTGGTGGGTGTCAGGCACGCAGGTGGCCATCAGGAGTTCAAGAGACTGGACAGGGTGGCCGGGAAGGTTGTTAAGTGGTTAGCGCAGATGAGCAGTGGATTAGGACGAGGACAGATGGGGTCCGGCAGGCACCTGCTGGTGGAGGGCTGGGCAGGCAAGGGGTCCCCAGAAGACAAGCAGAGCCCAATCTGAGGGCATTTCCCACAGGCAATTGATTTCACTGCTTTTTGCCTTAGTTTCCCCATTTGGAAAATGTGAATATCTACCTTCAAGATTGTACTGAGGTTACATTTAATCAGGCAGGGCATACAGTAGGCACTCAATACAAGCTGCTTTCCCTTCCCTGAAGGTTTTTCATGTGGGCTCTTCAAAGCCCCATTTTTCCCACCCTGTGCTTTCTGAATCCAAGTTCTGGACTCAATATTTGTCCTTGTTAAATATCATAGTATTAGATGTGGCCTGATTTCCCTCCCTTAGAGCCTCCATATGTCACCCGAAGAGTCACTCTCCCCCCAGCCCATGCATAGCCACAGCTCTGACAACCTGGTTGCTTGTAGTGCCATTATAAGCTCTTACAAGCCCAGGGCAGAGCCTTGTGGCATCCGCTAGAGACATCCCGGGGAGACAGGTAGCCAGTGATTTGCATCCTTGGTTCATCTGGCCCACAACTCGCCATGATTCCTACAAGGATCTCACAAGCGACCTTGGTAAAAATTCAGATGCACAATTATATCTTGTTTGCATTTCTCTAAGGAAAAAAAAATTCAAGAGAGCCTGTTTTTTTTTTCTTTTCTTTTCTTTTAATATGCAGAATCTGACCAGATGAGTTTTCAATGAGCCCACAAAGGGCTTCCAACTCTCACCTTCCTCTTCTGAACGTTCATATCCCACCCGTTTGAACATCAATTTCTAATTTTCCGCAGGGACTGACAGAAATCTCAGCAGGTCTGGAATGACCCCCTCCCCGCACTGTTCACTTGACCACTGCCCACTCTTCTCCTTCCCATGCCCTTCCTGCCTCTCCCCACCCAGCAGGCTGAGGCCTGGCACCTTGAGGTTCCCACATTCATCCATTCCAAAGTTTCAAGGTCTCTTGCAGGGCCAGGGAGGAGAGGGCCTGTGTGGAGGGGTGGGTGGCAGAGTGGAGCTCTGGGGTCTAAGCCCTCAGAGTCCAGGCGACCCCAGAGGCACAGCCAGAGGGAGGGCTCAGCCTCCCCCTCACCCCTCTGGGGGCCTTTTTCAGGCTGTATCTGGCGGTTACTCCAGGAAACATGGCCAAGTTTGCTGTCAATCAGAACCTGCCTGGTGAGTGTGCAAAATGGGATACACGTGTGTGCACAGATCCACACTTGGTGCCGGTGTGTGGACACAGCCCTGCAGTTCCCTCCTTCACACGGTGGCCATAGGGCCCTTTCTAAATGCCCATTGGATAGTGTCACGGCCCTGCTTAAAACCCACCTATGGCCCCCATCACTGTGGACTAAACTCCCAACTCCTCATGGTTGCCCAGGAGCCCTCCTCCCCAGTCTGGCCCCAGCCCACCTCTCCTACTCCTCTCTCCGCTCCCTTCCTTCCCTCTGCTCTGACACCCTGGCCTCCACCCTGCTCACTCCACCCCAGGGCCTTTGCATGGGCTGTTTTCTTTTAGGAACCTTCTGTCCCCGGCTGCTTCCTCCTTATCACTCAGGGCTCACCTCCTAAGTCCCCTCCGCAGGAAACCTGCCCTGACAACCAGAGCTAAAGTCACGCCATCTCCACTTCTCTCGATTTCATCTTGTTATTATTCTTGCCCTGAACGCCATTTGGAATGATCATGTTTATCTATCTCCTACAAGAGGGCAGGAATGTTTGTTCACTGCTATGTCCTCAGCGCCTAGAAAAGTGCTTGGTACATAGTAGGCGCTCCATAAACGCGTGACTGCGTGACGATTTGGGTGCAGACAGGCGTTTGAGCCTCAGGCGTGAGTGTGCAGGGTTTGGTGAGGTGGAGCCGTGCAGGCGTGTCGTGGGGGGTGGGAGATGCGCTCCGTGTGTCCATCTCTCCGGGTCTCCTCGGCCTGACGCCCCCCACGCCCCTGTCGTGCCCGCAGACCTGGGCGGCCCTCGCCTGTGCCCCAGCGCGCCCGGGGGCGCCCGCAGCCCGAGCTCGCCCTACTCGGTGGAGACGCCCTATGGCTTCCACCTGGACCTGGACTTCCTCAAGTACGTGGAGGAGCTGGAGCGCGGCCCCGCCGTCCGCCGCGCCCCAGGGCCCCCGCCCGCGCGCCGCCCCCGCGCGCCCCGGGCTTGCCTCGCGGGCGCGCGCAGCCCAGGCGCCTGGACATCCAGCGAGTCCCTGGCCAGTGACGACGGGGGAGCGTCGGGCGCGCTCTCCCCCGGCGCGCCGTCGGGGGTCTCGCTGCAGCCGCTGTCGCCGCGCGCGCCCGTGCGCAACCCGCGCGTCGAGCACACGCTCCTGGAGACCAGCCGGCGGCTGGAGCTGGCGCAGGCGCACGAGCGCGCGCCCAGCCCCTCCCGCGCCGTCCCGCGCAGCCCGCGGGGGTCGGGCCACAGCAGCCCCGCCCCTGGCCCCACCCCCAACCCCGCCCCCGCCTCTCCCGGTCCCGCGCAACTGCAGCTGGTGCGCGAGCAGATGGCCGCAGCCCTGCGGCGCCTGCGCGAGCTCGAGGACCAGGCGCGCGCGCTGCCCGAGCTGCAGGAGCAGGTGCGCGCGCTGCGCGCTGAGAAGGCGCGGCTGTTGGCTGGGCGCGGGCCGCCGGAGCCCGACTGGGAGGCCGAGGCGCGCCCGGACAAGCTCGCTCAGCTGCGGCGTCTCACCGAGCGCCTGGCCACCTCCGACCGCGGCGTCCGCGCCAGGGCCAGCCCCCGGGCTGACGGCCCCGACGGGTCGGCTTCGAGGCGCAGCGAGGGCGCGCTCCAGGTCCTCGACGGGGCAGACGGGACCCCCGACGGGGCGCCCCAGACGCGGGAGGCGGGCGCACAGGCCGGGCCGGAGACCCAAGATGCAGGAGCCCAGGCCGGGCCGGAGACCCAAGATGCAGGAGCTCAGGGCAGGCCAGAGACCCGGGAGGCCGGCGTGGAGGCAGCTCCTGAGACTCTCGAGGCGGACGCATGGGTGACCGAGGCGCTGCTGGGGCTGCCCGCGGCCGCCGAGCGCGAGCTGGAGCTCATGCGCACCAGCCTGGAGCACCAGCGCGGGGTGAGCGAGCTCCTGCGGGGTCGCCTGCGCGAGCTGGAGGAGGCCCGCGAGGCTGCCGACCAGGAGGCAGAGGCAGAGGCAGCGGCGGCGGCTCGGCCCCAGCCGCGCGAGGTTGCCACCCAGACCCCGTGGGGTTGTGCCGAGGCGGCCACGCAGACCGAGCCCCCCGCAGAGGCCCCTTCCCTGGCGCAGGAGAACTCGCCTGGATCCCCGGACGGGGACAGAGCCGCGGCCCCCGCGGGTGAGTCCCGACCCCTCGCTGAGCCCTGGCTTGCTGGCCTTCGGACTCGAACTCAGTGCCCTCATCTGATCCCCGCCAGGCGTCCTCAAATCCATCATGAAGAGGAGAGACGGTACACCTGGCGCCCAACCCAGCCCCGGACCCAAGAGCCTGCAGTTTGTTGGGGTCCTCAACGGAGAGTGAGCACTTTCCCCTCCCCATGGCAGCATCGGCGGGGACACGGACTGGGGTTTGGATGCCAGCTCTGCCCCGCGCTCACAGCGTGTCCTGGCAAGCCTCAGTTTCCTCATCTGTACCGTGAGGACAGCCACTCCCGCCTCGCAGGAGTCCAGAATGCCTCCCACCCTGCCCCCAGGTACGAGAGCTCTTCCAGTGAGGACGGCAGTGACAGCGACAGCGAGGACGGCGCTGCCGAGCCCCCGAGGAGCAGCAGCTCCTCCGGCTCCGGGGAAGACAGCGGCGGGGGATCCGACTCGGGCACCCCCGGGCCTCCCAGCGGCGGGGACGTCCGGGACCCCGAGCCGGAGCCAGAGCCGGAGCCGGAGCCTCAGCTGGGTGCGCAGGGAAGGTGAGCGACGGCAGCGACACGGAGTGGGGACGGCTTCTCTCGTTCCTGTCCCCGCGGCCCCGGCCCCAGACCTCTCCTGAGCATTTCCTGGTCCTCGGTAGGTGCGAGCTGAGCCCCCGTTTGCGGGAGGCGTGCGCAGCGCTGCACCGGCAGCTGAGCCGGCCCCGCGGAGTCGCCCGCGACAGTGTGAGTGCCGAGAGAGCCCTTCACAGATGGAGGTGTGGGCCGCATCAGGGACCTCCCCTGACGTCCTCTTAGGGAAGGCATCGAGTTTCCCAGAGTTGGGAGGCCCCAAGTTCGGTCCCCTCGCGCCAGAGACCTCCACCGATCCCAGGCTCTCCAAAGGGATCTCTGCCCCACGACAGCGCTCATCTTGCCCTGGTGACCCAAAAGGGGCCCGCCCCAGCACTGGCCCAAGCCCCCCCCACACACTCCCCAAAGAGAAGCGCTCACCGCCTTCCTCCACTTTAGGTTCTCCCTCAGCCTCTTCCCCAGAACGGGAGAACCCTGCCCCTCGAGCCCAGGACCCGCACTGGCTACTCCCTCCTCGAGAGGGGTGTGGTCCCATGGCTCCCCACGGGCCCTCCCTGTCACCCCGCTGACGCCTTTCCTCCTGTCGCGGCAGGGCGCGGCGCGCCTGGTGGCCCAGGAGTGGTTTCGAGTGTCGAGCCAGCGGCGCTCGCAGGCGGAGCCCGTGGCGGGGGTGTTGGGTGCGGTGGCGCGCCTGGGACCTGAGCTGCTGGCCCACGTGGTGAACCTGGCGGATGGCAACGGGAACACAGCCCTGCACTACAGCGTGTCGCATGGGAACCTGGCCATCTCGAGCTTGCTGCTGGACACGGGTCAGCGCCTGCCGCCGGGGTTACAGGATCCATCCTGGGTGGATTGCCCAGGGCATCCGGACCTCTCCACTCTGAGCTCTGCCCTGACCCGCCTCTCACTTTGCAGGGGGCAGGAGTATCCGGGTTTGGGATTAGGTAGATCTGCATTTAGGGGAATTGATTCATCTCACCAGCCTTGGCTTCCTCACCTGGGAAATGGGGATGCAATGCCTACCTCCTTGGGCAGCTGAGAGAACACCTGTAGAACAGTGCTAGGCCCCGGGTAGGAGGTCAATCAATGGTCACCATGTCTTCTGTCCCTGAATCTCCAGCCCTGGCGCTCACCTCGTTCCTGGGCCCCAGTGCCCAGCCACCCGCCTCTCCAGGCTTGAGGGGAGGTGCTCACTGGTGGGGCTCTGAGTACCCTCCCCGGCTGGGGCGCTGCGTGCTGCCCTCCACCCCCCGTTCCTGCATTGGCTCCACTTCACACATTTCTGTCACCTGCCTCTTGCTTCCCCCTCTCTAGAGTAGAGATGCGCACACCCAGCTGTTGCTGAGCCCACAGATGTGTGTTGAGGGCCGACTAGGTACCAGTGCGGGGCCAGGGTCCCATTCAGCTGCTTTCCCCATGGGATTTACAGCAGAGGGGACAGTGGGCAGTAGACAAACTGACTGCCCATCAAGAGGACACCTGGGTGTCCTCCTTCAGGTCTAGTAACCACTGGGGTCTGCCCTTGGAGGCCTGTCACTCTCACTGCAGGCGCAGGAGAGTCCCACTACCCCCCTTCCCCAACACACAGATCCATCCATGTCTGCAGGTTTGGGGATCTGGGGAAGTGTGTGTAGCTGGTGTGGGCTGGACAGGGAGCTGGGCTTGGGAGAAGGGGACGATGCATGAGTTAGAAAGATTTCCTTGGCATCTCCTGTCTTAAAGGGGGCTGGGGACCGGGACACAGCAGGCTCCTTGGACCCCATCGTTCTCTGCATTCAAAGCCCCACTTGGGTCCAACTCCCCAGACCTGGCCTTGGGCCTTGTGCTTCTCACCTCCTCATCCCCTCTGCCCCCGCCTGCTTGCTGCCATGGCAATCTGGCCCTCCCCTGCCCCAGGACCCTGAGCGCTGAATGCACCCCTGCGTGGGGGCTGTTTCCTCTTTCATCTTCTTGGAACGCAGGGCATGGACGTGGCTGTGCGCCATCCTTGCTCTGGATCTCCACTTCCAGACCTTTTCCTCTCCTCCCTAAACCCCGCCTTGGAGCCTATTGATCAGACCCGTACCCTCTCCGCCCCTTCTTCTGTCTGGCTTTTCCCTCTGACCTCAGGTCGCTCTTCCCTCATTGCTTGAATTTGAGCTCCCGGCCGGTTCTCCTCTCAGCCTCATCCTCAGCAGTTCCAATACCCTCATGGACCGTCCCTCCAACCTCCCGGCTTCTCAGTTCCTTGAGCTCCTTCTCTCCCTTCGCCTTGACCTCTGCCCTACATCAGCCTTACACTTGGAAGGTCACCCCAAGACCTTGATGTCATCATAACTATGCCCCCTCCATGACTCACTTCCTACACCCCCGTTCTCACCTCCCAGCATCTCAGCCCACTGTCTCCCATTCCCCTTGGACCTTATGGGACCATTATCCATCGCTCCCACCCCATCTCGCTGCCCCCACCCCGTCTCCTGGCCTCCTGGCTCACGCTCTGGCCTGTCATGAACTACCCTTTTATGTGCCCCTCTCTCACCTCACCCGACTTGCCTCGCAGTCCCAGCGTGGCACACAGTAGACCCTCAAGTGTTTGAGTGAATGAGCGAGCTTTCATGAATGGATGGCTGTGACTGTGTCCCAGGGGAGGAAATCAAGAAACAGGTGAACCTTTAGCTTAGCAGGGCCTCAGGGTAGGTGGGAGGGGAAAGGGAGAGGGAGGGAGAAGATGGGGGTCCTCAGCTAGCCTACAGAGCCCCTGCTCTGGTTATTTCTCTGTGTTCCTCCCCACCTAACACCTTCCACTGGGGTCATAGAGGCTTGTGACAGCAATGAACACCCAGGCAGCATGCCACACAACTAGGGACCCTCCCCAATTTTGATATTTGACTTAACCCTTTTACTCCTAGTCCGTCGTCTCCGATTCCCTCTCTCTCTAGGCCATCGCCTCCATGACCTGGATCCCAGATCCAGCTCTTTTCCCCAAACTTCTCACTATATGCCCCTCCCACCCATTCATCTCCCAAACTGTCCCCAGCCTGGTGGAGCTTTCAGAATGGTGGGGGACCCGCATCAGTCTAGTAAATGCGGTCTGAACACAGGTAGGTGCCGTGAGGCAGGGCCAGGAGGGTAGCAGATCTGATCCCAGAGGAAAAGAAGCCGATGTTGTGTTCCGTTCTGGAGGATGGGCAGCAGTCACCAGGCTGTCCATTTCCTCCAGCCACTGTAACCAAGTACCACAGTATGGGAGGCTTAACACAACAGAAATTCATTTTCTTGCAGTCCTGGAGGCCAGAATCCGAAATCAAGGTGTTGGCGGGTTGGTTCCTTCTTAGGGCTCAGAGGGAGAATCTGCTCCCTGCCTTTCCCCTAGCTTCTGGTGGCTGACAGCGATCCTTAGCGTTCCGTGGTGGTTTAAGGCCCCTTAACTCTTCTCTGCCTTCATCACGTGGTGTTTTGCCTGTCTCTGTGTCTCATCTAAGGACACCAGTCATATGGGCTTAGGGCTGCCATAATAACCTCATCTTCATTATTTTTCCAAAGACCCTATTTCCACTTAAGGTCACATTCACTGGGGGTTAGGACTCCAAAGTATCTTTGGGGGACACAGTTCAATCTGTAACACAGGCTTGGGGTGAAAGGGGGATTCCAGAAGGAAGATGAGTTAGACAACAGAGAGCCTCAGAGGCTGTGTGGATAACAGCCTGTACTCCAGGAGCAATGGGAGACACAGGAGGGTTTTAAATAGGAGATGACTGGGCCGGATTGCTTTTGATCTGCCACTTCTGGCTGCTTCATGGACCCGGAATGGACTGGGACAGCAGGGTGGCCCAGTTGGCACCGTTCTCTAGGGGAGCAACGTTGGTGGCTTGGTGGGTAGCAGCCATGAAAATAGAAACATCCGTTTATTCAGTCAACACATCTTTATTGAGTACCTACTATGTGCCAGATATTGTTCTAGGGACTGGGGGTACAGCAGTGAACAAGACAACTCCCCAAACCAATGTGAAGGAGGGAGGTGAGATTTGAGCAGACCCTGAAGGTCGGGGCCATTGGAAGAGAGCCTTGCAGGCAGAGGGGACAGTAAATTTCACGACCCACGGTGACACCAATACACAGATGCTGAACCCGAGGCTTGTGGGGAGGTGAGCGGACCAGGTTGGGCTGGGGTGTCGGGCTTCTTGGTTGACTGACCTTCCTCTCTCCCAGGGGTCTGCGAGGTTGACCGCCAGAACCGAGCCGGCTACTCGGCCCTCATGCTGGCTGCACTCACCTCCGTGGGGCGGGAGGAGGCGGCCATGGCTGTGGTCCAGAGACTCTTCCGCATGGGCGATGTCAATGCCAAGGCCAGCCAGGTGTGCGGACACCTCCTCCTTGCCTCCGAGTCCGGGGATCACTTCCACTTTGGGAGCCAACTGGTCTCTGACCTCCCTTCCTCGAGCTCACCCCAGCCCTGTCCCCTTCTCCCCTACTCCTCAGACCGGGCAGACGGCCCTCATGCTGGCCATCAGCCATGGCCGCCAGGACATGGTGGCGGCCCTGCTGGCGTGTGGGGCAGACGTGAATGCGCAGGATGCGGATGGGGCCACAGCGCTGATGTGCGCCAGCGAGTACGGGCGCCTGGACACTGTCCGGTTGCTGCTGGCCCAGCCAGGCTGCGACCCCGCCCTCCTGGACAATGTGAGCCACCATGGGGCTGCTCAGCGGGGTGGCAGGGCACCCACGCCTTGGTTCAGGGACCTGACTGTACTTCTTGTTCCTCAGGAGGGCACCAGTGCCCTGGCCATGGCCTTGGAGGCTGAGCAAGATCAGGTGGCTGCTCTGCTGCACGCCCACCTGAGCTCGAGCCAGGCTAGTCCCCTGGTGAGTGCAGCCCCAGCCCCTGGAAACAGAGCTTCCCAGCTGCACATCGGGGTTGGGGAGGACACCAAGTGTGCCCCAGGAAAGAGGAACACCCCTGGGGAGACCAGCGGTGGGCAACCTGGGTCTGAATTCCCGTGTGGCTGGAACTTGTGTTCAACCCACAAAATGTCCTCGAGTTGGACACAACCCCACCTCACAGGTCATGAACCTCAGGCCTCCAGAGGGGAAGTGACTAAGGTCAGAGTGGAGGAGCTAGACCTCGCTCAGACCTTCCCTGTCAGCGGGGGCTTATATTCAAGACAAGAGCCAGGCTGTTCTCAGCCCTTTCACAACCAAATTCACCCGATCAGCCTGCACTCTCCTGTGGATATGCAGGAGGAGGCACGGAGGTCAAGTGTCTCTGCCAGCTCAGATGGGGCAGAGGCAGGATTCAAACCCATGCAGCCTGGCCCCACCTTAGGCTTGACCACAGTGCAGAGAAGCAAGACCTCCACTAGGTTAAGCACCCCCGGAACCCACTGAGACTGTGACAGAATCCCCCCCCAACCTCTCTCTCACCAGTCATCCCCTGATGCCCCCATGGCTGCCCCTGGTGAAGGAGGATGCAGTGACAATGGAGAGGACCGCCAGCCTCAGTGAGCAGCCTGGCACACTGGACCCGGATGGGAGCAGAGATCTTTCCCTCCCCCACGTCAGCCCCTGGGGCACAGCAGGGGCCAGGGTTCACTGTCCCGAGGCTAGCCCTGGCCCCAGAGAAAGACTTGGATGGTTCAGTATCTGGGAGGGGCCCACCGTGGACCAGCAGGGTGAGGCAGGGCTGAGGAGTGACAGGGCCCCTAGTCCCCCCCCACGGCTTCCGTAATAAAACATTCCTCACTCAGCTGGTCTCTTGTTTTGGGGACACACATGAACACAAGATTCCCCTTACTCAAAAAAAAGTGCCTTGTTGAGGAAGACCCCTCCCAGCTTTCCAGAGTGCCAAGGATCAGTGACCACATAAAGGCCCCACTAGAAGCTTTTATCAGCCTGGTGACAACCCAGAGAAGAACCCAAGTATATATACAACATAAGCTCTTTATTAACAGTCGCAGATCATCCCCATGGGCCAAGTAGTCAAACCACACATCCAGGACCCTGTGAACAAACCCAAACATGAGACGCTGACGCTCCCTCCCCCGTCTTGCCCATCGCAGACCCTTTCTACACCTCCCCACCCCTGTGGGCTTGGTGAAGCCTCCCTCCCACCAGGCAAGGATCTAACAGGAGCCTGCTGTTTCGCACCCCAGTCCTGCACTCACCAGCCCCAAGTTCAGCGCAGCCTCCGAGCCTCTCGCTCTGACTCCAACAGGGTGAGCACGTCGCCCTCGCGCACGGGACCTTTCACGTTGCGGATGATGGAGCGGCTCGTGTCGTCCATGAATTCCACGCGCACCTACGGGGCCCACCGACGGGGTGGGAAGGAGTCAGGGCCGGCCACGGACAGGCCCCGTGGGGTGGGCAGATTTGGATTCAGAGAACGTGTCGGGGCCGGACCAGGGATACCTAAAAAGGGGACTGCGACTGGGAGACGGGGCTGGGCCGGGAGAGAAGCCGAAAAGAGCTGAGACTTGGAGAGCAAAGCTCTCGAGTGCCAGAAGCAGCCATCGGCGGGTACAACTGCAGCTCTGGGCCCGTCGGGGACGGGAACACAATCGGAAAAAGGTGGAGCCCACAGTGGTCATGGGGACGGGCTGAGCCACGAGGACGGACACCGGGGCTCAGACCCGATTGGCAGGACCTCGGACCTTCCGGGAGCCCTGGAATAAAAGGGACGTCGGTTCTCAGATTCCAGCCGGCAGGGCCTGGGGCACGGAGCGGGTCATCCTTAGGGGGCTCAGACCCCGGGGCGCCCCCACCCGCTCACCTGCGTGCACTGTCCCTGAGAGCCGGTCCTGCCCAGCACCTTGGTGACCTGGCGGAGAGAAGCTAGAGTCAGACCTGGTCCGCCCGGTCCCCCGATCCCCTCCTTCCTCATCCGGGCCCCCAAGTCTGAGCCCCCGCCTCACCCTGGCCAGTTTGATGGGCTGCACACGACTCGTGTCCATGATGGCGGCGCGGCGGCGGTCGGGCGGAGAGGAGTCACGTGTTTCGGGGAAAGCTTTTATACGACGTTCCAGCTCCGCCCACTCCTACTCTCGCGAGACCATACGCGCCCTTCCCAGTAGCCCCCGCGGCAGAGACGTCACCGGCGCCCTTCAGAGCAGACGAAAGATGGCGTCCGCTACCCGGCTCATCCAGTGGCTGCGGAACTTTGCATCCGGGGTGCGCGGAGCGGGAAGCGGGGCGCTGGCGGGGCTGCGGGCTCCGTGCGCGGACTCGCTCCCGCTTCTCATCTGCCTCCCACACCCCTGGGCCTGGGGGCCCTATTGCCGAGATCCCCCTGGGCCGGACTCCTCGCTCAGCCCGGGACCCCCAATCGTGACCCCTTCAGTCTGGGACACACCCGCCTCCACTTTCAGCCGTTGACCCTCCCTTGGCCGGGGACCCAGTCAGGCCTTCTTAGCCTTGTCGCCCCGGTCCCCGGCTTTCGTTTGCAGCCCCATGTCCCCGTCCCCAATTGCCCGTCTCCAGCTTTCCCTTCCTTTGTCCATCCCCGGGCTGCCCCTGTTCTCTCGCTCCCTCCTCTCTCGGGCTGCCCTGCAGGCTGACCTCCTTCCTTTCCTCCTCCCACAGCGAGACTTGCAGGCGAAGCTGCAGCTGCGCTACCAGGAGATCTCCAAGCGGTGAGCAAGCCCCGCTCACTGCCCAGACTCCGGCCTTGTCCTGTCCTCCCTCCATCAGAAACAAAATCCGTGTTCCTTTAGACCCCTGGAGTGCTGTGCGGAGATCCTGCCCCCAGCCCCCTGGCAGGTGTGGAGGCAGAGGTTTTCCTTCAACCTTGCTGGACTCTGTCGGAGACGGCTGCTCGGGGAACAGCCAGGTTGGGCGTGAATTCTGAGTGGGAATCGTGTGCCGATGCGCAGTCCTCAGCGCGGCCCCAAGCTCCGCGTGAAAAACTTGGAGCCTTGGAGGGACTCATTCATTTGCTTAAGGTCACTCAGAAGCTAGAAAGTGACAGTTGGGAGTTGAACCTAGAAGCGTCTTGATTTCAAACTCATTTATTTCCAAAAATGGGTTGATATTTACAAGCCCCTCCCATGTCGTCAGCCTTGGGGACACTAGTAGGAACAAGAAAAGTTCTTATCCTCACTCCTTTCATGGAGCCCAGATCCTAGGGAGAGAGAAAAATAGGAATTAAACACAGCCGGTAAAAAACGTTGTTCTGGAATGCTCCGAAGACAAAACAAAATGAATGAGAGTAGCTGAGAGTGGCGACCTTAGGTCAGGTGGTCAGGAAAGTTCTCTTCAGGGATTGACATTTGAGTCGCCTGAATGATGAGAAGGAGGCAAAGGATAATTATTTTTTTTTTTTTTAAAGATTTTATTTATTTTATTTTTTCCCCCCAAAGCCCCAGTGGATAGTTGTGTGTCGTAGCTGCACATCCTTCTAGTTGCTGCATGTGGGACTCGGCCTCATGATGAACGGAGATGTGGTGCCTCGATGCGCACCCGGGATCCGAACCCGGGCCGCCAGCATCGCAGCGCGCGCACTTAACCACCAAGCCACAGGGCCGGCCCGCAAAGGATAATTATTGAAAAGACATTCTGGGCAGTAAGCGCCAAGGCTGTGAGGCCAGAAAGTGCCAGAAATAGGAAAGAGAGCAGGGTGGCTGAAACACGGAGGAAGGGGGTGGAAGTCCACACAAGTCAGAGGGGCAGGTAGAGATGACGCAGCCACGGAGGGTTAGCATGCAAGGAAGAAAACGAGCATTAAAATAGCCACATTCCTGTGAATGTCTACATATTGTGACTGATTCCAAATGGCATAGTTTTGAATTGCTTTTCCATGCAGGGTAGTTGGTGGGCCAGTTGAGGGAACGGTTTTGTGAAAGGAGAATGGCGCCCCCTAGAGATTCATTTGGGCCTTTCTATGGGGCGCTGGTTCTTTATGCCTTTTCTGTGCTAAGTTGTAGAAAGCTATGGCCTGGCCTTTAGAGCATCATCTCTGCACTCCACGGGTTAAGCAGATTCTACTTTCCACCCAGGATATTGCTTTTAATACTAGATTTTTTTTTTTTTTTTGGTGAGGAAGATCAGCCCCAAGCTAACATCCATGCCAATCCTCCTCTTTTTGCTGAGGAAGACTGGCCCTGGGCTAACATCCGTGCCCATCTTCCTCCACTTTATCTGGGACGCCACCACAGCATGCTTGACAAGCGGTGCATCCGTGCTTGCCCGGGATCCAAACCTGTGAACTCCAGGCTGTGGAGGTGGAGTGCGTGCACTTAACTGCTACGCCACCGGGACAGCCCTAATGTTAAATTTTTAAGCTTTATTTTTATCTATTTCTCATTTTTTTATACAATGATTATCACTTTTTTTTTTTGCTGGGAAAGATTCACCCTGAGCTAACATCTGTTGCCCATCTTCCTCTCTTTTTTTTTTCCTCCCCAAAGCCCCAGTACATAGTTGTATATGCTAATTGTAAGTCCTTCTAGTTCTTCTATGTGAGCCACTGCCACAGCATGGCTACTAACAGACGAGTGGTGTGGTTCCGTGCCTGGGAACCGAACCCAAGCCGCCGAAATGGAGCATGCTGAACTTTAACCGCTAGGCCATCAGGGCTGGCTCGATTGTCACTTGTTTTAAGAGAAACTTTTCGGGGCGGGCCCTGTGGCTTGGCGGTTAAGTGTGCGTGCTCAGCTACTGGCGGCCGGGCTTCGGATCCCGGGCGCGCACCGACGCACCGCTTCTCCGGCCATGCTGAGGCCGCGTCCCACATACAGCAACTGGAAGGATGTGCAGCTGTGACATACAACTATCTACTGGGACCTTGGGGGGAAAAAGGGAAAAAAAGGAGGAGGATTGGCAATAGATGTTAGCTCAGGGCCGGTCTTCCTCAGCAAAAAAGAGGAGGATTGGCATGGATGTTAGCTCAGGGCTGATCTTCCTCACAAAAAAAATAAATAAAAAAACTTAGATCCTGGCAAAACGGTCACCAGACAAAAAAGTTATTTAAAAACATGGTTGAATGAGAAAGGTTTTTTTTTTTTTTGTGAGATCAGCCCTGAGCTAACATCTGCCAATCATCCTCTTTTTTTGCTGAGGAAGACTGGCCCTGGGCTAACATCCGTGCCCATCTTCCTCCACTTTATATGGGACGCCACCACAGCATGGCTTGCCAAGCGGTGCGTCGGTGCGCGCCCAGGATCCGAACTGGCGAACCCCGGGCCACCGCAGTGGAGTGTGCGCACTTAACCGCTTGCGCCACCGACTGATCTTTTAATGATTTTTTCCAGTCTTTTCTGCCCTCCCTCTCTGCTGTGTTTTCCACGGAAGCTCCTCTTTTGTTTTGAGGTTAACGTTTCCTTTTCATGCCTTTTTGTAAATTCAGCTCAGTTCACACCCCTCCTCTGGCAGCAGCAGCCGGGAGGAGGCAGGAAACGCAGAGGCCTGTGAGGCTCAGAGGTCAAGGTGCTCTTTGAGTAGTAAGGCTTGATGCCAGCGGGGTTCTCCAGAGAGTTCCTGAGATAACAGGGCCTGCTGGGTTTCTGCAGCCTGGCCTTTGGGGACAGAGCCCCTCAGAATGAGCTAAGTCTGGGACTGTCACCCGTGTCTACGGACAAGTGGTGGACAGAGCCTCAGACCCCGGCCTCTGCATTTCCTGAGCACCTGCTGGTGTAGCTGAGGCCAGCTGCCACACTCGGGGCTGTGGGGGGTGGGAACAGGCCTGGGTGTCCCATCTGGGCCTCCCCTTTCCCTGGGAGGCACCTCACAAAAGGTCTTCTACCCACCACATTTGGGGCAGCTGGGGGCCTTGCGGGGGGCAGACCAGGCCTCGCCTTCCAGCACCTTCACATCCACAGTGGGAGCTGCCACCCGCTTCTGGGCCCTAGACCCTCCCCAGTCATATGTCCATGACAGTGTACCAAGGGCCACCCCCGGCCTGCAGCGCGTCCCCGTGGCTGCCGACCCTGAGTCTTGTGACTGAGTTGACAGGCCCACGCCAGCCCAGATGGGCAGCGAGCGACTGTCGGTTTGCTTCAACGCCAGTGTTCTTTCTCCTCAGAACTCAGCCTCCTCCCAAGCTCCCCGTGGGCCCCAGCCACAAGCTCTCCAACAATTACTACTGTACTCGAGACGGCCGCCGGGAAGCTGTGCCGCCCTCCGTCATCATGTCCTCGCAGAAGGTGCTGGTGTCAGGCAAGCCAGCAGAGAGGTGAGGCCCCACACCCTCCTGCCACCAGCCCTCTCTCCCCCTTGTGCTTTCAGGGTCCTGTTTATCGGGCAGCAGCTGTGTCAGGAAGGGTGCTGCTGGGGGCTGTTCGTCCAAGAGCTCATTCAATCTCCACCCGGCCGCCCGGCAGGGGTAGGGCTTAGAGCCTCAGCTGGGGGTGGGTTTCCTGCAACACGGACAAATCTCCCTTCAAGGGCCCTGGAAGAAGCCCAAGCATGGTTGTTTTTATGATTTTGTATTCTTTATTTTTTATTTTTTTGTGAGGAAGATTAGCCCCTGGGATAACATCCGATGCCAATCCTCCTCTTTTTGCTGAGGAAGACCGGCTCTGAGCTAACTAACATCCGTGCCTGTCTTCCTCTACTCTATATGGGACGCTGCCACAGCATGGCTTGACAAGCAGTGCATAGGTCAGAGCTCGGGACCAGAACTCTCGAACCCCAGGCCGCCCAAGCGGAGCCCGCGAACTTAACCACTACACCACCAGGCCAGCCCCTATAATTTTGTATTCTTTATTTTATTTTATTTTTTAATTTTTATTTATTTATTTTTTTGTGAGGAAGATCGACCCTGAGCTAACATCTGCCAATCCTCCTCTTTTTGCTGAGGAAGACTGGCCCTGGGCTAACATCCATGCCCATCTTCTTCCACTTTATACGGGACGCCGCCACAGCATGCCTTGACAAGCGGTGCCTTAGTGCGCGCCCGGGATCTGAACTGCGAACCCCAGGCCGCCGCAGCAGAGCGTGCGCACTTAACCGCTTGTGCCACCGGGCTGGCCCTATAATTTTATATTCTTAAAGAGAGAATTGCATAAACCTCATGCTTCTCAAAAGGCGGGTTGGTCCCTGGCCTCAGGTGCTTCTCTTCATCAAACGGGAACAAGAATAGTTTCCACTTTAGAGAGTTCCGCTGGGATGGGATACCACAGACCAGGCGGCGGATAAACAACAGAAATGGATTTCTCCCGGTTCTGGAGGCTGGAGTCCAAGATCCAGGCGCCTGCAGGTTCAGCGTCTGGCATCTTCTCACTGTGCCCTCGCGTGGTGGAAGGGGGAGGGAGCTCTCTGGGGTCCCTTCTCTAAGGGCACTGATCCCATTCGTGAAGACTCCGCTCTCATGACCTGATCACCTCCCAGAGGCCCCCCACCTAACACCGTCACCTTGGGGCACAGGATTTCAACATATCAGTCTACAGTGGAGTTGTTATGAGGATTAACCCTCATAATTAACATTTGAAAGCTGTTAGAATAGAGTCCATGGCGTGCCTGCCTCCTAAGAATTGCACGGGTTAGGTAGTCATGGTTCCTGTGGCCGAAGAGGGAATCGAGGCGCAGAGAGACCAAGTGACCTGCCTGGGTCACACAGCCTGTGGATAGCAGAAGCAGGCTTTCAGACCATTTTGCCTGGACCCCCAGTGGTGTCTCGGCTCTAGCCGATTCACCATATGGTCCTGGGCCAGTCCTTCAGCCTCCTTGAACCTCGGTTTCTTCATCTGTAAAATGGGGGCGGTGGGCTTGCACTGTGAGGAGAACTATAAGGTGGTGAGGCCAGGCGGGGCCTGCTGTGCAGTTAGAGCTCTGAACGGTCGGTGTGCTGGTCTTCAGATCCACCAGAGTCCAGCACCGGACTGGGGCAAGCTGCCCTGTTCCCCGACACCCCTCACTGCCCCCGGATGTCTGCTGCCTTCTGCCCCTTGCACCTGCTTCAGGCTCCGGGAGAATAGGAGGCACGGGGGGCCTCCTCCACAAGGAGAGCCCCCCTCTTTCTGCCTCCTCTCCTTTCTTGCTCACCGTGTGCAAGCCTCTCCAGCCCTAGGCCCCAGGGGCTCAGGTAGGGGGCTGCTTGCCTCGGATTTGCTGGCACGGTGTCTCCTTGGGGCTCACCCCAGGCCACCTCTGGGCCAAATGATGTGTTTTCAACTGCACACTGACCCTCAGCCCCGTGAGACTGAGGGGGCTGGTCTGGCTGCGCTGTGCCCACATACAGCGCCTGCCGGGGAGAGGTGCTGGGGACCGAGGGAAGGATGAGCAGCGGGGGCCGTCACCTGAGGGCCCGGCCCTTGCCCGTGTCCTGTCCTGGGGCAGCAGGAATGGGGTGCTGGTGCACCCTGGGGCCGCATGTGGGAAGGAGTACTGGAGGGGACAGGGCTAGTCATGGCTGCTTCTGGGCCCAAGAGCCAGGCCGACTGGGGGTTCACGGGGCTCAGGGCAGACGGGGCTGGCCAGCTCCCAGCAAGTGGGCTGACCCTCTGGGGGACCCCATTGGAGGGGTCTGGCGTTCTGAAACACCCCACGCTCTGGCCTCCAGCTCCACAGTCTCAGCAGGCGAGTACCCCTCAGGGGCAGGTGTATTCCTCAGATCCTTCCACCCTGTTCTTTGGAAACCTGGCCCTAACCACAGTCTGCTTTTTTCCTCCAGCCCGGCTGCCGCAGCCACTGAGAAGAAGGCAGTGACGCCGGCTCCTCCCATCAAGAGGTGGGAGCTATCCCATGACCAGCCTTACCTGTGACTGTGCCCTGGGACACCAGGCCAGGCCCTCAGTGGCGCTTCCCCTCCTTGGATTCCCTTGGGGGAGACTGACCTAATTTATGCCAATTATATGGAGCTGCAGTATGGCTTCCGTTGTTCCTTTTGAAGCGACACCTGCTTGCTTGGACTTTGGGGTGAAGTGGGTGAGAATCTTCTGACTCCAGCAGCGCTCTAGGGGCGGGGGAAGGGTAGTGTTCTGGGGGTCCAGGGTGCCATGCTGCCACTGGGCACAGAGTCAGGTGACATGGTGCGGGGGGGCCCAGACATGTCACTGGCCCTTCTCCGAGGGCCTGGCTCTGTCCCTGAGAGTGGTGGGGTGGCTCCAGGACCCTGGGTGTTTGTGAGCACCGACTGTGAAGGACGCGGGCGAACGCAAACTGCTCACTTGGCCTCTGCATCTCAAGAGCTCCCCGGGCCATCACTCGTGTGGACATGGGCCAGTGCCCTCCCACCGCGACGCCCCCACCCCGCCCGATCCTGGACCCCCGCAGCTCAGCGGGGAAGGCAGGACAGCGAGGCGGCGCCCAGGGAAGGCTCACCTAGGGCGGGTCAGGAAAGGCTCCCTGAGCCAGAGACCTCTGTGCTTGGGCCTGGGGGCGGTGAGGCCCCTGGTCCCTGTGGGGGAATGAGGGGAGGGAAAGCTGAACAGGAAGTAGCCCAAGGCTGGCTGCAGGAGCCACACAGTGACTTCAAGTGGGAGAGTGTCCCTGGCAAGGCTTCCTGGCGGAGGTGGGATTCTGGTCGGGGCCAAGGTGAATCCCACTGAGAAAGAAGGTCAGCAGGGAGAGGGAGGCAGGGCAGGGTTTGCAGAGGTCAAAGGAGGGCAACCCGGAGGGCTTTGCAAAACCCCGGGCAACCAGGCCACTGCAGGTGTCCGAATAAAGTTTCTTGACCCAGACTTGAAATTGGGCGCGGGAGTGGAGGAGGGGAGAGGTCTGACGCCTGAGCTCCTCGCGGGTGCCAGGCACCTTCTGAAGCCTTTCTCTGCGTGATCCCGGCTCCTGGAGCAATCCTGCCAGGTCATCGCTGGACGGAAGAACCGAGGCGTGGAAAGACCGAGAACTGCCTCAGGCTCGCTGAGAGCTGGCCCCGAACCCGGGGGGCCCATGAGTCTGCGCTCCACTGCCACAAAGGCACGGCTGCTCCCGCTCTTATCCCGCGCCCCATGCCTCCCTCACCGAGATGGCGAGGCTCGAAGGCGGCCGCTGCCCTGCCCTGCCCCGGGCAGTCGCGTCTGCCATCCTTGCCATCCTCCTCCGCACCTGTGCACCCTGCCTTACCACATTTCCCCTGGGAATAGGAGAGAGGCTGATTTAAACAATTATATGTATATATGCTCCAAAAGCAGCTGAAACCTCCAGCGTTTTGAAATAGCATGCCATCAACCTGTAAATGGAACCCCTTCTGGGAAGATCGGGACGCTTTAGTGTGGCATCACGGAAAACCGGGATTGGTGAACACTCCCACGCCTGTCTTAACGCTGGGGGACGGTAACTTGTGTGGGGTCCTGCTGGCAGTTGGACGCGCTGCTTCTCCGGAAGGCAGAGCTGTCGATAAGCTCTTTATTTCCAAGAAGAAAACACTGAGGCCAGACTGGCTGGAAAGTCTGCAGCAGGTTTGTAATGTATGTGCCTACTGGGTGAGCGGGAGAAGAGAAACCCCAAGGGCTGCCTTTGCATATCTTGTTCCCGAAGTAAAAAATGATACCCACCTCCCTATGAGGGGTCTAGAAGGACTAAGTGAGGCAGGGAGCGAGGCGGCGCATCCAGGTGGGAGGGATGGCGGACCCAGGATGGAAGCCAGGAACCGGAGGATTCTTTCATTTACTCACCACATCTATTTTTGTGTGTGTGAGCAAGATCAGCCCTGAGCTAACATCCATGCCAATCCTCCTCCTTTTTTCCCCCTTTTTCTCCTCAAAGCCCCAGTAGATAGTTGTATGTCATAGATGTACATAGTTGCACATCCTTCCAGTTGCTGTATGTGGGATGCCCCCTAAGCATGGCCAGACAAGAGGTGTGTCGGTGCGCGCCGGGATCCGGACCCAGGGCCGCCCGAAGCGGAGCGCGCACTTAACGGCTAAGCCACGGGCCGCCCCTACTCACCAAATCTTTAAGAGCCTACTGGACGGGCCCGGTGGCTTAGCGGTTAAGTGTGTGCGCTCCGCTGCTGGCGGCGCGGGCCCGGATCCCGGACGCCACCGACGCACCACGTCTCCAGCCATGCTGAGGCTGCATCCCACATACAGCCACTAGAATGAGGTGCAGCTATGACATACAACAATCTACTAGGGCTTTGGGGGGGAAAAATAAATAAAATCTTAAAAAGAAAAAAAGAGCCTACTATGTGTCAGGCACTGTTCTTGGCTTTGGAGACACAACGAGGAACACAGCATTCCTGCTCTCCTGGAGCTGACATTCTAGTGGGGAATCAGACACTAAACAAAAATTAGTAAATATATAATCTGTCCAGGGCACAGAAGGAGCAGGAGGAGGGAGGGCTGGGGCACGCCTGAGAGGAGTGGCGCCATATTCAATAGGATAATTAGGCAATGACTTTTGCTGCCGGATGCAAGTGGAAAGTTAAATATTGTGAGAAGCCACACACAAGTTCGTGTACATCCCCACAAGCTTCTAACTTCAAATGGGCCCCAGAGCCTTCGCTATGCCTTGTGGGTGGGGAGAGCGGGGTGAGTGTGAAATCGCTTCGCCCCTCGTATTCGACCCTTTA
The DNA here is from genome assembly GCF_057802395.1 of Ceratotherium simum simum. Classification (NCBI taxonomy): domain Eukaryota; kingdom Metazoa; phylum Chordata; class Mammalia; order Perissodactyla; family Rhinocerotidae; genus Ceratotherium; species Ceratotherium simum. The sequence continues at coordinate 10,883,434 of NC_141938.1, read as the reverse complement.
CGGTAGCCCTGGCCGCGGACGCCGCGGGTCCTGGTGCCTGGTCCCCGCCCCCCGGGCTGCGCGTGCGCGTGCGCGGGGATAAGAGCGGGGTCGGCGGCGCGGCGGGGGCGGTGCGCCGAGCGGCTGATGGCGGGGGGCGGGGCGCGGCGAGCAGCGGCTCTGGGCCTGGCGCTGCGGCTGCTGCTCGGCCTCGGGCTGGGCCTGGACGCCGCCCCGGCCGCGACCCGACCCTCGGCCCGGGCCCCAGGTGAGTGAGCTCCGCGCGCCCTCCCCGCGCGCCAGCAGCGCCCGGCCATTGGCTGCGGCGAGTCGCGGACACTCCCCCGCACGTGGCCCGACGGCCCCGCGTGCCGCCCCGACCCGGGACCCTCGGCCCGGGTGGCTCTGCCCGCCTTCCTCCGCCCTGCTCGCCCGGCACAGCCGCTCTGCTTGTCGTGCCCTGTTGTCGCCCCCACGCCGCCCTTCAGCACAGCGTGGCGGGAGGGCGCGCTGCAGGCTCTGGTTGTGCCCCGTCTGATCGTGCATGGCCGGTCACCCGGCGCCGCCCGCAGCAGCGCGCCTTCCAAACCCGCGCGCCCCAGCCCGTGTGGCTGCGTTTCCTGGCGACCACCCCCCGCGCTGCCAATCTCTGCACCTTCCTCCTCTGGCCTTAGAGAACGGCCTTAAAGAACGAGAGGGCTCTCTCCCTCCCTGTGACCCCAGGGCCGCGGACGCGTTGGCCCTAAGTCCCCCTGACCCTCTCTGAGGTTCCCAGAGGCAGCTGGGCGCGTTACAGGGATCTCCCCGTGCGCACTGTGAGCTCGGGTTCAGGCTCACCCCGCTCCTCCGTGGGTTCCTGCCTGCTGTGGTCCCTGCCTGACCCCGAAGCCCTTGCCTTTTCAGGCCGGATGTGCCTGTTTCCTCCAAGGAGGCAGGACTCACGTTAACCAAGTTCCAGACTTTTTACACGCAAGCAGTCTTCTCTCCTCAGGACACTGAGGTGGGGCCTCCTAGGGTGCCCGTTTTACAGGTGAGGAACCTGAGGCCGGCAGGGGAGTCAGTGGTGCCTCCAACTCCTGTCCGACCCCACAGCCCCATGAGGCCAGGTCTGCTCTGCTCTGCCGCCCGCTTTGCAGAGGGACGCACGCTCCAGCAGCCAGGGAGGGAGGTCAAAGTTTGTCAGTGCAGAGAGCGGCTAGGGCTGGGGAGGAAGCCGTGCCAGCGGCCGCCAGACCCCCGGGGGCCTGGAGGGAAGGCGGCTCCCGGATTTCCACAGCTCTTCCGGGCTCCCTGAGCTCGGGGACTGTGTGGCCCGCAGGTACAGTTGGGCCTGGAGCCCTGCGGAGGGGCTGGCTGTGCCGAGTGGGGGTTTTGGAGGCTCAGGGCCCTGGGAGTAAAGGTGAAAGGGGCCAGAGGTCCAGGACTGAAGGGAGTGAGGCTAGGCTGCGGCCAAGCCAGATGGTGGCCACCTGCCCTGGTTCACCCAGGAGGAGACCCTCAAGGCCACTCCCTCTGCCCCTCAGACTCCTGCCTGCTGGCCCAGCTTCCAGGCCCTTCTGTGCTCCGGGGTCCAGGAAGTCTCAGATCTCATCTGGACTCAGCCTGGACCCTTGTGTGACCTGTGTCCGCTTGCTGTCAGGCACGGCCCTGGGCTTGTGGTTACCAGGTCATTGCTCTGACCTCCACTGAGCGCCTAGTCTACGCGGGTACCAGTTTAAGGACCATTGGGTCCATTGTTATAAGTGGGAGGCAGAGCTTCAGGGGTCTCAGAGAAGGGCATGAGACCCCTCCCAGGAAAGAAGCTGAGATCTGAAGGCTGAGGAGGAAATCAGCAGGTGCAGAGTAGGGGGAGGAAAGGGCAGTGTGAGCCAGGGAGCAGCATGGGCCAAGGCCCTGAGGTGGAAACGAGCCAGGCCTCTTGGAGAAGCAGCAAGGAAGCCAGGCCAAGGGCCTGATGAAGAGGAAGAGTGGGGGAGGAGGTGAGGTCCAGGAAGGGCTCAGGGCTGGACCACACAGAGGAGGTAGGGGTTGGTTGTGAGAGGGTCGGGGAACAGTGTACAGTTTTGAGCAGAAGGGAGGCGCGGGTGGGTGACGGAATAGTGCGACTCTGAGAGGTCTCCAGTGTCCAACTGGAGGTGGTGGAGGTGGCACGTTCAGGGTGGGAAAATGATTGGACCTGGGAGGAACTTAGGAGTTGAGTGGACAAGGCTTGGTGACTAAGCAGGTCCTCTTCCCAGGGCCTCAGTTTCCCCGTTGCTAAGCAGGAAGGATATAACAGCCCTGCTGACCCTGCCGCTGGGCCTGATCCAGAGCAGGTTCTGTTTAACCCAGAAGGGTCTTGGAGGGACTTCTGGGGAGGTCATCTGGCCATTTGGAGCCTGGTAAAGGCTGGAGGATCGGCGAGACCTGGGTTGCAACCCGGCCTCTGCCACTGGCTCTGCAGGGTCTGGCCTTCCCTCTCCTCAGTGTCTTTTGTAGAGTGTGGATTGCAGTAGAACCTGCCCCATAGGGCTCGTGGTGAGGCTGTGACGCGCGCAGCTCCAGCCCCACACAGAGTAGGTCCTCAGCAAAGGGTCCCTGGAACTCGCCCTGTCTCCACGTGGTCGAGCCCTGTGACCATTGCTCCTGGGGGAGGGTGCAGACTCGGCCTCACTTGTCCGCGTCTCGCAGGCCCCAGCGCAGGCTCGTGCCCGCCCACCAGCTTCCAGTGCCCCACCAGTGGCTTCTGCGTGCCCCTCGCCTGGCGCTGCGACGGTGACGCGGACTGCGCTGACGGCAGCGACGAGCAGGAGTGCAGTGAGTGGCCGCGTCCCGGGGGCGGGGCTTGCAGGGGTCGGGGCCACAGGGAGGTGGGGTGGCTGCGGAAGGGGTGTGGCTTCAGGCAGCGCCCACTGGGGCGGCGCCTGAGGTTGCGCGGGGCTTGCAAGGAGGGAAGCTGGGATTGAAGCTTGAGGAGCTGTGGGTTTACAGGGAGGCGGAGTTAGTGGGGTCTTGGCAGGAGGGGCTTGCAGGGAGGCCTGTCCTTGGAAGGTGGAGCTAACGGAAGCGGGGCGCAACCTTTAGCGTTGGCGGCACTTATAGGGTCTACTCTTCGTGGAAGGCGGGCCTTGCATGGGGCTGGGCGGTGGGGGGGGCCTGGCCCTCTTGAGTGGGCTGCTGACCTGACTGACCCTCTGCCCTAGGGATGGAGCCTTGTGCCCAGGATGGGGGGTGCCCGCCACCCTCTGGCAGCCCCTGCTCTTGTGACAGCATCGATGACTGCGCCAATGGCATCGACCAGAACCTTCAGAACTGCAGCCACCAGCCCTGTCCCGCCGGGGAGCTCCGCTGCCCACTGGGCGGTGCCTGCATCCCACGCACGTGGCTCTGCGATGGCCACCCGGACTGTCCCCACTCTGGCGATGAGCTTGGCTGTGGTGTGTGCCGTGGGACCTTGGCGTGCCTGTGGGGTGGGAAGGGCTGGTTGTTAGACATGGCACCCGGACACCTTTTGGTGTGTGAGCAGCCTGGGGGCGTGGCCGTGGGCATCTGACCGTGCCTGCATCCCCGTGGGGGTGGCGGGAGGTGACTCGGCGTGGCAGTGCTCACCAACCTCAGTCTGGGATGAAGATGAGCCCCAAGGTCCCCCCCGGGTACCTGGAACACCTACTCAACCCCCCACGCCCTGGGTGCCCCCTCCCCAGCTACTGAATGCCTGGACTTATTACAGGAACCGAGACCCTCCAGGAAGGGACTGCCACGTCCATGGGGAGCCCTGTGACCCCGGAGAGTGTCACCTCTCTCAGGAAGGCTACAGCTACCTCTGCTGGGGACCTGACTCGGTCCAGCCTGGAAACCGAAGTGTCTATGGGGCTGTTGCAGCTGCTGGTGAGATGAACGGGCCCTCACTTGCGTGGGGCTTGGAGCGACTACTCCTGGGAGCAGGGGCTGGGGAGGGGACAGGCTTCAGACCCCCCACCCTGACATGTCAGGAGCTTGGTGGGTGTGGGGGCTCCTGCCACCCCGTCACCTGCTCCCATGTGTCTGTCGCCCACAGTGCTGCTAAGTGCAGGTCTGGCTGCCATTGCCCTGCTGGTGTTGTCCCGGCTCTGTGCCCGGGGGCACCTTGACCCGCTGGGGCTGCTGGTGGCTGTGAAGGAGACCCTGCTGCTGTCAGAGAGGAAGACCTCAGTGCTCTAAGGACAAGCTCTTGTCGTCACGTCACCCGGGCCCTGAGTGTGGCAGCTATGGGGACACGCACACGGCTGCTGGCACACCTGCCTTCAGACATGGGTCCTGGCCACACAGCGCCATGGACCTGAGCTCCTGCAGACGTGGCCCTGGAGGTTGGGGGTGCCCGGATCCTTCCCCTGGATGCAGGGAGCCTTGAATGCGGAACACGCCGCAGCTGGAACTGAGGGGCTGGCCCCAGGCCACTCCCGGGGGTGGCCCTGCTCTTAGAGACTCTTGCTGTGCCCGTCCGAGGGTGGTGATTAAAGTTACTTCACATCCTCTGCCTGCCTGTGGGCCTCTGTCTCCCTCTTCCCTGGGCAGCCTGGGGTCTCTGCTGCCACCCCTCCTCTGTGGTGGAGCGCCAAGCCTGGAGAGCATGTGACTCGGTGACCCAGCCCAGGGTGCCCCCTCGGCCACTCCGCCCCTGGCTTGCTGGGATCCAGAGCAGGGGACGGGGAGGCGGGGTGGTGGGGCTGTCTGAATTGCCTGCAGGCTTCTTGGAAGAGGAGCAGAGCTTGGGCGGTTCCTCCCTGAGTCCTGGGCTGGGGGACCCTGTCCATCACGCCTTCCTCCTTTTGCGATGGAAGTTGGGCATCCCAGGGTTGGTCTCAGCCCCACTCTGTTTTAACATGTAGGTTTATTATTATTCAGCAATGGCGAGGCCCGTAGATCAGGAGATGACTGCCATTGAAAAGACACTTTGTTACTCACAGATCCCAAGAGAAGGGGGCACAGCACACTGGGCAGGGCCACACGGGGAAGCACCAGGGTGGGTCAGGGGGCAGAGGGAGGGGGAACATGGGCAGGAGTCCCTATTGTGGTTTCCAGGGAACGAACAAGCAAGGCAGGGTAAGCAGATTTAGGATTGGCTAGTCGGAACAATTCCAGCGCACTTCATGCGGGCAGGGGCTGGCCCTGGGGTTATCCGGGCAGGGGAGAGTGCCCTGGATTGGTTGGGTTGCATGTAAAGGCACACTCGCTGGTGACTTGCTTGCTTATCTCTAGAACCAGCTAATCCTGGGAGGGATGGTCCACCCTGGTTAGCGAGGCCAGGCTGCCAAGAATACAGAAAGTATAGTTAATACACACCCTAACTGCCAGGTGGTGATGGCAGGGCTCTTCTCTGACCCTCGGTGTCCTCATCTCCAGATGGTGGTTCCAGGGCCCCGGTATCCTGTTTTTGGGGCAGTGACCTCCCTGACAACCTTGGAGGTGGACCGGGTGTCTGCCACCAGCGGGCCCCATGCAGCCCAGTGCCGGGGGAGCATGCAGGGTCGGGGGCTCTGACATCTGTCAGGCAGGGAGCTGGGCCTTGTGAATGAAACGCTTGGAGGAGCAAGTGGGTGAAGCAGGAGGCCTTCCTGGGGGTGGTGGAGTTTGGCTTTGGGACCCCGTCCCCGTGGGGAGGGTGGTTGAGATGAGTTTTGGAGTCTGGGCCTCGGCCAGCGTGTTGGGGGCTGAGTTCTCTGCAGGGTAGGGGGAGTTGAGGTTTGGGAGATGGGCTGCAGCCAGGATGGGGGGCCTCGGCTGACCGTGGAGCAGAGGGCACCCCACCTCCTGGGGTACAAGGCCTTCCCTCTGCTCAGGGGGCCCTGGGCCTCTCAGCTCCCAGCTTGGCCCACCGGGTACACGCTGAGCTGTCCCAAGGCGCCCTCCACAGAAATGGAACCACGGTGGGCTTCGTCCGGTTGGAGGAAGAAGTTGTATCACAGATGGGATTCTCTCTTTAGGATTTTTGTTTTTTCCTTCCTTTGCTCAGGCACGCTCAGCCACAGCAGGCGAGGGGCCCCATCAGGGGTCCCCGAGGCCGGCCACAGGTGTCACACAAGCAGAGGTCTAGGGTCTGGGTCTTTCTGGGATGTCACTGGGTTCTCAGTTGTCAGTGGAGCAAACCACCCCACACGCAGGGGCTCCAAACAACCCCTGATGTGTTCTCTCGTGGCTCCGTGTTGACCGGGCTGGCTGGCGGCTCCTGTTCCCCTGATGGTGGCTGCTGTCCTCTGGGCGCTGGGCTGGCTGGAGACCACCTTATGGAATGTCTCTGTTATGTCCGGTGCTTTGGGGGCGGATGGCGGGCCAGCTGGACCTCTCCCTATCCGCTGTCCTCTCCACATGACTTCTCCTTCTCCACGTGACGCCCGTGTGGGCTCTCCACATGGCCTCTCCGTGTGGCCTCTCCCTCTCCACGAGGCCTCCGGAGCAGGATGGCCGTGTTCCTTTCATGGCGACTCAGGGTTCCCCAAAGTGCAGACCCAGCTGCTGGACCTTCTACAGCTCTGCCTGGAACCGGGCCAGCACCTCGTCCGCCACATTCTGTGGGTTCAGCGGAGCCGCAGGCCAGCCCTGATGTGTGGGGGGCGGAGGTGGGGGCCACAGAAGGGTGATCCCGGTTCCTGGGGCCATCCTTGCAGGCCCGCTGCCACAAAGGGGGCAGAGGGCAGGGGCCGGGGTTGGGGCCGCCAGCGTGGGCGACCGCGTCCCCTCGAGCCAGCTGGAGTGACGGTGGCCCGTGGCGTTGCTCTCTCAGGTGCCCTTTGTCATCTGGCGCCCGGGCGGTCACCGGTACAGGCGCCGTGAGCACGCTGCGTTGCAGCTCTCTGTTCCTTCAAGTGGGGCTCACTGTTCTGCCAGCCGCCCATCCTGTCCCGGACAGCAAGCCTCGCGAGTCACTTCCAGGAAATTCCAGCGAAGGTCCAGGTTTCAAAGGAGGGGTGTTTGGGGAGCCCACAAGGAGGGAGACGTGGGGGTGGCCACAGGCCCAGCGCCTGGGAAATTCTGATGGGCCGGGGCAGGGGGGGCTGGGGGCCGGAGGGGCGGCGGGGGGGGGGGGGCAGTGGCAGATGGGGAGGGGGTGGAGCAGTGTGCGTTTGTGTATCTTTGTCCAACTGGCCCATTCTTCCTTATTTTTATTGAGGAAAAATTCACGTAATATAACATTAACCATTAACCATTTGAAAGCATACAATTCAGCGGCATTTAGTGCATTCACAATGTTGTGCAACCATTATGATGTTTTCTATCTAGTTCCAAGACATTTTCATCCCCCTAAAAAGAAACTGCATCCCCGTTAGCAGTCACCCCCCACCCTTCTCCCCAGCCCCTGGCAACCACTTAATCCACTTTCTGTCTCTACGGATTTGCCTGTTCTGGACGTTTCCTGTCAATGGAATCACTCGCTCTGTGGCCTTTGGTGTCTGGCTTCTCTCACTGAGCATCGTGGTGTTCAAGGTTCTTGCCCAAAAGTTTCCTTGTGCCCTTTTTATCCACCCCACCTCCATTACCCAGGCAACTCCCGATTGGTTCTGCATTTCTAGAATCATAGAGTATATATCTTTTTCTGCCTGGCGGTTTTTACTCCCGGGATTATCTTAAGATCTGTATAGGTTGTTACATGTAGTAAAAGGTAACTCACTTTTATTGCTGAGGCTTTTGTTGTCTGGCTATCCCAGGTTCATTTACCCATTTCATCTGTTGATGGGTATTTGGGTTGGTTCCAGTATTTGATTATTACGAATAAGGCTGCTCTGATCATTTATGTGTAAGTCTGTTCACATGGTTTTAATTCTTTTGGGTAAATACCCAGGAGTGGAATGGTGCCGTCCTATGGTAGGTATATATTTAATTTTAAAGAAATTGCCAAAATGTTTTCCAAAGTGGATGTATTCTTATTTTTTCTGCCCCCGCAGCATATGTATTCTTGTTTCCTCGCATCCTCAAGGCCACCTGCTATGGCCGGTCTTTGAAATGTTAGCCATTCTAACAAGTGTGCAGCGGTATGACTCTGTAGTTTTTTTAATCAAAGTGAAATTCACGTAACAGAAACTTACCCATTGTAAAGCTTAACAATTCAGCAGCGTTTAGCACATTGGCTTCTTAACTACCAGTACGTGCATCTTTTTGTGAGCTGGTATGCGTTTCATAAAAGGTCCTGTTGGGACTTTGGGATTGCATTGCGTGTGTAGGTTAATTGTGGAGGAAAACAAACATTGAGTGGGTGCCAGGTATTGTTCTAGGTGCCGGAGCCTTGGCCTTGAGCAGAACAAAGCCCTCTCACCCATGAGACGGAGGTGGGGTGTGGGGACAGTCACTTCATAAGAGACCAGAACCTCGACGTCACATGATGCTAAGTTCTGGGGACTGAAAGCCGGAATCGGAGGGATCCACCTGGTGGATCGGGAGAAAGAAGGGTCACTGTATTTTTTATCTTAGTCGAAAGAGGCCTCCCGAATAGGCAGACATTTAAATAGAGACCTGGAAGAAGTAAGACGGTGGGTGAGCTGGGGCAGGTATGTATGTGAAGAACATTCTGGTAAGAGAGAACAGCACGTGCAAAGGCCCTGAGGCAGAAGTGTGTTCCAGAAATAGAGAGGAAGTCTGGAGGGAGTGGGTAGCAGCAGTTGTACGATGTGACAGCAGAGATGGCTGGGTCAGGGCACAGAGAGTACATAGTTACGTGGCAGCCTCTGGGAGGTTTTGAGTAGAGGTGGCCATGCCCTGACTCAGGTTTTACAAGGCCTTTCTGCAATAAGAAAATCCTTCTTTAGAGAAGTGATTTATCTAACTGAAAGCTTCTGGCTTAAGTAAGACTTTGTTTTTTTACCAAGTTGGTTTAATAACAGCATTGTGTAGGTACAATTTGTTCTGAAATGACGCAGGTTAGTTTGTATTATTACCAAAGGGGTTCAATTTTCCTCAATTACCAAGTACCTAAGGGGCTGGCCCCATGGCCTGGTGATTAAGTTCTGTGAGCTCTGCTTGGCTGGCCCGGATTCGCGGGTTGGGATCTTGGGCGTGGACCTACACCACTCATCACACGCTGTGGCAGCGTCCCCACATACAAAATAGAGGAAGACTGGCAGAGATATTAGCTCAGCAAAGAAAAAAAAAATAAAGTACTTAAAAAAGTGTCTTTCTGCCCCGAATAGCTAAAGCAATCCTAAGAAAAAAGAACAAAGTAGGAGGCATCACAATCCCTGACTTCAAAACATACTACAAAGCAATAGCAATCAAAACAGCATGGTACTGGTACAAAAACAGACACACAGATCAATGGAACAGAACTGAAAGACCAGAATGAAACCACACATCTACGGACAGCTAATTTTTGACAAAGGAGCTAAGAACATACAATGGAGAAGGGAAAGTCTCTTCAATAAATGATATTGGGAAAACTGGACAGCCACATGCAAAAGAATGAAAGTGGACCATCTGCTATCGCCATTCACAAAAATTAACTCAAAATGGATCAAAGACCTGAAGGTGAGACCTGAAACTATAAAACTCATAGAGAAAATACAGGCAACACACTATTTGACATTGGTCATAAAGGAATCTTTTCGGATGCCATGCCTACCCAGACTAGGGAAACTAAAGAAAAAATAAGCAAGTGGGACTTCATCAGACTAAAGAGTTTCTACAACAGAAATGAAACCAGGATCAAAATGAACAGACAACCCACCAGCTGAGAGAAAATATTTGCAAAACATATATCTGACAAGGGGTTAATCTCCCTAATATATAAAGAACTCACACAACTGAACAACAAAAACACAAACAACCCCATCAAAAAATGGGCAGAGGAAATGAACAGACACTTCTCCAAAGAAGATATACAGATGGCCGATAGGCACATGAAAAGATGTTCAACATCACTAATCATCAGGGAAATGCAAATCAAAACAACACTAAGATACCACCTCACGCCCATTAGAATGGCTATAATCACCAAGACAAAAACAACAAATGTGGGGGATGGGGAGAAATGGGAAACCTCATTCACTGCTGGTGGGAATGCAAACTGGTGCAGCCTCTACGGAAAACGGTATGGAGATTCTTCAAAGAATTAAAAATAGAAATACCCTATGATCCAGCTATCCCACTACTGGGAATCTATCCAACGAACCTGAAATCAACACTCCAAAGAGGCTTATGCACCCTATGTTCATTGCAGCATTATTCACCATAGCCAAGATGTGGAAGCAACCCAAGTGTCCCTTGACTGATGATTGGATAAATAAGATGTGGTGTATACATATATTACAATCGAATACTATTCAGCCATAAAAAAGACAAAATCGTCCCCTTTGCAAAAACACGGATGGACCTAGAGGGCATTATGTTAAGTAAAATAAGCCAGAGAGAGAAAGACAAACACCGTGTGATCTCACTCATGTGGAATATAAACCAACATATGGACAGAGAGAACAGTATTGTGGTTACCAGGGGCAGAGGGTGTGGGGTGGGCACAAGGGGTGAAGGGAGACATGTATATGGTGACTGACAATCAAAAATGTACAACCAAAATTTCACAATGTTATAAACTATTAAGACACCAATAAAAAGGCAGAGCTGTGATTTAACCCCCCCCAAAAAAGGGTCTTTCTGATACTTTCTCCTCTTGTCTTGCCACAGTCTGAAATGTCCACTTTTATGTGGTTCATTGGGTTAAATTATTAGAGTTCTTCATTTATTCAAAACATGTTGGTCATATGTGAATATTCATAGCGGCACAATCGTTAACAGCCAAAAGGTGAAACCAAGCCAAAGGTCCATAAGTGGATGAAGAGATAAACAAAATGTGGTCCATCCATACAAAGGAATATTATTCAGCCATAAAAAGGAATGAAGCTCTGGGGCCGGCCGGTGGCTTAGCGGTTATGCGCAAGGCCCGCTACTGGCGGCCGCCGCATCCTGGGTGCGCAACGACGCACCGCTTGTTCAGCCATGCTGAGGTCAAGGCCCCACATACAGCAACTAGAAGGATGTGCAGCTATGACATACAACTATCTACTGGGGCTTTGGGGAGAAAAAGGAGGAGGATTGGCAATAGATGTTAGCTCACAGCCGGTCTTCCTCAGCAAAAAGAGGAGGATTAGCACGGATGTGAGCTCAGGGCTGACCTTCCTCACAAAAAAAAAAAGGAATGAAGCTCTGACATAGCTGCAGCATGGGTGAGCCTCGAAAACATCGTGCTAAATGAAAGAAGCCAGACGCCAAAGGTCACATAGTGTAAGATTCCATTTACATGAAATATCCAGAACAGGGAAATTCATAGAGATGGAGCGATTAGTGGTCGCTTAGGGCTGGGGGAAATTAACGAGATAGGGATGATGCTACAGAATATGGTTTTTCCGTTTGTGGAGAAGAAAATGCCCTAAAGATTGACTGTAAAAATCTGTGAACATACTAAAAACCATTGAATTGTGCATTTTATGTATTTATTTTTTGTGTGTGAGGAAGATGAGCCCTGAGCTAACATCCATGCTAATCCTCCTCTTTTTACTGAGGAAGACCAGCTCTGAGCTAACATCTATTGCCAATCCTCCTCCTTTTTTTTCCCCCAAAGCCCCAGTAGATAGTTGTATGTCATAGTTGCACATCCTTCTAGTTGCTGTATGTGGGACGCGGCCTCAGCATGGCCAGAGAAGCCGTGTGTTGGTGTGCGCCCGGGATCCGAACCCCGGCCGCCAGTAGCAGAGCGCGCCACTCAATCGCTAAGCCACTGGGCCAGCCAGAATTGTGCATTTTAAGTGGGAGAAGGCTATGTTATGTGTATTCTGGGCTGAACTGTCTCCCCTCTAAATTCATATGTTGCAGCCACCTGGCCGGCCCCTATAATTTTTTTTGTGTGTGTGTGAGGAGGACTAGCACGGAGCTAACATCTGATGCCAATCCTCCCCTTTTTTTCTTTGAGGAAGATTGGCCCTGGGCTAACATTCGTGCCCATCTTCCTCCACTTTATATGGGACGCCGCCACAGCATGGCTTACCAAGCGGTGCGCCAGTGCACGCCGGGGATCCGAACCTGCGAACCCTGGGCCACCGAAGCAGAGCGCGCGCACTTAACTGCTACGCTACCTGGCCGGCCCTATAATTTTATATTCTTAAAGAGAGAATTGCATAAACCTCACGCTCCTCAAAAGGCGGGTTGGTCCCTGGCCTCAGGTGCTTCTCTTCATCAAACGGGAACAAGAATAGTTTCCACTTTAGAAGTTCCGCTGGGATGGGATACCACAGACCAGGCGGCGTATAAACAACAGAAATGGATTTCTCCCGGTTCTGGAGGCTGGAGTCCAAGATGCAGGTGCCTGCAGGTTCAGCATCTGGTGTCTTCTCACTGTGCCCTCGCGTGGTGGCAGGGGGAGGGAGCTCTCTGGGGTCCCTTCTCTAAGGGCGCTGATCCCATTCGTGAAGACTCCGCTCTCATGACCTGATCACCTCCCAGAGGCCCCCCGCCTAACAACGTCACCTTGGGGCACAGGATTTCAACATACGGATTTTGAGGGGCACAAACACTCAGTCTACAGTGGAGTTGTTATGAGGATTAACCCTCATAGTTAACATTTGCAAGCTGTTAGAATAGAGTCCACGACGTGCCTGCCTCCTAAGAATTGCACGGGTTAGGCAGTCATGGTTCCTGTGGCCGAAGAGGGAATCGAGGCGCAGAGAGACCAAGTGACCTGCCTGGGTCACACAGCCTGTGGATAGCAGAAGCAGGCTTTCAGACCATTTTGCCTGGACCCCCAGTGGTGTCTGGACTCTAGCCGATTCACCATATGGTCCTGGGCCAGTCCTTCAGCCTCCTTGAGCCTCAGTTTCTTCATCTGTAAAATGGGGGCGGTGGGCTTGCACTGTGAGGAGAACTATAAGGTGGTGAGGCCAGGCAGGTCCTGCTGTGCAGTTAGAGCTCTGAACGGTCGGTGTGCTGGTCTTCAGATCCACCAGAGTCCAGCACCGGACTGGGGCAAGCTGCCCTGTTCCCCGACACCCCTCACTGCCCCCGGATGTCTGCTGCCTTCTGCCCCTTGCATCTGCTTCAGGCTCCGGGAGAGTAGGAGGCACGGGGGGCCTCCTCCACAAGGAGAGCCCCCTTCTTTCTGCCTCCTCTCCTTTCTTGCTCACCGTGTGCAAGCCTCTCCAGCCCTAGGCCCCAGGGGCTCAGGTAGGGGGCTGCTTGCCTCGGATTTGCTGGCACGGTGTCTCCTTGGGGCTCACCCCAGGCCACCTCTGGGCCAAATGATGTGTTTTCAACTGCACACTGACCCTCAGCCCCGTGAGACTGAGGGGGCTGGTCTGGCTGCGCTGTGCCCACATACAGCGCCTGCCGGGGAGAGGTGCTGGGGACCGAGGGAAGGATGAGCAGCGGGGCCGTCCACCTGAGGGCCCGGCCCTTGCCCGTGTCCTGTCCTGGGGCAGCAGGAATGGGGTGCTGGTGCACCCTGGGGCCGCATGTGGGAAGGAGTACTGGAGGAAGAGGGCTAGTCATGGCTGCTTCTGGGCCCAAGAGCCAGGCCGACTGGGGGTTCACGGGGCTCAGGGCAGACGGGCTGGCCAGCTCCCAGCAAGTGGGCTGACCCTCTGGGGGACCCCATTGGAGGGGTCTGGCGTTCTGAAACACCCCACGCCTGGCCTCCAGCTCCACAGTCTCAGCAGGCGAGTACCCTCAGGGGCAGGTGTATTCCTTAGATCCTTCCACCCTGTTCTTTGGAAACCTGGCCCTAACCACAGTCTGCTTTTTTCCTCCAGCCCGGCTGCCGCAGCCACTGAGAAGAAGGCAGTGACGCCGGCTCCTCCCATCAAGAGGTGGGAGCTATCCCATGACCAGCCTTACCTGTGACTGTGCCCTGGGACACCAGGCCAGGCCCTCAGTGGCGCTTCCCCTCCTTGGATTCCCTTGGGGGAGACTGACCTAATTTATGCCAATTATATGGAGCTGCAGTATGGCTTCCGTTGTTCCTTTTGAAGCGACACCTGCTTGCTTGGACTTTGGGGTGAAGTGGGTGAGAATCTTCTGACTCCAGCAGCGCTCTAGGGGCGGGGGAAGGGTAGTGTTCTGGGGGTCCAGGGTGCCATGCTGCCACTGGGCACAGAGTCAGGTGACATGGTGCGGGGGGGCCCAGACATGTCACTGGCCCTTCTCCGAGGGCCTGGCTCTGTCCCTGAGAGTGGTGGGGTGGCTCCAGGACCCCTGGGTGTTTGTGAGCACCGACTGTGAAGGACGCGGGCCGAACGCAAACTGCTCACTTGGCCTCTGCATCTCAAGAGCTCCCCGGGCCATCACTCGTGTGGACATGGGCCAGTGCCCTCCCACCGCGACGCCCCCCCCACCCCGCCCCGATCCTGGACCCCCGCAGCTCAGCGGGGAAGGCAGGACAGCGAGGCGGCGCCCAGGGAAGGCTCACCTAGGGCGGGTCAGGAAAGGCTCCCTGAGCCAGAGACCTCTGTGCTTGGGCCTGGGGGCGGTGAGGCCCCTGGTCCCTGTGGGGGAATGAGGGGAGGGAAAGCTGAACAGGAAGTAGCCCAAGGCTGGCTGCAGGAGCCACACAGTGACTTCAAGTGGGAGAGTGTCCCTGGCAAGGCTTCCTGGCGGAGGTGGGATTCTGGTCGGGGCCAAGGTGAATCCCACTGAGAAAGAAGGTCAGCAGGGAGAGGGAGGCGGGGCAGGGTTTGCAGAGGTCAAAGGAGGGCAACCCGGAGGGCTTTGCAAAACCCGGGGCAACCAGGCCACTGCAGGTGTCCGAATAAAGTTTCTTGACCCAGACTTGAAATTGGGCGCGGGAGTGGAGGAGGGGAGAGATCTGACGCCTGAGCTCCTCGCGGGTGCCAGGCACCTTCTGAAGCCTTTCTCTGCGTGATCCCGGCTCCTGGAGCAATCCTGCCAGGTCATCGCTGGACGGAAGAACCGAGGCGTGGAAAGACCGAGAACTGCCTCAGGCTCGCTGAGAGCTGGCCCCGAACCCGGGGGGCCCATGAGTCTGCGCTCCACTGCCACAAAGGCACGGCTGCTCCCGCTCTTATCCCGCGCCCCATGCCTCCCTCACCGAGATGGCGAGGCTCGAAGGCGGCCGCTGCCCTGCCCTGCCTCGGGCAGTCGCGTCTGCCATCCTTGCCATCCTCCTCCGCACCTGTGCACCCTCGCGTCTTACCACATTTCCCTGGGAATAGGAGAGAGGCTGATTTAAACAATTATATGTATATATGCTCCAAAAGCAGCTGAAACCTCCAGCGTTTTGAAATAGCATGCCATCAACCTGTAAATGGAACCCCTTCTGGGAAGATCGGGACGCTTTAGTGTGGCATCACGGAAAACCGGGATTGGTGAACACTCCCACGCCTGTCTTAACGCTGGGGGACGGTAACTTGTGTGGGGTCCTGCTGGCAGTTGGACGCGCTGCTTCTCCGGAAGGCAGAGCTGTCGATAAGCTCTTTATTTCCAAGAAGAAAACACTGAGGCCAGACTGGCTGGAAAGTCTGCAGCAGGTTTGTAATGTATGTGCCTACTGGGTGAGCGGGAGAAGAGAAACCCCAAGGGCTGCCTTTGCATATCTTGTTCCCGAAGTAAAAAATGATACCCACCTCCCTATGAGGGGTCTAGAAGGACTAAGTGAGGCAGGGAGCGAGGGCGCGCGCATCCAGGTGGGAGGGATGGCGGACCCAGGATGGAAGCCAGGAACCGGAGGATTCTTTCATTTACTCACCACATCTATTTTTTGTGTGTGTGAGCAAGATCAGCCCTGAGCTAACATCCATGCCAATCCTCCTCCTTTTTTCCCCCTTTTTCTCCTCAAAGCCCCAGTAGATAGTTGTATGTCATAGATGTACATAGTTGCACATCCTTCCAGTTGCTGTATGTGGGATGCCCCCTAAGCATGGCCAGACAAGAGGTGTGTCGGTGCGCGCCGGGATCCGGACCCAGGGCCGCCCGAAGCGGAGCGCGCACTTAACGGCTAAGCCACGGGCCGCCCCTACTCACCAAATCTTTAAGAGCCTACTGGGCGGGCCCGGTGGCTTAGCGGTTAAGTGTGCGCGCTCCGCTGCTGGCGGCGCGGGCCCGGATCCCGGACGCCACCGACGCACCACGTCTCCAGCCATGCTGAGGCTGCATCCCACATACAGCAACTAGAATGAGGTGCAGCTATGACATACAACAATCTACTAGGGCTTTGGGGGGGAAAATAAATAAAATCTTAAAAAGAAAAAAAGAGCCTACTATGTGTCAGGCACTGTTCTTGGCTTTGGAGACACAACGAGGAACACAGCATTCCTGCTCTCCTGGAGCTGACATTCTAGTGGGGAATCAGACACTAAACAAAAATTAGTAAATATATAATCTGTCCAGGGCACAGAAGGAGCAGGAGGAGGGAGGGCTGGGGCACGCCTGAGAGGAGTGGCGCCATATTCAATAGGATAATTAGGCAATGACTTTTGCTGCCGGATGCAAGTGGAAAGTTAAATATTGTGAGAAGCCACACACAAGTTCGTGTACATCCCCACAAGCTTCTAACTTCAAATGGGCCCCAGAGCCTTCGCTATGCCTTGTGGGTGGGGAGAGCGGGGTGAGTGTGAAATCGCTTCGCCCCTCGTATTCGACCCTTTACGGTAGCCCTGGCCGCGGACGCCGCGGGTCCTGGTGCCTGGGCCCCGCCCCCCGGGCTGCGCGTGCGCGTGCGCGGGGATAAGAGCGGGGCCGGCGGCGCGGCGGGGGCGGTGCGCGGAGCGGCTGATGGCGGGGGGTGGGGCGCGGCGAGCAGCGGCTCTGGGCCTGGCGCTGCGGCTGCTGCTCGGCCTCGGGCTGGGCCTGGACGCCGCTCCGGCCGCGACCCGACCCTCGGCCCAGGCCCCAGGTGAGTGAGCTCCGCGCGCCCTCCCCGCGCGCCAGCAGCGCCCGGCCATTGGCTGCGGCGAGTCGCGGACACTCCCCCGCACGTGGCCCGACGGCCCCGCGTGCCGCCCCGACCCGGGACCCTCGGCCCGGGTGGCTCTGCCCGCCTTGCTCCGCCCTGCTCGCCCCGCACAGCCGCTCTGCTTGTCGTGCCCTGTTGTCGCCCCCACGCCGCCCTTCAGCACAGCGTGGCGGGAGGGCGCGCTGCAGGCTCTGGTTGTGCCCCGTCTGATCGTGCATGGCCGGTCACCCGGCGCCGCCCGCAGCAGCGCGCCTTCCAAACCCGCGCGCCCCAGCCCGTGTGGCTGCGTTTCCTGGCGACCACCCCCCGCGCTGCCAATCTCTGCACCTTCCTCCTCTGGCCTTAGAGAACGGCCTTAAAGAACGAGAGGGCTCTCTCCCTCCCTGTGACCCCAGGGCCGCGGACGCGTTGGCCCTAAGTCCCCCTGACCCTCTCTGAGGTTCCCAGAGGCAGCTGGGCGCGTTACAGGGATCTCTCCGTGCGCACTGTGAGCTCGGGTTCAGGCTCACCCCGCTCCTCCGTGGGTTCCTGCCTGCTGTGGTCCCTGCCTGACCCCGAAGCCCTTGCCTTTTCAGGCCGGATGTGCCTGTTTCCTCCAAGGAGGCAGGACTCACGTTAACCAAGTTCCAAACTTTACACGCAAGCAGTCTTCTCTCCTCAGGACACTGAGGTGGGGCCTCCTAGGGTGCCCGTTTTACAGGTGAGGAACCTGAGGCCGGCAGGGGAGTCAGTGGTGCCTCCAACTCCTGTCCGACCCCACAGCCCCATGAGGCCAGGTCTGCTCTGCTCTGCCGCCCGCTTTGCAGAGGGACGCACGCTCCAGCAGCCAGGGAGGGAGGTCAAAGTTTGTCAGTGCAGAGAGCGGCTAGGGCTGGAGAGGAAGCCGTGCCATCGGCCGCCACACCCCCAGGGGCCTGGAGGGAAGGCGGCTCCCGGATTTCCACAGCTCTTCCGGGCTCCCTGAGCTCGGGGACTGTGTGGCCCGCAGGTACAGTTGGGCCTGGAGCCCTGCGGAGGGGCTGGCTGTGCCGAGTGGGGGTTTTGGAGGCTCAGGGCCCTGGGAGTAAAGGTGAAAGGGGCCAGAGGTCCAGGACTGAAGGGAGTGAGGCTAGGCTGCGGCCAAGCCAGATGGTGGCCACCTGCCCTGGTTCACCCAGGAGGAGACCCTCTAGGCCACTCCCTTCCTCTGCCCCTCAGACTCCTGCCTGCTGGCCCAGCTTCCAGGCCCTTCTGTGCTCCGGGGTCCAGGAAGTCTCAGATCTCATCTGGACTCAGCCTGGACCCTTGTGTGACCTGTGTCCGCTTGCTGTCAGGCACGGCCCTGGGCTTGTGGTCACCAGGTCATTGCTCTGACCTCCACTGAGCGCCTAGTCTACGCGGGTACCAGTTTAAGGACCATTGGGTCCATTGTTATAAGTGGGAGGCAGAGCTTCAGGGGTCTCAGAGAAGGGCATGAGACCCCTCCCAGGAAAGAAGCTGAGATCTGAAGGCTGAGGAGGAAATCAGCAGGTGCAGAGTAGGGGGAGGAAAGGGCAGTGTGAGCCAGGGAGCAGCATGGGCCAAGGCCCTGAGGTGGAAACGAGCCAGGCCTCTTGGAGAAGCAGCAAGGAAGCCAGGCCAAGGGCCTGATGAAGAGGAAGAGTGGGGGAGGAGGTGAGGTCCAGGAAGGGCTCAGGGCTGGACCACACAGAGGAGGTAGGGGTTGGTTGTGAGAGGGTCGGGGAACAGTGTACAGTTTTGAGCAGAGGGGAGGCGCGGGTGGGTGACGGAATAGTGCGACTCTGAGAGGTCTCCAGTGTCCGACTGGAGGTGGTGGAGGTGGCACGTTCAGGGTGGGAAAATGATTGGACCTGGGAGGAACTTAGGAGTTGAGTGGACAAGGCTTGGTGACTAAGCAGGTCCTCTTCCCAGGGCCTCAGTTTCCCCTTTGCTAAGCAGGAAGGATATAACAGCCCTGCTGACCCTGCCGCTGGGCCTGATCCAGAGCAGGTTCTGTTTAACCCAGAAGGGTCTTGGAGGGACTTCTGGGGAGGTCATCTGGCCATTTGGAGCCTGGTAAAGGCTGGAGGATCGGCGAGACCTGGGTTGCAACCCGGCCTCTGCCACTGGCTCTGCAGCCTCTGGCCTTCCCTCTCTTCAGTGTCTTTTGTAGAGTGTGGATTGCAGTAGAACCTGCCCCATAGGGCTCGTGGTGAGGCTGTGACGCGCGCAGCTCCAGCCCCACACAGAGTAGGTCCTCAGCAAAGGGTCCCTGGAACTCGCCCTGTCTCCACGTGGTCGAGCCCTGTGACCATTGCTCCTGGGGGAGGGTGCAGACTCGGCCTCACTTGTCCGCGTCTCGCAGGCCCCAGCGCAGGCTCGTGCCCGCCCACCAGCTTCCAGTGCCCCACCAGTGGCTTCTGCGTGCCCCTCGCCTGGCGCTGCGACGGTGACGCGGACTGCGCTGACGGCAGCGACGAGCAGGAGTGCAGTGAGTGGCCGCGTCCCGGGGGCGGGGCTTGCAGGGGTCGGGGCCACAGGGAGGTGGGGTGGCTGCGGAAGGGGTGTGGCTTCAGGCAGCGCCCACTGGGGCGGGGCCTGAGGTTGGGCGGGGCTTGCAAGGAGGGAAGCTGGGATTGAAGCTTGAGGAGCTGTGGGTTTACAGGGAGGCGGAGTTAGTGGGGTCTTGGCAGGAGGGGCTTGCAGGGAGGCCTGTCCTTGGAAGGTGGAGCTAACGGAAGCGGGGCGCAACCTTTAGCGTTGGCGGCACTTATAGGGTCTACTCTTCGTGGAAGGCGGGCCTTGCATGGGGCTGGGCGGTGGGAGAACCCTGGCCCTCTTGAGTGGGCGTTTCGGACCTGACTGACCCTCTGCCCTAGGGATGGAGCCTTGTGCCCAGGATGGGGGGTGCCCACCACCCTCTGGCAGCCCCTGCTCTTGTGACAGCATCGATGACTGCACCAATGGCATCGACCAGAACCTTCAGAACTGCAGCCACCAGCCCTGTCCCGCCGGGGAGCTCCGCTGCCCACTGGGCGGTGCCTGCATCCCACGCACGTGGCTCTGCGATGGCCACCCGGACTGTCCCCACTCTGGCGATGAGCTTGGCTGTGGTGTGTGCCGTGGGACCTTGGCGTGCCTGTGGGGTGGGAAGGGCTGGTTGTTAGACATGGCACCCGGACACCTTTTGGTGTGTGAGCAGCCTGGGGGCGTGGCCGTGGGCATCTGACCGTGCCTGCATCCCCGTGGGGGTGGCGGGAGGTGACTCGGCGTGGCAGTGCTCACCAACCTCAGTCTGGGATGAAGATGAGCCCCAAGGTCCCCCCCGGGTACCTGGAACACCTACTCAACCCCCCACGCCCTGGGTGCCCCCTCCCCAGCTACTGAATGCCTGGACTTATTACAGGAACCGAGACCCTCCAGGAAGGGACTGCCACGTCCATGGGGAGCCCTGTGACCCCGGAGAGTGTCACCTCTCTCAGGAATGCTACAGCTACCTCTGTTGGGGACCTGGACTCGGTCCAGCCTGGAAACCGAAGTGTCTATGGGGCTGTTGCAGCTGCTGGTGAGATGAACGGGCCCTCCCTTGCGTGGGGCTTGGAGCGACTACTCCTGGGAGCAGGGGCTGGGGAGGGGACAGGCTTCAGACCCCCCACCCTGACATGTCAGGAGCTTGGTGGGTGTGGGGGCTCCTGCCACCCCGTCACCTGCTCCCATGTGTCTGTCGCCCACAGTGCTGCTAAGTGCAGGTCTGGCTGCCATTGCCCTGCTGGTGTTGTCCCGGCTCTGTGCCCGGGGGCACCTGGACCCGCTGGGGCTGCTGGTGGCTGTGAAGGAGACCCTGCTGCTGTCAGAGAGGAAGACCTCAGTGCTCTAAGGACAAGCTCTTGTCGTCACGTCACCCGGGCCCTGAGTGTGGCAGCTATGGGGACACGCACACGGCTGCTGGCACACCTGCCTTCAGACATGGGTCCTGGCCACACAGCGCCATGGACCTGAGCTCCTGCAGACGTGGCCCTGGAGGTTGGGGGTGCCCGGATCCTTCCCCTGGATGCAGGGAGCCTTGAATGCGGAACACGCCGCAGCTGGAACTGAGGGGCTGGCCCCAGGCCACTCCCGGGGGTGGCCCTGCTCTTAGAGACTCTTGCTGTGCCCGTCCGAGGGTGGTGATTAAAGTTACTTCACATCCTCTGCCTGCCTGTGGGCCTCTGTCTCCCTCTTCCCTGGGCAGCCTGGGGTCTCTGCTGCCACCCCTCCTCTGTGGTGGAGCGCCAAGCCTGGAGAGCATGTGACTCGGTGACCCAGCCCAGGGTGCCCCCTCGGCCACTCCGCCCCTGGCTTGCTGGGATCCAGAGCAGGGGACGGGGAGGCGGGGTGGTGGGGCTGTCTGAATTGCCTGCAGGCTTCTTGGAAGAGGAGCAGAGCTTGGGCGGTTCCTCCCTGAGTCCTGGGCTGGGGGACCCTGTCCATCACGCCTTCCTCCTTTTGCGATGGAAGTTGGGCATCCCAGGGTTGGTCTCAGCCCCACTCTGTTTTAACATGTAGGTTTATTATTATTCAGCAATGGCGAGGCCCGTAGATCAGGAGATGACTGCCATTGAAAAGACACTTTGTTACTCACAGATCCCAAGAGAAGGGGGCACAGCACACTGGGCAGGGCCACACGGGGAAGCACCAGGGTGGGTCAGGGGGCAGAGGGAGGGGGAACATGGGCAGGAGTCCCTATTGTGGTTTCCAGGGAACGAACAAGCGAGGCAGGGTAAGCAGATTTAGGATTGGCTAGTCGGAACAATTCCAGCGCACTCTGCGGGGCAGGGGCTGGCCCTGGGGTTATCCGGGCAGGGGAGAGTGCCCTGGATTGGTTGGGTTGCATGTAAAGGCACACTCGCTGGTGACTTGCTTGCTTATCTCTAGAACCAGCTAATCCTGGGAGGGATGGTCCACCCTGGTTAGCGAGGCCAGGCTGCCAAGAATACAGAAAGTATAGTTAATACACACCCTAACTGCCAGGTGGTGATGGCAGGGCTCTTCTCTGACCCTCGGTGTCCTCATCTCCAGATGGTGGTTCCAGGGCCCCGGTATCCTGTTTTTGGGGCAGTGACCTCCCTGACAACCTTGGAGGTGGACCGGGTGTCTGCCACCAGCGGGCCCCATGCAGCCCAGTGCCGGGGGAGCATGCAGGGTCGGGGGCTCTGACATCTGTCAGGCAGGGAGCTGGGCCTTGTGAATGAAACGCTTGGAGGAGCAAGTGGGTGAAGCAGGAGGCCTTCCTGGGGGTGGTGGAGTTTGGCTTTGGGACCCCGTCCCCGTGGGGAGGGTGGTTGAGATGAGTTTTGGAGTCTGGGCCTCGGCCAGCGTGTTGGGGGCTGAGTTCTCTGCAGGGTAGGGGGAGTTGAGGTTTGGGAGATGGGCTGCAGCCAGGATGGGGGGCCTCGGCTGACCGTGGAGCAGAGGGCACCCCACCTCCTGGGGTACAAGGCCTTCCCTCTGCTCAGGGGGCCCTGGGCCTCTCAGCTCCCAGCTTGGCCCACCGGGTACACGCTGAGCTGTCCCAAGGCGCCCTCCACAGAAATGGAACCACGGTGGGCTTCGTCCGGTTGGAGGAAGAAGTTGTATCACAGATGGGATTCTCTCTTTAGGATTTTTGTTTTTTCCTTCCTTTGCTCAGGCACGCTCAGCCACAGCAGGCGAGGGGCCCCATCAGGGGTCCCCGAGGCCGGCCACAGGTGTCACACAAGCAGAGGTCTAGGGTCTGGGTCTTTCTGGGATGTCACTGGGTTCTCAGTTGTCAGTGGAGCAAACCACCCCACACGCAGGGGCTCCAAACAACCCCTGATGTGTTCTCTCGCGTGGCTCCGTGTTGACCGGGCTGGCTGGCGGCTCCTGTTCCCCCTGATGGTGGCTGCTGTCCTCTGGGCGCTGGGCTGGCTGGAGACCACCTTATGGAATGTCTCTGTTATGTCCGGTGCTTTGGGGCGGATGGCGGGGCCAGCTGGACCTCTCCCTATCCGCGTGTCCTCTCCACATGACTTCTCCTTCTCCACGTGACGCCTCCGTGTGGGCTCTCCACATGGCCTCTCCGTGTGGCCTCTCCCTCTCCACGAGGCCTCCGGAGCAGGATGGCCGTGTTCCTTTCATGGCGACTCAGGGTTCCCCAAAGTGCAGACCCAGCTGCTGGACCTTCTACAGCTCTGCCTGGAACCGGGCCAGCACCTCGTCCGCCACATTCTGTGGGTTCAGCGGAGCCGCAGGCCAGCCCTGATGTGTGGGGGGCGGAGGTGGGGGCCACAGAAGGGTGATCCCGGTTCCTGGGGCCATCCTTGCAGGCCCGCTGCCACAAAGGGGGCAGAGGGCAGGGGCCGGGGTTGGGGCCGGCCAGCGTGGGCGACCGCGTCCCCTCGAGCCAGCTGAGTGACGGTGGCCCGTGGCGTTGCTCTCTCAGGTGCCCTTTGTCATCTGCGCCCCGGGGCGGTCACCGGTACAGGCGCCGTGAGCACGCTGCGTTGCAGCTCTCTCTGTTCCTTCAAGTGGGGCTCACTGTTCTGCCAGCCGCCCATCCTGTCCCGGACAGCAAGCCCCGCGAGTCACTTCCAAGAAATTCCAGCGAAGGTCCAGGTTTCAAAGGGAGGGGTGTTTGGGGAGCCCACAAGGAGGGAGACGTGGGGGTGGCCACAGGCCCAGCGCCTGGGAAATTCTGATGGGCCGGGGCAGGTGGGGCTGGTGGCCGGAGGGGCTGCGGGGTGGGGGCTGCAGTGGCAGATGGGGAGGGGGTGGAGCAGTGTGCGTTTGTGTATCTTTGTCCAACTGGCCCATTCTTCCTTATTTTTATTGAGGAAAAATTCACGTAATATAACATTAACCATTAACCATTTGAAAGCATACAATTCAGCGGCATTTAGTGCATTCACAATGTTGTGCAACCATTATGATGTTTTCTATCTAGTTCCAAGACATTTTCATCCCCCTAAAAAGAAACTGCATCCCCGTTAGCAGTCACCCCCCACCCTTCTCCCCAGCCCCTGGCAACCACGAATCCACTTTCTGTCTCTACGGATTTGCCTGTTCTGGACGTTTCCTGTCAATGGAATCACTCGCTCTGTGGCCTTTGGTGTCTGGCTTCTCTCACTGAGCATCGTGTGTTCAAGGTTCTTGCCCAAAAGTTTCCTTGTGCCCTTTTTATCCACCCCACCTCCATTACCCAGGCAACTCCCGATTGGTTCTGCATTTCTAGAATCATAGAGTATATATCTTTTTCTGCCTGGCGGTTTTTACTCCCCGGGATTATCTTAAGATCTGTATAGGTTGTTACATGTAGTAAAAGGTAACTCACTTTTATTGCTGAGTCTTTTGTTGTCTGGCTATCCCAGGTTCATTTACCCATTTCATCTGTTGATGGATATTTGGGTTGTTTCCAGTATTTGATTATTACGAATAAGGCTGCTCTGATCATTTATGTGTAAGTCTGTTCACATGGTTTTAATTCTTTTGGGTAAATCCCCAGGAGTGGAATGGTGGCGTCCTATGGTAGGTATATATTTAATTTTAAAGAAATTGCCAAAATGTTTTCCAAAGTGGATGTATTCTTATTTTTTCTGCCCCCGCAGCATATGTATTCTTGTTTCCTCGCATCCTCGGCGTCACCTGCTATGGCCGGTCTTTGAAATGTTAGCCATTCTAACAAGTGTGCAGCGGTATGACTCTGTAGTTTTTTTTAATCAAAGTGAAATTCACGTAACAGAAACTTACCCATTGTAAAGCGAACAATTCAGCAGCGTTTAGCACATTGGCTTCTTAACTACCAGTACGTGCATCTTTTTGTGAGCTGGTGGCGTTTCATAAAAGGTCCTGTTGGGACTTTGGGATTGCATTGCGTGTGTAGGTTAATTGTGGAGGAAAACAAACATTGAGTGGGTGCCAGGTATTGTTCTAGGTGCCGGAGCCTTGGCCTTGAGCAGAACAAAGCCCTCTCACCCATGAGACGGAGGTGGGGTGTGGGGACAGTCACTTCATAAGAGACCAGAACCTCGACGTCACATGATGCTAAGTTCTGGGGACTGAAAGCCGGAATCGGAGGGATCCACCTGGTGGACCGGGAGAAAGAAGGGTCACTGTATTTTTTATCTTAGTCGAAAGAGGCCTCCCGAATAGGCAGACATTTAAATAGAGACCTGGAAGAAGTAAGACGGTGGGTGAGCTGGGGCAGGTATGTATGTGAAGAACATTCTGGTAAGAGAGAACAGCACGTGCAAAGGCCCTGAGGCAGAAGTGTGTTCCAGAAATAGAGAGGAAGTCTGGAGGGAGTGGGTAGCAGCAGTTGTACGATGTGACAGCAGAGATGGCTGGGTCAGGGCACAGAGAGTACATAGTTACGTGGCAGCCTCTGGGAGGTTTTGAGTAGAGGTGGCCATGCCCTGACTCAGGTTTTACAAGGCCTTTCTGCAATAAGAAAATCCTTCTTTAGAGAAGTGATTTATCTAACTGAAAGCTTCTGGCTTAAGTAAGACTTTGTTTTTTTACCAAGTTGGTTTAATAACAGCATTGTGTAGGTACAATTTGTTCTGAAATGACGCAGGTTAGTTTGTATTATTACCAAAGGGGTTCAATTTTCCTCAATTACCAAGTACCTAAGGGGCTGGCCCCATGGCCTGGTGATTAAGTTCTGTGAGCTCTGCTTGGCTGGCCCGGATTCGCGGGTTGGGATCTTGGGCGTGGACCTACACCACTCATCAGCCACGCTGTGGCAGCGTCCCACATACAAAATAGAGGAAGACTGGCAGAGATATTAGCTCAGCAAAGAAAAAAAAAATAAAGTACTTAAAAAAGTGTCTTTCTGCCCCGAATAGCTAAAGCAATCCTAAGAAAAAAGAACAAAGTAGGAGGCATCACAATCCCTGACTTCAAAACATACTACAAAGCAATAGCAATCAAAACAGCATGGTACTGGTACAAAAACAGACACACAGATCAATGGAACAGAACTGAAAGACCAGAATGAAACCACACATCTACGGACAGCTAATTTTTGACAAAGGAGCTAAGAACATACAATGGAGAAGGGAAAGTCTCTTCAATAAATGATATTGGGAAAACTGGACAGCCACATGCAAAAGAATGAAAGTGGACCATCTGCTATCGCCATTCACAAAAATTAACTCAAAATGGATCAAAGACCTGAAGGTGAGACCTGAAACTATAAAACTCATAGAGAAAATACAGGCAACACACTATTTGACATTGGTCATAAAGGAATCTTTTCGGATGCCATGCCTACCCAGACTAGGGAAACTAAAGAAAAAATAAGCAAGTGGGACTTCATCAGACTAAAGAGTTTCTACAACAGAAATGAAACCAGGATCAAAATGAACAGACAACCCACCAGCTGAGAGAAAATATTTGCAAAACATATATCTGACAAGGGGTTAATCTCCCTAATATATAAAGAACTCACACAACTGAACAACAAAAACACAAACAACCCCATCAAAAAATGGGCAGAGGAAATGAACAGACACTTCTCCAAAGAAGATATACAGATGGCCGATAGGCACATGAAAAGATGTTCAACATCACTAATCATCAGGGAAATGCAAATCAAAACAACACTAAGATACCACCTCACGCCCATTAGAATGGCTATAATCACCAAGACAAAAAACAACAAATGTGGGGGGGATGTGGAGAAATGGGAAACCTCATTCACTGCTGGTGGGAATGCAAACTGGTGCAGCCTCTACGGAAAACGGTATGGAGATTCTTCAAAGAATTAAAAATAGAAATACCCTATGATCCAGCTATCCCACTACTGGGAATCTATCCAACGAACCTGAAATCAACACTCCAAAGAGGCTTATGCACCCCTATGTTCATTGCAGCATTATTCACCATAGCCAAGATGTGGAAGCAACCCAAGTGTCCCTTGACTGATGATTGGATAAATAAGATGTGGTGTATACATATATTACAATCGAATACTATTCAGCCATAAAAAAGACAAAATCGTCCCCTTTGCAAAAACACGGATGGACCTAGAGGGCATTATGTTAAGTAAAATAAGCCAGAGAGAGAAAGACAAACACCGTGTGATCTCACTCATGTGGAATATAAACCAACATATGGACAGAGAGAACAGTATTGTGGTTACCAGGGGCAGAGGGTGTGGGGGGTGGGCACAAGGGGTGAAGGGAGACATGTATATGGTGACTGACAATCAAAAATGTACAACCAAAATTTCACAATGTTATAAACTATTAAGACACCAATAAAAAGGCAGAGCTGTGATTTAACCCCCCCCAAAAAAGGGTCTTTCTGATACTTTCTCCTCTTGTCTTGCCACAGTCTGAAATGTCCACTTTTATGTGGTTCATTGGGTTAAATTATTAGAGTTCTTCATTTATTCAAAACATGTTGGTCATATGTGAATATTCATAGCGGCACAATCGTTAACAGCCAAAAGGTGAAACCAAGCCAAAGGTCCATAAGTGGATGAAGAGATAAACAAAATGTGGTCCATCCATACAAAGGAATATTATTCAGCCATAAAAAGGAATGAAGCTCTGGGGCCGGCCGGTGGCTTAGCGGTTAAGTGCGCGCGCTCCGCTACTGGCGGCCCGCGTTCGCATCCTGGGTGCGCAACGACGCACCGCTTGTTCAGCCATGCTGAGGCCGCGTCCCACATACAGCAACTAGAAGGATGTGCAGCTATGACATACAACTATCTACTGGGGCTTTGGGGAGAAAAAGGAGGAGGATTGGCAATAGATGTTAGCTCACAGCCGGTCTTCCTCAGCAAAAAGAGGAGGATTAGCACGGATGTTAGCTCAGGGCTGATCTTCCTCACAAAAAAAAAAAAAGGAATGAAGCTCTGACATAGCTGCAGCATGGGTGAGCCTCGAAAACATCGTGCTAAATGAAAGAAGCCAGACGCCAAAGGTCACATAGTGTAAGATTCCATTTACATGAAATATCCAGAACAGGGAAATTCATAGAGATGGAGCGATTAGTGGTCGCTTAGGGCTGGGGGAAATTAACGAGATAGGGATGATGCTACAGAATATGGGTTTTCTCTTTGTGGTGAAGAAAATGCCCTAAAGATTGACTGTAAAAATCTGTGAACATACTAAAAACCATTGAATTGTGCATTTTATGTATTTATTTTTTGTGTGTGAGGAAGATGAGCCCTGAGCTAACATCCATGCTAATCCTCCTCTTTTTACTGAGGAAGACCAGCTCTGAGCTAACATCTATTGCCAATCCTCCTCCTTTTTTTTCCCCCAAAGCCCCAGTAGATAGTTGTATGTCATAGTTGCACATCCTTCTAGTTGCTGTATGTGGACGCGCCTCAGCATGGCCAGAGAAGCCGTGTGTTGGTGTGCGCCCGGGATCCGAACCCCGGCCGCCAGTAGCAGAGCGCGCCACTCAATCGCTAAGCCACTGGGCCAGCCAGAATTGTGCATTTTAAGTGGGAGAAGGCTATGTTATGTGTATTCTGGGCTGAACTGTCTCCCCTCTAAATTCATATGTTGCAGCCACCTGGCCGGCCCCTATAATTTTTTTTGTGTGTGTGTGAGGAGGACTAGCACGGAGCTAACATCTGATGCCAATCCTCCCCTTTTTTTCTTTGAGGAAGATTGGCCCTGGGCTAACATTCGTGCCCATCTTCCTCCACTTTATATGGGACGCCGCCACAGCATGGCTTACCAAGCGGTGCGCCAGTGCACGCCGGGGATCCGAACCTGCGAACCCTGGGCCACCGAAGCAGAGCGCGCGCACTTAACTGCTACGCTACCTGGCCGGCCCTATAATTTTATATTCTTAAAGAGAGAATTGCATAAACCTCACGCTCCTCAAAAGGCGGGTTGGTCCCTGGCCTCAGGTGCTTCTCTTCATCAAACGGGAACAAGAATAGTTTCCACTTTAGAAGTTCCGCTGGGATGGGATACCACAGACCAGGCGGCGTATAAACAACAGAAATGGATTTCTCCCGGTTCTGGAGGCTGGAGTCCAAGATGCAGGTGCCTGCAGGTTCAGCATCTGGTGTCTTCTCACTGTGCCCTCGCGTGGTGGCAGGGGGAGGGAGCTCTCTGGGGTCCCTTCTCTAAGGGCGCTGATCCCATTCGTGAAGACTCCGCTCTCATGACCTGATCACCTCCCAGAGGCCCCCCGCCTAACAACGTCACCTTGGGGCACAGGATTTCAACATACGGATTTTGAGGGGCACAAACACTCAGTCTACAGTGGAGTTGTTATGAGGATTAACCCTCATAGTTAACATTTGCAAGCTGTTAGAATAGAGTCCACGACGTGCCTGCCTCCTAAGAATTGCACGGGTTAGGCAGTCATGGTTCCTGTGGCCGAAGAGGGAATCGAGGCGCAGAGAGACCAAGTGACCTGCCTGGGTCACACAGCCTGTGGATAGCAGAAGCAGGCTTTCAGACCATTTTGCCTGGACCCCCAGTGGTGTCTGGACTCTAGCCGATTCACCATATGGTCCTGGGCCAGTCCTTCAGCCTCCTTGAGCCTCAGTTTCTTCATCTGTAAAATGGGGCGGTGGGCTTGCACTGTGAGGAGAACTATAAGGTGGTGAGGCCAGGCAGGTCCTGCTGTGCAGTTAGAGCTCTGAACGGTCGGTGTGCTGGTCTTCAGATCCACCAGAGTCCAGCACCGGACTGGGGCAAGCTGCCCTGTTCCCCGACACCCCTCACTGCCCCGGATGTCTGCTGCCTTCTGCCCCTTGCATCTGCTTCAGGCTCCGGGAGAGTAGGAGGCACGGGGGGCCTCCTCCACAAGGAGAGCCCCCTTCTTTCTGCCTCCTCTCCTTTCTTGCTCACCGTGTGCAAGCCTCTCCAGCCCTAGGCCCCAGGGGCTCAGGTAGGGGGCTGCTTGCCTCGGATTTGCTGGCACGGTGTCTCCTTGGGGCTCACCCCAGGCCACCTCTGGGCCAAATGATGTGTTTTCAACTGCACACTGACCCTCAGCCCCGTGAGACTGAGGGGGCTGGTCTGGCTGCGCTGTGCCCACATACAGCGCCTGCCGGGGAGAGGTGCTGGGGACCGAGGAAGGATGAGCAGCGGGGGCCGTCACCTGAGGGCCCGGCCCTTGCCCGTGTCCTGTCCTGGGGCAGCAGGAATGGGGTGCTGGTGCACCCTGGGGCCGCATGTGGGAAGGAGTACTGGAGGGGAAGAGGGCTAGTCATGGCTGCTTCTGGGCCCAAGAGCCAGGCCGACTGGGGGTTCACGGGGCTCAGGGCAGACGGGGCTGGCCAGCTCCCAGCAAGTGGGCTGACCCTCTGGGGACCCCATTGGAGGGGTCTGGCGTTCTGAAACACCCCACGCTCTGGCCTCCAGCTCCACAGTCTCAGCAGGCGAGTACCCCTCAGGGGCAGGTGTATTCCTTAGATCCTTCCACCCTGTTCTTTGGAAACCTGGCCCTAACCACAGTCTGCTTTTTTCCTCCAGCCCGGCTGCCGCAGCCACTGAGAAGAAGGCAGTGGCGCCGGCTCCTCCCATCAAGAGGTGGGAGCTATCCCATGACCAGCCTTACCTGTGACTGTGCCCTGGGACACCAGGCCAGGCCCTCAGTGGCGCTTCCCCTCCTTGGATTCCCTTGGGGGAGACTGACCTAATTTATGCCAATTATATGGAGCTGCAGTATGGCTTCCGTTGTTCCTTTTGAGCGACACCTGCTTGCTTGGACTTTGGGGTGAAGTGGGTGAGAATCTTCTGACTCCAGCAGCGCTCTAGGGGCGGGGGAAGGGTAGTGTTCTGGGGGTCCAGGGTGCCATGCTGCCACTGGGCACAGAGTCAGGTGACATGGTGCGGGGGGGCCCAGACATGTCACTGGCCCTTCTCCGAGGGCCTGGCTCTGTCCCTGAGAGTGGTGGGGTGGCTCCAGGACCCCTGGGTGTTTGTGAGCACCGACTGTGAAGGACGCGGGCCGAACGCAAACTGCTCACTTGGCCTCTGCATCTCAAGAGCTCCCCGGGCCATCACTCGTGTGGACATGGGCCAGTGCCCTCCCACCGCGACGCCCCCCCCACCCCGCCCCGATCCTGGACCCCCGCAGCTCAGCGGGGAAGGCAGGACAGCGAGGCGGCGCCCAGGGAAAGCTCACCTAGGGCGGGTCAGGAAAGGCTCCCTGAGCCAGAGACCTCTGTGCTTGGGCCTGGGGGCGGTGAGGCCCCTGGTCCCTGTGGGGGAATGAGGGGAGGGAAAGCTGAACAGGAAGTAGCCCAAGGCTGGCTGCAGGAGCCACACAGTGACTTCAAGTGGGAGAGTGTCCCTGGCAAGGCTTCCTGGCGGAGGTGGGATTCTGGTCGGGGCCAAGGTGAATCCCACTGAGAAAGAAGGTCAGCAGGGAGAGGGAGGCAGGGCAGGGTTTGCAGAGGTCAAAGGAGGGCAACCCGGAGGGCTTTGCAAAACCCCGGGCAACCAGGCCACTGCAGGTGTCCGAATAAAGTTTCTTGACCCAGACTTGAAATTGGGCGCGGGAGGGGAGGAGGAGAGATCTGACGCCTGAGCTCCTCGCGGGTGCCAGGCACCTTCTGAAGCCTTTCTCTGCGTGATCCCGGCTCCTGGAGCAATCCTGCCAGGTCATCGCTGGACGGAAGAACCGAGGCGTGGAAAGACCGAGAACTGCCTCAGGCTCGCTGAGAGCTGGCCCCGAACCCGGGGGGCCCATGAGTCTGCGCTCCACTGCCACAAAGGCACGGCTGCTCCCGCTCTTATCCCGCGCCCCATGCCTCCCTCACCGAGATGGCGAGGCTCGAAGGCGGCCGCTGCCCTGCCCTGCCTCGGGCAGTCGCGTCTGCCATCCTTGCCATCCTCCTCCGCACCTGTGCACCCTCGCGTCTTACCACATTTCCCCTGGGAATAGGAGAGAGGCTGATTTAAACAATTATATGTATATATGCTCCAAAAGCAGCTGAAACCTCCAGCGTTTTGAAATAGCATGCCATCAACCTGTAAATGGAACCCCTTCTGGGAAGATCGGGACGCTTTAGTGTGGCATCACGGAAAACCGGGATTGGTGAACACTCCCACGCCTGTCTTAACGCTGGGGGACGGTAACTTGTGTGGGGTCCTGCTGGCAGTTGGACGCGCTGCTTCTCCGGAAGGCAGAGCTGTCGATAAGCTCTTTATTTCCAAGAAGAAAACACTGAGGCCAGACTGGCTGGAAAGTCTGCAGCAGGTTTGTAATGTATGTGCCTACTGGGTGAGCGGGAGAAGAGAAACCCCAAGGGCTGCCTTTGCATATCTTGTTCCCGAAGTAAAAAATGATACCCACCTCCCTATGAGGGGTCTAGAAGGACTAAGTGAGGCAGGGAGCGAGGGCGCGCGCATCCAGGTGGGAGGGATGGCGGACCCAGGATGGAAGCCAGGAACCGGAGGATTCTTTCATTTACTCACCACATCTATTTTTTGTGTGTGTGAGCAAGATCAGCCCTGAGCTAACATCCATGCCAATCCTCCTCCTTTTTTCCCCCTTTTTCTCCTCAAAGCCCCAGTAGATAGTTGTATGTCATAGATGTACATAGTTGCACATCCTTCCAGTTGCTGTATGTGGGATGCCCCCTAAGCATGGCCAGACAAGAGGTGTGTCGGTGCGCGCCGGGATCCGGACCCAGGGCCGCCCGAAGCGGAGCGCGCACTTAACGGCTAAGCCACGGGCCGCCCCTACTCACCAAATCTTTAAGAGCCTACTGGGCGGGCCCGGTGGCTTAGCGGTTAAGTGTGCGCGCTCCGCTGCTGGCGGCGCGGGCCCGGATCCCGGACGCCACCGACGCACCACGTCTCCAGCCATGCTGAGGCTGCATCCCACATACAGCCACTAGAATGAGGTGCAGCTATGACATACAACAATCTACTAGGGCTTTGGGGGGGAAAAATAAATAAAATCTTAAAAAGAAAAAAAGAGCCTACTATGTGTCAGGCACTGTTCTTGGCTTTGGAGACACAACGAGGAACACAGCATTCCTGCTCTCCTGGAGCTGACATTCTAGTGGGGAATCAGACACTAAACAAAAATTAGTAAATATATAATCTGTCCAGGGCACAGAAGGAGCAGGAGGAGGGAGGGCTGGGGCACGCCTGAGAGGAGTGGCGCCATATTCAATAGGATAATTAGGCAATGACTTTTGCTGCCGGATGCAAGTGGAAAGTTAAATATTGTGAGAAGCCACACACAAGTTCGTGTACATCCCCACAAGCTTCTAACTTCAAATGGGCCCCAGAGCCTTCGCTATGCCTTGTGGGTGGGGAGAGCGGGGTGAGTGTGAAATCGCTTCGCCCCTCGTATTCGACCCTTTACGGTAGCCCTGGCCGCGGACGCCGCGGGTCCTGGTGCCTGGTCCCCGCCCCCCGGGCTGCGCGTGCGCGTGCGCGGGGATAAGAGCGGGGTCGGCGGCGCGGCGGGGGCGGTGCGCCGAGCGGCTGATGGCGGGGGGCGGGGCGCGGCGAGCAGCGGCTCTGGGCCTGGCGCTGCGGCTGCTGCTCGGCCTCGGGCTGGGCCTGGACGCCGCCCCGGCCGCGACCCGACCCTCGGCCCAGGCCCCAGGTGAGTGAGCTCCGCGCGTCCTCCCCGCGCGCCAGCAGCGCCCGGCCATTGGCTGCGGCGAGTCGCGGACACTCCCCCGCACGTGGCCCGACGGCCCCGCGTGCCGCCCCGACCCGGGACCCTCGGCCCGGGTGGCTCTGCCCGCCTTCCTCCGCCCTGCTCGCCCCGCACAGCCGCTCTGCTTGTCGTGCCCTGTTGTCGCCCCCACGCCGCCCTTCAGCACAGCGTGGCGGGAGGGCGCGCTGCAGGCTCTGGTTGTGCCCCGTCTGATCGTGCATGGCCGGTCACCCGGCGCCGCCCGCAGCAGCGCGCCTTCCAAACCCGCGCGCCCCAGCCCGTGTGGCTGCGTTTCCTGGCGACCACCCCCCGCGCTGCCAATCTCTGCACCTTCCTCCTCTGGCCTTAGAGAACGGCCTTAAAGAACGAGAGGGCTCTCTCCCTCCCTGTGACCCCAGGGCCGCGGACGCGTTGGCCCTAAGTCCCCCTGACCCTCTCTGAGGTTCCCAGAGGCAGCTGGGCGCGTTACAGGGATCTCCCCGTGCGCACTGTGAGCTCGGGTTCAGGCTCACCCCGCTCCTCCGTGGGTTCCTGCCTGCTGTGGTCCCTGCCTGACCCCGAAGCCCTTGCCTTTTCAGGCCGGATGTGCCTGTTTCCTCCAAGGAGGCAGGACTCACGTTAACCAAGTTCCAAACTTTTTACACGCAAGCAGTCTTCTCTCCTCAGGACACTGAGGTGGGGCCTCCTAGGGTGCCCGTTTTACAGGTGAGGAACCTGAGGCCGGCAGGGGAGTCAGTGGTGCCTCCAACTCCTGTCCGACCCCACAGCCCCATGAGGCCAGGTCTGCTCTGCTCTGCCGCCCGCTTTGCAGAGGGACGCACGCTCCAGCAGCCAGGGAGGGAGGTCAAAGTTTGTCAGTGCAGAGAGCGGCTAGGGCTGGAGAGGAAGCCGTGCCATCGGCCGCCACACCCCCAGGGGCCTGGAGGGAAGGCGGCTCCCGGATTTCCACAGCTCTTCCGGGCTCCCTGAGCTCGGGGACTGTGTGGCCCGCAGGTACAGTTGGGCCTGGAGCCCTGCGGAGGGGCTGGCTGTGCCGAGTGGGGGTTTTGGAGGCTCAGGGCCCTGGGAGTAAAGGTGAAAGGGGCCAGAGGTCCAGGACTGAAGGGAGTGAGGCTAGGCTGCGGCCAAGCCAGATGGTGGCCACCTGCCCTGGTTCACCCAGGAGGAGACCCTCTAGGCCACTCCCTTCCTCTGCCCCTCAGACTCCTGCCTGCTGGCCCAGCTTCCAGGCCCTTCTGTGCTCCGGGGTCCAGGAAGTCTCAGATCTCATCTGGACTCAGCCTGGACCCTTGTGTGACCTGTGTCCGCTTGCTGTCAGGCACGGCCCTGGGCTTGTGGTCACCAGGTCATTGCTCTGACCTCCACTGAGCGCCTAGTCTACGCGGGTACCAGTTTAAGGACCATTGGGTCCATTGTTATAAGTGGGAGGCAGAGCTTCAGGGGTCTCAGAGAAGGGCATGAGACCCCTCCCAGGAAAGAAGCTGAGATCTGAAGGCTGAGGAGGAAATCAGCAGGTGCAGAGTAGGGGGAGGAAAGGGCAGTGTGAGCCAGGGAGCAGCATGGGCCAAGGCCCTGAGGTGGAAGCGAGCCAGGCCTCTTGGAGAAGCAGCAAGGAAGCCAGGCCAAGGGCCTGATGAAGAGGAAGAGTGGGGGAGGAGGTGAGGTCCAGGAAGGGCTCAGGGCTGGACCACACAGAGGAGGTAGGGGTTGGTTGTGAGAGGGTCGGGGAACAGTGTACAGTTTTGAGCAGAGGGGAGGCGCGGGTGGGTGACGGAATAGTGCGACTCTGAGAGGTCTCCAGTGTCCGACTGGAGGTGGTGGAGGTGGCACGTTCAGGGTGGGAAAATGATTGGACCTGGGAGGAACTTAGGAGTTGAGTGGACAAGGCTTGGTGACTAAGCAGGTCCTCTTCCCAGGGCCTCAGTTTCCCCTTTGCTAAGCAGGAAGGATATAACAGCCCTGCTGACCCTGCCGCTGGGCCTGATCCAGAGCAGGTTCTGTTTAACCCAGAAGGGTCTTGGAGGGACTTCTGGGGAGGTCATCTGGCCATTTGGAGCCTGGTAAAGGCTGGAGGATCGGCGAGACCTGGGTTGCAACCCGGCCTCTGCCACTGGCTCTGCAGCCTCTGGCCTTCCCTCTCTTCAGTGTCTTTTGTAGAGTGTGGATTGCAGTAGAACCTGCCCCATAGGGCTCGTGGTGAGGCTGTGACGCGCGCAGCTCCAGCCCCACACAGAGTAGGTCCTCAGCAAAGGGTCCCTGGAACCCGCCCTGTCTCCACGTGGTCGAGCCCTGTGACCATTGCTCCTGGGGGAGGGTGCAGACTCGGCCTCACTTGTCCGCGTCTCGCAGGCCCCAGCGCAGGCTCGTGCCCGCCCACCAGCTTCCAGTGCCCCACCAGTGGCTTCTGCGTGCCCCTCGCCTGGCGCTGCGACGGTGACGCGGACTGCGCTGGCGGCAGCGACGAGCAGGAGTGCAGTGAGTGGCCGCGTCCCGGGGGCGGGGCTTGCAGGGGTCGGGGCCACAGGGAGGTGGGGTGGCTGCGGAAGGGGTGTGGCTTCAGGCAGCGCCCACTGGGGCGGGGCCTGAGGTTGGGCGGGGCTTGCAAGGAGGGAAGCTGGGATTGAAGCTTGAGGAGCTGTGGGTTTACAGGGAGGCGGAGTTAGTGGGGTCTTGGCAGGAGGGGCTTGCAGGGAGGCCTGTCCTTGGAAGGTGGAGCTAGCAGGCGGGCGCAACCTTTAGCGTTGGCGGCACTTATAGGGTCTACTCTTCGTGGAAGGCGGGCCTTGCATGGGGCTGGGCGGTGGGAGAACCCTGGCCCTCTTGAGTGGGCGTTTCGGACCTGACTGACCCTCTGCCCTAGGGATGGAGCCTTGTGCCCAGGATGGGGGGTGCCCACCACCCTCTGGCAGCCCCTGCTCTTGTGACAGCATCGATGACTGCACCAATGGCATCGACCAGAACCTTCAGAACTGCAGCCACCAGCCCTGTCCCGCCGGGGAGCTCCGCTGCCCACTGGGCGGTGCCTGCATCCCACGCACGTGGCTCTGCGATGGCCACCCGGACTGTCCCCACTCTGGCGATGAGCTTGGCTGTGGTGTGTGCCGTGGGACCTTGGCGTGCCTGTGGGGTGGGAAGGGCTGGTTGTTAGACATGGCACCCGGACACCTTTTGGTGTGTGAGCAGCCTGGGGGCGTGGCCGTGGGCATCTGACCGTGCCTGCATCCCCGTGGGGGTGGCGGGAGGTGACTCGGCGTGGCAGTGCTCACCAACCTCAGTCTGGGATGAAGATGAGCCCCAAGGTCCCCCCCGGGTACCTGGAACACCTATTCAACCCCCCACGCCCTGGGTGCCCCCTCCCCAGCTACTGAATGCCTGGACTTATTACAGGAACCGAGACCCTCCAGGAAGGGACTGCCACGTCCATGGGGAGCCCTGTGACCCCGGAGAGTGTCACCTCTCTCAGGAATGCTACAGCTACCTCTGTTGGGGACCTGGACTCGGTCCAGCCTGGAAACCGAAGTGTCTATGGGGCTGTTGCAGCTGCTGGTGAGATGAACGGGCCCTCCCTTGCGTGGGGCTTGGAGCGACTACTCCTGGGAGCAGGGGCTGGGGAGGGGACAGGCTTCAGACCCCCCACCCTGACATGTCAGGAGCTTGGTGGGTGTGGGGGCTCCTGCCACCCCGTCACCTGCTCCCATGTGTCTGTCGCCCACAGTGCTGCTAAGTGCAGGTCTGGCTGCCATTGCCCTGCTGGTGTTGTCCCGGCTCTGTGCCCGGGGGCACCTTGACCCGCTGGGGCTGCTGGTGGCTGTGAAGGAGACCCTGCTGCTGTCAGAGAGGAAGACCTCAGTGCTCTAAGGACAAGCTCTTGTCGTCACGTCACCCGGGCCCTGAGTGTGGCAGCTATGGGGACACGCACACGGCTGCTGGCACACCTGCCTTCAGACATGGGTCCTGGCCACACAGCGCCATGGACCTGAGCTCCTGCAGACGTGGCCCTGGAGGTTGGGGTGCCGGATCCTTCCCCTGGATGCAGGGAGCCTTGAATGCGGAACACGCCGCAGCTGGAACTGAGGGGCTGGCCCCAGGCCACTCCCGGGGGTGGCCCTGCTCTTAGAGACTCTTGCTGTGCCCGTCCGAGGGTGGTGATTAAAGTTACTTCACATCCTCTGCCTGCCTGTGGGCCTCTGTCTCCCTCTTCCCTGGGCAGCCTGGGGTCTCTGCTGCCACCCCTCCTCTGTGGTGGAGCGCCAAGCCTGGAGAGCATGTGACTCGGTGACCCAGCCCAGGGTGCCCCCTCGGCCACTCCGCCCCTGGCTTGCTGGGATCCAGAGCAGGGGACGGGGAGGCGGGGTGGTGGGGCTGTCTGAATTGCCTGCAGGCTTCTTGGAAGAGGAGCAGAGCTTGGGCGGTTCCTCCCTGAGTCCTGGGCTGGGGGACCCTGTCCATCACGCCTTCCTCCTTTTGCGATGGAAGTTGGGCATCCCAGGGTTGGTCTCAGCCCCACTCTGTTTTAACATGTAGGTTTATTATTATTCAGCAATGGCGAGGCCCGTAGATCAGGAGATGACTGCCATTGAAAAGACACTTTGTTACTCACAGATCCCAAGAGAAGGGGGCACAGCACACTGGGCAGGGCCACACGGGGAAGCACCAGGGGGGGGCGGGGGCAGAGGGAGGGAACATGGTCAGGAGTCCCTATTGTGGTTTCCAGGGAACGAACAAGCGAGGCAGGGTAAGCAGATTTAGGATTGGCTAGTCGGAACAATTCCAGCGCACTCTGCGGGGCAGGGGCTGGCCCTGGGGTTATCCGGGCAGGGGAGAGTGCCCTGGATTGGTTGGGTTGCATGTAAAGGCACACTCGCTGGTGACTTGCTTGCTTATCTCTAGAACCAGCTAATCCTGGGAGGGATGGTCCACCCTGGTTAGCGAGGCCAGGCTGCCAAGAATACAGAAAGTATAGTTAATACACACCCTAACTGCCAGGTGGTGATGGCAGGGCTCTTCTCTGACCCTCGGTGTCCTCATCTCCAGATGGTGGTCCCAGGGCTCCGGTATCCTGTTTTTGGGGCAGTGACCTCCCTGACAACCTTGGAGGTGGACCGGGTGTCTGCCACCAGCGGGCCCCATGCAGCCCAGTGCCGGGGGAGCATGCAGGGTCGGGGGCTCTGACATCTGTCAGGCAGGGAGCTGGGCCTTGTGAATGAAACGCTTGGAGGAGCAAGTGGGTGAGGCACGAGGCCTTCCTGGGGGTGGTGGAGTTGGGCTTGGGGGCCCCGTCCGGGGGGGGGGGGTGGTTGAGATGAGTTTTGGAGTCTGGGCCTCGGCCAGCGTGTTGGGGGCTGAGTTCTCTGCAGGGTAGGGGGAGTTGAGGTTTGGGAGATGGGCTGCAGCCAGGATGGGGGGCCTCGGCTGACCGTGGAGCAGAGGGCACCCCACCTCCTGGGGTACAAGGCCTTCCCTCTGCTCAGGGGGCCCTGGGCCTCTCAGCTCCCAGCTTGGCCCACCGGGTACACGCTGAGCTGTCCCAAGGCGCCCTCCACAGAAATGGAACCACGGTGGGCTTCGTCCGGTTGGAGGAAGAAGTTGTATCACAGATGGGATTCTCTCTTTAGGATTTTTGTTTTTTCCTTCCTTTGCTCAGGCACGCTCAGCCACAGCAGGCGAGGGCCCCATCAGGGGTCCCGAGGCCGGCCACAGGTGTCACACAAGCAGAGGTCTAGGGTCTGGGTCTTTCTGGGATGTCACTGGGTTCTCAGTTGTCAGTGGAGCAAACCACCCCACACGCAGGGGCTCCAAACAACCCCTGATGTGTTCTCTCGCGTGGCTCCGTGTTGACCGGGCTGGCTGGCGGCTCCTGTTCCCCCTGATGGTGGCTGCTGTCCTCTGGGCGCTGGGCTGGCTGGAGACCACCTTATGGAATGTCTCTGTTATGTCCGGTGCTTTGGGGCGGATGGCGGGGCCAGCTGGACCTCTCCCTATCCGCGTGTCCTCTCCACATGACTTCTCCTTCTCCACGTGACGCCTCCGTGTGGGCTCTCCACATGGCCTCTCCGTGTGGCCTCTCCCTCTCCACGAGGCCTCCGGAGCAGGATGGCCGTGTTCCTTTCATGGCGACTCAGGGTTCCCCAAAGTGCAGACCCAGCTGCTGGACCTTCTACAGCTCTGCCTGGAACCGGGCCAGCACCTCGTCCGCCACATTCTGTGGGTTCAGCGGAGCCGCAGGCCAGCCCTGATGTGTGGGGGGCGGAGGTGGGGGCCACAGAAGGGTGATCCCGGTTCCTGGGGCCATCCTTGCAGGCCCGCTGCCACAAAGGGGGCAGAGGGCAGGGGCCGGGGTTGGGGCCGGCCAGCGTGGGCGACCGCGTCCCCTCGAGCCAGCTGAGTGACGGTGGCCCGTGGCGTTGCTCTCTCAGGTGCCCTTTGTCATCTGCGCCCCGGGGCGGTCACCGGTACAGGCGCCGTGAGCACGCTGCGTTGCAGCTCTCTCTGTTCCTTCAAGTGGGGCTCACTGTTCTGCCAGCCGCCCATCCTGTCCCGGACAGCAAGCCCCGCGAGTCACTTCCAAGAAATTCCAGCGAAGGTCCAGGTTTCAAAGGGAGGGGTGTTTGGGGAGCCCACAAGGAGGGAGACGTGGGGGTGGCCACAGGCCCAGCGCCTGGGAAATTCTGATGGGCCGGGGCAGGTGGGGCTGGTGGCCGGAGGGGCTGCGGGGTGGGGGCTGCAGTGGCAGATGGGGAGGGGGTGGAGCAGTGTGCGTTTGTGTATCTTTGTCCAACTGGCCCATTCTTCCTTATTTTTATTGAGGAAAAATTCACGTAATATAACATTAACCATTAACCATTTGAAAGCATACAATTCAGCGGCATTTAGTGCATTCACAATGTTGTGCAACCATTATGATGTTTTCTATCTAGTTCCAAGACATTTTCATCCCCTAAAAGAAACTGCATCCCGTTAGCAGTCACCCCCCACCCTTCTCCCCAGCCCCTGGCAACCACGAATCCACTTTCTGTCTCTACGGATTTGCCTGTTCTGGACGTTTCCTGTCAATGGAATCACTCGCTCTGTGGCCTTTGGTGTCTGGCTTCTCTCACTGAGCATCGTGTGTTCAAGGTTCTTGCCCAAAAGTTTCCTTGTGCCCTTTTTATCCACCCCACCTCCATTACCCAGGCAACTCCCGATTGGTTCTGCATTTCTAGAATCATAGAGTATATATCTTTTTCTGCCTGGCGGTTTTACTCCCAGGGATTATCTTAAGATCTGTATAGGTTGTTACATGTAGTAAAAGGTAACTCACTTTTATTGCTGAGTCTTTTGTTGTCTGGCTATCCCAGGTTCATTTACCCATTTCATCTGTTGATGGATATTTGGGTTGTTTCCAGTATTTGATTATTACGAATAAGGCTGCTCTGATCATTTATGTGTAAGTCTGTTCACATGGTTTTAATTCTTTTGGGTAAATACCCAGGAGTGGAATGGTGGCGTCCTATGGTAGGTATATATTTAATTTTAAAGAAATTGCCAAAATGTTTTCCAAAGTGGATGTATTCTTATTTTTTCTGCCCCCGCAGCATATGTATTCTTGTTTCCTCGCATCCTCGGCGTCACCTGCTATGGCCGGTCTTTGAAATGTTAGCCATTCTAACAAGTGTGCAGCGGTATGACTCTGTAGTTTTTTTTAATCAAAGTGAAATTCACGTAACAGAAACTTACCCATTGTAAAGCGAACAATTCAGCAGCGTTTAGCACATTGGCTTCTTAACTACCAATGCGTGCATCTTTTTGTGAGCTGGTGGCGTTTCATAAAAGGTCCTGTTGGGACTTTGGGATTGCATTGCGTGTGTAGGTTAATTGTGGAGGAAAACAAACATTGAGTGGGTGCCAGGTATTGTTCTAGGTGCGGGCCTTGGCCTTGAGCAGAACAAAGCCCTCTCACCCATGAGGCGGAGGTGGGGTGTGGGGACAGTCACTTCATAAGAGACCAGAACCTCGGCGTCACATGATGCTAAGTTCTGGGGACTGAAAGCCGGAATCGGAGGGATCCACCTGGTGGACCGGGAGAAAGAAGGGTCACTGTATTTTTATCTTAGTCGAAAGAGGCCTCCCGAATAGGCAGACATTTAAATAGAGACCTGGAAGAAGTAAGGCGGTGGGTGAGCTGGGGCAGGTATGTATGTGAAGAACATTCTGGTAAGAGAGAACAGCACGTGCAAAGGCCCTGAGGCAGAAGTGTGTTCCAGAAATAGAGAGGAAGTCTGGAGGGAGTGGGTAGCAGCAGTTGTGCGATGTGACAGCAGAGATGGCTGGGTCAGGGCACAGAGAGTACATAGTTACGTGGCAGCCTCTGGGAGGTTTTGAGTAGAGGTGGCCATGCCCTGACTCAGGTTTTACAAGGCCTTTCTGCAATAAGAAAATCCTTCTTTAGAAGTGATTTATCTAACTGAAAGCTTCTGGCTTAAGTAAGACTTTGTTTTTACCAAGTTGGTTTAATAACAGCATTGTGTAGGTACAATTTGTTCTGAAATGGCGCAGGTTAGTTTGTATTATTACCAAAGGGGTTCAATTTTCCTCAATTACCAAGTACCTAAGGGGCTGGCCCCATGGCCTGGTGATTAAGTTCTGTGAGCTCTGCTTGGCTGGCCCGGATTCGCGGGTTGGGATCTTGGGCGTGGACCTACACCACTCATCAGCCACGCTGTGGCAGCGTCCCACATACAAAATAGAGGAAGACTGGCAGAGATATTAGCTCAGCAAAGAAAAAAAAAATAAAGTACTTAAAAAAGTGTCTTTCTGCCCGAATAGCTAAAGCAATCCTAAGAAAAAGAACAAAGTAGGAGGCATCACAATCCCTGACTTCAAAACATACTACAAAGCAATAGCAATCAAAACAGCATGGTACTGGTACAAAAACAGACACACAGATCAATGGAACAGAACTGAAAGACCAGAATGAAACCACACATCTACGGACAGCTAATTTTTGACAAAGGAGCTAAGAACATACAATGGAGAAGGGAAAGTCTCTTCAATAAATGATATTGGGAAAACTGGACAGCCACATGCAAAAGAATGAAAGTGGACCATCTGCTATCGCCATTCACAAAAATTAACTCAAAATGGATCAAAGACCTGAAGGTGAGACCTGAAACTATAAAACTCATAGAGAAAATACAGGCAACACACTATTTGACATTGGTCATAAAGGAATCTTTTCGGATGCCATGCCTACCCAGACTAGGGAAACTAAAGAAAAAATAAGCAAGTGGGACTTCACCAGACTAAAGAGGTTCTACAACAGAAATGAAACCAGGATCAAAATGAACAGACAACCCACCAGCTGAGAGAAAATATTTGCAAAACATATATCTGACAAGGGGTTAATCTCCCTAATATATAAAGAACTCACACAACTGAACAACAAAAACACAAACAACCCCATCAAAAAATGGGCAGAGGAAATGAACAGACACTTCTCCAAAGAAGATATACAGATGGCCGATAGGCACATGAAAAGATGGTCAACATCACTAATCATCAGGGAAATGCAAATCAAAACAACACTAAGATACCACCTCACGCCCATTAGAATGGCTATAATCACCAAGACAAAAAACAACAAATGTGGGGGGGATGTGGAGAAATGGGAAACCTCATTCACTGCTGGTGGGAATGCAAACTGGTGCAGCCTCTACGGAAAACGGTATGGAGATTCTTCAAAGAATTAAAAATAGAAATACCCTATGATCCAGCTATCCCACTACTGGGAATCTATCCAACGAACCTGAAATCAACACTCCAAAGAGGCTTATGCACCCCTATGTTCATTGCAGCATTATTCACCATAGCCAAGATGTGGAAGCAACCCAAGTGTCCCTTGACTGATGATTGGATAAATAAGATGTGGTGTATACATATATTACAATCGAATACTATTCAGCCATAAAAAAGACAAAATCGTCCCCTTTGCAAAAACACGGATGGACCTAGAGGGCATTATGTTAAGTAAAATAAGCCAGAGAGAGAAAGACAAACACCGTGTGATCTCACTCATGTGGAATATAAACCAACATATGGACAGAGAGAACAGTATTGTGGTTACCAGGGGCAGAGGGTGTGGGGGGTGGGCACAAGGGGTGAAGGGAGACATGTATATGGTGACTGACAATCAAAAATGTACAACCAAAATTTCACAATGTTATAAACTATTAAGACACCAATAAAAAGGCAGAGCTGTGATTTAACCCCCCCCAAAAAAGGGTCTTTCTGATACTTTCTCCTCTTGTCTTGCCACAGTCTGAAATGTCCACTTTTATGTGGTTCATTGGGTTAAATTATTAGAGTTCTTCATTTATTCAAAACATGTTGGTCATATGTGAATATTCATAGCGGCACAATCGTTAACAGCCAAAAGGTGAAACCAAGCCAAAGGTCCA
Source organism: Ceratotherium simum simum (assembly GCF_057802395.1). Lineage (NCBI taxonomy): Eukaryota > Metazoa > Chordata > Mammalia > Perissodactyla > Rhinocerotidae > Ceratotherium > Ceratotherium simum. The sequence goes on along the minus strand of NC_141938.1, from coordinate 10,839,538 downwards.
TAAGTGGATGAAGAGATAAACAAAATGTGGTCCATCCATACAAAGGAATATTATTCAGCCATAAAAAGGAATGAAGCTCTGGGGCCGGCCGGTGGCTTAGCGGTTAAGTGCGCGCGCTCCGCTACTGGCGGCCCGCGTTCGCATCCTGGGTGCGCAACGACGCACCGCTTGTTCAGCCATGCTGAGGCCGCGTCCCACATACAGCAACTAGAAGGATGTGCAGCTATGACATACAACTATCTACTGGGGCTTTGGGGAGAAAAAGGAGGAGGATTGGCAATAGATGTTAGCTCACAGCCGGTCTTCCTCAGCAAAGAGGAGGATTAGCACGGATGGTAGCTCAGGGCTGATCTTCCTCACAAAAAAAAAAAAAAGGAATGAAGCTCTGACATAGCTGCAGCATGGGTGAGCCTCGAAAACATCGTGCTAAATGAAAGAAGCCAGACGCCAAAGGTCACATAGTGTAAGATTCCATTTACATGAAATATCCAGAACAGGGAAATTCATAGAGATGGAGCGATTAGTGGTCGCTTAGGGCTGGGGGAAATTAACGAGATAGGGATGATGCTACAGAATATGGGTTTTCTCTTTGTGGTGAAGAAAATGCCCTAAAGATTGACTGTAAAAATCTGTGAACATACTAAAAACCATTGAATTGTGCATTTTATGTATTTATTTTTTGTGTGTGAGGAAGATGAGCCCTGAGCTAACATCCATGCTAATCCTCCTCTTTTTACTGAGGAAGACCAGCTCTGAGCTAACATCTATTGCCAATCCTCCTCCTTTTTTTTCCCCCAAAGCCCCAGTAGATAGTTGTATGTCATAGTTGCACATCCTTCTAGTTGCTGTATGTGGGACGCGGCCTCAGCATGGCCAGAGAAGCCGTGTGTTGGTGTGCGCCCGGGATCCGAACCCCGGCCGCCAGTAGCAGAGCGCGCCACTCAATCGCTAAGCCACTGGGCCAGCCAGAATTGTGCATTTTAAGTGGGAGAAGGCTATGTTATGTGTATTCTGGGCTGAACTGTCTCCCCTCTAAATTCATATGTTGCAGCCACCTGGCCGGCCCCTATAATTTTTTTTGTGTGTGTGTGAGGAGGACTAGCACGGAGCTAACATCTGATGCCAATCCTCCCCTTTTTTTCTTTGAGGAAGATTGGCCCTGGGCTAACATTCGTGCCCATCTTCCTCCACTTTATATGGGACGCCGCCACAGCATGGCTTACCAAGCGGTGCGCCAGTGCACGCCGGGGATCCGAACCTGCGAACCCTGGGCCACCGAAGCAGAGCGCGCGCACTTAACTGCTACGCTACCTGGCCGGCCCTATAATTTTATATTCTTAAAGAGAGAATTGCATAAACCTCACGCTCCTCAAAAGGCGGGTTGGTCCCTGGCCTCAGGTGCTTCTCTTCATCAAACGGGAACAAGAATAGTTTCCACTTTAGAAGTTCCGCTGGGATGGGATACCACAGACCAGGCGGCGTATAAACAACAGAAATGGATTTCTCCCGGTTCTGGAGGCTGGAGTCCAAGATGCAGGTGCCTGCAGGTTCAGCATCTGGTGTCTTCTCACTGTGCCCTCGCGTGGTGGCAGGGGGAGGGAGCTCTCTGGGGTCCCTTCTCTAAGGGCGCTGATCCCATTCGTGAAGACTCCGCTCTCATGACCTGATCACCTCCCAGAGGCCCCCCGCCTAACAACGTCACCTTGGGGCACAGGATTTCAACATACGGATTTTGAGGGGCACAAACACTCAGTCTACAGTGGAGTTGTTATGAGGATTAACCCTCATAGTTAACATTTGCAAGCTGTTAGAATAGAGTCCACGACGTGCCTGCCTCCTAAGAATTGCACGGGTTAGGCAGTCATGGTTCCTGTGGCCAAAGAGGGAATCGAGGCGCAGAGAGNAACCATGTGACCGGCCTCGGTNACCCAGCCTGTGGATAGCAGAAGCAGGCTTTCACACCCTTTTGCCTGGACCCCCAGTGGTGTCTGGACCCTACCCGATTCACCATATGGTCCTGGGCCAGTCCTTCANCCTCCTTGAGCCTCAGTTTCTTCATCTGTAAAATGGGGGCGGTGGGCTTGCACTGTGAGGAGAACTATAAGGTGGTGAGGCCAGGCAGGTCCTGCTGTGCAGTTAGAGCTCTGGACAGTCGGGGTGCTGGTCTTCAGATCCACCAGAGTCCAGCACCGGGCTGGGGCAAGCTGCCCTGTTCCCCGACACCCCTCACTGCCCCGGATGTCTGCTGCCTTCTGCCCCTTGCATCTGCTTCAGGCTCCGGGAGAGTAGGAGGCACGGGGGGCCTCCTCCACAAGGAGAGCCCCCTTCTTTCTGCCTCCTCTCCTTTCTTGCTCACCGTGTGCAAGCCTCTCCAGCCCTAGGCCCCAGGGGCTCAGGTAGGGGGCTGCTTGCCTCGGATTTGCTGGCACGGTGTCTCCTTGGGGCTCACCCCAGGCCACCTCTGGGCCAAATGATGTGTTTTCAACTGCACACTGACCCTCAGCCCCGTGAGACTGAGGGGGCTGGTCTGGCTGCGCTGTGCCCACATACAGCGCCTGCCGGGGAGAGGTGCTGGGGACCGAGGGAAGGATGAGCAGCGGGGGCCGTCACCTGAGGGCCCGGCCCTTGCCCGTGTCCTGTCCTGGGGCAGCAGGAATGGGGTGCTGGTGCACCCTGGGGCCGCATGTGGGAAGGAGTACTGGAGGGGAAGAGGGCTAGTCATGGCTGCTTCTGGGCCCAAGAGCCAGGCCGACTGGGGGTTCACGGGGCTCAGGGCAGACGGGGCTGGCCAGCTCCCAGCAAGTGGGCTGACCCTCTGGGGGACCCCATTGGAGGGGTCTGGCGTTCTGAAACACCCCACGCTCTGGCCTCCAGCTCCACAGTCTCAGCAGGCGAGTACCCCTCAGGGGCAGGTGTATTCCTTAGATCCTTCCACCCTGTTCTTTGGAAACCTGGCCCTAACCACAGTCTGCTTTTTTCCTCCAGCCCGGCTGCCGCAGCCACTGAGAAGAAGGCAGTGACGCCGGCTCCTCCCATCAAGAGGTGGGAGCTATCCCATGACCAGCCTTACCTGTGACTGTGCCCTGGGACACCAGGCCAGGCCCTCAGTGGCGCTTCCCCTCCTTGGATTCCCTTGGGGGAGACTGACCTAATTTATGCCAATTATATGGAGCTGCAGTATGGCTTCCGTTGTTCCTTTTGAAGCGACACCTGCTTGCTTGGACTTTGGGGTGAAGTGGGTGAGAATCTTCTGACTCCAGCAGCGCTCTAGGGGCGGGGGAAGGGTAGTGTTCTGGGGGTCCAGGGTGCCATGCTGCCACTGGGCACAGAGTCAGGTGACATGGTGCGGGGGGGCCCAGACATGTCACTGGCCCTTCTCCGAGGGCCTGGCTCTGTCCCTGAGAGTGGTGGGGTGGCTCCAGGACCCCTGGGTGTTTGTGAGCACCGACTGTGAAGGACGCGGGCCGAACGCAAACTGCTCACTTGGCCTCTGCATCTCAAGAGCTCCCCGGGCCATCACTCGTGTGGACATGGGCCAGTGCCCTCCCACCGCGACGCCCCCCCCACCCCGCCCCGATCCTGGACCCCCGCAGCTCAGCGGGGAAGGCAGGACAGCGAGGCGGCGCCCAGGGAAGGCTCACCTAGGGCGGGTCAGGAAAGGCTCCCTGAGCCAGAGACCTCTGTGCTTGGGCCTGGGGGCGGTGAGGCCCCTGGTCCCTGTGGGGGAATGAGGGGAGGGAAAGCTGAACAGGAAGTAGCCCAAGGCTGGCTGCAGGAGCCACACAGTGACTTCAAGTGGGAGAGTGTCCCTGGCAAGGCTTCCTGGCGGAGGTGGGATTCTGGTCGGGGCCAAGGTGAATCCCACTGAGAAAGAAGGTCAGCAGGGAGAGGGAGGCGGGGCAGGGTTTGCAGAGGTCAAAGGAGGGCAACCCGGAGGGCTTTGCAAAACCCGGGGCAACCAGGCCACTGCAGGTGTCCGAATAAAGTTTCTTGACCCAGACTTGAAATTGGGCGCGGGAGTGGAGGAGGGGAGAGATCTGACGCCTGAGCTCCTCGCGGGTGCCAGGCACCTTCTGAAGCCTTTCTCTGCGTGATCCCGGCTCCTGGAGCAATCCTGCCAGGTCATCGCTGGACAGAAGAACCGAGGCGTGGAAAGACCGAGAACTGCCTCAGGCTCGCTGAGAGCTGGCCCCGAACCCGGGGGGCCCATGAGTCTGCGCTCCACTGCCGCAAAGGCACGGCTGCTCCCGCTCTTATCCCGCGCCCCATGCCTCCCTCACCGAGATGGCGAGGCTCGAAGGCGGCCGCTGCCCTGCCCTGCCCCGGGCAGTCGCGTCTGCCATCCTTGCCATCCTCCTCCGCACCTGTGCACCCTCGCGTCTTACCACATTTCCCCTGGGAATAGGAGAGAGGCTGATTTAAACAATTATATGTATATATGCTCCAAAAGCAGCTGAAACCTCCAGCGTTTTGAAATAGCATGCCATCAACCTGTAAATGGAACCCCTTCTGGGAAGATCGGGACGCTTTAGTGTGGCATCACGGAAAACCGGGATTGGTGAACACTCCCACGCCTGTCTTAACGCTGGGGGACGGTAACTTGTGTGGGGTCCTGCTGGCAGTTGGACGCGCTGCTTCTCCGGAAGGCAGAGCTGTCGATAAGCTCTTTATTTCCAAGAAGAAAACACTGAGGCCAGACTGGCTGGAAAGTCTGCAGCAGGTTTGTAATGTATGTGCCTACTGGGTGAGCGGGAGAAGAGAAACCCCAAGGGCTGCCTTTGCATATCTTGTTCCCGAAGTAAAAAATGATACCCACCTCCCTATGAGGGGTCTAGAAGGACTAAGTGAGGCAGGGAGCGAGGGCGCGCGCATCCAGGTGGGAGGGATGGCGGACCCAGGATGGAAGCCAGGAACCGGAGGATTCTTTCATTTACTCACCACATCTATTTTTTGTGTGTGTGAGCAAGATCAGCCCTGAGCTAACATCCATGCCAATCCTCCTCCTTTTTTCCCCCTTTTTCTCCTCAAAGCCCCAGTAGATAGTTGTATGTCATAGATGTACATAGTTGCACATCCTTCCAGTTGCTGTATGTGGGATGCCCCCTAAGCATGGCCAGACAAGAGGTGTGTCGGTGCGCGCCGGGATCTGGAGCCGGGGCCGCCCGAAGCGGAGCGCGCACTTAACGGCTAAGCCACGGGCCGCCCCTACTCACCAAATCTTTAAGAGCCTACTGGGCGGGCCCGGTGGCTTAGCGGTTAAGTGTGCGCGCTCCGCTGCTGGCGGCGCGGGCCCGGATCCCGGACGCCACCGACGCACCACGTCTCCAGCCATGCTGAGGCTGCATCCCACATACAGCCACTAGAATGAGGTGCAGCTATGACATACAACAATCTACTAGGGCTTTGGGGGGGAAAATAAATAAAATCTTAAAAAGAAAAAAAGAGCCTACTATGTGTCAGGCACTGTTCTTGGCTTTGGAGACACAACGAGGAACACAGCATTCCTGCTCTCCTGGAGCTGACATTCTAGTGGGGAATCAGACACTAAACAAAAATTAGTAAATATATAATCTGTCCAGGGCACAGAAGGAGCAGGAGGAGGGAGGGCTGGGGCACGCCTGAGAGGAGTGGCGCCATATTCAATAGGATAATTAGGCAATGACTTTTGCTGCCGGATGCAAGTGGAAAGTTAAATATTGTGAGAAGCCACACACAAGTTCGTGTACATCCCCACAAGCTTCTAACTTCAAATGGGCCCCAGAGCCTTCGCTATGCCTTGTGGGTGGGGAGAGCGGGGTGAGTGTGAAATCGCTTCGCCCCTCGTATTCGACCCTTTACGGTAGCCCTGGCCGCGGACGCCGCGGGTCCTGGTGCCTGGGCCCCGCCCCCCGGGCTGCGCGTGCGCGTGCGCGGGGATAAGAGCGGGGCCGGCGGCGCGGCGGGGGCGGTGCGCCGAGCGGCTGATGGCGGGGGGCGGGGCGCGGCGAGCAGCGGCTCTGGGCCTGGCGCTGCGGCTGCTGCTCGGCCTCGGGCTGGGCCTGGACGCCGCCCCGGCCGCGACCCGACCCTCGGCCCAGGCCCCAGGTGAGTGAGCTCCGCGCGCCCTCCCCGCGCGCCAGCAGCGCCCGGCCATTGGCTGCGGCGAGTCGCGGACACTCCCCCGCACGTGGCCCGACGGCCCCGCGTGCCGCCCCGACCCGGGACCCTCGGCCCGGGTGGCTCTGCCCGCCTTGCTCCGCCCTGCTCGCCCCGCACAGCCGCTCTGCTTGTCGTGCCCTGTTGTCGCCCCCACGCCGCCCTTCAGCCCAGCGTGGCGGGAGGGCGCGCTGCAGGCTCTGGTTGTGCCCCGTCTGATCGTGCATGGCCGGTCACCCGGCGCCGCCCGCAGCAGCGCGCCTTCCAAACCCGCGCGCCCCAGCCCGTGTGGCTGCGTTTCCTGGCGACCACCCCCCGCGCTGCCAATCTCTGCACCTTCCTCCTCTGGCCTTAGAGAACGGCCTTAAAGAACGAGAGGGCTCTCTCCCTCCCTGTGACCCCAGGGCCGCGGACGCGTTGGCCCTAAGTCCCCCTGACCCTCTCTGAGGTTCCCAGAGGCAGCTGGGCGCGTTACAGGGATCTCCCCGTGCGCACTGTGAGCTCGGGTTCAGGCTCACCCCGCTCCTCCGTGGGTTCCTGCCTGCTGTGGTCCCTGCCTGACCCCGAAGCCCTTGCCTTTTCAGGCCGGATGTGCCTGTTTCCTCCAAGGAGGCAGGACTCACGTTAACCAAGTTCCAAACTTTTTACACGCAAGCAGTCTTCTCTCCTCAGGACACTGAGGTGGGGCCTCCTAGGGTGCCCGTTTTACAGGTGAGGAACCTGAGGCCGGCAGGGGAGTCAGTGGTGCCTCCAACTCCTGTCCGACCCCACAGCCCCATGAGGCCAGGTCTGCTCTGCTCTGCCGCCCGCTTTGCAGAGGGACGCACGCTCCAGCAGCCAGGGAGGGAGGTCAAAGTTTGTCAGTGCAGAGAGCGGCTAGGGCTGGGGAGGAAGCCGTGCCAGCGGCCGCCAGACCCCCGGGGGCCTGGAGGGAAGGCGGCTCCAGGATTTCCACAGCTCTTCCGGGCTCCCTGAGCTCGGGGACTGTGTGGCCCGCAGGTACAGTTGGGCCTGGAGCCCTACGGAGGGGCTGGCTGTGCCGAGTGGGGGTTTTGGAGGCTCAGGGCCCTGGGAGTAAAGGTGAAAGGGGCCAGAGGTCCAGGACTGAAGGGAGTGAGGCTAGGCTGGGGCCAAGCCAGATGGTGGCCACCTGCCCTGGTTCACCCAGGAGGAGACCCTCAAGGCCACTCCCTTCCTCTGCCCCTCAGACTCCTGCCTGCTGGCCCAGCTTCCAGGCCCTTCTGTGCTCCGGGGTCCAGGAAGTCTCAGATCTCATCTGGACTCAGCCTGGACCCTTGTGTGACCTGTGTCCGCTTCCTGTCAGGCACGGCCCTGAGCTTGTGGTCACCAGGTCATTGCTCTGACCTCCACTGAGCGCCTAGTCTACGTGGGTACCAGTTTAAGGACCATTGGGTCCATTGTTATAAGCGGGAGGCAGAGCTTCAGGGGTCTCAGAGAAGGGCATGAGACCCCTCCCAGGAAAGAAGCTGAGATCTGAAGGCTGAGGAGGAAATCAGCAGGTGCAGAGTAGGGGGAGGAAAGGGCAGTGTGAGCCAGGGAGCAGCATGGGCCAAGGCCCTGAGGTGGAAACGAGCCAGGCCTCTTGGAGAAGCAGCAAGGAAGCCAGGCCAAGGGCCTGATGAAGAGGAAGAGTGGTGGAGGAGGTGAGGTCCAGGAAGGGCTCAGGGCTGGACCACACAGAGGAGGTAGGGGTTGGTTGTGAGAGGGTCGGGGACCAGGGGACAGTTTTGAGCAGAGGGGAGGCGCAGGTAGGTGACGGAAAGTGCGACTCTGAGAGGTCTCCAGTGTCCGACAGGAGATGGAGTGGGGCCTGGTGGAGGTGGCACGTTCAGGGTGGGAAAATGATTGGATCTGGGAGGAACTTAGGAGTTGAGTCGACAAGGCTTGGTGACTAAGCAGGTCCTCTTCCCAGGGCCTCAGTTTCCCCTTTGCTAAGCAGGAAGGATATAACAGCCCTGCTGACCCTGCCGCTGGGCCTGATCCAGAGTAGGTTCAGAGATGGGCCTCCCTCAGTCTGTTTAACCCAGAAGGGTCTTGTAGGGATTTCTGGGGAGGTCATCTGGCCATTTGGAGCCTGGTAAAAGCTGGAGGATCGGCGAGACCTGGGTTGCAACCCGGCCTCTGCCACTGGCTCTGCAGCCTCTGGCCTTCCCTCTCCTCAGTGTCTTTTGTAGAGTGTGGATCACAGTAGAACCTGCCCCATAGGGCTCGTGGTGAGGCTGTGAGCCGCCCAGCTCCAGCCCCACACAGAGTAGGTCCTCAGCAAAGGGTCCCTGGAACCCGCCCTGTCTCCACGTGGTCGAGCCCTGTGACCATTGCTCCTGGGGGAGGGTGCAGACTCGGCCTCACTTGTCCGCGTCTCGCAGGCCCCAGCGCAGGCTCGTGCCCGCCCACCAGCTTCCAGTGCCCCACCAGTGGCTTCTGCGTGCCCCTCGCCTGGCGCTGCGACGGTGACGCGGACTGCGCTGACGGCAGCGACGAGCAGGAGTGCAGTGAGTGGCCGCGTCCCGGGGGCGGGGCTTGCAGGGGTCGGGGCCACAGGGAGGTGGGGTGGCTGCGGAAGGGGTGTGGCTTCAGGTAGGGCCCACTGGGGCGGGCCTGAGGTTGGGCGGGGCTTGCAAGGAGGGAAGCTGGGATTGAAGCTTGAGGAGCTGTGGGTTTACAGGGAGGCGGAGTAGTGGGGTCTTGGGAGGAGGGGCTTACAGGGAGGCCTGTCCTTGGAAGGTGGGGCTAACGGAAGCGGGGCGGAGCCATTATGGTCGGCGGCACTTATAGGGTCTACTCTTCGTGGAAGGCGGGCCTTGCATGGGGCTGGGCGGTGGGAGAACCCTGGCCCTCTTGAGTGGGCGTATGGGACCTGACTGAACCTCTGCCCTAGGGATCGAGCCATGTGCCCAGGATGGGTGGTGCCCGCCACCGTCTGGCAGCCCCTGCTCTTGTGACAGCATCGATGACTGCGCCAATGGCATCGACCAGAACCTTCAGAACTGCAGCCACCAGCCCTGTCCTGCCGGGGAGCTCCGCTGCCCACTGGGCGGTGCCTGCATCCCACGCACGTGGCTCTGCGATGGCCACCCGGACTGTCCCCACTCTGGCGATGAGCTTGGCTGTGGTGTGTGCCGTGGGACCTTGGCGTGCCTGTGGGGTGGGAAGGGCTGGTTGTTAGACAAGGCCCCCGGACACCTTTGGTGTGTGAGCAGCCTGGGGGCGTGGCCGTGGGCCTCTGGCCGTGCCTACATCCCCGTGGGGTTGGCGGGAGGTGACTCGGCGTGGCAGTGCTCACCAACCTCAGTCTGGGATGAAGATGAGCCCCGAGGTCCCCCCTGGGTACCTGGAACACCTACTCAACCCCCCACGCCCTGGGTGCCCCCTCCCCAGCTACTGAATGCCTGGACTTATTACAGGAACCGAGACCCTCCAGGAAGGGACCGCCACGTCCATGGGGAGCCCTGTGACCCCGGAGAGTGTCACCTCTCTGAGGAATGCCACAGCTACCTCTGTTGGGGACCTGGACTCGGTCCAGCCTGGAAACCGAAGTGTCTATGGGGCTGTTGCAGCTGCTGGTGAGATGAACGGGCCCTCCCTTGCGTGGGGCTTGGAGCGACTACTCCTGGGAGCAGGGGCTCGGGGAGGGAACAGGCTTCAGACCCCCCACCCTGACATGTCAGGAGCTTGGTGGGTGTGGGGGCTCCTGCCACCCCATCACCTGCTCCCATGTGTCTGTTGCCCACAGTGCTGCTAAGTGCAGGTCTGGCTGCCATTGCCCTGCTGGTGTTGTCCCGGCTCTGTGCCCGGGAGGCACCTGGACCCGCTGGGGCTGCTGGTGGCTGTGAAGGAGACCCTGCTGCTGTCAGAGAGGAAGACCTCGCTGCTCTGAAGACGAGCTCTTGCCACCATGTCGCCTGGGCCCCCGAGTGTGGCAGTTATGGGGACACGCATGCTGCTGCTGGCACACCTGTCTTCAGACATGGGTTCTTCTGGCCATACAGCACCATGGACCTGAGCTCCTGCAGACGTGGCCCTGGAGGTTGGAGGTCCCCGGATCCTTCCCCTGGATGCAGGGAGCCTTGAATGCGGAACACGCCGCAGCTGGAACTGAGGGGCTGGCCCCAGGCTACTCCCGGGGGTGGCCCTGCTCTTAGAGACTCTTGCTGTGCCCGTCCGAGGGTGGTGATTAAAGTTACTTCACATCCTCTGCCTGCCTGTGGGCCTCTGTCTCCCTCTTCCCTGGGTAGAGGTGGAGCTCCGCGGTGGAGCGCCAAGCCTGGAGAGCATGGGACTCAGGGACCCAGCCCTGGGTGCCCCCTTGGCCACTCCGCCCCTGGCTTGCTGGGATCCAGAGCAGGGGACGGGGAGGTGGGGTGGTGGGGCTGTCTGAATTGCCTGCAGGCTTCTTGGAAGAGGAGCAGAGCTTGGGCGGTTCCTCCCTGAGTCCTGGGCTGGGGGACCCTGTCCATCACGCCTTCCTCCTTTTGCGATGGAAGTTGGGCATCCCAGGGTTGGTCTCAGCCCCACTCTGTTTTAACATGTAGGTTTATTATTATTCAGCAATGGCGAGGCCCGTAGATCAGGAGATGACTGCCATTGAAAAGACACTTTGTTACTCACAGATCCCAAGAGAAGGGGGCACAGCACACTGGGCAGGGCCACACGGGGAAGCACCAGGGTGGGTCAGGGGGCAGAGGGAGGGGGAACATGGGCAGGAGTCCCTATTATGGTTTCCAGGGAAGGAACAGGCGAGGCAGGGTAAGCAGATTTAGGATTGGCTAGTTGGAACAATTCCAGCGCACTCTGCGGGGCAGGGGCTGGCCCTGGGGTTATCCGGGCAGGGGAGAGTGCCCTGGATTGGTTGGGTTGCATGTAAAGGCACACTCGCTGGTGACTTGCTTGCTTATCTCTAGAACCAGCTAATCCTGGGAGGGATGGTCCCCCCTGGTTAGCGAGGCCAGGCTGCCAAGAATACAGAAAGTATAGTTAATACACACCCTAACTGCCAGGTGGTGATGGCAGGGCTCTTCTCTGACCCTCGGTTTCCTCATCTCCAGATGGGGGGTCCAGGGCCCCGGTAGCCTGTTTTTGGGGCAGTGACCTCCCTGACAACCTTGGAAGTGGACCGGGTGTCTGCCACCAGCGGGCCCCGTGCAGCCCAGTGCCGGGGGAGCATGCAGGGTCGGGGGCTCTGACATCTGTCAGGCAGGGAGCTGGGCCTTGTGAATGAAATGCTTGGAGGAGCAGGTGGGTGAAGCAGGAGGGCTTCCTGGGGGTGGTGGAGTTTGGCTTTGGGACCCTGTCCCCGTGGGGAGGGTGGTTGAGATGAGTTTTGGAGTCTGGGCCTCGGCCAGCGTGTTGGGGGCTGAGTTCTCTGCAGGGTAGGGGGAGTTGAGGTTTGGGAGATGGGCTGCAGCCAGGATAGGGGGCCTCGGCTGACCGTGGAGCAGAGGGCACCCCACCTCCTGGGGTACAAGGCCTTCCCTCTGCTCAGGGGGCGGGGCCCGGGGCCTCTCAGCTCCCAGCTTGGCCCACCGGGTACACGCTGAGCTGTCCCAGGGCGCCCTCCACAGAAATGGAACCACGGTGGGCTTCGTCCGGTTGGAGGAAGAAGTTGTATCACAGATGGGATTCTCTCTTTAGGATTTTTGTTTTTTCCTTCCTTTGCTCAGGCACGCTCAGCCACAGCAGGCGAGGGGCCCCATCAGGGGTCCCCGAGGACGGCCACAGGTGTCACACAAGCAGAGGTCTAGGGTCTGGGTCTTTTCTGGGATGTCACTGGGTTCTCAGTTGTCAGTGGAGCAAACCACCCCACGCGCAGGGGCTCCAAACAACCCCTGATGTGTTCTCTCGCGTGGCTCCGTGTTGACCGGGCCGGCTGGCGGCTCCTGTTCCCCCTGATGGTGGCTGCTGTCCTCTGGGCGCTGGGCTGGCTGGACACCACCTTCTGGAATGTCTCTGTTATGTCCGGTGCTTTGGGGGGGATGGCGGGGCCAGCTGGACCTCTCCCTCTCCGCGTGTCCTCTCCACGTGGCGTCTCCGTCTCCACGTGGCGTCTCCGTGTGGCGTCTCCGCGTGGCCTCTCCCTCTCCACGTGGCGTCTCCGTGTGGGCTCTCCACATGGCCTCTCCGTGTGGCCTTTCCCTCTCCACGAGGCCTCCGGAGCAGGACGGCCGTGTTCCTTTCACGGCGACTCAGGGTTCCCCAAAGTGCAGACCCAGCTGCTGGACCTTCTACAGCTCTGCCTGGAACTGGGCCAGCACCTCATCCGCCACATTCTGTGGGTTCAGCGGAGCCGCAGGCCAGCCCTGATGTGTGGGGGGCGGAGGTGGGGGCCACAGAAGGGTGATCCCGGTTCCTGGGGCCATCCTTGCAGGCCCGCTGCCACAAAGGGGGCAGAGGGCAGGGGCCGGGGTTGGGGCCGGCCAGCGTGGGCGACCGCGTCCCCTCGAGCCAGCTGAGTGACGGTGGCCCGTGGCGTTGCTCTCTCAGGTGCCCTTTGTCATCTGCGCCCCGGGGCGGTCACCGGTACAGGCGCCGTGAGCACGCTGCGTTGCAGCTCTCTCTGTTCCTTCAAGTGGGGCTCACTGTTCTGCCAGCCGCCCATCCTGTCCCGGACAGCAAGCCCCGCGAGTCACTTCCAGGAAATTCCAGCGAAGGTCCAGGTTTCAAAGGGAGGGGTGTTTGGGGAGCCCACAAGGAGGGAGACGTGGGGGTGGCCACAGGCCCAGCGCCTGGGAAATTCTGATGGGCCGGGGCAGGTGGGGCAGGTGGCCGGAGGGGCTGCGGGGTGGGGGCTGCAGTGGCAGATGGGGAGGGGGTGGAGCAGTGTGCGTTTGTGTATCTTTGTCCAACTGGCCCATTCTTCCTTATTTTTATTGAGGAAAATTTCACGTAATATAACATTAACCATTAACCATTTGAAAGCATACAATTCAGCGGCATTTAGTGCATTCACAATGTTGTGCAACCATTATGATGTTTTCTATCTAGTTCCAAGACATTTTCATCCCCCTAAAAAGAAACTGCATCCCGGTTAGCAGTCACCCCCCACCCTTCTCCCCAGCCCCTGGCAACCATGAATTCACTTTCTGTCTCTACGGATTTGCCTGTTCTGGACGTTTCCTGTCAATGGAATCACTCGCTCTGTGGCCCTTGCAGTCTGGCTTCTCTCACTGAGCATCGTGTGTTCAAGGTTCTTGCCCAAATGTTTCCTTGTGCCCTTTTTATCCACCCCACCTCCATTACCCAGGCAACTCCCGATTGGTTCTGCATTTCTAGAATCATAGAGTATGTATCTTTTTCTGCCTGGAGGTTTTTACTTTTGGGGATTATCTTAAGATCTGTATAGGTTGTTACATGTAGTAAAAGGTAACTCACTTTTATTGCTGAGTCTTTTGTTGTCTGGCTATCCCAGGTTCATTTACCCATTTCATCTGTTGATGGATATTTGGGTTGTTTCCAGTTTTTGATTATTACGGATAAGGCTGCTGTGATCGTTTATGTATAAGTTTGTTCACATGGTTTTAATTCTTTTGGGTAAATACCCAGGAGTGGAGTGGTGGCGTCCTATGGTAGATATATATTTAATTTTAAAGAAATTGCCAATGTGTTTTCCAAAGTGGATGTATTCTTATTTTTTCTGCCCCCACAGCGTATGTATTCTTGTTTCCTCACATCCTTGGCGTCACCTGCTGTGGCCAGTCTTTTATTCATTTTATTTATTTATTTATTTTTGTGAGGAAGATCAGCCCTGAGCTAACATCCATGCCTATCCTCCTCTTTTTGCTGAGGAAGACCGGCTCTGAGTTAACATCTATTGCCAATCCTCCTCCTTTTTCTCCCCAAAGCCCCAGGAGATAGTTGTATGTCACAGTTGCACATCCTTCTAGTTGCTGTATGTGGGACGCGGCCTCAGCATGGCAGGAGAAGTGGTGCGTCGGTGCGTGCCCGGGATCCAAACCCCGGTCGCCAGTATCGGAGCGCCTGCACTTAATTGCTAAGCCACGGGGCCAGCCACTGGCCAGTCTTTGAAATGTTAGCCATTCTAACAGGTGTGCAGTGGTATGACACTCTAGTTTTTTTAATCAAAGTGAAATTCATGTAACAGAAACTTACCCATTTTAAAGCGAACAATTCAGTGGCGTTTAGCACATTTGCTTCCTAACTACTCATTTGTGAATCTTTTTGTGAGCTGGTGGCGTTTCATAACAGGTCTGGTTGGGACTTTGGGATTGCATTGCGTGTGTAGGTTAATTTGTGGAGGAAAACAAACATTGAGTGGGTGCCAGGCATTGTTCTAGGTGCCGGAGCCTTGGCCTTGAACAGAACAAAGCCCTCTCACCCATGAGGCGGAGGTGGGGTGTGGAGACATTCACCTCATAAGAGACCAGGACCTCAATGTCACCTGATGCTAAGTTCTGGGGACCGAAAGCTGGAGTTGGTGGGATTGCGTTCTGGATCGGGAGAAAGAAGGGTCACTGTATTTTTTATCTTAGTCGAAAGAGACCTCTCGAATAGGAAGACATTTACTTATTTTTTTTTAAAGATTTTATTTATTTATTGTTTTCCCCCCAAAGCCATAGTAGATAGTTGTATTTCATAGCTGCACATCCTTCTGGTTGCTGTATGTGGGACTCGGCCTCAGCATGGCCGGAGAAGCAGTGCCTCGGTGCGCGCCTGGGGTCCGAACCCGGGCCACCAGCAGTGGAGCGTGCGCACTTAACTGCCAAGCCACGGGGCCGGCCCCTGGAAGACATTTAAATAGAGACTTGGAGGAAGTAAGAGGGTGGGTGAATTGGGGCAGGTAAGTAGATGAAGAACATTCTGGGAAGAGGGAACAGCACGTGCAAAGGCCCTGAGGCAGACGTGTGTTCCAGAAATAGGAAGTCTGGAGGGAGTGGGTGGTGGCAGTTGTAAGATGTGACAGCAGAGATGGCTGGGTCAGGGCACAGAAAGTACATAGTGACGTGGCAGCCTCTGGGAGGTTTTGAGTAGAGGTGGGCATGCCCTGACTCAGGTTTTAATAGGTCTTTCTGTAGTAAGAAAATCCTTTAGAGAAGTGATTTATCTAACTGAAAGCTTCTGGCTTGAGTAAGACTTTGTTTTTTTACCAAATTGGTTTAATAACAGCCGTGTGTAGGTACAGTTTGTTCTGAAACAATGCATGTTAGTTTGTATTATCATGGAACGGGTCCGTTTTTCTCAATTACAAAGTACTTAAGGGGCCCGCCCCATGGCCTGGTGATTAAGTTAGGTGTGCTCTGCTTGGGCGGCCCGGATTCGTGGGTTTGGATCTCGGGTGCAGACCTACACCGCTCATCAGCTGCGCTGTGGCAGCGTCCCACATACAAAATAGAGGAAGACTGGCACAGATGTTAGCTCAGGGGGAATCGTCCTCATCCAAAAAAAAAAAATTATTTAAAAAAGGGTCTTTCTGATACTTTCTCCTATTGTCTTGCCACAATCTGCCATTTCCAATTTTATGTGGTTCTTTGGGTTAACCTATTGGAGTTCTTCATTTATTCAAAACATGTTTGTTGTACATGAATGTTCATAGCAGCACAATCATTAACAGTCAACAGGTGGAACCAAGCCAAAGATCCATCAATGGATGAATAGATAAACCAAATATTGTGTATCTATATAATGGTTTATTATTCAGCCATAAAAAGAAATGAAGCTCTGACATAGCTACAACGTGGGTGAGCCTCATAAACATCGTGCTAAATGAAAGAAGCCAGATGCCAAAGGTCACATGGTATGCGATTCCATTATGTGAAATATCCAGAACAGGTAAATTTGTAGGGATGGAAAGATGAATGGTTGCTTAGGGCTGGGGGATATTAGTGAGATAGGGATGATGCTAGAAGATATGGGGTTTCTCTTTGTGGTGAAGAAAATGCTCTAAAAATGGACTCTAATGATAGTTGCACATATCTGTGAATATACTAAAAACCACTGAATTGTACATTTTAAGTGGGCGAAGGCTACGCTGGGTGTATTCTGGGCTGAACTGTGTCCTGTCCAAATTGATATGTTGAAGCCCTAACCCTTAGGACCTTAGAATGTGACTGTACTTGGAGACAGGGTCTTTAAAGAGATGATTACGTTAAAATGAAGCCATTTGGCTGGCCCTAATCTGATCTGACTGGTGTCCTTATAAACAGGAAATTTGGACACACAAAGTGACACCAGGCTGTGGACACAGAGGGAAGACCATGTGAGGACACAGCGAGAAGCTGGCAGTCTGCAAGACAAGCAGAGAGACCTCAGAAGGAACCAACCCTGCCAACACCTTGATCTCGGCCTCCTAGCCTCCGGAACTGTGAGAAAATAAATTTCTGTTGTTTAAGCCCCCCAGTCTGTGGTATTTTGTTACAGCAGCCTGAGCAGACTGAAGCGTGCATTATATCTCAAAAGCTGTTTTAAAAAGAGATTTGTTGAATGGTACTATGTCTTAGACACTGTTCTGGGTGCTCAGGATACAGCAATAAATAAAATAGACCAAAAAAAAAAAAAAAAAGTGGGCAGAGTGTTTCTGGCTGACAACAGAGTACAGAGGTCCCCGACTTACGATGGTTCGACTTATGATTTTTCTACTTGGTGATGGTGCGAAAGCGATATGCATTCAGTAGAAATCGTACTCCGAATTTTGAGTTTGATCGTTTCCTGGGCTAGCGATACGCGGAAGGATGCTCTCTGGTGTTGCTGGACAGCTCCCAGTCAGCCCCGCGATCACAAGGGTGAACAGCCGACCCACTTCCCCATTCTGTGCCGGGACAACCATTCCGTTCTTCACTTTCAGTACAGTATTCAATCAATTGTGTGAGACAGTCAACACTTTATTATAAAATAGTCTCTGTGTTTGATGATTTTGCCCAGCTGTAGCTCATGTAAGTGTTCTGAGCACGCTGAAGGCAGGCAAGGCTAAGCTATCATGTTCGGGAGATGAGGTGTATTCAATGCATGTTTGACTTAAGATATTTTCAACTTACGATGGGTTTATTGGATGTAACCCTGTTGTACATAGAGGAAGATCTGTATAGGGCGGGAGGGCACAGAGCTGGGAGCCTGGAGACCAGGGAGGAGGTGACCGCGCTGGTCTAGGAGGGCACGATGGGTTGGCCCCAGTGGGGCGTGCAGGTGGCGAGAAGTGGTGGGATTTTGGATCTGTTTCCAAGGAAAAGCTGAGGGAGCGATGGCATTGGCTAGCACATTGCAGGTGGGCGTGAGAAAGAGAGAAGGCACGGAAGGACGGAGCCAACCTCCAGGGGGAGGACGGTGGGGGCGTGGCGTGGGTGGGGGGCCACTAGATCAGCTTTGGACCTGCGACATTTCAGAGACCTGTGAGGCCCCCACGTGGAGACGTGGGGAAGACACTTGACCCTATGGTCTGGGTTGAAGAGAGGAATTTGGGAGCTGTCCCAGGTGGACTGGAGGGGAAGAGAGAGTACAGCCAATGTCTAGAGGTTTCTGGAGTGAGGAAGATTCTGGAAGGAGAAGGAGCAGCCACAGAGGTGGGAGCGAAGCCAGGAGAGTTCAGGAGAACAGAGTGAATCAAAGAAGAGAGCGTCCTCCCTGGGTCACAGACTGTGATGCTTTCTGTGAGACGGGACCTGGAGTGAGACACTGGGATTTAATAACATAGAGGTCATTGGTCTTGATGGCAAAAACAGTTACATGGCTTGAAGAACAGATGGGAGGGAGAAGGTGTGTATGGATGACTCTTTGTTTTGGGCAGAGGGCGCAGAGAAATGGGGCAGGGGCTCGAGGGAGCGGGGCGCTCAGATTATTTTTTTCCTTTTAGATGGAAGATGCCCATGAGAATGGCTATAATTTAAAATAAAAAAATAATGTGTTGGTGAGGATGTGGAGAAATTGGAACCCTTGTGCATTGCTGGTGGGAATGTAAAATGACACAGCCACTGTGGAAAACAATTTGGTGCTTCCTCAAAAGTAAACAGAATTACTAGAATTACCGTATGATGTGGCAATTCCTCTCCTAGGAATATGCCCCCAGAGAATTGAAAACAGATATTCGAACAAATACTTGGACGTGAACGTTCATAGCAGCAGTATTCACAATAGGCTGAAGATGGAAACAACCCAAGTGTCCATCAATGGGGGAATAGATCAACAAAAGGGGTGCCTCCAGGGCCAGCTCCGTGGCTTAGCAGTTAAGTGCGCGCGCTCTGATGCTGGCGGCCCGGGTTCGGATCCCGGGCGTGCCCCAAGGCACCGCTTCTCCGTCCAGCGCGAGGCTGAGTTCCACGTACAGCAACTAGAAGGATGTGAACCTATGACATACAACTATCTGCTGGGGCTTTGGGGGGAAAAAAGTGAATAAATAAAATCTTTAAAAAAAAAAAAAAAAAGGGGTGCCTCCACACAATAGAATATTATCCACTCATAAAAAAGAATGTTCTGGTACACTGTGGATGGACCTTGAAAACATGATGATAAGTGAAAGAAGCCAGGCACAGAAAATCACATAACGTGTGATTCTGTTTATATAAAATGTCCAGAATAGGTAAATCCATAGAGACAGAAAGCAGATTAATGGTCACTAGGGGAGGGGCTGGCCCGGTGGTGTAGTGGTTAAGTGCGCGTGCTCCGCTGCTGGCGACCCGGGTTCAGATCCCGGGCTCGGATACCTGACGCGCACCAATGCGCTGCTTGGCAAGCCATGCTGTGGCGGCGTCCCACATAAAGTGGAGGAAGATGGGCACGGATGTTAGCCCAGGGCCAGTCTTCCTCAGCAAAAAAGAGGAGGATTGGCGTGGATGTTAGCTCAGGGCTAATCTTCCTCAGAAAAAAATAAAAATTAAAAAAAAATAAAGAAAAGCATGCTCAATTGTAAAAAAAAAAAGAAAAGGTCACCAGGGCCTGAGGGGAGCAGGGAATGGGAAGCAACTGCTTAGTGAGTATGGGGTTTTATTTTGGGGTGATGAAAAAAATCCGTAAGACTTTTTTTAGATCAATTTTAGGTTCACAGCAAAATGAAGAGGAAAGTACAGAGATTTCCCATATACCCCGTAACCCTACACATTCGTAGCCTCCCCCACTAGCAACATCCCCCACCAGAGTGGTACCTTTGTTACAACTGATGAACCTACGTTGACATGTCATCATCACCCAGAGTCCATAGTTACATGAGGGTTCACTCTTGGTGTACGTTCTGTGGGTTTGGACAAATGTGTAATGATGTATCCAGCATTATAGTATCAAAAGAGTATTTTTACTGCCCTAAAAATCCTCTGTGCTTCCCTGATTCACCTCTCCCTCTCCCCTAATCCTTGGCAACCACTGATCCTTTTACTGTCTCCATAGTTCTGCCTTTTCCAGAATGTCATAGAGTTGGAATCATCCATTATGTAGCCTTTTCAGATTGGCTTCTTCACTTAGTAAAGTGCATTTAAGATTCCTCCATGTCCTTTCATGGCTTTATAGCTCACTTATTTTTAGCACTGAATAATATTCCATTGTCTGGGTGTCCCACAGTTTATTTATCCATTTACATCCTGCAGGACATTTTTTTGGTTCCAAATTTTGGCAGTTATGAATAAGGCTGCTATAAACATCCATGTGCAGATGTGCAGGTTTTGTCTGGACATAACTTCCAACTCACTTGGGTAAATACCAAGGAGCGTGATTGCTGGATCATATGGTAAGAGTGTGTTTAGTTTTGTAAGAATCTGCCAAACTGTCTTCCAAAGTGGCTGGACCATTTTGCCTTCCCACCAGCGGTGAATGAGGATGTGATGCTCCACATCCTCACCAGCGTTTGGGGTTGTCAGTGTGTTCTGGATTTTGGTCATTCTCCTAAGTGTGTAGTGGAATCTCATTGTTTTAACTCGCAATTCCCTGATAACGTATGATGTGCGGCATCTTTCCGTACGCTCATTCGCCATATGAATATGTTTCGGAATTAGCTGGTGGTTATACAGTGTTGGCCTAAATAAATAAAACAGCAGTTATTTTACCAGCGAAATGAGTTTATTCGGGAACAGCAAAGAATTGCAATTTGGGACAAACAACCTATAGCAAAAACCACAGGCAAGTCCCCCAGTCAAAGGAGAGGAACGTTATTTTATAGGGAAAAAGGAGAAAATTGGGAGGAGTTGTTTTGAACAAAAGTCCATTGGAGAAAAGCACACGTTCAGGGTGGGGATGGTTTCTCATTGGCTGAGTTGCTGGGGTAGTCGATTTCTGTTTGGGATGCAACGCACATTTCTTCTTGTTGGGGTCTGTAATTGACAATCTTTCCTGTAATTGACCTGAGCGGTGCTGCGCGAGAGCTCCCCCTTCTGGCCTCCTGACTTCATTTTAAATGAGCTTTCCCTTTATTAATTTTTTTTCTTTCTTTCTTTCTTTTTTTTTTTTGTGAGGGAGATCAGCCCTGAGCTAACATCTGCCAATCCTCCTCTTTTTGCTGAAGAAGACTGGCCCTGGGCTAACATTCATGCCCATCTTCCTCTACTTTATATGGGACGCCGCCACAGCATGGCTTGACAAGCTGTGCCTTGGTGCGCGCCTGGGATCCGAACCGGCGAACCCCGGGTGGTTGCAGCAGAGTGTGCGCACTTAACCGCTTGTGCCACCGGGCTGGCCCTCCCTTTATTAATTTTCACAACAGCCTTGTGAATGTACCAAATGCCACTACGGTTTAGTTTTAAACAGTTAATTTTATGTTATGTGGATTTCACCCAATAATAAAACCAAACCAAAAAGAAGTGGAAGATGAATCCGCATATTCGTGCGCTGATGACCTAGTACGGAGGGAGAATTGTTGTTGTGGCTGCTTGCATCGATGGGTTTGCCTGGGTTCCGGCGCAAATTGTTATCTCAAAGCGGCAGGAGGGAAGGCTGGGGTAGCGTGTGGGTCTAGGTGCGTGTCGGCAGGTTGGTGGGGGATGGCGGCTATGGAAGTTTTTTTCTGCTGGTTTCTATTTTCTCAGGTATGAGAAATTTTCTGCCACAAGGGTTGGTAAACAGGAATGATGTGGGCATAAGGAGGAAATCGCAGCGGCTTCTGTACATGTCTTTCCAGCTCCTGAAAGAACGCAGCAAGGCAGCAAACCGCCCCTAGGGGGCGCTCTCTCCCTGCGCCTGCCGCCCAGGCTTCATCCAGCCATGCTTTGCGTTTTGTTTTTTTTAAATAATTTTATTTATTTATTTTCCCCCCAAAGCCCCAGTAGATAGTTGTATGTCATAGCTGCACATCCTTCTAGTTGCTGTATGTGGGACGCGGCCTCAGCATGGCCGGAGAAGCGGTGCGTCGGTGTGCACCCGGGATCCGAACCCCGGGCCGCCAGCAGCGGAGCGCGCGCACTTAACCGCTACATGCTTTCTGTTTTGACCACGTGCTGATTGTGGCTTATTTTGCACTTCCTCCCCGCTATTTATGCATTTGCTTTTGCCTCCACCCTTCCTCACTCTCTTCTCCATCAAGTAACATTCACCTTTGTGGGGGGGGGTTATTGTAAAATATTATAACGTGAACTTGACCATTTTAACCATTTTGAAGCGCACAATTCAGTGGCATTAAGTACATTCCCCACCATCCGTCTCCAGAACTTTTTTCGTCTTGCAAAACAGAAACTCTGTCTCCGTTAAACACCAACTCCCCCTCTCCCTCCCCCAGCCCCTGGCTCCCACCATCCTACTTCAGGTCTCTATGAATTTGACTCCCCCAGGGACCTCACAGAGGTGGAATCATACAGTATTTGTCTTTCTGTGATGGGCTCATTTCACTTACATAATGTCCTCAAGGTGCATCCATGTTGTAGCAGGTGTCAGAATTTCTGTGTTTTTTTTTTGTTTATTCAATGAGGAAGATTAGCCCCGGGCTAACATCTGTTGCCAATCCTCCTCTTTTTGCTGAGGAAGATTGGCCCTGTGCTAACATCCGTGCCCACTTCCTCTACTTTATATATGGGACGCCTACAACAGCATGGTTTGATAAGCGGTGCACAGGTCCACGCCCAGGATCCAAACCTGCAAACCCAACCACTATGCCACCGGGCCGGCCCCGGTATGTTTTTTAAAGATGAATTCCTATATTTATTTCTTTACACTTATTAGAAATGTAACAAGTCTTTTAAACTGTGCTAGTATTTTTCTTAAGCTCGTTTCTGCTTTTGTTGATGATCTGCTTACAGGGTTGTAAGGATGTTGGGTGGCTTGCTTGACAGAGATCAATTACACTGACTTTCTGAGGATGACTCATCTGTGCTTTTCTGGCCAAATTGTACTTGGTCATGACGTAATCGTTCCCCCGTGCTGCAAGATTGGGGTAGCAGCATTTCATTTAGAATTTCTGCTTCTATGGACATTATTGATAATTGGTCTGAATTTTTCTATCCTGTTCTAGTCTTATCTATTTTTGTTTTTATTGAGGTGAAATTCACATAACAAAATTAACCATTTGAAAGCGAACAAGGGCCGGCCCCGTGGCTTAGCGGTTAAGTGCGCGCACTTCGCTACTGGCGGCCCGGGTTCGGATCCTGGGCGCACACCGATGCACCGCTTCTCCGGCCGTGCTGAGGCCGCGTCCCACATACAGCAACTACAAGGATGTACAACTGTGACATACAACTATCTACTGGGGCTTTGGGGAAAAAAAAAAAAGGAGGAGGATTGGCAATAGATGTTAGCTCAGAGCCGGTCTTCCTCAGCAAAAAGAGGAGGATTAGCATGGATGTTAGCTCAGGGCTGATCTTTCTCACAAAAACAAAGAAACAAACAAACAAAAAACAACAAAAAAAAGAAAACGAGCTATTCAGTTGGCATTTAATGCACTCACTTCTGTCTAGTTCCAGAACATTTCCATCACCCCAAAGGAGACCCCAGACCCATTAAGCAGTTGCTCCCAGTCCCTAGGCCCCCCTCACCCCCGGGAACCACCAATCTGCTTTCTGTCTCTGTGGATTTACCCATTCTGGACATTTCACATAAACAGAATCATACAATATGTCGCCTTCTGTGTCTGGCTTTTTTCGTTCAGCGTCATGTTTTCGAGGTCCATCCGTGCTGTAGGCATCTCTGGTTTAGGTTTGTAGGTTATATATTATCATCCTAAAAGAAGTTGGGTGGTGTCCTCTCATCTCCTTGTTTTCTGTTCCTGGTATCAACCTGAATAAGATGGGAATTACCTGCTACTTGAAATGCTAATAAAACTTGACTGTAAAATTCCCTACGTTTTGTCCTGTAAGGAGAGGTAATTTTTTCCCCCTGTTATTTCCATCTCATTAACATTTATGGATCTAGTCAAGTTTTCTGATTTTTCTTGGTACAATTTTTGCATTTTATGTTGTCCCATAAATGTATTCATTTCATCTTGATTTTCAAATTTATTGGCATATAGTTTTTTTTTTTTTTTTACCACCTTCACCCATTTCGCACACCTCCCCACCCCGGCCTCTGGTAACCCAATCTGTTCTCTGTATCTATGCGTTCGTTTTTGTTTGTTTGTTTGCTTGTTTTTAGATTTCACATATAAGTGAGATCATACAGTATTTGTCTTTCTCTGTCTGACTTATCTCACTGAGCATAATGCCCTCCGTGTTGTCACACATGGCACTATTTCCTTCCTTTTTCTGGCTGAGTAGTATTCCATTGTATATATATATACCACATCTTCTTTATCCTTTCATCCACTGATGGAGACTTAGATTGCTTCCATGTCTTGGCTATTGTAAATAATGCTGCAATGAACATGGGGGTGCAGATATCTTTTCAAGATAGTGATTTGGTGTTCTTCAGATAAATACCCAGAGGTAGAATTGCTGGATTGTATGGTAGTTCTATTTTTAATTTCTTGAGGAACCTCCTTACTGTTTTCCACAGTGGCTGCCCCAGTTTGCATTCCCACCCTCAGTGCACAAGGGTTCCCTTTTATTCACATCCTCTCCAACACTTGTTATCTCTTGTCTTCTTAACATATGGTTCTCAACCTTCTCATATATAGTTTTAAATTCTCCTTGTTTCCCTCTTGCTCCTTCTCTCCAGGTGTTTATCTTATTAATTTTCCCAAAGAGCCAGAGTTTGGTGTTATCCTTGCCATTTCTGTTCCTTTGCCCTGTGTTGATTTGTTTTAATCTGTGTTGTTTCCTTCTTTTCTTGTGTCGTTGGGTTTTCTCTATTGTGCCTTTCCTAGTCTAGTGCCAGGTCACCTCTCTGACTGAGCTCAGCCTCCCTCCGTGGGAGTGGCTGGCTGGGAGCCTGTCGTCCGGCTGGGAGGTCCTGGCCAGGCCGATGGACTCTCAGTCCTGGATTGTGAATCTAGGATCTGCCTCAGTGAGGCCAGGCTTTGCAGGGCCAGGTGATGGAGAGGGGCTGGGGGCTCGAAGGCACAGGCAAAGGGTGTTGCATCTCCTGGGGGATGAAGCCAGTTGAAGAGGAGATGGGGGCAATCTGAGAAGGCTTCCTGGAGGAGTAGCCTTGCCTGGGTTGAGAGGTGAGGTAGGAGTAGGCTTTGAATGGTAAGCTTTCAGCACCTTGGAGAGGGCTGATGGGCCCTCCGTAGAGGCACCTATAAAGAATGCACGAAAACCTTCTATATAGAATAAAACATAACCCCTATAGAGAAAGCACACAAACACACTCGTGATAATATGTGTGGGCCCACAGGACACAGAGGACAACATGCCTAACTCACATGAAGACACACTGGGGAACATGGGCACGTACAGGCTGTAAGGAATGTGGACCTCAGTGAACACCAGACCATACCTGACCTGAAAACTGATCCTCAAATACGTGTATATGAATGATCATAGCAGCACTACTCACGACAGCCAAAAGATGGAACAACCCGGGTGTCCATCCACAGGTGAACGGATAAACAAGATGTGACACAGCTATACGATGGAATAGTATTCAGCCATCAAAAGGAGTGAAGGATACATTACAGCATAATGAACCTTGACAATATGATGCTCCATGAAAGAAGCCAGACACGATAGGTCACATTGTATGATTCCATTTGCATGAAATATCCAGAATAGGTAAATCCACAGAGACAGAAAGCAAATTGGTGGTTGCCATGGGCTGGGGGAGGGGGGAGGGGGAAGTGACTGCTCATGGGTATGGTGTTTCCTTTTGGGGGGATGAAAATGTTCTGGAACTAGATAGAGGTGGTGGTTACACGACATTGTGAATGTCCAAAATGCCACAGAAT
The DNA here is from genome assembly GCF_057802395.1 of Ceratotherium simum simum. NCBI lineage: Eukaryota > Metazoa > Chordata > Mammalia > Perissodactyla > Rhinocerotidae > Ceratotherium > Ceratotherium simum. Next base: position 10,814,211 of record NC_141938.1, on the reverse strand, counting down.
CGTTGACTTTAACATGACTCATTTTGTGGTTTGTGAATTTCACCTCAATAAAAAAACGTGTAATAAAAAAAATTTCTTCCATCATTTCCATAGGTTTGGTGTGTGAAAGGAGAATCTAGCATGTTCTAGTCTGCCCTCTGCAATCTACACGCTCTCTTGTGTGTAGCTCTTGAAACCTTTTCGTTATGAAGCACAGCAGATATAAAAACATACGAAAAACAAACGTATCACGAATCATTGCAAAGTAAACACCTCCTGGCACCCACTCTGTAGCGACAAAGCTCCTTCTCACATTTTGTTTCATTCTGTGAGTTTTGGCAAATATGAAAAACAGAGAAATATCAGTAGGAAAAAGAAAGTAACAATCCCCGATAGTTCTCCCATCCCAATTACCGTTAATATTTTGATACTTTCGCTTCCGCTATTTTGTTTCTATTCTTGAAAAATATACAAATAATTTAGAAACAAATGCATCTTTAAAAAGTAGCAAGTTCTCATAAAATGAAAGTGCTTTCTGGCCTCCATCCTTCTTCTCAGCCCCCTACTGTGTAGCCTTTAGTCCACATTAAATACTTTTACATATAGATAGAAAATGCAAAATATGGTTTTGTGTGTATTTTATTTTTATGTAGATATCAAGGTTCTATATGTATTTTTGCAACTTGCTTTCTTTTACTCAACTATATGTTTTGGTGTCAATTCATGTTGATAATATGGATGTAATTCATGCACATTTTATTAATATATTTCCATATTATTTGCCTTTGGGTGGTTTTCCCTCTTTTCCTACCACAAGCACACCCCTACATCCTCAGGCCCTCCTGGTGGGTCTGAGATATTGGCTTGTGGGGTCAGCATGGTTTCGCTTTTTTTTAGTTAGCCCTTAGTTATCTTCTAAAGCGACTTGTGTCAATTTCCACTCCACTCCCCCCCCCCCACCCAGGAGAATACCGTTTCCCCCACAATCTCATTAACATTGGATATTATCAAACAAAAAAAATTTTTTTTCCAATCTCATGGTTGGAAAATAAGTCTCATGGCTATTTCAATAGGCATTTTCCTGGTCACTAGTGAGGCTTATGTCTTTTTATATTTTTTTAATCAACTTTATTTTCTAGAGCAGTTTTTAGGTTCATAGGAAAATTGAGCAGAAAAGACAGTTTCATGTAGGCCCCCTGCCCACACACAGGTGCAGCCTCCTCCACTATCGACATGGCACCAGAGTGGTGCCTTTGTTACAACTGATGAACCTACATTGACATGTCATTATCACCCAGAGTCCATAGTTGACATGAGGGGTCACTCTTGGTGTTGTCCTTTCTATGGGTTTGGACAAGTGTGTAATGACATGGATCCACCATCATAGTATCATACAGAGTGGTTTCACTGTACTAAAAATCCTCTGTGCTCCACCTGTTCATCCCTCCTTCCCCCTTCCAACCCTTGGGGATCGCTGATCTTTTTACTGTCTCCATAGTTTTGCCTTTTCCAGAATGTCATAGAGTTGGAATCATACAGTATGTAGCCTTTTCAGACTGGCTTCTTTCACTTAGTGATATGAATTTAAGGTTCCTCCATGTCTTTTCATGGCTTTATAGCTCATTTCTTTTTGCACTGAATAATATTCCCTTGTCTGGATGTCCCACAGTTTATTTATCCATTCACCTCCTGAAGGACGTTTTGTTTGCTTTTAAATTTTGGCAATTATGACTAAAGCTGCTATAAACATCCGTGTGCAGGCTTTGTGTGGACATAACTTCCAACTCACTTGGGTAAATACCAAGGAGCACAATTGCCGGGTCGTATGGTAAGAGTATGCTTCGTTTTGTAAGAAACCACCCAACTACCTTCCAAAGTGGCTGGACCATTTAGCATTCCCACCAACAGTGAATGAGAGTTTCTGTCGCTCCACAGCCTCACCAGCATGGGTGTTGTCAGTGTTCTGGAATTTGGGCCATTCTAATAGGTTTGTGGTGGTATTTCCTTGTTGTTTTAATTTGCATTTATTTCCCTGATGGCATATGACGTGTAATGACATGTATGTTTTCATATGCTTATTTGCCATCTGTATATTTTCTTTGGTGAGGTGTTAAGATCTTTGGCCCATTTTCTAATCGGGTTGTTTGTTTTCTTGTTGTTGAGTCTTAAGAGATTTTTTGTATCTGTTAGATAACAGTCCTTTATCAGATGTCTTTTGCAAATTTTTCTCCTAGTCTGTCTGTCTTCTCATTGTCTTGATAGTGTCTCTCATGGAGCAGACATTTTTAATTTCAATGAAGTCTAGCTTATCAATTCTCTCTTTCTCTGATTGTGCCTTTGGGCTTATATCTAGTCATCACCAAACCCAAAGTCACCTAGATTTTCTCCTGGTACCTTCTAGGAGCTTTATAGTTTTGCATTTTACATTTAGGTCTGTGATCCATTTTCCGTTAATTTTTGAAGGGTGTAAGGTCTGTGTCTAGATTCATTTCTTTGCATGTAGATGTCCAGTGGTCCCATTACCAGCACCATTTGTTGAAAAGACTTTGATCCATTGTATAGCCTTTGCTCCTCTGTCAATGATCAGTTGACTGTATTTATGGGGGTCTATTTCTGGGCCCTCTATTCTGTTCCACTGATCTATCTAATCTTCCCTGGGCCCTCTATTCTGTTCCACTGATCTGTCTAATCTTTCACCAAGACCACACTATCTTGACTGCTGTAGCTTTATAGTAAGCCTTGAAATTGGGTAGTGTCAGTCTTCCAACTTTCTTCTCCTTCAACATTGTGTTGGCTATTCTGGGTCTGCTGCCTCTCCATAGAAACTTTAAAATCAGTTTATCAATATCCACAAAATAAGTTGCTTGGATTTTGATTGGAACTGCATTGAATCTGTAGATTAAGTTGGCAAGAACTGACAATGAATATCTTGACAATATTGAGTCTTCCTATCCATGGACATGGAATATCTCTCCATTTATTTAGTTCTTTGATTTCTTTCATCAGAGTTTTGTAGTTTTCCTCATATAGAATGTGCACACCTTTTGTTAGGTTTCTACCAAAGTATTTAATTTGGGGCAGTGCTAATGTAAATGGTTTGTTTTTCATTTCAAATTCCACTTTTTAATTGCTGGTACATAGGAATCTGATTGGCTTTTGTATATGAACCTTGTATCTTGCAACATTGCTATCATGGCTTATTTGTTTTAGGAGGTTTTTTTATTCTTTTGGATTTTCTACATAGATGATTATATTGTCTGTGAACAAAGACAGTTTTATTTCTTCCTTCCCAATCTGTATCCCTTTTATTTTCTTTCTTATCTTATTGCGTTAGCTAGAACTTCCCGTACGATGTTGAAAGGCATCCTTGCCTTGTTCCTGATCTTAGTGGAAAAGCAAGTTTCTTACTATTAAGTATGATGCTAGCTGTAGGATTTTTTGTAGATATTCTTTATCAAATTGAGGAAGTTCCTTTCTATTTCTAGTTTACTGACTTTTCCCGTTTTTTTTTTTTTTAATTGTGGTAAAATACACATAACATAAAATTACCATCTTAAGTATTTTTAAGTGTACAGGTCAGTAAGGTTAAGTATATTGACATTGTTGTATACGCAATCTCCAGAACTCTTTTCATCTTGCAAAACTGAAACTCTATACCCATTGAATAAGTCTCTATTTCACCCTCTGCCCAGCCCCTGGCACCCACCATTCTAAATCCTGTCTCTATGAATTTGACTATCTTAGATACTTCATATAAGTGGAATCATATAGGATTTTTTTTCATGTCTGGCTTATTTCACTGAGCATAATGTCCTCAAAGTTTATCTATGTCATAGTATGTGTGAGAATTTCCTTCCTTTTTTAAGATTGAATAATTTTCCATTGTATTTTCCCATGTCTTAAAAATTCCACTGCTGTGATTTGCCTGTTCACATCCTATTGACCTTTTTTCTTTTGGGTGGCTCTTTTTTCATTTATATTTGGGAGTTCTTTTTTCGTGTGTGTGTGAGGAAGATCAGCCCTGAGCTAACATCCGATGCCAATCCTCCTCTTTTTTGCTGAGGAAGATTGGCCCTGGGCTAATATCCGTGCCCATCTTCCTCTACTTTATATGGGACGCCGCCACAGCATGGCCCGACAAGCAGTGCATCGGTGCACGCCCGGGATCCAAACCTGCGAACCCCGGGCCACCACAGCAGAGTGCACGCACTTAACCACTGCGCCTCTGGGCCAGCCCCATTTTTGGAGTTCTTTGCTAAAGTTCACTCCAAAAAAAATACTCATTAAACAGTTATTCCCTATTCTCCCTTCCCCCAGCCCCTAGCAACCATTAATCTGCATTCTATTTTTATAGGTTTAGCTATTCTGAATATTTCATATAAAAGGAATCATAAAACGTGTGACCTTTTGTGTCTGGCTTCTTTCACTTACCATAATGTTTCTAAAGTTCATCCACATTATAGTGTATATGAGTACTTCCTTTTTATGGCTGAATAATATTCCATTGTATGGATGTACCACAGTTTGTTTATCCATTCACCCATTGATGGCCATTTGGGTCGTTTCCATCTTTGGCTACTGTGAATACTGGTGCTATGAACATCCATGTCTGAGTGTTTGTTCAAGTCCCTGTTTTCAGTAGGTAGGTAGGTACCTAGGAGTGGAATTGCTGGGTCATATGGTAACTCTATGTTTAACTTTTTGAGGAACCACCCAACTGTGTTCCACAGTGATCGGCCATTTTACATTCCCATCGACAACATATGAGGATTGTTCCAATTTTTCCACATCCTCACCGACACTGGTTATTTTATTTTTTGCTACATCCATCCTTATAGATGTGAAGTGGTATTGATTTACATTCCCTAGTGACTAATGATGTTGAACACCTTTTCACATGCTTGTTGGCTATTTGTATATCTTCTTTGGAGAAAGGTCAATTTAAGTCCTTTGCCCATCTTTTCATTGTTTTTTTGTTTTTGGTGAGTTGTTAGTGTTCTTTATATATTCTGGGTACTAGACCCTTTTCAGACACATAGTTTGCAAATATTTTCTCCCATTCTTCAGGTTGTCATTTTGCATACCCCTTTTAAATTGTATTTATTAATAATATAATATCTCTCACACCTCACAACGTCCAAAGCTAGAACAGTGACAACAATTCATATCTATCTGAATCCCATCCCCTGCCTCCCAAGATCAGAGATAACTTACCACTCTTGGGAGTTTTGTGTTTAAATTTTCTATTTATTAAAGAAATCGTTCTACTAGATAGATGTTCACACCTAAACAATACATTATTTTGTTTGAGTTGCTTTTGGACTTAATAGAATGGCCAACAATTTTACATAATGCTGGATGGTTTTCCAAAATGACTGTGCCAATGCACTTCCCCAGTAACACATCTTATTTATCCTCATCTTCTGTAACACTTATTTTGTCCAATTTCTTTATTTTTGCCAATTGAATGGGTCTACAATGGCATCTCATAGCCTTGCTTTGCATTTTCCTGATTATTGAGACTGTCTTGAGATGTTTATTGGCCAGAAGTGCCTTCTCTTCTGTAAATGTCCATCATGGTTTCTGCTACCAATTTTTTTTTTTTTTTAGGTCAGTGGTCCTTTTCTCACCAAGAAGTACTGTAGGCTTCTGTTGGGAAGTTCTAGACGTATCTTCAGGGATAAGGAGGAAATGCATTTGTACTTCCAGGTTTTGCCAAATTCCTTTCCTTGGGTGTGAACCACGACAGTTCCATCTGCCCTGCCAATCTCACCAACAGAGGCTTCTGTCACTCTTTTTTGCCAGGATAGCTGGCGAGAACTGATATTTCATTGCGCAGTGGTGCGTCTCTTAACGACGGGGACACGTTCTGAGAAAGGCATCGTGAGGTGATCTGGTCGTTGCGCGAACATCACAGAGTGTACTCACACAAACCCCGATGGTATAGCCTCCTACACACCTAGGCTATATGGCGCTAATCTTACGGCACCACTGTCGTCTCTGTGGTCCATTGTTGACCGAAACATTGTCATGTGGTGCAGGACTGCTGTTTTCGTTTGCATTTGGCTTCTGTTGAGCGAGGTGGAGCATCTTTTCATTCACTTCAAGGCCATTTGCATCTTTCCCCTGTGGACCACCTGTCCATCTTTTCATTCCTCCGTCTCTCCAGATCTTTCTCTTAATTAAATTTCCTCTTTCACGTTTCTATTTGATAACCCCTCCATACCCCTGTGGTCCTCTCTCTCTTCTGTCTCGTTTCCCATTGCCCTCCTCTCTCCATCTTTCTGCCCATCTTCTCACTAGTCCTTCTCTCACATCTCTTCTTCTCTCCAAGCTCCTAGTCTGCTCTCTTGTTTCTCATCTCCGTGTCCTCTCCAATGCCTCTTTCCTCCCATCCCACCACGTCCCTGCTTTCTCATTCCCGTGCCGCCTGCAATTCTCCTCTCTGCTATTTTCTGCCCCCTCTCGTCCTCCTGGTCCCTCTTTCTGGCATCTCTAACGCCTTCCTCTTGACTCTTTTCTCTGTCTTCCTTTTCCTCTGGCCTTGGCTGGCTCTGCCATCTCTCCCACATCCGTTCTCTCTTTGCTGAGAAGCACCCAAGACAAGACCTGGACCTTCTCTCTCTCTGTCTCTCTCGTGTCCTCAGCTCAATCTTCACTTGTCTGTCTTCTCCCATCCCTCTTACCCCTTTTTCCTCTTCTATCTCCACTTCTAGCTCTTCTCAGATCTGCTCCTCTGTTGTCCTCAGTTTTCTCTTTTCTGTCTCTCTGTGATCTGTCCTCTGACAGGTCTTTCTTCTCTCTCTCCCATGACTCTCCTCCTCTTCAGTGTTCCCCTGAAGGCAGCACGTCCTGGCCCTGCACAGGGCTTTGTGGCTGTGATTTCTGGGGTATGGACGCAGGTCTCCCAGCCTCAGTTGGGGGAGGGGAGCACCTTCCTGCGGAGCTCCCAAAGAGATGGTGACCTCACCCAGGCCGACCCTTGGGAAGCCTGCAGGAATCCCCCCCACCCTGGGTCCTATTTCACCGTCTCCAGGGAGGCCCCGGGACCATGGGGGTGGGGTTCTGCCAGCCTTGAGCAGGGGCTGCAGGGACAGGCAGGAGCCTCCCCTTTGCCCTTCTGCTTGACCTCTGACCTGTGTGACCTTGGGCAAACGACTTGACCTGTGTGAGCCTACAACCTTCTCATCTGTAAGCTGGGTCTATGAGTAGCTGGCCGAGGGCTGCCCTGAGCTGGAAGGAGGTGGTTTGGCCAAGGCGTTGGCCAAGTCAGGGACTTGCCTGGTGGGCAAGTGTCCGTGCATTCTTGCCATCTGCATCCCCTGGGGGCGGGCACGTGTCAGAGTGGCAGTGAGCATCCCGTCAGTGGGGTATGCCAGTAGGCCTGGCTCCCTCGGGGCCTCTGGGGATGGACGAGGAGCTGTGGCAGGGACAAAGATCTCAGGCAGAGAGTTTGGCTCCGTTCAAGTTTTATTGGACCCCTTTCAGCTCGGGGCTCTTCACAGCCCCCAGGCTGCAGCCTGGAGGCGGCTCTGGCGGGCCGCAGCATCTCGCTGCTGCCCGCCCCCCCAGCTCTGTCCAGTTGCCTGGGGGAAGGAGGGAGGGTGAGCGAAGGAAGGGGCTGGAGACAGATCATCAGCCCTCCCCCCAACTCTGGGGTGGGGCCCTCTCTGTCTCCACAGAGCTGGCCCAAGGGCCACCAGTCCAGCCGCCCCACGCATTCAAACCGCTGGGTGCTGGGGGCAGCCCCTCACGGCCAGTCCTCGGCCAGCTACGTGGCCAGCATGTGCCCATTGGCCAGCCGCCCGGTGGCCCGGCTCCGAGGGCCGTCAGTGGGGGCTGCCCCATTCTTCAGCCGAGGATGCTCCTGGGCCGCCTCCCCGTCACTCGAGTCGGACTCCTCCACATCGCTGCGAACGTCCTTTTCCATCTGGAGAAGAGGGAGGAGGGTGGCGCTCAGAGCACGGAGTGGGGGCGAGGCTGCAGCGGGGCTGGCGGCTCCAGGGAGGCACACGCGAGCCGACCCTCGCCCCATCCTACCTGGCCCTTCTTGGCAAAGCTGTAGATCATGCGAAGGATGAGGCAGGACCAGAACACGTGCAGCAGCTGCAGCATCGTCAGAAGCGTGTTGAAGAAGTAGTACCCAAAGAAGGGGCCCGAGTTGGCAACAGACTCATAGTAGGTGGTATAGAGGATCCTACAGCGGGCAGGGGGGTGGGGCTTCACCAGCTGCCGCAGCCTCCGGTCCTGGGAATCTCTAACTTGTGTGACCCGTCCTGCTCTAGAACCTTCTATGGCTCCCCACTGCCACCAGAGTGATACCTGTGTTCTCCAGCAGGGCATGTAAACGCCCCTCTCACCTGCTTTTATTAAATTAGTGGAAGGCACAAGCTTGCCAACCAGCCAGTCACAACCATGAACCCCAAGGGGGTGCTTAGTATCCTGGTGGCTGGTATAAGAACCGGGTGGTCCGTTCACCCCTTTTCTTCTCTCCTCAGAGCCCCATCTTGCCCAGATTGGCTGGAGGGTCACCTTGCCCAGGCAGCAAGCGCCCAGCTGGCCCTTGTTCCTCCCTGACACTCTTTCCTCATGGCTTTCAGGGACCCACACTCCCCTCTCTGTCTCCTCTGCAGGCTCCCCCTGACCCACGAACATCAGGGGGTCCCAGGGCTGGGCCTCTCTGTCCACACCTGCCCCCCCGGGTGACCCCGTCCAGTCTTGGGGCTGCAAACCCCAGACACGTACATCTCTCCCCAGAACCTCAGGCTGGGTGCACACTGATTCCTCTACGACTATTCTGGGGGGGCCCGCAGGCCCCTCAAACCCAGCAGGACCAGAGCTGAGCTGCTCCCCGCCCCATCACCCTCGGGTCATCCTCCTGGGCCCACTTGCCTCTCTCATCCGCACTGGTCCAGCTGCATCACTGCTCACCTGGACCAGTGCAGTGGCCTGGCCCCGCCCAGCTCCTGCTGGGGGCTCTCACTAGTTGTTCCCCCTGCGGCCACCAGAGGGCGCCCGTGAGCCCCTGAGGCAAGTCCTGTGTCTCTTCTAATCAGAACACTCTTCTCCTCTCATCTAGCTTGGGATAAAAGCCAAGTCCTCCTCTGGCCCATAAGGCCCTGCATATTCTGCCCCGTCCCCTCCCTGCCCTCCCCCTCACTCACTCTGCTCCAGCCACAGGGGCCTCCTCTCTGTTCCTCCAACATACTGGGGACGGTTGTGCCTCAGGGCCTTTGCACGTGCTGTTCCCTCTGTCTGGACTGCTCTTCCTTTATGATCAGGGTTCTCTCCCTCACCTCCCTCCAGTTTCTGTATGAACGCTGTCAGTGAGGCCTCCCCTGACCATTGTAATTCTAACTAGCCACACACTTGTCTCCTTCCTGACTTGATGTTCTCTAGCACGATTGCTCCCTCAAGTGCTCTATATTCTACTTGTTTGCCCTTTTTATTATATCCCTCCATGTCAGCTCCACACGAGCAGGGGTCTTCATGTGGCTCCCTCTGCCGTGAAAGGCTCAGTAAACACTGGTGGGCTGATGGCCGCCCCTGCCCCCAACTCCATGTTCCAGGCACTCGGGGCAATGATGACTGAGCCCAGTTTCCTGTCTCCCCTACCTCTGGGCCTTTGCATATGCTGTGCCCTGTGCCGGGAACACCCTTCCTTGCCTCCTCTGGGAAGTCTCCTGGCCAACACCCCCAGCTCCCTGGGTGGGGGCACCGAGGGTGAGGCAGGCCTGGATCTCAGCCACACCAGCCCCCCCTCCCCAACCCCCGCTGGAGGGCTGACTCACTGGGTGGGGAAGAGCACGAGGCGAGTATAGAAGAAGACCAAGGAGAAGACGATGAAGAGGGTGTCGCACACCCTCCGAAAGTGCGTGTAGTTGAACATCTTGCAGGCCTGGGGAGGGCAGCAGAGAGAGATGGATTCAGGCTGGTGGTTGGGTGGGGGAGCCAGGTGGGAAGGGTGGGGCTGGGCAAGGGCGAGGCCTCGCCTCAGGGCTAAGGCACCATGGGGCCAGGCCGGGTGGGTGGGGCATGCCCAGAAAGGTAAAGTGTGTGTCTCTGAGTGTGAGAAGCACATGTCACTGGAAGCCAAGAGGGGCCCGCGCCATCTCCCAGGAAAGCTGGGGGTGGGTGGGCCTCACCTCCCAGGAGGACTGAGAGGGGGCGGGGCCACACCTCCCTGGAGGATTGAGAGGGGGTGGGGCCTCGCCCCCAGGAGGACCAAGGGGGCGGGGCCTCACCTCCAGGAGGACCGAGGGGGTGGGGCCTCATCTCACAGGAGGACTGAGGGGGGCGTGGCCTCACCTCCCCAGAGGATTGAGAGGGGGTGGGGCCTCGCCCCCCAGGAGGACGGAGAGGGGCGGGGCCTCATCTCCAGGGGCACCTGGCAGGCCGGGCAGGGGAGGGCGGCCGGGAGGCGTCCGCAGGGCCAGGCTCACCTCCAGCAGGTAGTCAGAGGAGTCGTGCAGCAGCAGCACCAGAGAGCCGATGCGCAGCAGGTTGGAACTGTAGGAGAAGGTGATCAGGGTGATGGTCACGAAGTGGTGCGCCACCTGCTCCTTGAAATCCTGCGGGAGACGCGGGCACAGCTGGGACACGGCTGTGAGGGCCGGCAGCAGGCCCTCCGGGTGGGGGGAGGGGTTGGCACCTGGAGCCTGTGGACTTCTGCCTGGGCACCAGGGCCCCTCAGGGTGTGGGGTGAGGCCCCCCTCCCCGCCTGAGACTGAGACACGCCCCCCGGCACGTCACTTCCCCAGCCGGACTCTTGGCCTGGCCTCACCTTGCGCTTGATGTCGAAGGGCAGCGTGATCAGCAGTGAGACGTAGAAACTCAGCTCCAGGAGGTACCACCAGTACATGGCCAGCTTCAGGGGCTGTGGCAGGGCGGGCACGGTTAGCTGTGGGGGTGGAGGCTCCACGGGGCAGGGGCACGGCTCAGGGCCCTCCCTGTTTGCTCACAACCAGGACACTTGAACCCCCGTGAGGGAGGAAGGCGTGAGCTCCCTGTCCCTGGGGGTAATCAAGGCCAGTGGTTTCGTGGCAGCTCCTGCTCCGAGTTTCCTGCCCCCGTCCATTCCGCAGCAAACGCAAAAAGAGAGAGTGGGACTCGGAGGGGATTACAGTGTGACGGCCAGGTTTGGCTCTCCTGCCCGTGGCTGCAGGAAGTCGGACCACCCCGAGCGTCCCACAGCCTCCGAGCACCCCCTGCCACTCACCTGGTTTGGGTAACTGTCCCAGCACATTGCCGGCGTCCACAGCCACGACTCCTGCGGGGACACGGGAGTCTGAGGCTGCCCGAAGGTCGGAAGCCAGCCTACCACCCTGGGTCTGGGGCCTCCTCGGGGGCTCTCCAGGTGCTGCCCTGGCCCAGCCCTGCTGTCTCCTGTCTGGTTACATCTCTGCTCTCACTCTAGACCAGGGGCTCATTCACTGCAGAAGCCCCAGCCACAGGGCACGGTAGGTCCTGAATAGGCGCCCACTGAGTGAACATTCACAGTGACCTTGCCAAGTTCTCTCTCCTCTCTCTGTGCCTTTGCACATGTTCCCCTCTGCCCGCACCCCTCCACACACCCCCAGCCAGGCCCCGCACATAGTAGGTGCTCGTGGGATAGGTGGGGGCAGGTGAGCAGGCAGGTGGACTCACGTGGTAGAGGACCGAGAAGCCACCGAGAAAAGAGCACAGATAGAAGACGAACCTCCAGCTGTAGAAGGGGAGGGAGTCCGTGAGGCAGCTGCCAAGAGAGCAGACCCCCCTGCACACCCAGACAACCCCTCCCCAGCCCCATCCTGGGCTGACCTGGCCTCACAGAACTTCTTGGTCAGGCAGGGCCGGTCCTGGTTCCGGCGTCTCCGGAACCAGTGTTGGGTCTGCCGCAGCGTCAGGCCACACCGGGCAGCCAGGAGGGCCATCTGGGGCTGGGGAGGGGGTGATGGGGGCCAGCGTCACAGAGGTGGCTTCCCGCCCTTGTCCCAGGACAGGCAGGACCCAGCTCTGCTCCTCCTCCCCTGCGGCCCCAGACCTTGTCTGCCTATGGAGATGGGGGAATCGGGGGGGGGGGGTGTCACAGGGTGGACCCCCAAAACAGGCCTTATGAGAACCCAGCCCTGCTCACAGGACAGGCCGGTGACTGCTGGGGGCTGGGACTGGGAAAGGAGCTGGGGGCTGGGGCAGCTCCCCCTAGAGGTCTTCCTGTACCCACTCCAGAAGAGTCAGGTCACACCCCCACCCCAGGCAGGCAGCTGCAACGTTGCCCCCCACCCCTGCCTGCAGAGGGGGACTGATGAGCGGGATCACAGGCTCTCTGTTCTGCCCACTGCCCCTCCCGCCTCCCTCCTCCCCCCTCCCCTTCAGGACCCCGCCCAGCGCCTCCCATAGCCCAGCCCCTGCCCACCGGGCCGCCATACCATGGGTGGGAACACAGGGGTGGGGGGGCCCCAGAACGGTCAGACCTTCCACTCCTCCCCTGCACAGAAGAGAACCCTGCTCCCCTCCCCTCCAGTCCCAGGATCTGCCCATTGGGCAGCTGGGCCCGCTGATGGCGGTCCCGGTGGAGTGCGGGGTGGGGACACTGGGGGGTGCCAGAGGCTGCCCTGGGCTTTCGCTGCCCCAAACAGCTGGGCCACATCCCACCCCAGGCCCCATCCAGACAGCGGCCACGCAGGCTGGTGGGGCTGGAGGGTGGAGGGGCTCTCACCTCCTTGGGCTTCCACCCTTCCGTGAGGAAATGTTTCTCCAGCACGGCGTTGGGCTTCACTGGCTTCCTGGCCCGATCCCGGACCCCCAGCCACTGGCTCAGGGGCAGGCCGATGAATCTGGGCGTGGGGAGACAGAGACATCGGTCCAGGTGAGAAGGAACGTAAATGCTACAGCTGGGGAAACTGAGGCTCGAGAGCCCAGGTCACATCCTGGGACCCACTGCTGCTGCACTGGACCCACATAAGCAGGGGGCTGGACTGGTCTTCAGGACGGGGGTGTGAAGGCCAACTTTTGGGGTGCCCAGGTACCTTCACCCAATCCCACAGCAGAGTTCCTCTACTGCCTCCTTGGGGGTCCTGGTCTGCCCCACACTGGGCTGGGGGCTCCCCATGGGCAGGGGCAGGTCTGCTCCCTCTCAGGCCTCGGTCCTGCCAGCATCCCCCACTCCAGCAGACACTTGGAGGAGTCGGGTCCCTGGTCAGTTACCACACTCCCACCAGGGGCCCCCCTGGAGTGGAATTTCATATCCACTGTCAACATCACCTGTCATTTGGGGAAACTGAGGCTCAGAGCAGCCCAACAAGGAACTGATTCCAGATTCAGTCACGAGGCGGGGAGGGGACTGGGGTTTACTGAGCACTTACGATCTGTCAAGCCTGGGTCCCAGTCTACATTATACGCTGGCTCACTGAACCCTATTATCGTCCCTATTGTTCTGATGGGCAAACCGAGGCTCAGAGAGGTCAGAGAGGCACCCAAGGTGACACAGCGAGTGAGTGGCAGACCCGGAATTCGAACCCAGAATTCACTTTCCCTTAATAACGGGGAAAACCCCTGCTTTTGACCCCAGAAATGCTACTCCCATCTCCACTGCCCTTTGGAGGGGCAACGGATGCTTTTGGGATGTGTTAACACCCCCACTTCAGACCAGACCATCAGTTAAAGATGCAAATGCCCCTTGGGGCTCCAGTAGTGAACCCGGGCATAGTCCCCCCCTCACCCCTCCCTCCCCACCGCTCCCTCCCCACCCCTGCGGGAAAGCAGACTGGCCCTTCAAGTCCTGGCTGAATTGGGCCTCCCAGAATCCTTCGGGCAAAGCCTCAGGCCCCACTGACCTATCTGCTGTGTGACCTCAGGCAGGTCACTGGACCTCCCTGTGCCTCCATTTCCTCTTCTGTGAAATGGGGATAATAATAGCACCACCTCATGGGGTTGCATTGAGGGCTAAGTGAGTTAAGACACTCGACTGCTTAGAGCAAGAGTTGGCACAGAATAAGCACTCAAAGGCTGTTTGGGAGAGACAAAGCAAGATGCAGAAGGCTCCCATGTCCCTGTGGTCACAATGAGACAGAGGGGGGGACCCTAAGTGGGGGCTGGAGGGGGTCAAGGGCTTTGTGGGGGGAGGGGCAAGGCGGGCTTCCCTACAGCCTTAAAGGAGCCGCAGAACAGCAAGTGCAAAGGCCAGGTGGTCACAAGAAGATGCAGACCTGAAATCAGGGGTAAGCAGAGGGAGGGGCCCTAGGCATCAAGGGGGATCCTGGAGGGGGTGTGAGGGCAGTCATACGGGGGCAGTGGGGAGGCCGGCGGGAAGGGGCCTGGCAAGGTGGGTCTGGGGGCTGTGACCACAGCACTGGTCAAATGGGAAAGGGCAGGACCAGCAGGGACAGAGGGGGGGACCCCAGGGATAGATGCCCAGGGACAGAGGAGGAAACCCAACATGGGGCAGCCCCTGGTCTCACAAGGAATGACTGAGAACCCACAGGGCTTGGCAGCTGGGAGGTCACCGGGAACCTGGGCAGGCGGGAGCCAGGCTGTGGGAGGCTGGGGTGAGCGGAGGAGGCCCAAAGGGGAGGCCAGGGGCCTGTGATCCTTCCCTTGGCTACAAGGGGAGCAGGAGGGACGGTGTTAGAGGGAGCCAGGAGGGAGGGGTGGTGGGGGCCGAGCCAGGGGTGGTGGGGAGGAGCCAGGGGCTTGCCCACAGGGCACAGAGCGGGGAGGGAGCAGGCAGGAGCTTCTCGCTTACTGGCTGTGTCCAGCCTCTGCAGACCGTCCTCGGTCAGCAAAGCGGGCACACGCCCTCCGGCCCCCACCCGTCTTCTAAAGATGCTGACACGCCCTGACCTGAGCTGCAGCCAGCGTTCCGATAAACCAGACACCAGAAGAGCTGGGGGCAGGACGGAGCCGGAAAAGCACTTTGGCTCAAAGGCCAGGCCCCACCTGGGGACACATGAGGACAAAACCATGCAGGATGCAACCACCCCATATACGTGAGTGATGACGGGGCCGAGTGCAGGGCGGACACTCACCTCTCGAAGACGAAGCGCACGGCAACCAGGGCCAGCGCCAGGGGCAGGGCTGCCAGCATGTCCCGGGGGTGGGCGTAGACCAGGCCATCCCGGTCCTCCAGTTCAGCCCATGAGATGTTGGGCGGCAGCCAGAACCTGTCCTGCCAGAACCACTCGTGCAGGCTGGACCACATCCTGTAGACACGGGTTCCAGTTAATGGAGAGCTCGGCCAGCTCACCCTGCCCTCGTCCCCCCAGCGCCTGGCAACCTCGAGTTTATTACAGCCACTGTTAAGGACAGACTTGCGCTGTGTCCTCAGGCAAATGACTTGACTTCTCTGAACCTCAAGTTCATCTGCAAACAGGGATGTAATAACCACCTGTGAGCCCAGCCTGGCTCCTAGTGACCCCTAACAACATAGCTCCTGACAGTAGTTATTATTCTGCACGTTATAGATGTGAAAACAGCGGCCAGAGTCAGGGGAGGCTTGATTCCCCAGCCATCCTTCTGAACGCGGACTCCCCCTGACGTATGGCTGTTGGCTGTCTCGCTCGCTATCCCAGAGGCCGGGCTGCGGTGGGGCAGGAGAGGCTGCTGCATGCCCGAGCTTGCTGGATACAGAGCAGCGGGCCAGGGGAGCCAGCGTCCCACCAAGAAAGCTTCCCACCAGCTGTCTTGAGGAGTCCAAATAGCTTCTCCCCTTCCCGAGATCTTAAGACAAGTGTCCAGACCCCCATACCAGTCCCAACTGGAAATGTTCGTCCATTCATTTGTCTGTCTACCCATTCATCTGCCTGCCCACCTGTCCATCTGTCCGTCCGTCCATCCATCCATTCATCTGTCCATCTGTCTATCCATCCATCCATCTACGCATTCATGCATCCACCCACCCATCAATCATCCATCTACCCGTCCACCCATCTATTCATCTGTTCATCCATCCATCTGCCCATCCGCCTGTCCACCTGTCCATCTACCTACCCGTCCATCTATCCACCCGCCTGTCCATCCATCCATCCATCCGTCCATCTATCTATCTATCCATTCATTCATCCACCCACCCACCCATCAATCATCCGTCTACCTGTCCATCCATCTATTCGTCTGTTCATCCATCCATCCATCCATCCATCCACCCACCACGTGTCCATCTACCCATCCATTCATCCGTCTGTCCATTCGTCCATCCATATCCATCTATCCATCCATTCATCCATCTGTCCATACACCTGCCCACCTGTCCATCTACCTACCCATCCATCTATCCACCCATCTGTCCATCCATCCATCCATCCATCCATCCATCCATCCATCCATCCATCCATTCATCTGTTCATCCATTTATCCATCCATCTATCCATTCATGCATCCACCCACTCATCAATCATCCATCTACCCGTCCACCCATCTATTCATCTGTTCATCCATCCGTCCATCCATCCATCTGCCCATCCGCCTGCCAACCTGTCCATCTACCTACCCGTCCATCTATCCACCCGCCTGTCCATCCATCCATTCATCTATTCATCTGTTCATCCATTTATCCAACCGTCCATCTATCTATCTATCCATTCATTCATCCACCCACCCATCAATCATCCATCTACCTGTCCATCCATCTATTCGTCTGTTCATCCATCCATCCATCCCTCCATCCACCCACCCACATTTCCATCTAACCATCCATTCACCCCTCTGTCTGTCCCTTCGTCCCTCCATATCCATCTATCCATCCATTCATCCATCTGTCCATCCACCTGCCCACCTGTCCATCTACCTACCCATCCATCTATCCACCCATCTGTCCATCCATCCATCCATTCATCTGTTTATCCATTTATCCATCCATCTATCCATTCATCCATCCACCCACCCATCAATCATCCATCTACCCGTCCATCCATCTATTCATCTGTTCATCCATCCATCCATTCATCCATCCATCCATCCATCCATCCATGCATACACCCACCTACCTGTCCATCTATCAGTCCATTTATTCACCTGTCTGTCCATTCGTCCATCCATATCCATCCATCCATCCATCCATCCAGTGTTCTCTGATTGACTTGTATACGCCAGCCTGGGGCTGGGTGTTGGGGACACAGCAGGCAACAGAGCAGACACATCCTGTCTCCATGGAGCTCACAGCCTAGCAGGGGAGGCAGCCAATACACAAGGAACCAGATTCACAGATAGATGAGATGACACAGCATGATGGGGCCTGACCGAAAATAAACAGGGTGGCGTGGTTTTAAATCAAGTGACCAAGGAAGGTCTCTTTACGGAGACATCGCCTAAACTGAGACCTAGAGATGAGGAGGGCCTGGGTTGATGCAGAAGAGGGTAGTGGTGGTGGGGAGGGGCTTTCCAGAGAAATACACAGGAGGTGCAAAGGCCCTGAGGCAGGACTGAGCTCAGAGTGTTGAAGGAACAGCGAGGAGGGCTGTGTGGCCGCAGCAGAGTGAGTGAGGGGGAGACACAGGGAGGAGAGGAGGGCAGGGACGGGATGGGGGCAGGTCGGGCAGGGCCTGTGAGCCACAGGGAGGAATTTGGATGATTTCTCCATTTTATGATGCAAATTTTCCCACCTGCAGAAAATCTGGAAGAAC
This sequence comes from Ceratotherium simum simum, assembly GCF_057802395.1. NCBI lineage: Eukaryota > Metazoa > Chordata > Mammalia > Perissodactyla > Rhinocerotidae > Ceratotherium > Ceratotherium simum. The sequence continues at coordinate 10,796,635 of NC_141938.1, read as the reverse complement.
TTACAGTGAACATCTATCTACCCACTACCACATTTTGCTCTATGGCTTCATCACACATCTGCCTACATCTGCCCACCCCTCCACCCCTCTATCCACCATCAGTCCATCTTACATTTTCGGAGGCATTTCAAAATGAGCAGGAGACAAGTCACATCAGCCCTCAATATTTCAGCATGCACATCATTAACTAGGGCTCAATACTTGCTTGTTTTTTTTTCCCCAAGGTAAAATTTACTAGAGCAAAATGCATACATCTCAAGCATACTAACCGCTGATTTTTGACAAATACATGTAAGTCTGTAAACCCAACATCCTTCTGTGAACATTCCCAACCCCCCACAAAGTTCCCTGCAGCCCTTCTCAGTCAATCTCCATCTCTGCTGTCCCAAGGTAACCTCTGTTCCAATCTTTCTTCCATCATGGAGTAGTTTTGTCTGTTCTAGAACTTCCTATAAATGGAATCACACACTCCGTCTTTGTGTCTGGCGTCATTCACTCATGGGATGTTTTTGAGATTCTTGTCTCCTTTTTATTACTGGATCATAGGTACCGTAGGACTGTACCACAGTTGGTTATCGTTCGCCCGTCGAGGGGCACTTGGGATGCTTCCAGTTTGGGGTAATTATGAGCAAAGCTGGTGTAAACATTCGCAGCTGAGTCGCATGTGAACAGAAGCGTGCATGTCTCCTGGGTCCGTCCTGAGGAGCGGAATTGCTGGGCATAGGGCAGTTGCCTGTTTAACTTCATAAGCAGCTCTGAAACTGTTTTCCAGGGTGGCTGTACCATTTTACACTCCCACTCATGGAGTCTGGGGGCTCTGTGGACCTTGGTTTTATTGTAGGCGAGATGGCAAGCCAGAGGTGTTGCTTGCCATGCAGGGAGTGGCCTTTTGGAGGCCAGAGGGGATGCTGCGGACTGTGTAGATGAGGTGGGGTGGAGAGAAGGGGATGGGTGCCAGAGACATTTTGGAGGCAGAGCCCCCAAGAGTTGAACATATGAGGTAACATATTCCCAGGCTCCAGGATTAGGAGGAGCCTTTAAGGACACCTTAAAGGGGGCATTATTCCGCCCATCACCTCGCCGGACATCAGAAGAGTGGTCGCTCTTAGGGACAGGTGGATGGGTTGCCAAGGGCTGGAATGTTCCGTCTGCTGATCTGGGTGCTATTCTGGTTGAGAAACTTCACTGAGTTCTGCATCTACGACGTGGGCCCTTTTCTCTGCACAGATTCAAGCATTTGCATTCAACAAGTCTATGATTCTCATTCCAGCTCAGACGTGTGGGTTTTCCCCCCACACCACCAAGCTGGGTGTCCTACAGTTCAACTCAATTCTGACTCCGGCTACCTGGAGAGAGCGTCAGATCCCACGGGTTAAGGGCTTGGTCCCACAAGACTAGCTCCCTGACTTCAGATGCCAGTCGCAAGTCCAGGATGTCACCTGTGCTTCTGACCCACCAGCTATAGATCAGAGGTTCCCACCGTCCCCTCTTTGGGTTTGATTATTTTGCTAGAGCGGCTCAGAGCTCAGAGAAACAGTTCGCTTACTGGATCATCAGTTTATTATAAAACGATGTAACTCAGGAGCAGCCAGATGGGAGAGACACAGAGGGCGAGGTCTGGGGAAGGACGGGGAGCGTCCACACTCTCCCCGTGATCGCCACCCTCCCGCACCCCCACTGCTCACCAACCGGGAAGCTGTCCGAACCGTCCTTCTGGATTTTTGTGGAGGATTCATTACACAGGCGTGATTGATGAAATCACTGGCCATTGGCGATTGGTTCAGCCTCCAGCCCTCTCCTCTCTCCCCGGAGGTCAGGGGGTGGGACTGAATGTTCCAACCCTCTAATCACAGGGTTGGGTCCCCTGGCCACCAGCTCCCTCCTAACATGCCCTAGGGGCTTTCCACAAGTTGCCTCACTAACAAAACAAAAACGCCTTTATAGCTCTCATCACTTAGGAAATTCCCAGGGTTTTAGGAGCTCTGTGCAGGGACTGGAAGGGTGGGGGCTCAGAAGTCCCTGGCTGATGTTTAAATCCATGGAGATGGACGGGTTCCACCCCCCGGGGGGGGGGGCGGGCCGTGAAGGAGCAGCCCATTGACCACGCCGTGGGGGTGGGGCGTCCAGCATTCAGGCATCAGCGAAATGTTTCACAGCTGCCGCCACCACTGGACACTCGGGCGGGGAGGGACACTAGCGGGCAGCAGCCTGAGAAGTGGTCAAGGGTTTGGGACAGCGGCTCGTCTAGACCCACAAGGCCCAGGGCACCAGCCTGGCATTCTCGGCCCCGCCCACACAAGCCTCCCAGCCAGAGCCACGCCCACCGCAGGGCATCTCCATCCTCCTCCGCAGGGGCCCTCCCGCCCATCCCACAGACCCCCCAGTGCTGACGGAAGCGGGCCGGGCGCCCTGGGAAAGCCCCCAGCCAGCCAGAACCCACAAGTGCAGCCCCCAGCCCATGTTCTTCCCCCACCCAAGGGAGCCCAGATGGGGGTCCACTGCAGCCACGGGGCTTACAAATCGAGAGATGCCACACAGGAGCAATGGCATCTCGTAATCTCAGGCCTCTGCGGATGTCCTCAGCCTCAAAGCCTCACACTCTTGGCTCTCACCGCACAGTCGGATCTCACACACCCCAGCCTTTACAAATGCTGTCCTCTGCCTAGAATGCCCATCTAATATTTACTGCCCTGTGCTGGGTGCTGAGGACGCAAAATGAAGGGAAAGTGGGCAAGGTCTCTGCCCTAACAGGGCTTACCCACTTCCTTGTCTGGTTGGCAAACTCCTATGCATCCTTCAAAACCCAGTTCAGTTGTCACTTCTTCTTGGAGGTACCTCTGATTGCCCCCACCTTGGATCCAGTTAAAGCACCCTCCCCTAGCCCTGCTGCACTCACTGTGACATTGGGAGCTGGCCAGGCAGTCTTTTTGGAGGTGGTGAGGGGGTGGAGAAGGAAGGGAGCACGACCAGCCTGGAACCCCAGTCCCCTCAGCTGAAGCAAGCCAGCCCTTTTTGGCCGTCAAGTCAGAAAGCGGAACAGAAATACACTTTCCAAACTGGAGAGCCCTCCAAAGGGGCTTCAGACTGACACACCCTGACTGTAGATGCCTCCTCCTGGAAGTCCTACCCTCTCTCTAACCTGACTCTGTGTGTTTGCCCACCTGCCTCACCCTCTTGATAAAGAAGAGACACTGTGATTTGAGAAGAGAACAGGGTCCAGAGTCCAGCAGACTGGCCGGAGTCCCAGCTCCAATGTTCTCAGCCTGGGTGCCTCAATTTCTTCCCCGACCTGTTGGCGGGACCTGTGCCCTCCTTGCTGAGTGGTTGAGCTGGCCAGAGATGACCCTGCATGTGGAGCATCTAGGCAGGGCCTGGCACACAGGAGGGGCTCAGGTACGGCTGTAACCGGGCGACCAGGCAGCAAGGCTCAAATTTCTCTGCGCCTCAGTTTCCTCATCTGTAGATTGGGAATAACAGCTCCTTCTACACGGGGTGGTTGGGAATGAAGCCTGGGGTGGAGTGAGCAGTGAGTAAAAGTCAGCTACTGTTACTGTCAGCAGTGGAGAGGAGAGGGGCGGGATGCGGGGCCGTCTGGAAAGGAAGGAACCTGTGGCAGGTTCTGGTGGTTCTTCCTGGAAACCGCCCTCCCCTCGCCAGCCTCCCCTTAAAGCTGCCGAGCTCAGGCTGGGCTCCGCCAGGGCCGCCCAGGGGTCATCTGGAGAACGCCGAGGAGCCTGGTCCAGCCTGACCAGCCCGAACCTTCATCCCCATCCCCCCCCCCCCCCCCCCGGGTCTCCAAGCCCAGCTGTGTCTTGAAGCCTTTTTGGCCTCACTCCCAGCCCGGCCCCTGCCACCTGGGAGCCAGCTTCTGATAATCCTTCTTAGCAGCTAAAAATATCCCCGGATTGGGAGAGAGAGAGAGATTAGGGCTTTGCGCTGACATGGGGAGGGGGAGGAGGAGCAGAAGACCCCTGGCCTCCCTCAGGGGTCCGAATGAGTGCGCCTGATCCCAGTGCCCCCTGAACCCCCAAATGCCCCAACATCGCCCAGCAGAGCAGGGCTGTGCACACAGGTTTGTTCTGTGTAATTTAAGATCCAGCTAGCTGCAAACGCAGGAATTGCCCGGCTCGAAAAAAGGAAATCAATTCAGACTCCAGATGTCTGGGTGCCCGGGGACAGGCGGATACACACACACCCCCACTCCGCCCCACAGCCTGGCCCGCTGCCGGGGGTCACCTGACTCCTGTGGCTGGAGGCCTAGGCGGGGAACACATGATGTACTAAGCAAGGGTTGTTTGTCAACCACGGCTGCCCCTGCATCAGGCCTGGCTGTCCCCTCCAGATGGCCCTGGCTCTTCCATGCTGGGCTTCTCTGAGCAGGGTCCCCCGTGGGGTGCTAATGACCACAGATGCAGACAGCCCAGGAGGCACTACTATGCTGCTCCCTGCAAGGACCCCACAGACAGCCCCAAGTCCAGGGCTCTGCCTCCCCCCAGCCCCTCATATTTAGACACACTCTTCCTGCCCTCCACACTCTGGCCCTGTTGGGACAGCCCCCATCTGCCACCAGCTCAATTCACTGCAACAGCTGGTTGGTGGGCTTCCAAATCACCAAGCTCACTCCTGCCCCAGGGCCTTTGCATATGCTGTGTCCAATCCACCAAGCTCATTCCTGCCCCAGGGCCTTTGCATGTGCTGTGTCCAACTCGCCAAGCTCATTCCTGCCTCAAGGCCTTTGCATGTACTGTGTCCAATAGACCAAGCTCATTCCTGCCCCAGGGCCTTTGCATGTGCTGTGTCCAACTCATACAGCTCACTCCTGCTACAGGGCCTTTGCATGTGCTGTGTCCAACTCGCCAAGCTCATTCCTGCCCCAGGGCCTTTGCATGTGCTGTTTCCCCACAAAGCCCTGTGTCTAGCTCCATCTCATCATTCATACCTCAGCTCACTCGTCACCTCCTCAGAGAAGGCTTCTCAGATCACTACCAGAGAAACCACCATATTATTCCATCTCCTTACCCCATCTCGTTCCTTCAGCCCTCTTCTCCCACTTGATCTGTTTTCTTATTTACTTGTTTGCCTCACCCCACGGCATAAGCCTCAGGAAGGCAAGAATGTTGTTTTAGTCACTGCTGTGTCCCCAGACAGGGCCTGGCACAACCTTAGGTGACAACAAAATGTTTGCTGGGTAGATAAATGAGTGGGTAGAACAGACACACAGACAGGTGGTGGATGCGAAGACTTTAGCTCAGGTGGTTGAACTTTCTAGAAAAAAAACACACCAGCTTTAACAGGCAAGGTCGGCTTGATCTCTGCAAAGTAGGTCCACTGTCTCCCACTTTGGAACTGGAAGCCTGAGGCTCAAGGCAAGAAGCCACTAGATGCAGCCAGCAAGGGAGCGAGCCAGGGCTGGATGCTCCCCGGGGTGGGGAGGGGGCTCAGGGTTCCCAGGACCCTCCCCAGGCCTGCCTCTGCCTATCAAGGTTTCCCCAGGGGGCAAGCTCCTACCCCACCCTCCCTCTAAGCTTTCAGGGTGCCAGGAGCTCAGCACACCATTTCTTAACTTCGACACCCCCCGGCAGGCTCAGGGGGCTACATGAACCAGGGTGGGTCCCCTGGTGTCCCCAGCCCACTGGCCACCCCCTCGCCACTACCTGCCCTCCCACCCCCACGGCCCCTCCCACTCCCTTGGCAGCGCCTTCTCAGAACCACCCCCTTGGCAACTACCCCCAAAAATAAAGGGTCACTCTGCAGCTGCCCACCCGGCTCTGCCTCGGGGCTGCCTGCGGGCCCTCCTCCTGGACTCTGCATTCCAGCTCTTCCTTCTGGAGCCCCACTGAGCCCCTGCACTCCCCCACGCCCAGGTGCCAAGGTTCCCAAGAGCCTCCTCCAGCGGTCCAGCCCCCAGGCCTCTGCACGGACAGTGCCTTTTCCCTGCAATGCCCCCACCCCCTTCACTGGCCCAGTTCCTAGTAGGTTTTCGAGACCTGGACCAGATTAAACTCCCTACTTAAAAGGCCTTCTCTATCCTTCCCACCCTTGGCAGAGCCCCCTCCCCATCCCAGCCCCACCCCTGGGCCTTTCTTAGGGGCTTTTGTCAACCCTGGCTGGGCTCCAGGGAGTTTAGAGAGCGAGCTGGCTCTGAATCTCCCCCTAGACAGTGAGGGCCAGGGAGGGACCTCTAGGGTCCCCAGCATCACCTCCTGGGGGTTTGTGTTTGGGCGTCAGCCAGGAAGCTATTAAGAAAGACTGAGGGAGAAGAGAGGATCTCAGGTCTCAGGAAGTTTGAGGGGGGACACTGAGCAATCCCCAGCCTGAGACTGGTGGGGGCAGCAGGATCTGATTGTTGCAGGGACGAGATCAAGGTTGGGGTGGAAGGGGAGCTCACTTGGACTAGACAATTAAAAAGCCAACCAAACAAACACAGCTTTATTGAAGTATCACCGACATTCAAGAACCCACACATGTTTAAAGTGTGTGACATGATGCATTTTGACACATGTACATACCCATGAAACCATCACCTCAATCAAGAGAATGAACATATCCGTCACTCGCCCAAAATTTCCTTGTGCCCCTTCAGGGTCTCCCCACCTCTCCCTTCCAGTGAAAACTGGAAGCAATCTTGATGTCCAACAGTTGGGGATCAGAAACCTCAGGATTCCATACTATGAAATATTAGATAAGAGTTTAAAAGGAGGAGGAGGACACAACACGGATGAACCTTGAGGACATTACGCTCAGTGAAATCAGCCAGACAAAAAAAGACAAATATTGTAGGATTCCACTTACAGGAGATCCCTAGAGGAATCAAATTCCTAGAGACAGAAAGTAGATGGTGGGGGCCAAGGGATGGGGGAGAGGGAGGAATGAGGAGTTAGTGTTTCATAGGGACAGAGTTTCAGTTTTGGAAGATGAAAAAGTTCTGGCGGGGCCAGCCTGGTGGCATAGTAAAGTTCGTGTGCTCCGCTTTGACAGCCTGGGGTTCGCAGGTTCGAATCTCGGGCGCAGACAATGTACTGCTCGTCAAGTCATGCTATGGCGGCATCCCATATAAGGTAGAGGAAGATGGGCACAGATGTTAGTTCAGGGCTAGTCTTCCTCACCATAAAAAAAAAAAAGGTTCTGGAGATTGGTTGCACAACAATGTGAATATACTTAACAATACTGAACTGCGCACTTGAAAATACTCAAGATGGTCAATTTTGTTATATGTATTTTACCACAATTAAAAAAATTTTTGTGTATTTTATCACAATTAAAAAAATTTTTTTTTATTTAAAAAATTGCCAAAGGAGAGGCACTGAGGAGGAGGAGGAAAAGCTATGCTGACTGACTTGGGAGGATCACTGAGTAGAAAAAATGAAAGCAAAATGCAGAGAGATACTAATGGCCTGATACGTAATTTATGTAATGGAAAACCACCAGAAGCGTTCACTCCTTCCTGGTGATGGTGGGGTTAGCCACATCAGACCAGCCCTCTCAGAGATAACAATAAACTCTGGCTATGAAAAATAAATAAACACCTGAAATTTCAATTTAATTGAATAAAATTTAAAATTCAGTTCCTCACTTGCACCAGCAACATTTCTATACTAATAGACGCATGTGGCTTGCGGCTACCATATTGGGCAGAGCAGATATGGAACATTTCCATCACTGCAGAAAATTCTATTGGATGATACTGCTTTAGAGAGTGACCAGAAATACATAGAAGTTGCAGGAGAGTCTGTACGTGGAATAAGGGACCAGCACGGGGTGAGTTTCCCGTTTTTTATCGTTATTCGTGGAAATAGAAACTGGCTTGAAAAACAGGAAAACCGAGCTCAGAGAGACCACAACAGGTCAATAATGGGACAGAACATGTAGGAAAGGAGAGAGCCAGGAAAAGGAAGTTCCAAATTCTGCATAAAAACTCCACAAGTCTCTTGCTAACCTCTGAACCACGCACGTGCCAGGGCAGACTCCAACTAGCCCAGCTAAGGCTGAAAGAAACAAACAGAGAAGTCACCTGTCACCCCCCACAAGGGAAACAGAGCTTGAGTCCAGACAGGTTAATTGCCCAATTAAAACAAAAAAAAATCTCTGCTCTTCAGAGGAGCACAACAGAAGCCAGAGCATCCACAACACACCTTTCACAATGTCCAGAATACAATCCAAAATTACTTGACATACGAAGAAACAGGAAGACATGACCCATACTCAAGAAAGAAGGAAATTAATCAGGACTGACCCTGAGGTGACCTAGATGTTGGAATGAGCAGATAAGGACTCTGAAGCATCTAGTAGAAATCTGTTCAAGCATGTGAAGAAAAATGAGCTCCTAACGAATGCACAAACAAGAAATCTCGACAGAGAAGCAGAAACTATAAAAATGAACCAAGCGGAAATTCTAAAACTGAAAAATACAGTATTTGAAATAAAACATTCATTGGGGGGCCGGCCCCGTGGCTTAGCGGTTAAGTGTACGCGCTCCGCTCCTGGCGGCCCGGGTTCGGATCCCAGGCGCGCACCGACGCACTGCTTCTCTGGCCATGCTGAGGCCGCGTCCCACATACAGCAACTGGAAGGATGTGCAACTATGACATACAACTATCTACTGGGGCTTTGGGGGAAAAAATAAAAATAAATAAAAAAAATCTTAAAAAAAAAACAAAACATTCACTGGGCTTGAGAGTTGATTGAAGATGACAGAAGAAAGGGTGAATAAATTCAGAGACAGATAATAGCAAATATCCAAAATAAAGAAAAGAGAAGGAAAAATTGAGATTAAATAAAAGCGTGCGTCTGGAAATGGATAGTGGTGATGGTTGCACAACAACGTGAACATAATGAATGCTACTGAGTTGTGCACTTAAAAATGGTTAAAACGGTAAATTTTATGTTGTATACATTTTACTACAATTAAAAATTATATAGAGTCTCGGTGACCTTTGGAGCAGTATCTAAAGGACTAACGTGCACGCAATTAGAGTCCCAGAACGAGAAAGGAAGGAGAGAGTGGGATAGGAAAAATATTTGATGGAATAAGAGAAAACACCAAAGGATTTTCTGTTTTTGTATGGCTACATATATGCATGTAAACATGCAGAAAAAGGCTGCAAACATACAGTCCACACTCAGAGTTCCTATATCAGGATGTCGAGGGGAGGGGACAGCTGGTCAGCTTGTCCTGTGATTCACTCATTTTTGTAAGGAGCGTGTTTAAAGGTGACAAAAATTTTTCTTAAAGTGCGGTAAAATACACATCACATAAAATTTACCATTTCCACCATTTTCAAGTGTACAGTTCGGTGGTATTAAATAGTCACAGTGCTGTGCAACCATCCCCACCATCCATCTCTAGAACTCTTTTCCTCTTGTAAAACTGAAACTCTACCCCATTAAACACTAACTCCTCATTCCCCCGCCCCCAGCCCCTCGAAATCTCCATTCTACTTTCTGTCTCTATGAATTTGATGACTCCAGGTCCCTCCTATAAGTGGAATCGCACAGTATTTGTCCTTTTGTGACTGGCTTATTTTCCTGAGCATCATGTCCTCAGGGTTCATCCATGCTGTTCCAAGTATCACAACTTCCCTTCGTTTTAAGGCTGAATAATATTCCAGCGTATGGATATATTAAGGGTGACTTTTTAAATCAAAAATTATATGAGTGCAAGAGAAAGGAAAAGGTTTCCACTGAAGGGGTGGTTGGCAGAGGAGACAGGGGCTCAGAGGGGGCATTTCTGGCTGGCAAGGGCCCCCACGTCCCCCAGCTCACCGCTTAAGAAACCACTTCCCAATCAAGATCAGCCCCGTCCGCGATCTTGGCCACTACCCACCTTCCAGGGTACAGAGAACTGTGGGCTCCAGGCTGCACTCCGAGGGTCTCCCTCCTTCACCCAACCTGGTCTAACATCTGCCCTACTTCTGCTGCCAGTTGGCTGCTGGACCCCTCTGCCACCCCTTGGTGACGGCGTTCCTGGAGGCAGGATCAGGTAAGGCCAAGTAGCAGCAAAAGCCAGACTATTTTCTGGGACGGGGGCCTCGCCCACACCCTTACCAGGGATTGCCCAACACACTTGGGGTGTTGGTACCACGCCAGGGGTTACCTGCAGACGCCCACTGCCCCACGTGCCTGCCTCCCTGCGTTGGAAATGTCAGCCATGCTCTGAGGAAGATGCTGTTACCGTTCCCACGGATGAACTGTTTCAGTGACACTGATTCGTCTCCCGGGGTCACACAGCTGGCAGACGGCTGGAACTTTAGCTTCGCCCCGGGCCTTCCAGGACACGGGCTCACAGATCTTCGGCTCACCCGCATCCTCGGAAAGCAGGACTTGCTGTCTTGATGCCTGTATTTCACTCCATCCCCAGCCCACTACTTCGGACTTTGCCTGGGTCCCCGTGGCCACCCCCTGACCCCAGGCCAATCCCAGCGGCCAGTTCCCTGTCCATGTATTTGCGACCTCCTGGTGGCATATCCGACCCTAAGAAGGCACGATCAGCGCATGCGTGCTGTGGTTTCTAGATTCCTGCGCCTTCCAGGTCTCTCCCCGCAATGCCAGACCCGCTAAGGCGACGCCACCCGACCACTGCTTGCATGGACGTGTCACGCTCAAATCACTCTCCAGCCACCACATGGTTTCTTCTTCCCGGGGCTTCCCACCTCGAGAAGATCCCACCTTCCACCCAGTCTTTGGGGGCAGCAATCTGGGGGTCATCCCAGACCCCTCTGCACACCCCCTGGACACTCATTTCCTCACCGATTACATCCACTTCCCTCGTAATTGTCAAGCAAGTCCCTTCTCTGCTCGAATACCCCTGCTGCAGCCTCGACTCTCATCTCAATCATTGTGGTCACTTCTGCCCCGGTCTCCCTGCCCCAGGGTTTTGTCCAGGCCACCTCCCTCTGTCACCTCCCACATGATCCTTCTAACGTGCAAATCAGACCCTCAGCTTTAAATCCTGTAGGTGTTCCCACGGACCCTGCACTATCCAGCCAGGTGCACCTCCGGGCCTTTGCACGTGCTGTTTCCCCTACTGGGGTTAAGTGCCCTTCCCATGGGCTCTCTTACCTCCTTTCTCAGAACTTTTAGGGCAACTTTGGTGTCTTTCCCAGTAGCCTAGTGATGGGGACTGGCCTGATCTCTCCATGTTCCCAGCGCCTGACAGGCGCCCAGAAGCTGTCCACAGAACAGATGACTGAATGAAAGGCCCAGCTGAGGCCCCAGCTCTGTCTGCGGACACCCAGAACCCCCGAGAAGAACCCAGCACCAGCTTTGCTCCTTCCCACAGCCCGGTCACCCTTTTGCCCCGCCCCTCTCCCTCCTGTGCATCGTACACCCACTAGTCTCCAAAAGGCGCACTTGGTTTGTTTCTTAAGTACATTTATTTTCAGAAGAAACTTTCCCTCCCTCTAGGAAAGCCAGCGTCCGCATCACGTGCCGACAGCAGCCACGAAACAAACACAATGAAACAAGACGGCATTCAGTCCTCGCCAGCCCCTGACACGGGCGGGGCTGCCAGCTCGGGCCTGGGCTCTGCTTGTTCCCGGGAGGTTGGCAAGTACCTGTCACCTGGGCCTTAAAGACAGAGCAGCAGCCATGGGAGCCTGGGGCCTCGATGTCCCTGGAAGGGGGTGGTTCTGAGAACTCTCCGGGAACGGGCGCTGTCCTTCCTTGGGACTCCACTGACAAGGAAGTGCCTCCCTAAGAGGTCACCTGTGGCGGCATCTGGGAGGTGATGGGGGCTGGGACAGGGCTGGGAGTAGAGTATGTTGGGACAGGCAGGCCTGATCTGGAACGACCTGCTTGGGCAGGAGTTTGGGGGCACACAGCCCAGGGGTGGGAGGAGACGAGAAGAACCTTCTTGGGCAAATTCCAGGCGTGGGACTCGGAGAAGGCGCCCTCTGAGAGGTAGCAGGGGTGGTGAGGGGGGAGAAGGCAGGGCCTCAAGAGCCCGGGAGTCTCAGCGCCCCCAGGCACCGCCTCTGTGCCCCCTGACTTGGTACACTCCTGAACCTGAGCCCGCAGACCTGTCCGGTGGCGCTGAGTGAGTGGCAAACGGGGGTGCACTGGAACGTCAGAGTCACCTGCACCCATCTGCTCCTGCTGGGCGGCCTGGGGCGAGCCGCGTCTTCGGTGAGATGAGTCACCATCCTAGCGCTTCTGCCCGTGCAGGGCGCACGTGAGCGCCGGCCATCCCCTGGGTTCAAGGAGGGCGCTGCTGGGCTGGGGTCCCAAACCCCATGGGGTGGTGCGGAGAGGGGCCCCCCGTCGGGCCGCCAAGGCTGTCCGTGGGCCCTTTAAGGACCGGAGATGTTTGTGTAACTGGAGGCGAAGCACTTCCTCTCAGATGACCACTGTGGGGCGGCCCCTCCTCTCCGATGCACAGATGGGCGGCAGGGAGGCGGTGGCGGGGGATGGAGAGAGGCCGGTGGCGGGGGATGGCGGGGGATGGAGGGAGGCTGGAAGGCGCAGGGCCAATGGCTCTTCCCCACCCACCCCTCCCCCCAGGGGCTCAGGGTGCAAGGCTGTCCCCTCCCCCACTTGAGAGCCCCAGGGGGCTCCCCACCCTCCAGGCGGCACATTCATCTCCTAGGAGGCCTCTGTGGTCCGCCCCGCCCACCGCCCCTTCCCTGTGCTGACCCCCTGCAGCCACCCAGACTCCGTGGTTCTCAGCCCCTCAAATCTCAGACACAGCGCTCTAACGCGATACCCAGGTGCCAGGCCTCTGTCCGGGCCGTTCCCTCCGCCTGGTCACTGTTCACCATCCTCCTAACCCGCCACATCAGCAGCTTGCCTGTGGCTGCTTCCAGGAAGCCCTCCAGGACTCCCAGGCTGGAGCGGGGGCCTGGGGGTCCTCTGCTGCGCTCAGGTTATTCTGCCTTGTAACTGCCCAGGGACGCATCTGTCTCCCCAGCAGAGAGGGGGCCTTGGGAGGGCAGCGCATGCCTGGGGGTGTCCATCACCGGCTCCGACTCAGGCTCAGCTCAAATGTCACCTCCTCAGAGATGCTCCGACCACCTGAAGTAAAGTAACCCCCCTCACGCTCATTTCTGGAAAATTCTAGGAATGTGTGGAAAGTCCTAAGGATCCTGCCTCGGGGTCTGATTGGCCCCCAACTCCTTCCAGTCTCCAGCCAGGCCCCCAGGAAGCTGCAGCAGGGAGTCCAGCGCCAGGGGCTTTGGCGACCACATTTTGCAGCTGGGGAAACTGAGGCACAGAGCCACCTGTGGGCACAAAGGAGGAAGTGGAGAGCTGGGATCGAACCTAAGCCCGCCTGTCTGCAGAGCCTGGCACCCTATCTGCCACTCCCCATCCAGGCCCAGCCTGTCAGGCTGCAGCCAGAAGTCCCTGGGATGCCTGTCATCATTTCATAAACATTTATTGAGTGCCTATTGTATACCAAGTGCTGGGCGCCAAACTGGGGTCCCACAGGGAACAGACTAGGTCAAGATTCCCACCCTCATGGAGCTGAGGTTCTGGCCAGGGTGAGGTTGGGAGGCAGCAAAACCCATATATTTTATTAATTCGTTTCATTATGTCAGGTAGCGGAGAGGAAAAAAAGGCAAGGGAAAGAGATCAGGCGTTGGGCAGTGGGGGGCTGCAACTGTAAACAGGGAGGTCAGGAAGGCCTCCCTGAGGTGATGCTCGAGCAAAGCAGGTGAGGGAGGGAGCCATGAGGACAGAGCGTCCCAGCCAGCAAGAACAGCCGTGCAAAGGCCCTGAGGCAGGGCCATGCGCGGTGGATTCGAGGCATAGTTGGGGCTGGAACAGAGGGGAGAGTGGGAAGAGGTGAAGGCAGGGAGGTGACAGCCTTATCTAGACCTGCCCTAACCAACATCTCAGATGGAGAAAAGAGACACAGAGGCAGGCATTCCCAGAACTCATCCTGCCTGCCCTCCCCTCCTGTCACTGTCTTTGTCCCCTGCTCTCTCACGGTTTAGCCCGACTCTCTTGCTCCAGCTGTGGCCGCATCGCGCCTGCCAGGATCACTGTCATAGCTGAGCCAGGACCACGGGGAGCTGCCTTAAGGCACACCCATCCCCGATTTGTCCCGGTCGCGGTGTCCTGGCTCAGCCGAACCTCCGAACTAGGTTCCAGGGTCCGCTGTCTGAACCCCCTCAGTGAAGCCTCTGAAGCCGGAGGGGTTTGGGGCACGCCAGCAGTGGGGGCAGGAAGGGTGACCAAGTCCAGGCGACCAGGCCCTTGCCCACGTAGGGGACAGAGTGGGGGGGCGCGAGTCCTTTCTCCTCCACCTGGAAAGGGAGTGACAGCAGGCTGGTGGTGGGGCCATCCTCAAAACACATCTGCTCTTGTGTTTGCTGCTTGTCCTTGAGGCCCAGCCAGGCCGCTGCCGCCATCCCTGCATCCCTGAGGGCTCCTGTCACCTCTGAGAACATCCTGCCCCCAAACCCAACTCTCTGCCCTGCCTGGCCTGCCCACCCAGTAGTCCTCATGTCCTCCACCTCCATACCCCCCACCAGTGCCCTCTCCCCTGGCTACTGCCCCCCACTCCCTCTGGGGCGTCTCTAGGTCAGCTGAGCCCCACCACGTGCAGGGGGGAGGGGCGAGGCCTTGCCCATCGCCTCCCTCCTCCTGCCAGCCCCCTCCGCCTTCAGGGTTCCAGGACTCAAAGGCAGAATGCCCACTGCACAGAGGACAAAGGACCGAAGCAACCCCTACAAACCGCAGAGCAGCAGGGCCCAACAACCTCTCAGCCCTCCAGCCAGGACCCTCCCAGGGTCTGCTGTTGTTGGAATGGGGGGCACTGAGGACCCTCAGTCTCTCCATCTACCCTTCTCCCCACTCTCCCCCTGGCTCACTCTGCTCCAGCCACACCGGCCTCCTTGCTATACTTCCAAAACAGCAGGCTAGGTCCTGCCCCAGGACCTTTGCACATGCCAGTCCTTCTTCCTGGAATGTTCTTGCTACTGATGTCCACCTGGCTAGCTCTTTCTCATCCTTCAGATCTCATCCCCCTCCTCCCAGAACATCAGCTCCATGAGGTGGGGGGCAGCAGGGAAGCTTCCTTTTTGTCCATGCTGGTCCCCAGTGCCTCCCAGTTCAGGCACTTCATATGTGCTGAATCAATAAATGGCAGACAACAGGGGTGGAAGGGAGGTGGGGCCAAGCACAGGGTAGAGGGGATCTCCAGGGTGTGGCTGGCAGGGGCTTGACCCCTCCTCAGATACACAGTCGTGGGACCCTGGGGCAAAATACGGCACTGGGGCAAAATACGGTTTCGTGAGCCCAGGAGGGCGTGGGGCAAGAGCTGAGCCCCTGCTGGTTCTGTATAGGGAACTGGCACGAGAGCATCATATTACCAAAGGTATAAACTCCAGATTGAGGGAGGAGAAAGGCCTCCTCTATGCCACTCTGGTCAGAGCCAGGCTGGGTTTGAAGAGCCCATTCAAGGGTGGCAAAGAAAAGCCCATTCTGAATGGCTTGGGGTGGGAGCAGGGGGAGGGGATGGTAGGGAAGGGCAGCCAGACAAGAGAGTAAGACCCCTGCCACGGGGACGAATCATTCGAGCAGGGGATTCAGAGACACGGAGAGGCTGACCTCTTCCTCCTCTCTGAAGCCCTTGCGCCCTTGGCTTCTGGCTTGCCACCTGCTCCTGGTTTCCTCTCGCCCTCTCTCCACCCCATCCCCCCTGGGAGGATGTCTCCCAAGGTCAGGCTTGCTTCTCGAAAGCCCGCCCTGCACCTTGCTTCCGCCTGGGCATCTAGCAGCAGCAATTTCCAGACGCTGGAAACAGACGGCTGACTTGCACCCGACCCTGCTCCCCACTCAGTGGCCACTCCACCCCCCCACTTCACATCTATCCAGGATCACCGACTTCCCACGCATCCCCACCTCCGCGCCGTCCAGCCCCCTCGTGACCCGGACCAGTGCAGTCGCCTCCGTGCAGATCTGGCCAGCTCCTCCCGTGCACCCCGCAGTCTCTCCCTCCACATCTTGCTCTCTGGTCCCTCTGCCCACCAACTCTTAACCATCCTTAGGAACCAGCCCATGGTCACCTCCTCCAAGAAGCCTTTCCAGACCCCTCCCGAGGCTGAATAAAGTCACTCCTCCAGACTCCCTCCCGGCGAGGCATCCAGGCATGCTCTGTCTGACCAAGTGCTTACTAGCCTCTAGGCTCTGTGCTCATCTCCGAGCCGATGACTGGTATTATGCCCATTTTACAGGTGAAGAAACAGCATGGGGAAGGTGAAGTCAGTAGCCTGAGGGCAGTGAACTCAAACTGGCAGGAGGAGGTCAGAGGCAGCCTCCGGACAGCTGGAAAGGGGCCAGCCTGCGGAGCCCAGATAAGAGAGCAGCGTCCCACGGTGCCTGCATTCCTGTGGGTGCCCCGAGGGTGGTGGGAGGAGTCGCCCACTCCCCCCTGCCAACCACAGCCACCCCGGCGCTCCTGTGCCGCCGAGTAATCACCCCATGTCAGGTGCTCTGCCAACCAAACCTTTTCCACGTCTGGCTCACCCCATCTGCAGCCGCCCTGGGTCCAGAGGTGGGTGCAGTTATGCATGGCACCCATTTCTCAGAGCAGGAAATGGAGGCTCACGGGGCTCTGAGCTCCCACCAGTACTGCAGCCCTCCTCTAGCCCCTCAGCCTGAGGCTGCCACGGGGACTGGCCAACCCCTTTCCTGGCCAAGGCTTCCTTACATCTGAAGGATGCTCCCAGATATGGGTACTACTGACGCATTTCACAGATGGGCAAACTGAGGCTCGGAAAACCTTCCCTGGAAGCAAGAGGCTCCCAGCTTATTTCCACTGCCTCTCCCCTCCCCCCTCAAGACACCTCCACCAGGAGTGGGTGAGCCGGGAGCGCAGGCAAGGCAGGACCTGACTGCCTCCTCCCTCCAGCCTGGCAGGGCCTGCCGGTACCCAGGTGTGTTGAGTAGGCTCCAGGCTCTCACCCCACCAGCGCCAGGTTTATTCCCAGCAGCATTCCGGGAATGGGACCGAGCTGAGGCTAAGTGTGCTGGGGGCTTCAAAGACCATCCCACACTCCAGAATTTCTATCTCGGGCAGCCCAGTGCATCAGATCCAGGATGGCCCTGGGGGGCCCTGTGCTCAGCCGCCTGGGACCCTGCCTGGTCTCCAGGAGCCTCCCCATCAGGTGGCAGGTTTCGCTAGTGAGACTCAGTCACAGCAGCTGCACCCGGCAGACCTGTTTCTCTCAGTTTCCCCATGCGGGCAATGAAAGGCCCGTCTGCAGTTTTATCTGCCCATGCCAGAAACCTCCTCCAGGCACTTGCCTTCATGCCCCGCTTCTGAGCAGGCGGGGAACGTAAATGACGTTCTTTTGCCAAAATGGATCCCCGATTCACTCACTTTCCACCACCCCTTCCAGTCGGGTCCCAGCAGCAGCCTTCTCCCATCTCTTCTGCCCACAGCAGCTGCGGGATCACAATCAGACCACGTCACTCACTTTGTTCTAAGCCTCCGTGGTCCCCACAGACTTGAGTATGGAATCCACACACTCCTCGCCATCTTCGAGGCCCGGGCCAACCTCTCCCCACTTCCGATGCGCGCTCACCGCCCTTCACCCACGCCGGCCTCTTTTCTGCTCTCGCAAACACATCACGCTGGGCCCTGCCTCAGAGTCTTGCTGTTTTCGGGGCCTAAAAAGCCCTCGCTGGCTGGACAACTCAGGCCCGGATGACACCTTCTCCGAGAATCCCTTCCTGACCCTTACCCCATCTCTCTGATGCGTTGTCTTCCTCGCGCTTAGCACGGGCTGGAATGATCTGTCTCTCTGTTTACGCGGTTCCGAGCCGTCTACACGGCCAGGCTGCGGGCTCCGAGGCCAGGAGCCCGGCGGCATCCCCAGCCCTGGCACGTCGGTGGCACTCAGTAGGCGCTCCCTCTGGATTCGCTGGTGACGGACCGCCACTCCGGGCGCGCTCCTTGCGTCCACGCACCCGGATTCCCCCGCGTCACCGTGCCAGGCTCCCCCCCACTCCCTGCCGCGCGTCTCGCAGCGGCGCCCCGGCCCCCGGCGGAGCGGGGGTCTCTCGGAGAAGCGCCCGGGCCCGGGACCAGATGGGAAGCCCCGAGAGGCCGTCCCGGGCCGGGTGATGGGGGACGGAGCGGCTGCGTCTGGGGGCCGGGCCGGGGCCGCCATGGCCGCGGAGGCGGGGCCGGAGCTCGCCGCGAGGGTGGCGTTCCGGGCGGCTTTCGCGGCGCGGGGCGCTCGCTTACCTGGGGTCGCAGGCGGCGGGGCGCTCCGGAGGCCAGTGGCGGGGAGGGGGACAGCCGCCTGGTGGGCGATGCGGCGGAGAAGGAGACACGCGCAGCGCGCACGAGGCAGCCGGACTCTGCTCGCGGCACCGCCTCGGCCGCGGGCCGGGGAGGCAGGCGGGAGGGGGCGCGGGGCGGGGCCTGAGGGGCGGGGCGGGACCAGGCCCCCTCCGCACCACTAGGCCGCTGCCCGGACCCCCGGCCCCGCCCCCGGCGTCCCAGCCCCGCCTCGCCCCGCCCCGAGGCGCGCTCGGCCGGGATCCAGCCCCCAGCCTCCTGCCTGCGCCTTTGAACCCAGCACGCTCTGCTGCGCGCCCAGGCCGGGCCCCGCTTCTCCTCTGTTAGCTGTGCATCCCCCAGCCCCCTCCTGGCTCCCCTATTCTGGCTCGGCTCCGCCCCGCGTCTCTGCAAACACTCCCGGGGGCGCCCTGATCCGCTGGAGCGCACGGCTGGGAGTTGCGGGGGAGGCCCGGACTCCGCTTCAGGCCTCAGAGGCCACCCCCGGGCCCCCGAGTCTGGGGACCTGTCCCAGCTCGCAGGCCAAGCGGGCCCACTTCGTGGTTCATGGGGCCACGGCTCGCGCAGGCGCCAACTGCAGTGTTGGGAGCCCCGGAGGCCACCCCGAAGGTTGGGAGGCGTGGAGGGCATCCGGGCAAAAACTGCAATTTGGTGGAGTGCAGAGGTCAGGCGGCAGAGCGGGGGAGATAGGCCAGCGTGGGTGGTGGCGCAGCCCCGAGTCCCACTGCGGTGCCCGCCTGGCGGAGGGCAAAGGGGGAGGAGGCTGGGCCCCCTCTCGCCGGGTGGAACCGAAAGTGACCCGGAATCAGCAGCGCGCACGGGCAGGGAGCCTGGGCGAGCCGCGAGTGGAGGACAATCCCGGATGGAGCAGAGGCGGTCTGAGCACTGGGTCGCCCCTGGGGGACTCAGGCTACAGCTGTCGCCGGTTGGGGGTTCGAGAGCCGCTGGCCAACTGCGTGTCATCTGGGCAAGTGGCTTCACCTTTGGACAATAAGCCTCTCCCTGAAGCAGATCCAGGGCGCGGTGGGGGAAGTCGGGACCTTCTGGGCTGGGGGCCCTAAACGAGTTGTTTCACAGAGCTGACATTCGATTTCCACACGTGGGGAGAGGGAGGGAGACACAGACCGCTGTCGTAAGTGTGGAAGAACCTGTCCCTCCCAGTTCAGCCTCCAGCTCTTTGCACTCGCTCTTCCCTCCACCAGACTAGTATTCTTTCTCTTTTCAGTTGCATGCATCCTTCTCTCTCAGGCCCCTGTCCCCTCCCCAGAGCCCCACGCTCCACCTCTGCCCCACCCTCTGCATTCACCGTTCTATCCTCTCCCTCTCCCTCCAAGAGCTCCTTTGCACACGGGGAAAGGAAGACCATCAAGTCACTTTTCTCAGTTCTTGCGACTAGGATCTGTCCCATATGACACTTTGCACCTGGCGGTCCTCAGAGCATGGCAGCCATTTGTATTCATAGTGGGAGACAAGGTCAAAGTGGAGGAGTCCAGGCCCCAGGGGAGAAGCAGCAGATCCCTGGAGAACTGGAGGGGGAGGCCCTCATAAGATGATTTGGGTGGGCCAGGGTCAGGGAGAGATTTCAGGTGGGAGGTACTGCGTGGGCAGAGGTGGGGAGGCTGGAGGAACCCCCAGTTGGGCTGTTTCTTGGCTGCCCCCTGCCCTCCTTCTCCTGGCCCCACCCCCCTTTGGTGAGCACGGAGTGTTCAGGGCAGGCTTCCTGGAGGAGGAGGCATCTGAACCCTGAGAGATGATGGGTGGGGATTAAGCTGAGTTAGGGTCCAGAAGTGAGTGTGGAGAGGACAGCAGGGCCACTGTCCTGGGCCAGTGGCTGTCCAGGGCCAGCCACTACAGGTCCCCCAGGGCTCTCTTAGAGGAGACCTCTTGGGAGCGGCTGGGGCCAGGTCTGGGGGTTGCAGACAGGAGTGAAAGGAGGGACTCTAGCGGGATTTAGAGGTAAAATCGCCAGGGTTTGGGGGAAGCTGGGGAGGCCAGGGCCTGGTGGGTGGGAGTGAGGAGATGGAGGTGTTTCTAAGCTGGAGAGTCCAGTGTGGGGTGTCTGGGTCCAGGGAGGGGGGACCCTAGGGAGGCCCAGAGCTCAGACATGAGGTGGGGGAGCTCCTCAGCTCCCCTTCCCCTCCAGGCCTCCCCACCCTTTGTGCTTGAATGGGGGACAAGGAGGTAAGATTGGGGAGGCTCAACAGCCCCACCCACGTGATCAGCGGAGGGCCTCTTCGTCCCTCCTGGTCCCCTCCAGCCCGTCAACTGGTCCCAGCCACCTTGGTCTCTTCCAGACCCTGGGACCACTATGGCCAGGCCTGGAGCCTAGACCCTGGACCCTGGACAACGCACCCTGTGCGAGGCGGAATAATAGCCACCCAATGATGTCCACATGTCCTAACCCCCGGAACCAGTGAATATGTGACCTTATATAGCAAAAGGGACGTCGCAGGTGGGATTAAGTTAAGGATCTGGAGGAGGGGCAGATGATCCTGGATTATCCGGGTGGGCCAGCGTCCTCACAGTGTCCTTGTAAGAGGGAGGCAGGAAGGCCAGAGAGAGCTTGGAAGATGCTGGACTGTTGCCTTTGAAGATGGAGGAAGGGGCCCCAAGCCAAGGAATACAGGTGGCCTCCAGAAAGTGGAAAAGACAAAGAAATAGGTTCTCCCCTAGAGCTTCCAGAAGGATGGCAGCCCTACCGACACCTTGATTTTAGCCCAGTGAGACCTATTTTGGACTTCTCACCTCCAGCACTGGCAGATAATAAATGCGTGTTGTTTTAAGCCACCAAGTTGGTGATAATTTGTTTCTGCAGCCACAGGAGACCCATGCAGACCCCGAGCTTCCCATCCAGAGTCCTGCATGCACTGTCAACCCCCGCTCACCCCTCATCTTGACTCAGTTTCCAAATCAGCACCCTGAGGCCATCCAGCTCAGACCCACCACCCCCGCTGTGTGCCCGCATCACCCAGCCCTCTGGAACTGCCCCTCCGGTGGTCTCCAGGGCTGCTGGTCCCCTGTTCTGGTGGGCGGGGTGGGGGAGTAGTGAAGTCCCGGATGTCTGTCTGTCTGTCACTGCCTCTCTGTCCTGCAGCGTCCATTTCGGTGTCTCCTGTTCCAGCACCGCACGCCGGGCAGGTTTCTGCTGTCCCAGGCCCTCGGCTGACCGTCTTTCCTGGCCCAGCCTTTGGCCCTCAGTGGAGGGCTCCTCTCCCTGAAGACAGAGGCCCTGAGTTCAGACAGACCAGGGCCCACATTTGTGCTGTGTGACCTCGGCTGTGTGACAGCCTCTCTGAGCCCTGAGGTGCCCTCACCTGTGGAACGGAAGCTAACCAGGCCAGCTGGGGGGTGGATACCCGGATGGACCACTCTCCCCACATTGTCCCTTTCATCCAAACGGCCTGAGTTGGGACTGGGGGAGGGGAGGAGATGGGAGGATGGAGGAGTGGAGAGGCCTCTGCATTGGCTGTTCCCTCTGCCTGGAACACCCTTCCTGTATGTCCATGCTGCCCCCTCCCTCATTTCCTTGGGCCTTTAGTCAAGGCCCACCCTGCCCCACCCATCCTGCCATACGCCTTCCCTGTCCCCCTCCCCAGTCCTCCTGCGTCTGGGCTCCATGTTTATTCTGTGCCCTGACAGCAGCCCCCGGAGGGTGTCCGCCCCCAAGGGCAGGGGCGTCTGTTTTGACCCCCCTGTGACCCTAAAGCCTAGAACAGGGCCTGGTACACAGTGGGTGCCCCGTAAATGTCTGTTAAGGGCGGAGAGGACGGACAGAGGCAAGGCAAGATGTGGAGTTTGTCCGAGAAAGGCTCAGAAAGAGGGCCTGCTGGGTGTGTGTGTGTGTGTGTGTGTGTGTGTGTGTGTGTGTGTCTCCATGTCCCTCTGGGTCTCTGTGTGTTCCTCTGTGTGTCTCTGCATCTGTCTGGGTGTGTCTCTGAGTGTGTGTGCGTCTTCTGTGCATTTCTGTGTGTCTGTCTGTCTGTGGAGGTGTCTGTCTGTCTCTGGGGGTGTCTCTGTGTTCCCTACGTGTGCGTGGGCGTCTGAGCCTGGACACACGTAGCCTCGACTTCCCCGCTGAGCAGGGCTGGATCCTGAGCCCTCCTCTCCGCGTGGCGCCCCGCCCCCCGGAGTCCCGCCCCTTGCCTCCTCCGGGCGCCCTCCCGGTGGCGCCGTGCCTCAGTGTCCTCCCCTGTCCAGAGCAGGCACTCAGTGCCCGGTGTCCCTCCCCCTCCCTCTGGCCCTTCCAGCTCCTCGGGGGCGGTGGGCTAACTGGTTTGAGCCAGTGCTGCCTGCCAGCCAGCGCGAGGCTCCCAGTGGCTGGGCGGGGGTGGGGGGGTGGAGCATGGCCGGGCTGGTGCCAGGCGCTGTGCTGAGAACGTCACAGAGATGAACACATCCACCCTATCTGGGAAGCAAGTGCATTGAAATTCCCATTTCACAGATGAGGACGCAAGCCCAGAGTGGGGGAGCAAGACGCCCAAAGCCACACAGCCGCGGGGAGGGGGCATTTTTGAACCCAGTTCTGCCTCACCTCTTATTCTCCATCAGCCTCAACTTTCTTTTCCTCTGCTGGATTGGGGGGGCACCAGGGTGGGAGAGAGGACCTCACCCCTCACCTCTCACCCCTGGTGGACTCAGACCCCTCACTCAACATCCATACTCACCCATCCCCCAGGGCTGGTTCTCTCTTTCCCCCCTGTCTCTGTGCCCTGAGGGGGGCAGGGGGCAGGGCTGGCCTGGCACCCCCCAAATGTGAGCTCGAGTGATGAGAAAGGGCCCCCACCCCTAAGTACGCCCTTTGCTCACCACCCATCCCTGCCTTCCCGCTCACAGGAGGCCCTGGTTCATTCATCCCTGCCATCCGCCTGCCTCTCCGCGGGGCATCTGGGAAGCTGTCGTTTCTCCTGATCTTCACCTGCACTCCAGCAAGGTCTGAACAATCCGGCAAATAAGAACCCTGGGCCCAGAGGTGCTGTGACCAACCATCCCGTGTGCCTGGGACACGGGACTTCCAGGGCTAATGCCAGGATGGTCTGAGCGTCACCCTCCCGGGAGGGGAGGTGACCTGCCCACAGTGACCCGGGCACAGGAGCCCCCACGCCAACACCTACTGATGGAAGACACCGTCCCCTCTCCCAGATGTGATTAGGAGGAGCTAAGGGGGTCCTCTTTGAAAAGGGTTTTTAAAATAGGAGATGACATCTCTGATGGGCATGAAAACGTTTTTTTGTTTGGAACAATTCACACATAACATTCAGAAGCTTCACAAACATTTTCTGTGGCGGTAAGATTTCCTCCCCTCTGTTTCTCCGGCCCCAGAGGCTCAATTTGTTGGTTTAGCTGCCTGAAACAGTCTTTGTATACAAATGCGCACGTTCTTTTTCTTTTCTTTCTTAAAAAAAACAAAGCTTGCGTTTTACACATTCTTCTGCATCTTTTTTTTTTATATGTTTTTTTTTGTTGTTAAAGATTTTATTTATTTTATTTTTTCCCCCCAAAGCCCCAGTAGATAGTTGTATGTCATAGCTGCACATCCTTCCAGTTGCTGTATGTGGGACTCGGCCTCAGGATGGAGGGAGAAGTGGTGCCTCGATGCGCACCCGGGATCCGAACCCGGGCCACCAGCATTGCAGCCCGCACACTTAACCACCAAGCCACAGGGCCGGCCCCTGCATCTTTTTTTTTGAGGTAAAATATACATAATATAAAATTTACCATGTTAACCATTTTGAGTGTGCAGCTCAGTGGCATTAAGCACATTCACAATTTTGTACCACCATCACCACTATCCATTTCTGGAACTTTCTGATCATCCCAAATGGAAACTCTGTCCCCATTAAACACTGACTCCCCATCCCCCTCCCCCAGCCCCCGGCCCTCACCATCTACTTTCTGTCTCTATGGATTGCCCATTCGAGTACCTTGTGTCAGTGGAATCACACAGTATTTGTCCTTTTGTGTCTGGCTTACTTCACTGAGCATAATGTTCTCAAGGTTCATCCATGCTGTAGCATGTGTCAGAATTTCGTTCTTTTTTATGGCTGAGTAATATTCCATTGTTTGTATATATCATATTTTATTTTTCCATTCATTCGTTGATGGACACTTGGGTTGCTCCTACCTTTTGGCTACTGTGAATAATGCTGCTATGAACATGGGTGTACAAATATCTCTTTGAGTCCCTGCTTTCAATTCCTTTGGGTCTATACCCAGAAGTGGAATTGCTGGATCATATGGTAATTCTAGGTTTAACTTTTTGAGGCTCCTGAACCTTGTCTTTTAACTTGATATTCCTAGGAGGTCTTTGATTTTAATACATAAAGAGATCTCTTGTTCTTTTTCTTTTTTTTGAAAGAGCGAGTGTTTTATTTTTTTGCTAGCAACTTTAGAGATGCAATTCACATATCATCCAGTTCCCCAATTGACAGTGTTCAAGTCAAGAGTTTTTAATAGAGTCACAGAGTTGGGCAAGCTGTCACCACCTGGTCACCACCTTTAACTTTAAAAAGTTAAAGGAACCAGTCCCCTATGGATGGATGGGAATGTTGCTTGTAATCTAAACAATGCTGCGCTGAGTACCCTGACGCAGAAGTGATGTCAAGCCAGTGTGAGCATCTCTCCACAAATGCACAGGAGAATTGCTGGTCAGAGGGCATTCGAGAACAAACAGCGATTGCCACAAGATTCCTTACCCTTCACAAGGGCGGCGCTATCAATCTTTGCTAATCTGAGAGATAAAAAGTGATATAGTTCTCAGTTGCATTTTTATTCTAAATGATGCTGAACATCTTGGTCTTTAAAAGGTGGGTCTCTATTCTTTGCCTGGAAAAAAACTTTTTTTTAGTTGTCAGACTTTAAAAATTTATTTATAGAGGCTCTTTTTTAAAATTATGGTAAAAGATATAGAAGCTCTTTTTTTTTTTTTTTTAAGATTTTTTAAGATTTTATTTATTTTATTTTT
Organism: Ceratotherium simum simum; assembly: GCF_057802395.1. Classification (NCBI taxonomy): domain Eukaryota; kingdom Metazoa; phylum Chordata; class Mammalia; order Perissodactyla; family Rhinocerotidae; genus Ceratotherium; species Ceratotherium simum. The sequence goes on along the minus strand of NC_141938.1, from coordinate 10,771,424 downwards.
TTCCCCCAAAGCCCCAGTAGATAGTTGTATGTCATAGCTGCACATCCTTCTAGTTGCTGTATGTGGGACTCGGCCTCAGGATGGACGGAGAAGTGGTGCCTCGATGCACACCCGGGATCCGAACCCGGGTCACCAGCATCGTAGCGCGTGCACTTAACCACCAAGCCACAGGGCCGGCCCTAGAAGCTCTTTTTAATATTAAGGAAATTAATTAAGGAAATTACTTCTTACTCTCTGATATGAGCTGCAATATCCCCCTCCCCCCACTGCCCAGTTTGTTGTATTTTTATCTTGTTTATAATGTTATCTCCCCATGCCTCTATCTGCATTTTCAGGAAGTTGGACTTATTTGACTTTTTCTTTTGTGGCTTTTGTGTTTAACTTATTTTTCTTAGAAAGGCCTTATGGACTCTCAAATTATTATTTTGAAAAGGCCCCCATGTACTTTTTTTTTCTGGTTCTTTTATGATTTTATTTTTCATGTGTAAAATTCCTATTCATCAGGAATTTATGTTGAGGTAGGGTGTGAGGTAGGGATCCAACTTTTTTTTTTTTTTGGTGAGGAAGATTGGTTCTGAGCTAACATCTGTGCCAATCTTCCTCTACTTTGTAAGTGGGACACCGCCACAGCATGGCTTGATGAGCGTGGTGTAGGTCTGTGTCTGGGATCCAAACCCAAGAACCCCAGGCCGCCGGAGTGGAGTGTGCAAACCCAACCACTCCACCACTGGGCTGGCCCCTGCTCTTTTTTCTCCCAGTTGTCCCAACAGCATTCATTGCATCATCTGTCTTTTAGATGTGTAGTTTTGGGGAGATCACAAGGGCTGTCATATCTGCAAGTAGGACAGTTTTGAGGTGTGGAGAGAAGTCAGAGTTGTCACAAGATGGACACTGTTTACTACTAAATTGATGATTTAGGAAGTCAGTCCCCACCCAAACCTCCAAGTGTTTCCCAGCACTGAGAAGCATCTGCGGAACGTGACTTTTTTGTTTTGGATCCATTGTTCTCTGGTCCTGGGATGTTGTAAGCGTCCCACAAAAACAACATTAACACAGTGCAAGTCGATTGCAAAATGATAGGCGAAATCTTGCAACTTGGTACGATTTCATGTGATGGAAGGAAGTGGGTGTGGAGAGGGACCAGAATCACGGGTAAGTTACTGACAGGGAAAGTCCTGGGAAGACAGCACAGGCTGCCCCAGGGAGAGTGTCTGCAACATCGCATGAGTCAGACCAAGACCTGGGTATGGTTTTCAGGGCTGCCATAAAAAGGTTCCACAAACTGAGTGGCTTAAACAACAGAAATTTATTATCTCACAGTTCTGAAAGTTCAAAGTCTGGAATCAAGGTGTCAGCAGGGCCATGCTCCCTCCAAAGGCTCTAGGGAAAAATTTTTTCTGCCTTTTCCAGTTTCTGCGCTCCTGGGCTTGAAGACCCATCACTCCACAATTTCTGCCTCCGCCTTTACGTGGCTGTCTTCCTTCTCTGTGTGTCTGTTTCTCTGTGTCCAAATTTCTCTTATAAGGTCACCAGTCACTGGATTTAGTGCCCAGTCTACTCCAGTACAACCTCATCTTAACTTGAGCACATCTGCAAAGACCCTATTTCCAAAGAAGGTCCCCTTCCCAGTTACTGGGGTTAGGACTTCAACATATCTTTTTGGGGGACACAATTCAACCCACAGTGCCCTCCAAGCATTTTTTGTTTCGTTTTCGCTCTGTGTGTGTGTCTGTTTTCCCCCAAAATGACTCTTTCCAGAATCCTATTGAAATATTAAGTACGAATTATTAAATACAAATTTATGCGGAGGGGAATGTCCCCTCCAAAAAACCCCAATGAATTAATTTCTCTTTTCATTTCGAGAATTAGCCCGTAGTTTCCATTACAGCCCACATCTTGTTCGCTGTAAAAAAGACTGAATTCCTCATCGTAATTTGGACTCTGTTTTTGAAAGATACAGTTCCTTCCCATCAATTCTTTTGTTTTCTGCCCCGGGGTTTTGGTGCCCATGTTAATTGGAGGGGTTTTCTCTGGGACCAGCGAGCCGAGGCTAATGAGGTGGCTCCTTGGTGATTCCAGGTCGGTGTGGTGGGTGCGTGATGGGGGGTGTGTGGGTGGGGACAGGATGTTCAGGACGTGGACAGGAGGTCGCCGTGACCTTCCCAAGGATGGAACGCCCCTTGGCTGAAGGAGCAGGAGGGCAGGGATGCAGAGGGCTGGGGGAAAGGGGACTCCACTGAAACAAAAGCCCAGTGTGACCTGAGAGGGCAGCCTGAGGGACTGTCCACTCAGGGCTGGGGGAGCTGAGACTTCATGGAGCCACAACTGAGTTTTTATAGGAGAGTGTCACGCTCTGATTTGCCATCTAACGGGTCACCAGGGTGCAGCATGCGAGGGCATGGAGAGAAGAGAGGGAAAGCGGCCTGGCTTCTGAGAGGAGGGTATCTGGAGGCTGATGGGGCCCGGGGGAAGGAAGGAGAGGGAGGTGGAAGGGAGGTCTCTGGCAGGCCTGGACTGTGCCTCTCTGGCTGGGCAGCCAGATGTGTGTCCTTGAGTGGAGGGCACAGGGCGACAGCAGATTTGGAAGGACGGTGCTGGGCTGGACAGGAGAAGTCCAGAAGTCCATGGGGGCCTGCCCTGGAAGCTCCGTGTTTCTGAGCTGGAGATGCGGGTCCCTGGTGTCAGCCCAGGGAAGGCATGTGGAGGGGTAGGAAGTCCCGTGGGTGACAGCCCTTGTAGGTGAGGGCAAGAGGAGAGAATGTGGGGAGGGGCTAGGCCTTACTGCAAGGGGCCGCCTGGCTGGGGCTTGTCCTGCCTCCTTCAGGGCCCCTCAGGCCAGCTGCACGGGCCACCGTCAGCCCCCAGACAGGGGAGGCCACAGCAGCTTTGCTGGACAGACGGGGCTGAAGGGCAGTAGCTGAAGGATCAATTCAGACGTTGAACTCAGCCTCTGCACCATCCTGGGACAGCGTGGGGACAATCAGAGAGGAGGAGCGGGGAGGGAAAACCAGCATTTATCGACTATTTCCCACATGCAGGGCATATCCCCGATTCTCGCCTATTAAAAATAACACCAGCCACAAGCTGTCACAGGTCGCTTGTGTGCCAGACGTTAATTTAAATGAACTTATCTGATCCCTCCACAGCCCTGTGAGGCAGGTCCTCTTATCCTTCGTTTGCAGCTGAAGACACGGAGGCACAGAGAGGTTAGGACACTGGCCCAAGGTCACACAGCCTGTGAGCTGCTGAGCTGGGATTGGAACCTGGGCTGTGTGTTTCGGCTCTCCTGGCAGTGAGCCAGTGACAGGCCAGAACCCGGTGTCTGTGCAAAGCAAGTGTGCAAAGCTAGTGGCCCAGAATGAAGCCTGCCTCGTAGCTGTTCCAATGAGGATTTGGGTCGGGAGGTGGGAGTAGCTGGAGACAGGCTTGGCTGGGTCTCCCAGAGGTCTGGGAGCACCAGTGGTGTGAGCTACAGGTGTGGCTGACCTAACCCCACTTCCCTGGAACCTTCCCCACCCTCCCTAACTTCCCCTTCTGCAAAGGCTGCAGGCTGGGGAGCGGGAGAGAGTCCTCTGGAAACGGGTGGTGGGAGCCGAGGGCTGGACCCGCAGAGCCGGGAGAGGGGGCTGGAGATGTGCGGCTGGGGGACGCAGGCAGGGGCTGCCAGGAGAGAAGAGGGGCAGAGCTCAAGTTCAGGACATTTGAGATCCCTGCCTCGTCCTCCCCCACTGGAGGAGGGGGCAGTCTTTGGGTGAGGACCTGGGACCTCTCAGTTCTTCCCAGCCCAGGAGTCTCCCCTGCCCAGAGGTGGCTCAGAGGGTGGGGGCTTCCCTGCAGGAAAGGACCCTGGCGTGAGCATCTAAGCTTTTGCATATTACTCAATGCCTTCTCTTATATTTTGCAAAACTCAGTGTGTGTGTGCGTGTGTGTGCGCGCGCGTGTGTGTGTGTGTTGACTAGAAGAAAATCAATTATAGTCCCGAAGCCTCCTGGCCCTTAGCTCTGAACTGGAGTAGAGGGAAGGGTCCGAGGCCGGGGGAGGCTTCCAGAGTAGGTGCATTGGAGCTGAACCTCGGAAGGCAAGAGCATATTGGGGGCAGTCAGGCAAAGAAGGGAGCAGGTACAAAGGCTGCAGTTTGAAGCAGGTGTTCTGGGCTGAAGCTTAGTTTAACTGTGCAAGGAGCAGAGAGGGTGGGTAGAGATGAGACTGCAAGAGAACCAGGGTTGGGACTGAGAAAGTCCCTAAAGCCTTGGATCTAATCTTGGGGGCAATCGAGAGCCATGGCAGGGTTTAGAGCAGGGAGGGACACGGTCTTAGTTGTGTCTCCTAGAGATCCCCTGGGCTACGGTCTGGAGGACGGGCTGGAGAGAGGGGACAGGTAGGGGCAGTCGCCCAGTGCAGAGCTGATAAGGCCTGAATAGGGCAGCGGGCTGGAAGAAAGGGGCAGAATTTTTAACTTTTAGAACTTTTATTCAAATATTGCACACGTACAGAAAAAAATGCACAAGTCACAAACGGACGGCATGAAGTTTCTGCAACGTGCTTGAGAAGCCAAGACCCAGATGGAGGACAGACGTCACCAGCCCTAGGAGACCCTGCTGTTCTCCTTCCCGTCCTCCCACCCAGGGTCAGCCCTTGACTTTGAACAGCACGGAATCACTGCCCATCGTTTGAACTTGATATAAATGGAAGCGAGCAGGATGTTCTCTTTATAGCTGGCTTCTGTGCAGCATTGGGGAGGGGGGTGTGAATTTCCTCCAGTGTCCTAGGTCGCACCCTTGGTCCTTGTCATTGTGGTCTAGCAGAGTTTCTCAACCATTGTTGACATCTGGGGCTGAGCAATTCTCTGTGTGTCCCATGAATCATAGGGAGCAGCCTCCCTGGCCTCTACTCACGAGAGGACGGTAGCCTGCACCCCCTCCCTCAAGTTGTGACAGCCAAAAATGTCTCCGAACATTACCAAATGTCCCCTTCGGGGTAAAAATCAGCCCTGGTTGAGAATCCCTGCTGTATAGTATTCCATTTTGTGAAGTCACCGCAATCTATTGACCTTTTGTTGGGCAGTTAAATGGTTTCTGGTTTGGGATTATTACAAGCAGAGGTGTTATGAACGTTCTCATAGGTTTTTTGGTGAATGTATGCATTTCCTTGGGGTTTATTCCTAGGAGTCATAGTGTAGGTGTTTGTCTGGCTTTATGGATACTGCCAAACAGTTTTACAAATGGGTTGTATCATTTTACACTCCCACCAGCAGTGTAGAAGCATGAATTGGTATTGTCTTTTTCATGTCAGCCATTCTAATAGGTGTGGCATGGTTCTAATTTGCCTTTCCCCAATGACTCATGATGTCAAGCATCTTTTCATTTATTGGCCGTTTGGAGGTGACATTTTGTGATGCCTTTTTCTTGGTGATTTGTAAGAGCTCTTTATATATGGTGGACATATGATGGCATTAGGACCACCTTTACTCTAGTCCCCCTGGTTCCTCTGGCCACCTCTGTCACATTGATGCCCTCTGGCTGTATTGACCATTAGGTCATACTCCATTCCAGTCACTGGACTCCACTGGCCACTGATCTGCAGTGACCTGGTCTCTCTGGCCACTTTGGGGAGACACACTTGAAAGACACAAGTGCCCAGAACAAAATCACTGCACTCCCCACAGAGATAACCATTTCCATAATCTGTATCTACTTTCGCAGGCAGAGATGTATCTATAAACAAGTGTGTTTTTAATTTATATAAATAGTATCATATTGTGCTATCATTACACAACTTGTTTTCTCTCTCAGCAGTATGTTTTTGAGTTACAATTATGTTGCCACAGAGACAGAGTTGGTATCTGGGGGAAGCTATTCATTCCCTTTTCACTCCTATATAATATTCGACCACAAGACCACCCTCCTTTTCATTTCTCTACTCCTCCGTTGATGGACATTCCAATGGCTTCTAACTTTTCACTCTCACGATCATCACTGTAAAAAAATCCTTGTATCTGTCTCCTGTCACTTTTCAGAAAGTTATTTCCTTTCAAAACCCACTGTCTATTTTTCCTACTGCTTCCACAATAATGGCTCCATTTCTTGGCTATTTGGAGATGACCTTTTGTGAAGGGCTTATTTTTCCTTTGAGATGTCTGCCTTTTTCTTGTTGATTTGCAGGAGCTCTTTATATATGCTGGACATGACTCCTTTGTCAGATATTTCTACAGCAGATATTTTAGAAGAAGTTTTGGGTGGTACTCAGGAGGTAAAGTCAACAGATCTAGGTGACTAACAGGTGGAGAGGGAGAGGAAGGAGTGGAGAATGGTGCACCAATCATTCTAAGTGTCAGGGTGACTGATGGGGCCATCACTGAGGTGGAACATGGGAGGAGCCACAGGTGAGAGAGGTGCTGGTGGATCTGAGGAGTCACTAGAATTTGTCCTGGGGTCTCATGGACAAAGTAGGGCTCCACAGAGAAGGGCCCCTGGGTGGGCTGCAGACCCCAGAAATCATTTGCAAGATATGAAGCCTCGTGCATTTTCTTTTTTTTTTTTTTTTTTGGTGAGGAAGATCAGCCCTGAGCTAAGATCCGATGCCAATCCTCCTCTTTTTGCTGAGGAAGACTGGCCCTGAGCTAACATCCGTGCCCATCTTCCTCTACTTTATATGGGACACCGCCACAGCATGGCTTGACAAGTGGTGTGTTGGTGCACACCTGGGATCCAAACCTGCGAAGCCCGGGCTGCCAAAGCGGAGCACACGCACTTAACCGCTGCGCCACCGGGCCAGCCCCCAGCCTCGTGCATTTTTCTAAGTATCTCTAGCTTGCAGCACGTCCATACACGCCAACCCTTGCCTCAGAGCATGAAACACAACAGGGTCTTGTGGGCCAGCTGAGGCTCTGGCAGCAGGATTTTCATATTTTGCAATAAAAAATTTTAAAAAACTATTGTCAAATAAAATTGACTTTTTTTCTTTGTTCTGTAGCTCTGTGAATTTTAACAAGTGCATAGATTCGTGTAACCACAACCACAATCAGGACGTAGAACAGTTCCATCACCCCCCAAATTCCCTCGTGCTGCCCTTTCAACTCTCACCCCCTTTCTCCCCCCGTCCCCCGGCAACCACTGATCTTTTTACTGTCTCTATAGTTTTGCCTTTTCCAGAATGTCACAGGGTTGGAATCATCCGTTATGTAGCCTTTTCAGATCAGCTTCTTTCACTTAGTGATATGCATTTAAGGTTCCTCCATGTCTTTTCATGGCTTGAGAGCTCATTTCTTTTTCGAGATGAATAATATTCTATTGCCTGGGTGTCCCACAGTTTATTTATCTGTTCACCTACGATAGGACATCTTGGTTGCTTGCACCTTTGGGCAATTATGAATAAAGCTGCTATGAACATCTGTGCGCAGGTTTTGTGTGGACATAGCTTTCAACTCACCTGGGTAAATACCAAAGATCCCAATTGCTAGATCGCATGATAACAGTATTTTGTTAAGAAACTGCCAAACTGTCTTCCAAAGTGGCCGAACTATTTTGCATTCCCACGGGCAACGAATGAGAGCCTGGTTGTTCCACAGACAACAGGATTTTTAATCCCAGAAAAAAAAATTGGGTGCCATCTGTAGACAGGTTTTTTTTAGAACATTATATGAAAACACTTTCCCTGTCGTTAAAAAAAAAATCTCTCTGCGTTGTTAGAAAAATCTTTCTAACAATGTTAATGTTACAACCAGTTAAAAAGTGTCAAAGGTTAAAAACCTCTCTAATGACCGCATAATCAATTTTACCATGTTATCGTACTGCAATTTACTTAACTGTGTACCTTAAACCTTGTACTAAGTCAATATGAAAGTAATGCTACCACAACTATTGTCATGTGCAAATATTTGCCCGCCTCTCGTATTTCTTCAGAGCAAATTCTCAGAAGTGGAAATACTAGCTTGAAAAAGACAAACGGTGTACGATTCCTGGGACCCGGTGCCAAATGCTCTTTGGAAGGCTGCAATTTATGCTGAAAGCAGCAAGCCGGAGCAAGAATCTCTAATAAAACAAAAAGTCGTGATTAAAATAGGCAAAAGGAGGTTTCATTTCTAATTAGCAATTAGTGTCTTTGGGTATTCGTGAGGTCGAATGTCTTCCCCCGGCTGTATCTGCAGGATATTTGTGACTTCTCTGTTCGTGGTCTCTTCCATTTCTTGGTTGGAATATTCATATATATCGATTCATATAAGCTCTTTAAATTTTCAAGAGAGACAACCCAGTACATTCCTTTCCTATTCCTCCCATGGCTCTTAAGCTTAGAAAGAGCTTTGAAACTGCAGAGATTTGAAATCCACTTATAGACATACCTTGTTTTATTGCAGTTTGCAGATATTGCTTTTTTTTTTTTTTTTTTTTTTTGGTGAGGAAGATCAGCTCTGAGCTAACATCTGTTGCCAGTCTTCCTCTTTTTGCTGAGGAAGATTGGCCCTGGGCTGACATCCGTGCCCATCCTCCTCTACTTTATATGGGACACCACCACAGCACGGCTTGACAAGCAGTGCACGGGTCCATACCCAGGACCCGAACCTGCAAACCCCAGGCTGCCGAAGTGGAGTGCATGAACTTCACCACTACACCACCGGGCTGGCCCCCAGATATTGCATTATTTACAAGACCCTCCACCAGCAAAAAGATTATGACTTACTAAAGGCTCAGATGATGGTTAGCATTTTTTAGCACTAAAGTATTTTTTTTTGAAGTTAATAATCATCAATATTTATTGAAAATATATTACATATCAAACCCATGATAAGGGATTATAAGGCATGTGTTGTTATCAGGAGACTGAGGCTAAAAGAGGTGAAGTGGTTTGCTCGAGGTCCCTCAGGAAGTGAATAGCAATTGGGATTTGAAGCCCAAGCTGACTTGCTCTGAAGTTCGTGTTCTCAAATCTTATGCTTCACCTGCTCATGTTTTGGTATATGCATTGTCTATCACAATCATGCACACATGCTGTCTTCTTCACTGATAATTTCCTACATGAACTACCCTTATATCCCCCTTAATGACAAGCCTTCTTGCCATTTGCATGGAGATATTTTTCCATCCCTTCACTTTCAGTTTGTGAGTGTCTTTAGATCTGAAGTGTGTCTCTTTTATGCAGCATATATATGGACCTTGTTTTTATATCCATTCAGCCATTCTATGTCTTTTCACTGGAGCATTTAGTCCATTGACATATAAAGTAGCTATTGATAAGAATAACTTAGCTATTTTTTTTTACGTTTTTTCTGGGTGTTTTAGTAGTTTTTCTCTGTTCCTTTCTTCTTTTCTTGCTTTCTTCTCTTGTGGTTTGATGGCTTTCTTAGCACTAAAGTATTTTTTAATGTAGGTATGAACAGTGTTTTTTTGGACATAATGTTATTGTACACTTTCTAGACTACAGTATAGTGTAAACACAACCTTTATGTGCACTGGGAAACCAAAAAATTTCCTGTGACTCACTTTATTGTGATATTCGCTTTACTGCAATGCTCTGGAACCGAACTTGCAATATCTCCTGGGTCTGTCTGCAATTTTATTCCTTCTATTTTCTTCTAGCCTCATAAAAGTGTGTAGTTTGGAGATATTTAACTCTTCAGATCACCTTGTATTCGTTAGCTGTGGCTGCATAACAAATTGCCCCAAACAGTGGTGGAAAACAGCAATAAACTTGATTATCTTTCCTATTTTCTGTGGACCAGGAGTTCAGGAGCTGTGTGGCTGGGAGGTTCGGGCAAGGGGTTTCTCGGAGGCTGCAGTCAGATGTCACTCAGAGCTGTTGTCATGTAAAGCTCGACTGGATTCATTTTGAAGGTGGCTCACTGTCAAGGCTGGCGAGTTGGTGCTGGCTGTTGGTGGGTGACTGCAGCTCCTCACCTCGTGGGCCTCTCCGTGGCGTTGTTTGACCCTCCTCCCAACATGGCGGCTGGCTCCCACCAGATCAAGTGATCCAAAAGACCAGAGTGGTCACACCACAGCCCCTGGGTCCAATCTGGCTCACCGCCTGTTTTTATAAATAAACTTCCATTGTCACACAACAATACCCATGTATTTACCTGTTGCCTGCGGCTACCTTTGTGTTGCAACAGCAAGTCAAGTTGTTGCATCAAAGATTGTAGGGGCCACGATGCATAAAATATTTACTATCTGGCCCTTTACAGAAAAAATTTGCTGATCCCTGCAAATGACCAAGGCTTCTAGAAGCTGATGCTATTTATGGCCTAGCTTTGGAAGTCACACACTGTCATTCTACAGAATTCCATTGGTCACACAGGTCACCCTACCTCTGATTTAACATGGGAGAGGACTTGAATACCAGGAGGTGAGGATCATGGGGGCCATTTTGGAGGCTGACGGCCACCCTCCTGGAATTTGTTTGCAGGTATTTTTTCAGAGATGCTTGGCTGCCTGCCTGATATTCATTTTCCCTTCTTCATTACTAAAAAGTACGGATTTTGTCTGGGGCAGTAATATGCTCAGTTTAAAACACAGATGTCCCCAGATTCCCTCATAGCTAGAAGTGTCCACGTGACCCCTTTGTGGCAAATGAGATGTAAGTGGACTGTTGTTTTTCTGACTAGAAGGGGAAACTCTGCCACCTCTACCTTTTTTACACGTAATTCCTCCCCTTTCTTGCTGCCTGGAACATGGTCACAATGCCTGGAAGAACAGCAGCCATCTTGAGACCATGAGGACAAAAGCTACGTACTAAGGATGGTTATGCAAAAAAGTGGACTGACCCTAGGTCCCAGCCAGCGTCATAGAGACTCTGCACCAGCACTGGGCTCTACTTCCAGAATTCACCTTATGTGAAGAATGAAATCCGAGGCCGGCCCCATGGCGTAGCGGTTAAGTGCTTGCGCTCCGCTTCTGGTGGCCTGGGTTCGGATCCCTGGCATGCACCGACACGCCACTTGTCAGGCTATGCTGCAGCAGCGTCCCACATAAAGTGGAGGAAGATGGGCACGGATGTTATCTCAGGGCCAGTCTTCCTCAGCAAAAAGAGGAAGATTGGCATGGATGTTAGATCAGGGCTGATCTTCCTCACACACACACACAAAACTAATAGTAATAATAAAAAGAATGAAACCCTCCTCCTACCCTGTTTCAGTCACTATTAGATATGTATATATATATTTTGGTCATACATAGCCAAATGCAATCCCAAAGTGGTTCTGATGTAGGATGAGGTAAGAATACTTTTTTTCCCTCCCAAATGGTTAACAAATTGTCTTACACCATTTACTGATCTGTGATAGCAGCTTCATGTTGCAAAAATCAGACATGGACTCACGCAAGACTTTTGGGTCCACAGATTCCATCTCAAATCTTATAGCTCGAGCAGTGTGGTTTCAATTATTCTAGTTGTATGATGTGGTTTCCTATGGAGCAAGACCTCCTTCCTCCTCTTAATTTTGCCTCAACTATCTTCACCCCTTTATCCTTCTCTGTGAAGTTTCCAGTTGATTTGTCAGTCCGCCCACCTCTCTCCCACGATATCTTAAATCGGAGTCTGGTATTTCAGGACAGCTTTTTATGTTTGGCGCAGGTCAGCTGTAGCTTTCTATCATTGGTTTGATTTTCTAGACTATTTACGGGGTCCAAGCGAGATCATGCTAGAGGCTGTGCTAAGGATCGCCCACCACTATCTTGTTTAATTTACACAATTCTCACCAGAAGTACGTGCTATTATTTCCTCATTTTACAGATGACTAAATTGAGGCTCAGAGGGGCTTCCTAAGTTGTCCAGTGTCACTAAGCAAATAAAAGGCTAGCGATGAAATTCAAACTTGGAGTCCCAACTCTGAAGGCTGTTTTAGCTCCTACGTGGTCCTGCCTCCTTGTGGGCATGTCAATACCCCAGGAAAGGAACCATTCTCGCCTAGAGCTGACTCAAGGGGTGGCAAACAGCCTCCGCCAGTCTCTGGAGGATGCTGCACCCCCACAAACCTCCCGCTCTGTGCCTTCCCCCACCCTCTGTCTCTGGCCTCCCAGAGGGAAACTGAGGCAGCTCGGGCAGCAGCCAACACTCCCAGACAGCTGCAGAAAGGAACCCAGAACATTCCTGGGCAGAGGGAAATGTCAGGGCCCACAAGGCAGGCACCTGTAACGTGGGAGGCAATTGACAGGGTTTCTGCCCCTCAGGGACCCGCGTGTAAGACGGCTTCTCCCAAGTCTGGAATCCCACTTCCCATGACTTATAACCACTAGTATTTCTATAGTCCCCTCGCCTCTCTGTCCCCTTTATCCTCATGACAGCTTTGCCCAAGCCCCTGAACAGGAAGCAGTAAATCCATTCATTTAGTCCTTCCTCCCTGGGGTTGACAGACTAGAGGTCACTGATGGCTCTTGTCTCTCTGAGCATCACATAAGCCAACAGGCTCTCTGTTCCTCTGGAAACCTTTTCCAACAGTGTGTATGGTGGAGGGCTGTCTGCCACCACCGTCCTCTCTCGATGTGGCTGAGTCTGGATCATTCCATCAATCCATCCATCAGTGGGAGCACCAGGCAGGACTCAGGATTCCCTGAGGATGTGACTGTTGGCAGGTTGGTGGGCTGACTGCCCTCCAGGTCCTGTTCTATGCCCAGCTCGGGTCCCCCAAGGGGTGCAGACCCTGGCATCACCTAGTTCTCTGTCACCTGAGTGGCTTTGCAGGGCTGACTCATCCTTTAGGCTCTGTACCCAGGGCCCATGACATTTTTAGGGGCCTATGAAAATGTTTTAAATTTACTTTCTTTTAAAGTGAATAAAAAATAATGAATATGTAATAATGAATCCAGCCAGGATTACATTCATTTTTATACCAATGCAGTTCTAAATATAATTACTACTTTTTTTTTAATGGAGGAAGGGGCCTATGGAAGCAAAAGTGTCTATGGTCCACTAATATAGCCCTGGTCCTCTCCTCCCAGGAAAACCCCAGACCCATCCTCTGTACAGAGATTGGGTCTCATCCTTCTCCTGCTCAAAACCCTGCTGCAGCTCCCCAGCACACTCAGAGTGACACAGCCAACAAGGTCCCCATCACCTCTCTGCTACTCACCCTTTATTCTCTCTACTCTAAGGTCATTGGTCTCTCTGCTGTTCCTCCAACCCATGGAGACACTTCCTGCCCCAGGGCCTTTGCACCTGCCCTTCCCGCCGCCTGAAACACGTTTTCCTAGTTCTTATCACAGCTGACTCCTTCTCATCCTTCAGATCTCAGCTCAAATATCCCCTCCTCCAAGAGGAACCTCCATGATGCCCCCAACTAAAGCAGCTCCCTCTCCAGTCACATCCCTCTGCTTTCGTGTGTCCACATCACTGACTGAAAATCTCTTGTTCATTTGTTTGTTTACTGCCTCTCCTGGTTCTGGTTATCTAATGCTGCATAATAAGTCACACCCCAAACTTACTACTATCTCTCCCAGTTTTGGGGGTTGACTGGGCTCAGCTGGGTGGCTCTTGCTTAAAGTTTCTCATGTGGTCACAGTTGGGCTGGGACTGGAGTCATTGCCAGGCTTCCTGGCTCCCCTGTCTAGCAGGTGATGCTGGCTGCTGGATCTCCGTGTGGTCTCTCTGTGTGGTTTGGGCTTCCTCACATCATGGCGGCCGGCTCCAAGGGGAGGGGTCCCACGAGAGAGCCAGGAAGGAGCCCCGCCACCATTTATGACGTAGCATGGTGGTTTAGTGTCATTTCCGCCATACTCTGTCGGTTAAGGCGGACACAGAGATCTGCCCAGGTTCAAGGGGAGGGGACCTGGACCCCAGCTCTTGTCCTGGGTGTCAAGTCCACACTGAGGAAGAGCCAGTGGGATGAGAGAGATGGTCACAGCTGTCTTTGGAGAATACAGTCGGCCTCATCACCACTGGAGAGTCACCTCCAGGGGGGCAGGGTCCTTGTTTGGGTTGCTCACTGCTGTGTCCCTGGCTCCTAGAAAGTGCCTGGCACATAGCAGGTGGTCAGCACATCGGGAGCTTCTACCAAAACATTCCAATGCTTTCCGGAAAAATCCTGTGTTCTGAAAAATCACACTTGAAAAATAACAGGAGGGCCGGCCCCGTGGCTTAATGGTTAAGTGCGCGCGCTCTGCTGCTGGCAGCCCGGGTTTGGACCCGGGTGCACACCGACGCACCGCTTCTCTGGCCATGCTGAGGCCGCGTCCCACACACAGCAACTAGAAGGATGTGCAGCTATGACATACAACTATCTACTGTGGCTTTGAGGGGAAAAATAAATAATAAAAATTAAAATTTAAAAAAAAAGAAAAATAACAGGATGTTATTTATATATTTATTTATTACAATACAACAAACGTATTATTTATATTATAACAGGGTATTAATTACAATAAATATATTAACTATAAATTAAATATTACATTTAACAATGAAAATAATTGACCAAAAATGGGATTGAGGGCAGAATAATAAAACCCACTGAGCTTTGTACCCAGAGCACTAACAAAACCAGTTGGCGTCCTGGTCAAACCCCTATCCCAGGTAAACCTCTCCTGATATCTGTGCCAGTCTCCAACTATGGGCACCCGGATCCTCATTTGAATGAAGGCATTCACTTCTAAGCGAGGTTGCGTCTAACCCAGTTCAAATCTGATCCAGCCCGTGGGTGTCTTCATTAATGTATTGCTTCAAACTAGGGCAAAATGTCTTTGCCGTGTCTTCATCTGAACTTGAAACTTTGCCAGGCAAGAGAGCAGAAGGTGTAGAGGTTCTTGAAGTCATAAGTCAGCCATGGAACCCAGCCACAGAACCCAACCATGGAACACAGCCACACAACTCAACACAAAACCCAGCCATAGAACCCAGACACAAAACCCAACCATGGAACACGGCCACAGAACTCAACACAAAACCCAACCATAGAACCCAAAACAAAATCCAGTCATGGAACCCAACCACAAAATCCAACCATGGAACACAGCCACAGAACGCGACACAAAACCCAACCGTAAACCCAACCATGGAATTCAACACAAAACCCAATCATAGAACCCAACACAAAATCCAGTCATGGAACCCAGCCACAAAATCCAGTCGTGGGACACAACCACGGAACTCAACACAAAACCCAGCCATAGAACCCAACCATGGAACACAGCTGCAGAACTCAACACAAAATCCAGCCACAAAACCCAACCACAGAACACAACCACGGAACCCAGCCATAAAACCCAACATGAAATCCCATCACAAGAACCGGGCCATGGGACCCAGCCCCTACTCACCCTGAAGGAAGGCATTTTTGTAGCTCTTCAGTTTTTTTTCCTTTTTAAATAAGATTTTTCATATACAGTTAAGACTTTCTCTTTAATTACAAAAAAGTGCTAGGAAAAAACCCAACACTTCTGGGTTATCCCAACGTCCACCCTCCCTCCATCAATGCAAACTGGGTGATTTACAAAAAAGGAACACATGTTGTGAGAGAGCAAGCTGTGGTTACCGAATCTGTCAGCAGGGACTGGATGCCCAGGATGGGACTGCAGAACCTCATTCCAGCCTCTACGATGCAGCTCAATTATGCATCAATGAGCAGGAGGCGTTTGTGGTTCTGCCACTTCTCAGCCAGGCAGGCTCAGGCAAGTCACTTCCTTGTTTCAACATCTATAAAATGCAGCCTCAAGACCAGAGCCCCACGTGCAGAAGGGCCCTGCACTTGGTTTACTGCTCTGCTGTTGCCATCAGGAAATTCTTTTTATCCCCCAGCTTTGCGAAGATATAATTGACATATAATATTGTATATAAGTTTAAAGTACTGCAAGGTGTTGATTTGATACATTTAAAATTGCAAGATGATTACCACCCTAGCATTAGCTAACACCTCCAGCCTGCCACATAGTTACCATTTCTCTTTTGTGGTGAGAACACTTCAGATCTACTCTCTTAGCAACATTCAAGTATGTGATACACTGTTAATAGCTATAATGACGGAGCGGTACATTAGCTCCCCAAACTTGGTAATCTTCTAACTGAAAGTTTGTACCCTTTGACCAATATCTCCCGATTTCCCCCATCCCCCAGTCCCTGGTGACCACACTCTCTGTTTTTCTGAGTTTGTCTTTTTTAGATTCCACATATAGGTGAGATCATGCAGTATTTGTCTTTCTCTGTCTGACTTATTTCACTTAGCATAATGCTTTCATCTGGAAATTCTTAATCATGTTACCTTTGAACTTGTGCTTTGTAAGTGAAGCCTGGTGGGATAACGGAGCATGAGCAGAGACACATCTGCGATGCCCTGTGAGCACAGAATTTCAGCAGACTCCTCACATGTGACAGTTCATCGAGACTCAGAGTGAGTGTAAGGTGTTAGGTCTAGGATTGAGTAAGCCAGAGACACTGACAACCTCTCGAGGCAACGCTTTCCATGAGATCCCAAATTTGCTTCTAGCTCTGAAAAGAAAGCAATAGTGTTCTAAGGAACGACAATGAAGAAACCCTGTTATATCTTTTCTCACTTGCGGTGCTGTCTTGTACTAGCCAACGAATTCTGCTGAAGGTGGTGACACAGAAGTAGAAAGAAAGAGAGCATAACCCACAGCTCCCTTTTCTTCAGGCTTTCCTTACACACTGGTGAACTGAAAGTAGAGAGTGTTGGTAAAATGTGCTTGTCTCAAAAAGTGAACGTTTTGTGCAACATTTGATCTGGTAAGAATGAAATACACGTGCACGGATGAGCTACGAAATCCAAAGTGTGTAATTTAGGGGATTTCATGAACAAGTTCAATGCCCTTACATCTGTATTTAAAACTGTCACTGGATGGAGATTTCTCAAAAAATTAAAAATAAAAATACTGTACAAGCCAGCTATCCCACTACTGGGTATTTATCCAAAGAACTTGAAATCAACAACTCAGAGACTTATGCACCCCTGTGTTCATTGCAGCATTATTCATAATAGCCAAGATGTGGAAGCAACCCAAGAGCCCATCGACTGATCAATGGATAAAGAAGATGTGGTCTATATATACACAATGGAATACTACTCAGCCATAAAAAAGACAAAATCGTCCCATTTGCAAAAACATGGATGGAGCTTGAGGGTATGATGTTAAGTGAAATAAGCCAGACAGAGAAAGACAAACACTGTGTGATTTCATATGTGGAAGATAAACTAACACACGGACAAAGAAAACAGATTAGTAGTTACCAGGGGCAAGGGGGTTGTGGGGTGGGCGAAAGGGGTAAAGGGGCATGTATGTATGGTGACGGATAAAAACCAGACTATTGGGGCCGGCCCCGTGGCTTAGCAGTTAAGTGCGAGCCCTCCGCTACTGGCGGCCCGGGTTGGGATCCCAGGCGCGCACCGACGCACCGCTTCTCCCGCCATGCTGAGGCCCCGTCCCACATACAGCAACTAGAAGGATGTACAACTATGACATACAACTATCTACTGGGGCTTTGGGGAAGAAAAGGAGGAGGATTGGCAATATGTGTTAGCTCAGAGCCGGTCTTCCTCAGCAAAAAGAGGAGGATTAGCATGGATGTTAGCTCAGGGCTGATCTTCCTCACAAAAAAATTAAAAAAAAAAAAAAAAAAAGAAGAGCCACTTCCCATAAAAAAAAAAAAAAACACAAAAAACCCCCAGACTATTGGTGGTGAGCACAATGCTGTCCATACAGAAACTGATAAATAATAATGTACACCTAAAATTATACAATGTTATAAATCGTTATGACCTCAATAAAAATAAAAAAATTTTTGTGGAAATTCCTTTCGCCTTATAAAAAATAAATAAAATAAAATAAAATAAAGCTGTCACTGGGCAATATAAAGATGAATGGTAAAATTCATGCTAAGAATTTCACATTTAAATTCCTTGTCACTTAGACTGAAGTGGGAAATGTGAATATGTTACGTCACTTAGAGTGACACGGAAAACACTATGACAAGTCGAGAGAGAGACTAGGGAAGAAAGGGGAAAGTTTTGTATTTTCTGTGTGTGTGTTTTTTTTAACAAGGGGCCCCACATTTTCATTTCATACCGGGCGTCGCAAATGATGTGGCTGGCCTTGTGTAGAACCTACCCCGCAGGGGGGTTATTCATGCACATGAAGGGCTCGGCTCAGAGCCTGGCACAGAACAGGGCTTTGGTAAAGATTAGCCGCCATCAACATCATCATCATCGCTCTCTCTCCACCACCCCTGAGCTCTTAGCTTGCCCACCTCCAGCTCCCTGACTGTACCCTCCTCTCCCTGTTGGTCAGTCCAGCCTCAGGGACCCCCCTGACCCCTCTCTCCCCACCACCTTTGACCCCTCTGTCCGTCACTTCTGGTCATACTTTACCTGCATGCTGCCGCTGGCCTCTCCTCTCCTGCGTCCATTCAGCTGACAGTCCCACGGCTGCTCCAAGGGGCACAGTCTGAGCCACCTGGGCCCCAGACCCTCTTCCTAATCAGCTCTGATCCCTTTTGCTCCCCCCAGTGTGCTCCCCACATCTCCCCACGCTCCCACAGTCCTCCATCTCTTCCGCTGAAGACTCAAAGCAAAAAGGCTTCTCCCCCAGGTACCCCTCCAGCTGCTCACAGCCTTCTTCCCTTTAGCAGCCAGCCTCGTGCTCACACTCCAGTCAGAGACAACACTCTGTCCTCCACACACCTCCGCCGGTCCTGGCCTAACCCAGCGGGCGCCCTGGGTTCCTGCAGTCACCGGCTACCTCAACCTCCTGCAGCCTCTGGTATTTTCCGCCATCTATACTGTTTGAAATCCTTTTGTCTTAAAATGTACCTGGGATTAGTTTCCACCAGGGATGGTAAAATGTACAGACACAAAAATGACTGTCACGAAGGACATTTACACTCACAGTCCCTAGAAGCAGGAGGCAGGGCACACGCCACATGGGGAAGCAGCAGGTCTGTCAGGAGGCAGAGGGAGGGAGGAGGAGAAATGTGGGAAAGAACCTTTATGGGGGTGTCTGAGGAAAAGGCAGGCAGGGCAGCATAAGATTGAGGCTGGGCTAGTTTGAATAATTTCGGCCGACTCTGGGGCAAAGGGGCTGTGCCTAGGTGCCTGGTACCTGGCCCCGGGGTGATCAGGGCAGGGGGATATTGGCCCAGAGGGTAGAGCCCCTAAGGGAGGTGGGTGTGGGTGTGAGTTTTGCATGGCTGGTTTGCATATGAAAGGTGCGCTCCCTGCAGAGCTGTTCACTATCTCTAGGAATTACCTAATCCTGGGTGGGGCAGTGTCTCCAGGATCAGCCAGGCCCCAGGATGGCAAAGCCCCAGAATATACAGAACAAAAAAGGCATGATTAACACACCCTTTCACCTCGTGACTGCACTCACCTTTTTCCCTATATCTCTGCACCTGTCCCCCACAGCAGCCCCTTGCTCCCTGGCCCCTGGTCCTGAGCCATCCTGTGCCTTCTGTCTCTCTCTCATCTCCATCTGCACCACGGGCATCTCAGGGAACCCCAGACCTGTGGGTTCACCGGCTCCCTAGACATGTCCCCATCTCAACAATGTGTACCTGTCCATGTATGACCTGGGATGCCACCTTCTCCCTCATCCCCTGTAGCCGGTAGACCATCCAGCTCTGATGGTTTTGCCTCCCTAATATTTCTCAAAAGCCCCCTCTGTGTTCCGCCCGCCGTGTTGCATGCTTATCAGCCCCTCCATGCACCAGGCCCTAGGCCAGGTTCCCAGGGGCACTGCAGCGGCCGGGACAGACACGGTCCCTGCCCGAGGGAGCTCGCAGTCCGTGGGGATCCAGACACTCAACATCCGTTTCTTTTTTTTTTAAAGATTTTATTTATTTATTTTTTCCCCCCAAATCCCCAGTAGATAGTTGTATGTCATAGCTGCACATCCTTCTAGTTGCTGTATGTGGGACACGGCCTCAGTGTGGCCGGAGAAGCGGTGTGTCAGTGCGCGCCCGGGATCCGAACCCGGGCCGCCAGCAGCAGAGCGCACGCACTTAACCACTAAGCCACGGGGCCGGCCCTCAACATCTGTTTCTAGTTTTTTGTGTGTGTGTGTGAGGAAGATCAGCCCTGAGCTAACATCCATGCTAATCCTCCACTTTTTGCTGAGGAAGACCAGCTCTGAACTAACATCTATTGCCAATCCTCCTCCTTTTTTTTCCCCCCAAAGCCCCAGTAGATAGCTGTATGTCATAGTTGCACATCCTTCTAGTTGCTGTATGTGGGACGCGGCCTCACCATGGCCGGAGAAGCGGTGCGTCAGTGCGCGCCCGGGATCCGAACCCGGGCCGCCAGTAGTGGAGCACGCGCACTTAACCTCTAAGCCATGGTGCTGGCCCTGTTTCTAGTTCTAGGTCAGGCCCTGCCTGATCCTCCCGGCTCAGTCCACCCCAATGCCCACCTGCCACCAGCAGCCACAGGAATGGCTCTGAAACATCACTCATCCCCGCTTAGAATCCCCCAGTGCTTTCCTCCAGCCCTGAAGGGAGCTCACGCTTCTTAGCGGGAGACACAAAGCCCCTCCTGAGCTGAACTCGAAGGCCTTTGAACCCCACTCCCCACACCCGTGTGGTTCCCCCAGCACACCTGGGGAGCCTCACCTGTCCCGGGGCCACGCCTCCTCCTCTCTCTGTGTCAGGGTCGCTCCCTCATTGTCCTGCTCGTATCAGATGGGTAAAGAGCAAAGTTCGAGAAGACACAGTGTGAGTGGTGCTGCGGGGGACCCAACCCTGTCAGACAATGCAAATGTGACCCAGCGCTGGGAACAGCCCAGAGGAAGGCAACTAGGCTCCAAAGCTAAAAACCGTGAAATACACATGCCCTTCAGCTCAGCCGTCTCCTTTTTGGGAACGTGTCCTGCAGATAAACTTGCACAAGCAAGGAAATTCAAGTGAGATGATTCCATGCTGTCTCATTCGTGGGAGCAAATCCTAAATGCTCATCTGTCGCAGGCCAGTTCAATAAAATTAGTGGCCCCTCCACGAAAGGGGACCCTGCATGGCTGCCACGTGGGAGGGGACGGATCAGGATACGCTAATAAAAGCAGCTTAGATGTATCCAGCTGTGATGGGCGCTTTACTTGTATTTACACTTTCTCTTTATACGTATTGAAATGCTCATCACATTGAGATTGAGGAAGTAGGTGCTGTGATTCTCCCCCATTTTGGGACAAGGAAGGAAACCGAGGCAGCTTTGAAGGGTTCAACGACCTGCCCGGATTCACGGAGGGAGAAGTGACAGAGCCAAATCTGGCCAGTCCGCGATGCTAGTCTCTGAGCTAGGACTCCCCTGTTGGCTAATTCTGAAAGATGTCCGACATCCATTGCTCCTTTCAGAAGCAGGGAATGGTTTTGTAAAGTGTTAACATTTAGAGGAAGCCAAGTGCAGGAAGTTCAGGAACTCTCTGCGCGGTCTTTGCGAGTTTTCTGTAGATCTAAAGTCATTCCAGAATAAAAAGTTTATTAGAAAGAAAAATGCCTCCAAGAGATACTTGGACACCAGTGTTCGTACGTAGCAGCATAATCCACAATGGCCAAAACGTGGAAACATCCTGAATATCCACCGATGGATGAATGGATAAGCAAAATGTGGTCCATCCATACAAT
Organism: Ceratotherium simum simum; assembly: GCF_057802395.1. Taxonomy (NCBI): domain Eukaryota; kingdom Metazoa; phylum Chordata; class Mammalia; order Perissodactyla; family Rhinocerotidae; genus Ceratotherium; species Ceratotherium simum. The sequence goes on along the minus strand of NC_141938.1, from coordinate 10,749,887 downwards.
GGAATACTATTCAGCTTTAAAAAGGAAGGAAATTCTCACACCTGCTACAGCATGGATGAAACTTGAGGACGTGACGCTCAGCGAAATAAGACACAAAAGGACAAATACTGTCTGATTCCACTCAGAGGAGGTCCCTAGAAGAGTCACATCCCTAGAGACAGAAAGTAGATGGTGGGGGCCAGGGGCTGGGGGAGGGGGATGGGGAATTAGCGTTTAATGGGGACAGAGTGTCAGTTTGGGAAGATGAGAAAGTTCTAGAGACGGATGGTGGGGATGGGTGCACAACAATGTGAATGTACTTAGTGCCACTGAAATGGGCACTTAAAAAATGCCCTTCTTCATGCCCTAGTGCCAGCTCCACCGCTGGGAACACCCGTCAATACGTGCCAATGACATTATCTTCCTGGACTTCAGCGGGGGCACTGTTGGCTGAGGCTGCGCGGGGGCTGGGCACCGATGGGGCCAACTTCCAAGTCACTTGGGTTCATGCAACTCAGCTGGTGCCCAGATCGTATAGGCTCTTGTCTCTGGGTGTAGAATCTCCACGGCAGAGAAGCTTGGTGTCTGGCCAGCTGAGAACAGAGTGAAGGAAAGAAGGCAGGTCGCCTTTCCCAAAAGGGGGTGTAGAGTGACCTGTCAGAGGGCAGAGCCAGACCCCGGCCCCGGGCTGGGGAGGAAGAAGTTTTGCCTGTGAGGGCCCTTCTCCCATTCCTGCCTCCCCCTCATCTCTTCCAGGGCGGATGAAAGAGCATTTGCCAGGAAACTAACCCTGAACCACAAAGCAAAGGCACGGGCCAGCAGGTGGGCATGGTGGGGGCTGGAGTGTGGAAAGGCTGACCTCGCGGAGCAGAGGGAGGTCCCCAGAGACCAGAAAAGACATCGGCTTTGTGGACCCACAAGCTGGACCTTATCAGGGTCTGCGGAAGTTTAGACACAGTGGTAGTTGACGCTCATGGTTATAGGTAGTATACAATTAGCATCTAAGCTCCCTATGGAAGTGGCAGGAAACCCCCTGTTAGGATACAGGGCGCCTTTGCGTAAATTGCAAAAAGCTGCCCTCCCCACAAGAGGCGGGAACACACAGGGGCTGAGGGGTCACGGGACAGCTCTGCCAGCCGGGCAGCCTCGGGCGGGTTATTCCATCTCTTTGAAATTCAAAGTTTGCTCCCGTACAAAATGGAGATGGCAGCAGTGCTGGCCGGTTGCGTGGGGCTGTGGTGGGAAGTGGATAATGGATATCAAGGGGAAAGACAGTGCCTGGCGCAGGAAGAGCGCTTTCTGACTCTTAGCTATTATTTTATGATTGTTATCGTTGGTGCATGATGTCCCACATTCAAATGTGATCTTGAATCCCTAGGGGGACCCTTGAAAGCAAGGATTATTATCGCTTCTATATTCCAGTTGGGAGATTAAGTCTCGGAGAGGTCGAACCTGAGAGCCCAGAGCTATAGAGTGATGGGGCTAGGATTTCATCGAGCCCGCCCACCGCCCAGCCTCAGGGGCTTTCTCCTGCACCCTGGCCAAAGCCCAGACCTGGAGGGAAACCAGGCACACAGTCTAGGAACGGTGTAAGAGGGGCAGAGTCCATCTGAGCAGATTCCCGGGCCAGGACTTGGCCCCCTAATTCCAGTAAGAGCTCTTTGCTCTTTCTGTGGGTTCCAGGAAGATGGTCTCTTGTGTCCCTGTACCTGGCGTGTGAATAATGCCACTAGGCTGCAGCAGCTTTCAAATCCCACCAAGCCCCCTCCTTCCTGCCTGGGCCCCAGACAGACTGTCTCCAGTGCCCGAGCCATCCTCACAGCTGCTGCAGGTGGATTTCCCATTGGCTTATCTCCCCAGGATGGTATTTGACTTCCAGGGGCCTGGGGGTCACTTGCTGGAGCCCCTACTTCGCCCATTTGGGGACGGATGTTTCTAGAAGGCGACTGACAACAGGTATCAAAAAGTTTAATAAATTGCCTTTGACTCAAAAATTCTACTTTTAGGATTCAATCCTGAGAAAATAATTAAAGACTTAATCAAAGTTTTAGCAATAATCATGTATATATAATATTCTATATGGAATATAGAATATGTGTGTATATTATATACAGATAATATATATTATATATATGATATATTATAGATAATATTGTTACATATGGTTATATATAATATATGTATGTATTATAGTTATAAATCTATGCAATATGGTTATATATTATATACTTAGATATTACAATAATAGTAAGAATTCAGAAGCAACCTAAATGTCCAATAATAGAATTTTGGTAAAGTATATAATGCTATATATAATGGAATACTATACGGTCATTGAAAAAAAGATGAGATAGGTCTACATTTATTGACATGGGAAAATGTCTGTTACTGCAAAACAAAAACAGGTGGTTAGAAAAAGAACTAATTATTGATAAGGATAGTTAATGAGAGATGGGAACTCTGGGAGAAAAAATTTTAAGGGACATGGAGGATAAATCCAGGTATTCCAAAACAGAAGTTTCCAGAAGGAACTGGAATGGTCAATAGAGAAGATTCCAGAAGGAACTGGAATGGGCAAGCTCCAAGGGACATGAACTGTCTGATTTGCTCAGTGCTACACTGCCAGAATCTAGGATGGTGCTACCACTTAGTAGGTGCTCAATAAACAGCTGTCATCAATAAATACCATCAAGGAGAAGACACAGTATTTGAAGAAACAATGGGTAGGAATTTCCTAATGGTGGGAAGTTGATTCTCTGATGAATTTAGCTCCCAATTGGGAGGCGTTGGGCCTGAGGAGAGAGGAAGAGGTACCATGTTGAAAACATGAGTGAAAGCTTCCATACTGGAGAAGGAGATTGCCAGCCCCTTTCCTGCTGGGTCCCAAGAAAGCCAAGGATACTCCCCCCACCCCCCAACCCCCAACTCCCAACAGGATACTGAGAGTCTTCTCCAGAGAAACCACGTTGCCAGAGAAAAAGACCTATAGGGTGTTCTTGGGGGACCCCTGGGAAGTTTCACCTTCCATGAAACCACCCCCTGACATGAATCCCGCAATCATTTCAGCCCCTGCACCTCACATTCAAATATAAGATCTAGGGAAACTTCCCAAAGGAAACTCAGAGACCAGAATAAACATAGGAAAAACAGACAAACAAACTCAGGAAACACAACAGTGCCAAGGGGGAAAAAAAAAAAGACAGTGCAACCCCACAATTATTATCTTCAGAGAAATAGAAGATATACTGATTAGATCAATACACAAGAACAGAATGCTGCTTTTAAAAATAAGAAAGAGGAACAGTCAGGTTCATTGCATTGTTGTTTTGCTTGATGGGGATTTGGAGGGGGCTGGGGTCCATCGCTGGGTGAGCGAATGGCAAAGCTGGGGACACACAGCCAGGAGTCCCACAGCAGCTGGAGGTAACAGACAGGGCTCGCGTGAGCAATGTGGATGGATCTTCCCAACCAAGTGGAAACAACCCAAATGTCTATCAACCGATGCATGGATAACAAAATGTGGTCCATCCTTCCATACAATGGAAAATTATCCAGCCATAAAAGGTAATGTAGTACTGATACACGCTACGTGAAAGAACCTTGAGGACACTACAGTGAGTGAAAGAAGCCAGACACGAAAGTCACATAGTGTGTGCTTCCATTTATATGAAATGTCCACAACAGGCAAATCCACGGAGACAGAAAGCAGAGCAGTGGTTGCCCGGGGGTGATGGGAAGAGGAGGAATGAGGGACGACTGCCAGGGGGTATGAGGTTTCTTTATGGGGTGATGAAAATGTTTTGGAATTAGATCGTGGTGACGGTTGCACAACCTTGCGAATATACTAAAAACCACTGAATTGTACTCTTTAAAAAGGGCAAATTTTGTGGTATGTGTGTTATACCTCAAGAAAAAAATAAAGATATGCAGAGGCTGATTCAAACAAAAAATAAAATGCCAATAGAAAAAGGAATAAACAAGAGCGAGAGGCAACACAAAAATTGGGGTGAATGAAAAACACGTGCACCTAGGACAATATACATCTTGCAGAATCAGAAGCAAAGAAAAAGATAGACGCCAAACGCGCTAGGATGATTGGGATTCTCGAATGGAAAGGATAAAGGGAATAACTCCTCTCATAACCCCATCCCCCCTCCTCACCCTCCCTTCCCCCAACAGACCAGCAGTGACAAAGGGCAATGACTTGAATGACAGAGGGAACCCGGATGAAACTTGTGAACTATTCAAAAAAACAGTGAAAAGCACATTTCATATCAAAATCCCTGAAACTGATCAAACCGAACCTGGAGAAATGTTCAAGCCTTAATTATCCCATTATTAAAGAGAGCAGAAATGAAGGAATTACCTACTCGTCTTAACAAATTAGACAAAGCACAAAAACAAATACAGGAAGATGCAGTGGATAGAGATGAAAAACAGAAATGAATCAAATAGGGGAAAAGTAACAATAAACGTGATAATCACGGTAGGAAAGTGGATTCTCTGAAAAGACCAATGAAACAGATAACCCCTCACAAACCTTCTTAATTTTATAAGTCAAGGCAGAAAAATAAATAAGATTAGGGACGGCAAAGGACATAAGGTGTCAGCATAGATATAAACAGTTAAATAGGAGAATTCTACATCGGGCTCCAGGCCACATTCTGGAAACCCTGTTGGAAATGGATGATTTCAGAGAAATATGCACAGTCTGATCACTGACCCGGGTGGAACATCTGATTAAGTCAATGAACATAGAGAAATCAGAAAGCTGATTATGGAAGCAGGTTGAAAAAGTTTCTCTAAACTAAAAAGAAAAAAAAAATCCAAATTATTTAAACTACTCCATAGAAATGCGTCTATGACTTCATTTTATCAATTCGATTTCATGACTTCAATTTCAAAACTTAATACTGACAGAACAGAAATTACAGATCAATCTCACTTAAGAACATAGATAGAAAAATTCTAAATGTTTTCAAATATTGTCATTTAATAAGAGCTACAGTATGATATTAACTTTATTTCCAGAATTCCAGAGAGGTCCATCAAAAAACATTCTATCCAATTAAATGAGAAAAACCACATGATCCTATTAATACTTACTAAAAGGCATTTGATAAAATTCGGCAGCCTTTTCTAATCAAAGCAAAGTAAAATTTAAAAAGAGGAAGAAGTTGCTTAAATATAATAAAAGCAATTTCCTTGAAATCAATAGTAAATATTGTCCTAGATGCAAATTAGGAAAATGACCAATGGGCCAACTTTTACTGTCATTTTCTAACTTGTCTTGGGGATTCCAACAAATGCAGCAAGACAAGAAAACAGTAAGACATTCAAAAAGAAGAGATAAAGCTAACACTTTTTGCTAATTGTGGAAAACTCAAGTGCTTTTGCAAGAGTTTAGTAAGATGAGTGGTAGAAATATTGTACAAAAAAAATGAATTTCTTCTAGGGGCTGACCCAGTGGCATAGTGGTTAAGCTCTTGTTCTCCACTTCGGCTGCCTGGGGTTCATGGGTTTGGATCCCGGGTGTGGACCTATACACCGCTCATCACCCCTCATCAAGCCATGCTGTGGCGGCATCCCATATACAAAATAGAGGAAGATGGGCACAGATGTTAGCTCAGGGCTAATCTTCCTCAGCAGAAAAAGGAAGATTGACAATGGATCTTAGCTCAGGGCAGGTCTTCCTGAACCAAAGGGGAAAAAAAAAAGAATTTCTCTACTCTAGCAATAATAAGGAAATACTGCATTCACAAATGACAAACCATGATATTGTGAATAACTTTGGTGAAAACAGTACAGATACTATACAAACAAAATTATGAAATCTCATTGAAGGAGGTAAAGCAAGAACTGAAAAGATAGACGACACAGCATTTCTTTGATGAGTCAACAACAATAAAATATAAATGACCCACAAATTGATAGATTTAATGCAATTGGATTCAGTATCCCAATGGAGAAAGGGTAATGATTTTTCCTGAATAGGATAAAAACTATATGGAAGAATAGCTAAGACAAATGTAAAAAAGAATAGGAGGATAATTCAACTAGTAAAGTATTAAAATGCAACAGTTAAATAGATGAGAAGAAAAAGAACAGAAATCCAGGAACATATCGCAGCATATATGAAAATCTATATATGAAGAAGATGGTATTTTAATTCCACCATTAATAGGGTGGTTTATTTTTAGAGCGGTGCCGACCCAACCTTGAGTTTCCATCTGAAAAAGCAGGTAGACTCTCAGCTACACAATAAACAAAAATATATTCCAGATAGAATCAATATTCAAATATAAAAGAATGAAAATCTTGCTAGGAAATCTAAGTGACTACACATATAATCTGAGGACAAAAGAGCCTTTCCTAAGCAAGACTGGAAACTCTGGATGACAAAAGATATCCTAAATTTTGAAGTCAATAATTTGGATGACAACAAACATGCACAAATTGAGAAAAAGACAATCCAAGAGGGAAAAAGGGACAAAGAATATGAATAAACAGTACACAGAAAAGTAAACCCAAGTCACCAAAACCATACGAAAAGACGCTCAAATGGTCTGGGGGTTAGGAAATACAAATTGAGGTAATGGTAAGATGCCATTTTCTCAAACTGGCCAAAAATGTAAAAGTGATAACACTCATTGCTGGTGAGGCTGTGGGGAAAAGGACACTCATGCACGGCTGGTGGGAATGTGCTCTCCCAGTGGGTTTGAACACTTCACCCTGGCAACATCTATTTTGGATACAAGTCCTTTTCACATATGTATTTTGCAAATATTTTCTTCTAGTCCATAGTTTGCCTTTTTATTTTCTTAACAGCAGCTTTTGCAGAGCAAAAGTTTTAAATTTTACTAAAGTTCAACATCAACTTTTTTCTTTCATGTGTTATGCTTTTGATGTTGTATCTGAAAACCCATTGCCAAACCCAAGATCATCTAGATTTTATCCTATGTTTCCTTCTAGAAGTTTTATAGTTTTGTGTTTTACAGTTAGGTCTATGATCCTCTTTATGTGTTTGTGTATATATACATATGAAATGTGCAGTTTATCATTTTAACCATTTTTAAGTATACAATTCAGTGGCATTCAGTATGTTCAGTGCAACCATCATCACCATCTATTTCCAGAACTTTACATCATCCCAAACAGAAACGGTACCCATTAAACAATAACTCCCCATTTCCCTTCCCCCCATTCCCTGGTAACCTCCATTCTACTTTCTGTCTCAATAAATTTGCTGGTTCTAGGCACCTCATTATGATCCATTTTGCGTTCATTTTTGTGAAAGATATGAAGTCTGCCTAGATTTATTTTTTTTTTGCATATGGACATCTAATTCTTACAGCACCATCTGTCGAAAAGACTGTCCTTTCTTTATTCAATTGCCTCTGCTCCTTTGTCAAAGATCAATTGACTATATTTGTGTGGCTCTATTTCTAGGCTCTCTATGCAGTTTCATCGATCTGTGTGTCTGTTCTTTTGCCAAGACCACGCTGTCTTGACTGCTGTAGCTTTATAGAAAGTCTTAACATTGGGTAGTGTCAGTCTTCCAACTTTGTTCTTCAGTACTTTGTTGGCTCTTCTAGATTTGTTGCCTTTCCATGTAAAATTCAGAATCAATTCATTGATATCTACAACCCGACAAAATCTATTAAAATTAAAAATACATAAGCCCTTCACCCAGCAATCTCACTCCTAGAAATCTTTCTCTTAGAAATAAAATCATCAGCACATATGGGTGTCGGTAAAAAAAACATTGATTGCATTTATGTTATTCTTTTTCTTTTTGATAGCGAAGGGAATAAGATCTGTAAATCAAGTGAAAGTCTCTCAATGGGAATGTGGTTGAATAAATTATGATTCATCCACATCACAGAAGATTATCAAGCAATTAAAAAGAGTGAATAAGGACCTTCACGAGTGGTCTGAGCAGTTTCCATGAGATACTTTGGGTTAAAAGAGTACAACCAATAGAATTCTATATTTATGAAACAATGACCCCAATTCTCTGCTTTTGGTCTATTTATTTATGTGTACGTACTTTTATTCAATGAGCAAGGAGAACAAGATGGTAAGAAACACAATAGATGGAGAACTTTAAGGACGACCAATCTAAGAGAAAATAAGAAAAAAAGAGAGGTTAGTTTACCCCGTTACAACAGTTGAAAATCGTACCTTCTCCCTAAGCCAGCATTTTCCAATAGAAATATAAATGCGACCCATGTATACAATCTTAACTACATTACAAAAAAGTAAAAAGAAACAGAGGAAATTTTAATAACATAACTTATTTAGCCCAATGTGCCCAAAATATCATCATTGGAACATGTCATTGATATTTCAAAAAGCATTCATGAGACGTGATACACTATTTTTCTCTTACGAAGCCTTTGGAATCCAGTGTGTATGTTACATCTTGATTGGGGCTGGGCATGTTTCAAGTGCTCAATGGCCAGTGGCCAGTGGTCCCCATCTGGACAGTGAGGCTCTGCAGACAATTTATAGGAAGACTTGAGTGCCCCCTAGTGACAGACTTGATTAACTCCACCTTCTGGGCAACTTAGTCCTCAAACATAAGTCAGATGGTGTGGCTCGCTGCCTAGAACCCTCTGTGGCTCCCTGCTGCCACCGTGCTTCACGCCTTCCTTGTAGGATTACCAGAGGAACTCAGTGTGATGACAAATGTAAAGCATCTAGCACACAGTAGGTGCTTAATAGATGTTGATTGAACTAATGGCACCCTTGAGGTTTGCAGGGCAGGGCAGGAAGCTGCAAGTAGAGACTCAGACAGCAGGTGAGGGATGGATGGGACCATAAGGAGACAGGCTGGGCAGATCCTGGAGCCCCAGAGAGATGGATGCAGATGGCAGGGCTGGGGGCGTGTGGCCAGGTCCTCCCTCCCCCAGCAGGACTAATCCATGCTTCACCCAGTGGTCCCAATCTTTGCAGAACCAACTTGCGATCACCCCCTGCAACAAAAAACCCTTGTGGCTCCCTGCTGATCTTAAAATATCGAGAAATTCCCCAAAGACTGTCCCAGCCTCACCTCTCTCTCCTCTCTCCCTTCTTCATTGTATTCCGGCCACTCAACTTACACAGGGCCTTTGCACATGCTGCTCCCTCTCATCGGGATGCTGTTCCCTTTCTTTAGCTTTAAGTTCCATTTAGCTCCTCCTTATCTGGCTAGTCTCAGAGCAAGTGTCACCGCCTTGGAGAAGCTCCCCATGACCCCCCAGCCTAAGTCAGGCCGTGGGGCACCAGGTACCTCACTCCCGTGGCACTTATCACCACCAGAATGTGAGTTCCGGGGATCTTTGCTTTGTTGGCTGCTGTGTCGCCCCTAGCCCCTAGAACACTGCCTGGTATACAGCAGGCACTCAACAAATGTCAGTTGAATGAACGGTCCCACCGTGTCTGTTTCTGCTCGCCTTCCTATCCCCAGTGCTTGGTACATGGTAGGTGATCAATAAATGGTTGTTGTGGAAATGGGTGATGGCCTCAGGCCTGGGTCACTGGGCACCTGTGTCTTGGGCCACCAAGTGGCCACTGCATATTGCTGCCAGCTTGATCCCACCTGATTTTCCCAGGAAAATGACCAAAAAGAGGTTTTCTTTCCCATTTTGAAGATGAGGGAACTGAGCCTGGAGGTGGAGAGGCACAGCTCGGACACACGGCTCGGACTCCACGGCTTGCGGATTCCTCTGAGCTGACAGTGAGGTTTTTTCTCCATCAGGGACGCTCACTGTGGTGGGCTGCATAATGCGACCCCCCCAAAGATGTCCACGTCCCAATCCCAGGACCCGTGACTCTGTTACCTAACACGGAAACATATTTGCAGATGGGATTAAGTCAAGGATCTGGGGATGGGAGATGATCCTGGATTACCCTGGGGACCCAGTATCATCACAGGGCCCTTATAAGAGGCAGGCAGGAGAATCACAGAAAGATTTGAAGGTGCTACGCTGCTGGCTTTAAAGATGGAGGAAGGGGCTGTGATCCAAGGAACGCAGGCAGTTTCTAGAAGCTGTAAAAGGCAAGACAAGGGATTCTCCCTGGAGCCTCCAGAAACATCGCAGCCCTGAGGACACCTTATGGTTAGCCCAGTGAAAGCCATTTCAGACGTCTGCCTTCCAGAACGATAAGATAATAAATTTGTGTTTTTAAGCCACTAGGTTTATGGTAATTTGTTACAGCGCCCGTAGGAAACTCGTGCACCCTCCAACCTAAGAGGAAGATTCCAGCAGGTCAGTGGGCAGAAGGCATCCGACAGATCCCGCATGACCGTTGCCTCAGCGTTCAAAGCCCTGTGTCCCAGACACAACCAGCCCTGTCACTCCAACTGCATCCCAAAACCAGTGGCCAAGCCTGCCCTCCCTGGCAGCAGAGGGTGAATTATAACTTTGGAAGCAGGACAGAGCTGTCAGAAGCACACAAAATGCGTGATTGTGAAGGGAAACGGCAGCCAGCAACTATAGGTCCTATGGCTGCGTGAACATCCAGACTTTTCTCTCCATCAAGAGAGAAAACTAGGGGCTGGGCCCATGGCATAGTGGTTAAGTTTGTGTGCTCTGCTTTGGCGGCCCCGAGTTTGCTGGTTCCAATCCTTTGGTGTGGACCTACACACTGCTCATCAAGCCATGCTGTGGCAGCATCCCACATACAAAAGAGAGGAAGATGGGCACAGATATTAGCTCAGGGCCAGTCTTCCCCAGCAGAAAAAAAAAGAGAGAGAAAACAAAAACCAAGAAAAAAACATCAACAAAATGAAAAGACAACCTAACAGATGGGAGAAGATATTTGCAAACTACATACATGATAAGGGGTTAATATCCAAAATATATAAAGAACACGTACATCTCAACAACAAAAAAACTAACAACCCAATTAAAAAAATGGGCAAAGGATCTGAACAGACATTTCTCCAAAGAAGATACACAGATGGCCAACAGGCACAGGAAAAGATGTTCAACATCACTCACTATCAGGGAAATGCAAATCTCATTACTACTAACCATAAGAAACGATGAAATCCAGCCATTTGTGACAACATGGATGAACCTTGAGGGTATTATGCTAAGCGAAATAAGTCAGAGGGAGAAATACCATATGATCTCACTCATAAGTAGAAGATAAAAACAACAACAAACAAACATATAGAGACGGAGATTGGATTGGTCGTTGCCAGAGGGGAAGGGAGGAGGGAGGAGGGAGAGAGGGGTAATTAGACACATATGCGTGGTGATGAATGGTAATTAGTCTTTGGGTGGTGAACATGATGTAGTTTACACAGAAATCGAAATACAATGATGTACACCTGAAATTTATAGAATGTTATAAACCAATGTTACTGCAATAAAAATTAAAAAAACAAAAACAAAAAACAAGAAAAACCCCAAGCACTCAGAGAACCCAGCATGATGTCGTGTTTCTGGGGAGCAAGGACGAGGGATAAGACGCGCCCAGCCGCACCCCTCCAGAGATGGAGGCTGCAGGTAGGGAAGGACGCTGCCGACGACCAGGCTTAAATGAGCCCAGAGGTGAGATTGTGGTGTCCACATTTTTTTCTTAACTGTGGTAAAACACACGTAACACAAAATTTACCATCTTAACCATTTTTTGAATTCTTAAAATTATTTTTTTCCAACTTCATTGAGGAATAATTGACAAATATAATTGTGTTTATTTAAAGCGTACAATGTGAAGATTTGATACACATATACATTGTGCAAAGATGACTTCATCATTTTGAAGTGCACAGTTCAGTGGCATTAAGTACATTCAGGGTTGTGCAGCCATCCCCACTATCCATCTCTAGAACTTTCTTATACCCCCAAACGGAAACTCTGCCCCCATTGAACACTGATTCCCCATCCCCTTCCCCAGCTCCTGGTACCCACCATCTACTTTCTGTCTCTGTGAATTTGACTCCTCCAGGGACCTCCTGTGAGTGGAATCAGACAGTATCTGTCCTTCTGTGTCTGGCATATTTCACTCAGCATGATGTCTTCAAAGTTCGTCCATGTTGTACGATGTGTCAGAATTTCATTTTTCTTTTTTTTTAAAATGCTTTAAAAGCTTTTATTTAAAAATGCATTTAAAAATGCTTTTATTGCATGTCGAAATGCTCTGACCATAATTAATACTCCGCACACCGTCAGGTGCCAATCAGAGAGGGCTAGAGGCAGCGAAAGGAATGTTCTAGCACACTGGGACAGGGAGGGTTCTCAGGACTCGGTCCAGTTGTCTGAGCTCCAGGTTTTTTTTTTTACTTACTAAACTACAGAGTTTATTTGGTTTTTCCAGGATCCAGTCTAGTACACCACATTGCATTTATTTGGTCATTAATGCCTCCTTAGTCTCCTCCAATCTCTGACAGTTTCCCAGTCTTTCACGACCTTGACACTATGAGGAGTACTGGTTGGTTATTTTTTTTTTTATTGGTGTCATAATAGTTTATAACATTGTGAGATTTCAGTTGTACATTATTGTTTGTCAGTCACCATATAAATGTGTCCCTTCACCCCTTGTGCCCACTCCTTACCCCCCTTCCTCCTGGTAACCACTAATCTGTTCTCTCTGTCCACGTATTTGTTTATCTTCCACATACGAGTGAAATCACGTGGTGTTTGTCTTTCTCTGCCTAGCTTATTTCGCTTAACATAATACCCTCCAGGTCCATTCATGTTGTTGCAAATGGGACGAGTTTGCCTTTTTTATGGCTGAGTAGTACTCCATTGTATATATATATATACCACATCTTTACCCACTCATCAGTCAAGGGACACTTGGGTGGCTTCCACTTCTTGGCTATTGTGAATAATGCTGTGATGAACATAGGGGTGCATAAGCCTCTTTGAGTTGTTGATTTCAGGATCTTTGGATAAACGCCCAGTAGTGGGATAGCTGGATCATATGGTATTTCTATTTTTAGTATTTTGAGGAATCTCTATACCGTTTTCTATAGAGGCTGCACCAGTTTGCATTCCCACCAGCAGTATATGAGGGTTCCCGTTTCTCCACATCCTCTCCAACATTTGCTGTTTTTTGTCTTGGTGATTATAGCCATTCTAATGGGTGTAAGATGCTATCTTAGTGTTGTTTTGATTTGCATTTCCCTGATGATTAGTGATGTTGAACATCTTTTCATGTGCCTATTGGCCATCTGTATATCTTCCTTGGAAAAACGTTCATATCCTCTGCCCATTTCTTGATGGGGTTGTTTGTGTTTTTGTTGTTCAGCTGTGTGAGTTCTTTATATATTATGGAGATTAACTCCTTGTCAGATATATGGTTTGCAAATATTTTCTCCCAGCTGGTGGGTTGTCTTTTCATTTTGATCCTGGTTTCCTTTGCCTTGCAGAAGCTCTTTAGTCTGATGAAGTCCCACTTGTTTATTTTTCCTTTTGTTTCCCTTGTCTGTGTAGATATGGTGTTTGAAAAGATCCCTCTATGACTGATGTCAAAGAGTGTACTGCCTATATTTTCTTCCAGGAGTTTTATAGTTTCAGGTCTTACCTTCAAGTCTTTGATCCAGGGCTGGCCCCATGGCTTAGCGGTTAAGTGCTCATGCTCCGCTACTGGTGGCCCGGGTTCGGATCCCGGGCGCGCACCGACGCACCGCTTCTCCGGCCATGCTGAGGCCATGTCCCACGTACAGCAACTGGAAGGATGTGCAACTATGACATACAACTATCTACTGGGGCTTTGGGGGAAAAAAAGACGGAGAAGGATTGGCAATAGATGTTAGCTCAGAGCCGGTCTTCCTCAGCAAAAAAAAAGAGGAGCATTAGCATGGATGTTAGCTCAGGGCTGATCTCCCTCACAAAAAAAAAAAAAAAAAAGTCTTTGATCCATTTTGAGTTAATTTCTGTGTATGGCAAAAGAAAATAGTCTACCTTCATTCTTTTGCATGTGGCTGTCCAGTTTTCCTAGCACAATTTTGTGTGTGTGTGTGTGTGTGTGTGTGTGTGTGTGAGGAAGACCAGCCCTGAGCTAACATCCAATGTTAATCCTCCTCTTTTATGTGCTGAGGAAGACTGGCGCTGGGCTAACACCCGTGCCCGTCTTCCCTTACTTTATGTGGGACGCCGCCACAGCGTGGCTTGCTAAGCGGTGCGTCAGTGCGCGCCCGGGATCCAAACTGGCAAACTCCGGGCCGCCTCAGTGGAGCGCTAGCACTTAACTGCTTGCGCCGCCGGGTTGGCCCTGTCCAGCACCATTTATTGAAGGGACTTTCTTTTCTCCATTATATGTTCTGAGCTCCTTTGTCAAAGATTAGCTGTCCGTAGATGTGTGGTTTTATTTCTGGGCTTTCAGTTCTGTTCCATTGATCTGTGTGTCTGTTTTTGTGCCAGTACCATGCTGTTTTGATTACTATTGCTTTGTAGTGTATTTTGAAGTCAGGGATTGTGATGCCTCCAGCTTTGTTCTTTTTTCTCAGGATTGCGTTAGCTATTCGGGGTCTTTTGTTGCTCCATCTGAATTTTAGTATTCCTTGTTCTATTTCTGTGAAGAATGTCATTGGGATTCTGATTGGGATTGCACTGAATCTGTAGATTGCTTTAGGTAGTATGGACATTTTAACTATGTTTATTCTTTCAATCCATGAGCATGGGGTGTCTTTCCATTTCTTTATGTCATCATTGATTTCTTTCAATGACGTCTTATAGTTTTTGTTGTATAGGTATTTCACCTCCTCGGTTAAATTTACCCCTACACTTTTTATTCTTTTTGTTGCAATTGTAAACAAGATTGTATTCTTGAGTTCTCTTTCTGTCAGTTCGTTATTAGAGTATAGAAATGCAACTGATTTTTGTAAGTTGATTTTGTACTCCGCAACTTTGCCGTAGTTGTTCATTATTTCTAATAGTTTTCCAATGGCGAATTTCCTTTCTTTTATGGCTGAATAGTATTCCATTGTATAGATGGACCACATTTTGTTTATCCATCATCCCTCGATGGGCACTTGAGTTGTATCCACCTTTTGGCTATTGTGAATCCTGCCGCTATGAACATGTACCTGTTCAAACCCCTGCTTTCAATTCTCTTGGGTCTGTGCCCAGAAGCGCTGGATCATACGGTGATACTATGTGTAAATTTTTGAGGACCTACCGTATTGTTCTCCACGACAGCTACACCATTTTACATTCCCACCAGCAGTGCACGAGGGTTCCAATTTCTCCTCATCCTCACCATTACTATTTTCCTTTTTTTAAAAAAATAATAGCCATCCTAGTGGATGTGAGGTGGCCTCTCATTGGTATCACAGCTTTTTGCCTCTCCAAAGGGCAGATTGGTTCTCCATTGTCTTCAGGTGGTTCCAGATGAGAGCCCTCTCCTAGAATTTCCTCTCGATCTTCCCGTTCATGACCTTCCAGAGGTGGCAGATGTGTGTCTCTTCTCTGAGAGGCGGGAGCCCTCTCCTTCAGAGCCACGAGTCCGTCTGCATCTCAGGAAATGCCTGCCCGTCATTGCTCCACGGCTGTCTCCCCAGTTCCGGGAGTGTCGGGAAGTCCTCCCCATGCGGAGGCTGCCTTGTTGACCTTCAAGTGTCTTTGTGGGCCAGCCTCGCTTCCACTTCTCCTCCTGGCCAGCATTTTTGTCATCAGCAGCGGCCATCCTTCCTTCCCCTGCGACCTCTTGACCACACGACGGCTAAGCCACATCTGCAGCCTCCAGTCAATTCTTCACGTTCTCCCGGAGCTCCTTGCCATATCCCTGTGGATGTGCTGTTCCCCTCCTCCCTGTCCCTCTGGCTTCCTAGGAGTCACCCGGGACAAGTGTCTCTTGTGCATCTTGGGTGTCCGCTCTCTGATCCTGTCAGGACTTGTCACCTCCACTCTGTCCATTGTCCCTTCGGCAGACAGGCTGCGGGGGTGGGAGGTGACGAGGGGGACCGCACGTTGATAATTATTGAAGCTGAATGATGGACCCACGGTGGTTCGCCACATTGTACATACTCTCTCTGCTTTTGCGTATGTTTGACATTTTTCATAACAAAAGATTTCTAAAAACCCTGCATGATGTCTAGCATGACATGGCACCTGTACTTGGCTATTTCCTGAAGTCCTGAAAGTCCAGAGGTAGGTGACTAGGTAAATAAATCACCAGTTTCACCAGTTCCGCTCACCAACGTAGTCCTCTGCAGACATCAAAAAGAATGAGCAAGTGCTCTCTGAACTGACACAGAAATAGTACCAAGACGGGCCGGCCACGTGGCTTGGCCGTTGGGTGCGTGCGCTCCGCTGCTGGTGGCCCGGGTTCAGGTCCCGGGCGCGCACCGACGTGCCGCTTCTCCGGCCATGCTGAGGCCGCGTCCCACGTGCAGCAACTAGAAGGATGTGCAGCTATAACATACAACTATCTACTGGGGCTTTGGGGGGAAAATAAATAAATAAATAAAAACTTTAAAAAAAAAACAAACAGAAATAGTACCAAGACGTCTTAAGAAGAGAAACAGAGCAAGTACATTCATAGCAGCACTATCACAATCGCCGAAAGGTGGAAACAACCCAGGTCACCGTCATCTGGTGAACGGGTACACAAGCTGTGGCCCCTCCATACAGTGGAATACTATTCAGCCATAAAAAGGGATGAAGTTGCCATACGTGCTAAGATGTGCGTGACCCTCGAAATCACATGTAGTGAAAGAAAATAGATTAAAAGGCCACATAGTATATGATTCCATTTACATGAAATACCCAGAATAGGCAAATCCATAGAGACAGAAGGTAGAGTCTTGGTTGCCAAGGGCTGGGGGGAGAGAGTAAGGGGGACAGGGTTTCATTTTGGGGTGATGAAAATATCTTGGAACTAGATAGAGGTGATGGTTGCACAACATTGTGAAAGTACTTGACGCCACTGAATTGTGCATCTTAAAATGGTTAATTTTGTAATGTGAATTTTACCTTAATTTAACAAAATGGTAAAAAAAAGTGATCAGGGAGAGGCACTTACCAGGAAAATAAATTTTTATAAAGAGGAAAAAAGCAAGGACAGAACAATGTACACAGGTGCCGATGTTTGTGTTTAATGTTAAAGAGAAAAGAATACGTGTGTGTATCAGAGAGACACAGGACTCTGTTACCTCCCCCTGTCTGGGAGACTGAGGTTTGGGGGGCTGGTAGCGGCAAAGCCCAGGGGCACGGGGAAGGTTTCAGGCTGTGTGACCTGGGTTCAGATCTGTCTGTGCTCCCTTTTTTTTTTTTTTTTGGTGATGAAGATTGGCCCTGAGCGAACACTTGTGCCCTTCTTCCTCTATTTTGTATATGGGATGCCACCACAGCATGGCTTGATGTGCTGTGTGTAGGTCCGTGCCCGGGATCCAAACCCACAAACCCCAGGCCGCGGAAGTGGAGCGCACAAAGTCAACCACTACACCACCTAGCCAGCCCCCTCTCTGTGCTCTTTACTGGCTGTGGGCCTAGGGTAAGTGCCTTGGGGGCTTTATGCCTCAGTTTCCCCATCTGTACAGTAGAGATAGCAGAGCCCGCCTCAGGGGTCTGTTAGGGGTCCAGCTTGGCATGCAGTGAGCACTTGATGAACTGGGGGGGCTGTCATCCCCAGAGAACCTGACAGGGAAGCCCTTGGGGGTCCAGCTGTTCTCTCTGCCCCCCTCCTGTCCCACTCTGACCTTCTCGGGGCCATCCCGGGACCTCCGGGACCTGCCACCCTCCCAGCCTCATTCCCAGGCATCCGGCCAAACTCTCTGTGTGCATGAGCTCTGTCCTCCCCTTGCCCAGCTGCTTCCTGAGCTCAGACAAAGAGAGCTCTGTCCCCAGGCCACCCGGCCCAGGCAGGCCCAGCGCACCCCACACAGCACAGGCTGCAGGCACCCCCCGGTGCCCCCGCCATGTCTCTTTGCCCCCAGTCCTGGCCCCGTGCTCCCGGGCATGCCCTGCCCGCCCTGTCTCCATCCCTTCCTCAGGCCGCGCTAATGGACATCTGGGAGTCTCCTGGCCCTGGATGCACACAGTAGCATCCTGTCTGCAAGAGGGGCCTCTGGGGCTGCACAGAAAGTCAGAGGGGGGGCGTGTGAGGAGAAAGGGCGGATCTGGAATGACTCAGACATTCCACAATGACTGAACAGGATGACGCAGTGTGGGTGCGCAGGGCAACACGGATTGTGCCCCCATGTGACAGGGACAGGTGACAATTAATAGGAACTGGGGATGATGGAGACACAGTGTGACAGCAACAGGTGACAATGAGAGGACAGTTGACAGCAACAGGTGACAATGAGGAGACAGCTGACAGCAACAGGTGACATTATAATTTAAAAAACCCCTAGGGATTGGTCTAATGTTGGTAGGGAGGCTGTGATATTCTAATAAAGGAAAATAAGGGGACATGTATCAAAATGACAGGGGACAGTGAGGAGACAGTGTGGCAGTGAGGGATGACAGTATTAAGACAGTCTGTGACTGTGATGCCTGACAGTAGAGAGATGCTGTGACAGGAACAGTGACTGATGATGAGGCAGGAATAACACAGCAGACAGGACCTCTGCCATTGTTTTAGCCATAGGTGACTCAGATGGCCTTTCTCTAGGTCTGGGACATGCCCCCTTTATGAGGCCAACCCCACAACAGAACCTCAAGATACTGGATCCCCATTTTCCCAGCCCGCCTTGCATCAAGGTGGGGGTGCACGACCCCACACCCCTCTGCCAGGCACCTCTGCCCCCAACTTTGGTGGACGCTGGCCCCAGAGAAGTGGGGACCCTTGGAGTCCGTTCTGCCGAGAGTGGCACAGGTTTCCAGCATCCAGATCATCAAGCATCATCTGAGCCCAGGGAGTGGAGAGGGAAGGGAAAGTGTCTTTGTGGGACCAGATCTGCGGGCAATTTCGGGGCGACTCTGCTGGCTGAAGACCCCCAAGCTTGGGTCTCCAGCCTCCCAGGGAATCTGCGTGCGACCAAGAGCCCTTTCTGCCGAGACCGATTTGTCACTTGCAGTTTAAGAATCCTGACACTCTGGGTGATGGGACCGTCGTTAACGGATGACAATGTCACAGCGACAAGGTGAAGGTGTAAAGGTGACAGGAGACAACACAAATGTCACAGGCAGCGGAGTCACCAAAAAATAGCAAGGTATCCTGTTCACTGTGACAATGAGAGGATGACAGCAGGGGGTGACAGTGACAGGTGGCCCTGTAATGGGAATTTGGTGATGATGCAGTATTGACGGGGAGACTGTGACATGCTCTGCTCTTGTGACAGTCTTGGGGTGGCATTGGGATGCTGGGGGGGGTGAGAACCTAAATGTCCCTTCATGACAGTGCGATGTCACGGAGTGACTGTGTAAGTGACACTCAGAGTGACCACATCAGTCGTGGGCAGCAGTGTAGCAGACCCAGGCAGTGGTGCATTGGAAGGAAAGACGGTGTGATGGTAGTGGGGGGTGCGATGACAAGAAGCACTCACTTCTGCTGTCATGGAGAACTTTCTTGTGCACGCACATCTCCTCTGTCTTGCCCCACCCTATGGGTTCCTTCTCCCCTCGCTTCCGGAGAGCAGGGAGGGAGAATTCTAGAACTGAATCACCGCCTGACCCACCAGCCTTCCTCTGGGCTTAGCCATCGAAGCATCGGTCACACTGAGTCCCTGGTAGGGGACTGTCCCTCCCCACGTTCTGCACATCTGCTGGGCTGCTTCTGGGACACCTGGAGCCTGTCCTGTGTAGGACACACTTGTTGGCTGAAGAGCAGACCAGGCGGGACTCTGGCAGAGGAGCTTCAGAAGAGGTGACAGAAGTGTCCCTGGAAGCTGGCCCATCCCTGAGAGCCTCTGGGCCTCCCACACTGGAATCTCCACACCTCTCACTGCTGTTCCGGGGTTTCCTTCCCTGGCACACCCTCGCCACACCCAGCCACCCTTCTCACAGGCCCCGGTAACCCTGCTCCCTCGGCCACGATGACCCAAATCTTGTCCCTGAAGTTCCTCTCTGTCTCATGCCCTCGCTGCCCCCCAGATGAGGTTCTAGAACCAAGGGGCAGCCTCTGGAGGGACCTCCTTTCCTGGGAGCCCACCACAGCTCCCCTCAGAGGCGGGGGGAGCCTACTGAGGGCTCCTGGGTGCTCCTGGCTTCTGCTCACCCCTCAGCCTCCCTTGTGCCCTCCCTCCCTTTCTCCCCTCCCCCAAAGCTCTAGCCTCACTCAATTCCATACTTTCCACACTTTCTCATCTCCAGGCCTGTGACTGTGCTGTTTCCACCTCCTGTCCCTCCCTCTACTTCTCTGACTTGCTCCCTTCTACTGAGCCCTCAAGGCTCCCATCAACAGGCAGAATGCTCCTTTCCTTCCCTGTTTTTGGGGTCCCTCCCTCTGGCCCGGGAGTGGGGAGTCCGAGTCTGTCTTCTGGGACGCACACTGGGACATTATAAGAGTATCTCCCTCACAGGGTTTTTTGGTCATGAAATGAGATAACGTGTATGTAACTCTTAGCGCCAAACCTGGCACATAGGCACCCAATAAATATTAGCTCAAATTGTTATTTGATATGTATTTATTACATACCAGAAGTGCTATGATGGAGGCATGATCAGCACAATCAGCTTTGGGAATTCAATACGGTAAACTAACAATTTGGTGGTGGGGAGGAGATTTTTGAACTGGGCTTTGTCAGATGCATAGGAGTTTGCTGAGTAGACTAACAGCTTCAGGTCCAACAGTTTCTGGCCA
The DNA here is from genome assembly GCF_057802395.1 of Ceratotherium simum simum. NCBI lineage: Eukaryota > Metazoa > Chordata > Mammalia > Perissodactyla > Rhinocerotidae > Ceratotherium > Ceratotherium simum. The sequence goes on along the minus strand of NC_141938.1, from coordinate 10,729,220 downwards.
ATCCCCACCTTAAGGGTCACTGGTGGAAAATGGTGGGGAAAGCTAGAAATTTTCGCTTGGGTAGTAGGCTCCAGATAAGGGGTGTAAATTCTGAAGTTCAGCCCCTATGACAGGTGGAGAAACTGAGGCTCAGAAAGTCTAGACCTTTTGGACTCTTAAACTCTTCATTTTGAGAATCAGATGAAAAACGTGGCCCTTCTCCCCAGGAAATGCATCTGGGTTTTGCTTACATTTTTAGGGGATTCTGGCTCTTAGTCTAGTTAAGAATCCAGGCTCCAGGCGCCAGGTGAGTTTCCGAAGTTACCCTCGGAATTCTCCCTGCCCGAGGGAGGGGGGAGGCGTCTTGGGAGGACGTAAGAGGGCCTCCCAGGTGAGTCTCGAGACATCCCGGCCTGGCTGTGCTCCAGGCCGCCCCAAATCGGAGCCCCACTTCAGGGCACCGCCGGCTCAGTTTCTACCCGAAAACGCGGTCGCCGCAGCCCCTCCACGCCCTGCGCCCCCCAGCCCGCGCCAGCCCCGCCAGCCCCGCCCTGGCTCCGTGCTCCCCGGTTTCTCCAGCCCCTCCGAGTTTCACCCGGAGCCCCGGGCCCTCCCCCAGCTCCGGCCCCTCCCCCAGCCCGGGATCGGAGCCCCCGGCCCCCGCCCCGGGAGCTTCGAGGTGCAAACGCGCCCTCCCCCGACTCCTCCCGCCCGCAACTCCCCCCGAGTGGCAGCTCTTGGCTGGGAAGGCGGCGGGGTCGGCCTCTCGGCTCCGCGCTCCCGCCCCGGGCCCCCGGCGCCGCGCCCAGCCAGCCCCTCAGCGCGGAGCCCCGCGCGCCCGCCCACCGTGCCTACCTCCACGCGCGCCGGCCCGCAGGTAGGGGACGCGCGGGGCCCGCGGCGGGCGAGGGACCCGGGAGCGGGGCGCGCGGGGAGGCAGGGCGGGGAGGAGGGGGCCACGGCCAGGGCGGGGGAGGGGATTCCTTTGTTTGCAGCCGGCAGCCCCGGGCCCAGCCCCCTCCCCTCTCCGCGCTCCGCTCGGCGCCCGCTGGGGCGCGGGGACCGGTGCCGGCGGGAGGGGCTCGGGCCCGGCCCTGACCCGCAGGTGAGGGCGGAGCCGAGCGTGGTCGCGGCCCCCGGCCCTGCCCGATGGAGAGCGCGGCCCCCTCCTCGTCCCCCGAGCCCGGATCCCTCGCCGCCCGGCCCCCGCCTCCCCGCCTCCCTGCCCGTGCGGTGCGCGCCGTCCCCGCTCATTCATTCGACAAACTCCAGGGCGCGGTTGGCGGAGGCCGGGCGGGGGCCGGGTCGGGCCAGGCCGGAGACCCCCCGAGGCGACCGGGCTGGGAAGGAGGCCCCGCGGGCTCTGAGGCTGCGCCAGGCGTCCCGGGAGCGCAGACCGGCCTGGACATCTTGGAAGCAAGAAGCCGCTGCCCCTCCCCAGCTGGACCGTCTCGCCCCCGCCTCCCCGCTAAAGTTCACAAGGATCTCTCCTTTCTCCAAGGACCTTGGGACCACCTGGGTGGGCTCTCCTGTCACCCCAAGGCCCAGAGAGGGGCAGCCACGGGCCCAAGGGCACACAGCGTACTCCCCACCAGTTCCCCACCCAGGCCCAATTCTTCTCCGCCCTGGTCTGGAAAGTGGGACCTGAAAGGGGCCCCGGAAGGCCACTTGGTCGGCCTTATGTCCCTCAAGTATTTGGCTTCCATCCTGCTAACCTTTGCCTGGTCATCTCCTCCACCAGGAGTGGCCCTGTCCTCATCTCCTCCCTCCCATCTTTCCAGGTCCAAGAGCCAGCCAGCCACCTCCTGGGGGTTGGGGGGGGGCGCCCCTGATCCTCTTCCCCTCCCTCCCCTCTGCCTGGGCTTCAGCCCCCTCTCAGCCCCTCACTAACTGTGTGATGGTCTTAGTTTGCTGATCTGTGAAGTGGACACAAAAGCTGTCCCCTCCTTGCTGGGCGGAGGGGGGTGCTCTCCATTGGGAAGTTTCAGACTCTGCCTGGTGCCCCTGCTCAGTATATCCACCTGTCACCTGTCTCCCAACCCTTCCCTCCCGGCTCAGCCCTCCCGGCCAGGACTCTGGGGGTCGCCTCAATGCTCCCCACCTCCCTCCAAGTCAGCTGCCACCTCCTGGTGATTTCTTTCCTCTCTCGGCCCTCATCTGGACGCCTGCCTCAGCCTCCTCACCTGCACGCTTCCTCTGAGGCCCTACAAGCCCTTCCACACTCCATCAAACACCCATTCTGCCCTTGTTCCTCCCACTTAAAGCCCTTCAAGGGCTCTCCATTGCCCTTAACCTACAAGTAGGAGCTCCATTACACACTTATCGCTCTCACAACACTGGCCCATCCGTCCCTCTCTCTCCTCCACTCCATGCTCCACGCCCTCCTCGCCTCTGCTCTCGCTGTGCACACTGCCCCAGCACCCCTCTCTTGGGGAACTCCATCTCTGAGACATCACGCCTCCTCTGGGAAGCCTCCCCTGACTTCATGTGCTCCCGGGTCAGGGTTGGATGCTTCCCTGGGCTCCCACAGGCCCCGAGTTTCCCCATCCCGGCGGCCGCGCCACTGCTCCTGGTTCTTCTGGATGCCCCGTGGCCGAGGGCTTCTGCTGGGGTTGACTCTGCTTCCTCTCCGCAGTCTCCGAGGGACACATCGTGGTTCTGGAGGGTCTCTGCTTGGCAAGGAGAGGGGCTGGCGCTTTCACCATGGCCTGGGGCCCCCTGGCTCGGCTCCTGCTGGCCGGAACAGCCCTGTCGTGCGTGGCGGGTGTCCAGGGCCGCTGGGACGGGGCGGTGGAGGCTGCAGGCCCCGGACGTGTGCGCAGGCGTGGCAGCCCAGGCGTCTTGCAGGGGTAAGCGGTACCCGGGATGCTGAGAGGCCCCCGGGGTGTGGGTTGGGCTGAGCTGTCCTGCTGGGGGCTGGGGGTGGAGGGACGAGGCCCAGGGAACATCTAGCTGGGCAGGGGCTCACTGCCCATGTCATGCTCTCCCGAAGGCCGAATGTGTGTGGCTCTCGCTTCCACGCCTACTGCTGTCCTGGCTGGAGGACGCTGCCTGGCGGGAACCAGTGTGTCGTCCGTGAGTGCTGCTGCCTCCTGGAGGGGGGCGCGGGAGGGGACACTGGGCAGCTCTCCGACCTGTGGGCAGGACCAGCCCTGGTTACAGGTGGCCTTGGCTGGGGGCGTCTGGACGAACCACAGGAATGGCCCTTGGCTGTCCTCAGGTTCCCAGGCCACCCTGCCATGTTCGTTCCTTTGCCTTACAGCCTCTTTGTGTCTGTCTGCCTGCCTGTCTCTCTGTCTGCCTGTCTCTTTCTCTCTTGGTCTCTCTCTTTCTGTCTCCATCTCTGTCTCTGTCTCTGTCTCTCTCTCTTTTTCTTGGTCTCTCTCTCAGTATTCTCTGTCTCGCCATCTCTTGGTCTGTCCGTTTCTGTCTCTCTCTCTCTCTCTCAGTCTCTGTCTCTGTTTCTCCTCCCCGTCTCTGTCTCTGTCTCTCTCTGTCTCTGTCTCTGTCTTTTTCTGTCTCTCTGTCTCTCTCTCTCCCCATCTCCGTCTCTCTGTCTCTCCCCATCTCTGTCTCTGTCTCTCTGTGTGTCTTTTCTGTCACTCTGTCTCTCTCTGTCTCTCCCTATCTCTGTCTCTTGTCTCTCTCTCTGTCTTTTTCTGTCTCTCTCTCTCCCCATCTCTGTCTCTGTCTCTCTCAGTCTATCCCCCTCCCCAGCCTCTAGAGTCTGACTCCACTCCCCAGGAGAGCCCCCTGGCCACCATGGCCGATGCCCCAGCACCCTCAGCTTCTCTCCTTGCTGCTCAGCGGTTCTTCCCCAAAGAACCTCTCTCCCAAAGGCTCCCGCAGAAGCCTGGAGCCTTGCCCTGGGCACATACGGGGTGGGGATGGTGCCAATTCGGGTCCTGGCCCTGACTGTCACCCGCTCTGCCTGTGCCAGCTGTCTGCAGACATGCCTGCGGTGAGGGCTTCTGCTCCCGACCCAACCTGTGCGCCTGTGCCGATGGGAAGCTGGCCCCCAGCTGCGCGGTGGGCCCAGGTGAGTGGGGAGCGGCCCACAGGGGTGGGATGAGAAGGTTAGAAGTTTCTGGATGCCACTGGGAGCCTGGGCTGGTTTCGCTCAAGAACCAGAGCCAGGCCTCGCCGTCCTGGTCCCGCCGCCTTGCACGAGCATCGTGGGGCCTGTCGCCACCTTACTGTGCGTCCCTCCTCCCTGTCCTCAGGGTCGGGGTGCAGTGTGAGCTGCATGAATGGGGGCAGCTGCCGAGGGGAGTCTTGCCTGTGCCAGAGGGGCTACACGGGCACCGTGTGCGGGCAGCGTGAGTACCCCCCACGCACACCTGGGCCTGGGATCCCAGAGGGCGGGGCTCTGCTGCCACCTGCCCACACCCACAGTCACTTCTGGGACCAGGGATGGGAGGGGACACACTCATCACTGTCTTATCACTGGGTCTGGGTCAGATCATGGGGATTCCCGGGTGAAGACAGGCTCGCTAGGGGCCCAGCTCCCTCTATGCCCGGAGGACCTCAGGCCACCCTGCCCTTTCCCTCCACAGCCGTCTGTGACCGCGGCTGTCACAACGGGGGCCGCTGCATCGGGCCGAACCACTGCGCCTGTGTGTACGGCTTCATGGGGCCTCAGTGTGAGAGAGGTACCAAGCTGGGGGTGGGGAAGGGCTCTGGAGGGAAGGAAGGGGGCTTCCTGGCAGCCCTGAGATGAGTCCAGGCCCTGGGAAGGCCCAGCTGGACTGTTTCCTGCCGCCCCTGTTGCTGTGAAGGGCAGAGAAACCAGGGAAGGGAGTCAGGGAGGGCTTCCTGGAGGAAGGAATAAGGCGGAGTTCATGAGATGGACAAGCCCCTTTTTCTTGCACCCTCTCTATCAAAATGATCCCATGGGCTGAGGTGGGGGGGCGTTGGGAGACAGTTGCCAAAAACTAAGACAGTGGAAGCAATGATGTTTTGTTGGACGTGGCGGGCGAGGGGAGGGATGGAGGCAAGGACGAACCCCAGGTCTGATCTGAAAACCTGGGGGAAGGTGGTGCAGCTGGAGGGCAGGAAGGGGGGAGACCCTGAGCTCAGTGTTGGCCCAGGAGCCAGGGGGTCGTCCAGGAGGTAGCTGGACACCCAGGCCTGGGGCTGCCCCATCCACGGGGCCTGAAGCAGAGCGCACGGTTGAGGTTCACGGGGAGGAGAAAGCAGGGAGATTTAAGTGCATACGGAAACCATGGAGCCCACAGGAGGCTGAGAAGGAGAAAGCGAACAGGAGCGGGCGGCCTTGGGGATGCCCAGGCTGGCGAGACTTTTGGTTGCAGGAGCCATCAGAGTGGCCAAGGAGCCCAGGACGGCGAGGGTGGGCAGGGCCCTGGGACTGACCTCCGGGGGGAGGTGGTGGCTTGGGGAAGAGGCGCATCTGTGGTCGAAGCCAGGTCGGAGAGGGTGTATCGATGAATCAGAAGCCGGAAGGGCTGGGGGTGACCTGGGTTCGAGGGTGGGCTTGTGGGAACTGGATTTGACAAGAAGACAGAATTGGAATTTGAGCTGACAGAGGGGGAGCACCCGGGGTGGCCGAGGGGGAGTGAGGGTCAGTGGGGAGGGCGAGAGAGGAGGGGTTTGGGGTGGGTGGTGGACAGGGAAGGTCCCAGAGAGAGGCAGGGCTGGGTGCCTAGGCAGCAGTGAGTGGGGGTCCAGGGTGCTGGGTGAATTAGGCGAGATTCTGGGAAGAGAATGGCTTAGGGAGTCAGGGCCGTTGGGGGGTCTCTGTGAAGCCCCTCCTCCATACGGGGCCTGGCTTTGGCTTCTCCTTCTGGGAGTGACTTCCCTTGATTCAGTGCCAGCCCCTTGATTAGAACCATCTGGAAGATGGAGCCAGGAAGTCACATCCGGGCCCGTGCGTGGCAGGGGGTGGGGGGGGTGGGGACGGACGGGACCACCTTCTGCCGGGTGCAGGGGTCAAGGATGTGGTGTTGTGGATCCAGAGCATCTGGGCAGATGCTGGGTCCCTCCCAAATTCCAGGGGATTTGGCAGGGCCAGATGTGTGCTCAGGGACCAGAGAGGCTCCCTAGCCAGGCATCCATGGGTCCCTGCCCAGGCCTGAAGGTGGGGCAGGGCCTGGGGGAGGGAAGGCAACCCCAGATATGTCCTGGCCTCTCTTGGAGGTTGGTTGGGGAATGCTTTGGAGAGAAAGGGTTTTGAAGGGTGAATAGGAGTTTGTCGGGTAGGGAAGGGGAACAGCATGAGTAAAGGCTTGTGGTCAGGAAAAAGCCTGGTGTGTTGGTGTAGGGAGGCTGGGAAGGTGGCTGCTGCAGGGGTCCAGGTGAGAGAGGTGGAGGCCCGAGCTGGGGCTGCCGGGATGGAGATGAATGAGGCTCTGGGGCGAGGGCAGCTGAGGCCAGCTGCCCACATCCATCTGTCCTGCAGACTACCGGACGGGGCCCTGCTTTGGCCAAGTGGGCCCTGAGGGGTGCCAGCACCAGCTGACAGTCCTCGTCTGCACCAAGGCGCTCTGCTGTGCCACCGTGGGCCGGGCCTGGGGCCTGCTGTGTGAGCTCTGCCCTGCACAGCCACACCCCTGCCGCCGTGGCTTCATCCCCAATATCCACACGGGGGCCTGCCAAGGTGAATAGGGGGGTCAGCGAGTGGGGATGGAGGTCCTGGGGGCCAGGGCTGAGTGGGAGCCCTCAGCAGCCTTGGTTCCTCCCTCTGACGGGCCTCTTATTCCCTCGCAGACGTGGATGAGTGCCAGGCTGTCCCAGGCCTGTGCCAGGGGGGCAGCTGCGTCAACACTGTGGGGTCCTTTCAGTGCCACTGCCCGGCTGGACACCGGCTCAGTGAGAACAGCGCCAAGTGTGAAGGTGGCCGACGGGGAGGGGGACGACCTGGGTCTTCCTCTGTGCTCTGGGCGGCTGGGGCTCCCCTGCAAGGAGAAGGTGCGCAAGGGCTGGCGGGGGGGCCGGCTCTGATCGAGCATCTGTCTACACAGATGTGGACGAGTGTCTCAGCGTGCCGGGCCTCTGCTCTGGGGGAGACTGCACCAACACAGTCGGGAGCTACCTGTGCACCTGTCCCCGTGGGTTTGCCAGCAGCCTGGACGGCACCCGCTGCCTGGGTGAGCCGAGGGGGGTGGAGGGGCGGAGGGCGGGTAGGGGACAGGCCCCTTGCGCATCCATCTCTGCACCCCTCTGGCCCTCGGGCTCCTCTGGCCCTCCGAGCTCTGTCCTTCTGCCTTTTTTGGATCCCGGTTTCCATCCCCTCTGGCATCCTGGCTCCCTACCCAGTAGGCTTTGTGCTTTATGGACCACAGTCTGCGCACCCCTTTGGCTTTCCATCTCCATGCCCTTTAGCTCTCTCATCCCCTGGCTTGGCCTCTTGGAGGCACTGCCCCCCTCTCTGTGCCCCTCTGCCTCTCAGACTTTAGGCCCTTCTGGCTCACTGGCCACCTTTCTTGCCTCTCTGGCCCCCTGCCTCTATGCCCATCTGACCCTCTAGCCTCCATCTCTGTGCCCCTTTGACCCTCTAGCTTTCATCTCTATGCCCCTCTTGTCATCTAGCCTCCATCTGTATGCCCCTCTGGTCATCCAGCCCCATCTCTATGCCCCTCTGGTCGTCCAGCCTCCATCTCTGTGCCCCTCTGGTCGTCCAGCCCCATCTCTGTGCCCCTCTGGTCGTCCAGCCCCATCTCTGTGCCCCTCTGGTCGTCCAGCCCCATCTCTGTGCCCCTCTGGTCGTCCAGCCCCATCTCTGTGCCCCTCTGGTCGTCCAGCCCCATCTCTGTGCCCCTCTGGTCTCTAGCCTCCATTTCTGTGCCCCTCTGACCCTCTAGCCTCCATCTCTGTGCCCCTCTGACCCTCTAGCCTCCATCTCTATGCCCTTCTGACTGTCTAGTCTACATCTGTATGCCTCTCTGGTCATCCAGTCTCCATCTCTATGCCCATCTGCCCATCGGCCTCTCTAGACGCCCCCGTCTGTATGTCCCTCTTTCCACTCCCAAAGACTATTTAGGCGCGCCCATCTTCCCCCCAAGCCATGTGTTTGAGATAGGGAAACTGAGGCTCAGAGAGAGGAGGTTTGCTGAGCCAACTCAACAAGTCCAGATGCCCACACCCAGCTCCCCAGGCCCCCAGCCAGGGTGAGGTCCTCTGCGCCATGCCTTCCCCTGGATGCCCACCCTTCTGTAATCTCCCACACCCTGCCTGGCCTGGACGGGGGGACCCTTGGGCTCTCACTCCCTGTCCTGCTGTCTTGATGAGCCTGTCATTAGACTTGAGAAGTTGCCGGTGCCCAGCGGGGCCAGCCAAGAATATGGACGCTTGTGGTGGGTGATGGGCAGAGTCCTGCTTTGGGGAGGAGCGGGGCGCCTGCCAGTTCCCCAGCACCCCCCACCCCGGGCCCCTCTGGCTGGGCCTCTACCAGGCAGGGCTGGGGATATTGTGTTTGGAGTTCTGCCAGCATGCTGTGGCCAACGCCAGACCTTCTATTCCTCCACCTCGGAGGGCCACCATGGCGGCACGGAGGATCCCTCTGGGCACGTCCCCCAGACGGTGGGCACCTCTCCCAGCTACTGCTATTCAGTTGCCAAGGGCAGGTTGCCTCTGAACTTGAGGTTGGGGCTCTGTCCTGGGTTCCAGCTGTCATCGGAGCTGCTCACAAACTCTGTGACCTTGGGCCAATGGCTTAGCTTGTCTGTGCCTCAATTTCCTCATCTATAAAATGGGCATAGTGGCAGTACCCACTTCATGGAGTCATGGAGAGGATTAAATACAATTTGTGGAGTGATTTGCCCAGGGCTGTATGTAGTTGACACTCGATACACATTCACAAAGACAGGAGAACAGTGGAGTTGGGGCAGTGGCCGCTTAGTGGGGCCTGATCACAGCGGATGGTTAATAAGCAACGGCAACGTCATTTTTGTTAAAGTTCTTACGTTTGGTCTCGGTCTTCCCTGCTTCAGAGGCAGCTGCCTGGTCAGGGCCCCTGGGGTTCAGAGATCTGGCTTCCCATCCTTCCTCCCTCTTTAGCAGCTGTGTGACCTTGAATGAGTCTGTTGACCTCTCCTCATCTGGGCAGGCCCAGCCCCCCCCGGAGTGCAGAGGCGACTCCGACCCATGCATCTGGGATGTGCCCAGGTGCACGGGGTGGGGCCGGGGAGGTGGAAACTGTTGCATGTTTTCTCAGCCTGGGGCAGGGCAGGGGCGGCTGTGAGCCTGTGAGCCGCCCTCCGGGCTGGTGGGAGGGGTTTCTCCACTGTGGGCCCCCAGCCAGGATTTGTGGGATTTTAAACCTAAAAATACGCTCTTTGAGTCAGAGCCCAAGAAATCTGATCGCTGCATAAAGCCGTCTGACTTGAGGACCCGGTGGGAAGCGGAAGACTGTCCGTAGTTCTCATACCTGAGGGGCCTCTGCCTCAGTCTCCCCAGGGGCTGCAGCTGTCAATCCACCAGTCTGCCCCTCGGGGTTCCTCCTCAAATTCACAGCCTTTTAGCTTTCTCCGGAATGCCCAGGGCTGGCAGACAGAGACGCCCAGCTATAGATCCCGGCGTCCCCCCAGGGCAGCCCCCAAACCGAGAGTTTTTCCTCAGTGTAGTTGAATACTCACAGTGACGGGGAGCTTACTACCAGTGCCAGCTTTAGGTGTTGGAACGCTCTTGCTTGAATGAGCCGAAATCTACCTCCCTGGGATAATTTGGAAATCTTGGTAATAAAAGATGTCGCTCAGTGAGGATTGGCCATGTGCCAGACATCCTATGCTCTGCTTTTCATCAGGGCAACACTCTTCCGAGGTGAGGTGGATGCTCTGAGCATCCCCATTCCGTGGATGGGGAAACTGAGGCACAGAGAGGCAAGGAGACCTGTCCTGCAGGCAGTGCTGGTGGACCTGGCATTTGAACCCGGCTCTGGTAACAGACCTGCCCTGCTTTCGTTGCAGACCACCGGGCTGGCACCTGCTTCTCGGCTCTGATCGTGGGCCGCTGTGCTGGGGACCTCGCCGGCCACTACACTCACAGGCAGTGCTGCTGTGACAAGGGCAGGTGCTGGGCAGCTGGCCCGACCCCTGAGCTGTGTCCTTCGCGGGGCTCTGGTGAGTGGCCTGGGGCTGCCTCCCGTCCTCCTCGGCCCCCAGGGCTCCGCCTGCAGCTTGGGGCCCCGGGGCACGCTGAGGGCTGGCCTCAGACCCTGCCTCCTTGCAGATGAGTTCCAGCGACTGTGCGCCCAGGGGCTCCCGCTGCTGCCCTCCTACCCCGGCCCCTTCCCTGGCCTCCCCGGCTTCGGATCCAACGGCGCAGTTCCTGGCCTTGGGCCGGCGCGGCACAGCCCCCACGGCTCCAGTGGCCGTGGGGTTCCCAGCCTGGGCCTCGGCGACGCCAACATTGGTGAGGCCTGGGACCTGGGAGGAGGGGTCCAAGACCTGGGGGAGGGGGTCCAGGCCTTTGGAGTGGGGGGTCCTGGCCTGGGCAGTAGGGATGAAAGTACCCATAGTGGTCTGGGGGCAGGGGTCGATTGGGGATCTGGGCCTCAGAAGTCAGGGTTTGGGCCATGGGGGGGGTCTGGGCTCAGGGTGGTAGTCTAGGGCTGGGGTGGGGGATCTGTGCTTCTCTGAGCCTGGGGTGGGAGTCTGGGCCCAGGGTAGGGTTCTAGATCTGTGGTGGGGGTTCTGGGCCCAGGGTAGGGTTCTAGATCTGGGGTGGGGGGGTCTGGGCCCAGGGTAGGGTTCTAGATCTGGGGTGGGGGTCTAAGCTTCTCTGGGCCCAGAGTGGGGATCTCAGCCAGGGTGGGAGTTTGAATCTAGGGTATGATTCTGGGTTGAAGTGGGAGAGCCTGGGCATAGGGGGCGGGGTCCCAGCCTCAGAGTGGGGGTCTGAACCCAGAGGCAAGACCCAGACTCAGGGTCGGGGAGGCAGACAGTGCTCAGGTGCCCCCACTGGCCCCACGGCAGGCACAGCCACGCTGAACCAGACCATCGACATCTGCCGACACTTCACCAACCTGTGTCTCCACGGCCGCTGCCTGCCCACCCCTTCCAGCTACCGCTGCGAGTGTCACATGGGCTACACGCAGGACGTCCGGGGGGAGTGCATCGGTGAGCAGCGGCCGGGTTTGGGGGGGTGGCCGCACCCTGCCGGGCTGGGGCTGAGGGTCGTCTGCCCGCAGACGTGGACGAATGTGCTAGCAGCCCCTGCCACCACGGAGACTGCGTCAACACCCCCGGCTCCTACCACTGCCGGTGCCACGAGGGCTTCCAGGCCACACTCAGCAAGCAGGCGTGCGTGGGTACGGCTGTCTATCAGAGGGTGGGGGCGACGGGGGCCTTGGCTGGGGGGGGCCTGAGTCTGCCACCTGAATTAGAGTCTGGGGGGTGCACCTGCCGACTGCCCGCCTCCCTCCCTCCCCGCAGACGTGGACGAGTGTATTGCCAGCAGTGGCCTCTGCCGCCACGGCCGCTGCATCAACATGGAGGGCAGCTTCCAGTGTGTCTGCAACGCAGGCTTCGAGCTCAGCCCTGGTGGGAAGAATTGTGTGGGTGAGTTGGGGGGTGGGTGGGTGGGCTGGGGGCTTCTGGGCCCCACTAGCTGTCTTTTAGGGCCACCTTGCATCTTGAGTCCTCCTGCATCACCTCCCTCCTTCCCTACGATGGACCCTCTGCTCCACCTCTCTGAGACCAGCCAGCCCACCTGAGGTTTTTCTTGTGCTCTGTCTACCTCCGACTTGCTTCTTCATTCCCTCCTTCCTGAATTCATTCCGTGCATCCCAGGAAGGGCTGTCTGATCCTGAGTCTGGAGCACATCCCCTCTCCTGTCCCATGATGCCCCCGAGAGCGATGGGATCAGGACCGTGGAGAGCGCCCTGCTCTCACTCTCTCTGTTGGGTACAGGGGTGCCATCCAAGCTCCACGGCTTATGGGGGCCCCTGGGCTCCCCTTTATTTGATTCTGTCGCCTTGTCTGAGGAGACCTGCCTTAAAGTCTTCGCTCGTCAGGGAGGATTTTCTCCTTTCTGCATTCATTCATTATTAAAAACCTTTTTAAGCATCTTTATTGGTATATAATTCACATGCAATAAAGGTAGTCATTTAAAGTGTACAATTCATTGGCTTTTAGTATATTTAGAGTTGGACAAGCATCTAAGTTTAGAACATCTTTATCATTTCATCTCCATTAGTCATTCCAGAATCTTCTCTCCCTCCCCCCAGCCCTTGGCACTAGGCTAATCGGCTTTCTGTCTCTGTGGATTTGCCTGTTCTGGGGGTTTCCTGTAAATGGAATCACACGCTGTGTGGTTTTTTGTGTCTGGTTTCTCTCACTGAGCATCATGTGTTCAAGGTCCATCCACATTGTAGCATGTGTCAGGGCTTCACTCCTTTTCATGGCTGAGTAATGTTCTAGGGTGTGGATGGACCACATTGTGTTTACCTTTTCATCAGTTGATGGACATTTGGTTCTTTTCCACTTTTTGCAATTTTGGATAATGCTGCTATGAACATTCATGTACAGATTTTTGTGTGGATCTTTCATTTATTCATTTCCTTTTTCTTTTTGGGGGGGCAGTCCATTATTGTCCAAAATGGATACTTTGATAATCAACTCATTTCTGCATCTACCATGTTCCTTTAAATTAGGCTATTTTAAATAAGATGAGATTCACACGAGATCAATTGAATCATTTAAAAGTGAACAATTCAATGGCATTTCGTAATTCCCAATGTCCGTGCAAACACAACCTCATTTATTCCTTTTTTTTTCTTTTTTTTGATGAGGAAGATTGGCCCTGAGCTAACATCTGTTGCCAATCGTTCTCTATTTTGTACGTGGGCTGCTGCCACAGCATGGCTTAAGTGGCAATGCATGGGTCCGCGCCCAGGATCCAAACCCATGAACCCCGGGCTGCTGAGGTGGAGCGCACGAACTTAACCGCTACGCCTCCAGGCTGGCCCCTATTCCATTTTTTTTTTGGTAGCAAAATATGCATAGTATTTCTAAGTGAACAATTTGGTGACATTTAGCACGTACCCAACGCCGTGCAACCACCTCATTTATTCAAAAATAGCTTGCAGCAGAATATGCATAGCATAAAACTTACCATTTTAACCCTTTTAAGGGAACAGTTCAGTGGCGTTTAGTGCATTTCACAAAGTCCTGCAAACATCACCTCATTTATTTATTTTTATTATTTTTTTTATTGTGGCAAAATATACGTAACATTTACCGTTTTAACCATTTTTAAGGGAACAGTTTGGTGGCATGTAGTACAAAGTTGTGTAGCCACTACCTCACTTACTCAACTTTGAACAAATATCTCTGGAACGCCTACTCCATCTTGGGTGTGGCAGGACCCAAGATGCAGACGTGAGCGAGCAGCCCTGTCCTGCCCCCTGGGGAGCTCACGTGCCTGCAGACAGACTAATGTCCAGCAGACACAGTCACAGACAACCATGTCTTGTCTTCTCGGGCTCCCACACCCTGGTAGTGGTCCCTCGGGGGCTCAGCCCTGGCTCTGCCCTGGAGAAGTGAGAGGGAGGGGCTGGTCCAGTGAGGGGCGAGCGCCAGCCTCGCCTGCCCGGACCCAGCCTCTCCGGGTGTCCCCAGACCACAACGAGTGTGCCACCACCACCATGTGCGCCAATGGAGTGTGCCTGAACGAGGACGGCAGCTTCACGTGTCTCTGCAAGTCTGGTTTCCTGCTGGCGCCCAGTGGCCGCTACTGCGTGGGTGAGGCTGGAGGCTGGACCAGAGGCGAGAGATGGGGAGGCTGGAAGGGCTGGTGGCGGGGGGCACAGCTGGCACCCATGGCAGTGTCCCCACCACCCCTGCAGACATCGACGAGTGCCAGACGCCCGGTATCTGCATGAATGGCCACTGCACCAACACCGAGGGCTCCTTCCGGTGCCACTGCCTAGGGGGGCTGGCCGTGGGCGCAGACGGCCGCGTGTGTGTGGACACCCATGTGCGCAGCACATGCTATGGGGCCCTCGAGAAGGGCTCCTGCACCCGCCCCTTCCCCGGTGCCGTCACCAAATCCGAGTGCTGCTGTGCTAACCCTGACCACGGGTTTGGGGAGCCCTGCCAGCTGTGTCCTGCCAAGAACTCCCGTGAGCATCCTGCTGCCCGGCCCCCACCCGCTGTCCATGGTCCCTCCATGAGTCCTCGCTTCCCGTTCATCACCCTGGGGGAGGAGAGGAAGGGGCTCTGGGCTCCTATGGGGTGGGGGCTTCTCTCCTCTGGGGGCTCTCCCCAAGAAGAGACTGAAGGAAATTGCTCTTCCCATGGGAGGGGGGTCATCATACTCCCAGACTCTTGCTCAACACCGAGGGGCCATGTCCTTGGGCCACACCTTATAATGTTAGCAGTCACTGGTGACCCCTCTCGCCCTGCCCCTGCCCTTCCAGCCGAGTTCCAGGCCCTGTGCAGCAGCGGGCTCGGCATCACCGCAGATGGCAGAGGTGAGTGGGGGCAGGGCCGGGAGACGGCAGGGGGTGGGGTTGTGGTTGGGCACTGTATCACTTTGCGGGGGGGGGCTGCCATAACAAAGTAACACAAACTAGGGGTGCCAACGGCAGAAATGTATCCTCTTGCTGTTCTGGAGGCTACGAGTCTGAGATCAAGATATTGGCAGCGTGGGTGCCTTCTGAGGCTGTGAGGGAGGTTCCGTTCCTTGCTCTCTCCTAGCTTTTGGTGGTCTGCTGGCCATCTTTGGTGTTCCTTGGCTTGTAGAAGCCTCACTCTGATCCCTGCCTTCATCTGCACATGGTGTTCTCCCTGTGTGCGCATCTGTGTCCAAATTCCTCCTTTTTATAAGAATGCCAGTCGCATTGGAATGGGCTGGGGTCCACCCTAATGACCTCGTTTTAACTGGATTACCTCTGTAAAGACCCTGTCTCCAAATAAGGTTGCACGCTGAGGTCCTGGGGGTTAAGACTCCAACATGTGATTTTGGGGAGGACACGATTCAGCCCATAACAGAGATAGTGGATGTATAAAGCCGTGCTCCCTCCCACGGCTCCTTTCCCTCCCCTCCAACTCCTTCCCTCCTGAGTCCTGCTTTCTGTCCCACTGGCTGTGCAACCTCCAACGTGACTCTTCTGATTCCCCCAGGACTGGACAGTCCCTACCGGGGGCCCCCTGGCTCATCTCCTGTGGCCAGCAGGTCTCAGCCCAAAGTTGAACTGTTGAAACTTGAAAGGAAATTCTCCGTGTGTGTATCTTTTCATTCGTTTGCTGCTCAAACATGCGCACTGCCCCCCCCATGCCTTCCTGAAACAGCTTTTCTGCCTGAGCAGAAATAAAAGGATACAGTCAAGTTTTCCATTGTGGGATAGATGTCTGACACCCCCTTTCCCCCCGGTTTGTCCCCTCAGTTAAAGGCACAGACTGAAGCCAGATGCCCGGGTTCAAATCCCGACCCTACTCTCTACTGATTGAATAACCTCGGGCAGGTTACCTACCCTCTCTGTGCCTCAGGTTCTATGTCTGTAAAGTGGGGATAATAAAGGACTCATTTCAGGGGTGTTGTGAGGTTCAAACGGGTCAATATGCTTGGCACAAGCTAGCAGGCATCCCATAGCGTCAGCAGTTATGATTGCTTTTATTTTTATTACGTTGCTGCTGTACAAATGTCTGGCTTGTGGGTTCCAAACTGGGGACAGTTGGAATTTGGCCATTTCTGGAGAAATATTGGAGAGGATGCTATTGGGATCTCGTGGGTGGAGGTCAGGGATGCTGCTCGGCATCAATGCCCAGGATGCCCCCACAGCAAACAAGGATCCAGCTCCAAATGTCCACGGCGCTGAGAAATCCTGTCTTAGAGGGAAATGCGACAGGGTCTGGGCTGGAGCTCTGGCCCCAGGGGAACGTGGCTTCTGGAGACCCCTGGTGAGCTTCTGACGCCTTCCACCCGCTTCAGACATCAACGAGTGTGCCCTCGACCCTGACGTCTGTGCCAATGGCGTGTGCGAGAACCTGCGAGGCAGCTACCGCTGCGTCTGCAACCTGGGCTACGAGGCGGGCGCGGCCGGCAAGGAGTGCAGGGGTGAGTGTGCCCCGCGGACGGGCGGGTGGGCAGGTGGGGGAGCCTCCCCTGCTTGGACCCCTCACCCCACTCTCCCACCCCGCCCTGCAGACGTGGACGAGTGCGCCCTCAACAGCCTCCTGTGTGACAACGGGTGGTGCAGGAACAGCCCGGGCAGCTACAGCTGCTCCTGCCCCAAGGGCTTCAGCTTTCGGCAGGACACGGAGACCTGCGAAGGTAGAGGGCCCGGGCACGCTGCGTGCGGCGGGTGCACACACAGACACACGCTCACAGACAGCTACATGCGCTGCGTGAGGTGTGTACACGCACAGATGCACACACACTCAGACACACATGCTGCATGTGGCGTGTACATACACAGACATGCGCACACGCAGACACACACTGGAGCTCTGTGTGCACACACCCAGACACATGCATGTTGCGTGTACACACACATGCACACAGACACCTACACACGCTGCATGTGGCGTGTACATACACAGACATGCGCACACTCAGACACACACTGGAGCTCTGTGTGCACACACCCAGACACATGCATGTTGCGTGTACACACACATGCACACAGACACCTACACACGCTGCATGTGGCGTGTACATACACAGACATGCGCACACGCAGACACACACTGGAGCTCTGTGTGCACACACCCAGACACATGCATGTTGCGTGTACACACACATGCACGCAGACACGTACACATGCTGCATATGGTGTGTACACACACAGGTGCACACATGCTGAAAGATGCATGTATACTCACATTCACACCCACATTCATGCCCCCGTACTCCCAAGGACATACATGTATTCATACTTTATCTCACACAGTTATACACACTCAGGAGTGTACTCAAACACACATATACACACATTCACACACTCATTTATTCTCACACTTACACACTTGCACTCATAGCCATACAGTTACACCTTCAAAGGCCCACACATATGCCTGCATTCAGACACTCATACATTCACACGTGCGCATATGACCACTCAGTTACACACTCTGGTACTCACTCAAAACACACATGCACACCCACAGTCACACTCGCCAACACCCCCCATAGTCACACACACTCACGTGCACATGCTCAGAGACACGTGTGTGTTTACATTGTCACTCACACTTTCACACAGTTAGGCTCACAGTCACACACACGCATGCATTCACACAAACCCCTCACATACCCATGCACTTGTGCACTCACACACGCTCACACTTGCTCGTGTACACAGGAATACATGCCCATCCTTGCTCACACACGTGCTGAAACACATGTGCACACTGTCACACATACTTGTGGCGATGACCTTGCCCGTCCTGCGGCCCCTTGCACACTCACAGGCACACGCACGCACGTGCACACAAGCCTTCCGCCTGACCCCGGCTCCCCAGCCTGTGTCTTCTTTCCCTCCTCCCCTGACAGCCAAAGCTCGCCACAGTGCCGTCCTCACTCCCACCTCACCCTAACCCTGTCCCCGTGGTCACCAGAGCCCCCACGTGTCCCCTTCACCCTCTGCAGCAGCCCGGGCCCAGCCTCCTGCTCCCCGCTCCCCCGGCCGACCCCACCACGTCTAGGCCTCTGTCCTCTCTGGGTTTTCCTCCTGCCTCCCGCTCTTGTCCTCTCTTGTGCCCTGACTGACTCCATGAGGGTCACCGTTCCCCACCGTGTCTGTCCCTCTGCCCTTTTCACACGTGCACGCTCCCAGAACCCTCTGTGTCAATGTGCTTGTTTGGGTGGACACCACGATTCAGTGCAAACACGTGTGCCTGCACATTCCGTTCCTGTGCACGAACGCACCTTATCTGTTCACGCACGTGCATGGACACGCATGCACCACCCCGGGCCGCTGGGCTCCGGCAGCCCCCGGGGAGGAGGGGGCCCTGGCCAGGTGGGGCTCCCTTTCCCGCAGCTCAGGACATGGTGGGGGGCTGTCCTCACAGACATCGACGAGTGCCTGGCCAACCCGTGTGTGAATGGTGTGTGCCGGAACCTGGCCGGCTCCTACGCCTGCGAGTGCGCCCCTGGCAGCCGGCTGGGGCCCTCCGGCACCATGTGCTTAGGTGAGAGTCCCCGAGTCCCACGGAGTTCCAGGGGCCCCGCTGCCCAGCCCTGAGTCCCTCCCCGGGGAGGGCTGGGCCTCTGTGCGTTGATGTGCAGGTGGGGGCCCTGCAGGTGACACAGGTGACCCCCTCTCCCCAGACAGCACCAAGGGCACCTGCTGGCTGAAGGTCCAGGACGGCCGCTGCGAGGCAAACCTGCATGGAGCCACCCTGCGGTCCGCGTGCTGCGCCACCCTCGGGGCCGCCTGGGGGAGCCCCTGCGAACGCTGTGACATAGGTAATGCCCTGGGTGGGCTCCTGGGGGTCTCCTGGACCCGGGCACTGTGCCTGCCGGGGCGCCCTTTCAGAGAACTGGATGGAAGAGGTACCCCGGGTCTGGATGGAGAGAGTCACTCCTCTCCTCGCTCTGGTTCTCCCAACCGCAGACCCTGCCTGTGCCCGTGGCTTTGCCCGCATGAAGGGGCTCACCTGTGACGGTAAGTCCCTGCCTCTCGTGGTACATCCCCAAGCCGACTGCATGCAAGTTGGTGTCTTGGGGGCTGCCTGCAGTCCCTCCCCAAAATCTTTTGAGATGCAGACAGAGACTTCCCCTCCCTGGTCCCCTGGTCTTCCCCGCGATTCCCCAGCTCTTGAGGCTGGCACGATCCCCCTGCTGCTTCCCCAAGGACAGCTAGGTTCTGGAGCCCCCAGCTCCTGGGAGCCTCCAGCCCTCGCCTCTCCACTTGCCTGCCACTGGCCAGATGTGGACGAGTGCGAGGTCTTCCCCGGGGTCTGTCCCAACGGGCACTGCCTCAACACCGCTGGCTCCTTCCGCTGCGAGTGTCCCCAGGGCCTGACGCTGGACGCCACGGGCCGCCTGTGCGTGGGTGAGTCCGTGCAGGGCCACCTGCCCTGCTTTCATTGTCTCTACCCCCAGTGACTGGAGACCCCTCCCACAGACAGGAGACATTGAGGGGGTCCTCAGGGACTGTCTACCCCCCTGCCCACCTCCTGCTGACGCATCTCAAAAGACGTCTGTTTTGGGGGTTCTGTCTCTTCACTTAACCACCCCTTTAATGAAGTGCATTGCAAATGGGAAAATCTTATAAAATAGTATCTTCAACTTTTGTTTATTCTTTTCTCGTTACCAAATAAGGTTTACCCCGGGGGGACTTGAGCACAAGACACCTCTGACACAAGTGCTGAGATGCACACAGGAGCCTTCGTCCTTGCCCACGAATCTCCCTCAGCATCCAGGGCTCAAGCACTCTCCCCCAATGGCTCACCCTCCAGCTCAAAGGCTCTGTGATATTTTCCCCCTGGAGGAGGATTTCTTGGCTTTGCCCCATCAGCATCTTGAACCGGAAATTCCTTGGCCAAAAGCATCCATCATCTAGCAGACAGGGCTCCTGTTCTATCAGTTTTTCCTCCTGCAGACCCATCAACCCATTTGTAGCCTCGTCATCGGCCCCTCGGGGCCTTGTCAACCGTAAGGCTGCTGGGACCCTTATCAACTCTGATTTCCTTTTAAACTGAGTTTCAGGTGTACAATGGGTCTTCTCACTGACCCCAAAATGTGAGCAAAGGGAAAGTAACCAAGTAAAGAGAAAAAAGCCATTGCCTTGCAGGACACCCTGCGCTGAATTCAGGGCTGGGTGAAATAGAGAGACGCAAACCCTGGCCCAGGCTGGTCAGATGTGACCATTACCCCTGGCCCGAGGCACTGGGTACAAGAGAACTTAAGATGGACCCCTGTGTGTGGCTCAGCACTCTCGATTTTTCCCAAAGATTCTATAAAACTGTCTGATCCTCAAATTGACCACTTAAACATACGTTCCGGTTGCAAAGAGAGAAAAGTTGTCCTAGACCAGGGATCAGCAAACTTTTCCTGCAAAGGGCCAGAGAGTAAGTATTTTCAGCTCTGCAGGCCACACAGTCTCCATAGCAACGACTCAGCCCCGCCTTGTAGCACAAAAGCAGACACACATGATATGGAAACAAAGGGACGTGGCTGTGTGTCAATAAAACTTTATTTACAAGAACAGGCAGCTGCCCCCAGGCTGTAGTTAGCAGGCCCCTGTCTTAGACCCTCATGTCCGGCATTAAGGAAGGCTTGTCTGCTGTCAGATTGTTCTATTTACAGATTAAGCAGAGTCTGGAGCCAGATGGCATGTTTTGAACCCGGCTCTGCCTCTTACTAACTGTGTGGCCTTGGGCAAGCTACCTAACCCTTCTGTGTCTCCTGTAAAATGGGCACGATAGTAATATTTTCATCCTGGTGTCATTTTGAGGATTAAATGGGTTAATGAGCTAAGAACAGTGCCGAAAATGTAGCAAGCCTGCTAGCAATTCGAGTTATTATTATTAAAGTGTAACTGTTGGGGCCGGCCCCGTGGCCTAGTGGTTAAGTTCAGCGTGCTCCACTTCGGTGGCCCAGGTTCAGATCCCGGGCGCGGACCTACCCCACTCATCAGCCACACTGTCGCGGCAACCCACATACAAAATAGAGGAAGGTTGGCACAGATGTTAGCTCAGGGCTGATCTTCCTCAGCAAAAAAAAAAAAAGTAGCTGTTGGATGACGTTGAACCTCAGCAGGAAGTCACTCCCATCTTAGTCTTCCTGTTGGGGAGGCCATCTCAGATGGGCGCTGCTGAGTGAGGCCGTAACGCCCATGTGGCGGCGGGCATGGTGTGGCAGGGGTGGGACCCGGTGCTGATCCTCCATGCAGATATGCGCCTGGAGCTGTGTTTCCTGCACTGGGACGAGGACGAGTGTGGGGCCGCCCTTCCCGGCAAGTACCGGATGGACCTCTGCTGCTGCTCCGTGGGGGCCGCGTGGGGGGCTGCATGCCAGGCATGCCCGGAGCCCGAGTCCCCGGCGTTCGCCAGCCTGTGTCCCCGGGGGCTGGGCTTCGCCAGCAGGGACTTCCTGTCGGGCCAGCCCTTCTACAAAGGTGCGTCTGGGCGCGGGGAGCCTGGAGGACGGGGAGAGGGCACAGCACGGGCAAAGGCCTGGGGGTGGGAAGCGCATTTGAGAGATAGCAAACCATCCACAGTCAGAGGTGCGGAAGCTCAGAAGCGAAGAGCCCAGGGATGTCGGGACCCTGTGACATTTGATGCCCCCACCCCGCAGATGTGAACGAGTGCAAGGCCTTCCCTGGCCTCTGCGTGCACGGCACCTGCCGGAACACCGTGGGCAGCTTCCGCTGCTCTTGTGCAGGGGGCTTCGCCCTGGACGCCCAGGAAAGGAACTGCACGGGTGCGTGCCCACCTCTGCCTCTTTGCGGGGGCCTGCGGGGATGGGGGCCACAAACCAGACGTGGAGCGAAGGCCAGTTCTCTAGGTGCCTCTTGTCCTGCCTGCCTGCTGTGTGGCCCAGGGCAGGTCGCCACCCTCTCTGGGCCTCAGGGACCCGACTGTAAAAGGAGGGGCTGGCAAAGGGGACGCCCAGGGGCCTCTGGGCTGGGAGGGAATTCCCTGCCCTCTCTGGTGTGCTGTCACGGCGCCTCTGCTCCCCTGGCTCAGTGGGGCAGCTTGGGGCTCGTGTGGCCCCATGTGCGCACAGAAGTGGAGGCCCAGCCCGCGCCCCCTCTCTCCACAGACATCGACGAGTGTCGCATCTCCCCTGACCTCTGTGGCCAGGGCGCCTGTGTCAACACCCCGGGCAGCTTTGAGTGCGAGTGTTTCCCCGGCTACGAGAGCGGCTTCATGCTGATGAAGAACTGCGTGGGTAGGCGGCCGGAGCGCGGCGGGCACCCTGGGTGGGGTGATGCCTGCTGGGTCGCGGGCTGAGTGGAGGGACGGTGGGGACGTTGCTGTGAGGGACGCGGGTGGAGGGAGCAGGTGTAGGGAGAGCTGTGGCCCAGCTGAGACACAGTGAGCATGGGCGCCATGTGGCATCGTCCCCAAAGGCAGCCGGACATGGGTCTGGCGGGCAGATGGGAGGCCTGGGGACCAAGATTTGAGCAAGTTCTCCCAGGGCGGGTGTCGCGTGAGAAAACGAGAGAGCCTGGGAGAGAGGAGCCTCTCGCCCCTTTCCTTCGCTTTTTTATTCACTCAGTGAACGTGTCACGTGTATCTACTCAGGGTACTGCAGAGAGCTTGGGGGCAGAGGGCCCTTCTCTCAGAGCTTGTGACCTAATTAATAAAATAAATCCCCAGAGAAATGCGAAGCGGCCAGCGTCAGAAGCGCTTGAAAGGGCCACGTGGTGGGGTTGGAGCCTGGACCCCAGGGATGTGTCCTGTTCTGTGGGCTTGAGGTTGTGGCTGAAAGAGTGGGAGTAAATGGGGTGAGCAGGGCTGAAAGAGCAGCCTGGAGGGAGAACAGCATGTGCACAGGCCCTGGGGTCGGCCTGAGGGATAGAAGGAGCTGCTGTGTGGAGGGTCAGGTGGAGGGAACAGCACATACAAAGGTCCTGAGGTGAGCCTGAGGGGTAGAAGGAGGCAAGGGAGACGAGTGTGGTGAGGTGGGTGGCGAGGCTGCCTGCTCCCCGTGGTGAAGCCTGGTGGGGCTGGGCCTTGCCTTCCCGCTGTGTCCTGTGGAGGGGAGGGGGGCTTCTCAGGGCCTCCTTCAGTGACTCTGGGAGTATTGGCCTCGTGGCCCTGATTCTCCTGAGAATTCCAGCTCCCCCTGCCCCCGTCTGACTTGTCCCTGCTCCTCCCAGCTCCAACTCTGCTCCCTGGGGTCACCCGAGCCTCAAGCCTCCAGGCTCCCTTGAGGGGGCCACAGGGAGAAGCTTTAGGAGCCACATCACGCCCTCCCCAGGTCGGCATCTTCATGCCTCTCTCTTTCCACACGCCCAGACGTGGACGAGTGTGCGCGGGACCCGCGGCTGTGCCGGGGAGGCACCTGCACCAACACGGCAGGGAGCTACGAGTGTCAGTGCCCCCCTGGACATGCACTGACGGCCCAGGGCACTGCCTGTGAGGGTGAGCGTGCAACCGGGCGTGTGAGTGGGGGAGTGAATGTGAGCGGGTTGCATGAGATAGTGGGAGTGTGGATTTGTGAATCTCTCTGAGTCCGTACCTGTGTGTGAGTGTGCACATGTGTGTCAGCATGTATCTACGTGTGTGAGTGGGTGCATGTGTGAGATAGTGGGAGAGCGTATTTGAGTGGGTTTCTGTGAGAATGTGAAAGTGGAAAAGCAAGTGTGCAAGTATGGGTCAGTGTGTGTGTGTGAAATGTGACTGCATGGGTGTGAGATGGAGGGAGTTTGTCCATGTGGGCATGCAAAGGTGTATCTGTGACTGTGTCTACACATAAGTGAGTGTGTCACAGGTGCTTGTATGTGAGCCTGTGTGAGTGTGTGTCTACACAAGGGTGAGTGTTCTTGTGTAAGTGTGTGTGCTTGAGTCTCCATGAGCTGTGAGTGTGTGTGTCTGGGTGTGAATGTGTGTTGGCACATGGATGAGTGTGTTTGGAGGTAGGTGGGTGTGAGGGTGTGTTTGTATGTGGATCTGTATGAGTGTGCAAGAGGGCATGAGTGTGTATCTGAGTGTGGATGTGTGTCTGTCGAGGGCAAGTGTGTTTGTGTGAGTGCATGCAAGGGTTGTTTGTGAGTCTACATGAGTGTGGAAGAGAGTGTATGTATCTGGGTGTGTATTCACACAAGGCAGGCACATTTGCCTTTGAGCAGGTGTGAGGTGTATTTGTGCATCTACATGAGTGTGCACGTGGGTGTGAGTGTGTATCTGATTGTGAATATGTGTCTACTGAGAGTGACTATGCACGTGAGTGGGCGTGAGGGTGTGTTTGTGTGTGAGCCTATGAATGTGCACGTGATGTGTTTACTGGTGTGGGTGTGTGTCTGCTGGGGGTGAGTGTGCAAGGGTGTGATTGTGAGCCTTGTGAGTATGCAAGAGGATGTGAATGTGTATCTGAATATGGACGTTTGGGCGAAGGCGAGTGTGTGAGGGTGTGTTTGTGAGCGAGTAGACTCACACCCACAGGGTGTGTGGACACTGGTAGTGTGACCACATCGGCATGCATGCGTGTCCGAGTGTCTCAGGGCCCGCAGGTGGCCGATGGGGCCCAGCCCCGCCTTCCCTCGGGCCCCTCACCCGCCTGCTCACGCAGGGCCCCCGCCCGGCCTTCTCCCCCCAGATGTGGACGAGTGCTCCCTGCGGGACGGCTTGTGTCCCCACGGCCAGTGTGTCAACGTCATCGGCGCCTTCCAATGCTCCTGCCACGCCGGCTTCCAGAACACCCCTGACCGCCAGGGCTGCATGGGTGAGAGGGCGCCCCCCCGCTGCCGGCCGTGCCCCCAGTGCAGTCTCCTGACCCCAGATGCCGGACCCTCTCCCCACTGCCCTACCCCTGCAGACATCAACGAATGTCGCCTTGGGAACGGCGGCTGTGACATGCACTGCGTTAACACCGAGGGCAGCTACCGGTGCGGCTGTGGCCCCGGCTACTCGCTGCTGCCCGATGGCAGGGCGTGCGCAGGTGGGTGGCACGGCCCCTCCCACTGCCCGGGATGTGGGAGGGAGGAGGGGTCTCCCAGACCCGGACGGGCCGCTGAGCCTGTGGCAGGGTCCCCGGGGCTCCCCGAGTCCCTGCCCACCTGCAGCCCAGCCTGCACCCCCCTCCCCCAGACGTGGACGAGTGTGAGGAGAACCCAGACCTCTGCGAGGGAGGCCAGTGCACCAATGTGCCCGGGGGACACCGTTGCCTGTGTTACGACGGCTTCGTGGCCACGCGGGACGCGGGGATGTGTGTTGGTGAGGAGCTGGGGCCGTGGGGTGGAGCACGCAGATGCCCCAGGTCCCATCCGTCACACGCAGGCAAGGGGACAAGGCTTTGTAAATCATGGCCACCGGTGCCTTGAGCCCAGGCGCTAAAGCCTGAGGAATCTCATCCATAGCATCAGAGCCCGAGAACCTTGTTCCTTTGAAGTACATTTATTGGGCACTTACTGTATACCCAACACGTACAGAGACCCGTGCCCTGTTCTGAGGGCTGCACTTTAAGATCGCCACAGACCAAGGGGTGTTATGCAGAGGAGGGTGAGCAAGATGGGGAAGACCCTTAGAACTGTGTTCTCTGAGCCCCCCGTGGGCACCCCGAGCTGTTGGGGCCGTGATCATCATCCCTTCCTGGCTGTGAGTCCTCACGAGGCCCGGGAAGCAGATGTGTACTGGGTGGCTCATCAGGACAGGGCTGGGGCCGGAGTGGGGACGTTCCAGGAAAAAAAGAGGTAAAGACTCCCTCCCGAGAAGACGTGTCCAGCCCAATGCAGCTGCAAGAGTTCCAGATCGCAGAAGTCTTAGGAAGCACTCAAGGGCCTTGGACCAAATGGAATAGGCCCTCTTGCAGATCTGCATCAGCGTAAAGGCTCTGAAAAGGTCTGCTGGAGAAAAATCCAGTTAACTTTGTCTAACTCAGAGTTTTCTAAATGTACGTGGCTATAAAATCCTTCAGAGGACGCGTGCCCAGTGCGTTGCATGGAATTGCTCTGTAAAATGTTGGCATACCACAGCTGCGGGACCAGAGGGAGCCCCCCAGCCCTGGAGGTGGGCAAGGAGAACCCCAAAGCTGGTGCAGTGCTGGTGCACCCCGTCCACCCTCCCCTGCTCCCTCTCCCGTCATCCCCGCACCGAGCGCTCAGGCTTCACCTCTCTCTCCCCACAGATGTGAATGAGTGTGACCTGAACCCCCACATCTGCCTCCACGGGGCCTGCGAGAACACAAAAGGGTCCTTTGTCTGCCACTGCCAGCTGGGTTATGTCATCAGGAAGGGGGCCACGGGCTGCTCCGGTGAGCCGGCGGTCAGCGGTGCAGCAGAGGGGGCCCCCGAAGGGCCAGCTCAGTGGTCGTGGGGTCTGCCCCGTCCCTCAGGGCAGAGCAGGACCAGACATCCTTCTTACAGATTTCCGGTGCTGGGCCCTCTTGTTAAAAGCAGGAACAGGACCCAGTCAAGTGCCCCTGGGGCTCCCCTGAACAAACAGCTCTATGGGGGGGCTTTGGAGCCCCCAGGGTCCACAGCGGCATCCCCAAAGCACTCAAGCCTGGTGGTTTTCAGTGACACAGGGACGAACATTTCAACAGTTATTATTTTAGCTTCCTAGGGCGGCTGTGACAAATTCCCACAAGCCTGGTGGCTCAGAACCACAGAAATTTAGTCTCTCTCCAGAACAGTTCTGGAGGCCGGAAGTCTGAAGTCAAGGTGTCGGCAGGGTTGGTTCCTTCTTGGGGCTCAGAGGGACAATCTGCTCTGTGCTGTCTCCTGGCCTCTGGTGGTGGCCCTCAGTCCTTGGGGCTCCTTGGTTTGTAAAAAGGCATAGCTCCAATCTCGGTGTCCGTCGTCACGTGATGTTGTCTCTCTGTCTGTCCAAATTTCCTGCTGCTTATAAGGACACCGGAGTAGTCCTTATAAGAAGTCACTGGAGTAGGGCCCACTGTAACCCGGGATGACCTCATCTCAACTTGGCTACATCCACAAAGACCCTATTTCCAAACAAGGTGTCATTCACGGGTTCTGGGAGTTAGGACTTGAATACACCTTTTTTTGTTTGTTTGTTTGTTTGTTTGTGAGGAAGATGAGCCCTGAGCTAACATCCATGCTAATCCTCCTCTTTTTGCTGAGGAAGACCGGCTCTGAGCTATCTATTGCCAATCCTCCTCCTTTTTTTCCCCCAAAGCCCCAGTAGATAGTTGTATGTCATAGTTGCACATCCTTCTAGTTGCTATATGTGGGACGCGGCCTCAGCATGGCCGGAGAAGCGGTGCGTCGGTGCGCGCCCGGGATCCGAACCCGGGCCACAAGTAGCGGAGCGCGCACACTTAACCGCTAAGCCACAGGGCCGGCCCCTGAACACACCTTTTTGGAGGACACAGTTCCACCTGCTAAAATTAAACAGTTACTTTAATGTGGACCAGAATCAAATGTCACACAACAGAGCATCAAATCCACGGCTTCTTAGGGACTGTTGGTGGTGTTATAAGATTTTCTTTTAAAATACATTTATGTAGGTAAAAACAGGAGGCAGTGTAAAAAAATGTTCGGTAAATAGCTCCGTTAGGTGGCGTATGATGCAAAATTGACTGAGGATTAGAAATGCTGGTTTAGAAGAGGGGGCGTGTTCATTAGGACAGTTACTCTTAATGTCTACCCGAAGTCTCTCATGCTGCCATTTCGGACCATTTCTGAGGGCTGCTGGGAGTCATGCCTTTTGGGTTTCCAGGTTTTTCTCTTGGGCTCTGGTTGAAGGTGGAAGCTCCCAGAGTGGTGGTGGGGGGGCATTTCCGGGCCAGCCCACCCCAAGGGGGGGATCCTTGTTCCTTCTCCTGCCACTACACTTAGTCTCCCCACTCTGCCCCAAAGCCCTATTTCTACTAGGCCCGGGCCTCATAGGGCTGCTATGTCCTCCTCCCCTCTCCCGGTCCTGCCCCTCCTGTGACTGGGTCCCTGCCCTCTCAGATGTGGACGAATGTGAGCTTGGGGGACACAGCTGTGATGGTCACGCCTCCTGCCTCAACGTCCCCGGGAGTTTCAGCTGCAGGTGCCAGCCAGGCTGGGTGGGGGATGGCTTCGGGTGCCACGGTGAGTGCCTGAGGACAGGCGATCCGGGCAGAGCAGCTGAGGGAGGTGGGGGGCAGGGAGGGGGTGGCTGGGCCCAGGGGTGCCAGTCAGGGCTGGATTGGAGGGTCTGCCTCCTCGTGGCCCCCCAATGCACACCCCCGGGGGTCCCCGGGCTCCGTCTCCTGCAGACCTGGATGAATGCGCCTTCCAGGAGCACCAGTGCAGCCCGAGAGCAGACTGCCTCAACACCCCTGGCTCCTACCGCTGCGCCTGCCGCCGCGGCTTCGCGGGGGACGGCTTCTCCTGTGAAGGTGAGGTTGGGGGTGGGCTGGGAGGTCAGGAGGGGCCCTCCTGGAGGGGGCCAGCCACGCAGGCTGGATTCTGAGGTGGCCACAGTGGTCACTTGGCTTCCCAACTCATGCTGATTCACCTGCTGCTCTGTGGGTGCTGGAGACACCGTGCCCTCAGCCCACGGGGCCACCGGCCAGGCCCAGAGTCCTGGGAGCGGTCTTCTGCCTGGACTCTGAATGCATGGAGCCTTCTGGATGTGGGGAGCAGGAACGCTTGCTTACTTCCCAGCGGCTCTCCACCCCAGATCCTGAGAGACCAGGTCCCCTGTCTGCCCACCTGGCTGGAGTCCCAGTGACCAGGTCCCCTGTCTGCTCCCTGGCCCTGACTTGGTCACCTGCCCACCGAGTCAAGGTCTGAGTTCTCAATGCCACTTGCCTGCTCCCGGGACCCCGGGGGACAGTGAAGGGTGCAAGCGATGGGGCCCACCCTGCGGGTCCTGGCTAGCTGGCGGCCAGCCCTCTGCCTCTCGGGGCCCTCAGACAGGGACGAGTGTGCGGAGGACGTGGACCTCTGCGAGAACGGGCAGTGCCTCAATGTCCCCGGCGGCTACCGCTGCGAGTGCGAGATGGGCTTCAACCCCACGGAGGACCTCCGGGCCTGCCAGGGTGAGGCCTGGGGCTGCCGGGGAGGGGCACAGGGCAGGCAGGTCCCCGGGGCCCTCTGGCACCGGGGGCGGCCGGAGCAGGCTGCCCGGCAGAGCACTCTGACCCGGGGTCCCCACAGACGTGGACGAGTGTGTTCTCGGGAACCTCTGTGTGTTCGGGAGCTGCGAGAACCTGCCCGGAATGTTCCGCTGCATCTGCGACGAGGGCTACGAGCTGGACCGTGGTGGCAGCAACTGCTCAGGTGTGGGAGCAGAGGGGCGGGGGGGATGAGGGGATCAGGAGCGGGGACGAGGAAGAGGCACAGCTCACTCCTTCGCTGCCCTCGGATCTCATCCCAAACGTCTTCTCCTGGGGGGCCTCGCTTGACCCCCCATCTCCAAAAGTGCTCCTGTTCCCGTTAACCTTCTTCCTTGTCTTTGATCATCCTCGGAATAAATGCAGTGAATGAATGAAAGCGAGCTCCCTCCACCACAACCGTCAAAACGGTCTCCCACCCGTGTGTTTAAAACAGGGGTCGGCAAACTTTATCAGTAAAGGGCCAGACAGTACATAGTTTCAGTTTTTTGGGTCATATGGTCTCTGTTGCAGCTACTCAACTCTGCTGTTGGAGCTCAAAAGCAGACACAGGCGATATGTGAATGAGTGGGCGTGGCTGTGTGCCAATAAAACTTTATTTATACAAACAGGCGGGGGGCCAGATTTGGCCTGCAGGTTGTAGTTTGCCAACCCCTGGTTTGAAAGCATGTTCTAAACGTTGGTTTTGTTTATTGGCTGCGTGGAATCCAGGCAAGGGGCGCTTTCAAGGGCAAACCTCCAGGCCGAGTAGAACAGAGCAGGGAGGGGAGGGGGGCAGATCCCGAGGCTGCTGTCCCCTTGGGCTTTCTTCCCAGGGGAGGACACAGCCTCACCCCACAGCCCCGCATTCAACATCAAGGGCTTGGACTTCCCAGGAGGAAGGTGGGAGGGAAGCAGGCTGAGGGAGGGCTCCCCACTGAAGTGCTCCCACCCCACAGATGTCAATGAGTGTGCAGACCCCGTGAACTGCATCAACGGCCTGTGTGTGAACACCCCCGGCAGCTACCGCTGCAACTGTCCCCAGGATTTCGAGCTGAACCCCAGCGGGGTGGGCTGCGTGGGTGAGTACACTCTTGGCTCTGGCTGGGGCCCTGGGGTCAGTGATCTGGCCGGGGCCGGGGCCTGGGTCCCCCTGGCCTGTCGACCTGTTCACATCCACCTGCTCCTCACCAGCGGGATCTTTGCTGGCCCCGGCCAGAGTGATTGTCCCTGTCGCCTGTTGCAATGCAGCCTTCTGCTCTACACACACACACACACGTGCACACAGACGCGTGCACGCAGAGTTACACAGTTCCACACACAGACACACACAGTTGCACACACAGAGACACACACACACCCTTTCTCCTCCGCCACCTGCTAACCATCTCCTTCCACCTGTTCAGACACCCGGGTCGGGAACTGCTTCCTAGACACGCAGGACCGAGGGGACGGTGGCATCTCCTGCGGTGCTGAGATCGGGGTTGGCGTCTCCCGAGCATCCTGCTGCTGCTCGCTGGGCCGGGCCTGGGGCAACCCTTGTGAGCTGTGCCCCATGGCCAACACCAGTGAGTCCCTGGGCAGGGGGTGGGGCGGGCGGGCACTGTGGCCTGAGCCACAGAGACCTAGCCCTGGTCTGGGCCTCCCTGGGTCTTCAGGGGTCATCTATGCTAAGGGAGGGAAGCTTGGAACCAGAGAGGGAGAGGGGCTCGCCCTGGGTCACACAGCATACTCTCAGGAGTTCATTGGCTGGGCCTCTCTCCAAGATCTGTTCGTGCCTTCCCTTCCTGCAGATTCTCTGTGTGTTTATATTCACTTGCTCACTCAGTCAGTCAACAAACATTGGGAGTTCCTCTGTGCTAGGGACTGGGGATCCAGAGAAGGATGAAACAAGGCCACTGCACACTGCCCTTCACCCATAAACCAATGGTCCCCAGACTGAGAGTAGAGCTATCCTGAGGGTCTGTTTGAGGCACAGTGATGGCTCAGGAGAAAGCCGTGGAGAGGGAGGGGGTAAGGGAAGACTTCTCAGGATAAGAAGCTTGAATGAGGTTTTGAAGGATGAGTAGGAGTTTTCCAGGCAGAGTAGGGGGAAGGGTGTGTGATGCAGTGGGAACAGCATGGGCAAAGACCTCAGGTGTGAAACAGGGAGACATCTGTCTACCTGGGGTAGACAGGAGTGTGTGTGTGTGTGTGTGTGTGTGTGTGTGTGTGTGTGTGAATGTCCAGGGTCTTCCTTTCATGGGGGAAACTTACGGTCACACTAGGGTCTGATTTTCGATCAGAAACAATCCCTCCTCCCCACCCCCAGCTACTACCACATGACCCGTCCGCTCACATGTTGAATGTGAATACATTTAGGCACACACATACACAGGTACTGGACCCCCCAGGATTGGCCAAGGTCTCTTGGCCCTGAGAGGCTGAGGAGGTAAGAGGATGTAGTTGGTGTGGTAGACGGATGCAGGACCCACTCTCGAGTCCCTCTTGGGGGACCTCCTCTCCCCTGCCTCCCCTAGGCTTTGCCCAAATGCCCCACCCCACAGTCCCTCACAAGAGCCTCTTTTCCTTGCAGCTGAGTACAGAACCCTGTGCCCAGGTGGCGAGGGCTTCCGGCCCAACCCCATCACTGTCATTCTGGAAGGTGAGTTCCTGGCAGACCATCCATCCGTGCACCCACTGATTGCCCTTTCTCATCCCTGCCTCACCAAAGGGCAGAGTTGGGCAGCTTTGGGGAGCCTAGACCCTCCCACTTGGAGGCCAGGCATCAAGACCAAGATGTACTTTTAGTTTGGGGTGGATTTTTTTCTCTGTCCTTTTAGCCACCTCTTCTTCCACCTGTTGGTTTATTGATCCATCCTTTCACCAATCCCCCATCCATCCATCCACCCATCCCACACTCATCCAGTCCCTTTCCTTTCTTCCTTCCATACAGGTATATATATATACCCATATATAAACACACATACATCCACTCATCTACCCATCCATCTACTCGCTTACCTACCCACCCACCCATCCGTTCACTCATTCATCTTCTCCTCCGTTGACCCACTTGCTTGTTCACTCATCCACTACTTTTCATATCCATCCATCCACCCATCCATCCTCTCATCCATCTGTCCATCCATCCACTCAACTACCCATCCATCCATTCATTCATCTACTCACCTACCTACTTACCCACCCATCCATTACTCACTCATCTTCTCATCCATTGACCCACTTGCTTATTCACTCATCTGATACTTTTTATATCTATCCATTTACCTGTTCACCTGTTCACCTATCCAGCTACCCATCCATCCATCCATCCTCCTCCATCCACCTATCCACCTATCCCCTATCCATATAGCCATCTCCCTCCACTCATTTATCCATTTATCCATCCATCCATCCCCAAAACATCCATCGATCCCCCTCTATTCGTTTATCCATTTATCTATCCATCCATCCATCCATCCACTCATCTATTTTCTTGTCCATTCACACTCTTGCTTATTCACTCATCCACTACTTTTCATATCCATTCACTCATCCATCTGTCTGTCCATCCATCCTTCTGGCCACAGGGTGTAGTAAGATTGGAGAATTCCTCCCAGAGGGAACTATGTGATGGATGGATGCATGGGAGGATGGACTATCAGATGAAGGGGTAGGGGATGAATTCAGGATGACATTGACCCAAGAGAGTCTGGGTGCAGCCTCCAAGATAAGCCCTGGCCTGAACCCTCCAGATAACCATCAGCTATTGAGTATTCTTGAAGAAGCAAGACTGGCTCCTCCAGGACCCTGGACAGCCCAGGGCAGGGCTTGAGTGTCCCCTGAGTCCTCTGCTTGGGTTTAGCTTCCAAGCACAGCTTCCTCGCTTTCTGACAGATATCGACGAGTGCCACGAGCTGCCAGGGCTTTGCCAGGGGGGCGACTGTGTCAACACCTTTGGCAGCTTCCAGTGTGACTGCCCACCTGGCTACCATCTCAATGAGGACACCCGCATCTGTGAGGGTGAGCACGGACCCTCCCCGCCTCCCTGCCTCCCTGCCCAGCCTCACCTCCTCCTCAGGTGCTGCGGCCTGAAATGCCCCCAGGAGCCTGCTCACCTGTCTTGCTGCCTGGGGCCCAGTGGAAGGATGGAGAAGGCCTCATCGGTGTGCCCTGTTCTATCCTCTGCTCTGCTGACTCCTCCTCTCTGTTGCCTGACCTCTGACTTCCCCACTCAGAAATGATCTGCAGTAGCCATGAGTTTCCTCCTTTGGGCAAAAGTTGACCCAGAGCTAGAATTGGGAAGGGAGACACCAAAGGAACAGCCCCACCTCTCCTTCAAGCATCCCTTCACCTGTCTCCTTCCTGTTCTGTTTTGCGCATCTTAGTAATACCCAACAGTTTATTGGTGTCTGTGACTGTGTGTCACCACTGTGCTGAACATCCTCATTTGTAATTCATTCATTCACTACAACAGCCCCATGAAGGAGGTCTCGTTCCTATTATGATCCCATTTTTCAGATGCAGAAACTGAGGCTCAAGGAGGTTAAGTGACTTGTTCAGAGACACTAACTCGTAAGTGATGGAAACTGGCTTTGAGCCCAGCCATCCTGATCCTTGAGCCTTCCAATGAGCTCTTCCAATGCAATGTACCATGTTCATCCATTCACTCATTCATTCATCCATTCATTCATCCATCCATCCATGCTCACCATTCATGCTCACTGTTGCCATCTTGAAATTCTTCGTGTATTTTGAACAAGAAAGCCCCGATTTTCATTTTGCACTGGGCAAATTCTGTAGTTGGTCCTTGTCCAAGAGTTTGTCTCACTCCTGGAATCACTGGGTCATGTGGTAATTCCACTGACTCTTTGAGAAACCGCCAGACTGTTTTCCAAAGCAGCTACGCCATTTTACATTCCCACGAGCAACATGTGAGGGTTCCAGTTTCTCCACATCCTCACCAACACTGGTTATTTTCCATTGTTTAAAGTTATATCATCCTGGTGGGTGTGAAGTGGTATCTCATTGTGGCTTTGATTTGCATTTCCCTAATGACTAATGAAGTTGAGCATCTTTTCATGTGCTTATTAGCCATTTGTCTATCTTTTCTGGAGAAACATCTGTTCAGGTCTTTTGCCCATTTTTAAATTGGACTGTTTGTCTTTTTGTTGTTGAGTTGTGAGAGTTCTTTATTCTGGATATAAGACTCTTATCAGATATATGATCTGCAAATAGATTCTCCCATTCTGTTGGTTGTCTTTTTACTTTCTTGATAGCATCCTTTGATCCACAGCAGGTTTTAATTTTGATGAAGTTCAATTTATCT
The DNA here is from genome assembly GCF_057802395.1 of Ceratotherium simum simum. Lineage (NCBI taxonomy): Eukaryota > Metazoa > Chordata > Mammalia > Perissodactyla > Rhinocerotidae > Ceratotherium > Ceratotherium simum. Next base: position 10,695,328 of record NC_141938.1, on the reverse strand, counting down.
GTTTGTTTTTTCTTTCATAGCTTGTGCTTTTGGTGTCATATCTAAGAATCCATTGCTAAATACAAGGTCATTAAGCTTGACCCCTATGTTTTCTTCTAAGAGTTGTATAGTTTTAGCTCTTATGTTTAGGTCTTCTATCTGTTTTGAGTTAATTTTGTATATGGTGTGAGGTAGGGCTCCAACTTCGTTCTGTTGCATGTGGATATCCACCTGTCCTAGCACCATTTGTTGAAAAGACTCTTCTTTCCCCGTTGAATGGTCTTGTCAAAATCAATTGACCATACATGTAAGAGTTTATTTCTGGACTCTAAATTCTATTCCATTGATTTATATGTCTAGCCTTATGCTAGTACCACACTCTGTTGATTACTGTAGCATCGTAAGTTTTGAAATTGGGAAGTGTGAATCCTCCAACTTTGTTTTTCTTTTTCCAAGATTGTTTTGGCTATTTGGGCTCCCTTGCAATTCCATATGAATTTTAGGGTCAGCTTTTCCATTTCTGCAAAAAAAAGAGTCATTGGGATTTTCACAGGGGTTACACTGAATCTGTAAATCGCTTTGGGGAGTATTGCCATCTTAACCATAATAAGTCTTCTAGTGAATGTACACAGGATGTCTTTCCATTTATTTAGGTCTTCTCTAATTTTTTTCATTAATGTTTTGTAGTTTTCAGTGTTCAAGTCTTGCACCTCTTAGGTCAAATTTATTCCTAAGTATTTAATTTTTTGGACACTATTATAAAAAATTTCTTTTTCGGTTGCTCATTGGTAGTATGTAGAAATACAACTGATATTTGCATGTTGATCTTGTATTATGCAATTATGTTGACCTCATTTATCAGCTCTAACGGTTTTTATTTTGTTGATCCTTTAGGATTTCTTATAGATCAGATCCTCTGGTTGCTGTAAGTTTTTGACTGGATTCCAGAGTCTTGCAAAAGTTGATTTTGTCACTTTTTGCCAACTCAATAGTTGTTTTGATGGAGAAATGGAGCCCTGGCATTCCATGCTCTGCCATTTTTGGTGACATCATTCCTAGCGTGCCAATATTCCACCACCTGTTTTTGTACAGCCCACTAGCTAAAAATGCTTTGTACATTTTTTAAATGGTTGGAAAAAAATCAAAAGAAATATAATATTTTGTGACACATGAAAATTACATGAAATGCACATGTCAGTGTCCATAAACCAAGTTTTACTGGAGCATGCTGATATATTTAGCTGTTGTCTATGGCTGCTTTCACACTACAATGGCAGAGTGGAAAGCTATGTCCGAGACCATTGTTTGCCTTGCAAAACTGGAAATAATTTACTTTCTGCCCTTTATGGAAAAAGTCTACTGCCTCTGGGCTAGAGAATTGATCAGATTGAGAATCAACCTTTTTTTCAAGAATACTTCATCCATGGGGCCCTTGCTTCCTCTCACATCACATTAGGAAGCACATGATTCTGCCAATCTTGGTGACCATGTAATTAACTCATGGGCTCAGGTCATATTTTTTCCTAATAGAATTGGGATCGTAGTAAACGTTTTCCCTCGCTTAACGCCATGTCGTACATGTCCACGTCACTAAAGTGGCTGTGCATTTTAAGCTAATCTTGAAACCAAACTCAAGCCATAGTGAAGTTGCTCCACCGGACCTGGGATGGAGAGTTATCCAGACAGTTCCAGGATACTGCCCCTCCCTCCCCTGCAGACATCGACGAATGCTCCGCACACTCGGGCATCTGTGGCCCTGGCACCTGCTACAACACTCTGGGGAACTACACGTGTGTCTGCCCCGCAGAATACCTGCAAGTCAACGGTGGCAACAACTGCATGGGTATGAAGTGTGATAATGGGGGAGACCCGCAGTTGTGGAAGCAGCGCTCAAGTGTGGGAGGGACTTCTGGGAGTCTCCAAGCCTTGGAAGAGTGTGGGGAGGCATGTTTGGGAGAGGAGAGAGAGGGAGAGTGAGTGTATTTGAGATGCCGGTATGCAGCAGTGAACAAGGCTGCAGGACTCAGGGGATCAGGGCTGCCATGAATGGTTGTCCTGGTTGTGCACTGCCCAACAAAGTCTAAAATGTGAGTGGCACCCCCAAGTGTTGGGGAAGAGACATCAAGCCAGTTATTTTCAAATGAGTTTCCTTGGTCGGACTCTCTCTCCCTCTGGCTTGAGTGTTTTTTATCTACACTCATCTCCCTAACCCAACCACAGACATGAGGAAGAGCGTCTGCTTCCGGCACTATAACGGCACGTGTCGGAATGAGCTGGCCTTGAACGTGACCCGGAAGACGTGCTGCTGCTCCTGCAACATCGGCCGGGCCTGGAATAGACCCTGCGAGGCCTGCCCCACCCCCGCCAGCCGTGAGTCCCCCTCGTCTGCCTTCTTTCCAGCTTGGCCTTTCTCAGTGCAGTGTTTACGGAGGCACATCCACTTAGGGCTCCCCGATCAGTCCACATTGTTCTGATGAGAGCTGAAGAGTTGAAGTTATGTCCCACTGTATGGAAATCAATGCTTTTACGGTGGGCAAGCCATCCTTCCTTCCATTTTGCAGATTTGGGAAATTCAGGATGTCTTGGTGAAGCTTTCATTTGTGGTAAAGGTCTTTGAAGACTCACAGATTATCTGGGGGGTTGGGAGTGCCTGGGGCCGGGGAGGAAGTGCACAATTGGTTCGAGGAACCAGGGGCCCCATGAGCTGGGGTAGGGGCAGACGCGGGGAAGCTCCAGGCAGGATTGCTGAAACATCAGTCAGGATGAAGAAGGGTGTTCCAGGCAGGGAACAGCATGAGCAAGGGCCTGGAGGCAGGACTGAGCAGGAGACAATTTTGGCAGCTGGGACGAGACCTATTAGAATGATCTAGCAACCAGCCTAGGCGTCAGAAAGAGCTTCAGGAATGGAGCAATGACTAGAAGGGAGGGTCACAGTTGTGTTAGTGCTATGGACTGACTGTGTGTGTCCCCCCAAACTCATATGTTGAAACCTAATCCTCAGCGTGATGGTATTAGGAGGTGGGGGCTTTGGGAGGTAATTAGGTCATGTGGGTGGAGCTCTCATGAATGGGATTAGTGCCCTTATAAGAAGAGACATGAGAGAGATATCTTCTCATCCTCATGTGAGGACACAGCTAGCAAACAGCCATCTATGAACCAGGAAGGGGGCTCTCACCAGATGCCGAATCTGCCAGCACATTGATCCTGGGCTTCCCAGCCTCCAGAACTGCGAGAAATCAGTGTTTGTTGTTTAAGCCCCCCAGTCCATGGTATTTCGTTATAGCAGCCAGAGCAGACTAAGACAATTAGTTTCCTAGGGCCGTGGGAACAAATTACACAAACTTGGTGGCTTAAAAAACCGGAAATATACTCTCTCCCAGTTCTGGAGGCTAGACACCAGAAATCACGGTGTGGGCAGGGCCACCCGCCCTCCAGAGGCTCCAGGGAAGAATTCCTCCCTGCCTCTTCTAGCTTCTGGTGACTCCAGACGTTCTTTGTAACTGCATCACCTCCATCTCTGCCTTCGTCTCACGTGGCTTCGCCCCGAGTGTCTGCATGTCTCTCCTTTTCTCATAAGGACACCATTCCTTGCATTTAGGGACCACCCTAATCCACGATGACCTCATCTTAACTTGATTATATCTGCAAAGACCCTATTTCCAAAAACGGTCACCTGCAGAGGGTCTGGGTGAACATGAACTTGGGGGGGCTGGGGGTCATCCTTCAAACCAGTGCAGTGCAATGGGGAGGGGTCGTTACTGGCCATCTCCGGGCTCCGGGCCATGTTTTGGGTTCTAGAATAAGGCAGACCTGAGCTGTGCAGTCAAGGAGGAAGCTGGGAACAACCAAGTGTGGTTGTAAGATTGTCAAGACAGAGCATATGTCACCCATGGGTTATGTGCTGGGACTTAAGTATCTGCCCAGATCTTGTGCCCTGAATCTGACGTGCAGGTAGAATATGATGAGGCAGAAGTCCACCCAGCAAAGGGGCTGCTGAGATTGTCTGGTCTCATCACAATGCAGGCAGAAGAGCAAACAAGGGCCAGGGCAGGGACCTGGGAAAAGGTGGCAAGGTGGCACTGTCTGACCACCTGCCCCTGTCTGTCAGGTGACACCCACCTCTTCTGGGGATTGAGGTGGGACAGTCAGCATCTTGGTGTCAAAAGTGGGATGTAATTAGAGACTGCATTGCCCAGGAGAGCCTGAGGGTGGCGCCATGAGGTGCCTGGAGCCAGAGTGGCGGGTCAGGGGGAGCCCTAGGGAGCCTGCCCTGTGTCCTCGAGGTTGGAGTGAGCTTTGCTAGGGAGCAGCAAAGGGAACAGCATGTGCAAAGCTGTGGCAGTGTGACAGAAGAGGGCATATTCAGACGTGTAATGAAATCAGTGTGACAGGAAGGTAGGGCTTACTGAGGGAGGAAAGAGGGGGCTGGGGGGTGAGGGTCTGGAGGTCCAAAGTGAAGAGTCTGTGTTTTGTGGGGAGGGCAGTGGGGCGTGGTCAGGGGCACTCACACAGAGAGGAGATAAGGGAGGTCACGTCTCTGTGTTGGAAAATCACACTGCACAGCTGGATGGTGGTCTTTAACCCTCCCAGTGCTCCTCCAAGTGGAGGGCGGGAGAGGGACTAGTTATTGGAGGCCAGGTGAGCCCTGGGCTGCAGGGGTGGAGGAGGTGATAGGTGGGGGTGTCAGGAAGAGGAGGAGGGGTCCCCCTACCCCAGGGAGCCTGCAGCCCCAGTGCCCCCCTCCCCTGTTCTCCTTTGCCCAGTGGACTACCAGATCCTGTGCGGAAACCAGGTTCCTGGCTTCGTCATTGACATCCACACAGGGAAGCCCCTCGGTGAGTGACTGCTGCCCCCTGCCCATATCTCCAGGTCCCTCTGTCCCCAGAGCCCTGACCTTTCCCTTCCTCTCCCCTAGCCCCTGGCCCCACCATCTACTTTCTGTCTCTGTGGATGTGACTCCTCTAGGGACCTCCTATGAATGGAATCACACAGTATCTGTCCTTCTGTGTCTGGCTTATTTCACCGAGCATCATGTCCTCAAGGTTCATCCGTGTTATAGCCTGTGTCAGAATTTCCTTCTTTTTTAAGTTAAATCAGGTTTCATACAATTTAATACCTGAAGGCCAAATTTCAACTGTGCAGTGTTTAATTAACGGACCCACGTCCAGTTGTTTTATTCCCACGGATATATTCTCCTTATTTTAAACAATCGGAACAGGGTAGATAAGATTCACTTCCTCTCCAGTCACCACCTTAAATCTAAGTCTCCTTCCCACTCCTGCAAGGTTCCCACGCTTTATGCCAGCAGTATTTCTTTCTTGTTCTTTCTTCATGCATTTAAATACACAGAGAGGTCCCCCCATGAAAATGTATGAAATTATGTTCTGGGGAGTTGACATAAATTCTGTGATTCTCTATACGTTGTCTGCAAGTTGTTTTTTTCACCCAGCAACGAGTTGTGAAGAACTGGCCAGGTTGCTATACACAGTACTACCTCCCTCATTGTCCTGCTTTGTAGTATTCCATGGGGCTGCCCCGTCCCAGGTCACGAGCCAGTCCCCCATGGATGGACACTTAGGTTGCTTCCAGATTCTTTTTTTTTTTTTTTGTGAGGAGGACCAGCCCTGAGCTAACATCCAATGCCAATCCTCCCCTTTTTTGCTGAGGAAGACTGGCTCTGGGCTAACATCCATGCCCATCTTCCTCTACTTTATATGGGACGCCGCCACAGCATGGCTTAACAAGCAGTGCGTCGGTGCGCACCTGGGATCCGAACCGGCGAACCCCAGGCCGCCGCAGCGGAACGTGCGCACTTAACCGCTTGCGCCACCGGGCTGGCCCCTCCAGATTCTTTTTTATATATAACAGCTTCATTGAGATATCGTTCACATACCATGCACTTCCCTCATTTAAAGTGTACAATTAAGTGGTTTTTCGTATATTCGGAGAAATGTGCACCATCACCTCAACCTAACTTTGGGACATTTTCATCATGCAAAAAGAAACCTCATCCCCATGAGCTGTCACTCCCTGTTCTGTCCTCTCCCAGCCCCTGGCAACCACTAATCTGCTTTCTGTCTCTATGGATTTGCCTATTCTGGACATTTCGTATAAACGGAGTCCTACAGTATTTGTTCTTTTGGGACTGGCTTCTTTCACTGAACATCATGTTTTCAAGGTTCATTCATGGTGTAGCAGGTGTCAGAGCTTCATTCCTTTTTAAGGCTGAGTAATATTCCATTGTATGGATGGACCACATTTAGTCATCCATTCCTCTGTTGATGTTTCAAGTTTCTTGCTAAACATCATCTCAGAACCTCGCCATGCAGCTCCCTGCTCACAGAGGGGGCTGCTTCATTCCCACAGACCCCGCAAAGCAGGCTCGCTGGGCAACAGCAAATGGGCATATTTTTTTGTGTGTGAGGAAGATTGGCCATGAGCTACCATCTGTTGCCAATCTTCCTCTTTTTGCTTGAGGAAGACTGTCCCTGAGCTAACATCTGTGCCCATCTTCCTCTATTTTGACGCTGCCACAGCATGGCTTGATGAGCGGTGTGTAGGTCCACGCCCGGGATCTGAACCCGTGAACCCTGGGCCGCTGAAGTGGAGCGCGCAAACGTAACCGCTACACCACAGGGCCAGCCCCAGGATATGGGCATTTTGAATTGAGAAAGATGGTCTCTCCCTCTGCTCGTCTTTCCTCCCGCATCCTGATCTTTTTCTGCTGGGCCCAGAGATATTTTGGCCACAGCAGGATCTTTCGAGTGTGTGCTGGTTTGTGGTCACATCTTCTCCCAGTCTGCTTGGTCCCTTAGCTCAGGGTCCCCACACATCGTTCCTGGGGGCTGGGCTGCCCCTGACGGCTGACGCCCTCCGCAGACATCGACGAGTGCGGGGAGATCCCTGCCATCTGTGCCCACGGCATCTGCATCAACCAGGTTGGGAGCTTCCGCTGCGAGTGCCCCACGGGCTTCAGCTACAACAGTGTACTGCTGATCTGCGAAGGTGCCACCTCCCCGGCCCTGGGTGGGATGCTGGCCCCCCGCGCCCTCTCGGCGAGTCACTTAAACTCCGTGAGCCTCAGCTCCCCCCTCTGCATAATGGAGCTAACGCCTTTCCGAGGGCCTCCATCCCACGTGACCACCCTCCCTCTGGTTGTGGCTGCTCCCAGGGAGACCTCCTCCTGTGAAGCCAGGGGCTGCATTTAGGGTTAGATCCTCCTTCACCCCCACCCTGTTGGTTGTATCCCCCAGACGTGGACGAGTGTGCCAGCGTGGAGAGCCCCTGCCAGCAGAATGCCGACTGCGTCAACATCCCTGGCAGCTTCCGCTGCAAGTGTGCCCGAGGGTACAAGCTGTCGCAAGGCGGGGCTTGTGTGGGTAAGCGGGGACCCCAGCAGGGCACGGGCTAGGGAGGTGAGGGCTTGGGATACAGGAGCAAGCCAGGCTCTGTCTCCCATTGTGACTTGGGGAGGGCTTGGCTCTGTCCAGGCCTTTCTCCTTGACTGTACCACGGGCGGGTGGGGATGCTGAGAGCATCTGTTAATAAGGGAGTTATGGTGGTGGCACAGGAGGTGAAGAGACGGTGCTGGCAGCAGCTCGAATGGGGGCTTCCAGGCAGGCCCTGGCTGCCCCCTTGCAGCATGCAAGGGCTCAGGGAAGCACTGTGGGGGGTGGGGAGCATGGGGACACCATGCTGCCTGCCCTCCCCCAGGACGGAACGAGTGTCGGGAGATCCCGAACATCTGTAGCCACGGCGACTGCGTGGACACGGAGGGCAGCTACAGATGTCTGTGTCACCGTGGCTTCCGGGCCTCGATGGACCAGACCCTGTGCACAGGTGAGTGTCGCCTTCAGCTCCCTCCTTGCGGGCCAGGCTGCCAAGGGCAAGGGGCCACGGGTCTACACCCCCCCTGGGGTGGGGATGGTGCTTCCATCCATCCTGGTTCACAGACTCACACGTTTGAGTCCTGGCACCTAAGACCTTGAGGAAATGACTTATTCACCTCCCTGGCCTCAATTTCCCCTTCTGTTAAATGGGAGCGATAGGTAGTATCAGGGGTACTTCCCAGCCCCTCACCCCCTGAGCCGTCCCATGCCCTGGGTGAGCTGGGCAGGGCTCGGGGGCTTTGCTCCGGCAGACATCGACGAGTGTGACCAGCAGCCATGTGGAAATGGGACCTGTAAGAACATCATCGGCTCCTACAACTGCCTCTGCTTCCCCGGCTTTGCGATGACGCACAGCGGAGATTGTGTTGGTGAGCCATCCGAGCTGGCAGGCGGGCCTCAGTGTTCCCCGCTGAAAAGTGGGTTCTTGGCTTGCGGGCTCCCCTCTGAGATAAAGGATCTTGCACCAGGGATCCTTCTAGAAAAACACCCCCAGGGGATGGAAAATGAGTCACCCCAAAGTTCCCCACACATTTTTAATTGTCAGGTGCTGGGGATTCCTGGCTAGAGCTATGCTCAGATTGATGGGAGGTGGATGGACAGTATGGAGAGGAAGGTAGAGAGTGAAGTGTGACGATGGCAGTTTAGTACAGTGGCTAGAAGCATGGATTCCAAGGTCGGGCGGCGTGAGTTCAAATCCCAGCTTTGCCAGCTGCCAGCTCTGTGACCCTAGACAAGTCATTTACCTCTCTGTGCTGCAGTTTCCTCCTCTATAAAAAGAAGATTAATAGTAGTACTTACTTATATTAATATCAGACCAAATAGACTTTTTTTTTTTTTTTTTGGTGAGGAAGATCAGCCCTGAGCTAACATCCATGCCATCCATCCTCTTTTTGCTGAGGAAGACTGGCCCTGGGCTAACATCTGTGCCTATCTTCCTCCCCTTTATATGGGACACTGCCACAGCACGGCCTGACAAGTGGTGCCTTGCTGGGCGCCCGGGATCCGAACCCAGGCCGCCAGCAGCAGAGTGCATGCACTTAACCGCTATGCCACGGGGCCAGCCCCCAAATAGACTTCTAAACAAGGAATATTACCAGAGATAAAGAGAGACATTATATATTGATTAAGGGGTCAGTTCCCTAAGAAGACATCATAAATGCATATGCATCTAACAATATAGCTTCAAAACAAGTAAAGTTTAAATAGAACTGAAAAAGACATAGACAAATCCACAGTTATAGTTGGAGAGTTCAATACTCCTCCTTCAGTAATAGAGAGAACAAATAGAAAATCAGTAAGGATATAGAAGACAACACTGTCAACCACCTGATTGATATTTATAGAATATTCCAGAATACACATTCTTCTCAAATGCACATGTACGTTTACCAGGAAAGATCATATTCTGGACCATAAAACAAATCCTAACAAATTTAAAAGAACTGAAGTCACACAAAGTAGGTCCTCAGAATGTAAGGGAATTAAACTAGAAATCAGTCACAGAAAAATATCCAGAAGATTCCCAAATATTTTGAAATTAAACAACAGACTCCTAAAGAATCTGTAGATCAAAGAAGAAATCGTAAGAGAAATTTTAAAAAATTTTGAATTAAATGAAAACGAAAACACAACATAAGAAAATTTGTGGGATGCAGCTAAGGGAATACCTTGAGGCAAATTCATAGCACTAAATGCTGATGTTAGAAAATATTGGTGTCTACTTCATAGGCTAGTTGGAAGGTTAATATACAGAGCCTGACACAAATTGGAATCACTGCTGTGAACTTAGCTTTGTTGTGAACAAAAGTACAAGGGAAACTCAGAGCCCCATGCACTGTGGGTGACACCTCCTGCCCATCTCCCCTCTGCAGACATGGATGAGTGCACCACCCTGGTGGGACAGGTGTGCCGATTTGGCCAGTGTGTCAACACAGCCGGCTCCTTCCACTGCCTCTGCCAGGATGGCTTTGAGCTGACAGCTGATGGGAAGAACTGCATGGGTGAGTCACACGGTGCTGGGGGCCATCTCAGCCGGCCCCTGCTCCGAGTTTACTTGCAGTTGGTACTTCTGAGGGACCATGGTTCCATTTCATAACCATGCATTTATTTTTTAAGAAGAAATAAAACCAGCACATCAGACCTATGTTTTCATAGAGTTTTCAACTTAGGGTGAGGCTGTCTTGACAATTTAAGTTTTCTGAAGGAAGGAATAGTAGAGATGCAAGTGGATACCGTGGAAACCATGAGAGGGATCTGCCAGTGGCTTGAGATTAGGAATCTTCCTCCCTCTTCCCGTGACACCACTAGGCTCCACCTATAACCCACACCAGGACCCAGAATATCCTTCCCCAGATGTCCCTGTTTTCCTGAGTCTTGAGCCCTTCCCCTGGATCCCGCACTGCCACAGGGAGGACTTGTCCTGGGACCCTCTGCCATCATGCAGTGACTGTAAGTGCTGGTGCCAGTCCCAGGCAAGCCCCCTGCCACAATCTGGCACTGAGACCCCTCCTTCTCTTCTCCACAGACACCAATGAGTGTCTCAGCCTTGTGGGAGCCTGCCTGCCAGGCACTTGCCAGAACCTTGAGGGCTCCTTCCGCTGTATCTGTACCCCCGGCTTCCAGGTGCAGAATGACCACTGCGTTGGTGAGTGTCTGGCCCCACCTCCCAGCTCCAGGGCCAGGAGGTGTCTCTGGGCCTCTGTTTCCCCATCTGTAAAATGGGAATGCCAGCTGGGATCGTGGCGAGGGTGGAGATGCACTTAGCACAGTACCCAATGCAGCTCCTTAACACTACTGTTTTTAGGATCATTTTGGACTCCCAGCTCAGGGCTCTCTCTCTGGGGCCCACAGGCTTCCTCGTGAATCCTATAAAATGGGAATGGGTGTGGGGTCAAACTGCACCTCCAATTACCCAAACATAGAAGTCTTCACTCAATGAAGGGTGGTCATGGACCAGTCTGCCCTGAGCTCCAGTGGGGTAATCCCCCGTCTGGATGACTTTGTACAGTGTGGGCTAACCTGGACCAGAGTGGCCTGACAACTTCTAGTCCATTGATCCACTTGGACCAGCCTTGTACAACCTGGGCTAACCTGGACCAGTCTAGCCTGAGTAGATGGGCTAGCCTTGTACCATGTGGGTTGACCTGGACCAGTCTAACCTGAGTAGATGGGCTAGTCTTGTGCAGTGTGGGTTGACCTGGACCTGTCTAACCTGAGTAGATGGGCTAGCCTTGTGCAGTGTGGGTTAACCTGGACCAGTCTAGCCTGAGTAGATGGGCTAGCCTTGTACAGTGTGGGTTAACTTGGACCAGTCTGGCCTGAGCAGATGGGCTAGCCTTGTACACTCTGGGCTAACCTGGCCTGACTTTCTGTGGTCTATTCTATTTGGACTAGCCCAGTGCAGCATGAGCTAACTCCATCCAGGGTAGGCTAAATTTGTCCAGTCTCAGTTAACTTTCTACAAATTTAGTCTCTAAAGATGAATTTTGCCCAACCATGACCCCTACCCCAGAGACACCTTCTAGGAAAGACCCCCCCACACACACTGCCCACCTAGTGCTCCAGTTCATACTGAGCCCTGGAGGCCCCTGCCCAGCCCCAGTCCCTGGGCCCACCCTGGCTGAGCCCCCACTCCATCTGCCCCTCCTGACAGCTGAGCCTGCCCCACTCTGGTGGAGGTCTCGCTTGCGTCCCACCCAGCTCGTGTCCCTGCCCCTCCAGACATCGACGAGTGCTCAGAGCAGCCCAACCTCTGCCTCTTTGGCACCTGTACCAACAGCCCTGGGAGCTTCCGGTGCCTCTGCCCACCTGGCTTTGTCCTCTCTGACAACGGGCACCGTTGCTTCGGTGAGTCTGGGGTCCAGGGAGCACACAGGGCTAAGGGAAGAGGTGGGAGGTGAGGAGGGGCAGAGTCAGATCACCCAGAAAAGGGGGCTGCAGTTTCTTGTGTGCGTCTCCAGGAGCTCTGCCTGGGCTTCTCTGCCTTCGTGGGGTCGTCCTTGTCCAAGCAACCTCTTAGCCAGACAGGTCACTTCTACAGAGGGCTACCCTGGTCAAGTCTGGGCTAGCCTGGTTTCCTGGGCTTGGGCTGTCCCGTATGGGCTACAGTTGCCTTACCTGGCTGGCGTCATCCCCGCTGGGCTGGCCTTGTCCAGTGTGGGCCAGCCTCACCCAATGTGAGCCAGACTCTTCTCTCCCAAGTTAGAGGCAACAAGGCTGAGGGCAGGGTAATATTTGTTGTTCTGGGGGCCACTGGTGGGCCAATGAGGACTTCTCAGGCTGATGGAGTCCAGGGCTGAGGACTGGGGGTGAGTGACAAGGATTTGGAGTCTGAAATCCGGGGTCTTCCTGCTGTCTGGAATCCATCGCTTTGCTACTCCAGGAAGGGACTTGTGATCCAAGAATAATGTGGCTGAGTTTGACCATTCTCCCTGGCATGGGGCATCCCCACAGCTAGTGTCGCTGGAAGGGATTCCCAGGGGTCCAGCAAAAGCCCCAGGGCTGACCCTCATTGGTCAGTATAGGTCACATGTCCATCCTTGAACCAATCACCACGCCCAGGGGCCTGGAGTGTTCTGATTGGCTGCTGTAGGGTCAGGACCGCCCATTCACCAGGACTGAGGTGGGGGAGACCTGCCGGGCAGGTGGGCGCTGCTGATGGCCCTTCTCTCTGGGGAATTGCCCCACAGACACCCGGCAGAGTTTCTGCTTTACCCATTTCGAGGCCGGAAAGTGCTCAGTGCCCAAAGCTTTCAACACCACTAAGACCCGGTGCTGTTGCAGCCAGAGGCCTGGCGAGGGCTGGAACGACCCCTGTGAGCTGTGTCCTCAAGAGGGCAGCGGTGAGCCTGCCCGCCTAATGCCCCTCTGATTCTGCCTGCCTGCCCCCTGTCTGCTCTCCTTCCTCTCTGTTCCTCCTTCAGCCTTCCCTGCACTCACTCTGGGGGACCCGGGGGGCTGCCCCTGGCCCCTGACCCTCACCCCTTCCCTCTCTGTGTCCAGCTGCCTTTCAGGAGCTCTGCCCCTTTGGCCACGGGGCGGTCCCAGGCCCAGATGACACTCGGGAAGGTGAGCCCCTGGCCCACCTGCTGAGAGCCCCTCGGGGGCTGCTGTGCCCTCCTCCTTTCCCACCCAGCCCTGGTTCCCAAGTCTCAGGCTCCCTCCCAGACCCGTGGGTGGCCTTACCAGTGGACCCCCACCAACCTGGAGGGAAGGAAGAGACCCTGAGTGTGGCCAGGGCGTGACAGAAGCCGTGCCCGTGCCCCCGCCGCCCGCAGACGTGAACGAGTGTGCAGACAGTCCTGGCGTCTGCGCTGACGGCCTGTGCGTCAACACCGACGGCTCCTTCCGCTGCGAGTGTCCCTTTGGCTACAGCCTGGACTTCACGGGAGTCAGCTGTGTGGGTGGGTGGCCAGCCGTGGCCCGGGAAAGGAAGGAGCGGAGTGGGCAGGGCAGACGCCACCCAGGGCGGGATCCTGTCCCTCAGCGACTGTCGCTCTCCCCACCCACTCCTTCCCTCCCTCTGCTGTTCACTCGCTCATTCACTCATTCATTAATTCACTCACTCGTTCTTATTCATTTACTCATTCATACACTCATTTGCGTGCTCATTCATTCACTGGCTCATGCATTCACTTGCTCAGCCATGCACTCATTTATTCATTCATTCCTGTATTTACTCATTTATTTACTAAGTCATTTACTCATTCATTCACTTACTCATTTACTCATTCATTTGTCCATTCACCTATTCATTCACCCACCTGCTCCCTCATTCATTCGGTCACTTGCACATTCATTCATCAATTCACTTATTCCTTCACTCATTCACTCTTTTGCTCATTCATTCATCCTCTCATTTTTCTGCTTGTTCATGCATTCACACCCTAGCTCACTCATTCATTCACTTATTTACTCATGTGCTGATTCACTTCTTCCTTCACTCATTCACTCTTATTCATTCAGTCAGTCACTCATTCATTGGACACAGATTGCATGCCTGCCCTGCCCCCAGCGCAGGGGTGCACAGATGTGGCCCTATGCAGTATGTGGCAGTCGGTGGGGAGGCAGACAGGATAATATCAAGGACAGGAGCTCTCTGCAGGGGCTGACAACCCCTTCTCCCACCCCAGACATAGATGAGTGTTCCGTCGGGCACCCCTGTGGGGAAGGCACCTGCACCAACGTCATCGGAGGCTTCGAATGTGCCTGTGCTGATGGCTTTGAGCCTGGCCCCATGATGACCTGCGAGGGTACGACCCTGCCTGCCCAGGACCTGGGCTGTGTGATGGTGACATGGGGGGCTGGCCTGAGAGAGGGATGGGGAGTCCCATAGGCAGATCCCGCCCAGCTGGCACCTCCATGGCCTCCCCAGATGTCGACGAGTGCTCCCTGAACCCCCTGCTCTGCGCCTTCCGCTGCCACAACACCGAGGGCTCCTATCTGTGCACCTGCCCAGCTGGCTACACCCTGCGGGAGGATGGGGCCATGTGCCGAGGTAGGATCCACACGAGTGGGTGGGTGGGTGATGGGCAGGGCCCCAGGGCTCCCCAAGCCTTGGTCCTGAAAGAAAATGGAGAAATGAGAGCCTGTGCCTTCAAGCAATGAGCCATAAGTGCTAAAGTGAAGGGAGAGCTGAGGCAAGTGAGTGTGCAATGGACGCAGTTTTGTGAGTGGTGGTTCTGCTTCTGTTGTTGTAAGTATTATTATAAAAATGGCGTACAAGTATCTCCCAGGGTGCCAAGTCTAACAGGACAGTGAGTGTGGGTCTGGAGGCCTCTCCACAGGGGCTGGACATGCCCTGAGTGGGGTAGGTCAGTGAGGACAGCAATTGTGCCCCCAGGGGACATGTGACAATATCAGGAGACGATTTTTATTGTCACAGCTCCGGGGTTGGGGGATGCTATAGGCATTGAGTGCTATATAAATATGCTGCTAAATATCCTACAATGTACAGAATGGTCTCCCACCACTAAGAATTTTCCGGTCCCAAATGTCCATAGTGTCAAAGATGAGAAACTGTGGGCTGGGACTTGGTCTTTCCAGGGCTGTTTCAGGGTCACTGTTCCAAGGACCCTGGTGAAGGCCAGACAGATTCCCAGACCCTGATGTGGGCAGGGGACGTGCGTGTTTGGGCAGTCCTGACCCCCTCGGCTTCTCAGGAGGCCTGGGACGGTCAGGGGAGGGTGGACGCTGGCTAGTGCTGCAGGGACCTCACTCTGGCCCCACCCGAGGCCACCGGGGGTGGGATCCGGGTCCCCACAGCCTGGAGCCGGGCCCTGGTGCGCCTGACTTCGGCCGCCATCTGTCTCTGGTTGTCCCCAGATGTGGACGAGTGTGCAGACGGCCCGCAGGACTGCCACGCCCGGGGCATGCTGTGCAAGAACCTCATCGGCACCTTCACGTGCGTCTGCCCCCCAGGCATGCGGCCCCAGCACGGATCTGGGGAGGGCTGCACAGGTACAGGGTACTTCAGGGGTGCAGGGACCCTCCACAGAGGGGAGAGTTCAAAGCCAGAGACTGTGGGTGGGCAGACATTGACACTGGAGGGGGATCTTCCAGGCCGTGGGGGAGGCTGGCTCGGGGGGCTGTGTTCTCTCCGCTGGCCTGCCTCATCCCTCCCACCTCAGATGATGACGAATGCCGCACCCAGCCCAGCCTCTGTGCCAGCGGCCGCTGTGTCAACACGGCGGGCAGCTTCCGGTGCGACTGTGACGAGGGCTTCCAGCCCAGCCCTGCCCTCACCGAGTGCCACGGTGAGTGTGGCCAGGCACAGGCACGGTGGACACAGCCGCCCACCACGTGGCACCACCGCCTGTCTCTCCTGCCGCCTGGGAGCTCCCCGAGGTGGGGACGGGGTCCAGGGCACTGAAGGGGCATGCGGGGGGGTGCTGAGCCGATCTGGACACATGTCTCCACCGTGCACCCCTTCTCTTCCCTTCGTGACTTCAGCCAAATGCTCTGGAAGAGCAGAGCGCCCCCCCCCCCGCCCCATCCATCACACCCAGAACCAGCCCTCCCCAGCTTTGCCACTTCCTGGCGGCCAAACCTGGCGGGAGACCCACTGGTACCATCTGTTCTGGCGACGTGTCCATCCCAGTCCCCACACAGGCCTCCCGTTCTCTCCTCCCTGTCCACTCTCCCCCCAGCACGGTCTCCATCCCACAGCTTCAGGCCAGATGTGTGTGTCCAGCTGCCTCCTGGACCCCCCACCCCAAACAGCCCCCCACATGCAGCTTGCCCCAAAGCAAGCTGAGCCTCTTTGCCCCTGGGCTGTAGCACCCACTGGACCCCCAAGCCAGCCCCTGGAGTCACCCTCATCTTGACGTCCAGTCTCCAGCCTGTCTTCTCCACTTCCCGCGTGTCGCTGGATGTCACCCTCCTGCTCTGTCCCCATCTGTCAGGACACCACCACGTCTTTCCTCCCCCACAATGTTCCCGGCCTCCACACTGCCCCTTGAGCATCTGTTCTCTCTACGGATGCTGCTCTTTGCCTTCAGGAAGCTGCCCGGGGTCTACAGCCCCGGGGTGTCTCTCTGATCGTGGGTCTGCAGCTTCTGCTGTGGCCCAGCCCCAGCCCAGAGAGGGCGTCTACCAGTCTAGGTGACACTGGCTTGGGACATTGCACCCTGCACATGCAGAGCTGTGTCAGACGTCTGGGAGCCCGTGTGTAAACTCAACGCCGCCAGTCGCCATGGGAGAGGGGCCCTGATGGCACGTTTCTCCCACCCACCATCCCCCACCCCGCTCTCCGCAGACATCCGGCAGGGGCCCTGCTTCTCCGAGGCGCTGCAGGCCGCATGCCAGGCCCAGTCGAGCGGCGGTGAGGCGGCCACCAGGGCTGAGTGCTGCTGTGGGGGTGGCCGTGCCTGGGGGCCCCGCTGCGAGCTCTGTCCCCTGCCCGGCACCTCCGCCTACCGGAAGCTGTGCCCCCACGGCTCAGGCTACACTGCCGAGGGCCAAGGTGAGTGGGCAGTTGTGCACGGTCGTGTGTCTGCATTCTAGTGGGTGCTAGAATGTGTGAGCCAGTGTGTGTGTGCGTCTCTGTGCTGGCAGGCATGTGAACGAGTGTGAGCCAGAGCCCACTCTGTGTGTGTACATGAACTTGGGTGGACGGGTGAGCAGATGTGTGAGCCATGTGTGTGTGTTCTTGGTGTGCTCTGGCTTGTGAATGAGCTTGTGAAAGCATGTGAGCCAACATGCACTCCCTATGTGTGCAAGCTGGTTGATGAGCATTTGTGTATTAGTGACGATGTGAAAGTGTGTGAGCTGTTTCATGTGTGTGCAAGCTTTTCAATGAACTCCTATGTGCTAGTGAGTGTGTAAAAGCATGTGAGCTGGTGTGCATTTCCTGCATGTACAAGCTGGTTACTGAGTGTGTGTCTGTGTGCTGAGTGTGTGAAAGTGTGTGAGCCGATGTGCACTCCCTGTGTGTGCAAGTTGGTTAATGAGCATTTGTGTGTTAGTGCATGTGTGAAACTGTGTGAGCCGATGTGTTTCCTGTGTGTGCAAGCTTTCCAATGAGCATCTGTCTGTGTGCTAGTGAGTATGTGGAAGTGTGTGTGGTGGTGTGCATTCCATATGTGTGCAAGCTAGTTAATGAGTGTGTGTGTGCTACTGAGCACGTGAAAGCATGTGAGCTGGTGTGCATTCTGTGTGTGCAAGCTGGTTAACGAGCATTTGTGTGTTAGTGTGTGAAAGTGCATTTTCCGTGTGTGTGAGCGTGTTTGTGAGTGTGTGTGTGCACTAATGAGGGTGGGAGCTGGTGTGTGTTCCGTGTGTGGGAGCTGAGTAAGAAGCACATGCCAGAAGGTGGGTGACAGAGGGAGCCAGTCTGCGTGTTTTGGGTTCTGGTGAGTGTGACAGTAGGTACATGTATGGGAGTGAGTGTGAGTGTATCTGTGCATGAGTGTGTCTTATCAAGCATGACAGTGAAGGTGGGACAGGTCGCCCCAAGTGAGCAGTGGTGACATCTGGGGCTGAGAAGGAAGAGCCTTTGCGAGTGCGTCTGGGGGACAGAAGGGCCTGTGTGTGTCCTTGTGATTCTGCAGGAGTGTCTGTGGGTGTGACTGGTGTGCAATGCGTGTGTGTCGCTGTCTGTGCTTCCTCGTGTGTGTGTGGGTGCCCTGAGGCGATGTCGTTGGTGTAACTGGGGTGGGTGTGTCCCCCGGGTGTTCTCAGTGTCTTGTGGCTGTAGCTTCATTAGCGTGTCCTGCTGGTGGAGGTACGACCCGCAACCTGAGTGTGGGGTCCCTGGGGGCCGGGCCCCCAGCTCCGGGGTGCACAGAGGGGAAGTAGAGGCTGGCCTTGCCTCCAGGGAGAGGGCTGGTGGGCAAAAGGGCAGAGGCATGTCCCAGTGACCCGAGGCGACTAGCCCCAGCCGAGCCCCGCTTGTCCCCAGACGTGGACGAGTGCCACATCTTCACTCACCTGTGCCCCCACGGCGAGTGCATCAACAGCCTGGGCTCTTTCAGCTGCCACTGCCAGTCTGGGTACGCCCCAGATGTCACTGCCACAGCCTGCCTGGGTGAGCCCCCTGACTCCATCCCTGACCCAGCCTAGCCCTTCCACACAGCACTGTTCCAGCATTTCCGTGAGAAAAGCGAGACCAGGAGCAAAACATCCTTGGTCTTTCCCCGTGCCTTGATCCCATTTGGCCCACTTTCCTGATGTTACTTTGTGCGTCCTAAGATTTTCGTGTAGCAGGTATTCATCTAAGTCAAGAGTCAGCAAACTCTGGCCCTCAGGCTGAGTCTGGCCCTCCACTTGTTTTTGTTAATAAAGTTTTATTGACACACAGCCACATCTGTTTGTTTCCTTAACCCTCTGTGGCTGCTGTCCTGCTACAAAGGCAAAGTTGAGTAGTTGACTGAGACTGTGTGGCCTGCAAAGCCAAAGAGGTTTACTCCCTGGCTTTTTACAGAAAAAATGCAATTCCTTGCTTAAGCCCACAGATTCTGGATGGCTAGGGTTTGGGAAGGAGGCCTCAGCAAGGCCTGGGTGGAGACCCCAGCCCCTGAGCCCCCGGGAATGTGTGTCTGACCCCTTTGCATGCTGTGAGACCATCTAGATGTGGACGAGTGCAGCCAGAGCCCCAAGCCATGTACCTTCCTCTGCAAAAACACGGAGGGCAGCTTCCTGTGCGCCTGCCCTCGCGGCTACCTGCTGGAGGACGGCAGGACCTGCAAAGGTGACGTCCCCCATCCCCCACCATGCCCCTTGGGGCTCCAGCCCTGCCCCCAGGGATGCCCCAGGCACAGCCCCTGCTGTCTCATCCCCTCCCTGCTGCGTGGTGTCAGGCGCCACCTCCAGGGTCTCTTCCCCGGGAAGCCCCGGCCCTGTGGGCCCTGCCTGAGCCCCCCCGGTGCTGTCTGTGCCGCAGACCTGGACGAGTGCTCCTCCAGGCAGCACAACTGCCAGTTCTTCTGCGCCAACACCGTTGGCTCCTTCACGTGCCGCTGTCCCCCTGGCTTCTCCCAGCGCCACCAGGCCTGCTTTGGTGAGTCCCCTCACACGACCCTGGCTTTCACTGGTTTGTTCACCAAATAAATCCAAGCACACAGTGTGTGGCAGACATCGGGGACACAGGGGTGATTGGAGCAAAGTCCATACTCTGTCGGTACTCACGTCCTGGTGGCATCTAGAACTTCGGTCTCTTCCTCGCCCTAGGGACCTGGGAGGCCCACCTTCAGGAGTCCCTCTGATATTGGCCCAGGACACCTACCCTCGCCCCTAACCAGTGCCTGCTGAGTCTCTCTCATAGGGCCTCCCCGGGGCGCTCCCGAAAGCCCAGGTGCCCACACAGTCCAAAGGGGAAGTTGGCTCAGAAGCGAAAGTTTCCAGGGCATCTGTCACTTCCATCACTTCTTAGTGTCTTGTGACCCGGGAGAACCAGACCTCCCTTGAGGGCCGAGCCCAGCCAAGAGTGGCTCCATGCAGCCTCCCACTAATCCACTCAGCCAACACTTACTGAGCACCTACTGTATACGAGGCAGTGCTCTCGACCAGAGGTTGGCAGACTCCAGCCTCCAGGTCAAGCCCGGCCCCCTACTTGCTTTTGTTAATAAAGTTTTATTGACACACAACCACGCCCATTCATTTATGTATTATCTATGGCTGCTTTTGCACTATAACAGCAGAGCCAAGTAGTTGCAACAAAGTTGCAGATATTTCCTCTCTGGCCCTTTACAGAATGGGTCTACCTAGCTCTGTTCTAGATCCTGAGGGCACAGCAGTGAATACAAGGGTCAAGCCTGTTGCCGGCATGGACTGTCCCTGCTGAGGAATCAGACTAGAAACAAACATAACAATAAGTTACCACCATAACATGTTAAAAGGTGATGTGCAGAACGAAAGAAAGAAAAAAGAAAGCAGAGTTAGGAGATCAGGAAGGCTGCAGTTTTAAAACTGGGATCTGGAGAAGCCTCCTTGAAAGGAGACATTTGACCAAAGATTTGAAGGAGGTGAAGGAGTGAGCCATGTGCACATGGGGTGGGGGGAGCATTCTGAGCCTTGGAATGATAGGCATTTCTCTTTTTCTGCACAGTAAAATTATTTTCCCTGTTTCCTAAGATGAGCACCCTTAACAAGGCATTTGTATGCACGCAGCTGTGCGCGTGTGCACACACAGACCCACGTGCCCGTGCACACGTGTAGTTACCACGGATTGAGGGCTCCAGATGGTTCATGAGTACCACTTCTATACCTGTACTCCTGGTGGGTGGTCTTAAGCTAACTAGGTCAGGGGTTGGCAAACTTCTTCTATAAAGGGCCCGTTAGTAGGTATTTTCGGCTTTGTGGTCCGTATGATCGATGCGGTAACTGCTCCACTCTGCCATTGTAGCTCAAAAGCAGGCATAGACAATACGTAAATGAATGGGCGTGGCCACGTGCCAATAAAACTTGATTTATAAAAACAGGCAGTGGGCCGGATCTGTCCCACGAGGCCCTGGTTTGCTGATGACTGAACTAGAAGGTCAGACTCACCTGACCACAAATGGGCCACCTAGACCCTTTGGTTTGATTTGCTGGATACAAAGGGGAAGAAACCACAGGTGGTGCCGGATGTTTCTCTTGGGTGGGATCCTGGTGAGAATCCGGGGCTAGTCTCTGTGGCCCCTCAAGGGACAGCTTACGTGTGAGGGATGAGACCATGGGCAACTACAGGAGCCACTCTGTCCCCAATGCCTCTTGTACCCCAGGGAGATTCCAGGTCCCCAAAGGGATGTGCGTCATGTCGAGAATCTCCATACTCAGGGAAGCCAAAACTAGGGTTCCCTGCCCCGAAATATATTGTTCGTTCCCCAAAACCCCAGTTCAAATGCAATTGACGAGCCACGGGCCATTGCCGCCAGAGCAACGTTGTCTGGTAACCAGCCTGCCTTAGCTCTGGCTGCCGTACAAAATGCCACAGACTGGGGGCTTAACCAACACACGTTTATTTCTCACCGTTCCGGAGGCTGGAAGTCTGAGATCCAGGTGCCGTCAGGGTTGGTTCCTGGTGAGGGCTCTCTTCCTGGATTGTAGACAGGAACCTTCTTGCTATGTCCTCACATGGCAGAGAGAGAAAGAGAACTCTCCAATGTCTCTTCTTATAAGGACACTGATTCCATAGTGGGGGCCCCAGCCTCATGACCTCATCTAACCCTCATCACCTCCCGAATGCCCCACCTCCAAATACCATCACATCAGGGGTTAGGGCTTCAACACACAAGTTTGGGGGACACACACATTCAGTCGATAACACTGGCTGACACCCAACAATTGTCACTTTTCCATGAGGATAGAGCACAACAGTGACCCCAGGTCATTTTCCTATGGAAAGGGAGAAGGGGTTTGTTAATCTTTTACTCCCGTGCTGAGCGCTGTCCTAAGCCCTTTACATGATTAAATTAATTTAATTCTCACAAAGACGCAATCAGGCAGGTATTATCATCTCCATGCTACAGCTGAGGAAACTGAGGCACAGAGAGGGTAAGTCACTTGCCCCAGGTCACACAGCTTTGAGGTGGTACAGATGAAATTCCGACGAAGTCCTATGTGTCGGTGGTCTTAAATACTCGTGGCAGTTTCATGAAGTGGGAACTGTTACAGATCTCATTTCACAGAGGGGGAATCTGAGGCCCAGTGAGGGTAAGTGACTTGCCTGAAGCCACACGGTGGGGCCTTAACCACCAGGCGGCCCTGCCCATTCTCTGTCCTCTGCAGACAATGACGAGTGCTTGGCCCAGCCTGGCCCGTGTGGCCCCTGGGGACACTGCCACAACACTCCAGGCAGCTTCAGCTGTGAATGCTTTCAAGGCTTCACCCTGGACAGCTCAGGCCGTGGCTGCAAAGGTAGAGCCAGGCTCTGAGTGGGGTCTAGGTCTGGGAGGGGGTCCTGAGGGCCACCAGGCAAGCCCTCTCTCCCTCTCTCTGTGTCTTGAAGACGTAGATGAGTGCAACGGGCCGCATCGCTGCCAGCATGGCTGTCAGAATGAGCTGGGAGGCTACCGCTGTGGCTGCCCCCAGGGCTTCACCCCACACTCCCAGTGGAGCCAGTGTGTGGGTGAGTGGAGGGGGCCGGGAGGGAGCCGGGCCTCCCGCCAGAATCTGTCCGGAGCGGGCGACTAGGAACCACCACCCCGAGGATATTGTGATAAAGCACAACTACCTAGAGATCAGATGGGCCGGCCTGAAAGGTAGTGAGTTCCCCACTGCTGGGGAGGCTGGGGAGCCAGGGGGCTGCAGAGCCAGCAAGGCAAGGTTCAAGTCCATTTCTTAGGGTGTGGTGGCCTGGAGGGCTCCGCTGAGAAAGATTCTGAGCCGGTGCCTGTGATCACTGGGAAAGAGTGCTGTGATTGATTAGTGATGTCTGCCATGGATGCGGCCATGGGGAATGGGGGCGTGCATGCTACATCCTTGACATAGCTGTTGCAGAAGCCCTCGGTTTGGGGGGCTAGCCTTCTGCCCCCCAACCTTCCCCATTGCACACTTCTCTATGCTGCTCCAGGGCCTGCTAATAACAGCCTTATCCTCACTGCCTCTCTTCGTTCCTCCTCGATAGTCTGGCTTTCCCTCTCTACCCTTGTCGGGACCTGCTCTCCTGTGACCTATCTGTCACCTCTCCTCAGTCTTTATCTTCGACCTGCTCTGCTCCGGGCCCTGCTACCTACTCCTCCTGGACACACTCTCCTCTCGCGGCTTCCATGACGTGGCTGTCCCTGCTCGCCAGCACTGCCTTCTTTCCGGCTCCTCCTTCTGCCCCTCAGGGTGGGTCCTCAGCTAAATTCGTCTTTCTCTCGCCCAGTGGTGTTTGTCCCCTGGGGACCCCGCAGACCATCCCTTCTGCTGCCAATTCCTCGTTCTCAGCCTGTCTCCTCTTTAGACTTACTTATTCATTCCTTTAGCAATGACTTTTCCAGGTCCTGCCTTGCACCAGGCCCCGTGGATACACAAGCGAGCCGAGAAACAGACTCTGTCCCTCTCCTCCAAGTTGTGCTGTCTGGCGGTGGGGACAGGGACTAATTAGGCCAGTGGCTCTCATTTCGCCCCCTGGGGCACATTTTGAAGTGTCTTGGAGACATTTTTGCTCATCACAGCTGGGCGGTGCCTGCTACTGGCCTCGAGTGGGTGGAGGCCAGGGATGCTGCGAAATGTCCTCCAGTGCGCGGGCCAGCCCCCAGCACGGAGGGTAATCGGGTCTCAAATGTCACTAGTGCCGAGAGTGAAAAGCTTGTTCCAGATCAGCCCGCAGTCTAGGATTTCTGGGAAGTTTTGAGAAATGCTTTGAAGGAGAATTACAGGGGTGGGGGGGCGTGAAGGAGTGTAAAGGAGGTGCAGACCTGGTCTGGGGGCTCACGCGAGCTGGATGGGGGTTTTGACGTCGGCCTTGGGCTCTGAGGAGGTGTTGGAGTTGGCGAGTGGGGATGGGGAGCGTTGCGGGCAGAGGGCTCTGGGGGTACGAAGGCCGCCCCCCGTCCCCTGTGTCCTCTCTCTCCCCGTCCCCACCTGCAGATGACAATGAGTGCGTCCTGTCGCCCGCGGCCTGCGGCAGCGCCTCCTGTCACAACATGCTGGGCGGCTTCCGCTGCGTCTGCCCCTCTGGCTTCGACTTCGACCAGGCCCTGGGGGGCTGCCAGGACGTGGATGAGTGTGCGGCGCGGGGCGGCCCCTGCAGCTACAGCTGCGCCAACACCCCCGGGGGCTTCCTGTGCGGCTGCCCCCGGGGCTACTTCCGGGCTGGGCAAGGGTGAGGGGCTTGAGCGAGGTGGGCACGGACCCCTCAACCCCGGAAGAGCACACACACACATGAGCCCGTGCATGCGTGCATGGACACACATGCACAGAGGCCCAGCAGCACTTGTACGTGCACACACACAAGCTCATATCCCACAATGGTGTAATTGTCCTCGTGGTGCTCCCGTATGCTTGCACGTCCACAGTGGTAGATGCACACGTCCCTGTAACACACTCGAGTGTGTGCATGGCTCACATTTATGCCAACATGCCCGGGCACCCTGGTACATTCGTATATCCCAACGTGCATATGTGTGCAAGCATACCTCAGCATCCTGGGGTGCAGGCTCGCACAGGCACATGCCCCTGGGTACGCTCAGGTGCATTCATGCACCCCTGCGTGCACGCAGGTTCACACCTATGCCCAGGTGAGCCAAGGGGTGCACACGCACAGGCACACACCCCTGCGTAGGTGCATGCCAAGCCACGCCAGCCCGTTGGCACGCCAGTGCTTGCTACCACAGGCTCCGAATGGAGTGTGGGGGGTGGAGGGGGGTGGCGGAGAGGTCCCACCAGCCTGTCCCTGAAGTCCTGCCGTTCCCTGTCCTGGCCCAGGCACTGTGTCTCCGGCCTGGGCTTCAGCCCTGAACCCCAGAACACCCCAGAGGAGGAGGACCTGCTCCCGCCCGAAGCCTGCTACGAATGCAAGATCAACGGCCTCCTCCCTCGTGACCGGCCACGGCGCAGCGCGCGCGGGGACCACCAGGTGCCAGGGGGATGCACCAGGCGCAGCAGCACTGTCAGTGGCGGGGGCTGCCAGGGGACGGGCGAGGGTGGGAGCACCAGACTCCGTGTGCCGTCTTGTCCCCCGTGTTGTGCTGCCTTCCCAGGTCTTCCTGTACTTCGTCAGCCCCGGCTTCCGCCTGGGGGCTCTCTGGGGGACACAGGCCCCCGAGCACCCCACCTCCCTCTGGGCGACGAGTCAGGCACCTCCCACACGGACCCTGGCTGGGCTGTGATGCTTCCATGGACCCCTTCCTTGGCACTTGGATGCAGGAGAAATGCTTTTGGCCCCCCAACACTGCCTGCACCCCGATACTTGTCACCCCTCGCCTCCTGGCTGCTGAAGCCCTCCTTTGGAGCCCCTCTGGACTTAGCACCGTTGGGGCCCAGAGCAGCCAGCTTAGCCCCATTGTCCATCCCCCCTCCTCAGACCCTCCACTCTGCACCCCTTTCCTGCACCTGCAATATACCTGGACCTCCAGAACCCACCTTGTCTCTAGAAGTCACGGGGGTCCTCCCCACTCTCTAAGGGTCAGCAGAGCAGGCCTGCAGCTGCGTCCCTTCTGCCCCCTGGGGCCACACCAGCCTGACCCGGGTGACCGTGACCCCACCAGGTTGTGCGGGGAGAGCACTGTGTCACAGCTTCGGCCTGCTGGCCCCTCAGCCCAACAGTCCCCAAGGCCACTGCTGGTCGGTCTTGCCACCATCCCCCAAGAGCTCTGAAAGGGAAACATTTATTAAGCACCTACTGGATGCAGGCACTGCTCCAAGGACTCTGCATTCACTCACAGCCTCTCAATGTTTACCACAGCTCTGGGAGGTGTAGATGCCACGATCATCCCCATTTTACAGATGGGGAAACTGAGGCTCAGAGAGGTCAGATCGTGTGCCCAAGTTACAGGACTTGAAAGTGGCAGAGCAGGGACTACGCCACATGGCCTTCTCTTTACAAGCAGCCTTGGTCTTCATGGCCAGGCATCCTGGGCCCCTCTGCAGTCAGCACCTTCTGAGCCCACCACTTTACATTATATCAAAAAAAAAAAAAATCTCTGAGCATGGAAGCCATTACCCACATCTGGGACCAAACTCCTTCATGCCACAGATTTTGCTGGACACTTGCTGTGCACTGTGTCATGGAGCAACAATGAACCAAAAAACCCAAAAGTCCCTGCCCTGGTGGGGCTGATATTCTAATAGAGAGACAGGCATGAGATCAGTAAAACACATTGTATTTTATAACACATGATAAATAGGATCCATGATAAATGCTGTGGGGGAAAATGAAGGCAGAAAGGGGATAGGAATGTGGTGTGTGAGGAGCTTTCAATACTCAATCAACTAAATGTGAATGTATTAGTTTGGCTTTTCCCCTCCTGTTGTATTTTTCCCCCTTGGTGGGAAAACGGTGGCTGTATATAGGATCCCATAGTTACTGTTATTTTTTGTAAGCTTTGCAAGGATAGAGCCCTGTGTCTGCTGCGTTTGTATTGCCAGCCTTTGGTACTCACTAAGAGTGAGTGGGGTGGTTGTCAGGGCTCCTGGGACAGCCACCAGCCCGATTGGACAGAGGAGGGCTGGGCTGTGACTTTGCCTGCAATACCCACAGACTGCCAGCATGTGTCAGTAAGAGCACATGTCTGAGCAACTCTCCCAGGGAAGGGCTGAAATTTGCAGAACTTAGGGGCTGGGAAACAGGAAGAGCTTTCACTTTAATGCAGCAGCAGAACACCCCATCGGCATGTAAATTTGGTGGAACAAACACAGCGCTGCCCTAAACAAAGGAGAGGAAAAAACACATAGCCTCCTGTGGGATTGGATAAGTCCCCCAGCCCGGGTTAGCCCATCATTGAGGCTTGCTGGCTTATTCAGGGCTCTATCCCACTGCCAGGACCGGGACTGCACTCAGAGGAGCTCAGATAAAGAGGGGTTTGTCATCCACACACAGGGGGCTCTCAAAGAGCCCAGATGCAGGAAGTGCAGTGGGCCTCTGGGAACCGGAAAGCTATTGGGCGGCTCTGTCTGGCCCAGCGGGATCTTGTGTTTCTCTCACTGTGTCAGCTCCAGTGTCTTTCGGGGGCTGGCTTCTGCTGCAAGGCCCTGGGTCATGACTCCAGCCACCCCAGGCCACCTCTGAGTGACCTCAGGGCTCTGGGACCCAATGCCATCTGACAGACTCCCCATCTGGGTCTCTGAGAGCAAATCCTCGATTCCCTCTGCCCAGGCTGGCAGGAATCTAGCTAAGGCCCCTCAGCTGAGACTAGGAGTCTGGAGTGAGCGTGTGACAAAGTGGCTGCCTACTCGCCCCTCTTTTCCTTCCACCTGGAACCAGCCTCCGCCGTCATGCCTCTGTCTGTAGCCCAAGCTGACCATTGGCCTTGTGGATGGAGGACTAGACAGAAGTCAAGGGCAGAGAGTGGTCCACGTTGTCCTCCTCTTTAGAGATTGGCTGAAGTCTCCCCTTGGCTCCGTGGCCCCCTGCCCCCACCACATTCTGATTCTCCCGGCCTCTGACCATGCCCCTGGTCTTTCTCCCCAGGTGAACCTGGCCAGCCTGGACTCGGAGGCCCCGCTGACCCTGGGCCTGAACCTCTCACGCCTGGGCCAGGCCGAGCACCTCCTGGAGCTGCGGCCGGCGCTGGAGAGTCTGGGGAGCCGGGTGCGCTACGTCATTGCCCGCGGCAACAAGCACGGTTTCTTCCGCATGCACCACCTGCGAGGCCTCAGCTCCCTGCAGCTGGGGCGCCGGAGGCCGGGGCCTGGAACCTACCAGCTGGAGGTGGTGAGCGTGGCAGAGCCCTGGGGCACCCAGCCAGAGGGGCGGCCGGGGCCAGGCGGCCGGGCCTTGCGGCTGAAGGTGCGGCTGCACCTGCTGTAGCCAGGAGGAGTCCACCCCTCCAGCCTGGCCCCAGGCCCCTCCCGCAGCCCCCCTGCAGACTCACCGCCTGGGCACCGCCCAACCCCTGCCTCCTTCCACGGGGTTTTGGGGAAACTCTGATGTCACTCTGCTCACTACACACTGTGGGGAGACTCCGGCGATGAGCCCTGGACTCGATGGGCCGCAGAGCCCCCTTGCCGTCCTCCTCTCCAGAGACAGGAGATTCTGGAGCTGGGAGGGATTCATCTCCAGCGGCAATGGCCGACCGGGTGGAACCCCGAAACTCAGGAAGAGTGAAATGCTACGCTACGACCTCAAGCGAGCCCAACCTCTGCCCCGGGGACCCCAGCACTCCGTCTTTCTGGAGACAGCTGGGAGCTGCTGTGTGCACCCTCCGCCTCCAACCACCCGGGTCAACGAGGGCCCCTGTCTCACTGTATCTGGTCAATCTCAGGCTTCAACTTCTGCACTGCACCAGGGCTCGCCCCTGGGGGTCAGCAGGACAGGAATGGGCAGCTGGGGTGGGCATGGGGCTTGTCCCTCAGAGCAGAAGTTGGTGACACACAGCCATGTTCATGCCCCCAGGGGGCCGGGTGAGGGTTGCGAGGATGCTTTTATATCGGAAGCAGAGACAACAGTAAAGTTATTTGGGGTTAAGTCTGCCCCCTTGGCATGTTCTCGAAGTAAACAGACGCTGCCCTCAGCTGGACCGGGCCAGGCTCACATGTGGGGAGCTGGAGGCCCTGGGAGGGAGGAAACCTTGAGAAGGAGGGGCTTCAGCCCAGGGCTCCGAGGAGAAAGTGAGTGGGGAAGACGTGGGTGAAGACCACCCTCCACCTGGGGGTGGGGGACTCGGTCCCAGGGTGCAGGTAGGTTCTGCCAGCTTCAGACCCGTGCGTTTGGCACAAAGCCGGACTGTGAGTGGTAAGACTGGGAGCCCTCATGGGTATCAGCCACGTGCTACGTACCAGGCACTGTTTTAAGCATTTAAAACATTCGGTCGTCCCCACAGCCCCATGGAATAGACACTGTTATTCTCATCCCCATTGTACAGATTGGAAAATCGAGGCTCAGAGAGGTTAAGCAATTCGCCCAAGGTGACCCCAGGTCGCAGGTGGCAGAGCCGGGTTCAGAGTCGGGCAGCTGTGCCAGTGTCCCTGCCGTCGCCTGCCATGCCGTCTTGCCTGGCCCCAGGTTGGGCCGGATCTCCGGAATGTGATGGCTGGGACGCTCGCCTTGTTAACACGTCCTCAGCGTGTGTGTGTGCGTCACGGAGCGCAGCGCAGTCAGTCCCCACAAACACGTATGAGGCAGGCAGTGCTGTCACCCCATTTCACGGGGGGGAAGCCGAGACTTAGGGAGTTTGTGGAATCTGCCCGGGTCCACCCCCCAGAGTAGAGGACCCCAGGTCCTCCGAGTCTGCACCCTGGCCCCCTTGCCCCAAGCCGCCTCGTGTCCTCTAGACATGGTGCATTTGGTTTACATCCAGAATGTTCTCTCTTGTGGTGGAAACGGAGGCTGCCTGAGGACAGCGCCCACTCGTGGGTGGCTGGAGTCTGGGTGAGTGACCTGGGCCCTGATGCCTAGCTCTGCCTCCTGGAGAGAGGTCTCTAGTGCCTGGCCCCGGGGCTCTGTCCTCGGCCCGATTCTGATTCCCCGACTTCTCAGGAGCCTCTGGGCCCCCATCAGAGCTCACAGAAGGCTTCCCTGTCCACTAGCCCAGGGATCCCGGCAGAGCCAGCACGTGGCCCGTTTTATAGACAAGGAAAGAGGGGCCGGGAGAGTGAGCGGTTTGCTCAAGGTCACCAGTTGGGCTCGCACCCAGGCCCACAGCCCGCACACCCGGTGCCTGGTCCCCGGGCACACAGCCGTCTGCGGTGAGGGCCGAGAGCACAGATCCCGGGTGGGGGGGCAGCCACAGGGGACTCAGCACAGGCTGGGCAGCAACTCACACCCCCACGTGACACGTGACAGAGACAGGGATGATGTCCCACCGAAGGTTTATTGAAAAGTTATGGGAAAGCTGGGAGGGGCATCCTTGGACGGAGCTTTGCAAGGACCTAGAGGGACGCAGGCAGGCGTGGCCCGGGGTAAGTGGCAAGAGGCTGCAGGCAGGCCACGTATCCCGATGATTCTGTAGACGACCCGTTGCGCAGGGCTGACTCTGGTGCCCGGAGCAGGCAAGGGGCTGAAATAAGACCAGCTCCCTCCTTCCGGCTGCCTGAGGAGCTGGGGTTGCAGGGGTGATGGGGAGGGACCCAGCGCAGGCTCGGACCGGATTCAGATTTGACCTGATGAGCGAGGGGCTGGGGCAGCCGGGGCTGCAGGGCGATGGTTGTGGCAGAGAAGGATGCAGCCCATCTCTGCCGGCTGATCCTGGAGACGTGCTGCTCATGGTCCTGCAGGCGGGATTGGAGAGGACGGCAGGTGACGGGGGCTGGAGTGGAGTCGGGGGCCCTGCAGCTCTTGGTTTCCTTTCAGCTCTTGCCAAAGCCCCCTGGGCTGGGTCAGGGTGGTGAACGGCCAGCTAGGACCCTCCCGTGTGAATCTGCAGGGCTGACTGCAGAGCCAGCCCTCCTTGGTCCTGGAGGTGAGTCCTCTCACCCAATCTGGGCTGATCCTAAGCCCTCATCCCTCAGCAGTGGTGATCATGATCTGACATGATCAGAGTCCTTACCTAGAGTAGCTGTGGTTGGGAAGGAGGCGTTCCTCTTGCTGCTTTTGGCGGGATCTCTAAATGTGAACAATGGTAGCCCAGAGGTTCCAGAGTTCAACTTCCTCACCCCAGAGTGAGAGGCTGTCCAAGAGATAGATAAGAGCTCTGCCAATACCCTTTGAGCACCTGGATCCAGCCGAACCTGAAGCCATTGGCTGGTTATTTGAGCCAATGAATTTCCCATTTGCTTGAGTTTTCCATCTCTAGCAATTGCAAGTGTCTTGACTAAAAGAGTTGCTCCTTCACTCAGTCTCCCACTCACCAGCAACTGGCTTTCTTTGGGGTGGGGGCAGCTGTCATTATGCTGGGCTGCAGCCCCCTCCTTTGAGAGTTGAGAAGCTCAGGGGCCCACAGCAGGGAAGGTAAGCACCAAGATGCAGAGCTGGGGTCTCACCCACCTTGGAAGCTTCTCCGGGTTCCATGGTGGGACTTTGAGAGGGCCTTGTTCCGGGCATCCAGGATCTTCATCACATTTTGCACCCACCTGGCCCTTGGGTTCCCACACACCATCCTTTGCCTCTGGCGGAAGAAGAATCTGGCGGGTGGGGGGTGGGGTGCCCAGGTTAGGGTGCAGCGGGGAGCAAAGCTGTGTGTGAGCCCCTCCCCCTGGCCCCCACTGTCCCACTCACATCACGGCGGGCAGGTTGCAGCTCCCGGTCACCTCCTGGCGCAGGTAACCCTGGGCGTGCCGCAGCAGGGCCAGCCCAACGTGGCGGTGGTAGGCCAGGCAGCAGTCCTCAAAGACTCCTGCAAACACACGGCCGCCCATAGGCTCACGTCTGTACGTGCACATGCACAGCTGTGTGTGCGCTCTGCAGGGATGGCCACAGACGTGGGGACCTGTGCTCACAGCACGACCCTCCCGGGCCCGGCCGAGGCCAAGGGACAGCCCAGGTGATAAGGAAGCTACTTCGCTCACCTTTGGCCCTTGATATGGGGACAGCTGGCAGGAGATGGGCCCAAAGGCCCCAGCTGGGAAGGGCCTGGAACCCCCAAATAGGTGAGGGACCAAGGCCACTGCTACTCCTGCTCTGGGACAGGGGGCCACGGGGAGCAGGTGCAGTGCCCTGAGCACGGGGACCACCCAGCCTAGTGCCTCCTCCTGCTCCTGATGTCCTGGCTCCTGCTCCAGGCTAGCCCTTCCCCACTGAGGGCTATCGCAAGCACCTCTTCCTCTCTGTCCCCATTAGAGTGATCGCTCCGAGTTCCCCGGCTAGAAACCGGGAAGTCTCTGTTCATTTACCCGTTGGTCGAACAAAAGCATTTAAAGAGCTCCCACTAGGTGCCAGATGTCTAGACAAACAGAGGGGACTTGGCCCCAGAGTTGTCATGGGGATCTCTCCACTGGGTGGGGAGACCGGCAAGTTGATCTACGCTGGAGGGGGAAGCGCAGAGACCTGGGGTGGGTGGCTGCCTGGACGAGGAGGTGCTGGTGCCCCAGAGGGTCTGGGAGGCTGAGCAGGGGGAATGAGCAGAGGATGAGTCCCTGTAGGAGACAGTGCAGAGGCCTTTGAGGTCCTCTGGGATCAGGCCCTCTGCTGACCCCTCCCTCCAGGGGCCACATCTGAGTCCTGGCAGAGCACAGTGGGAGGGATGGGGGTGGGGGAGGGCTCGAGGGCCCCCCCACCCTGCACAAGGGGAAGTGGAGTCAGACGACCCTGGGCTGCAGTGCCTGGCACACAGTTTCCAGGGCTGAGGGCCACTCTGCCCCCAGGATCAAAGGCTGGGCCTGGCTCCGGGAATGCGCCTCTGATAGCGGGACAATGGGAAGGAAGCCCAGCCCCCTCCTGGGCAAAGGCTAAGGTCTACTGGGGGCAGGGTTAGGGCCTCTCAGACCTAGCAAGGGGCAGGCGAGGCAGAGGGTGGGGCTGGGCCCTGCTTGGCCAGCTGCCGGCGCTCCGCGGCCTCCCCCAGGGCCCACGGGGCTGTAGGACACAGTGGCAGGGCTCCTGGAGGACACTGGGCGCCCAGAATTGTCGTTTAGTCACCAGAATCCTCAAGGGCCTAGTCTAGGGAGAAGAGGGATGGGATTCCCCATTAATAACAGTAATGGGTATCATTGTTGTTGCCAGGCACGGGGCCAAGAGTTTTGCAGGCGTCAGCTCATGCATCCACGTGTCCGATCTCCGCGGTGGGAATTCGGAGTCCCACTTTGCAGATGAGGAAACTGAGGCTCAGAAAGGCTGAGTAGCAGCTCTCAACCAGACGGCACAGGCAGCCCCATGAGGGGGAGCCAGGATGGGGCCCTATCCCTGTGGGTC
The DNA here is from genome assembly GCF_057802395.1 of Ceratotherium simum simum. Classification (NCBI taxonomy): domain Eukaryota; kingdom Metazoa; phylum Chordata; class Mammalia; order Perissodactyla; family Rhinocerotidae; genus Ceratotherium; species Ceratotherium simum. The sequence continues at coordinate 10,662,610 of NC_141938.1, read as the reverse complement.
CCGGGGCTCTGATCTCCAACCCCGCCTCTGCTGGGTCAGCTTACTGCAGTGCGAGCCTGGCGGTAAGCGGCTATGCCTCCGCTGGGAGCCGCCCTCTGCTCCCCGCAGTCCCTGGGCCAGCTGGAGACCCGGCAGGGAGGCCTTGAGTGATGGACTGTGGAGGACGCACCAAGAGGCTCTGGAAGGAGGGGCTGGGGACCCTGCACCCCCAAGGAGCTGCACAGAGGCCAGGAGTTTCTGCATGCCTGGGGCGGGAGCTGTCCGTCAGAGAATTCCATGGTGGAGATGGGATCAGGAGAGGCTTCTGGACGAGGGGAGGGGCAAATGGGGGGGTGCAGAAGGACGAATGGGGAGAGGGGGGCTCCAGAGAGACAGGGTAGGTCTGGTCCAAGACAGTACCTTGAGCATGGACGGCGGGGGCCCAGGCGCCCACGCAGCAGGCCACCAGGCAGGCCAGGAGCCACGGGTTCATAGCGCAGGGTGGTCCTTCTCCTTGGGCACCTCCAGGGATAATGGGGGAGGTGGGTGGTGATGAGGACCCCAAATGGAGAGCAGCGGGCACTGGAAGCACCCCCAAGGCCCTCTGCAAGGCAGGCAGGCAGCACAGGAGGGAGACAAGTCGCGCCAGAGGGACCTGCCGCTGCTCTCGGCTGTGGTCAGCGTGAGGACTAACCAGAGCCTACAGGGTCTCCAGAGCAGGTGCCTGCTGGCGCGTACCCAAGTACTCCAGTCCGCCAGGCCAGCAGGCTTCCCCCTTTATAGAGGGAGCCCCACCTTGCCTCCACCTGCCCGCCTCCTCTCCCACCTCCTCCCCGCCTCTGCCTCTGTACTTCTCCCTCCTGCCCTGCCCCTCCTCTCTGCTCCCCGTTTCTCTTTCGAGCTCCTCTCTCCAGGGTCAGGGTGCCTGACCAGGCACAAGACGACCCAACTCAAAGAGCCAGGCAGGGCAACACTGACTCTTTCAACTAACTACTCGCACGTGGGACACACAGGGGCTGGCTCCTTTGGTGATGAGAGGCAGAGGGACACAGATGGACAGACCCAGCCCTGCCTTCGACCAGGCCACTTGAAGCCTGGCTGCGCCATGACCCCCTCACTTCCTATCCCATCCTAGGCCTCTCAGCCAGCACCCCGGCTTTCTCCCTTTTCTCCTCCCTCTCCCGTCCCCTCTCCTGCCTCACACCTGGGTGGACACTGGTCGCCCGTGGACAGGACTCGGCCTCCCTGGAGCCGGGGGAAGACCTTCACCTCTGCCCCCCATCCCAAGCCACCTTTTTCCCCGGGGACCTGACTTCACCCCATTTTTCTCTCCTTCTACACAATGGGGTGACATCATTTCACAGAAATGCCTGGGGTTTTGAGAACAGGCAAATCCATAGAAACAGAAAGTAAAATTAGTAGTTGCCATGGGCTGGGAGGAGGGGAGAATGGGAGGTGACTGCGAAAGGGTGTCTTTTTGTTCCGAAATTAGTGGTGATGGTCGCGCAATTCTGCGGGATGGTACACTTTGAATGGGGGCAATGCACGTATGTGAATTTTCCCGAATATTATCTTGAGAATAACCTCAATGACACTGCTAACAACCACGACAACAAAGAAACGCTCTGGTTTTGGAAGAAAAGCCTGGAGCCCCAGGTAACCACCGGCAGGGAGCACAGCAAAAGCCAGCTAGAAGGCGTTTCTTCTTTCTCTGGGTCAGCGTGGCCAGGAACAGGGGTGCGGGGCGATGGAGGCGGGGTGACATAGGGAGGAAGGGGGCTCTGCAGAGAGCTCACAGCTGATTGCTTTTTTTAAACATTTTATTGCCCGCATCCTTAGCTATGGACCCGTGTACCCACTTCTCACCTCTCCTGCTCCACTAGGAGCCCACTAAGCAGATTTGGGTCGGGAGGCTGGGTGGGTGGGGCTTAGCACCGGGGGGCGGGGGCCGACTGGGTGGGGCTTAGAATGGGGGCGGGGCTTAATGAACGGCACTCGGCGGCGGGGGCGGAGCTTGATGAATGGCAGTGCCGGGGTGGGGCTTGGTGGGTGGGGCTTAGTTCTGGGGGCGTGGCTTGAAAGATATGTGGTGCGGGCGGGGCTTGTGCTGGGGGCGGAGCTTACGAGCCCAGCCCCGCCCCCTAGCCGCTAGGACGCTGCGGTCCTGCAGCCGCGGCGGTGGGCGCCCCCGGGGTGGGTGAGGCTGGGCCGGGACGCGGCTCCGCGTGGCTGCGGGCGTGGGGACGCGGCGTGGCGGGTCGGGGCCAGCCTCCCCGCTCCGGCCCGCTGTCCCCGCCTGCCCCAACGGCGGGCAGCGGCCAAGACGTGGCGTTGCCCAGACTTGGCGGAGGTCCCCCGCGAGTGAGCCCGCCTCCCCGCCCCTCACGGTTCGCCCCACCGGCAGATTTAACGGGAAGGAGGGGCTCCGAGAACAGGACGCAGGGCAGACAGGGATTTCCGCGCTCGTGGACCCGGCTCAGGACCCAGGGCGGACGTGATGCTCAGGGACGGATGCTCAGGCCCTGCATGAAAACCCGGAGGCGCTGAGTGTGAGGGCCAGATCTGCACGGTCAGGGCTGAACTGGGAGAGGGGAGGCCTCTTCTGCTCCTACAGCTGCTGGAGGCGTTACGGGGAAACTGTACCGGCAGGGGACCCTCTCTTCCGAATGGGTGAAATGGGCGCAGCTGGGGTGACAGAAGCCTCCTCACGCCTCCTGGTCACCAGCTCTGAGGATAGGGGCCTTCGGGGGTGCTCTCCAGCTTGCAGCTGAGCTAAACTCAGGGACTGACCACACCCCAGGGCCTGCAGGGTTGGAAGGGCAGGCAGGGGCCTTTCTTCCGTGAGCGTGGCTCAGCCCTGGGCAGCACCCCCAGAGAAGGCAATTCTAGTGGGTGCACACCGGGGGCCCTACGGCAGAATGAGGCAGGCAGTGGGCTCTGTGAGGGGAAATACCAACTGCTCCCTTGGGAGTGAGCTCCTCTGGGGGCTGAGGCCTGCTCACTCTCATTTCTCTGCTGGAGGACCCTCCCAGATGCTCAACATTGGCCCGCTTTACAGAAGAAGAGACTGAGGGTCAGAGAGGCCAAGTCATTTGCCCTTTTCTTTTGGCCAGGAAAATCCAACTTTTATTTCTTAAATACTGTGAAGGAAACGGGGACAGTCCCCTAATGGGGGAGGGCCATTGAGCAAAGGCCTAGGGGTCATCAGGAAAGCAGCACCACCAGCTGAAGTGGGGGTCTTCCTGCAGCTGCTTTTGCATATCAGATCCCCCCCACCCCCACTCCCACTCCCGGTGCTGCCTACAGCTCTCCTGAACCTCTGTTGCCTCCAGGTCCCAACTCAGGTGGCCTCTGAGAGAAGCAGCTGCCCCCCAACATTGTTGTGCATCTCATGGGGAGCCTACCAGACCCCAGGTGCCCTAGCTGCCGGGCCTGGACTCCTGTTGTGCCCAGCTGCCTCTTGCTCTGGTCCAGATGCACAGTGGTTGCCAGGCAACTGGAGGAAGCGGGGAAAGGGATTTTTCCAGGATGCCTGGCAAGCCTCTGGCCTGACATTCAGGGACTTGGTTTACAGACTGGCCCTGTGTGACTCCTTTCACTGTGTTCCTGATGTGGTTGGCCCTGGTGCCTCCTAGAAGGTCGGCTTTGAGGGGCTTCCCTCCCCAGGCTGACCAGCTGCCTCTATGTTCCAGGGGGCAGCAGTAACGACAGCTTGGGCTACTGGCACTGGTCGTGACCTTGGCCTCAGTCCTTGGGCTTCTCCTGCTCTTACTGGACGTGTGGGGGCCGGGCCAGCTGGGGCAGGGATGGCATGGGAGGGAAGGTGGTGGGCTCCGGAGAGGGTCCCATAGAGTCCTGAGTCTCTCTTCAAAGCTACAGTACTGAGCACCATTCACCCCTTCCACACAGGTTTTCTGGACCCTCTTACATACCAGCCACACACTGGGCCCCCAGGGTGACGGCAGTGAGCAAGCAGACGTGTCCCAGCCCTGAAAGATGACAGTGATGCCACTGATCCTCACTGAACACCTGTTGGGGGCCATTTGTTATCTCATTCATTCAGCAAACAGTGAGCGCCTACTGTACGCATCTGCTGTATACCTATTGCATACCTACTGCATGCTGGGGATGGTGGGGCTCCTTTAAAGAGAGTGGCTTGAGGTGACAATAACCATATAAATATTTATCCACATTGACAGGGGAAAAAAAACCAACTGAGGCCCAGAGAGGTTAAGTTGCCGACCAAGTAAACAGGGGCCAGATTCCAAGCCCAGGTCTGACTCCTGCATTCCACATGTACTGATCCAGTGCTGTATGAATTAATTAATGAGTTATTTTTTAACTTTAATAATGTATTTTATTGAACCCTATCTCTCCAAAATATTACCATTTCAACATGTAATCAAATAAAAATTATTAATGAGGTATCTCCCTTTTTTGCACATAGGTCTTCAAAACATGGTTTATTGTACTCAAAATGCACTTGTAGCACATCTCAAGTGCTCAAGAGCCACATGTGGCTGGTGGCTACCTTACTGAACAGTGTGGTTCTAGCCACAGCTAATTGTCAACTCATAATTTTATGTTGTTTCGTTTTAATATTTTTATTATTGTTTTTTTTTTTTTTTAAAGATTTTATTTATTCATTTTTTTCCCCCCAAAGCCCCGGTAGATAGTTGTATGTCATAGGTTCACATCCTTCTAGTTGCTGTACGTGGGACTCGGTCTCGCGTTGGACGGAGAAGTGGTGCCTCGGGGCGCGCCCGGGATCCGAACCCGGGCCGCCAGCATCAGAGCGCGCGCACTTAACCGCTAAGCCACGGAGCCGGCCCTTTTATTATTGTTATTATCATTATTATTATTATTTTTGCTGAGGAAGGTTGGCCCTGAGCTAATATCCTTGCCAATCTTCCCCTATTTTGTATGTGGGACGCTGCCACAGCACGGCTCGATGAGCGGTGTGTAGGTCTGCACCCAGGATCCAAACCCGCGAACCCCAGGCTGCTGAAGTGGAGCGCGCAAACCTAACAACTAAGCCACCAGGCTGGCCCTATATTTTTATTTTTAAGACTTTTTTTTGGGGGGGAGCATTTTCTCAGCAAAATTCAGGGGAAGGCATAGGGATTTCCCACATAGCCCCGGCCCCACACAGGCCTAGCCTTCCCCATTATCAACCTCCTCCACCAGAGTGGGACATTTGTTGCCACTGATGAACCTACATTGACACGTCATCATCACCCAGAGCCCATAGCTGACATTAGGGTTCACTCTTACTGGTGCACATTCTGTGTTTGGACAAATGTATAATGACATGGATCCATCATTATGGTATCACATCGAGTATTTCACTGCCCTAAAAATCCTCTATGCTTCAAGCATGTCTTTTTTATTCTGATGTTTTGACAGCTGGGGCCTGGCTGACCCCAGAGGGACTGCCCCTCTCAGGGCTAGCAGATTCCTAGAGATAGTGAAGGACTTGCCTGCCAGCACACCATTCACATGCAAACCAGTCAATCCAGAGCCCACACCCCCACTGCCTCCTTTATGGGGTCTCACACCCAGGGCCACTCTCCCCTGCCCTGATCACCCTAGGGCCAGGTGCCAGACAACTAGGGCCAGCCCCTATGCCCCAGAGCCTGCTGGAATTATTCAGACTAGCCCATCCTAAGACAGTATATGCTGCCTCGCTCATTCCTTCCAGTGGAAACCACAATTTCCCCCCTCCCTCTGCCCCCTGACCCACCCTGGTGCTTCCCCGTGTGGCCCTGCCTGGTGCACTGTGCCCCCTCCTCTTGGGATCTGTGAGTAACGAAGTGTCTTCTCAATGGCAGTTGTCTTCTGATCTGTTAGCCTCGCCATAGCTGAATAATAATAAAACCTACATTTTAAAACTGGTGCCAAGTGATGTGCAGACAGCTGGAGACAGAGGGCAGATAACAGATGCACTGTTCCCTGTGTGGGGCTCACAGCTAGTGGGGGATGTTCACAGGAGGCTGCAAGACTGCATGGTTAGTGTTCTAGAGGAACATCTGCACGCAGACTGTGGGGGTGCAGAGGGCACCCCACCAGGTTTCTAGAGGGAACAACTGATGGATGGAGACCTGAAGGACAAGCGGGTGTTAGTCAGAGGCCAGACAGAGCTGGACACCAGAGGGACCTGCCAAATGCAGAACAGCTGGTGTGGGAGATGGGGGGGCAGATAGCAGAAGATGAGGTGGGAGGGGACAGGCTATTCAGGGCCTCACATGCTGAGCTAAGAAGGGCGACCTTCATCGAGAGGGCACTGGGGAGCCGCTGAGGGATTTAGCCAGGGGAGGCTTGTGGTCAGGTCTGGGTCTGCGCTCTGCCATCGTCACGTGGAAGAAGCACCAGAGGAGAACCAACTCAGACAAAAGAAGACTCAACAGTCAACAGCCCATCTTCCCCTGGGGGCTGTGGGGAAGCCCCTTTTCCTTATCCCCTACACCAGCAAGAAATAACTCAGGAAATATTTACCGAGGTCTACTACGTGTCAGGTTGAGTAGTTACAACAGTGACAAGACAGACTAGTCCCTGCTGTCATGGAGATTTTCATTTTTATTTTTCTAACAGAGAGGTTACAATAGCATGTGATGAATGCTGAGATGGCACAAAACAGGGACCCAGAAGAGAGGAAAAAACAAATAACTAAAATCAGAAATGAAAGTGGGAACATAACTACTGACCTTACAGAAATAAACAAAAAGGGTTATAAGAGAATATGACGAACAATTGCATGCCAACAAATTAGATAAACTAGATGAACTGGCAAATTGCTAGAAACAAACTACCAAGACTGACTCAAAAAGAAATAGAAAATCTGAAAAGGCCAATGACAAGTAAGGGGATTGAATTGGTAATCCAAAACCTCCTGACAAAGAAAAGTCCCAGACCAGATGGCTTCACTGATGAATTCTACCAAGCCTTTAAAGAAGAACCAACACAAATCCTTCCCAAACTCTTCCCCAAAAACAGAAGAGGAGGGAACACGTCCTAGCTTATTCATTCTATGAGGTCAGCATTACCCTGATACTAAAGCCAGATAAAGACATCACAAGAAAACTACAGACCAATAATCCTTATGAAGATAGATGCAATAATCCTCAACAAAATCCTGGCAAGCCAAATCCAGGAGCATAGTAAAAGGATTATAGGACCGGCCCCGTGGCTTAGCGGTGAAGTGCTCGCGCTCCACTGCTGGCAGCCCGGGTTCGGATCCCAGGCGTGCACCGATGCACCGCTTCTCCGGCCATGCTGAGGCCACATCCCACATACAGCAACTAGAAGGATGTGCAGCTATGACATGCAGCTATCTACTGGGGCTTTGCGGGGGGGGGGGATAAATAAATTAAAAAAAAAAAAAGGATTATAGACCATGACCACATAGATTTATCCCAGGAATGCCAAGGTGGTTCAACATAGGAAAATCAATCAACTTAAGACACCACGTTAATAAAATGAAGGAAAACCTAGAGGATCATCTCAATTGATGTAGCAAGAGCATTCGACAAAATCGAACACCCTTTCATGTTAAAAACACTCAACAAACCAGGAATAGACGCAACTCCTCAACCTGATAAAGGGCATTTATGCAAAACCTACAGCTAACGTTATACTCAGAGATGAAAGACTGAAAGCTTTCTCCTTAAGATTAGGTACAAGAAAAAGATGTCTACTTTTGCCAGTTCCATTCAACGTTGTACTGAAAGTTCTGGTTGGAGGAGTTAGGCAAGAAATAGAAATAAAGGGCAGAGAGATTGGAAAGGAAGAGTAAAACTATCTCTATTTGCAAATGACATTTTCATATATATGAAATAAATCCTAAAGAACCCACACACAAAACTATTAGAGCTAATAAAGTCAGCAAAGTTGCAGGATACAAGATCAACATGCAAAAATCAGTTGCGTTTCTATACGATAGCAATGAGCAATCTGAAAAGGAAATTTAAAAAACAATTCCATTTCCAATAGCATCGAAAAGAATAAAATACTTAGGCATATACGTAACAGAGGAAGTGCAAGACTTACAGATTGAAAACTACATGACATTGTGGAAAGAAATTAAAGAAAACTTAGATAAACAAAAGACATCCCATGTTCATGGATTGGAAGACTTAATATTGTTAAGATGGCAATACTCTCCAAATTGATCTACAGATTCAATGCAATCCCTATCAGAATACCAATGACATTTTTTTTGCAGAAATGGACAAGCAGATCTTAAAATTCATATGGAATTGCAGGGGACCCTAAATAGCCAAACAAATGGGAGCCCAGGACCACCAGTGCTGGGAGAGGGACCAGCCTTCTTCCTCCTGCAGGGCCACAGGGCCTGCCTGACCAGCCAGGCAGGACTCTGCCACAACCTGCAGCTCCCTTTGGCTGCCACAGCTGGACACACCCCCATTTAGAGCAAGCCCGGCCTGCCACTGCCCCTCACTCAGCCCTGATGTCCTGTTGCCTCCACATCACCAGAGTCTTCTTCACAGGTTTAGTGGGGTCAAATCTAGGGGGGGTGGTGCAACTCTTTAAGAAATTCTATGCAGAATCCATCACCCCCCCCAAGAGAAAACAAATTAAAATAGAGCTGTGTGGTTCAACCACTGGCTGGGGGCCTCAGAGCACCCCCCCACCCCATCCCCCTGCACCCCAGACTTGTGGGAACCCTTGGGTCTCTGAAAAGAGTTTGAAAACCACTGGCTTAAGGGGAAAAGTAGGATCCCTAAAGTAGCACATGGAACTGGTCAAATTTTCTATGTCTTCTTGAATTGGTTTTGGTAGTTTGTTTGAATTTGTTCATTTCACCTAGATTGTCTAATTTGTTGGCACACAATTCTTCGTATATAATGAAGAATCCCTTACGTTCCTGTAAAGTCAGTAGTTAGGTCCCCACTTTCATTTCTGAATTTAGTTGTTTTGTCTCTTTTTTTGTTTTGCCTAGGTAAAGGTTTGTCAATTTTGTTATCTTTTCAAAGAACCAACTGTTGGTTTTGTGTCTTTCAATTGTTTTTTTCTATGCTCTATTCCAGTTACGTCCATTATAATCTTTATTATTTCCTTCCTTCTGCTGGCTTTGGGTTTAGCTTCCTCTTCATTTTCTAGTTCCTTAAGGTATAAAGTTAGGTTATAGATTTAAGATCTTTCTTCTTTTTTAATGTAGGCACTTAAAGAGCTATAAATTTCTCTCTGAGCACTGCTTCTGCTGCATCCCATAGGTTTTGGTATGTTGTGTTTTCATTTTCATTCATCTCAAAGTTTAATTTCCCTTGTGATTTCTTCTTTGACCCATTGGTGTTTAAGAGTGTGTTGTTTAGGGGCCAGCCCGGTGGTGTAGTGGTTAAGTTCACGCACTCTGCTTCAGTGGCCTAGGGTTCGTGGGTTCAGATCCCAGGCATGGACCTATGCACCACTCATCAAGCCATGCTGTGGCAAGCGTCCCACATATGAAATAGAGGAAGATGGGCATGGATGTTAGCCCAGGGCTAATCGTCCTCAGCAAAAAGAGGAGGACTGGCTACAGATGTTAGCTCAGTGCTAATCTTCCTCAAAAGAAAAAAAAACACAGTGTGTTGTTTAGATTCCACATACCTGAGAATTTTCCAGTTTTCCTTCTGTCATTGGTTTCTAGCTTCATTCCATTGTGGTCAAATTGAGACTTGTTTTGTGACCTAATATATGGTCTATACTGGAGAATGTATTACATGCATTTGAGAAGAATGTGTATTCTGCTGTTATTGGGTGGAGCATTCTGTATATATCTATTAGGTCTAGTTACAGCCATTATTGAAAGTGGAGTATTAAAGTTTCCAACTGTTATTGTAGAACTGTCTATTCCTCCCTTTAGTTCTGCCAATGTTTGGGCCAGCCCCGTGGCATAGTGGTTAAGTGCACATGCTCTGCTGCTGGCAGCCCGGGTTCAGATCCCTGGCACGCACCAATGCACCACTTGCCAGACCACGCTGTGGCGGCATCCCATATAAAAATAGAGGAAGATGGGCACGGATGTTAGCCCAGCGCCAGTCTTCCTCAGGAAAAAGAGGAGGATTGGCATGGATGTTAGCTCAGGGCTGATTTCCTCACTAAATAAATAAATAAATAAATAAACAAATAAACAAACAAACAAACAAATAAATAAATCTGCCAATGTTTGATTCATATATTTTGAGGCTGTATAGTTTGGTACACATAGGTTTGTAATTATTAAATCCTTTTGATAGATTGGCCCTTTTATCAGTATGTAACGTCCTTCTTTTTTTCTTGTAACAATTTTTGACTTAAAATCTATTTTGTCTGATATTACTATAGTTACTACAGCTCTCCTTTGGCTACTATTTGCATGAAATATCTTTTCTCAGTCTTTCACTTTTAACCTATTTGTGTCTTTGGACCTAAAGTGAGTCTCTGATCTAAAGATAGCATATAGTTGGATCACATTTTTAAAAATCCATTCTGCCTTTTCTTTACAGAGTCTAATCCACTTGTATTTAAAGTAATTACTGATAAGGAAGGACTCTGTCATTTTACTATTTGTTTTAAAGGTATGTCTTATACCTATTTTGTTCCTCAATTTGTCCATTACTACTTTCTTTCACATTTAATTGATTTTTTTGTGTGCGTGTGTGAGGAAGATCAGCCCTGAGCTAACATCTGTTACCAATCTTCCTCTTTTTGCTGAGGAAGATTGGCCCTGAGCTAACATCTGTACCCATCTTCCTCTACTTTATATGGGATGTTGCCACAGCATGGCTTGACAAGTGATGCATAGGTCTGCATCTGGGATCCGAACCTGCAAAACCCCGGGCTGCCAAAGCGGAGGGCGTGAACTTAATCACTATGCCACCAGGCCAGCCCCATAATTGATTTTTTTTGTAGTGCACCATTTGATTCCCTTATCGTTTCCTTTTTTGTATATTTTTAGTTGTTTTCTTACTGGTTACCTGAGGATCACAGTTAATATCTTCAACTTGTAACAATCTAGTTTGAATTAATACCAACTTAGTTTCAATAGTATGCAAAACTCTGCTCATATACAGCTCCATCCTTCCCCTTTATATTGTTATTGTCACAAATTGCATCTTGATACACTGTACTCCCATTAACATAGCTTTATAATTCTTGTTTTATGCACTTGTCTTTTAAATCATATAGGAAAAAAAGAGGAGTTACAAGCCAAAAATACAATAATACTGGCTTTTTTATTTACTTCCATAGTAAACTTTACCAGTGTTTTTTATTTATTCATATGGTTTTCAGTTGCTATCTGAAACACTCAACCTGAAAGACTCCTTTTAGGTTTAGTTAACCTCTCTCAACTTTTGTTTATCTGGGAATATCTTAATTTCCCCTTCATTTTTGAAGGGTAGTTTTACCAGATACAGAATTCTTGGTTGACAGTTTTTCCTGTCAGCACTTTAAATATCAGTCACTGTTTTCTGGCCTCCTTGATATCTGATGAGAAATTGACTGTTAATCCTATTGGAGATCTCTCATATGTGGTGATTCACTTCTCTCTTGCTGCTTTCAAGATTCCCTCTGTCTTTATCTTGTAACAATCTGATTATAATGTCTTGGTGTGGATCTCTTTGAGTTATCCTGCTTGGAGTTTGTTGAGCTTCTTGGATTTATAGTTTCACAACTTATTAAATTTGATAAGTTTTCAGCCATTATTTCTTCAAATAGTCTTTCTCTTTCTCTTTTCTCCCTCTGAGACTTCCATTATATGCATGTTTGTACACTTGATGGTCTCCCAAAGGGGTTTCAGATTCTGTTCATTTTCCTTCATTCTTTCTTCTTTTAGCTCCTCAAAATGGATAATTTCAATCGACCTATTTTCAAGCTCAGTGATTCTTTATTTCGCCTATAGAAATTTTCGGTTGAAACTCTCTAGTGAATTTTTTCATGTTATTGTACTTTCCAGATCCAGAATTTCTATTTATATCTTATAATTTCTGTCTCTATTTGATGAGACATCATTCTCCTGACTTCCTCTAGTTCTTTTTCTGTGGTTTCTTTGAGCTTTTTGGGCATATTTAACACAGTTCATTTAAAGTCTTGGTCTAGTAAGTCCAATGTACGTATGTGCTTCCTTGGGGACAGTTTGTTAATTTCTTGCTTTCCTGTGAATGGGCCATACTCTTTTGTTTCTTTGCATGCTTCCTAAGTTTTTTTGTTGAAAGACAGACATTTTGTATATTAAAATGTGGTAACTCTGGAAGTTGGATTTGTTCTCCTTCTCTGGGTTTGCAGTTGTTACTTGCTGTGGGTTGTTGTGTAGTGACTTTTCTAAAATACTTTTAAGACTGCATTTCTTGTTGTGTGTGGTCTCTGAAATGCCTGGTCCTTTAGCTTCTGATGAGCTAGTTGTCTGACAGAGATTTTGGAAATGCTAGGAAGAATAAGAAGAAGGGGGGGGGGCGGCCTGGTGGCGCAGTGGTTAAGTTCACACGTCCACTTCGGCAGCCTGGGGTTCACCAGTTCGGATCCTGCTCGTGGACCTACTCACCACTCGTCAAGCCGTGCTGTGGCGGGCATCCCATACAGAAGAGCTACAACTCTACAACTATGATATACAACCATGTACTGGGGCTTTGGGGAGAAAAAAGAAAAAGAGGAAGATTGGCAACAGATGTGAGAGCAGGGCCAATCTTCCTCAAAAAAAAAAAAGAATAAAGTAAATTTATTAAAAAAAAAAAGAATAAGGAGAAGGAGGAGGAGGAAGAGGAGGAGGAGGAAGAAGAAGAATAAGGATGAGAAAAAGGAGGAGGATGAGGAAGAAGGAGGAGGAGGAGAAAAGAAAGGAAAGAAGGAAGAAAGAAGGAAAGAAAGAGAAAAGAGAAAAAGCACTCTCCTGGTCTTTGCAGATTGACTCTGTGTTGACTCTTCAATGCTTAGCCAGGCTGTCTACAGCTCTGCCTTAGCCTTCGCTTCCTGCTTGTGCTGAGCCTAAAGACCAGCTGGAGGTGAATGCTTAGGGTCTTCTCCAGTCTTTTCTGAGCATGCGTCCTGCCCTGGGCATGTGCATGGCTCTCTAGATTCCATCACATGTGGGAAGTTTTTCAAAGCCATTGTTCCACAAGGTAACTCTCCCCAGCTTTTCCTCTCAGGCTTTCAGTGGCATGTCTATTGTGTGTCCCAACTGTAATCCTTCCCTCCACGTGGCAGCCCCTTGTTCATTTGCCTTTCAGTGTTCTCAAGGAATGCCCTCTTAAGAGCCCTTTTCTGCTCTGAGAGTTACAAGTTAGGTGAAACAAAGGCCAGTGCCTTGCACCATTCTTTCAGGGACCCCCCAGACAGGTCCAAACAGACAAACACAATTCCTCAGGAACAAGGAATTCTTGCTTTGTTTTGGGGAGGAGGTACCAAGTTCCTTTACTTGAAGGAATGATGTGAATGAAAGAACTCAAGTGGATGTTCTAGCACAACTTATGGAAAGGTAATGGTAAACACAGCATGGGTGCACTGCCTGGTGACCACAGAAGGGACTCCGTGGCTGTGGGGAAGCCAGCCTGAGGCTTTGCTCTCGTTGTCACCATCTCCCAGGCTGTACTTGTGAAAAAGAAACGCTGCCAAGGCAAATGTTCCAAGGCCCCATCTTGTGCGAGTTGGTTACATGGTCACCCCATTCTTTGATGGATTTCACCTGCTCATTCAATGAAGTCACACAAGTGCCTTGGCCATTTTTGTCAGCGGCCACTTTGTGCATTTCCAGTAGCGACTGATTCATGCTTTTTTCCCAAGTGTAACACCCTCTCCGTGGCATCCTGCCTGCTCTCCCAGCCGTCGCCATCTGGTGTTTCAATATCCTGAGGGAAGATTCGGCCACCTCGTTGGTTCTGCAGCTTCATCGATTTCTCAGCAAGTTCCCTCTCCTCGCGAGACTGACGAGGAAAATGTGTGGCAAAGTTCTTCAAAGCCACCTCATCTTGGTCAAAGTAGAAAGGCATGGACAGGTAAATGCAGAAGGCATCGAGTTCCAGGTTGATCTGGTGGTGAATGGTGGTCTCTGGGTCCTGGTGGCACTCCCAGTGCACCTGCGACGGGGACACAGTCTCACGGCAGGTGGCTTGGGGGGGGTGTCTGTGCAGCGTCGGAGCAGCAATGGGGCCATGGACTGGTCCAAGGGCGCTGCCAGGAGGTGCCGGGACCCCACTGGATCGGGACAGCTTGGGTACCACAAACGTTTATTGAGTGCCTGTTATGTACCAGGCACTGTTCTAGAATGCGAGGCTACACAGTGAATGATCCAAACAAAACTCCGCGGCCTTGCGCAGCTCACATTCTAGCGTGGGGCTTCTCAGCCTCGGCACTACTGGCGTTTGGAGCTGGACACTTTTGTGCCATCGAGGGCTGTCCCGGGCATTGCAGGATATTGAGCAGCATCCCCGGGCCTGACCCACTAGATGCGACTAGCATCCCTCCGTGGTCACGACAACCAAAAATGTCCCCAGACCAAAATCCCTGTCCCTCTCGCCCCCTCCGCTGAGAACCATTGCTCTAGCGAGGAAGTGGGGGAGCCAAGGTCAGATCTATCTCACGTGCTCTGTGTGTGCACGTGCGCATGTATTGAGTACTGCCTACCCTGTCTGGCCCTGCTCTCTCAGCTGTAATAACAAATCACGCAACCCCTACTATAGTAAGCTTGCTACACGTCAGGACCTGTACTGATGGATTTTATATCCACTGGTGCAACAACTGAGGCTTGGGCAGGTCAGTCCTGTGCCTGAGGTGTCAGGGCTGAGACGCTAGGCTGAGTCTGCTTGACTGCAGAGCTCCGGCAGCTCCCAGCCACCGGGCTGTGTAGTGTTCTGTTCAAAAGGAAGGGATGGGTAAGGCGAGGAGCCTGAAAGCCCCATGGGGCCCCAGGCTGCACCTGATTAATGGCAGCAGGTTGGGGCTGGATGGCTAGGGTGGTGTGGTGCTTGGTCTGGGGCTGCTGTGGTCTCTCCCACAGCTGCCTATGGGAGCTGGAGCAGCGGCGGAGGCTAGTTACCAAGGACGTGTTTGTGTGCTGTGGGCTGGGGCTGTATCTGGAGGTGAGCGGCCAGTATTCATTTTTGGGGCCATCAGGTGGGTGGTGGCTCCCTCAGGGCTGCTGGGGGCCAGCCCTGGGCCGGCCAGCATAGTGGCAGCAAGGCCTGGCCCTCCCGACAATGCCCGCGACCTCATGGGGCTCATGGGGTGGGAACTGTTGAGGGCTGAGGTGTGCTGACTCGGGTGCTAAGCAGATGGGGGTCCTAGGACTGCCGAGTCTGGATGACAGGACCTACTGGCTCACTTCCTTCGCACGTAAGCTCCTGGGAGGCCTGGGGGCAGCTCCAGCTTCTGGCTGAGAAATCAGTCCCCCTCCTCCAGTATCACTGGGACAAGGGGACCCGTGCACCCCACACGTACTCCATCTACCTCCCTCGTACCCCCATTTTCTCTTTTCTCCTCCTTTCCAGTGACAGCTCTGTCCCTCACTGTTTTAAAATGTAGGTTTTATTATTCAAATATGGAGAAGCCAACAGATCAGGAGATGACCGCCATTGAAAAGACAGTTTGTTACTCACAGTTCCCAGGAGGAGGGGACACAGGCAGGGCCACACGGGGAAGCACCAGGGTGGATCAGGGGGCAGAGGGAGGGGGAACGTGGGCAGGAGCCTTTATTGTGGTTTCAAGGGAAGGAAAGGGCCAGGCAGGGGAAGCAGGCTTAGGATGGGCTAGTCTGAATAGCGGGCTCTGGGGTGCAGGGGTTGGCCCTAGTTGTCTGGCACCTGGCCCTGGGGTGATTGGGACAGGGAGAGTGGCCCTGAGTGTGAGAGCTGATAACAGAGGGAGTTGGAGTGTGGGCTCTGGACTGGTTGGCTTGCACAAGTCCTTTGCTGTCTCTAGGAATTAGCTAGTCCTGGGAGAGGCAGTCCATCCCAGATCAACAAGGCCTCAAGATGTCAAAGCATCAGAAATGCAGAAAATAAACAACACGATTAATACGCTCATCACCTCTCTTCTCTCACCACCTATTACCCCCATTTCCCCATGTCAAATGCCAAGGACCGCTCTCCAGTCTCCCCGACCCACAGAAACCTGGCATCCCGATCCCTTCCTGCCTTACCGTTCCCCCCACCTTATCACCTCCAGCTCCCGCACTCCTGCACTGGCTCCCCCCCTCGCCCTCAGACCCCCAGCCATTCCTTCCCTAGGGCTCTGACCTCCCTTCTCTTCAGAGCACAACCCCCTTGATGCCCTGTCCCCCTCCTTCCTGTCATCTGAGACAAGGGCATTTTCTCAGGGTTCCACCCCTCAACCTTTCCTCTCGGATCAGGCAGAGGCCACACAAACCCTCCCTTCGTATTTTGGCTGCTGATGAAAGACCTAGAGATGCCTCATAGACCATGTGTCCATTTGTGAACTTCTGCAACTCAAAACTCATTTTCCCTCTCACATTGGCTATAAAAATCAGAGATGTCTTCTCCTAGGGAGGGAGGAGAAAAGAATTGGCCCAAGACATGTTGGAGAACGTGGGTTGCCTTTCAAAATCAGCTACGTGAAGCAAAGATTGGGGCTTTTTGATCTATATGAGTAACTTTTTTTCTTAATTTGGGAAGAAATAGTGGTCACTTTGTCTGCTTCTCCATCTCAGTGTTCTGAGTCTGAGAAAGTCTGGTCCACCCAAGGCCTGACTCCCAAACCTTTGTACGGTGAGTCTTCCCCATCTGGTGGGAGACGCTCACAGTGGGAGACACAGTAGCCCTTTGGGGCAACATAGCTCATGCCGAGAGGCAAATGCCAGCCCGACTCAGGGCTTCACTCTGACTCAGAGTAAACACCCGTGTGAGTTCCCTGTGGCTGCATAACAAATCACCACAACCGTAGTGGCTTAAAACAACACAAATGTATTATCCTATAGTCAGGGAGGGCAGAAGTCCTAAAAATCGAGGTGTCAGCAGGGCTGGTTCCTGCTGTAGGCTCTAGAGAGGAATCGGTTTCCTTGTCTTTTCAGCTTCTAGAGGCCACCTGCCTTTCTTGGCTCATGGCCCCTTCCTCCGTCTTCAGAGCCAGGAGCATAGCATCTTCCAATCTCTCTCTCTGACTCTGCTTCCCTCATCACATCTCCTTCTCTGATGCGGACCCTCCTGCCTCCCTCTTATAAGGCTCTCGTGATGACATTGGGCCACCGGGATAATCCAGGATCATCTCCCCAGCTCCAGATTCTTAACTTAATCACACACACAAAGTCCCTTTTGCCGCGTAAGGTCACATATTCCCAGGTTCTGGGAATCAGGACGTGGACATCCCTGGGGGAGGGCATTCTTTTGCCTACCACAGCACCCATGGGGGTCAAGCTTCTAAGACAAGCCCCACGGAACACTCCTTGTTCCTTGGGGGACATGTGTGGACTCGGTTCTGGAAGGCAGCGAGTGGGGAGGGAGCGGGGGACAGAGAATTCCAGACAGAGGGAACAGGGCACGTAAAACAGCAGGCTCCCTGAACACCTGACCTGGATGTGACCTGAAGGCCCTTCCCATCAGCACAGGAACCCAGGCAACGGAGCGCCCTTTCCAGGCTCTGTTCCGCAAAGTGGGGGTTTTCACCCAGGCCGATTCTGCCCCAGGGGACACCTGGCCACATCTGGAGAGATATTTAGTTGTCACAGCTTGGGGGGGGCGATCAGAGATGCTTCCAAATGTCCTACAGTGCACAGTTCTGTCCCCACCACTGTGCCCACCACAAGGAATCCTCAGGCCCAAAGGTCAGCGGCATCGAAAGCGAGAAGCCCCCTCCCCCATAGAGGGTTTCTGCTCAGTGACCTCTGGCCTGTCTACCCCTGCCCTGCCTTTCTGGGGAAAACCCATTCCTACTTCCTCCTGACCCTTGGCCAGCCCCAAAACAGAAGCATTAGTGTGGACTGAACGCTCCTACCTCTGGAATGCGAAGGAAGGCCCGGCCTGCCCCCCCAGGAGGATGGATCTGAGAGGAGCGGCGTTTTCTCCCCGCCCCAAGCCTGACCCGCTCTCGCCTCTGGGTTCCCACAGCCCTGGGAAGGCGAGTGAGGCAGACGGTGTGCTCAGGATGTGTGCCGAGCCTGTGCTGGTCACTGGACGGGGAATAAGCCAGTTCATTCAGACATGGGTCAGCAGGTGACAGGACCCTCGTGACAGGAGGGGAGGTGAGTTGGGGGGGCCGCCCCCCCTCTGGCTCCTTGTCGCTGCCACCCCGAAGTGCTCATGTCAGCCACACCCCTGGAGTCAGACAGGCCTTCGTTGGGCAAGGGTGGCAGTGGGGTGCCCGTCTCGCCCACCGTGGAAGGGACCCCAGCTTGGGTGGCCTGATCCAGTAAGACAGTGATAAACCCGGGCTGGGGTCTTGCTGCCGTTGGCCCTCGTCAGAAGTGTTCATTGCTTGTTCATTCGGTCAGCAAACCTTTGCTGCCTACTGGGTGCCAGGCCCCGTGTGGGGCGCTGGGCATGACAGGACCCAGCTGTTCCCTTGAGGAGCTCACAGAGACTGGGAAGAGGAGGGTCCACGTTTGCTGACTGCTTAAGTGGGAGCCAGCCCCCATGCTGGGTGCCTCGCTGCGGTTCTCATCTTGGCAGGTGTGGTAGCAGCAGAGCAGCTGCGTGTCTGGGGAAGGGACAAGGGGACGCTGGCCAGGGGCAGGAGGGCAGCAGGGACGTGGGTAGAGAAAGCCCAGTGCAATGGCTCAGAGAGGAGGAGGAAGGCGAGCATGCGTCCAGAGGGACTTCCCTGGGGGTGAGCCCCGGAAAACCCCTGCTCCTGGGGGTGGGAGGGCTGGTCCAAGGAGGTGGCCTGTCCCTCCCACTGCAGGCTCCTGGAGTCCCCCCCCGACTGCCCCTGCACTGTCTGTAGCTGCTCTGGCCAGCCTCTGTGGATTTCCATGTAGCCCCTCACTGAGTCTGAGCCCCTGATGAGCTCCCCATCCTACCGGGGCTCCAGGTCAGCCCCAACTGCCAGAGAATGGGGTGTCCAAACCCTAGAATCCTGCCTCCTTGACCTGTGGCCAATGAGGCAGTGCCCATGGGTGATAAAGGCCACCTGAGCTCTCCTGCCGATACCCAGCAGGCTGTAGCCGAATCCCACGCTCCCCCAGAGTTATGGCCTGAATTGTCCCCCACCCCTCAAATCCATATGTTGAAGCCCTAACGCCCAGGACCTCAGAATGGGACTTTATTTGGAGATCAGGCCTTTAAAGAGGTGATCAAGTTAAAATGAGGTCACTAGAGTGGGCTCTGATCCAACATGCCCGGTGTCCTTATAAAAAGGGGAAATTAGGACACAGACACACACAGAGGGAAGACCACGTGAGGACACGGGAGGAGACGGCCATCTACAAGCCACAGAGAGGCTCCAGAATGAAACCAACTCTGCTGACCCCCTGACCTTGGACTTCTCGCCTCCAGATCTGTGAGGAAATACATTTCTGTCCATCATAAGCCCCGCCCCCGTCTACGCTGCTTCGTTATGGCAGCCCGAGCAGACTAACACACCCAGGATGCACCTGAGTAAGACGGCAGCACACCAGGCGCCTCGAGACGTGGGGAGGGGACGTCCCTAGGATCAAGACGGACCCTTTCTCCACGGCCTCGGTTTCCTCCCTGTCCCCTGTGGACCTGAGGCCGTCTCTTTAACTGCACCACTGAGTTTGTTCCCTTCCCTCCAGACTCAAGCATCTTAAGCCGCTGGGCCCTGCCTGGATGGGGGGAGTGGAAATCACACCCACAGATGCCACCAGGAATCCATGACCCCCCACCCGGCTGTGCCCTCCTTCTCCAGAGTGGTCCGTGCAAACCCTCCCCGACCTGGCCCCCCCAGCCCCCCCCCCACCTCTTATCTGCATCCTGCTCAGGCCTCCTCCTGCCATCCCCCTGGGGCTGGGGCCTGCCTCAGGGCTGGTCCATCCAGTTCCCCTGCCCCGCTTTCTCCCTACCTTTCCAGCCATAGGTGGAGGGCCTTGCAGAGTGTAGGTGCCATTCTGTACCCTGCCTCTTTCTCTTATATCACGAGCCATCTGGCACCAAGGTTCCGTGCACGAGTTCTGAGGTCCGTTGGTTGCACCTCTGGCTCCTTTCTGCCCCTCTTCTAGGAGTGTGTGACCTTGGGCACACTTGATCCTTCTGTAAAATGGGGCTAACAGGACCCAACTTACAGGCTCGCCGTGAGGAGCAAACTGTGTCTGCACGGTGCTCGGCTCAGGGCCGGGGAGCCATGCTTACTCCACATGGCAGCGGGCCCCCTACCCGCCATTTCTAGTGGACGCGCAATTCACCAAGGCAGCCTCATCGCCGGGCACCTAGATCGTTGTCAACCTGGAGGTAACTCATTAAAGACAGTAAGAAACGTCCTTCTGTGCAGACAGCCCTTCCATTAGTGGCTCAGGATAATTTTCAGTGGTATAACCACAGGGTCGGACTATGAGCCCTTTTATAGGCAGGGTAAGTAGCTTCCAAAGGGTCGTTCTGATAAACATGGCTGCCACCTCCAGGAAAGCAGGGTCCTGGCAGGACTGGAATGATCTTTGCCTTGACCAGCCCTCACCCACAGGGCCCCCCGCGACAACAGGCAGAGCCGCTCTGGGGTTTGTTGACTCTCCTTCTCCTCCTCTGAGTTGACTGTTTCTGATCTTTGCTCCTTTGGTTCTTATCAATTTGCGTGAGCTTTTAATAGGCTGATAACATCTGGCTTGTTGATCTTGTGCAACTTGTTTTTATTTATTTTTTTTTTGTTGAGGAAGATTAGCCCTGAGCTAACATCTGTTGCCAATCCTCCTCTTTTTGCTGAGGACGATTGGCCCTGGGCTAACATCCATGCCCATCCTCCTCTACTTTATATGGGACGCTGCCACAGCTTGACAAGCTGTGCGTCGGTCCGCGCCCAGGATCCGAACCTGCAAACTCTGGGCCACCAAAGCATAGCACGCGCACTTAACTACTGCACCACCGGGCCAGCCCTTGTGCCACTTGCTCTTAACTGCACACATTCAGAGCTTAGCATGCGTGGGGCGCTCCGAGAAATGCTGCTGGGTGGGCTTTTGGATCTTTCGTCTGGGGAGCTGGGAGGTTTGGAGGATTCTGTGGTACACTGAGGGTGGGAGTTGCCAGGGCGGGGCAGAAGCCGGTAACAGAAACACTCATCCTTGGTGTTCGTGCCCCGGCACATTGGGGGCAGGTGGGCGGCACCTTGCAGGCAGACTCTGGCAAATCCGTGGGCCCCTGGCCTGCGTCCCACGGGATGCTGGACGAGGAGCAAGGCTGGCAGATTGTCACAGCAAACTGACCGCCTGCCAATGTCTGGCAAGCACGAAGCCTCCGTCTCAGTTATAAAGAAAAGACTGGGGAAAACAGCCTGGTGGTTCCTCAAAAAGTTAAACATAGTTACTATATGACCCAGCCACCCACTCCTAGGTATTTACCCAAGAGAAATGAAAACATATGTTCACACAAAAACTTGTCCATTGATGTTCACAGGAGCATTATTCACAACAGCCCGAATGTCCGTTGATGGATGGAGGAATAAACAAAATGTGGTATATCCATACAGTGGAACATTACTCAGCCATAAAAAGGAAGTACTAATTCAGGCTACAACACAGATGAACCTCGAAGACGTGATGCTCAGCGAAAGAAGCCAGACACAAAAGGCCACATATTGTATGATTCCATTTATACGAAGTGATCAGAATAAGCAAATCCATAGAGTCAGAAAGTAGATTAGTGGTTGCCAGGGGCTGGGAAGTGACTGCTAAGGGGTACGAGGCTTCTTTTTGGGGTGATGAAAATGTTCTGGAATGAGATAGTGGTGACGTTTGTATAACTTTGTGAATATACTAGAAACCACTGAATTTTCGCTTAAAAAAAAAACTTTTAAAAGGAGCACAGCAGAAAACCTGACAAATACATGTAAAACATTTAGAGATAAAGGAAGAAAGAGAACTCGTATGACATGAAAAAGAACACCAGAGGACGGGCTGGTGGCATAGTGGTTAAGTTCACGCACTCTGCTGTGGCAGCCCAGGGTTCACAGGTTCGAATCCCGGGCGCAGACCAATGCACCGCTCATCAAGCCATGCTGTGACGGCATCCCACATACAAAATGGAGGAAGATGGGCATGGATCTTAGCTCAGGGCCAATCTTCCTCAGCAAAAAATAAAAGAACGGTTGCATTAGAAAAAACACAAATCTTAAAAGTGAAAAAAAAAAAGTGATATAGTGGTTACAACCATGTCATGTAGCAAAGAGGAGGGTAGCCGTGTGAGAACTCAGAGGAGAAAGCAGTCACCATCAATAACACTCCGGATGACATGGGAAACCAGGCCACTCCATGACCCTGGGAATGAGAGCTGGGGGGCCTTTACTAACCTTTGACCCTATGGGAGATAAAACGGCCCCTGCTGTTCTTGCCAGAAAGATACTGGAGTGGAAGGGTTATGGGTCAGATCCAGAAAGATAATTCTGGAAAACAAAACTCGCCAAGCTCACTCAGGTCAGTGCCCCCCATTATCTCGAGCAGCAGTGTTCGAGGAGCGACGATTCTGAGATAAGAAGCAGAGCCCTTCCTGCATCTGGGGCGGTAAGCACAGAATTTTCTTTCTGCGCCTGCTGACTGACGATAGTCCCCGTGCGTCAGATGCTCTGCTGGACGTCTGCTTTACTTGTGTCCATGACGTAGTGGTGCCACCTGCCTTGTACAAACAAGCAAACGGAGGCTCGGGAATATTCGCACGGCAGTTCCTGAAGGAAAGCCTGTGTTTCTGCGCCTGCTTCAGGGCCAGGCTCTCCGGGGCAGAAATGTGCATGAAAGGAACCACGGGTGACCCACGCACAGAAGGAGCCAGTACCTTTGGCTACTTGTTCCTCCAATTCTGAACTACTCAGGACCGTGAACTCCAAACTGTTGTTAATCTGAAAATAAACTCAGCTGCCTAAGAAAAAATAAATGCAGCTTTTCCTGGTTTTATGACTGATCTATTCGGCACTTCAGATGGAATTGGATTGAAGTCGGGGCCCACAGAGAGCTTGAGTGCCGGAAGGTTTTTTGGGCTTGTTCGGGCCTGTCTGGCTTCTGTTCTCAGAACAAGCATTCTTTGTGAATGTACTAGAGCCCTGGCTTTGTTTGGGAGCTGGCCACTGAAACGCTCACCTGACATTTAAACCCTTAAGTCCCCAAAATATCCCCCGCCCACACATGGAGCCCTGAAAATGGCTCAGATGTCAGGGCTTTCCCCCACATCACTGTCTAATGAATCGGGGCACTGTCTTCTCCACATTCGACTGGTCACCAAGTCCCAGTGATCCCACCTCTAAAATGTCTGGAATCCTCCGCCTCTCCACACCCCCCCGCCCGCCACCTGCCATGACAACTCTCCCCGAGGTTGTCTTGACAGCCTCTGGCCGTGATGTGAAGTGTGTGCACCACCCTTGCCTCTGGTTCCTTTCCTTCAAATAAATAAATAAGCCAAGAATCGTGCAAGTCTTTCATTTAAAATTCTCTTGGCGGGGCCGGCCCAGTGGCGCAAGCCGTTAAGTGCACACGTTCCACTGTGGTGGCCCAGGGTTCGCCGGTTCGGATCCCGGGTGTGCACCGACGCACCGCTTGTTAAGGCATGCTGTGGCGGCGTCCCATATAAAGTGGAGGAAGATGGGCATGGATGTTAGCCCAGGGCCAGTCTTCCTCAGCAAAAAAAAAAAAGAGGAGGATTGGCATTGGATGTTAGCTCAGGGCTGGTCCTCCTCACAAAAAAAAAACAAAAAAATAAAATAAAATAAAAAATAAAATTCTCTTGGCTAAAAGACAAATTCTAGATACCCATTGCCTGTGGCAGGTATGTTGTTCTCTATGGCTGCTGTACAAATGGCTGTAACCTTGGTGGCTTAAAACAAGACACATTTATTATCTTACAGAAGACTGTAATGAGTCTTACCAGGCTAAAATCAAGGCGTAGACAGGACTGCCATCCTTCTGGAGGTGCTGGGGAGAATCTGTTTCCTGGTCTTTTCTAGCTTCTAGAGGCCGCCTGCATTCCTTGGCTCGTGCCCCGTCCTCCATCTTCCAAGCCGGCAATGGCATCTCTGACCTCTGTTTCCAATGTCACATCTCCTTCTCTGACTCTGACCCGCCCGCCTCCCTCTTATAAGAACCCTTGTGATGAGATTGGTCTCATGCAGATAATTTAGGATAATCTCTCCATCTCCAGATCCATAACTTCATCCGTTCTGCAAAGTCCCTTTTGCCAGGTAACATATTCACAAATTCCAGAAGATTAGGATTATTCTGCCTACCACAGCAGGACCATACTCTTTCTGAAAATGGCCCGACAGTAAATATTTTAGGCTTTGTGGTCCATATGGCTCTGTCGCCAAGATCAGCTACATAATTTTCAGAGGCCAGTGCGAGATCAAAATGCGGGGCCCCTCATCCCTAGATTATTAAGAATTTCAAAATGGTGACAGTAGGAACACGGGCCCTGTGTGACTACACAGATCGCACAGCCACCAAGTGGGCCCTGCCTGAGCAAATCTGCCTCTGATGTTGTCACTTGAAAGCAGCACGGGCAATATGTAGACAAAAGCGTGGC
This sequence comes from Ceratotherium simum simum, assembly GCF_057802395.1. Lineage (NCBI taxonomy): Eukaryota > Metazoa > Chordata > Mammalia > Perissodactyla > Rhinocerotidae > Ceratotherium > Ceratotherium simum. The sequence continues at coordinate 10,638,044 of NC_141938.1, read as the reverse complement.
TGTGTTACCATCAAACTTGATGGACAGTGAAATAGCATTTCATGTAAATTTCTCATGTCACAAAACGCTATTCTTCTTTTGTTTTTTTCCAACCATTTAAAAATGTAAAAATCATTCGTAGCTCACAGGCTGTGCAAAATAGGTGTGGGCCAAATCGGGCTGTAATTTGCCAGCTCCTGGTCTACAGGATAAAATCCCAACTTCTCTGCCCAATGCTCTAGGGCCCTTGAGAGTTGGGGACAGACATCTGGGTGGCTGGAGTGTACTCTGATTCTGACCCCTAAGAACCAAAACTATGCTTTTTACCAAAAAAACAGAAAACAAGAACTTCCTGTCTCAAATTCAGACCAGAGAAATAAAGATCTCTGAGACTAAGCAGCCCTGGGTTCAAATCCCGGCTCTGTCCTTACTAGACATGTGCACTTGGGCAAGTCACCTCCGTTTCTCTTAGGATCGGGTCTCAAGTCACCACGGCCAGCCAGGCCCTGTGTGACCTGCTCTTTCCAATCCCACTACCCTCCTATCCTGCCCATGTCTCCACCACCAGCCTTCTCTCAGTTCCTAAGTATGCCAGGCTTCTGCCTGCCTCAGGGCCTTTGCACTTGCTATTCTTGCTGTGGAAACATTCTGCCCTCCTTTGTCTGGTGACTCACCCTTCTTGCCTCAGCTGCAACCCCAAGGACTTGGGGAGCCTTCCCTGGCCACCCTGAAATGCAGTCAGGTCCCCGTTACACGCTGTGCTGGTACTCTGAACCTTTGCAGATAGTAACTATTTGTGTAATTTCTTATTACTATTAATAATAAGAAGATTTAATCCATGCTTTATGCCAGGCTCTGTCTCAGAGATTCTAAAAGTGAACGATTTCACTGAATTCTCACAGTGCCCTCATGAAGTATTACAATCACCCTCATTTCATGGATGAGGACGCTGAAGCTTAGCGTGATTAAATAACTCACCCAAGGTCACACAGCTAAGTCAGTGTTAGAGCTGTCCTCTTAAGTCTGTCCCCACAAGTTGACTGTGAGTCCCATGAGGGCAGATGTCACATCTGGCACAGTCACTGCTGTATCCCCAGAGCTGAGCACCTGTACTGGGTGCATTGCCGGTGATTAAAAACATATTGATGACCTAAAAGGAACAACAGCTCAGGAGCAACGAGCACACTGAGCACCCAGATCTCGGTTTCTAACACCATCCTCTAGTTAAAGGAACAGGCTTGGAGAAATGGCTGATTCTAGGACCGGGGCAGGAAATACACGCGACAAGCCTGGGGCATCTCGTAGTGCCAGAAAATAAGCAAGTGCTCCAAAGAAAACAAACAGAAAACCACAAAAAACAAAACACATGGATGGAAGTCAAAGGGCCACAGAAGGCAAGTGAAAGAGCCCCCAGTGGCCAGAGCTGGAACAATCTGAGCAACGCAATAAATAAAGTAGCATTGGGTTTTAACCCAGAGCATGAAATAAACACCCAGGAGTCCATACTGATATAACTAAATGATTGGATAAACTAGCAAATGGGGGAAAAGAGATAGATCTCCCATGCAGAAGAATTCCAAATAATTTACGTAGATATCCACCCTTCAGGAGGGGGAACATAGGTCCCCACTCTTTAGTGTGGGCAACTTCCTTCCAAAGTATACAATACAGAAAGCGGGGGAGTAAGTTTGTAGTGGAGAAATCTGACAGATTCTACCTCAGCCAGGGGATCAAAGCCAACAGCCAGAGGCATAAATCATGCAGAGAGTATGTATCCTCGATATGACATGAAGAGAACGACATACTTTACCTCTTTGGTCTTTCTCCCCCGAACCCATCAGCCCAGTCTTAGCATGAGAAAAACATCAGACGAATTCCAATAGGGGGACATCCTACAAAAAATCGAGCCAGTCCACCTCAAAACCGTCAAGATCATCAAAAATGAGGAAAGCCTGAGAATCTGCCATACCCAAGTGGAGCCTAAAGAGATAGGATGACTAAGATGATAGATCTTGCAAGTTCTCATCAGAAGAAAAAACAATTGTAACTATGTATGGTGATGGATGTTAAGTGAACTTACGATGGTGATCACTTTGCTGTATATACATATATCAAATCATTATGTTGCACACCTAAAATGAATACAATGTTATACGTGAATTATAGCTCAAAAAAAAAAAAAAAAAAGAGACAGGACAACCAAATGTAATGTGGCATCCTGGATGGGATTCTGGAAGAGAAAAAGGCTATTGGGTAAAAACAAAGGAAATCTAAATAAACTATGAACTTTGGTTAATGACGTGTCAATATCGGTTCGTTAAATATAACAAATGTATCATACTAATAAAAGATGTAACTAATAGGGAAAACTGGGTGCGGGGAAAATGGTCATTCTGTACTTTGCAATATTTCTGTAAATCTAAAACTTCTTTTTGTTTTTATAATTTTATTTATTTATTTATTTTTCCCCCAAAGCCCCAGTAGACAGTTGTAGGTCATAGCTACACATCCTTCTAGTTGCTGCATGTGGGACGCGGCCTCAGCATGGCCGGAGAAGCAGTGCGTCGGTGCGCGCCCGGGGTTCCGAACCCACGCCGCCAGCAGCGGAGCGCGCGCACTTAACCGCTAAGCCACCAGCCGGCCCTAAAACTTCTAAAAAAAATAAAGTCTATCGATGATAATAATAAAGTATAGATGAATGAATGAAGGATTTCATTCATTCCTTCTGGCGACAATGATAGTTCCTTCTCACAGAGCTATTTTGAGGATTCCATGTGAGAACCTGCATAAAAGCATTTAGCAAGCAATACTACTCAGCTCAGAGCAGCTACCACCATTCTACTAAATCTATGCCATCTGCTATGGGAGCCACTGGCCCTATGTGGCTCTTTAAATTAAGTATTTTTACTTTTAAATACGTTAAAAATTCAGTTCTTCAGTGGCACCAGCCACATGACAAGTGCCCGAAAGCCACTTGGAGCTGGTGGCTACTAAATTCGTGCTGATAAAGAACATGCCCATCATCGCAGAAAGTTCTACTGGATGAACACTGCACTACACAATGAATGGCGTGATTATTTATTTAGTGTTGTCAGGTCCTTCCAGTCTTTCTGAAAATGCCATCTTCTCAACCTTCCCGACTGCCCTCTTTCAAATTGCAACCCCCACACCCCTCATGCTCTTTTCCCAACTGACTTCTCTTCTTACCACTTTTCACTAGTTGATGTGGAATCCACTTGATTTCTTTTCTGCCTCCCCATCTAGCACTGCACGGTCCAGTGCAGTAGCCACTGGCAACGTGTGGCTGCTGAGCTCTTGCAAAGCAGCCAGTCCAACTTGAGACGTGCTGTGAGTGTCAAACACACAGCAGATTTCAAAGACGTGTGGGGGGAAAAGAAAAGAATGTAAAAGATCTCTTAACCTTTTATTGATTATGTATTGAAATAACATTTTGGACATAAATTGGGTTAGATAAAACATTATTAAAATGAACATCACCTGTTTCTTTTTACTTTTTTTCTCCTTTAACATGGCTACTAGAAAATTTAAATAATGCATGTGGTCAACATTTGTAGCTTGCTTATATTTCTACTGCACAGCGCTGGTTTAGAATGTCAGCCCAGAAAGGACACGTCCTTTTGCCTGCTCGCTGTGCATACAGCGACTGGCATATAGTAAGCGCTCAACAAAATTTTAATGAATGAATGTTAGGCTGGGCCTCTGGTACCCCGCTAGCTCTGATGGTCAACACTGACGGAAGGCTGACCACGTCCCACGCCCCGCCTCCTCACCACCCCAGATAAGGAAACTGAGGCCCGGCGAGGTGACGTCAGCCCCGGCCCAACGGCACGTAGTGCGGAAACGTCGGGGCCGGGATTCGAACCCCGGTCCTGTCCCCACAGCTCTGGCGCGCTGACCGTTCCTACCTTGCAGGGCCGCGGCGGTCGCGGCGGCGAGACAGACAGGCGCGGGACACACAGAACGCGCTCGACAAGAGGCGCGGCTCTTCGGCCACCGCCTTCCGCCGGCCGGGCCCCCGCCGGCCCCCTCCGCGGCCATCGCCGGCCACCCGCGTCTCCGCCGGCCGCCGAGCCCCTCGCAGGCGGCGCCGGCCGGAAGTCCCGCCTCCGCCGCGCGCCCCGGGGCGCCGCGACAGCCACGCCGGCCAATGAGAAGCGCGCCGTGGCGGACGCCGGCCAATGGGCGCGCGCGCCGGGGGGGCGGGGCCGGGCCGCGGGCCGGAGCGGGGCGGGCGCGCTGAGGAGGACCCGCCGCCGCCGTCGCCGTCGCCGCTGCCGCCGCCGCCGCTACCGAGGCCGAGCGGAGCCGTTAGCGCCGCGCCGCCGCCGCCCGCCCGCCCCGGAGCAGCCCCGGGCCCGCCCGCCCGCGTCCAGGTGAGGCGGGGGGCCTCCGGCGGCGCCCGATGGGGTAGGCCGCGGCAGGCCTGAGCTCGCCTGGCCGGGCCGCGGGCTCCCGCGGGCCTGCACCGGCCGAGGCCCAGGCCGCGCCGGGCGGGAGGGGACGCGCGCGGCCGGGCGGGGGCCGGCCAGTGTGGGCGCCGGCGACAGGCCCGGGCCGATTCCTCGGCCGCCGCGAGGGGCGGGCCAGCGGGACACGCGTGGGCACGCGCCCGGCGGCCGGGGCCCCGGGGGTCTGGGGAGCCGGGGGTCTGGGGGTGGGAGAGCGAAGCCAGAGGCGAGGGAGCGCGGCGAGCGCCCTCAGCGCGCAGAGGTCGCGGCCCACGGGCTCGCTCCCCCGGGAAGCCCTCCGGATTCTTTTGTGGTCCTTGTCAGAGGACCGCGGCCGCCCTGAGGTCCTTCTAGAAGTGTGCAGACCCTTCCGTCGGCGTGAGAGTCCTAGAAAATAGATCTTTTGGACGCCATCTCGAACAAAGCTGTTTTGGGGGCGTGGGACGTTTGGATGTGTGAAGTGTGTGTGTGTGTGTGTGTGTGTGTGTGTGTAGAAAACATAAACTGCACGCAGTTGAACGATGGGGGATGGATGCGCTTCCTTCCTTTTCCGGCGTCCTCTGCTGCTGGGCTTGTCCACATGGGTTCTCATACCTACTGTGTGCAGGGCAGGTGGGGAGGAATTTCTGCAGGCTCTGCCCCTGGAGGGACAGGGCGCCCCTTTCTGGAAGTATTCATGTGGGATCTGGACGGCCAGCGCTCCGGAAGAGGGAAGATGGGGAGGATGGTCGGACTAGAGCAAGGTTTCTCAGCCTGGGCACTACTGATATTTTGGGTGTGATAATTCTTGGGCTTGGGGGCTCTCCTGTGCATTGTAGGATGTTGGGCAGCACCTCTGGCCTCTACCCACTAGATGCCGGCAGCATCCCCGCCCCCCCCAGTTGTGAAGATGAGAAAATGTCTTCAGACATGGCCCAAAGTATTACACACACACACACACACGTATAAGAACCACCACCGGACTAAATGATCTTCCACTAAAAGTTCCTCCAGTCACATCTCTGACGCCGGGGGATCCAACCTCAACCATGCCTTAGTTTGCTTATCTGTAAAATGGGATGGATGAGAATACTGCTGTGCCGATTTAAGGGTGTGGGAAGCCCCTAGCTTTGTGCAGGGCCTGTGCGTGGTAGGCACTGAATAAATGATGTTATAAATAATCGCCAGTATTTAGTGAGGATTTACTCTGTGCTTGACGCTTCACAGACATAATAATCTCCAGCCCTTGTGGCAGGTGCTGTTGTAATTTCCATTTTAGGGACGAAGAAACCAACGCTGAAATGGGTCGCTGGATATGACCAGTCTTGCACAGTAAAGTGGTGCAGGCAGAATTTGAACGCAGGCCCTCTGACTCGGTCCTTACTTTTAGCTACCGGATTTTACCGGTCTTATAATCACAAGCGTCCAGGGGACCCCAAGAAGAATTCCATTCAGTTGTCATTGAGCATCTTCTGTGGGCAAAGCTCTGTGCTGGGATCTGTTATAAAATTCTGTGACTTCAAAGTCCACAAGAGGCTGAGATTTACAAATATCTCAAAACGTGGAAACAAGTAAAGTTGATGTTGAAGGGCTGGTTTTGAGGGGGCAGAATTTCAGTTTGGATGGGTTGAGTCTGAGGTCATAGGGCAGCCAGTGAAACACCAGGAGGATTATGAAAATGCTGTCTTCCTGAGGCTTGCTTGATTGCTTCGCTCACTTCCTGCTTCCCATCTCTATCTATCCTCTTTCCACACTCCAGCAAGAGCTGTCTTTTTTAAACACAGATCTGCTCTTGTCAGTCCTGATTTAAAAGTCTTTGGGTGGGAAAAACCAAAGTAATTTCTTTAACCTCTTTAGGTGGCATAAAAGCAAATGTTTGGGATCCCAGGTCTTGTGTATTCAAACCCTCCCTTCGTTTCTGATTTCACCTGCACGTGGACCCCAAACTCCGACCCTCTCTGCCTGTTGCTCCCACTGCCTGGAATGCCGTTCTCTTCCACCTGGAGATCTCCTCCTCGTGCTGCGTGGCCCAGTTCGGTGCTCACTCACCATCTGAAGCCTCCTCTGACTGCCAGTCTTGGTCCACCCGCACCGGAATCGGCTGTTCCCTCGTTTGGTCCCTATCCCGTTCAATTGATTGAATCAAATTAGATGCTGAATGGTGAGAGAAGTGCAGTTACTGCCTTTGGCCCCTAGGTGGCAGCGGTGGAGCAGCGAGGCCCACCTGAGGCTTCGGGTCAGGGGAAGACCGGAGGAAACCAGCCTGCAGAAGGGAAGTGAGTCTTGCTTCCCTCCTCTAACCAACTCTCCCTGCTCCCCTGCTGTGTCCCAGGCCCTGTGGGAGGCTCTGGGGAGGCAGTGTTGATTAGGATGTGTGCAGAGATCATTTCAGCCCACTCTGGTGAGTGCGGTGGTGGTTACAACTCGCTGATGTGGAAGCACGGGAAAGGAACTGTAACCTAGCCTTGGTGGGCAAAGGAGATCACAGAGTGCTTCCTGGAGGAGGTGAAGCGTGTGGGGGAGGAGTTAGTCAGGCAAAGATGGTGGAGAAGGGCCTTCCAGGATGCAGGAACAGCACAGGCAAAAGCATGGTGGTGGGAACAGCTTGGTTTACCCAGGAAACCACGTGGAGTCTGGTGCTTCAGGGACAAGAAAGGTGAGGTGAGGAGTTGCAGTTGTCCTCACGCAGCTGGCTTGGCTGTTGTCCTGCAGGCCAGGCCAGGGGTGGCCGCTGGGCGGCTTTAGCCCACACAGTGAAGGAGTCGGGTCTGCACACAGTTGGAAGAGTTGGAGGAGATACAGCTGAAGGCCAGCAAACCAGTGAGGAGGTGATTACTTTCCTTTAGATAAGAAGAGTTACGAAAGTGACCCAGGGCTGTGGTGGCAGGGAAAGAGGGGATGGGTTTGAGACAGTTAGAGGGCAAAAGACACAGGACTCTGGGTATTTATGTGTGGGACGTGAGCAAGAGAACAGCGGTGGATGGTTCTGGGTCTCTGCCTGAGTGACTGGTAGAGAAAATGGTCACTAGGAGAAACAGAGAAGGCAAAGAAGGAATGATTTAGAATGTGGACGTGGACAAGGAAGCACATCACTTGACTGGAACGTGTGTGCGTGGGTCCACAGTGATGCGGGAAGGCGGCAGAAGGCACGTCCACGTCCGGACCTGTTGGGGGGACTCACTTATATGACCACTGTCCATCCCCAGTCAACTCCGAGCCTGCGTGCGCATTGGCCAAGGCACCAATCACGCTTTCATGGATTGCAAACACGGAACGTAACTTCTTGTTCCTCGTCACCGGGGAATAGGGAGAAGTCGGGAAATTGCCTCCTCGAGGAACTTGCAGCCTGAATTGGGGAGAAAAGATGTCGACGCGTGAGGTTAAACAAAAGGATGGAGCGGCAGGTCACGACAGCTCTGGGAGAGTGTTGAAAGAAGTGATTGTCTGTTGTTGGGTTTTTGTTTGTGGCGATAGAGCTGGAGGAGGTGCAGCGTGGGGGGAGGAGTTAGTCAGGCAAAGCTGGTGGTCATCGTGATCAGAGAGGCGTGGGCAGGAGTTCCCAGGTGCAGCCAAAGGCCCGAGTGAACCAGAGAGGAGGAGAGCACACAGAGGTCCGGAAGCCTGAGAGGACCGGTTTGGCCAGGCAGAGGGTCAAGAATGTGAACTTGGAGATAAATCTAGAAAAGTGTGTCCGGGTCAGGTGGTTGAGGGTTCCTGGGCACAGTCAAGAGGTGATCTCGGGAGATTGCTTTTCTGGGAGAGAGGCGGGATCAAGGGACCCGTCAAGGGGTACGGAGGTGACCGGTAATGGCCTGAATTTGAGGGTCCAGGCCTGGACTGCTTCTTTATCTAATGTATGCCCAGCGCCTTGCTGCATGCCTGGCATGATTGGGACTCCGTCTGTGCTGGAGGAAGGAAAGGTTTAAAAGGAGCTCAGGAGTGACTGGATCCAGCCACCCTTCCAAGAGACATTTATGCCAGAGGAGAGATTCACAGGAGAGGGAACAGTCCAGAACACCCCAATGGCAAGACTGATGTCGCCATGAACAGAAACGGGAAAACCAAAGGAAGAGCGGTGATTTGGAGGGAAAAGACCAAGTTGGGTTTAGTGACGCTGAGTTTGAAACAGTCATGTGGCAGGGAGACCACTTGGGAGCCAGTGTAGGCGAGAGGTGACAGGGATGTGAACAAGGATGACGGCAGAGAGATGGGGGGAGAGAGACGTGTCTCAGATGTGAAACTGGCGGAACGTAGTGCTTGCTTAGGGGCGGGGGATGGAGAGAGGTGGCTTGGGAGACAGGTGTGCATGTGCCACCAAAAGAAGCCATTCAGGGGAGGAGGACCGGAGGAGAGGAGATGAGGGTCCTGCAGCTGGAAACAGGGAGATCGGGGGACACACAGGTTCACCTTGATTTTGTTAATGGAGTAGGAGTAAGGGGACGGGTGTGAATCAGTTCAGATCTCTGTGAACAAATCGAGACACCAGCTGATTCGTCCAGGGTTAAGTGCACCGTTGATGAGTGATGGAGCAGGGAACTACGAACGAGACCTTCCACGGTCTCCCATGGGGTGCTGCAACGGTGTTCCACACCGTGGTTTCCGTGGGATCTGGGCCTTTTAGAAATGGCCTCAAAGGTGTGGATCATTTCCAGAGTCCCAGGGGAAAAGGGTCGGAGTGTTCCCTAGTGGGCCTGGAGGCGAGTGGCGAGGTGGGCACTTACTGCGTGTCAGGAACTGTGCTGCGTGCTGTGAAGCAGGCGGTTACATCCCCATTTTGCAGCCACGGAACCTGAGGCTCCGGGAAAGGAAGTGCCTTACCCACAGTGGTTCAGCTGGTCGGCCATAGGGTTCGTATTGGAGCTCAGATCTGACAGACTCCAAAGGCCCTGGGCTTTCCTGCTGTGCCAGGCTGCCTTGCAGTTCTGGGAGAGAGCCTGGAGTGACCTGGGCCAGCCAGAAAGAAGCCAGGACTCTTAGCAGGGCTGTGGAGCTGCTCAGGGCCCCTCAGGCCAACCAGCAGTTCAACTGGGCCGGATACCAGATCTGCTCCTCCTCGGGCTTCTCAGCCTGGCAGATATGGAATTGCTGCGACTTAGCTGGAGCCACCCAAGCCAGGCAGCTTTGCCCTCCGTGGGCCATGGGAAGGGCGAGTAAGGATGTGTCCCCTGTCCGCCTGAACCCTCGCCTCTCATCCAGGTTCTTAATTGGGTCAGCTGGTGCGTTCAGTTTTCTTCTGGCACCAGAGTGTTTCCTGGGTGACCTTACATTCCTAAGACTTTTACCTTGAAGAACTCAGAATTTTACATCTGGAAAGGACCTGAGAAATAATCGAGTCCAAGCCCCATCATCTGGTGTGTGAAGTGTCAGTGTTGAGCCTGGGGATACATTTGACCGTTGTAGTTTTGTGCTGGCTCAGGTCGTTTAGGAAGTGTGCTCTGGGACTCTCAGATGAGACAGATTCTCGTGGCGCCTAATCGAAAACAGTCTTGCTGCTTTATGCAAGTACCACCCATGTGTATTTTTATGTCATTCGTATACATCTCTCTCCTCTGTATATGTAGTAGGTACACAGCTGTGTGTTGCTTAACAACGGGGACACATTCTGAGAAATGGGTCATTAGTTGATTTCGTCGTTGTGCAAACATCACAGTGTATTCACACAAACCTAGGTGATATAGCCTACCACACCCCTAGGCTGTATGGTACTAATCTTTCAGGACCACCGTCGTATACTTGGTCCATCATTGACCGAGACGTCGTCATGCGGTGCAGGACTGTGCTACTGATGTGAACAGCATCGCCAAAGTCACATAGACACCAGGATCATTTAAAATAGTGGGATGGGGCTGAAAACCCTCAGAGATCATCTGAACAGGACTTCTCCATGAAACATCCAGTTACTGGAAACGTTTCCAAGTCAGCAGGAATGGCTTCACTAAACTAAGTTTCCCTTTTTGCTCCCCGCAGTTGACTTTTATTCTGTGGGATGGGTGGGGTGGGATGATCCTAAAAGAGTAAGATACTGAATGTATTAATAGACCATCAAGACGATTTCCAACCACCCTTCTTTGAAAGAATGCACCCAGGGGCTGGCCCGTTGGTGCAGCAATTAAGTGTGCACACTCCGCTTCGGTGGCCCAGGGGTTCACAGGTTCTGATCCCGGGCGTGCACCGACGCACCGGCTTGTCAAGCCATGCTGTGGCGACGTCCCATATAAAGTGGAGGAAGATGGGCATGGGTATTAGCTCAGGGCCAATCTTCCTCAGCAAAAAAGAGGAGGATTGGGGGCCGGCCCGGTGGCGCAAGCGGTTAAGTGCGCATGCTCCGCTGTGGCGGCCTGGGGTTCGCCGGTTCGGATCCTGGGCGGGCACCAATGCACCCCTTGGCAAGCCATGCTGTGGCGGCATCCCACATAAAGTGGAGGAAGATGGGCGTGGATGTTAGCACAGGGCCAGTCTTCTTCAGCAAAAAAAGAGGAGGATTGGCAGATGTTAGCACAGGGCTGATCTTCCTCACAAAAAAAAAGAATGTACCCAATACGCATGATTCCCTGGTGAGTCTGAGACCCAGTGTCTGTCTCCTCTGCTAGGGGACCCTTAGGTGCCAGTGATGTAGCCTTGGCCCTCAAGGCTTTCACCAGTGTTGTGGGAGAAAAGCAAATAATGACGAGTTAGAGTGGTTTGTGCAGTAATAAAGGTGTACACCAATGGTGTATGGGCACGGGGAGCTAGAGCAACCTGCTGTCCTGGGGTACTCTTCAAAGATAAGTGGGGAGGTGATGGAGAGGGCGGACGATCCCTGCGAAGGGAGCAGCCGTAACAAAGACCTGAAATATGAAGGTCTATGGTGTGCTGGGGAAGAAGCCAGAGGGATGGGAGTACAGGGTGGGGAAGCGGGCAGGGGCCCATCACCAAAGGCCTTGTGTTTCATCCTCGGGAGACTGCTCTGTAGTGACAGCTTATTAACAGTGTGAAGACTGACCCTGAGCAAAGTCATGCTGCCTCTGGATGGTGACACCACCGATGGAAAGCCAGAGAGGAGGAGCTGGCTTGGTGGGGCGCAACGTGTTGACCCCGAGGAGTCCCCAGGGCTTCCACGTGGGGAGATGCGCTCAGTGAGAGGAGACAGGGCCTGGCGAGCCGAGAGATGGCCAGAGGTGGCCACGACTTGGGAGTCATTGATTGTCGGGTGGTGACAAAGGCCCAGTTGTGGTCGGAGCCTATGGTGACAGAAGCTGGTTTGGAAAAGGTCAGAGGAGGGGACCTGGAGAGCAAGTGGAATGGCTCCAGAGCGCTGAGAAACTGTGCTCTTGGGGTTTTGGTGTCTCCGCTGTTGCCGAGTTGACCAAGAACTGGGCCCGCAGGGGCTGCTCAGCCTGGACTGGGCGTCAGGAGGAGCCAGCGTGCTGTGGAGCAGGGCTGCAACACAGAAGGGTCACTTTGTAAGTCTTTTAACATGTGTTTTTTAATTCACTCTTTTTGGTTTAGAGTTCTTTGAGTTTTGACAAATGCATAGAATCACATGACTACCACTACAATCAGGATACAGGAAAATTCCATCACCCAAGAAACAAAAATATTCCCTCGTGCTCCCCTGTGTATCAGCTCTTCCCCTGCTCCCTGCCCCGGCAACGACTCATCTGTCCCTACGGTGTTGCCTTTTCCAGAATGGAATCACGCAGTATGTAGCCTTCAAGTCGGGTGTCTTTCACTCAGCAGAACGTATTTGAGATTCGTACCAGTTGCGTGAATAGTTAATACCTTTTTATTGCTGAGTAGTATTCCACTGTGTGGTGTACCATAGTTTATCCGCTGGCAGCTTGGAGGACATTGAGTTGTTCCGGTTTTGGGGAGGTTATAAATAAAGCTGCTACGTTTGTGCATAGTTTTTTGTATAAGCACAGGTTTTCATTTCTCTTGCGTGAAGACTAGAAGTAGGATTTCTGGGTGGTGTGGTAAGTGTGTGTTTGACTAGAAGCAACTGGCCGTCTGTTTTCCAAAAGCTGCCGTAACATCGTTCCGGTTACACCAGCAATTGCTTGAAAGTTCTGGTTTGTCCACATCCTCACCAGACCTTGATTATTGTCTGTTGTTGTTGTTTGCTTTCGTTTTATTTTGTTTTAGCCATTTTTTTTTTTTTTGGTGAGGAGATCAGCCCTGTGCTAACATCTGCCAATCCTCCTCTTTTTTTGCTGAGGAAGATTGGCCCTGGGCTAACATCCATGCCCACCTTCCTCCACTTTATACGGGACGCCACCACAGCATGGCTTGCCAAGCGGTGTGTCAGTGCGCGCCTGGGATCCGAACTGGCGAACCCTGGGCTGCCGCAGCGGAGCGCATGCGCTTAACCGCTTTTGCCACCGGGCCAGCCCCTGTTTTAGCCATTCTAAATAGGTAGTGGTATCTGTGTGCGTTTAATTTGCATTTCCCTAATAACTAATGACGTTGAGCGGCTTTTTATGTGTTTCTTTGCCATCTGTGTATCTTCTTTGGGACAGCGTCTATTCCAGTCTTTGGTCATTTTTTTAAATTGGGTTGTTTTCCTATTGTTAAGTTTTTGAGAGTTTTAAAAAGTATGTTCTGGGGCCAGCCCCGTGGCTTGGCAGTTGGGTGCGCATGCCCTGCTGCTGGCGGCCTGGGTTCGGATCCCCGGCGCGCACCGACACACCGCTTCTCCGGCCATGGTGAGGCCGCGTCCCACATACAGCAACTGGAATGATGTGCAACTATGACATACAGCTATCTACTGGGGCTTTGGAGGAAAAAAATAAATAATTAATTAATTAATTAAAAAAAAAAAAGTATGTTCTGGATACAAGTCCTCTTTCTGATATGGGATTTGCAAATATTTGCTTCCAGTCTATGGATTGTAATTTTCCTAGCAGTGTCTTTCGCGGAGCAAAAGTTTTACATTTTGATGGTATTCAGTTTATCAATTTCTTTTAGGTGGGTTGGGCTTTTGGTGTGGTATCTAAGAAATCCCTGCCTCACCCAGCGTCACAAAGATTTTCTGCTAGAAATTTTCTATTTTCACATTTTAGAACAGAGGTCGGCACGCTTTTTCTGTAAAGAGCCAGATGGTAAATGTTTTCAGCTTTGTGGGCCATATGGTCTCTGTCACAACTACTCGACTCTGTCACTATAGCGCCAAAGCTGCCATAGATATAGATAAACAAAGGAGAGTGGCTACGTGCCAGTAAAACTTTATTTATAAGAAGAGGCAGGGGGCCGAATTTGGCCCGCAGGCCATGGTTTGCTGACTCCTATGTTAGAAAGTTAACTTTCTACCAGGCATAGAGGACACCCCACTCTGGATAGTGAGAATGGTATTAATTATGGCCCAGTTCATCATCTGTGAAAGCAGGGTGAGGGAGAAGGCAGAACAGTAGGTGCCTAACTCAGAAGAAGGGTGAAGAGAGGGAGGGATAAAGAGAACGAGAGGAAGGAAGGAGAGAAATGTTCGAATCACCTTTTGAGCACACTTCAGTGTGCATTTTAGTTGCTCAGAGTTAACCCTGCACTTTGGTTCAGGCTTCAGCAAATATTTTTGTTTGTTTGTTTTTGAGCTAATCATCTATCATAAGTCTCATGGCCACAGACAGTTTAACAGACTCCTGGAGTTTTTCATGATGAAACCCGGTCATGCTGGTAGTCCCGTGCTTTCTCCTGAAAATTGGTGTGTATTGAACCATCCCTGTTAACGCATATTTAGATTAGATCCGGTATTTTACCAGCCGTGGGGTCATGTGTTCCTCTCACACATTTCCCTGCATGTGTGATGATTTCTGTAGAAGAGGTTCCTGCAATTCTGGGCCAGAGGGGAGCATTCACATTAAAAATGTTTGTAGGCGCTGAGCATTGGGGCTTGCCTTCTCTTTCTGCTGTTTGGAACCCTGAAACCACTGTGTGAAGAAACCCCACAATCTACTAGAGCATGAAAGGCCACGTGGTGGCTTGTCCTCCCTCAGCTGAGAGTCCCTGGCCGCCCAGCCTGCCAGTCACCAGGCCTGTGAGTCAGGCCAGCACAGACCATCCACCCCCAGCCCAGCCACCTGCCAATCTCTGAGTTCAGCCAAGCCGGCCCAGACCAGAGGAGCCACTGAGCTAACCCACAGAACCGTGAGAAATAACATGGCTTGTCATTTTAAGCTGCTAACAACAACAATGTTGGCAGGCACTGCTAAGTTCTCCTAAAAGGTGGTACCATGTCACAGTTGTATCAAGGGTGTGCGAGGGTGTTTTTCTCTCCCGTCCTCCCACTGGAGTGTGCCCCTCCCACTGGATTGTACTCCATCTGACTGGCAGGAAGTGGCATCTCTTTTTATTTCGCGTTGTCCTCATCATTCATGAACTTGAGCTTCTTTTCCTGGTTTCTTAGCCATTGGAATTGCCGGCCTCTGTTAATTACTGCTCCTCTCCTTTGTCCACGTCTCTTTAGTGAGATGTCATTTTTCTCTTATTAATTTGTAGATGCTCTGAATCAAGTTTCCTCAGCCTCTCAGTATTGACATTTGGGGCTGGATGATTCTTGGTTGTGGGGGCTGTCCTGTGCCTTGTGGAATGTTTGACAGCATCCCCGGCCTCCGCCCACTAGATGCCAGTGGTGCCCACCCCCCCAAGTCGTGATGACCAAAAATGCCTCCAGACGCTGCCCAGTGTCCCCTGGTGGGCAGGATCACCCAGGGTGAGAACCACCAATCTAAATAATATAACAGGGAGCAAGTATTTTCTCCCAGTCTGCTGCTTATCTGTTTATGGTGCCTTTGCCAACAGAAGTTTTTAATCTCGTGAAGTCTGACTTTCCAATCTTTTATGACTTTTGATGCTATAACCTACTTTATAAAGAGCAGGGAGCATGGAACATTTTCCAAAACATTTTAAAAATGCTAGGAGATTGGACTAATTTTGCATCTTGCGTATGGTCTGAAGCAAGTTAGAGAGTAGCAAGGTGGAGAAGGCCTGAACTGTTTCCAGCAAGAAGTGAGAAACCACACCTAGCTCCTCTCTCAGCGTTGGTTCAGGGGTGGGGGGAGATCGCCGGGCAGGAGATGTGTTCAGGTTTTTACGTAGCCGCTGGCAGGGCTCTTTTTACAGGAGGCTGAGTGCTGCTGACCGTGGCCACTGGGTTTTCAAGCACAAAAGCAGAGCTGAGCAGCAGGGGTCTGGAGAAAGGGGTGGGCTGGCCCCCGAGACCTCCATGCTGATGGGCAGCAGGGGCTTTTTCTCAGTGATAACGTTTCGGTCCCATGGGGGTGAGCACCTGTGTATGCAGAGGCAGGGACGTGGGACATCTTAGGTGAGGTAGCCGCACGGCAGTGCTTGTGAGCAAACCCAGTGTGAGTGGTGCCTTCAGAAGCATAGTCTTGGTGCTCACGGCTGCATTGTTCTGGATGCTACTGTGAAGCCATCAGTGTGCTCTGATGTTTGTCACTGAAAGTAAAGACTTCTGCAGGCGGCTACGGCATCCCAAAGCCTGCAAGCTCTAAAGACCAGCTTCCTTCAGTGGGTAGAGACATCCTAACCTCCCAGTTCTGTCACTATGGCCTTTGGAATAAAGGGGTGCAAAGGGCCATTCCTGCCTGCTCCTGGACAGACGGGGTGTCCGGATTGGTCAGGGTGCTCAGGTGCACGTTGCAGCCTCCACAGTGTCCAGCTGCAGCAGTAGTGGAAGTGGAGACGAGAGAAAGAATCAGAAATCTTTGGAACACTCTCAAGAGAGAACCCAAACACTTTTTACAGGAGCTTGAATTACAGTGCTGGAAGTGTCTGTAGGTTTCTTTGAAGCCCTCTTAGTAAGTGGAAATGGTTGAACTTGGAGTTGTTTTGTTTTATTTTAATAGATTTTATTTTTTAGAGCAGTTTTGCGTTTACAGAAAACTGGGGAAGAAAGTAGGCCATATGCCCTTCCCCCGACACAAAGTTTCTCCTATTATTAACATCGTGTATTAGTTTGGTATTTTGTTATAATCGATGAACTAGTATTGATACATCTTAGCTAAAGCTTCACTCTGTGTGTTTATACATTCTGTGGGTTTGGACAATGTATAATGTACAATGTACAACGTATAATGACATGGATCCACCATCCCAGTATCATACAGGGTAGTTTCGCTGCCCTAAAAATCCTCTGTGCTCCATCTCTTCATCCTTTCTCCCCCTAACCCCTGGCAACGCCAATCTTTTTTGAGGTCTCTATCGTTTTTGCCTTTTCCACAGTGTCATATAATTGGGATCATACGCTCTGTAGCCATTGGAGCTATTTTGTTTCACTTAGTAATATGCATTTAAGGTTCCTTCATGTCTTTGTGGCTTCACAGCTCATATCTTTTTATCACTGAATAATACTCCATCATGTGGATGTCCCAGACGAATGAAGATTGTTTCTCCTTCTGCCTGCTGAAGGGCATCTTGGTTGCTTCTAGTTTGAGGGCAGTTCCAAATAAAGCTGCTAGAAACATGCACGTGCAGGTTTTTGTGTGGACATAAGTTGAACTTGGAGTGCTGAGTCTTTTGAAAAACATCTAAGTGCAAACGCAGCCATTCGTTTTGCCTTAATATTCTGCAGTGTGAACATTTGGAATATACTTGATTTTTTCTTCTTCCTCTGCAGATTTTTTAAAAATACAATGTCTAATGGTTATGAAGACCACATGGCCGAAGACTGCAGGGATGATATCGGGAGAACGAATTTAATTGTCAACTACCTCCCTCAGAACATGACCCAGGATGAGTTACGAAGTCTGTTCAGCAGTATTGGTGAAGTTGAATCTGCCAAACTTATTCGGGATAAAGTAGCAGGTAAAGAAACCGAGACGTGTCGGTAAAGGGACTACTGTGGCTGTCCTGCTAGGCACTGTTCTCTTTGCCTGTGACTCTGCAGTGTCCCTCAGTGCAGAAGAGCCACAGCCTTGAGATGACGGCCGTGAAGTTTCATTTTTATCTCAAACTGTATTTTGCTACCGCCTTAGTGTAAGAGTGAACGTAGGTTCCCAAAAGAGGAAAAATTCATCATAAGACAGAGGGCATGTACAAAATCAGAAGGTGGGAGGGGAGGGAAAATGAGGAGACACCAGAAACGGGGACTGCTCTGAGAGCTGGAAGGGACCGAAGAAGGACAGCCTGGCCTGGCCTGGCCTGGTCCCACGTGTGGAAGGGACCCTGGCCAGCACCCTGCCCAGGGCAAGACCAGGCAGGCCCATCTCTGTCTGTCTTCCCAGGCCCACAGCAGAGCGCTGAGTCCCCTACAGGCAGCACCTCTTTAGGTTTGGGCCAGGCTGACTGTATGCTGTCAGCTTGAGCATCTGAAACACACCACGCTTGAACTCGGGTCGGGAGGCAGGAGCAGGGCAGTGGATCAGCAGGTGGGCTGCGGGGTTGGCAGGCCAGCTCACAGCCCCGCTCTCCCACTCCCTCGAAGTGTAACCTCAAGCCTCAGTGTCCCATCTGTAAAGTGGAGGTGGTGGCTCCTACATCCTGATGCTGCCTGCCTCCTGAGGGTTTGCAGAAGGCCCTGTACCTGCTAAGGCCCTCAGTGCAGAGCAGCCCCCATTGTGAGAGCATGGTTTCAAGGACTCTGGAGAAAAATATGGAATGACCAGGTCCTCCTCCTCTTCCTTCCTCCTCTCTGCTCTGATGAGCTGAGGAGTGGGCAGTCCTCCCAGAACGGCTCTGGCTGCCACCCTGGGTTGTGGGACTGTGATTCCCTACACTGGAAAATAATTTATAAGTAAAAAACCATTTTTATATTGGGAATATAATAATACTGCGTTATATTCAAATTTACGCAAAAGTAGAGTAATATATTGAACCCCATATACCCATCGCTCTGCTTTGTTGACTCTCGGCGTTTGCCAGACACGCGAAGATCCCTGTCCCGGGGATGACTCCTGTAGAGGCTGGCTGACCGCTGTACAGGGAATTAGTTCAGCAGAGTGGGGCACGGAACTCAAAAGTCTTTTAAGGACCCTTACAATTCTGAGAGTCAGTGATTTAATAAACATCTTCTAAATAGGAACTTTTGATGATACATAAACTGGAACAGCATTAGAATGTTCTAGAAGCCAATGTCTCTCTCCTGTTCCAGGAGACCATCCCGAATAAGAGAGTCCTTGTTCAGAGGGGGTTTTGAAGTTCCTCGTGTGCTGCTAACAACTCTTGCCTTTCTCCTTTTACATTCTGGTGGAAGGGAATTTTCAGCGCCATTGATGTTCCTGAACGTTGCAGTCCGATTTCACAAGCGTTCTCACGGTACCTGACTCCTTTGTCTCTTCACTTGTGGTTGTCAAAGGAATGTGAGCTATGTTAATAGGAACTCCCAGATTTGGGAGATTGGCCTGGAGAGAACTGGTTTTGAGAATCTGTGAAAGCAACAGAAGTGTAATTTGGAAATTATTTAAGTTCAGAGATAAACTTTATCTTATCTTCGGGTGAAATAAGTGTGGTGCACCAGGAGTTGTGGAGTAGGTAGGCCAGGGCTCGCATTTCAGCTCAGCATCTTGCTAGCAGTTCTTAAATTGAGTGAAGGTAGTTTTGTGAAAAGCTTACTGCCTTCTCTCTTTCCTCCTCCTGCCACCGGTATGTAAGAACTTCGCTGGCTGGTCCTGGGGCCACAGCCTTACATGTCTCTGCCCCTTTGTCTTTTATTACGCTGCTCTGGTGAACCCCAGGGGTGGATGCGTTCGTCCAACTGCTCTCTCCCAGCCGCGCTCAGGCTGCACCCCCCAGAGAGTCTCCCATCCAGGCAGAAGGCGACCTGTAGAATCAGATCCCCAGCCAAGCCCCACCCGCAGCCCGGGCTCTCCCCGGCCCCACAACAACCTTCTCCGTGCGTTTTCTCCCTCAGGCCCGCTTCACTCTGAGCTGAGGACCGCCCTCTCCTTCGCAGTGAAAATAACAGCCATCTCCACCTCTGTCCTGGATCCCTTTCCTTCCCGGCGTCCTAGGAACCTTGAACTATGCAAGTACCCGCTTTTCTGGGTCTCTCCATGATCACCCGGCCAGCATTCAAACATCTCTGCTCTCTTTAAAAGAATCTTTGCTAAGATCCCCAACTTCCTCAGCTCAGGGTTTCTCCACTTGAGCACTATCGACATTTGGGACTGGATAATTCTTGATGAGGGGTCATCCTGTGTATTGTAGGATGTGGAGCAGCATCCCTGGCCTCCACCCGCTAGATGCCAGTGGCACCTTCCAAGTTGTGAAAACCAGAAAATGTCCCCAGACGTTGCCAAGTGTCGCCTGGGGAGCAGGATCACCCCTGGGTGAGAACCACTGCTCTGGCTGTTGTCCTCCCTCTCCTCCCGTTCACAGAGCCCTGAAATTGACTATCTCCTCTTCCTTCTAGAAGCTTCTTCTTCCCTTGGCTTCCATGAACCACCCACCCTGGCTTTCTCCCACCTCTGAGGCCTTGCTCTGCCTCTCTTGCAGCTCCTTCCCAGTCATTAACTTAGGCGGCCCTCACGTTATTCCCAAGCCTCTCCTTCCTGAGCCTACACTAGGGGAGCAGATGCACCCTGACAGCTTAAATTCACCCTTGCTTTGCCTCCTCTCTTTCAACCAGAAAGCTCTCCTGAGACTCCTCAACCCCTCAAATTCGGTGTTTTCCAAACTGACCTTGACTCCCCCACAAGCTGACCCCGCGTTTCCTAGCAGCCCGTCCTCGCAGATGGCACCACTGTGCACCAAGGGCTGCAGTCAGAAATCGAAGCTGACCTTTGCTGATGACCTGGCATTCATCCTTCTGGATGCTTCCATCCCTTTTCCTCCGTCTGCCCTGCCACCATCCTAGACCAGGCCACATCGTGTTCTGCCAGCACAGTGCTCTAGCCTCTTAACCGGCCACCCATGCTCCTTCTAGACTGTTCTCTTCACTGCGGCAGGAGTCCCTGTAACACTCCATATGTGACCTGTCACCTGCTTCAGAACCCTTCAGTGCCCAGACCCGCTTGCCTTAGGAGCCTTCCCTGGCCCAACCTGGTCAATGTTAGATGCTCCTCTTCCCGGTTCCCATAGCAACCAGACAGACCTGCACCCTGGGTTTCCACGCTGCACTGAAGTTGCAACTTTCTGGTGCAGTAGGTCTGTATGGTTCTTGGAGGCAGAGACCCTGTTGTAGCCCTAGATGTAGCCATAACCAGTGTTTGTTGAGTGAATGAATGAATGTAGGGATTGGAGGAATATGCAGATGAGCATGGACATTGATTCACTCAGCAAATATTTATTGAGTGCCGACCATGAGCCAGGCACTGATGACAGGAGGCATGAGGGACAGGGTGGTGGCTGGGATGCCAGGAATGTTTGACGTGCTGGCCTCAAGATTCAGGATGCTTCTGGCTGGCCAGGCCCCAGCCCCCACGCTGGGGACATGCATTTGTTGCTGCCTATTCTGTCTACAGTCACTAGCTAGCCTTACTTTGCAGCCCTGCCCTGCTCTCTGCCCTGATGTCTGGTCCCTCTGCAGGTGGCATGTGGCCCACAGGGGACCAGAGCCAGCCTCCAGCGCATTGGCTCAGCTCTGTCTCATTGCCATGCATCTCTGGTCGGGATAAAGCCCCTACCCCTGCCTGCAGCTCCCGAGTCTCCTGGGGACCTGGCCCCCTCATCACCAGCCACTGCTCACCCTTCTCTCAGGCTGGACTCGGCTGCTTGTCATTTCCCAGGCACGCCCTGCTCTTTTGCTCTTGTGATTTTGCAGATACTGTTCCCTCTGAAGGAATGCCCTTCCACACCTAGCCAGCCCAACCACTTTTTTGTTCTTAATGTGAATCACCTTTGTTCCTTATAGGAAAAAAGTTGAATATGAGATAAGGAGGAAGGAAGGTTTAAATGACCCATAATTCACCACTGTTAGCTTTGTGGTTCGTGTCCTTCCTGACGTTTCTCTTCACAGATTCATGGTCGTGATCAATCGCATGCTTTTACAGAAATGGGCTACCACCACCCCAGCTGTGTGGGACATGTTTCTTCCTGTATCTGTGCCCATTTTTCCCGCTGACTGAACACAGTTCTCTCGTCATCATAACGGTGACATAGTATTCTGTTGTGTGGAGGTTCTGAGTCTACGATAGGTTGTAACCATTTTCCCGTATTTATAAGCCCCACTGAGATAAATATCCTGGCGCAGAGCTTTGCTCCCTGGTTATTTCCGTAGAAAGTCTTCCTGGAAGTGAACCAGCAGGTGGGAGAGTGTGTCCCTTTAAAAGCTCTCGACATATCTGCAGCTGCCTGCGGGGGGGTCTCCAGTTTACAGCTCTTCCCCCTGGCCCTGCCGTCCCCCAGCCCCGGCAGGATTTCTCATCTTTGCCAGCCTAAGTGAAAGATGACATCTGATCGTGGTGACAATTCCGCATTTCTAGTGAAGTCCATCTGTTTTCACTTGTTTACCAGCTGTTTGCACTACTTCTTTTAAAGATTTTATTTATTCAGTTTTTTCCCCCCAAAGCCCCAGCAGATAGTTGCATGTCATAGGTTCACATCCTTCCAGTTGCTGTACGTGGGACTCGGCCTCGCGTTGGACGGAGAAGTGGTGCCTCGGGGCGCTCCCGGGATCCGAACCCGGGCCGCCAGCATCAGAGCGCGCGCACTTAACCGCCAAGCCACGGAGCCGGCCCGCACTACTTCTTTTATAAAATACCTTTCTTGCCCTTTGCCCCAACTTCTTTCTGTTTCTTATTCATCACCTGATTAATTCCCTCATCCCCCAGGCCCAGTCTCTCTCCCTCGGTGACGTCTTCCCTTGAGCCCCCACAGACCTTTAAAGGAAGAACTGGGCCGCCCCTGCCCTCCCACATTGCAGAGGAGGGCCTCGTCCACGGGCGCTCACCTCCCTCAGCCGTGCACCCCAGGTCAGTCTGAGAAACACTGAGGGATTAAAACATTACGTCTGGCTGCTCTGGTCTGTGAACACGAGACGGAATGCCCTGGAATCATCTCTTGGTCTTAACCCCTATCTAAAGGGAGGGGAATGTATTCGGAAAGGCAAGAGCACAGACCTGCATTTGCCCAGGGGTCGCCTGAGAGGGCATGAAGAGTGCTCCGTGCGGAGGCAGCCTCGGATTTCCCCAGGCAGCGGCTCTCGGGGTGCCGGCCCCTGACCAGCAACAGCACCTGGGGACTCAGGCCCCACCCAGACCCATTGCATCAGCCAGTCTAGGGTGTTTGAACATCTGCATTTCACCCTTCCTGGAGGGAGGGCGATGCCCGGGCAAGTCAGAGAACCAGAGCTGAGAAGCACCGCCCTGTGGCCAGAACAGCAGTCAGGGGCGCTCCACAACCTGGGGAAGTGAGAGCTGGGGGCAGCGCCGCCTCTGGACAGCCCTAGACCTCAGCCCCAGGGTTTGTCCGCCCTTTATCCTTTCACTTCTCCTCTTGCCCTCATTTCGCACCTCTCCCCATCCCCCACATTTCCCATCCCGGGGCTCTGGTTGCCCCCCACCCTCCAGCCCCAACTCCAGAGGCCCCACCTTCCTCAAGCCCCAGCAGCCTGTGCAGGATCCATGCCTCTGAGCACCCCTGTCCCCCACCAGGCCTCAGACCTCCCTCTTTCAGGGCTGGTCTTCCATCGCCCCTAAAGGGGAGGGGGTGGGAGGATCATCTGTAAGAAGCTTAGAAATGCACATTCCCACCCATGGGCCCCCGGGCTGCAGAGGGCCCTGGGGAGCTGCGTCATTACCCCACATGGCGTGTGGAAATGTGGAGAGGCAGTAACTTGGAGGCCTTCCCACAGGCACCTGCTCTGAGCACAGACCGTCAGGCCCTCCTCTCCTCATGCACTTCCAGCTGCAGCTCTCAACCTGGGCTGGACCTTGGAATCACCCAGGAGCTTAAAAAATGGCTGAAGCCGCCCCACTCCTGCCCCACCGCACCCCCATTCCTCTTGAATTGGTCTGGGCTATGGCTGGGCCGTGATAGTTTTTAGAAACTGCCCTGCTGATTCGAGCATGTGGCCGAAATTGAGAGCGACTGGTGTCTAGTGAAGGGGAGGGTGGAGTTGGGTGCTCAGTCCTGTGTTGAGCACTTTAGTCTACGGCCTCATCTGGTGGGTGAAACTCGGGGCTCCCCTTCGTTCCTCACCTGCCTTCCCTCCTGCCGCACTCGGGTGCCCACCACAGAGGGGAGGACAGCCTGGGAGGACAGAGCCAGCCCCAGGAGCCAGGGTGTGCACAGATCCCTCCCCACTGGGCCCCAGACCCTAGAAGGCCCAGCCTGGGAGTGCTGGCAGGGCCCTCCTCGCCCTGGGCGCTGCTGCCTGGTGCTGTAGGGAACCTGGGCCCCTCTGGAGTTCCCTCCCACATCAGCCCATCTGCAGGTCCTCGTGATGGGTCTTCCTTCTGCTCCCCGGCCTGGTGGACTCGTCTCACATCTGGTCCCGCTCCCAGGCTCCCCCGGGGCTCTGCAGCAGCCTCTGTGGCTGCTCTCCACCCCACAGCCCCTCCGGGCCGTTCCCCGGGCTCATCTTGTTCAGCCGCCCTTCGTTTCCTGGAACACACCAGAGTCATCTCCGCGTCAGAGACTTGGCGTGTGCTCTTCTGTCTGGAATGCTCACCGGCCATCCCGAGGTCTCGCTTCACGTCTCCTGCTCAGAGGGCACTCCTGACCGTCGACTACCCGGGCCCGTCCTCTGGGTCTCTCTCACTCCTCATAGTGCCTGCACACGGCTTTGTTCGTTGATTTCTTGCTGATGTGTGTCGTCCTTCCTGATCACCATGAAACCCCTCAGCCAGCCTGGCCAGGGCCCAGCATGCAGTAGGTGCTCAGTTAATACACGTCGGCTCATTGGGGAGAACAGGATGGGGAGCGGGACTGGGAAGGAGGCAGTGGCGTCTGGAATGTGTGACTGCCTAGGTGACATTGGCAGCTGCGGGCACATGGGCAGCCAAGGAGGACACCCAGGAAGAGTGTATGATGGAGACGAGGGCCAAAGGCAGAACCTTGGGGACTTTCTCGATGGAATAGGCAGAGGACGAGGGGCCTGAGGAGGGACAGTTGAGAAGGACAGCCTGGAGAGAAAGAAGACCTTGTGCCACGTCCTGGAGGTGGCAGTGTCTCAAGCAGGTTGGCAGTGGCCAGAGCTGCTGAGCACTCTGGGCCGCGGCCCGAGACTGTGGGTGGGGTGGCGCCTGAGGGGTGTGGGCAGCCTTGGTGAGGCTGGTGCTGGCAGTCAGCAGTGACCACCGTGGAGGCCAGCCGGGGGCCACCGAGTGCCAGAGAGGTGAGGAATTAGGCACTGGGGCTGGGCAGGGCCGTGTCTATAAGCCGAGAGGAGCTGGCTGCAGCTAAGGACGCGGGATCAGGGCCTGGGTCTCAGGTCCTCACCGGTTTCTGGTCTTCCCAGCAGCTCTTAAGCCTCCTGAGGCCCCGGCAGTGGACGAGACAGGTGCTCCAGAGTTGGGATTGGCCTTGTGGGAGGAACAGAAAGACAAGGAGACCAGCCAGAGAGAGGCAGAGGAGCCTGGGAGGCCTGGGGGCTGGGCCAGAGAGGACTGCTCCATGGCCTGGACCCAGTGAGAAAGGGGTGGGGCGAGAGCAGGCATTTGTCAGTAAAAATCCCAGGAAGGCTGGAGTTGGGTCGGTAATCCATACCCCAGACAGTCTGCATTCTCCACTTTAACGTCTGCAGTCTTGCCCATCTACAAGAACCCGAAAGTTCCCGACCTGGAGCCAGTTGTAGTTTTCTGAGCTGCGAGTCTGCCTCTCCTGCTAGGTGGGCCCCAGCCCCCACAGCCCTGCTGTTATAGCACCCTCACTGTCTGGGGCTCAGGAGCCAAGTCTCTGACACCTGTGGAGTTTTGTTAGAAACACAGGTCTGGAGGGTCAGGTTTTGTTTTTGTTTCTTTCTTTCTTTTTTTTTTTTTTTGTGAGGAAGATCAGCCCTGAGCTAACATCCATGCCAATCCTCCTCTTTTTTTCCTGAGGAAGATTGGTCCTGGGCTAACATCTGTGCCTATCTTCCTCCACTTTATATGGGACGCCGCCATAGCATGGCCTGACAAGTGGTGCGTCAGCGCGCGCCCCGGATCTGAACCCGGGCCGCCAGCAGTGGAGAGCGCACACTTAACCGCTAAGCCATGGGGCCGGCCCCCTGTTTTTGTTTCTTTAAAAAAGAAAGTGGCCCGTGCAGAATTGCAGATTATTTCTGTAGTTGCTGCGCCCTGAAGGAGGGAGAGCGGAACCCCACAAGGCACTCCTTAAGTTTGGGCTGTGCAGAGGGATTTCCTTCCAAAGCTTCCGGGATGGAATGGGACGGAGGTGACGTTAGCATTGGAGAAACCTGGCGGACCACCTGCCTCCGCCAGGGGGTCAAGGTAAACATCAGCAGTGATAAGTCACGTTGATGGCTGTACCCCTGATACGATGTTGAGAAGGGGCTCTTCCTCCCCAAAACCCGTCAATCACCCCAGTCTAACCACGAGAAAGACATCTGACGGACCCAGATGGAGGGAGATTCTACAAAAGTCCTGCCCAGTCCTCCTCAGAACCGTCAAGGTCATCAAAAACAAGGAAAGTCTGAGAAATCGTCCCAGCGCAGTGGAGCCTAAGGAGACGTGACAATTAAATATTATGTGGGGTGCTGGGTGGCATCCTGGGACAGATAAAGGTATTAGGGAAAAACTAAGGTAATTTGAATCAAGTGTGGACTGTAGTTGATAATAACGTATCAGTGCTGGTTCATTAATTGTAACAAATGTACCAGCGCAGTGTAAGACGTTGCTAATAGGGAGACTGGGTGTGGGGTATATGGGAACGCTTTGTATTATGTGTCATTTTTCTTTAAACCTAAAAAATAAAGTTTATTGGTTTATTTTTTTTTTAAGTGGCAAAACTAGGTTAGGCTCTCCCCTGGGTTCCATGTCACATCTTCAGCCAGAGGGTCTGGGTTCAGCTGGCACCGCGGGCTGGGCCAGCTCTCAGTGAGGCTCAAGGCCTGGACGTATTTTTCAGCTGCTCCTTGTCACCCTTCGCCAACCAGAGGGATGGAGCACAGCTCGGTGAGGGGACCTTGGTCTCGCTTACCGCTCTCTCTCCGTGCGCAGAGCAGTGCCCGGCGTGGGCTGGGCGCCCACCAACATGGCATGTGGATGTGAGCATCTTAGTCGGTCTCTTCTCTGGGCCTCCTCCTGCTCCTCCTCTGCAGTGAAAGTGTTTGACTAGGCCCCTATAAGGCTCCTTCGACCTCTGACCCTCAGCTGATGCTTCTCTCTGGGCCCCTACAGCCGCTCGCATCCCGCCCGTGGTATCCACTTGGTGGTCGCTCCTGCCACTTCTGAACCTTTCACACAGAAGGGGTGGGGACACTGGATTTCTTTGAGAAGAGCTCAGGCTTTTGCGTCCGTTATGGCTCCCACAGACTGATGCTGCTGTCGCAGTGGAGGCTGCTGCCCAGGGGAGCCCTGGACGCCCGGCCGGGGCTGTGAGGGCACCACAGGCTGCCCGGCTGGGCTGGGACTTCTCTCAGCTCTGGCTTCTCCTTGTGCTCCCCAGCTGGGTCACAGATTCACGAAAGTAAAGGGAACTGACGCTGGGTGGCGCCAGAGCCCAGCAAGCCTTCCTGCTCGGGGGATGGAAGTGGCAGAGAAACGCCTGGACACAGACAGCTGGTTGTCATCAGGCTCTCCCCACCTGCCTGCTGCCCACTTGGACCGTCCTCCTCCTCCCCCACCGAGGCCCCCTCGAAGCCCCACAGAGCAGCCAGCACCAGTGGGACCAGTCATTGTCATTGCTTCGGTGTTGGGTTCCCCAGGATGCTGTCAGTAGCACAGTGTTTCTTTCTAAATGACATTTTTTTTTTAGTTACAAAAGTAACATTTGTTCATTGCAGAAAAGGTACAAGTTTGCCAAAGAAGTGTAACAAATAAACCATCACAACTAAACCATTAGCTTGTAACCATTGATCTCTAACCCCTCTTCCTGGAGGCCGCAGCTCTCCCGTTTCTGTGTATTGTCTTTGTCTTTTCTCTGACCTTCACCTTTTGAGCCCAGTGGGACATAGTCCCGTTCATCCTCCCTGGCTCCCTGGCTCACTCTTGGTCGGTTTACCGATGTCCACGTGTTCTCCCACGCAGGACACAGCTTGGGCTATGGCTTTGTGAACTACGTGACTGCAAAGGACGCAGAGAGAGCGGTAAACACGCTGAACGGCCTGCGGCTGCAGTCAAAAACCATTAAGGTAAAGAGCTGCGATCATTCCCCGTTCATTCATGGCCCGGGCGGGGGCTGTGCCAAGCCCCCACTCATGTCCCTGCCGCAGACGCCATTAGCACGGTGCTTTCAGGGCATCTGAGGGGCCTCCTGTCGGCCCAGAGTCAAGGCATCGTGGGTCCGGTGCTTGTTAGATGGTGACCATCCCAGGCCTTATGCTGGTGGCTCATGGCCTCCTCAGTCCCACCCGCAAAGGGAGGGTCCCCATGAAGTGCACTTACACAGGGGCACCTCCACAGGCCTCTCTTGCCTCCCTTCTACTGGCCACGATGTTTCCGTCCCCATGTCCCCATGCCGAGTGAGTGTTTGGCCAGCCCTGCCCTCCTGTCGCTCCTGGCCTACTGCGGTGGTCGCGGCGACAGTGGTGTCATCCTCCCACCTTCCCTGCCCAGGTCTCCCCTCCCGCCCCATCACAGTCGGTTCATTCAACATTCATTTAGCAAATGTTTGTTGAGCACCTACTGTGCGCCAGACAGTGGGCAGTACAGACAGATCCCACGCCCTCATGGAGCTATGTCTCTGTGTGCACACATGCGCATTTCACAGAAATGTGCAGGCCGTGTGTGGCAGAGGTAAGTGTCACGGAGGTGCATGGGGGGGTGCGACGTGTTCTGTGGGAGACTTCATGTTGACTTGAAGGAAGAGAGGGAGCCACGGAGCCGCCTGAGGGGGAGCCTCAGGCAGAGCATTGCCAGTGTCACTCCCAGTTCAAGGGCTGTGGTGGCGTCCTGGGCCAAGGCAGTGAGTCCTCCAGGTCTCACGGGGCGGCTTCCTCTGCCTTCACGTTCTTCTCAGCCTGCCACCGCTTACACTCCTTTTGTCAGCCCAGAGTGCCACCTCCTCCCGTCCCCAAGTGTCTGTCTTCAGGCTCCCGTGATCTTGGGCAGCTCCCACCGCAGACAAACTGTGTTTTCTCGACCGTCACTCCCCACTGAGCCCTCCTTTAGAATATGCCACCTCCTGCTGCCCCAGGCTGGACCCCGGACCTGGCTTCCTGCAGCAGCCTGTAGCCACTGTGCCCACCACCCCTCACCCACAGACCTGGCAGGTCAGCTCTTGTTCCTGAGACACATGCCTGCCAGAGTCCACCTGAAGCCACCTGGTAACATTGTGCTACATGAGCCTTTGGGCCTGCCAGATCCTGCCACCCCATCTCCCACCCATAGGAAGCCACTCCCTCTGATTCACTCAGGCGCCCAGAAGGGTCTCTCTTGGGACCTGCGCCATGGCCGGGCTTCCTGAGCTTCTCTGAGCATCAGAACCACCTGTGTGCTTGTATAATACAGATTCCGGGGCTGTGGCTTGGGCCTCCTGGGTCCCCTTCTGTAGCGTGGGCCCAAGAACCCGTATTTTCACTCACCCGCCAGGGAAGTCTTACAGTCTGGCTGTGGAGCACACGTTTAGCGTGGAGGGTGGTGTTCCATTCCTGCCATTTAACTGTGCATGATCTTGACTGCTCAGTGTCTAACCGTCTGGACCAGGAAACCATCGCTCATCGGCAGGTTTCCGGGCCCACCTTGTGCCGTGTACATAGGATGTGTGTGTGCTCCCTGAGGCAGGAGTGTGGCCCTCGCTGCCTCCCTGGGGGATGTGAGGGCCGGTGAGAAAACACTGCAGTGTCCAGCTCTCTGCCTGGTCCGTGGGGAGCTGCCAGCACGTGCTGCTGCAGGTGACAGGTGTTCCCAATGACACACAGTCCCGTGCGTGATTTCCTACCATAGGGTGAGCTTTTTCTCACCCGAAAATGGAACACCGTCTCTTGATGCTTGCGCCACGCACCTGCCCTAACCCCAGCAAGTGGTTTTGTTTCCAAGGTGTCGTACGCACGCCCGAGCTCAGAGGTCATCAAAGATGCCAACTTGTACATCAGCGGGCTCCCGAGGACTATGACCCAGAAGGACGTGGAGGACATGTTCTCCCGGTTCGGGCGGATCATCAACTCCCGGGTCCTTGTGGATCAGACCACAGGTACGGCGGGGGGCCTGGGACACACGCGAGGTTCTCCTCGAGGTAGGGGACAGGTTTTCTAGAGAAGGCAGATCGCTGTTTGATTTTCAGTGTCGTTAGCTATTCTACCAGTGAGGACAGAATCGGAATGAGAAGGTGTTGTCTTTTGTTTTATGAGTCAGGGAAGGTAAAATAGCATAACAGCAGCCCCTGTGTTAGGCCAGCATTTTATGATGAAAACACTAAGAGATTCTGGCACCTTCCCTCAGGCGCACAAATGTCTTGCCTGGCCCTGAGTGGGGTGAGAAGGCTGTTGCTCAGCCGTTTGCTGCTGTTCCTACTGCAGACAGACAGTGTGCAGGGTGAGACAGTCCTCACTTGGATTCCAGAGTCCCCGCTTTTCGTTGCTCCAAGCTGCAGGGGTGACTGCTTCCGATGAGTGTTTTTCAGTCTTCCCCCTCATGGGGATCGAAGGCAGTGACTTCCTCATAGCAGTCCCGGCCATTTAGCCAGTCCCTTTCGGTTCATCTCAGTTCAGGACATGAACAGCTGGAGCTCCGGGCTTTACATGAGACAGTTAGGCACAGCTGAGCTGGGGACCCACACACGCCTGCAGAAGCAGCCCCTGGTGGGCAGGAGGTGGGCTACCGGCCCTGACTGCGGCCCACCGGCTTAGGGCCTGGGGTCGGGACACCCCCTGCCAGGCCTGGTCACGGCTCTGTCTGGGAGTGGTGAGCGTGGGCCACACTTGCTTTCCGACTCCTCAGTTCCGTTCCCAGCAGGAGTGGGAATCTGCTGACAACCTAGAAGGAAGATTCATGCTCACTGAGCTCAGGGAAGCCAATGGAATTGTCTGCGGTGGATTTTTATGTTTTAAAACCATAAGGTTTTAAGGTTATGGTTAAGGTTTTAAGGGCGTGTTCACCAGCCCCTTGGCTATGGCATTAAAGCCACACTGGGTGGTTAGGTCACAGGAGGTTGTAGCTCTGAGGCGACCTCCCTTCTGAGAGACTGGCAGCGCCCCCAGGAGCAGAGCAGCCTTTGCCCCTCGCGCAGATGGGCGGGGCCTTCCTGGCGTGTGACGGGGGGGTTGGAGGTGCACACACATTTTCCTGTGTCCCCCCCAGGCGTGTGCTTTGAGGCAGGTGGTCTTGTCACTTGCCCTCCATTCTCCTGCCCCAGCTGTGGAAGCTCAGCCTGGCGTGTGCTGGCCCTGCCTGCCGCCCCACCCTCTGGGGCCCGGCCTTGAAAGGAGTGGACACATTGTGTCCCCCAGGAACTGAGGAGGAGAAGGGGCTTGTGAAGGCACAGGTCACTGGCATTTCATGGGAGCTCTGGGTACTCCCACCCCGTAGCCTGGCGCAGACACCCCTCCAACACCAGGCTGTGCTAGAGGGCCGTGGGCTCCACCCACACCGCTGCCTCCATTCTGCACCTTCTCTCTGGGGTGTGGGTGAGGATGCCATTTCCTTGGCGTAAACCCCCCTGGTCTGCACCAGAATAGCTTCCTGCGGTCCCTAAAGCCCCCCTTACTTACCTTCAAGGGCCAGTTGAGCACGACGATCCAGTTGGCTGGTCAGTGCACATATTTATTCCCAGCCCCACTTGCACAGGAGCGTCTAGTGGGCTGCCCGGGGACCCACATTCTGCCTCCGTGTCCTGTTCTAGACTCCCCATGGACTGCTGTGCCTCTGCTTGTCTCTGTCCAGCCGTAGCCCAGCGCCGCTGAGCAGGGCCCGGCTCACTGGAGTTAGAGTCCACCCACCTTGAGCACACACCCTGGCCACCCAGCTTTTGTGCCCACCATCCCGAGGGAGGTCACTTCTGCAGATAGCTCCCCCAATCCATTGGCTGGGGATTTTGCCTCATTTCCCTCTGCAAGGCTGGTGTCTCCTAGAGTGTTGGGGCACCTTAGTGTTGCCCCCCAGGCTCAGCCATGAACTCAGGGTGGTGCATGGGACCCTCACTCTCCCTCAGGCCTCCCCACCAGCCTCTGCCACTTTGGCAAAGGGATTGGGGCCCCCACCCCCCACCTCTATCTGTTTTGGAATCCTTGCAGCTGGATGGGAGGGAGGGGGAGGGAAGGGAGATATTAGGGGGTCCCAGGGGCTCCTTCTCCACAGCCCTCCCCTAGCCTGGGGTATAGGATTGGAGGGTAGAAAGGTGAGCCCCCTGGGGCTGTGGGCTTCCCTTCCCCACCTCTGCTCCAGAGGAGGCCCCCCGCCCAGGGCTCCTCTGCTGGGACAGAGGCTGCTTGGTGCACCCTCTTGAAAAAGTATACATTCATCAAGTCATTTAGTGAATTGATGTTCCCTGACGTTGAATACCATTCTTTTTCTCTTTCTGGGGTTTTCTTTGTTTTGCTCGGGCAGTTTTCATTTGAAAGTCATTTTACAAAACCAAACAAGGAAGCCCCACTTGCACCCACACTTTCTCTCTGCTTGGTTGCAAGACCCTTATGCACAGAACAGAGCCGTCTCCCTGACGGCAGCTCTGTGGAAGCCCGCCAGCTACTGCTTTCCCTGCTGTCTGCCTCAAGTTAGGTTTCGTCAGGTTTCCCTCTATCTAAGCTGTTGTTCATGCATTAAAGAGTAAATAAAAACAGTGTATGCCAAGTACGTGTTTTCAGGTGTTCCTTCTGAACTGAAATTTTAAGATGAGCTCAGGCTCTAGAACTTTCGTGGCACAGGTGTGAATTGCTAGGTTGGATCTCACTGAGTCAGCGAGTATCTGGGTGTATGAATTTTACATTTATATTCAAACAGTCATGGAGGCAACGCCGGGGCAGGCTGAGGCCACTAGGAGCCGCTATGCTGGGGGGATCCCAGGAGGGGAGTTCCCCAGTGGCAGAGTTGGGGTGTGGGCCTTAGGGCTCAGCATGGGGTGTCCACGGTATGTTATGGTCGTAGAGAAAGAATCCTTGGCCCGAGGGTCCCTGTCTACTGTCTGCTCTAATGGGACCCGCAGTGTCGCATCCAAGTCAGTCCTGAGGTGGGGTTCTAGGCCCACAGGGGGTGACCATGCCTCGCACTGACACTTGTTATCTCGGTGCCCCTCCTGGTGTGCCTGCGTCTCTGCATGTCCCTCCACGGCCTCCAGGCCAGCTGGGGAGACCTGTGCCCACTGTGGGGACAGTCAGTGGGACCCTGTGGGAAACAGTGCTGGGACCTGGGAGCTGACTGAGGGGACGCCCCTGTGCTCACTTAGGTGGTGGCCCAAAGCCCTGGGCTGCCCTGCTTTAATAATTGTCATTCACCACGTGCTCAAGGCCTTTGTCTAGAGAAGAGAGTGCAACTTAGGATGGCCTGTGACTGGCAGTAGAGAACGAGAATATCCAGGATAGGCTGTCCCTGCCGCCTCCCCCACAAGGGCACACCCGTGACTCCAGCCCAGTGACATCGCCTCACACTGGCCCTCAGCTGTCACGTCCCCACGACACTTTGCCCTTCACACTTGACCCCTGTTTCTTCCCCCACGAGGAGGAGTCAGGCTTCTCCCATGGCTCTGCATTCCCTCACCCCAGCCCCACCCTGTTCCTTGAGTTCTTCAAGGCACGAGGTGTCCCCTTCGCTCCCCCAGGCCCAGAATGTGGATGGATGGGGATGGAGGGTGGCTGAACCCTCTTGTACCCAGTTTGCTCGGGTCACACTCCTACCAGGTTGACCCGACACTGCCTTCAGCCCTTGGGCCTGCATCTCAGGCAGCCGGGTCCAGGGCCGCATTCTCACTCTGTCAAAGGATTGGGTTACCGCAGGGACCCAGGGCTGGCCTTTGGTTGGTTCAGTCTAGGTGCCAAGAGAGGGTGCCCTCCCAAGGCAGCCGGAGGCCGAGATGGCCTTCCCGTGCAGGACCAGGACCAGGTACGGAGTGGGCCTAAGGCAGGGCTCTGAACCTGCCAGGGAGTCTGTGGGCGGGCGTCAGCACCAGTGCGTGTGCCTGGGCAGTTTTCTGGGGCGAGGGTGAGTGGCCTCACTTGATTCTGAGGGCGATTTGGGACCCACAGGAGATCCCAGGACCTTGCAGTGGAGTATCCAAGAGATGAGTGAGGGGATGGCAGCAGGTGTCGGGTGGTAGGCTGGGTGCTAGGACTCTACGCCCCGAGGGAGTCTGGGGGACCCCAGAGCCCTGGGAGATTCCTCACCCACCCCTTGTCATCCACCCTCAGCAGGTCTGTGCGCCCGCACTGCGGTGGGCACCTGGCATTGAAATAGTGATGGAGGTTGTAATCTCTTCTAACATGGCTTTTATTAAGAAAGAGGTTCAGGGTGTCTATTTGGGATGTCTGTCACCAAAATATCTTTTGGCACTGAGACTGCGGAGTTGTTGCTTCAACTTAAAGTCTGAAACCTTAATCTTTTATTAGTAATTTGCGGTTTTTAAAATTCATTTCTTTCTGTATTTAAGTTTCATTTTTGTTTATCACATTAACCAAGCATCCAGTCTGAACCACAGTAGACTGACTGACTTGACTTTTGCTTTTCAGTTTGAAAAAATCCTTGCATTTTTTCCCCCTAACTCCCTTTTTGTTGGTTTGTTAAAAAGGTTTGTCCAGAGGGGTTGCGTTTATCCGGTTTGACAAACGGTCGGAAGCAGAAGAGGCAATTACCAGTTTCA
The DNA here is from genome assembly GCF_057802395.1 of Ceratotherium simum simum. NCBI lineage: Eukaryota > Metazoa > Chordata > Mammalia > Perissodactyla > Rhinocerotidae > Ceratotherium > Ceratotherium simum. Next base: position 10,603,860 of record NC_141938.1, on the reverse strand, counting down.
ATGGTCATAAACCCCCAGGTTCCTCCGAGCCCATTACAGTGAAGTTTGCGGCCAATCCCAACCAGAACAAAAACGTGGCGCTGCTCTCCCAGCTCTACCACTCGCCGGCCAGGCGGTTCGGAGGCCCGGTCCACCACCAGGCTCAGAGATTCAGGTGGGTCAGGAGGGCGGCACCTCCCCTGCCAGGCCCTTCCTGTGCGGCCGGCTGTCACGGCCCAGCTGGCTGGCTAACCACGTGCAGTGGAAACAGTTTGCTGGGCACGCTGGGCCAGTCGTGTGGGAAAGTCGCATTCAGCGTCATTTGTGTCCCCATGGCGCCCCCTCCATCCAGAAGGTGTCTGTATGAAAGCCATTGATTTCCACTGGAGTGTAGTTTTTAATTGCAATCAAAAAGATGATGCCCACTCCAGCCAGGTCCCTGGAGAGGGCCTGCTAGCGCTCCAGTGTACACTTCCCAGTGACACCGGCGTGGAGCCGTGAGTTTGCAAGATCCTTCCACACCCGTGAGAGAAACGATGCAGCCTCGGGTGTGCTCACGTGAGAGCTGTTCTTCCAGAGTTTTTAAACAGGTGTTAGATTTTGCTCAGCAGTCCTAAGGCAAGCCTTTCTCATACCCCTGCCTTGTGGAGGCATTTTGGTGTCTGAATGTGATCCGCCTTCTGTTTAAAAGTCTGTCCTAGAGGTGAACCGTCTTCCCGTAGTCCTGAGTCTTTCCAGATTGACAATGATTCTAGTTGCCAGGATCTAGTAACACAGAGACGATGAGGGTCAGTAACTTGGACTCCAAAGTTTGGGGTGTTACCGTCTCATGAACAGCGGAGACCCCAGTTTAGGGGCCGGTTTGTTTTGTTTCTGTCAAAACCTCAACAAGTGGTGTGAGGGCTTATCTCAGCTATGTTAAGCATCTTTCTCCGTGACTTTTCAGGTTTCCCTCCTTTGTTTTAAGCAGTGAGGTTGGGTAAAACCCTGCCCGTTTCCACAGATGCCAATGTGCGAGGTATTATTTTCCCAGTCCAGCCATCCTGAGTTCTCAACCCGGCTCAGGTTCCAAAGCTGGCCTCTTCGTTTGTTGGCTTTCCTAGTTTAAAGACAAAGGCAGGGGGAGGTCTTTGTCAGAAGCGAGCTAAATCCACTTTTCAAAGTCCAGTAACACCGAGGACATCACCGCTGACCGGGCAGGACGTGTGGACAGCTGTGTTCAGTGTGTTACCCAGGAACTCCCGAAAACCAGAGAGGGTCGGAGGAGGAGAAGGGAACTCTGGTCACAGTAACGAGGAGTAGAAAACAGGGAGACCAGAAAGACCGAACTGTTGTCAGGCAGGAAAGGGATGGAGACAGCCAGAGGAACACAGCGAAGAGACACGGGAGGAGGAAGGGACGGGCGGGAAGATTCACCACCAGAGGCAGACTAAGATAAGAGTAAGAAGAAAGACCCAGGGCTGGCCCAGTGGCATAGCAGTTAAGTGCGCGTGCTCCGCTTCAGTGGCCTGGGGTTCACTGGTTCGGATCCCGGGCGCGCACCCAGGCACCGCTTGTCAGGCCATGCTGTGGCGGCGTCCCATATAAAGTAGAGGAGGAGGGGCACAGATGTCAGCCCAGGGCCAATCTTCCTCAGCAAAAAGAGGAGGATTGGCAACGGATGTTAGCTCAGGGCCGATCTTCCTCACACACAAACAAGTCAAACCCCCCAAAAAGAAGAAAGACCCAGAAGGAGCTTGCAGTCAGTTCTTATCACATCAGAAAAAGCCCAGACTAAAGGAATGATCAATTCTCCCTTTGTACAAATCAGAAAAGAAAGGGGTGGGGGGCCGGCCCCATGGTCTAGTGGTTAAGTGCGCGCGCTCCACTGCTGGCGGCCCAGGTTCGGATCCCGGGCGTGCACCGACACACTGCTTGTCAAGCCATGCTGTGGCAGCATCCCACATAAAGTGGAGGAAGATGGGCACGGATGTTAGCCCAGGGCCAGTTTTCCTCAGCAAAAAGAAGAGGATTGGCATGGATGTTAGCTCAGGGCTGATCTTCCTCACAAAAAAAAAAAAAAAAAGAATGAGGAGTGGGTTTCATGACGGTCAGGATGAGAGAAATCAGCTCCAGTTAGCAGGAGAAAAGCCAACTGACAAAGATTAATAAGAGTGAGAGTTATATCAATAAAAGACAGTACCACATTCCCTCAGATTCTTTTCAGTATAATCGCTACGTAAAGACTTAATTATAATAACTCAGGTCTATATTTGATATCCTGTGAAACGTGGAGGAAATGAGGTCCTTCTTGAAGTCGGAACCTCTTTCCAGTTCTCACTGAAAACCAGCTCGGCTTAATGTCATGCAGATACTCGGGTGCCTTTTCCCAGCCCCATTTCAGTGATACTGTGGTCTCACTGTCGTCCCAGACAGACTCAGGCCACTGACAAGCCCCCTGAGTCATTTAACCAACTCAGACATCCCGGTGTGGGCTGTTTAAAATTATTCTTGCAAATTCAAAACCATGGCCAATAATGTGCCTTAATTCTTCCATAACTGCATTGAAAGTAACCCTTGGATGAGTGGGCTACCCCTCAGGGGCTGCCCGCTCTTCTCCCATGTCTGTAGAGAGAGTGGAAGTTTAACGGCGCTAGAAGGCACCCCGCTTCCGCCAGATCAGCCCCACAGCTTGAAGCCCGATTTTATTTGGGAGCAAGTGGTGTTTCTCTGATTGCATTGTGTGGCTTCACAGATGCTGTGTCGTGCTCAGATATTCTTAAATTGACCCCAAGACCATTACTTTTTAATTTGTGAAACGTCTACAGGGTCACGTGGCTTCAGTAACAATTTTATCCTCTCGCTTACTCCTTATTGCAACGGCCACACATTTGTAGAAGGCTTATTTGTGATGTAACTGAAAGTGTCGCTTTGGAAAGGGTCCCCCATTTTTGCTAAAGCTTGGTGAAGTCATTCACAGCCCTCAGTTCGGCCCCGGGCCCTTCTGGGATGTTGTGAGCCAGCAACAGAAGGTCGCCGAGCTGTGGGAAGGAATTCCCTCGTGCCCTGTAGTGGCCGGGGACCAGACACTGCTCAACTGTGAACCCTCACAGAGGGAGGGTCATGACGAGGGGAAGGTGCAAAATTTGGAAGAAAAAAATCCAGCTCCCCCTTCCCCACACGCACACAGACATAGAATATGAGCAAATATTCCTCCAGGGAGACCTGAGGATGTGGAGAAGTTTCTATCATTTAAAATGTGGGGAGCACGGAATGACTGAACAGGACCCTCCCCACCTCCATGGTGGGAGGGCTGGAGGGAACGGCTGGTGGGAGGCCACTAACAGGCCACTGCTCCGAGGGAAGGCTCTAGACCCTGCAGGGAGCCCACCGCCTCCCTCTGCCACCACATTGAATTCCTCTCAGTTGAAAGCAAAATCTTGTTTGTGACTGATGGGGGTGCCAGCCCTGAGCACCTCACACCCAGCCGTGTGGAGGGCAGGGCCTGAGTGGCGTGGTGGCTCGCTGGCCGGCTCTGACCTTGACCTGAACGTGTGCTCTCTGTTTGCTAGGTTCTCCCCTATGGGTGTAGATCACATGAGTGGGCTCTCTGGTGTCAATGTCCCGGGCAACGCTTCTTCGGGCTGGTGCATCTTCATCTACAACCTCGGCCAAGATGCCGATGAGGGAATCCTCTGGCAGATGTTCGGCCCCTTTGGCGCAGTTACTAACGTGAAAGTGATACGCGACTTCAACACCAACAAGTGCAAAGGCTTTGGCTTTGTGACCATGACAAACTATGAAGAGGCCGCCATGGCCATAGCAAGTCTGAACGGCTACCGCCTGGGGGACAAAATCTTACAGGTTTCCTTCAAAACCAACAAGTCCCACAAATAACTTGCCCATGCTTTTTTTGTACGGAATAGCTAATTAAGAGTGAAGAAGTTGAAACTTTTTTGTTAGTGTACAACTCATTTTGCGCCAATTTTCACAAGTGTTTGTCTTAGTCTAAATGAGAAGTGAAAAGGTTTTTATACTCTGGGATGCAACCGACATGTTCAAATGTTTGAAATCCCACAATGTTAGACCAATTTTAAGTTTCTTAAGTTATTTCCTTTAAAGTATATATTAAACAGAAATCTAAGTAGACTGCGTTGACTAACCAGTCCCTCGGGATGGTGGTGAATCTAAAGCATGCTTTAACTTCTGAGACTGTCTAACACTCGTTTCATTTGCTGTCGCCACAAACTGGATAACAACAAACACAAAATGACCTTTCAGTTTTAGTCTTGAAACTAAAGTTGTTAGACAGATGCTGAGTGTGCGTTTGCTCAACCGCTTCACCATTTTAAGCGATTTCTGCTTTGGTTGACAGGAAATTGCTTTCCCAAGCAGGTTCCATCGCCACCTCCTGCTCACTCAGCCCCGGGCTCTTCCAAGTGGTCCTGGCGGTGGCAGCGGGCCCGACCGAGGTGGGCCACCACCGGGGAGGGGGGCCACACGCCGGGCCAGGCCGGGCCCTCCAGAGAAGGACACGCATGTGTTTCGTAAGCCCAGGCGCCAATGGGAACGGACCAAAGAGTTTCAGGGAAACTCCAGTATATTCCAGAGTCAGATCTAAGCTCCAGGCATGCCTGAAGACGGGGTGCTACTCTGACACCCCAAATTCCTATCCACACATTGCATGCACGGTGCCCCACACCTCGGATACCGTTCACAGTCAGTTCTGCAGTTCCCCAGAGCATTTAACATAGCTCGAATGCGTTAAGATAGCTCTATTTTTAATAACCCAGAAACATTTGAGCATTGTATTTCTCGCATCCCTTCTCGTGAGCACTAGACCTTTTTCTATTTTAGCCAGATTTTGTTTTGAAACTTCGCTTTCGTATGAACACTCAGCAGAAAAGTACTTACTTCTTGCCAGTATCTATTAACTAAAAAGGCTTTGATTTGTAGTTTTAAAGATTAACCCTCAAAGTTCTCTTCATAACTGCCTTGACATTTGGGGTTGTTCTGTTCTGTTAATTTTCTTTTGCTTTTTTGTGTTTTTTGTTTGTTTTTACTCTTGCATTTAAGACCATTAAATTTGATTTTGTTTTGCTCGAATTTTGTTTTGTTTTTTATTTTACCTTTTCTTTCTTTTTGGCTAGGGAAGGTCCAGACGGCCCAGCATTTAGGGAGGAGATCTCAAGAAACAAGTACTTGCCTCAAGACAAAGCATTTATGAGTCTGTGGCGTAGGAAGGTGCAGTCACAAGTGGTGTTTTGTAAAACAGGAAGCCGGCAGGAAGAGTCAAGAAGAGAGGGCCTGAGAAGTAGGCAAGGCCAGATCGCCGGGCCACTCCTCAGGAGCCTGATCTTTTATAAATCACTAGTGTACAGAGAGAGTCAAAACCCGGATAACCTAGTACCAGCAGTTGTAACCTTGACGTGAGACTAAACACATGTAACAATAGGCTGTTTTTTGGTTATCGACATCATGGAATTGCGGTATTATCTATCTATCTATTTATCTATTTATTTATTTATTTAAGTGGAAAAAAAATTGGGCAGTGGGCGCAGCCTTCTCCAGTGTTCTGAGAAGCCCTGGACAGCTTGAGGCTGCCGTCCCCGCCCCGTGTCTCATGCTTCATCAAGGGGCTGCCAGCTGCTTGCATCAGCCTCCATAATTTAAGAGGTTGCCGTGTTCTTTTCCCACAAAAGGCTGAGTTCGTCCCTTGAGGCCTTGTCTCCTAAGTTGGCCAAGTACCCTGGAGGATCTCTGCCCTCCAGCAGAAGTTTCCAGACCCTAACTCAAAGCCAGCTTACGTGCCTCCTCCTGGAACCCAGAACCAAGGCCCGTTTGCCTGGATCCCACACAAAGGGGGTCCCCGCTCTGTGTGGCCCAGAGCGCTCTTCACCCCGGGAAAATCTGCCTTTCAGGTTGTGCTTGCCTCGGGCCGACATCTTCTCAGTGAAGATGAGGTTCCCAGTTCTGAAGGTGACCCTTAAGTCTCCTCGTTGACACACATTCCTGCCAGCCCCCGCTAGTGTTCAGTTTCTTATGAGAATTCTGTCAGAAGCATAAACTGTGAAGTGACGGGCCTGCTGCCAGCACTGTAGCTTCTTCCCTCCCCTCCATTTTATTTGAACCATATTGATTATTCTGATGCTGCCACAGACCAGAAGGAGATGTGAAGTGCATATGAATCTTTGAAAGTTGCCCGAAGTTTCTCAGTTCAGTAAAATTCTCGTTTTATGTGGTCTCCACTCTGAACAGGCTTCTAGCTAAAAACCCCTATGTGTTTCTTTGGGAGTTTTAATTTGCAAGTGTGTGGAAGGATTTCACTGTTGACCTGTTACTCCTGCAAAGCAATTGTCACTCCCCTCGAGGGACCAGATGCTGGCGCTGTGTCCGAAAGGTTCATTACGTCTTCCCTAGGCTTGTTTGCAAAAGGAAGACCCCATTTTTTAAAAATTACAATCCAAAAGAAACTGTTCTTAGAATTTTTTTACATCGCTCAATCATATTTGTATTTCGCAGAATGAGTGCTTTCATTTTAGTTGGGAATTTTGATGAAAACCAATGAAGAGTAGATGTTAATTTGTCAAAAGTTTGATTTGGTACCTAAATACCAAAGAGGCTTTGATCGAATTCTCTTTTGACCTGTGTCACTTCCCCTGAGAGCTGTTCACTCAGTAGCTCCAAATCTGTGAACCTGGTTCCAGTTGAGTTATCCATTTTCTGCCCCTTGGCTCTGCCTTCTGATAGCTTTTTGATGTGACGTGCCACGCTGTGGTTCTCTGCGCTGGCTGTGCCTCTAGTCGCATGTCCTGTGACTGCGATTGCCCCCATGGCCACCATCTCGCCACAATAGCTGAAAGTCGGGCCTTCTTGGTCTGGAGGCAGATGGTGCTGGGTGGGTTCTGCCTTCTTTGTTCCCCAAAGGTGAGTCTTTCCCTGGCCAAGGGCAGCTGCCTTAACCTTTGAGAATCTGCACTTGGTGTTGGTGCTGGAAACCCAGCGTCCAGGGTCTGTACTGCGCTGCCGAGCCGGTGGCTGGGGCTCCCTGCTGGACCAGACAAGTAGGTGAATCCGAAGACGGTTATTGGCAATAACTTAGCCCAGTTTTGCCTCCAAACAAGGGCCATTTGTTCAAAAGGTGTCTAAAAGACGTCAGACTTGAAAATCAAAGTTGACGTCACCTATTCCATTTCACATCTGATTCAGCCTGATTTTGTCTGTCTATGCTTTCTGCTGCCTTCGTGGGTTGGATAAAAGAGAATAAGAATAAGCTACCGAGGGCCTCTTTCCCATCCCCCACCCCGTCCCCCGACCCGAGCTTCCAGCTCCTCAGGAAACACCTCCCGCTGTTCATCAGATCCCTGGGTCCGGGCCCCCAGTTCAAGTCACAATGCTTTCTGTGGAGTGGCACGGATAATCGACACTTCCCTACAATAGCGGTAGAACTTGAATCCCAGACCTCAGGCAGGCTCACATCTCCCAACTTTTCAATTCACCTCTGACTTCTGATGACTGTATCGTATGTTTTTCCACAGCCTTTTCATGACATAGTTCAGTTTTCCGCTTGGTCATTTAAAAAAAAAATTACTCGTAAGTCACCGCGAGGACCTAAGTTAGGGGGACCAGTGGTTCGAGCAGTGACCTTTAGAGGAGTGAATTTCTTTCCACCAGGAGAGAAGGCTTGTCCGTTGGCTGGGGCCACCTCTTTACCATGTGATGTTCCGTTTACAGTGGCTTGCTCGGGGCAGGGGCGTTTACCAACTGGTTCCCATGTTGTACAGTAGATGGGTAGACATTTTGTATATTAGTGTGTTTTAAGTTATTGATTTGTTTTATATAAAATAATTTATTTTTCAGGTACCATTTTTCATTTTAACTTTGTTTTTACATGGGTTTGTTTTCAATAAAGTATGACACTGCTGTCCAAAAGTCAACAATAAAATGAATCCCATCGTGTTCTTTTGAAGATGCTTATGTAACTAGCTTTTTATTATTATTATTTTCAGGAAAAAAAAAGCACTTCTCAGTTTTCATCTCCCCATTTGCCTTTTTATCCTTGTGAATAAATGTTCTTTAGTGTTTTAGGAGGAAAAAGCAAACCTAGATTTTGATAATCCAGGACTTCAGATTAATAAAGAAGCTTTGAAAGAAGACCATTTTTCAAAATTTTAGTGAAGTGTGAATATTTTTTGTCAATGGCTTTCTCAAAGAGAATGAAACTTTTGCACCATTTTCAGAGTTTTTATAGAGATGCCAAATTGATATATTTACATGTAATGGAAACATGAAAAAGTTTTATTAAACAATTGTTCATAGCTGTGTAGACATTTTAATTCAGTTTCCAAAGCTCTCACAGAGTATTTTTGGAGTACGGAGTGCTAATGGTTTTGGGTGTCACTTAATTCCAAAACGACTCGATTGTCCGAATACTTAATTCTTTTCACAGGTATCAGGTCTGTGTTACATACTGTATGTTCACTCTGACTGGAATTGTGTGATATTTTGGTAATAAATGAAGTGGGACCATTGAGATGTGGTGGTGTGGGGGTGATGGTGTGTACCTTACAAGCAGCCAACACTGAAGAAAGCGTCGGCCGTGCTGCAGGGGACCCTCCTTCCCAGGTCAGCATGGGCTGCCCTGCCCAAGCTGTCCCTTGTGTGCCGGGCCATGGCCTTGACCCATGTGGGGAGGGACAGAGCCCTCGGACAGCCCAGCCCAGGGTATGGAGGGGAAGACACCGGGACATGCTCCCCCATAGCCCTCTGCCTCTGCCCAGATGTTGCCTGCTCCCCAACACACTACAAGCCAGCCCCCTCCCCTGGGAGACCCAGAGGCCCCCCCCCTTCTCCAGGTTCAAAAGCTTTGTGGGCCTCCTGTGTGTCCCTGGGCGTTGCCTGTCCATCTGCTCCCCATGCCTGAGCCTTGTGGCCATTCCATGTGTCTTCTTTTTTTTTTTTTTTTTTAAGATTTTATTTATTTATTTTTCCCCCAAAGCCCCAGCAGATAGTTGTCTGTCATAGCTGCACATCCTTCTAGTTGCTGTATGTGGGACGCGGCCTCAGCATGGCCAGAGGAGCAGTGCGTCGGTGCGCACCCAGGATCCGAACCCAGGCCGCCGGCAGCACAGCGCGCGCACTTAACCGCCAAGCCACGGGGCCGGCCCCCACGTGTCTTCTGACGCTAATCTCCTTTGGTGATGGGAAATCGAGTTCTAACTCGCCCAGAGGCAGGTTGGAGCATCAAGGTCTCAGGGTTAGAGTCAAGTTTGAGTTGTGGTTCTGTCACTCCCCAGAGTGTGATGCAGGCAAGCCACTGACTCTCCAAGCCTCAGTGTCTCCCTCTGTGAAATGGGATCCCTCACGCCCACGCCATAGAATCTTTGTGACAAGGAAAACAGATCCAGTAGGTACCACACTTAACCACGACCGCTCTGAATTCCAGAAGCATCCAATGAGTGAGGTTGGGGTCAGCAGAGAGGGCAGCAGCCCCACGATCCCCGCACCCAGTGGGCTCAGCAGAACCCGTGGACGTGCCCCTCCATCAGGAGCTTCCATAGCCTCCTCTAAAGTCAGTGGCTTTTCCTTCTTGTGCGTGTGGGTCTCGTGGTTCTGTGTCCATCTCCCGCTTTCCCAGATGTGGCTGAAGGGTCCCACAGCTTCCCGGGGGGCCTCAATATCCAGTCCCTCGGAGAGAAGAAGAAGAAGGGCCGCACTCCAGCAGGAGGGGGCTCTAGGGGTCCCTCAGGAGCTCAGACCCAGGGGCCCCTGCAGCTTCTCGGGCGCGAGCAGTCCCAGGCGCCATCTGTCCCCGTGCACCGAGGAGAGGGATCTAGGCCTCAGCCCTTCCTGGGCACCAGAGGCCAGGGCTTCCCAGACTGGACCACAGTGTACGTCCACCTCCCCCGGGGCCTCGTGAAAAAGCAGAGTCATCCTCAGCAGGTCTGGGGTGAGCCTGAGAATCTGCATTTCTAACCAGCTGCCTGGGGGGTGCCGAGGCTCCAGGGACCCACTTTGAGAAGCAAGAGGTTAAGAGGGTGCCGTAGTGGGGGTGTGCTTAACGAAGTCTTACTGCCCCCCATCTCCGCCTCTGGTGGCGGCTTCCGGTTCCCCCTCACCCCAGAATTTGGAGCCCCGAGAGGCTGAGCCCTGTGTGTGAGGGGAGGGGCTCTGCCACCTGACTGGCTCAGCGTGGGCCGTTCCCACTGTTCCCTTCAAGGTTAAGGCTCTGAGGGCCTAACGCCTGCGTCCCTTTGCCTTAGGGTTTTTTGTTTGTTTGCTTAGCCTCAGTAATTTCTTAGCACAATTTAAAAGGATTTCTGAAAGAGAAGGGAGAAAAATCACAGACACCGATCTTGTCCCGGAGAACCACGGATTGTTTTTAGTAGGAAGAACCGAGTTGTGACGTGCACTTGTTTTTCCTTGGGACTGGGGGACAAGGTCATCAATCCCTTATCCTCTGCCCCCGGCCTGGAGCCCTCTCGGAGCAGGACAGGCAGCGGTGGCGTGGGGCTGCGAGCCTGACAAGTAGCAGCCCCCAGCTTCCCCCCCACCAGCTTTGGAAGCCCACGGAAGTCCCGCAGCAAAGTTAAAGCTGGCAGGGAGCATTTATCCCAAGTTTACACCTGGCTTTCTGCACCTGCCGTGGCCCGGCACCCACCCAGGGCTCCAAGAGAAGAGACCAAAGACCCCAGTGGGTGTGCCAAGGCCAGGGGCGTGCGGGGCAGCAGAGGAGGGCCCTCGGGCCAGCGGCGTCTGAGCAGGAATCAGCTAAATGAGCAGCTGCAAGTAGCTAGAAGGTGGTGGTGGGAAATGCTAGCTCCCATGAGTCATGCTGATGCTTATGCCGTTCAGTGCTAGTGATTTTTTTTTTACTAGTTTGGCAAAGAGCATCCTAGGTTTGGGCTGCCCCTTAGTTTTGTGCCTCTGAACTGTCCATTTTGGGGTTCAGTCGGGGATGGAAAGTTGGGTGCAGAGGAGGCACGGTGCTTCCTGCAGGCGGGGAGCTCTGCCTGTGCAACCGCACAGGGGTGGGGAGGGGCTCGTGCCCGTGGGCACATGCTGGGGGGCCTGGACCCAACCCCAAGTTCTCCCAGGGGTCTTTCAGCCACCCCAGAGCAGGCAAGCAAGGGAATCCCTCTCAAGCCCCTGCAGATCCTGCAGACAGCCAGCTCCTTCCCGCCGGGACCTCCTGGGACTGTGTCCTCCGAGCCTGAGAGCTCCTCGTAACCTGCCACCAGAACTGGGGTGGAATTAGTGGCCTCTGGTTCTAAAAGTATTAAGAACTTCAAGACGGTGACAGCAGAGCATTAAACCGAGCTCAGAGCCCTCGGAGCGTGGGGTCCTGTGTGACTGCACCTGCCTGCCACCGTCTCTGGTCAGGAGCGTCCAAGTTGTCTCTGGGCTTCTTAGAGACTCCGGAATTCCAAAATCCACCTTTCCCCTTCATGCCAAGGCCCGAGTTCTGTCGGATGGGTTTTCTCCAGTTGAAAGAGTTAACGCAGGGCTGGGGGAGTCTGAAGGTGGCAGCATCTGGGCCCTGGGGTGTGACAGCTGGGGTCCCAGAGGAAACTGCAGCTCTGAGACACACTTCATAGGGAGGGAGAGGGACAGGGCTCCAGGCTGGCCGCTGAAGGGTCCTTTCTAGTTGGAGGGACCCAGGGCAAGAGGTGGCGGTGGGCACAGGGCCGAGGGGCTAACAGAGGAGCCAGTTTGGTGTTCCAGGTGCAAAGGCCCCTTTCTCTCTGTCGAGTCAAGCCTCATGGAGAGGGCTTGTGGGTCCACAGTGTAAACCACACACGCCAAACGGCCGGCCACTGGGGAGTGCAGGCGGGCAGGGGAGAGCGAGGCCCCAGTGTCAGTCTGTGTAGGGCCTGGAGCTCCAGAGACACCAGGAGAGGGCCCCTCAGGAAAGACTGGAATCCAGTGTGGAATCCAACCATAAAATTCACACGGGGGCCCTTCGGAGAGCTGGAGCGCTGGTGTGTCTGTCTCTCAAAGGTTCACTAGTCTCCCTGGCAGACTGGGCTGGGGAAGGCGGCAGAGGCCTCGAATGCTGAGGCCAGGCCAGCAGGGAAGGGGGACTGGTGCCCACATGTCTCGGATGCCAGGCCGTTGCCCATGCTGTTCACCCTGCTGGGAGTGGTTTGCCCCCTTTGTGGTGTCCTCAGCTCAAACTCCACCTCCTGGGCTGCCATCTCTCGCTGGTCCCATGGACTGGGCTGGGACCCGTGCGGGGACAAAGCCACTGAAAGGTTTCTGCAAGCCTCTGATGGTGGTGTGTGCGCTCTGATGGAGGAGGCCGGGGCTGATGACCCGATGGACCGCAGTGCGGCATGTCAAGAGGAAAATCGAGTGAATAAATAAAGGGAATCTTTGAAAGAGATGCGTCCAAGACAGAGGCATCAAGATAGCGCATTATGGCTAGTGAAGATGAAGTAGGAGGAAGATGATTGACTGGGGAGGCGGCTGGGGCCCAGACCCGCAGGAAAACAAAAGGATCAACGTGCAGTAGGCTTTGTAAAAGGCTTTCTGATTTTTTTTGGTAACTTTTTTTTTCATCTTTTTCTTGTGTGTGTGTGAGGAAGATCAGCCCTGAGCTAACATCTGCCAATCCTCCTCTTTTTGCTGAGGAAGACTGGCCCTGGGCTAACATTCGTACCCATCTTCCTCCACTTTATGTGGGACGCCGCCAGAGCGTGGCCTGACAAGCGGTGCGTCGGTGCGCACCCGGGATCCGAACTGGCGAACCCCGGGCCTCCACAGCAGAGCACGCGCACTTAACCGCTTGCGCCACCGGGCCAGCCCCTTTTTCTTTAATCTTAAAACATTTCATTCGTCTACATTTGTGACCTAAGAAAAAAATGAAAATTTCAGTGTTTAGCGAGTTATTTTTAGACCCTTCAGCCACATGAAGATGCAATCTTAAACGTTTTGAATTTAAAGAGACAATGTATATAAAGCATCCCCTTCCCTCTTCCCTCTCCTTCCCACCTTTCCAGGCTCTTTAAATCCCTCCATGCCCAGTGTGGGTTATATCCTTAAAATGCCAGGAATCAGACCGGAAGGTATGGGTGACATGTTGGCAGGATGATGGAGGCTGGGGACAGAGGGATGGAGGGGGCCAAACCCATGCAGGCAGGCGGGTTCACACAGCCCTGGGGGCTCCTAGGCTGTCAGCCCCAGTGACCCCGTGCCCACCCCCTGTGTGTCTCAGAGGAAGGAGTGGCACTCCTTGGCTTGCAGACGCATCACCCCAGCCACACGGCCATCTCCTCCCCGTGTCCTCACATCATCTCCCCTCTGTGCATGTCTGTCTCGGTCCAGATTTCTCCTTTTTACGACCCTAGTCCTATTGGATTAAGGCCCACCCTAATGACCTCATCTTGATCACCTCTGTAAAGACCCCATCTGCAAATCAGTTCACACTCTGAGGTCCTGGGGGTTAGGACTCCAACATATCTATTTCGGGGGACATAATTCAACCTATAATAGGGTTCCTCATTGGGTCTTATTGAGTTCTTCCCAGAGCAGTACATTGAGGGTTCATCATTGCCCCCCCGGATTTAGTGTGACAGTGGCCAGCAGGACAGGCTACATAGTTTATGGGGCCCAGTGCAGAATGAAAATGCAGGGCCCCTTGTTCAAAAGTTGTTAAGAATTTCTGATAAACAAAATGTATTATATACATACAATGGAATATTATTCAGCCTTGAAAAGGAAGGAAATTCTGACACCTGCTACAACATGGATGGACCTTGAGGACATGATGCTCGGTGAAATAAACCAGTCACAAAAGGACAAATACTGTCTGATTCCACTTTCATGAGGTCCCTAGAGGAGTCACATCCACAGAGACAGAAAGTAGATGGTGGGGCCAGGGGCTGGGGGAGGGGATGGGGAGTCAGTGTTTCATGGGGACAGAGTTTCAGTTTGGGAAGATGGAAAGTTCTAGAAATGGATGGTGGGATGGTTGCACAACACTGTGAATGTGCTTAATGCTACTTAAAAATGATTACAATTATAAATTTTATGTTACGTATATTTTACCACAATTAAAAATAAAGTTTAAAAAAAGTATTAAGCGTTTCAAGACGGCAACAGCAGAGCATGAAACCGAGCATGGGGCTCTGTGTGTCTGCGTGGGTCACTTGCCCGTGAGGCCGCCCCGGGGCCAGACCCTGCCCCCATTGGCTGCGTCTTGCACCACCTGCTGTGTGCAGCCAGCAGACTCTGGTCAGCCAAGTCTCCCTCGTCCTTGGCGCCCAGGTGGGGAGAAGCCTGCTCCTCGCAGCTGGTGTTTACGCAGCCAGGCGTATCCGGTCCAGGTCTGCGTGGGTGAAAATCCGCAGTGTGTTTGCTGGCAGACGGTACTCCGTGCAAAGAGAAGCACGGTTGGCGGTGATCGGGTTCCAAGGGCAGATCTCCGGCCTGGTCTGGGTGTTGCAGTGGAGGACTGCCCCTCCTGAGGTCCCAGCCCAACCTGGGGCCTCTGCCGCAGTCAGCCTGGAGAGGGGAGCAGAGCAGCCCTGGCCCTGAGCCCCCATAGGCAGGAAGCCTGCAGCCCAGCACAGCTCCGCCTGCTGCAGAAGAAGCCAGCTCCCTTTGGGCGGCGTGTCCGGGACTGCTCCCTGCGAGGATCTGCTCTCTCATCACATAGGAGCGTTTCTGTCAGCTGGGCGGCTCTCTGCCTGTCTTCTCTGCTACCTGCGTAGCCCCTGCCAGCAACCCCAGCCCCATACTCTCCCACATGCTCCCACCCTCAGGATGAAGGCTGCTTCCCTCTCCCATCACCCACCCCACGTCCCTCCTTTCCCATGCTCCCATGGCTGATCCAGACTCCCCACTGGACTTCTGGCCCTAACGGAGGGCAGCTGGGCCCGGCCCACCTGTGCCTCTGCCCCCACAGTTCACTCGTCCTCCGTCGCTACCCTTCCAACCATTCTTTTATTCAATCCACACATATTCACCATGTCAAACATTTTAGAGCGGTCAGTCCATCAACACATGAATATAAACAAATTGTGGTGTATCCATACAATGGAATATTATTCAGCCATCAAAAGGAATGGAGTCCTGATACACGCATGGATGAACCTAGAAAACATGTTAAATGAAAGAAGCCAGACACAGAACGTCATATATCGTATGATTCCATTTGTATGAAGTTTCCAGAATAGGTAAATCCACAGAAGGTGGATTAGTCATTGCCAGAGGCTGGGGGAGGAGGGACCAGGTAAAACTGCCTAATGGGTACAGGGTCTGCTTTTGGGGTGATGACAATGTTTTGGAACTAGATAGAAGTGATGGTTACACATCACTGTGAATGTTACAAAATGGCACTGAATTGTTCACTGGAAAAGGGTGAATTTTCTGTTATGTGAATTTCACCTCAATTAAAAAACAGAAATCAGCTTAGGCATTTCAACTGCCAAGAGTTGGACATGTGACATGGTAGACCAGCCGACCCGATCATGGGCGCTCAGCCTGTGTTGGCGTCACCCTTCAGCTCTCCAAATGGATCAGCTCACATAGGGAATATTGAGTCTGTTCACAGACTCTTTCAACAGGTCTTAACTAAAGATCTAGAGATACATTTGCTAGGGTGGCTTAAACAATGGAAATTTATCATCTCACAGTTCTAGAGGCTGGAAGTCTGAGATCAAGGTGTGGGCACGGCCGGTTCCTTCTGAGGCCATGAGGGAGAATGTTCCATGTCTCTCTCCTAGCTTCTGGTGGTTGCTGGCCATCCTTGGGGTTCCCTGGCTTCCGGTAGCCTCACCTGGGTCTCTGCCTTCATCTTCATGGCCTTCTCCCTGTGTGCGTCTGTGTCCAAATTCCCCCCCACATCTTTTTTTTTTTTTTTTTTTTGTGAGGAAGATCAGCCCTGAGCTAACATCCTTTGCCAATCCTCCTCGTTTTGCTGAGGAAGACTGGCCCTGGGCTAACATCCATGCCCATCTTCCTCTACTTTATATGGGACGCCGCCACAGCATGGCTTGACACGCTGTGCGTCAGTGCACGCCCGGGATCCGAACCTGTGAAACCCTGGCCGCCGAAGCGGAGTGCACACACTTAACCACTATGCCACCAGGCCGGCCCCCCAAATTTCCCCTTTTTATAAGGACACCAGCCATATTGGATTAAGGGCCCCCCTACTCCAGTGTGATCTCATCTTAACTAATTACGTCTGCAATGACCCTATTTCCCAATAAGGTCACATGTGTAAAGCGGTGTGACATTGTCACAACATCCAAGTGCCTTCTCAGTTGACTTGGCTCCTCGCCCGGGGTCTATACCAATTTGGGTATCGTCGAAGTCACTCAGCGTCCTCCTGGCTGTGTTCCTGCCACGCACGATAGAACCCCGTATTTCTTCACTGCAGATTGGGAATTTTAAAAGAGGCGTAAATGAAGCTTGATCCTGCACCACAGATGGTTAGAGCAGCACTGGTCTCGTGGGAAAGACTCGAGAAATAGCCGCACGTGCGGATACCCGCCGGCCAGGCTGACCGCTGTGAAGAACAGTGAGCTACGAGAAGGAACAGCAGACACGCCGAATCTGGGTGGGGTCAAGGAAGGTCGGGGATTTCGTGGAACCAGGAGGGATGAGAGGAGGGAGGAGTGAGAAGCCTTGGTGGAACAGGACAGGAGGGACTGAGGGCAGTGGGGCAGGGCTCCTGGGACAGCTCCATCCGCAGATGTGGCTGAATGTGCCAGAAGCCGGGAGCTCAAGCCTGAGGAAGACACAGCCCCTGCGGGGCTGGCACGGTCGTCTTGGACCCAAGCTTTGTCCTAGCAATGCCCTCAACCTCTCCATTCCAGAGAAGGCTCGAAGGCAGAGGGCGTGGGGGGGATAGAGGGGGTCCCGGCACTGAGTACGCAACCTCCCACTTCATCCACGTCCTAGAATCTGCTGCTTCCCGATGGGACGGGGATGCCCCGCCCCCAGTCCTGCTCCTGCCTTCCTGTCTCTGCACTTTGGCAATGCTGATCCTTCTCCTTGCGTATTAACCGTGTCTTTGATTTTCTGTCGTCTGATGCTTTCACATCCTGGGGCCTTGCTGATCTGAGAGAGTCTGCCTCTCCCAGGACTAGCTAATTCCTAGAGACAGCAGACAGCTTGCCAAAAAGCGTGCCTTTCATGTGCAAACCAGCCAATCCAGAGCCCATACCCTCATCACCTCCTGTACGGGGCTCTCACACTCAGGGCCACTCTCCCCTGCCCTGATCACCCCAGGGCCAGGTGCCAGATAACTAGGGCCAGCCCCTATGCCCCAGAGCCTGCTGGAATTATTCAGACTAGCTGATCCCAAGCCTGCCTACCCTGCCTTGCCTGTTCCTTCCCTGAAAACTACGATAAAGGCTCCTGCCTACGTTCCCTCTCCCTGCCCCCCGACCCACCCTGGTGCTTCCCTGTGTGGCCCTGCCTGGTGCACTGTGCCCCCTCCTCTTGGGATCTGTGAGTAACAACCTGTCTTTTCAATAGCGGTCATCTCCTGATATTATTTGCCATAGCTGAAATATAATAAGCCTACATTTTAAAACACCTTGAAATGTCCTGCCATTCCCCAGCCCCAGGGACAGGGCAGCCCCAGGGGATTCTGCCATTACCCTGCTCCAAATGCAGAGAACAATGCAGCAGGGCCAGACACACCCAGAATCTTCCCAGTTTACAGGTGGGTAAACTGAGGCATGGAGCGGTGAAGTGCCTTGCCCAGGGTCATAGGGGCAGTCCAGCTCCTGAGTCTTTTTTGTTGTTGTTGTTATTATAATTGCACTGATTAATTTTTTTTTGTGGTAAAACATTCAAAATTTATCATTTTAACCATTTTAAGGGTATACTTCAGTGGCCTGAAGTCCATTCACGCTGTGCAACCATCCCCACCAAAGTCTGCAGAACTTTTTCACCATCCTAAACTGAAACTCTGTCCCCATTAAACACTAACTCCCCACTCCCCACGTTTATTTTTAGTAGGTAATAGTCACAGTTCAAAGCATACAAGGTCCTAAGATTATTGAATGAAAACCTCCCTTCTCTCTGGTTTCCTAACCACCCAGATCCCCTCCCTCGAGCTGCCTGTATATCCCTCCAGAAGTCCTCTGCGCACATTCCAGAAAATCTATTGATCTCTATATCATAAGGTATTTTAAGTGGTGGGGGCGAGGCCATCAGATCTGTGTCTTAAGCCCACTCAAATGCTGAGAGGGGAATGGTTCTCTGCCTGTGGAGCTCCCTGCATTTCAGAAACTGTTGGCTTATTTTGCTTAGCAAATGTTTTCAGGTTCATCCACATTGTAGCGTGTATCAGAACTTCATTCCTTTTTTATGGCTGAATAATATTCCATTGCCAGGATGGACCACATTTTGTTTATCCATTCATCTGCCGATGGACACTTGGGTTGCTTCCACCTTTTGGTTATTGTGAATCATGTGGCTATGAACGTGGGTGTGCAAACATCTTTTGGTTCCGCTGTTTTTTCTCTCTCTCTGCCCTCCCTATCTCCCCTTTCTGGGTCACGATAACAGAAGAGGGGTTGATAATGGCAACCAAGACTGAAGAGACAGACCCCAGCTTGATAAGGCCCCAGAAATACGCTAAAAACACACCCCACTGTAACTTTCATGGGCCCCAGGCTTTGCCTTCTTGGTTCCCATCCTCCACAAAAAACAAAACAAAACAAAACAAAAAAAACAATTAAAAATGATATTTTACAACTGAGTTGGCTTAAGGATGAATATAACCCAGCTGGATTACAGCTTTGTTTTTTTTTGTTTTTTTTGTTTTTTGTTTTTTTGCTGAGGAAGATTCACCTTGAGCTAACATCTGTTGCCTATCTTCCTCTATTTTGTATGTGGGTCACCACCACAGCATGGCCACTGATGAGTGGTGTAGGTCTGCGCCCAGGGTGGAACTGAACCCAAGCCACCGAAGGAGCTTGCTGAACTTAACCACTAGGCCACCAGGGCTGGCCTGATTATGGGATTTTTTCCTTCTAATTTTAAAAGAAATTGAGGGCCGGCCCCATGGCTTAGTGGTTAAGTGCGCACGCTCCGCTACTGGTGGCCTGGGTTCGGATCCCGGGCGCGCACCAACGCACTGCTTCTCCAGCTGCGCTGAGGCTGCGTCCCACATACAGCAACTAGAAGGATGTGCAACTATGACATACAACTATCTACTGGGGCTTTGGGGAGAAAAAAGGAAGAGGAGGATTGGCAATAGACGTTAGCTCAGAGCCGGTCTTCCTCAGCAAAAAGAGGAGGATTAGCATGGATGTTAGCTCAGGGCTGATCTTCCTCACAAAAAAAAAAAAAGAAAGAAAGAAATTGAAACATTTGCAAGGGTCCCCAAAGTGTTGTGGGCCCTGGGCATTTAATAGATAAGTCAGCCCTGCTGAGAAGTGACACCTTGTTCTTGGAAAGGCCTGATTTCCTCGTAAGCTCTGCATCTGCCACCTACTGACTATTCTACTCAGATCCCACGTGGACTCTGATAAGTGTGAATAATTACAAGAAGAGAGATGAGGTTCCAAATGGGAGGAGTGTCCCATTGCCCAGGAGCAGAAGGGCCACGCAGCATGGCTTCAGGGAGCGTGGAACAAGGGACCACTGGGGAAGCTGGAAGCCCCTCCCGATCTCCCGCCTGCTGTGGGCCCTGCACGGTGGGGAACTGCTCTGCACTCCTGGGTGGGCCTGGAGGCTGAGAGCCAGTGGGTCAATAATGGACTGTACCACTCAGTCTGCACCGTAAAAGGGAGATTTCCGAGTTACACAGTCATGGAGTCCTGTCCACCCCGTCTCCTGGCTTCTCAGCAGGCCCACCTGCCAAGACCCCTAGTTTGGGACACCGTTTCCTCTCTCCTCACGGCCACAGTGGCCTCCTCATTGCAGCCAGAGAGATCTCTCTGCAAAACAGATCTGTCTGTATAGCTTGAACAACACCCCTCGTGCCCTGCTTAAAACTCCCCAACAAGAGCAAACTGGTGCAGCCACTATGGAAAACAGTATGGAGACTCTTCAAAAAAATTAAGAATAGAACTACCATATGATCCAGCTATTCCAGTGCTGGGTGTTTATCCAAAGAACGTGAAAACATGTGTGCGTAAAGAAACATGCACTCCTGTGTTCACTGCAGCGTTATTCACAATAGCCAAGACTTGGAAGCAACCTAGGTGCCCATTGAGGGATGAATGGATAAAGGAGATGCAGTATATATACACAATGGAATACTACTCAGCCATAAAAAGATGAAATCTTGCCATTAGCGACAACATGGATGGACCTTGAGGGTATTATGCTAACCAAAATAAATCAGAGGGAGAAAGTCAAATACCATATGATCTCACTCATAAATAGAAGATAAAAACAACATCAAACAAACACATAGAGACAGAGATTGGATTGGTCGTTACCACAGGGGAAGGGGGGAGGGAGGAGGGTGCAGGGATGATTAGGCACATGTGTGTGGTGATGGATGTAATTAGTCTTTGAGTGGTGAATATGATGAAATCTACACAGAAGTTGAAATATAATGATGTACACCCAAAATTCACATAATGTTATAAACCAATGTTACCCCAATAAAAAAAAAATAAATGAAATTTAAGAAACCTCTCCAACAGCTCCTGGCTTCTGCGACCACTGTAATCTGGTCCCCACCTAAGCTCTCCAGCCAAGCCCTTTTGCTCCCCTGCCGTTTCCACAGGCCGTTGCCTCGCACTGAAACGTACTGGCCTCATCCCCGGCTTGTGTCATCCCTTCCTGCAGCAAGCCTTCGCGAGTCTAGCTGCCCGTTATAGCTTCTCGAAAACAACTTCCATCTCCCCGATCATAGCACTTGAGTGGCTTAACGTCTGGAGGCCTTTGCTTCCTTGGCTAGGAAGTGGGGAATAATGCCGCCAGCTTCACAAATTTTAAGGGCCTGCCATATGCCCAGCCTTGCTTCCACCCTGCCCACACATGGCCATGGGCCAGGGGTCTGTGCTGCGACCGGGGACAAAGGCTCTGCCCTGGCCGGGTCAGCGAGATTCCTTTTTTGACGCTAGTCACATGGCTGTGGGCAAGTTCCTTCGACTCTGCAAGCTCTGGGTGCCTGTCTGCATGAGAGGGCTAAGGATAGCATCCACCTCAAAGGCTTGTGGGATGGCGCTAAATAAGACACAGCTTCCTAGGGCTGAGCCCGCCGTCTGGAACAGGGGAGGTGGGCCACTGGTGCCAGCAGCTATTATTATACCTCGAGAGAGAGAACAGGAGATGGAGGAGAGAGTCAGCCGGGTAGAAGAGGAGCGGGTGGGCAGGAAGCCACACAGAAGGCAGACAGATGGCGGAGGCCTGTGGGCAGCAGAAGCTGGGCGTGGGTGGGCAGGGGCTCTGAGCCCTAGGGAAGATGCAGAGGATCTGTTGTATGAGTTTGCAGGGGCTGCCCTAACAAAGTACCACAGACAGAGTGGCTTACACCACACACGTATTTTCCCACAGTTCTGGAGGCTGGAAGTCCACGATCAAGGTGTTGGCAGGGTCAGTTTCTCCTGAGCCCTCTCTCCTCGGCTTGCAGATGGCCGCCTACTCCCCGTGTCCTCACGTGGTCTTCCCTCTGTGTGTGCCTGTGTCCTAATCTTTTCTTACAAGGACACCAGTCATGCTGGATTAGGGCCCACCCTAATGACCTCATTTTAACTTAATTACCACTTTAAAGGCCCGTCTCCAAATGCAGTCACATTTGAGGGGCTGGGGGTGAGGGCTTCAGCATATGAATTTGGGGGACACCATTTAGCCCATAACAGCCAGTGAGGGGGTCACTAGGAGAAGGGGAGCAGGAACAGCATTAGGCTGGAGACAACAGGCTTCTCTTGCTAAGGATGTGCCTGCGTCCTGATGCAATGTCTGTGAGGCTGGAAGGACTGTCCAGGTCTGCCCATGAGGGCTGGTTAGATGCCCGTCTTTCTCATTCAGATTCTTTTTTTTTTGGCGAGGAAGATTGGCCCTGAGCTAACATCTGTGCCCATCTTCCTCTATTTTGTATGTGGGATGCTGCCACAGCGTGGCTTGATGAACAGTGTGTACGTCTGTGCCTGGGATTTGAACCCGTGAACCCCAGGCCACCGAAGCGGAGCACGCGAACCTAACCACTACACCACCGGGCTGGCCCTTCATTCAGGTTTTTTACAGCCAAAAAGGGCCTAACTAAACCAGTATGTGAAGCCCTTGGCACACTGCCTGTCCAAGAGCTCAATAAATCGCAGCTATTATTGTTGTTAAGGTTATTTGGTCAGGGGCTGGCCTGGTGGCACAGCCGTTAAGTTTGCGCGCTCTGCTTCGGTGGCCCAGGGTTTGCCAGTTTGGATCCTGGGCGCGGACCTATGCATCGCTCATCAAGCCATGCTGAGGCGGTGTCCCACATAGAGCAACTAGAAGCATGTACAACTATGACATACAGCTATCTACTGGGGCTTTGGGGAGAAAACAGGAAAAAGGGGGAAGATTGGCAAGAGATGTTAGCTCAGGGCCAATCTTCCTCAAAAAAACAAAAAGATTATTTGGTCGGCAATATTAATACTAGAAAAAATATCATTTAGATAGAAAAGATGAAGAGCTTGATTATATAGTGATAAACATTACAATAAAATTGGAGACGTGGCATTATTGAACTTATATGCTTCATAAAATATAAAAACAAAATGAAAAAAATAATGTTAGGAATAGGAGAAATTGACAGAAACATAATTGCAGTGAGAACTGAATATCATCCTATGGCAAATTAAGAGTATAAAAAAGAGCTCATTGATCCAGCAACCGCACTCCTCGGTACTTATCCAAATGAAGCTTACAGCCACACGAACACCTGCACACGGATGTTTCTAGCAGCTTTATTCATAATTGTCAAAACGTGGAAGCAACCAAGATGTCCTTCAGTGGGTGAATGGATAAATACACTGTGGGACGTCCAGATAATGGAATATGCATCAGCGCTGAAAAGAAATGAGCTCTCAAGCCATGAAAAGACATGGGGGAACCTTAAATGCATATCAGTAAGTGAAAGAAGCTGATCTGAAAAGGCTACGTAATGGATGATTCCAACTCTGTGACATTCTGGAAAAGGCAGAACGATGGAGACAGTAAAAGGATCAGTGGCTGCCAGGGGCTGAGGTGGAGGAGGGATGAACAGGTGGGGCACAGAGGATTTTTAGGGTGCTGAAACCACTCTGTATGATACTGTGATGGTGGATCTGTGTCTTTATATATTTGCCCAAACCCATAGAATATACGGCACCAAGAGTGACCCGATGTCAACTGTGGACTCTGGGTGATAAGGACATGTCCATGTTGGTTCATCAATTGTAACAAATGTCTCACTCAGGCGCCATGTTGGTCGTGGGGGAGGCTGTGAGTAGGGGGGCAGGGGGTATACGGGAAATCTGTGCACTTTTCACTCAATTTTTCTGTGAACCTAAAACTGCTCTAAAAAATAAAGTTTTATATTAAAAAAAAGAAGAGTCACTAATTGTTTTTTACATGAATGTCTATGTTGAGAATACAGTACTGTTTAGTAAAGATCAATATATTAAATTTATGCATCTATTCGTAAAAAATAATGATACAGAAGATGTGAATGTTGTAATTAATAAAATAATTAATTCGTATATGAAAGTTTGCACCTTACAAATAACAAGTAGGCTTATTTATTTATTTATTTATTTTTATTTTTTATGAGGAAGATCAGCCCTGAGCTAACATCCATGCCAATCCTCCTCTTTTTGCTGAGGAAGACCCGCTCTGAGCTAACATCTATTGCCCATCCTCCTCCTTTTTTTCCCTTTTTCTCCCCAAAGCCCCAGCAGACAGCTGCATGCCATAGTTGCACATCCTTCCAGCTGCTGTATGTGGGACACGACCTCAGCATGGCCGGAGAAGCGGTGCGTCGGTGCGCGCCTGGGATTCGAACCCGGGCTGCCAGTAGCGGAGTGTGCACACTTAACCGCTAAGCCACTGGGCCGGCCCTCAGACTTACTTTATTTTTTATGACCTTGACAGTTTTGAGGAGGATTGGGCAGGAATTTTATAAGTTCTCTGTCAGTGGGTTTGTCTGATGGTTTTCTCACAGTTAGACTGGGGTGACGGGTTTGGGGGAGGAGGACTGCAGAGGCGAAGGGCACTTCTCATCCTATTACATCCTATTAAGAGCACATGCTATCAACATGACTAGTCATGGGTGATGGGAGCCTTTTTGTTCTTCAAGTTTTCAAGGAACAATAACAGAAAATGATAACTACATAGTCTAAGCAGGATATCTCTAAGTACAAAAAGATAGAAACCGCCCAGGTCCCAGGTTCTACTATGGCACAACTATAACAAATAAAGCTTAAGTTATCCCTGAGTCCCAAAGGGTGTGGGTGGGGGACAGCCTCTAAAGTGGCCCCATAACCCCACCTCCTGTATTCACGCTCTTATCTGGTCCTCTCCCCTCTAGTGTGGGCAGGACCTAGTGAGTCCATTTTAACTAACAGAATGTGACAAATGTGATGGATGTCACAGCTGAGACCAGGTTACCAACGACTGTGACTTCTGTCTTGCTGGCTCTCTCCTGCACCCTCGGGTGGAAGCTGGCTTCCACGTTGGAAGCTGCCGTATGCACGTGTGGCAAAAAGACAGCCAAGAGACAGCGAGAAACTGAGGCCCTTTGTCCAACAGCCGGCAAGGGACTGAATCCTGCCAACAGCCACCTGAGCGATCTTGGAGCAGAACGTCCCCCATTTGAGCCTTGAGAAGATTACAGCCCTAACCAACACCTTGATCGCAAACTTGTAAAGTCCCCCGGAACCAGAGGACTAGCTGGGTCACACCCGGATTCCTGACCTACAGAAACTGTGAGAGCATATGTATTTGTTGTTTTAAGCCATTACACTTTATTTTATTTTTTGTTTTGGTGAGGAAGATTGTCCCTGAGCTAACAGCTGCGCCCGCCTTCCTCTATTTTGTATGTAGGCCGATGCCACAGCATGGCTGGTGAGTGGTATAGGTCCGCACCCAGGATCTGAACCAGCAAACCCCTGGCCACTAAAGTGGAGCATGCCGAACTTAACCACTATGCCACAGGGCCAGCCCCTAAGACATTACATTTTAAAAAACAGCTTTAGGGCCCGCCCCGGTGGCCTAGTGGTTAAGTTCGGCGTGCTCTGCTTCTGTGGCCCGGGTTCAGTTCCTGGGCGTGGACTTACACCACTCATTTATCAATGGCCATGCTGTGGTGGTGCCTCACACATAAAACAGAAGAAGATTGGCAACAGATGTTAGCTCAGGGCGACTCGTCCTCAGCAAAAAAAAACAAAACAAAAACAAAAACCCAGCTTTATTGGGATATAATTGATATAGAAAACCTGCACATATTTAATGGATATAATTTGATGAGTTTGGACACACACATACACCTGTGACACCGTCGCCACAATCAAGGTAATAAACATACCCATCACCCCCAAAGTTTCCTCGTATGCCTTTGTTTTCGGGGGGTTTCTGGGTGGAGGTAAGAACACCTCACATGAGCTCTACCTTCTTAACAAATTTTGTAAGTGCACACGCAGTCTTGTTAACAAATTTTGTAAGTGCACACGCAGTCTTGTTAACTGTAGGCACTATGTCGCACAGCAGAGCTCTAGAACTTACTTATCTTGCACGTCTGAGACTTTAAACCCATTAAACGTCTGCCACACCCTCACCCCCGAGTTGCCAGCAGCCACCATTCTACTCTCTGTTAAGCCATTATGTTTTGGGCTAATTTGTGATCATCCTAGTCCCAAATCTCGCCCTTCCTGGATGAGCACCACGTATGCACTCCCAGCTTTCTGGATGCTTCTCCAGAGGGCGGCTCCCTGAGTGCTTCAGTCCGTATCCTGCTCCTGGTCTCACCAGGACCGTGGCCAGCCCATTCCAGTGCACACTCGACAAACAGCGGTGGAAGGTTTCCTGCGCCCTGCGAGCACGCCGGGCAGCCCTGGGCACACAGCTTGGTCTACTGATGGGGGAGGATGCTCTGTCCCAGGCAGCTCGGGCTGCTATAACAGAACACCACACACTGGGGGGCTTACACAACAGACATCTATTTCTCACAGTTCTGGAGGCTGGAAAGTTCAAGTCCAAGGTGCCAACAGATTCAGTCTTTGGTGAAGTCTCTCTTCCTGGCTCGGAGAGAGAGAGAGGCTCTTAACCAATTTTTAAGTGTCCAGTACACTCTTGTCAACTATATGCCCATTGTTGTAAAAAGATGAAACGCTTCACGAATTTGTGTGTCACCTTTATGCAAGGGGCTCTTCTAATCTATGTCTTGTTCCAACATCAGGGTATGGGCCACCCAAGCCAGCACTCAGCCAGACTTCTGGCCTACAGAACTGTGAGATACTAGATGGGTGTTGTTTCAAGCTGTTAAGTTGGTGGTGATTTGTTGGGCAGAAATAGAAAAATCAGACTCTAACCACATGGGATTGTTGGAAGGCTTACATGAGAAAATGCGTGAGAAAATTTAGCACAGAGCCTCGTGCCCAGTCAGTGCTGATAAATGTTAGCTGGTATAGATGTCATCCCCCGCCAAGCCCACCCAGTAAAAACCACTGGGAGCCCATCGCCAGCCTGGAAACCTGTGCTGTAAATAAGGTCTTCTGTGTTCGAGAACTTTCATGTAAATTCCTGCAGGAGCTCTTTCTTTCATTCACTTTGTTGATACACATATTCACTGAGTACCTACTGTGTGTCAGGCATTGTGCTACGCATCAGGACATGAGTGGCCAGTCCCCAAAGGGCTTACACACTGGGGAGAGAGGTAGAGACCCGGAAGTCATTGCCTGGGGCTCCCTGAAGAGCATCCTCCTGCTGCGCCAGCCCCATGCCCTAGCCCTTCCCGCTGGGGACCAGGGTGGTGAATGCAGAGCAGTGTTCTCTACTCGCTCCTCGAAGGCTGGAGCAATGCCCTGATGGACATCCCTCTGATGTCATCCTGGGCCAGCAGCAGACTTCCCAACCACTGGTCCCCACCTCTCCCCCATCCCTCCCAGGGAAAGAGGCATCTTTCTTGCATGCAGGGCTAACCCATCTTCTCAAACACTCTGTTCCTTCAGGTACGCCCTCTCTCCTCACCTTCAACTTCTTCCTCCCTCAAGCTCTTTACGCCCAGCTCTGCATGTAAATACACTCCCACCTCTCCCATTAAAAACAACCAAACCCTCAACCAGCCAGCAAACTCAGCATCACCATCACACCAAGGACCACAACCTTACATTACGGGGCTTCTGCTGGGATGCAGTGGGAAGTACCAACACCCCCGTGGGACACTCTTTGCCAAACTGGAACCTAATCATGCTGAACCAATCAGTCAGCTTCAGAATGTGGCACATTTTTATAAGACAACAGGCCTTCAAAATCATCGGTCATGAAAGACTCCCCCCCCCCGAAAAAAAGCGAGGGGACTTTTCTAAATTAAAGGAGACTGAAAGAGACATGGCAACCAAATGCAATAAGTGAAACTTGATTGAACTCTAGATTTGTAAAAAAAAAAAAAAAGCGATCAAATTGGGGAAAGAATAATATTGAGTTTTATTTGATGGAATTTTAATTATTTAATCAATGATAATGAATTTCTTGGCATGATGATGGCATTGTGGTCTTGTGGAGAATGCCCTTAGGAGACACATCTTTAAGTATCGAAGGGGAAGTGTCATGTTGTCTGCAACTCTCTTTCAAGTGGTTTAATGAAACAAAGAAGTTTATTTGTATATATTTGTATATATATTTGTTTGTATCTATAATAGAGAGAAAGCTAAAACCAGCAAGGGAAAATGAAGCAGAGGTGAAGGATATATGAGTGTTCATTATACTTTCTGGCAACGTTTTGGTGGCTTTGAAATGTTTCAAAATAAAAAGGTGGGAAAAACAAACACACCATCCTCTCTGCTGCCCAAATATCCCTTCAGCTGTCATTTCACCTTCTATTCACAGCAAAGAGGCCTCAGAGGAGTCTGTGCTCACTCTCTCCACGTGCTGCTTAAATGTTTAATGACTGGCCCTCAAACAAACCCCAAAGCTCCTGATCTGTAGTGTCTGCCAATTCCTGTGGTGTAAATATCCACCATGGTCGATTTCAAGCTACTCGCATGGCATCATTTAACACAGAACTGGTATGCAATGCAGCAGCACACATAACAGAGTATTTCCAGCATGCAAATACCATATATGTAAATAAACTCAGCAGCACAGCTAGTAACATGTAGCAAAATAATTAGGAAGTGTTGCGTTTTGAGTATTTATTACTTTCGTTTTAATATAATGCATTTGACCAGAAGTTTATACAATCAATTTTTCAACAATGGCTGTGTTTAACAACTGGCTCCAAAATTCCTGGAAATTGACAGCTGGCTCTCACCAGCCAGTACACACTGACTCCAGCACACCTCTGTCAAAAAATCTCAACCCAGTGAAATCCGGCTTCCACAGCCTCGATTCAACCCAAACCCTCTTGCTCATCACACCAGGCACCTCCATATTGCAAAACGCAAAGGACATGGGTAAAGTTCTGGACTCGCCTGAGTTCTCTGAAGGATTCAGGAGGGCTTACTCCACCTGCCTTCTCCAAGGCCCTCCGGGTCCTCTCTCTACCTGTTGACCAGTCCTGCCCAGTCTCCTTTAAGGGCTCTTCTTCCTCCGTTTTAGCTTTGGGTCTTTGATATGCCCATTTGACACACTCTCCCTGGGGGCCCTTGTCCCAGTCCATGGTTTCAACTACAACTAAGAAGGCCAGACCTTCTTTTCAAACCTGTATATCACAACCGCTGAACTAGTTTGCTCCTCTTGGTGTTAAGACATTTCAAACAAAGCCAGAGTGGAAGCCCTCATCCCTTACTCCCACCTCGAGGTGCAGCTTCTGAGGGATAGAGAATGCAGGTCCGTCCAACCCTGAAGCCAGGGAGTGTATGTTGCCCCCCTTTCAAGTCCCACAGCCCTTATCACAGTTTAATAATGCAAATGGCTTCAATAGAGCAAACGCAACATACATTAACTCCCGCAAGAGACCAGACCCCTCCTCTCCCCAGCCTCAGATGGCACGGACATGTCAAGGTGCCGCCACTTGGTGGCAGCATTCTCTAAATAGGAAAATAGTATCTAGGCACTGAAATGACAGAGGCCTGAGCTTCTTCAGCGCAAGGTGTGTCAATTCACACTGCATCGATGGAGAAGTGGCCTGGCCTCAGCTTCCCTTTCCTGTTCTGGGCCAAAACCAACAGGCGCCTTCCCCAAGTGCTGTGTAAAAGCGGGCTCGTCGCTCTTGCTCTTGGAGCAACTCACTCGTCCGTCTGTCGGTCACTGTCAGTCATTCACTGGCAGTGAGAGCCAGAGTCAGTCATTATCGGGCTGGTCCGCCGTTCAGTCAGTCAGGAATCCAACTGAATCGGCCCTTGCGGACAGCCTACCTTCCCGCCAGCGGAACCTGCGCGATGTGTAGGGAAATTACCGCCCCAAACAGAATCCACGCCCTCAGGCTCCGCCCCTTCGTAGTCTTATCCAACCATAGGTCTCTGCCTCAGAGGAGTGCCCGCCCCCTGGGTCACATCCAGTCACACCCCGCCCTTCCGAAATCCTGCCCTATCAGAGGCCTAGCTCTCAAGGTGTTCCCGCCCCCTATCGAGCCCCGCCCCGTCGCTGCCCTCTCCCAAGGCCCCGCCCCCTTTGGAGCCCTGCCAATCAGAGGCCTTTCCCTCTCGAAACCCCGCCCCCCCTAGGGCCCGCTTTTCCCAGGGCCTCCCAGCTCCAGGCCGACGCGGTGGATGACGCCATCGGGGCGCGCCGCGAGAAGGTCAGACGGGCTAATCCAACATGGCGGCGGCGGCGGTGTGGGGAGGCTGGTGCCGCTGCCCGCGGGTGAGCGGACGTGCGGGGCCGCACGGGGTGGGCCTAGAGGGCTCCGGGCTCGCGACCTCCAGGGCCTTCTTCTCTTTAGGCCCTTGGCCCTCGCGGCCCTTCCCTGTGCTCGGCGAGAGGCGTGGGGTTGGCTCGTTGTGTCAGCCGAGGCCGGGGCGGGGGGCCCGGAGCGGGGCCTGAGGGCGGGGGCCGGGTGGGGGGCGGCAGTGCGCGGAGGCGGGCGGGGAGCGGATCGCCCCTCCCCTCCTGCTCAGATCCCACGTGCACCGGGGAGTGCATGGTGGCCTCGGCGCCCAGCGCAGAGTAGCGAGGAGAAGGCAAAAAATCCGTGACAGTCACGGTTCACGTTTATATGCCACGTCCTCTACCGGGAGCATTTCCTGCATCGCCTCTCCTAACCCTCCGTGTGAGAGCGCGGGAGGTGGTTCTCGCCCTGACTGAGAGCCTGGGCTCATAGAGGCGGTGGGAGTCAGGGCGTGTAAAGCACACTGAGAAAACAGTACTTCATATTGCTGCCGCTTGTCGCAATCGCACAGGTTAGGAAACTGAAGACTCAGAAAAGTTAAGCAACCTGCCCACAGTTTCAGAGCTAGTGGGGGCTTTGGACCAGGTCCACCTGACTCCGGAGCCAGACTCTGGAGGAAGGAAAATATCTCATGGGAATCTGAGTGTACCAAGAAAGAAGATGTCTTTGACTTCCCACTGACTTTTTCTTGGCCTCTTTAGAGCCAGGTTTTAGAGGTTGAATTGACACGTGTTTGGATTTGAGCACAGGAATGAGGGGGAACCGACTTCAGGTTTGGCCCTGCTGTGGGATTTCTCGACCAAGCTAGACAGCCATCTGCCTCTAGTTAAGACGCTGAAGCCAGTGGCTTCAGTGTAGGCAGATCGAGAAGTACAAGTTATTTAAACTCCCAAGAGTTACTCTTGAGTAACTATAAGTTTGGGATGTTGCTTAGGGTTACTGGAGACAGGAGGTGTGGATCAGGGAATGTGGGAATGGAAGAGAGGTTCTGTCAGGTCACTCACATCTGTGCACATGGCTCCGTGCTGGGTACTAGGGTGCAGTGTTGAATAGGACCCGCACAGGCCCTTCCCTCATGGAGCTTCATTTGGTGGGAGAAGAAATGCCTTTCACGTAAGGTTAGCTGGCTGTTGGCCCAAGTGACTCCCGTAAGTTGTCCTGCATGCAGCACAGCTCTGGGCCAGGACATTGTAGGTTTATTCCAGAGTTGCTCCTGGAGAAATAACTTATCAGAATTTACCTTTGAAAGCCCAGGTCTCTTGTCTTCCAAGGCCAGCAGAAGTGGGGTGGGCTAGTGAGAGAAGACTGCTTGTCACCAGCATTGAAGCTCAGCATGCCCATTTTCAGACTAAGGGATTAAATTGGACTGGCATGTTCAACCTTCCTCCCTCATAGGTTGGCGTTTCCCGGGACCCATCAGGTTTCTCCCAGGTTCAGAAGCGGGAGGGGAGAGATGGGCCCTGGAGGTGCAGATCCAGTGTTTTCTCTTTCCACCCGATCCCACTGGCTTCTCAGAAAATGGGAACTTTGCAGGGCACCCAGCATGTGGCAGGCATGCGATAAAAATTGGCAGATAAGTCTCAGACGACCCCTGCTTTTTTAGTGTGGCCTACCTCATTCCTCGTCACCGTCTTTTCTGAATGAATCTTTCTCTTTTCTCCCCCACTTAGAGATGCCTCCGTGGTGGAGTCCAGTTTCTGTCGAGCCACAACCTAGTGCCGCTGCCCCAGGGAACCTATCAGATACGGCGGCCAGGCAGAGAGCTGCCCCTGGTGAGTGACTCAGGACCCGAGCAAGCAGACAGGAGGAGGAGGTCGGAAAAATCAGACCTAGTTGACGGGAGAGAGGGCTGCAGGATGTTGCCCATACTGCCAGTGGCGGCTGATTGGCAGACAGTCAATATCCAAGGCCCTTGGAGTTACAGAGCCCAGTGTGCCTGGTCCTCTCTGTATCCCAGGAAGTGCCCAATATCGTTAGGAATCAGGCTCCTGCCTACAAAGTAGCACGTTGTCTCAGCTCTAATGGCTAGAAGAGTCATCCCCTGTACTGGGCTGAAATCCACCCCGTGTGGCTTTGAGCAGAGTTACCCATCATCTCCTGGGGCTCGGTTTCCCCAGGCCACATCCCCCCATCCTTTATGCTGCTCCTCACAGGTAGCATTTTCTAGAGCTTTTGTGTCCCCAGTCACTCCTCTTCATGTTTCTCTTGGTGCCTCACCACCATGAAGAGGGAGACTGAGAACCTGACACTCTTCCCCAAACCTGAGTGCTCGGGCAGCCCACGCCCTCCCTTCCTTCTGAGTCTCCCTCAGCTGCCTCCTTGTAGGTTCCCTATGCCCCCGCCTCACTCAGATTTTGTCTCCCTGATCCTGTCCTGGGGCTGTTGTGGGCGTGGGACAGGCCCTGGGGCCCTGCCCTGTAGTTGTCCAGCCCACCCTACACTCACAGTGTGCAGGCCCGCAGTGAGTGGCAGGGCTGCTGCAAGGTGGCGCCGTCCCTGATAGTCCTGGAACTTCCCCTGGAGAAAGGCTGGCCAGGGCACATCTAGATGAGACGGCAGCCTGGCCGTGCCAGACCTGGCTGCCCGCCTGTGGAGCAGCACCCAGGTTTGGTACAGCTTTCCCTGTGGCTTGATGGGGGCCAGGGAGGCAGTCGCTCCTGAAACTGTAGAGGGAGCCCCCAGCCCCTGCAGCATAGCCAGCACACCCGGGGAGGGGTCGGGAGCAGCTGAGCACACACGGCCACTTCCTTGTGACGTGATCTCTCATCGTCATCCTCTAAGCTCTCTCTTTCTGAGCCTGCTCTTAGTGACACGGGTGGGGATGCAGGTGTCTAACCCCAGCTCTGTCAACCCCAGAGCCCGTCTTGGGCAGTGTACAATGTGGTTCTTGTGCCCGGAGCGGCGTCTCAAGCTCTCTTCTGGCCTCCCTAGGGTCTGGCCCCCAGGTGTGTTGGGTTTTCCTGTGAGGGGACACCCCGAGCTTGGGCTCTCGGTGACTGTGACCCTGTGGGCTGAGACAGGGAGGTTTGTGCCAGTCTCCAGGCCCTTGGGTGACATATGAGTCCCAACTGGGGACTTGGGAGTGGCCCCAAAGGAAGAAGTTATCCCAGCCCCAGAAGCCCAGGGTATAGGGCGCTGTGCCAGCTCCTTTGTAATGGGGAGCCACAGAGTCCTTTCACCTCCAGTCCTGGGGCAGGAGCCCCTTTGGGTGTTGAACTTTGCCTTGGGTTTAACGCGAGTGTATTTGAATCCCCATGAGGGTTCCAAGCTGCACCCGTTTCTCGTCCAGTGTTTCCTCTGTTGGACAAAGAGCATGGCATCTTGTTTTGTTTTTAATAGACTTTCTTTTTTTGAGCAGTTTTAGATTTATGGAAGAACTGAGTGGAAAGTACAGAGAGTTCCCATCAGCCGTCCCTCCCCCTCTCCTCCCACCTGGCACACAGTTTTCCGGGTCATCAGCATCCTGCAGGAGGGTGGTACATTTGTTACAACTGATGGGCCATTACGGATACATTATTATTAACTGAAGTCCTAGTTGACATGAGAGTTCACTCTGTGTTGTACCTTCTGTGAGTTTGGCGAATATGATACATGTATCCACCACCATCACAGTATCAAGCAGAATAGTTACACTGCTCTAGAAATCCTCCCTGCTCTGCCTGTTTATCCCAAACCCCAGCCCCTGGCAACCAGTGATCCTTTTACTGTCTCCATAGTTCTGCCTTTTCCAGAATGGCACAGAGTTGGAATCATCCGTTATGTAGCCTTTTCAGATCAGCTTCTTTCGCTTAGTCATATACATTTAAGGTTCCTCCATGTCTTTTCATGGCTTGAGAGCTCATTTCTCTTTAGCACTGACTAATATTCCCTTGTCTGCATGCCCCACAGTTTATCGCCTGTTGCTTTTTAAATTTGTCTTTTATTACTCTTATAAAAAGAGGTAGCTATTCATTGTTAAACCTAGGTCAACAGAAAGGAGAAAACAAAGAATCCCTCATTTCTTTTATTTTCTTTCTAGTCCAGATCCTATTCTTCTGGAAGCAGAAAAGGCTTTCTCTCTGGCTTGCTAGATAATATCAAACAAGAATTAGCCAAAAACAAAGAAATGAAAGAAAGTATAAAAAAATTCCGAGACGAGGCGAGGAAGTTGGAGGAGTCAGACGCGCTCCAGGAGGCCAGAAGGAAATACGTGAGTCCCTCTTCTGCGTGTCTCCCTCGGTGGCACACGTTTTCCCAGAGCCCCCCGGACAGTGAGGGGCTCAGTGCCGGGGCGCTGGGGGAGGGGCGGCTTGTGTGGGGATGAGGTCACCCCACTGATGATAGGGAGCGAGGGGACAGGAGTGGGCCATCCAGCCTTCTGGTTCTGTGGAGAGACAGTGCGCCGTTCTCCGCAGACCGTTCTCCCGGCCTCTGCTGGGAGCTTGCGAGAAAGGCAAGGTCTCAGAGCCCTCTTGACTGCCGGAGCAGAATCTGTGTTTCCGCAGGTCCCCCCGTGACCCCTTGATTTCAGATGCGCTGCTCCTGAGAGCCTTGCAGTCTTGGCCTTCAGAGTGAAATGGGTAGAAAGTGGGTTACGATGCTGGCGTAATTATTAATTACCGCTGCTGTCTGTTACTGAGCAGCTGCCAAGCGCCCACCACCGCGAATGGGCTCGCGTCCTCTATTCATATGCCACGTCAGGGCTCTGCGAGGCGGGTACAGCATCCGCATCTGATGGGCGGCTGAGGCCCGGGGGTGCGGGCACCTGCCCCCGGGTCCCTCAGGTTTTTGTTCTCTTGGCCCCCCTCCCAGGCCATGGGCAAGGCCTGTTCCCTCTGAGTGTCCCCAAGTCACTCACTTGGATGTAACTACCCATCTGGGTCCTGCCTCTGGGGGACTCGACCCGACAGAAGATCGCCCTTCCTTTTCATTAAGGGAGGGGAGTGGGTGGAGGGGTTGTGTGGGGCAGAGCAGGCCGAGGTTGGGTGGGGTGGCCGGGATGTGGGAACCGCTGCAGTGGCTGGGTGGGGGGCAGAGCGAGGCAGGATGATGCTGAGAGCAGAGCCCCCCGAGATAGATCGCTGATGAGCTGATGGGCAAGATCAGAGAGAAACGCTGGGCAGGGGGATCCTGCGCTCAGGCGGTTCAAGTCCATCAGCTGAGCCCCAGGCTGTGGGGCAGCGAGGGGCCCTGGGTGGGGAAGGGGGGTTGAGAAAGTGCTTCCTTGGACCAACAAAAAGAAACAACGTCCTTTACCCTAGAAAACCATCGAATCCGAAACGGTGCGGACGAGCGAAGTGATCAAGAAGAAACTGGGGGAGCTCACAGGCACCGTGAAGGAGGTAACAGTCTCTGGGCTCGCCGGCCCCGAGCCACCGCCTCCCGGGAGGGGAGTGGGGCTGGAGGCAGCGAGCGGCAAGAGCAGGCGCCGGGCAGGGCGTGACTTGGCAGCCGTGGATGGACAGGTGTGGGTGGCAGGTGAGGGAAGAGCCATCCGGGTCGGGAGGCTTCTGGAGTTTAGATCCACGCCACCCCACGGGAAGGAGGGCAGGCAGACTAGCCACTCGCCCGGCGGTTCACCACTAAGTTAGAACCAGCCGTGCGACTAGCCAGGACAGGAGGATGAGTGGGGATTTTCTTCTTCCTGCCTAGACATAGAGGGGAGGGGACACTTGTGCCAGGCGAGGGTGGGGATGGGAGTGACTCCTTGGGGCCATGGGCGGCTTTCTTTGGTGGTTTCTGTTTTGGTTTTTCTGTTCTGTGGGCGGGAAAGAGGGGCGGGGCTCTGCATGGTTCTGGGCCCAGGGGAGGCCAGCCCACCCTCACCCTCCTGCTCACCTCCCGGCTGCTGCTCCTGCGGAATCCTTGGAGGGCTCGGGGCTCCTGCCCGTTCTGGGGAGCCCGAGGGCCCAGCACCCCAGAAGTTGTATGCAGTGTTCTCCAGCGTGTGCACCCGAGTGTCAGGGCCCCACGAGCCAGATGAGTTCGGAGCGCCTGTTCCCGCCCCTTGGAGGCCTGCTCTGGCCTTAGCTCTGGGGAGCACCTGCAGGCCTGAGGGGGCCGTGCTGACACCGCCCGCCCCATCCCCACCCTGTCTCAGTAGAGTCTTGACGAAGTCAGTAGGAGTGACTTTGGCCGGAAAATCAAAGAGGGCGTGGAAGAGGCAGCCAAGACAGCCAAGCAGTCGGCCGAGTCAGTGTCTAAGGGCGGGGAGAAGCTGGGCCGGACCGCCGCCTTCAAAGCCCTATCCCAGGTGAGTGCACTGGGGCTCGGGGCCTCACGAGGGGAGCGCAGTGGGCCTGGTGGGAGGGCCCTGCTCCCCTCTTGGCTGAGGGCCTCAGGCAAGTCGCAGTCTCTAGGGAGCTGCAGGTTGACACCCCAGGAGCCTCTCGCCTGCTCTGAGCTGCGAACCCCGTTAGCTTGTGTCCGTGACCCAGAGACCTCTTGGGCTTGGGGTGACTTGAGGTCCTGAATTCATTCCACAAATGCCTGTTGTATCTTACTGTGTGCTGGGCCCTCTGCTGGCCGCAGGGCAACAGGAGAGAAATTCCAAGTCCCTGTTCTCCAGGGGTGCAGGGGAAGGAGACAGGCAGTTCCTGACCAGTGAGCCACAGAGGAACACACGGGGGACAGGGAGCCTTCTCAGAGGGGCCCTTCTCCCCTGAGGGAGGGAGGAGTTGGGGGGCGCTGCAGGTGGAGGGAGCAGGCCCTGCAGAGGGGAGCGGGCACAGCCAGCTCGGGGCACCCCATGAACGGTGGGGAGGCCATGGGGCGGCTGAGGGAAAGTGGGGCCCGTCGAGAATGGTCCTGCGGGCCATGCCGGGGGTTAGGGGTTAGGTTTCATGTGGAAAGTGACAAGGAGCCGAGGAAGGTTACTGAGTGTGGAAGAGGCACAGCCACCCAGCCAGGACTCCGGCAGTGTGACAGAGGAGGCTGGAGGCTGCCTTGGGTGGCCTGGGCACAGCTGCCTGTTGGTGGGGACAGGAGGAGGGAAACGGGTTCCAGAGATTTGGGGAGGTGGAATCCACAGACTGTGGGTCAGCTCGGGTCAGGGGAGAGGGGCAGAGGCAGATCCCAGGATGCCTCTTGGGTTTCCAGGGAGAGTGAGGAGTCAGTCTCGGAATCTGAGGGTCAGCTGGGGGCAGCCAGGGGTGTGTTGGCTGCTCCTGGAGGGGAGGGGCAGGAGTCAGCAGAGCTGGGGTCTCTCTGGGCCTCTGTGTCTGCCTCCCCAAGGCTCAGATGTGTCGCTGCCCTGCACCAGGCTGGGTGGGTGCTCTGAGCCGAATGACCCCGAGACCCAGGGAAGGTGAGGCCCCAGGGCGCCATCAGGCCCAAGGCTGGGGTTCAGAGCAGGCGCTCTCCCGACTTTGGGCGCGACCACAGGCCGACGGCGGTGGTCTGGGGTATGGGGAAGGATCCCTGCACCCACGCCACGCTGGCTGTGCTCTCTTCCAGGGGGTGGAGTCAGTGAAAAAGGAGATCGACGAGAGCGTCCTGGGGCAGACCGGGCCCTACCGGAGGCCCGAGCGGCTCAGGAAAAGGAAAGAGTTTGCAGGAGAGAAATTCAAAGAAGAGAAAGTGTTTGAGCCCAATGAGTAGGTACCGGACGGGCCCGGGTCTGCCCCCTCACCGCCTCCCTTTTCCACCCCCCTCACTGTGGTCCATTTTGAGGGTCCACCAAAGGCTGCTACCCGAGTCACTTGCTCAAGTTTCTTCTCTGCCCGAGGTTCCCCGGCTCCCTCGAGAGGATTTGGGGGCTTGGTGGTGGGGGAAGAGAGATGAGGCCGGTGTGGTTGCAGCCCCTGGACTGGGTGGGGCTGGGGCCCGGCGGCTCTGGGCTGCTGCTCACTGGCTGCCCTGTCTTCCCCAGGGAGGCCCTGGGGGTCGTGCTGCACAAGGACTCCAAGTGGTACCAGCAGTGGAAAGACTTCAGGGATAACAACGTGGTGTTCAACCGTGAGTGTTCACCCCTTCAAGACTTGGCTGACGGCAGGGCGGTGACAGTGACACTTACTAAGCACTCCCCGTGCACTGGGCACAAGCCAGACCCCAATTTCACAGAGGAGAAGACTGAGGGTCAGAGAGGACCAGTCGCTTCCGCAGGGTCACCCAGTGGGAAGCCCCCGAACCTCTCAGCGTGGTGGGTGGGGACACTGCTGTAGGGGCTGTGTCACCATCTTTGCTGTTCCTGGAGCCAGGGCCAGTGGTGGCAGCAGGGTGGCCGGGCCCAGCCGCCTCCCTGCCGGTTCTGCTGTGGATTCCACCACGAGACGCTGCCCATACAGGAGGCCAGGAACGCTGGTGCTCACGGAGCCGCCGCCAGCTTGTGGCCCTGGAGTCCTCTGCCCTCGTCTGGGGCGTAGGGCTTCCCAGGTGGTGACAAGGAGCGTAGCCATGCCACACGCCCTGTCCCTTGTCCTGTGAGGACTGCCGCATCCTTTGTGATGACAGCACCAGGCAGCGGGGGCGGCCCTCCAGTTCACACAGCCCTGCCCAGGGTTGAGGGGGCTCTGCAGGGGGGTCCTCACTCATGGCCAAGGAAGAAGCTCAGAGAGTCCCCCAGTGTACCCGAGCTGCGTGGAGAATGGCTCTCCCGGGGGCCACGAGGATCCCCGGAAG
The DNA here is from genome assembly GCF_057802395.1 of Ceratotherium simum simum. Classification (NCBI taxonomy): domain Eukaryota; kingdom Metazoa; phylum Chordata; class Mammalia; order Perissodactyla; family Rhinocerotidae; genus Ceratotherium; species Ceratotherium simum. Next base: position 10,565,381 of record NC_141938.1, on the reverse strand, counting down.
TTGTGGAGTGGGGGTGTCTTTCCGGAAGGCACCCTGACCCCTGCCCCATCCCCCGCAGGGTTCTTCGAGATGAAAATGAGGTACGACGAAAGTGACAACGCGCTCATCCGGGCGTCCCGGGCGCTGACAGATAAGGTCACGGACCTGCTGGGTGAGCAGGGTGCCCCAGGACCGTCCTGTCCCCCGGGGCCAGCTGCAGGGAGGGTCCTGGGCCCTCAACCCACTCCTGGCTCGGCCGCCCCCAGGGGGCCTGTTCTCGAAGACAGAGATGTCGGAGGTGCTCACGGAGATCCTGCGGGTGGACCCTGCCTTCGACAAGGACCGGTTCCTGCAGCAGTGTGAGAAGGACATCATCCCCAACGTCCTGGAGGTGGGTGCCCAGCCTGCAGGCCCCCCCACCTCTGGTGCCCGGGCTCCGGCCTGCCATCCCGGGGGTGCACGTCACAAACACTGTGGCCCGAGCGAGGCTTCCCTGGGGGCGTTGGGCCGTGAAGGGGGCTTTCTGAGCAGAGACGTTGCTCCTGTCTTCAGACGCCTGACCCCCCATGAGAAGGCATGGTCCTCCATGGCGCCTGCTGGCCCTGGCGCCGGTGGCTCTGACATGTCCTGCCTCACCCACACAGTGTCCTGCCCGGGGACTGAGCTTCTCTTCCTGAGGTCGGGCAGCAACGCCCGCCTCCCCTCTCGCGCCTGCTGAAACAGCCTGGCGCCTCCCGGCTCGTTTCCCTCCCACTCCCCTGAAGCTGTTCCCTCTAGCCTGCCCTGAGCGGCCGCCAGGGGCCCCGGGTCTGTCTCCAGGTGCCGGGGGCCTTGCAGGAGTGGGAGAAACCAGCTGTCACCCTGGGGCAGGCGTGAGGAAGGCCTGGAGAAGCTGGTGGCTCAGGCCAGACCTGCCGGGCAGGGAAGCAGGAGAGGGGGCTTTCCTCCGAGGTTGTCTGTATGGGAATCCCAAATCCCATCATCTGGTCCTCTCGCCTCTCCTTTTGGCTCATAACTGAGGCGGGGGGCGTGCCCAAGGTCGCCCTCCACGAGCCCCCTGGCTGCCTTTTCCCTGCCACGTCTCTGCTCCTCTGCAGCCCCCAAGATGTGGCCAGAGCCTGGGCATCCTCAGCCCAGCCCAGCCTGGCCTCTGGAGGGCCCTGAGTGGGACCACAGAAAGGCCCTCCAACCCCGTGTGGATGCCTGGTCTCTCCTCCTGTGCTGCCTCCTCGTGGTCCCCTCTCCTCTGATTTCCCAGGCCCCTCGGCCGCTTGGGGCAGGGCTGGGAGGAGGTGGAAATGGAGCCACTCCCAAAAGCAGCCACCGAGCACTGGCACTTTCTTCTGGGCTGAGGCTGTCTCAGCCCCCAGCCTGCCTGCAGTTTTCCAGGGCCCCCGGCCCCTCCCTTCTCTGGGCCCCTCCTTCGCCCTCACTGGATCTGGCCCTGTCTCCAGGTTCCTGTGCAAGCATCCCCCACTGCACCTTGGGGACCCCCCAGGGCTCCCTCTCTGCCCCCACTGGTAGGACATTGTGGGCCTGGCTGTCCAGAGCTTCGTCCCCAGGGCAGGCAGAGTGCAGCTCCTCGCCTCCATGGCTCAGTTTCCCAGCCAGGGCGAGAGGCCCCCTGCCCCCCCACTGCCACCCTCCCCTTTCTTCCACCAGGCCTTCAGGGACCCCCTTGGGCTGCCCGTGGTCACACAGGGGCTCTGCTCCCCGAGGCTGGGGAGGGGGCACCCACTGCTTCAGCCTGACCTAGGTCCCCCTCCTTCCCCAACCAGAACCGCAGAGGGGCCGGGGGTCTGCAGAGGAAGGATGCCCACTGGAGAATGCTCAAAAGGTTTCCACCAGAAGAGCCCACTCATTCTAACATTTATTTTATTTTTTTCTGTCTTCAGGCCATGATTTCTGGAGAGCTGGACATTCTCAAAGACTGGTGCTATGAGGCTGTGAGTACTTTTCTTTTTTTTTTTGCGTTTAGGCCTAAAAGGAAATCACAGTTTGGAGAAAATCTGCTTGGGCAGCTGGATCTGGGAAGGGCACCCAGGGCGTGGTGTCCTGGTCGGAGGGGGTCCTTGTGTCTGCTGCTCGGCTGGCCCAGAGCCATCTCTACCTTCCTCCGCCCCTCAGCACGGGGTGCACGTCCCCGCCCATGGGCTGTGCACCTGCGGGACTCGCTGGGGGCCAGGTGGCTGGTCCTTTCCGCACTGAACTCCTAGTCAGAGATGACCCTTCCAGCTTCCCCCTCCCTCCCTCACTGGGCCTAAAGGATGGCCTGGGGCCTTCCTGCCTGTTGTCATCTAGAAACCTTCCCCTGTCTTAAAATAAATCTGGTTAAGAAGGCTCATGGGGAAAAAAAAAAAACAAAGGATCATAGGAGAGGCAACCTGAGGAAGATGAAGTTTTCAGTGTGGCCTGTCTACCTGCCCCGTTTCAGGCGGCCCTGCGTGACATAAAGGAAAGCCCCGTGGTCAGGACCGCCTGGGGTACAGGCTGGGGGCCCCGGGGTCAGGGAGCGAGGGGAAAGGGACAACAAATAACTGGGGTGCATCAGACGCTCGCTCAGCATACGTGGGTCCCATGTGTGGTGATTGTGGGTGCTGGACAGAGCGGCCCCCTGGGCCTGTGTCACCTCCCTTCCCTGGGACAGGGCTGCATCATTGTGCCGTTTCGCGGGGGTCCTGAGGGTCCAGTGGGAACACAGAAGCGGCGCTCCAGGATGCACAAGGTGCATGGCTTCATTGCAGTCTCAGTGCAGGATCCCACAACACGAACCTAAACAGATATTGATAGATGCCCCTGCCCGAGAGGAGCCATGTGTTCTCACCAGGCTTTCTGCTCCCTGGAGTCGGCTCAGGGTCCCTGGGGCCACAGTTGGCGCCGGGCTGCATGGGGGCTGGTCAGGCGTCCCCCGGAGCACACACTGTCTGCCCCGGTCCTGGCAGCCTCCCTGTCCCTCGGGGCTCCGTGCTCTTCGGCCACCTCACCTCACCCTGCTCACTCCCCGACCTGCGTCTTCGTGGGATGTTTTTTTTTTCTCCCAGCTTCTTTGTATGAAGCAACCCAAGAGTCTTTTGGCTGATTCTCTTCTGTTTCCAGCTCACAAACAACTTGGAAAAAGCAGAGGAGAAGATGTCAGGTTTTCTTTTTAACTACTCCCCTGCATGGTGACTAATCCAGCAGGCATTTATGAGTGTGGGTTTTTTTTTTTTTTTTTGCTTGGGGAGCATTAGGATGTGGCTGATTATCTCTGCCAGAGAACTGCTGGTGCCCCTTGAAATGCAGCTGAAGTTGCAGCCGCTCGCACAGAGGTGTTTTTAAAATGTCATCTTTAAGAAACTGCACGAGAAATAAGATTGGCACCATTTTTATTTTTCTGGGCAGATCGGTTGTTGCCATAAAAAGTAGGTGCCGTCGGAATGCCTCCCGTCCTGGTTGTCTGTCGAGCTGCCAGGCTGCACATGTCCCGGGGGCTGTGTCCTGGGCCTGGGAGCAGTCACAGGGCTCAGGAGTGTCATAGGAGGCCCCGTGGCCCCCGTCGGAAGAACAGGCTGCCTGTGGCTGACAGCCGCCCATGAGGGGCCGGGCGGTGGGAAGGAGGCTGACCCTGGCAGTTGGTTCCAGAGCAACCCGTGGGTTAGGACAAATCCTAGAAAAAGTGGCGTGATTCCAGGCCAGGATTCAGAGTGAGGTGAACGTAGGAATGTTTCAGATCAGCCAGGAGGCCTCAACTTACCCCTGGGGTGCATTTCAGGTAGTGTTCCAGAATAGCCCACTTTCCTCTGGGAATCTTGATACAGTGCTCTTTGTAATGAGGGAAGCGTGTGGCTCAGGCCAGCAGAGGGGTGGCACCAGCCTCCCTGCTTGGACCTGTGCTCCTGGTGTCTGCCGCTCCTGGCGTGGCACACCCAGATGCCGGGAGCCATTTCTGGAAGGTGCAGAGCTGAAAGGGAGCCTCCCTGCGGGGAGGGTTTCCCAGGATGCCGCCCTGGCCCCGGGGTGTGCGGGTGTCGGCCCTCCCCTGTGATGTGGCACCTTGCGCTCAGGTGGCCGTCCACATGGGCTGGTCGGCTTCTTGTTGCAGACCTACAGCCAGCTGGCCCACCCCATCCAGCAGGCCAAGGCGCTGGGCCTCCAGTTCCACTCGCGCATCCTGGACATCGACAACGTCGACGTGAGTGCCTCCTCGGGGGCCAGGGGGCCCTGGGGCCGGGCAGGCTGCTACTCAGAAGGGCACTGAGCAGGGGGGAGTGAACTCCCCTTCCCTGGAGGAGTCCCAGCACGGCAGGCGCTTGGATTAAAGGACCTCGAGGCTTCCTTTTCAGTGAAAGGTGTCTGTGGTCCTGTGGTTGGAACATTAGACAAGCAGTGGGCACAGGGGTGCTGCAGCTGGTCCCCCAGAGGCGGTGCTGTCCCTGCCCCGTCCCTGGGAAGGCAGGGCTCTGTCAGGCTGCTCTGCCCCGCACGGCCCGTCGGGGAGCCTGCGCAGACTCTTGGCAGTTCAGACCCAGGCTCGCGGTGGGAGGACCTCAGGCCTGACTGCCGGGGCCGCCTCCTGGCAGCACCCCCGGAAGGGGGGTTCTGCAGGGAAGAAGGGCTGGGGGCCATCCTCTGAGGCCCGCCCGCCCTGTCGGCTCCCCCCGCAGCTGGCCATGGGCAAGATGATGGAGCAGGGCCCTGTGCTGATCGTCACCTTCCAGGCGCAGCTGGTCATGGTGATCAAGAACCCCAAAGGCGAGGTGGTCGAGGGCGACCCGGTGAGTGAGGGAGGAGCGGGACGGGCCGGGCGGCTGCACAGGACTAGCTGCAGTCTCCGGCCACTGTGCACTCATGGCCAGGAGCTTCTGGGGACGGCAGGGCAGCACCTTGAGCAGTCCCAGGGCCTGAGACGGGCCTACTGGAGGTCAGAGGGCAGCTGGCCTGTCCGCTTTTACCAAGTCCTGAGTTGTAGCCTCTGCTCTGGGCCCCAGACCGGTGCTCCTAGTGTCCCCCTGTGTCCTGACCTGGGAACCTACTCCAGCCCCGCCCCGCTGGACGGCCCCTGGTCCCCTGGTGGGTGCCGCGAGCTCTGCCCCGGCCCTCACCCTTGGCTCCTGCAGGACAAGGTGCTGCGCATGCTGTACGTGTGGGCGCTCTGCCGCGACCAGGACGAGCTCAACCCCTACGCGGCCTGGCGGCTCCTGGACGTCTCTGCCTCCAGCACAGAGCAGATCCTCTGACGCTCCGGGCCTCCAGGGCTGGATCAGCCCGAGGGCATGCCCAGGGGACCGCTGTCCACCTGCAGCGCCTGGACCTCTGGGGACGCGACTGCTGGCTCGGCCCCACTCACTGCCAGGGTGGCTGCGACCCTGGCTGGATGGGGAGAGTGGGGGCTGCTGAGGGCTGCTCCCCACTGCGCCAGCCCCTGCACGGCTCTGTCCACGGGGGCTGCTGGCGAGGGTCACGGAGGTGCACAGGCCAGGCGGTGCCAAGAGGCCCAGCCCAGGGCTCCCTCGGGGCAGGGTGGGCCTGCCTCAGAGCGGCCAGCCAGCCTGTCAGCCAGACGGTTTTAGCTCCGTTTTTTTAAACAGTGCCCTTATGATTGTCCTGTACATTCGCGGAGATTTGGAAGTGAGAATAAACGCCAATGCGTAGGAGAGCAGCTTGGGTGGTTGAGGTGTCTGTCACTGGGGTTGGGGGAGCCGGCTAGGTGGTCATGGGGAGGCGGTCAAGGTCATGGAAGGATCTGTAGCCCCAGAGGCAGCACCTTCCCTGCTCAGGACCCTGCCCCCCTGGGGGGGCTCAGTGGTAAGAAAAGCTGGGAGGAATTACTCTGTGACCTGGCTGGGGTCTCTGAGTGTCGGGGTCCCCAGGGCTGGGGAGCTTGAGCGCCCGAGTGATGCTGGGGGCATTGGGGTTCCCCAAACGGGGAGTCTGGGTGAGGGGCCCATCGAGTAGGAGAATGGGGGTGCGGGCGCTGCAGTCGGCCTGGGCGGGCAGAGTCCTGGGCGCTCGGGCTCCCGGGGGCGGGCCTGGCCGGGCGGGGCGGGGCGGGGGCTGCGGTCCCGTGGAGCCAGGGGCGGGGTCGCGGGCCGCGCGCTGCTCCCTGCGCAGCCTCCGCCCCCCGCGGCGGCCCCGCCCCCGTCGCCATGGGAACAGCCGCGGCGGCCCGGCTCGCGCGCGGCTCGCCGGCGTCGGTCTCCGCCGCTCCAGGGGCGGGTGGTGGGCTGAGCTCAGGCCGCTGCCGCCGCCGCCGCCGCCGGGGAGAAGCCGAGAGCGGAGCCGGCGCGGGCCCCAGAGGAGAGCGCGGCTGCCGGGCGCTCGGTCCCGGTCGCGGTGGAGGCCAGGGTGAGGGGCAGGGGCAGGGGCGAGGGCGGGGGGTGGGGGTGCCCGGGACGCCGAGAACAAAGGGAGCGGGAGGGGGAGCCGGGCCTCGCCCCCGCCGCGCCGTGGGCCGCGCGTTCGCACCTGTTGTGCTCGGGCCGGCCCGGTCGGGGCTCCCTCCCCCGCTCTCGGCGCCCCACCTGCGCGCACGGCCGGAGTTGGGTCCCGGCGTGGCGGCGGCGGCGTGCCCGCGGGCCCGGCATGGGCGTAGCCCGGGGACAGAGGCGCGGGCGGCGGCCGGGGGGCGGCGGCGGGAGGGCGCAGCCTCATCCCCGCGCCCCGGGCGGGCCCCGCCCTCCGCAGGGCCCGCGGCGATGTGAGCCATGAGCGCGACGTGGACGCTGTCCCCCGAGCCGCTGCCGCCGTCGACGGGGCCCCCCGTGGGCGCGGGCCTGGACGCGGAGCAGCGCACGGTGTTCGCCTTCGTGCTGTGCCTGCTCGTGGTGTTGGTGCTGCTGATGGTGCGCTGCGTGCGCATCCTGCTCGACCCCTACAGCCGCATGCCCGCCTCGTCCTGGACCGACCACAAGGAGGCGCTCGAGCGCGGGCAGTTCGACTACGCGCTGGTCTGAGCGGGGGCGCCCCCGGCCGGCCCTCCGCGGGGTCTCCGGGGGCCACCCGACCCGGGCTCTCGGGATCCCGCCTCGGAGCCCAGCCCGAGGGGGCGGGGGCGTTAGGAGAAGGCCAGCCCCTCCCCGCTCAGACCCTCCCATCTTCCCTCCTGGCCAGGCCGCAGCCCCACTTGGTGCCTTTATCCCGCCCTGTCCTCGCTCCTTAACTCACCGGCCAGGCTGGGAAGAGGACCCGCCCCGCCCTCCCCCAGCGTGTAGGTGGCTCTGCTATTGTCCTGCCGCCGAGCATGAGTGTCATGTCTGTTCGTGGATGCGGGAACCCCCGTGTTCCCTCTCCCTTCCCTGTCCACTCTCTCCTCCGCCCCCGTAAGTGTGGAGCCCCTCCTTGGGCTGCGGCCTTGCGGGGCAGGCTCTCCTGGGCCCACGGGGTGGGCGCTGCATATCAGTATGCCCTGCGCAGCCTGCCCCGGAGACCAAGCCTGAAGAGCGACCATGGCTGCTGTGTCCAGGATGCGTGGCGCCTTCCGTGCGGGGAGAGCGCCGGCAGGCTCACTCCCGCCCCCAGCCCAGGCCCCAGTTAAGGTCAGCGCCCCCTCTCTCGGTCACCACCTCCCCCCCCCCACTGACCCTCCTGCCACTTCGCCCTGATCCCTCCTGCCATGCCCCCCACGGGCCTCCCCCTGCCTTCTCACTCCCTGCCTCTGAGTGATGGTGATAATAAAAGCTATTGTTGAGCGCTTACTACTTGCCAAGCAGCGTGCTGAGTTAGCGCCTCCTGCGCACGGCCTGTGCCGTCTTCAGGCCCCAGATGGTGAGCCCTGTTAGCATCCCCATTCTACAGGCGGGGGACTGAGGTCCAGGCAGCTTGAGTGACTGGCCCCTAATACGTGGCTGGATTCTAGCTGGGCTGGGATTTGAACCCGGGTCTGACTTCACGCCCTTAACGGCTGCCCAGTTTTGCGAAAACACCCAGACCCACGCTCTGGGGCGTTGAGTAACCATCTCAATCCCCCCAGCTCCAGACACAGCCGAGACCCCCGTCTTCTTTCTCTTGACTTGGGGAGACTCTGGGAGCCATGGAATGGACTTAGCCAGGTGGGGAGCTGGGCTGGGGCGCCCTCAGCCAGCCCTGGAGGTTGTCTCCGAGAACCGGCACGGCCTCCTGGCACTGTGTCCGCACCTGCAGCCCCAAACCTCTCCGAGCCTGGCCCCTGCTGCCCACCATGGGCGCTTGTACTTCTGGAGCTGTGGGGCTGGTGCGTGGCGCCGTGAGCATGGAGTGAGCTGGCTCCACTCCACAGCCCGCCTGCCCGGGGATGAGTTGTGCGCCCCCGGGGAGCCGTGTACAATGTGTGTGGGGAGAAGTGAGCACTTCTATAAAAGGAAGGCTGTGTCAACGCACAGCTCTGCGGGCAGAAAATTTACCAGCTCTCGGAGGACTGGTTAGGCTTGAAGGAAGGTGGTGTCAGGGGAGGTCAGCTGGGTCCCCGCCCTCCCCAAATCCACACGCTCAGGGAGGTTGATGGAGGGGGACCCCGCGCACGGAGACCCAGCAGCACCCCCCCTCCCGGGAATTTGGGGACCTTGGCAGCAGCAAGGACTCCTGCCTCCCTCCCTGCTCATAAGGCCCCTCCAGCTCCCCCTCCCTCTCTCCCTTCTCCACTTGCTTCCCCCAAGGCTGCCTCAGGGACTTGCTCGCCGCCCCCCATCCTCCTGCCACATGGAGAGCCCACTCCTAACCCCTGCGGGTCCCCTCCCCCCACTTGGGGCCTGGCTCCTCCCACTTGGCCACCCTCACTCTGCTGGCCGTCTCCCCTCCATCTGCATGATGTGAGGTCACCCTGCTCCGAAAACCTGACACCTGTTGGGCAGTGTCACCAAGGGTCCCCTCACAGCCAAACCGAGGTCACTCCAGGCAGCATCAGGGACCAGACCTGGAGACAGCTGCCGTTGCTGATGACAGCGCCTCCCTGGCATGCCCCCTCCTCGGTCCTCAGGACCCCAAGCTCTGGCACTTTGGGCCCCCACTCCCATCTTGAACTCAGGAAAGAGAGAGCAAGGCAGACTGACAAGAACTTTATTCACAGTTACAGGAACACAACACAGGGCTCAGGAAGGGGTGGGGGCGGTATTTGACGATGGTTTGAACCCAGCTGCCTGGCTCCCCCTCCTCAGTTCCACAGCCGAACCCCTGTACAACTCGGCTGCAATTCCTGAGACCCCTGCGGTATCGAGCATCTCAAAGGGCACCCCGCACTGTGTCCCGTGTCCAGGACCTTCCACTATGACCGGATCCTCATGACAACCCAGCGTCAGCCCGAGCAGGATTGAGGGCGGCGGGCTCACGGATGTCTGCTGTGTCCTCTGCCGGGCGGGCCCCTCACCTTGCAGGGGTGGCCGCCTGGCCCAGAAGCTCCAGGGGCACCAGGAACGGGTTCAGGGGACAGACCCCAGCTGTTTGCCAAGTGGGTCTCGGCTCGCCGGGCCTGGCATTCTCAGGGGCCTGGGGGGTGGTCTGGCCGGCCTCCTCTTGCCCCCTGGAGCCTGTCCCACCAGCCTCGGCCGCGGGCCCCAGGCTCCCACTGGTGGGGTCGGGCTGGGGGGCCGTCAGGCGCAGGTACGTATCCGCCAGATGTTCAACCAGGGCAGCGCAGGGCAGGCGGGGCAGCTCCTGGGGAAGCGCCATGAGCAGGTCGAGGACCACAGCTGACTCTGGTGACGGATAGAGGGCAGAAGTGAGGGGAGAGCGGGGCTTGCTGCCTGGGCCCTCACCCAACAGCCCCCGGCCCCATTCCTCTCACCAGCTGCGGAAAGCTCAGGGCCCTGGCAGCTGCGGGAGATGGACGACAGGTACTTGTAGATCTTCTCAAAGTCGACGGTGAAGTCTCCCTCACCCAAGGGGCCGGCGAGGGATTCGGAGGGTGCCTCAGGGGCGGGGCCATGTGTCTTAGGGGCGGGGCCAGGGGTGGGACCAGGAGCCTGAGGGGTGGGGCCAGGGGTCTTGGGGGCGGGACCATGGGCCTCATGGGCGGGGCCCAGGGTGGGACCAGCCTCAGGAGTGGGGCCAGGCGCCTCGTGGGTGGGGCCAGGGGCCTCAGGGCCCGGGGCCTCCTGCCCTCCAGGGGCACTGACGAGCAGTAGCTTTCCACGGGCCTGCGTGGGCTTGGGGGGTCTGGAGTGCAGGAGGCTGATGGGCTCCGTGGCCGCGATGGTGAGCACCTGGCAGGCAGAGAGATCAGTGGGGAAAGGCGGAAGTCCTCCCACCTGCCACGCCACTGCCCTGCACTTACTAGGCCCTCCACCTCCACCTGCTCACAGAATCCTCCCTGCCACCCTGAGGAAGGATCACATCCAGGAGCTGGCCTCAGAAGCGGGGACACCGAGGCTCAGAGTGTCCAGGGACTGGCCAGAGGCACAGAGCTGGCAGGAAGAAGGGTCCATCTAGACTCCTAGGTATGGCCCTGTCTCCAGGACACCCCCGCCTGCCCGGGGGATGGCTGTACCTGGGAGAAAGCCACAGTCAGGGCTTCCTCCAGCGGGCCTGTGATCTTCTCAGCCAGGTCCATCCACACCTAGGTGGGGCAACCAGAAGATACTCGGTCGGCCTGGGGATCAACCCTCAGGACCCCCCCAAGCCCTGCCCTCCTGGGGATCCTCTGACAAGGTTATCCCCCGCAACTTCTTGCCCTGACACACCTCGATGGGGGCCGGGGTCTGTGTTTCCCGGCGCCTTGGACCCTGGGGGCCACCTGGATGCACTCTCTGAATGGCCTCCCGGGCCACGCGGCCCTTGAGCTGCCGCAGGAAGTCCCGGATCTGGGGAGAGAGGAGGAGGCCGAACGGGCCCTCGGTAAGCCCGGAGCTGGGAGGAAGAAGCCAGAGCCCACTGCCTGCTCCAGGCCGGCCACTGCTCCCTAGCCTCCCGCTAGCCCCGTGTGAAGGGTCGCAGTGACTGCTCGGGGGTGGGGGTGGGGGGTGGTCTCAGGCCAAGGCCCCCAGTGTGACCAGCTATCTAACAAGGATGTAAGGCCCAGGCCGGTTCTGGCTCCTCCCCGCTGCCAGGGCCACCCCCATGCGAAGTACCACCCTATTCCTTTCCTCGCTCCGTCCACTCCGCCCCATTGCCAGACTCGCACTTCGACCTCATGCCCGCCTACTCCCGCTGCGCCTTCCGTCCTATCCGTGGCCTCCGCTCCCGCCACAGCCTTCCCTTAGCCTCTCACCACTGCCTCCTCCTCGCCCCGCCCCTCAGTCTCACGTAGGCCCCGCCCACTCCCCGCCTTCCTCCCAAGTTCGCCCCGCCCCCAGCCTAGCGCTCGTCCCGCCCACGCCCCGCCCCTCAGCCTCTCACAGCACTGCCTCCCCCTCGCCCCGCCCCTCAGCCTCACGTATACCCCGCCCACTCCCCGCCCCAAGCTCGCCCCGCCCACTCCCCGCCCCTTAGCCTTTGACACGCCCACATCGCGCAGCCTTGTATCAGTCCCGTCCTCCTCCGGTGCTCATCCGGTTCCTCAGCCTCGCCCCCGCCTCGCGCATCCCAGGCCCCGCCCCTGCGCCCACCCCGGACACATCCTAGCCCCGCCTCCAGCCTCGCTCCGTCCTCGGGAGCCTCTCACCTCGGCCTCGCTCCGGCCCGGCAGCTCCCGCGCCAGCTCGGCGGCGTCCGGCTCCGGCTGGCCCCGCCGCGACTGCAGCAGTCGTAGCAGCTGCCGCTTCTCGCGGGCGCTCCAGGCCGCGGGGCCGGTCACCTCGCCCAGATAGCGCTCCGGGGCCGCTCGCCGCCGCTGCGGGGGCTTCATGCCGGCGACGGCAGCGTCGGAGCGCCGTTTCCCTGGTGGGCGGGGTTACGGCGGCCGCTGGGGCCAGAAAGCACCGCGCAGAGGCGGAAGCAGGTGGGGGCGTGGCGCTGCCTTTGCAGGCCGGGGGGAGCCGCCTTAACGGGAACCGGTGGGGAGACTGGCCTCGGAACCGAGGCCGGGCAAACGAGACCCCCGCCCGCATTTCATCTTCGTGCCCTCCTCCGTTCCTGGTCTAAGTCTTGTGAAACTCCTGTGTGCTTTGCTTCTCGAAGAAGGGTGGGGCCTGGCCGAAGGCAGCTGTCCAGTCGTAGCCAAGAGCCTGGGCTGGGGGGTCGACCAGCCCTGGGGACCCTGAGCAGGTGATCGAGCCATGCTGGCCTCAGTTTCCTCATCTGTAAAATGGAGCTAGTAGTCCCCCTCTTGTCTTTGCTCGGGGGAGGGAGGAGCTCGGGCAGGAGGCATGTAAGGAGCTCCCGAGTAGACAGAAAGGAGACCGGAGCAGAGGCCGGAGCTTGAGGCCCTAGAGAGGGCAGGGTCCGGGATCGCTGGGGGCAGGTGGGCCGCTGCAGGGGTGGAGGAAGGGGGCGGGGCCTACTTATAACTTAACTTATAACTTAAGCTGGTGAGGTTGGTCCCTTTCTGTTTGGGACCAGACGCCCTTGGGTCTCCCCTGGCCCGAATCTGCACACGTGTACGTGGGCATATGAGCCCCGCCCCTCCGGTCAGGACCCCTTCCAGCCGAATCCCCCCAGTCCTAGTCCCAGGCCTCCGCTTCCTGCCCTCCACCGCCGCGCCATGCGCACACCCAGACTTCAGAATTCAACAGGGCGAACCAGATGTTTATTTTGGGCCCAGGTGGGACGGTGGGAGGAGGAGCGAGAGGGGGCGCGGCGCAGGGATCGTGGTCCCATCGGGTCCGAGGTCGAGGGCAGCCTGTCCAGTCCTGGCGGGCCTGGTCCGAGGCCGTGGCTGGTGCGTCTCCGAGCCCTGCTGGGGGCGCGCCATCCCTGGGGGGCGGGGTGCGACCCAGGCTGAGCGAGGAAGAGGACACCACGTAGGCCAGCCCCTTCCCAGCAGATCATTGGCCTCCCCCATCAGTCTGTGTGCCGCGGGAGGGTGGGTGCTAGGTCTGAATCTCGAATTCTCCTCGCCTAGTGCCAGTGTCCGAGGTTTGAGGATCCCGCTTGCGACACAGAGCCCACAGTCGGCCGCGGGTCACTTACTGCCTGAGTTCGAATCCCAGCTCCACCAAATTTTGTGACCTTTGACAGGTTACCTACAGAGTGTCTCGTTTTTCTCATCTCTAATACGGGGATTATAATAGTATCTACCTGAAGGTTGTTATGAGGATTAAATTAGTTAAAATGCGTAACACATTCAGAACACCGGCTGGCACAGAGAAAACGCTGTGAAGGGTCGTTATCATCGCCTTCCTCCTCCAGCTGTCCGTCCTACCGTCCTCAGGTTACTCCCTCCCCATCCCCCACCCCCCCACACACACTCACCTGCCTCACTGGGGCCTCCTGGGCTGGAGGCGGCTGGGCGAGGCTCTCGGGGGCGGGCCGGGGGGTGGGGGCGCTGGAAGGGAGAGGCAGGCTGCGGAGCAGTAGGGGTTGCTGCGCGCTGGGCCGGGGGCAAGGGCGCCCCCTGGGGGCTGCTGAGGGCGTAGCGCAGGCGGGTCTATGGATGGTCAGGCCGGGCGGGCTGGGATCGCTGCGCCCCGGCGTCCAGACGCGCGGGAATAGGCTGCGGGCCGGGCGGAGGTCCCCGCGGGCGGAGGTTGGTACCTGAGTGCGCGCAGACGAGGCCGACCCCGGCGGCCAGCGCGGCGCCCAGCACGAAGGCGGCCAACACCAGCGCCACCACCGGCGCGGGCTCCAGGGCCGCCGAGGCCGGCGCGGGAGGCTCGGGGCGCACGGCTCTGCCGGGGACGTTCTTGGGTGGCCCTGCGGGGAGTACAACGCTGACACTGGGCCCAGGCCCCAGGTGTCTTCCCCGGCCCCAGGGACCCCCGCGGAAGACGACTGTGCGCTCACGTGGGGGCGGCCGCGGCACGGTGACCACGATGGGCTGCGTCAGCGTGTGCAGGTGGGGGCTGTCGGCACCCGGGCTCTCGCCGCCGCCACTGCCGGCGCCCGCGCACGCCTCATCCTGAGGCAGACACTGCGGGGAGGCGGAGGCGGAGATGGCGACGTCAGGCCCCGGGATCCAGGATCCCAAGAGATCTGAGTGTCCAGCGCTCTTTGCTACCGGGAGTCCCACCACTAGACCCCTGGAAATCTGGCCCTTTGGGGGTCCCTCAGCCCAGCCCCTAAGGTATACAAGCAGTCAGCCTCCCGGCCCGCGAGGACCCCAAATTTCAGCCACTGAAGGAGGTCACACGACCCAGCTCTGTGAGCACCTAACCTGTGAAGCCCAGAGATTCCTCCTCTTAGCGACCTTCTGCATCCAGCGCCCAGCCCTGGAGGGATCTCAGAGGCCCGCCCAAGGGACCCTAGAACCCTGCCCGTGAGGGAACTCAGTGCCCACTCCCTGTCTCCTGAGGAACCCTTGCGCAGAGCCCTACGGGCCCCTCGGGAATCCTTGCGCCCAGCCTCCAGCCTGAGAGAGACCCAGTGCCTACCCTCGGTTCCCAGGGACCCCTGTGCCCCGATCCCCAAACCCCAAGAGGCTCTTTCCTCAGATGCCAGAGGCATGTATGCCCAGCCCCGACAGGCCCTGGCGTCCAGATTCCCGGCCGTGCCCTCGCGCACCGTCGACGGCGGCGGCAGCGTCAGAGGTGCAGGCGCCCGGCGGGCTCCCCGGAGGCGGCGGCAGCGGCTCAGCTGGCAGTGCAGGAACTGCACGGAGGCGTTGAAGACCGGGCGCAGGAGGAAGCTGAAGCGCGCGGGGCGGGCGGCACCGGGGCGCGGCGGCGGCGGCGGGAAGGTGACCGAAGAGTCGGCGGGGCAGCCCCCGCGCAGCAGCGCCAGGGCGGGCCCCGGGGCCGGGCGTGAGGATGGAGTCACCGAGCAGCGGTGCACGGCCAGGCCCCAGCGCGGGGAGGGACGGGCTAGGGCCGCCTGGGGGGCGAGGCCGCGGTCAGGATCGACCGCCTCCACCTGCGCCCGCCCGGTCCCCGTGCGCCCCGCGTCCGCACCTGCACGAACACGCGGCTGTCGGCTGGGACCTCGAGCGGCCCCCCGCGGCGCGGAAAGGCGTCCTCCGCGTCCGACAGCTCCAGGCTGAAAAGGGGTCGGCGCAGCCAGGGCCCAGGCGCCGCAGGGAACGGGGGCGCTGGCGGGGAGAAAAGGCGGCACAGGAAGGACGCGCTGCCCCTTAGGCCCTCCGGCCAAGTTACCCAACTTCCTCGCCTCCTCTGCCTCCTTTGGAAAACGGGCGCAGTTGTGGCGGAGGATTCACCCATGCTCCGCTCCGCGCCCCCTTCACCGCGGGCGGGACGGCTGCCGTGATGCGCCCGCTGGAGACTCCGGGCACGTCACAGCCCAGCAGCTGAGGCTGGGCGCAAAGCTGTGCGCCCCCCGGAGGAGCCCCGGTTCCCGGACCTCGATTTCTCCACCCTCAGTGGGCGAGGACTCCCTGTCGGGGAGGGGTTGAGGGGCACCTGATGGTGGAGGGCCAGCCCGGGTGGCATCCGTGGTCCTCCCCTTCTGGATGCCCTGCAACCGAGAGGCCCGGGGCTGCAGCAGGGCCGGCTTGAGGGGATGGTGCGGGCCCCACCCTTTCCTTTGTAAGGGGAGGGGAAGAGGGAAGGTGCTCTCGCCCAGCCCTTCTGGCCCAGCGCAAGCCCAGCCCGGCCTGGGCACCAGGGTCCGGGGCTTCTCTGCTGGTCCCGGTTCCTCACTCTCAGGCTGAGAGCAGCGGCAGCAAAGGGCAGAGGCACAGGGGAGCCCCCACAGGGGCGCACGAGCGCCCCCATGCACGCACAGCCAAGTGTCTGCTTCAGGAGGCGCTCAGCTGGGGGCCTTGTCAAACGAGGTTCTCGAACATTCAGGATGGCCCGCACACACATCTCCTAAGGCACTGGTACACCACTCCCCACAGCCCAGGGCCTCACCCTGGTTGCCAGGGACTTGGAAGAAGTTGGGGATCCAAGAGAACCTGGAAATAGGGGACAGGGGCAGAGCCCGCCTCCCACCCACCTCTGCTCCCCCAGGTGGGGTGGACAGGAGGTCCAGTTGAGAAAGAGCCACACACGAGCAGGAGCCTGACGTCTGTGTCCCCAGCCCCTACGTACCAGGTGGCCGGCTGGGCAAGGCGGTCGTCCCGGGGAGCAGGCCCAACAGCAGGAACGTGGCACCCAGCATGCTGGACCGGCTGTGGCAAGTGTGCGGGGGGGGGGCCGGTGGCAGAGGCGCCAGCCCAGGCAGCACCCGGCCCGGCAGGTGGGCAGGTGGCCCTGTCCTTGGCTCGGTGGCCACCCGGGAGGCAAGAAGCGGGGGCGGCGCACAGAGGGGCTGACATCAGAGCCGGCGCCCAAGGCCTGCAGGGGATTAAGGCTCCTCTCCCCGCCGGCCTGTAACTCCTGGGGGTGGAGGGAGCTCCCTCACACTGGCTGCTTGGTATCCGGCAAGTTACGACAAACACCACCTCCCAGCCCCAACCCTGCCTCAGTTTCCCCTAGATGCAGAGGCCTCATCTGCCAGAACGACGCCACTCCCCTAAACCCCCCACCCCTCCAAGGTCAGGACGCCCTCCCACGTCCCACTGCCAGGCCCACGACACACCACAGACTCGGTGGAAGAAAAGGAAGGGGTTTATTCTCAAGCATCTAAGGATTTACAAACCAGGGCGTTTCGTTTTAAAAACGGAGGGGGCAATACTGGCGGCCTGAGAGGGGGTCGTGGGTCGGTGGGCTGGGCCAGGCTGCCCCAGGCCCCCGCCTGCCCGCTCCGCCCTCTGCCTGGTCGAGAGGGATGGCTGGTGACTGGTGACAGAGGGGAAGACGTGGGAGAGGCAGGGGGCCGCAGAGGCTCCCCGGCCTCCCACTTAACACTGAAGGGGGCAGGCGGACACACACTCACAAAACAGAAAATCAAGTTAAATAAAAATAAACCCAGGCAGCCGGGCTCAGGCCCGTGCGCCACCTTCCGGCTCCCCGCTCAGGCCCCTGGGACTGGGCCCGGCGACGGAGGGAGGGCAGGGCCAGGTCTGTCGGCCCCCCACCCTGCCCCATCCCCTCACAAAGGGGACTCGGAGCAAGAGAAGGTGGCTGTCCTCCCGGGGCCAGAGAGAAGATGACTTCGAGTACGTTTTCAATATGCGGCGTTTTGTAACTATCGTGAGTGAGAGGAGTCAGAGGATAGAGGCTACAGTGCAGCTAAGTCTAGATGCTTCGGCTACATCCAGCAAGGTGCCTCACCTTTGGTGCGGTTGGTTTTTGTGGGGTTTTTTTTTTGTTTTGTTTTTTTGTTTTTTTGTTTGTTGTCCACTGGATTTGCATGCATGACCAACAAAAAGAAGACACACCCCTCCTGCTCTGGCTGCTGCAGAGGGCTGGGGGGCACATGGCCCTACCCCGGCCTGGGGCCTCCAGGCGGGCTGGGGACCGGCCGGCCCTGGGTGAGTCGAGGGGTGCTCAGGGGCACCACGAGGGCATGACTGCCTCCGCACGCCCAGCCCTCGGCCTACCCGCCTCTGTCCCTGTCACACGTCCTCGAACCCCCGCCTCTACTCCATGCACCCTCCGTCCCTGCCTCCCCGGGCCCCCCGGCCCCACTCCTGCCATCTGTTTCCTCTGTTCCCTCCCTGCCGCACTGGCGCCTCCTGCTCTCCACCTCGCCCCGTGCCTGCCTTCCCTGAAGGCCACCCTGGGTGGCCACGGCCCCTTGGGCTCCCTCCACGCCCCCTGAGGTCCTCGACTCACCCCTCCAGCTGTGGCCAGTCTCCAGCCCCAAAGGAGGAGCAGCCCCCGGAGCCAGCCTTTGGGACCAGTCTCTCCAGGGCCGGGCCGACGAGCGCAGCAGCCCAGGCCCCCCGCTCAGCCCCCAGCCCCAGCCCCCCAGTGCCCGCAGGCGGGCGGGGGCTCCCCCCACAAGCAGCTCAACATGACTTTGGTAAAAGTTTCTGAAGGTACTGACGAACCCACGAGACAAGCTCTTCTCCTCCCCCCACCCCGGACACCCCACCAAGTACAATAAAATACAATAAACTCCAAAAAGGACCCCCTGAGATCAAAGAGAGAGAGAGAGACAGAGACCAGCCTGGGGCTGGCTGCCGTCGCGATGCCCAGCCCACCTTCCCATCCCCCGGCCAGGACGCCACTCAAGGGGTCCTGCCAACCGGGCGTGGAGTGGGGGTGGCGGGGGGGGGGGTGGCAGAGCCTGGGCTTGGGCCAGGAGAGAGGCAGAGGCAGGGAGGGAGATGGGAAAGCCAGAGAGGTAGAGGAAGGTGACAGGGAGACAGGGACAGGGAGCGTGAGTGGGACAAGGCAGAGGGGACAGCAGAGGAGGGCGAGTGGGGGAAGGGGAGGACGGGCGGCTCTCTCCCAGCCCCTGGGGGCCGCCCCAGCCCAGAGGTTACGGCTGAATAAATATCGAGTCTGCTGGCGGCCTGCTGTCTTCCGTTCACAGTGTCTGTCGGGGGACGCACGGCCGGCTGACCCCAGGACGGGAAGGGCTGGGGCCTGGTGGGCCCGTCTGTCCACGGCTGGTGGGCAGGGAGTCGGGGGTGGCTCGGCGCCCCCCACTTTCTGTCCTCAGCCCTCAGCGGCCGTCCAGGTCCCAGGTCTCCCCTGGTGGGCAGCTGGGTGGCCGGGTGGGGCGGGGGGGGGGCCTGTGGCCACGCCCCCGGCCCCCGCGGGGCTGGCCGCCACCACGTGGCTACCTGAAGAAGGGCAGGTGGTGCTGGCTCAGGACTCCACTAGTCCGCGGCGACTCAGTCTTCGCCATGACGTCCTTGAACCAGGACGCCACGTCCACCTCCAGCGTCTCGTAGCGCTTGATGAAGCAGTGTTCCTGCGGGCCGAGGCGCGGCTTAGCCCAGGGTGGCTTCCCAGTGGCCTGCCAGGAGGGGGACGGGGCTGGGAAGGGCGGGAGGGCAAGTACTCACAAGTAGCTTATTATACTTTGGTCTCTTCCTGTGATCTTTAGTAAGGCTGGAGGGAGGGGGGGAAGAGAGGTGAGTGCCGGGGACGAGGGGCCGGCCAGGGCCCTCCCGCTGAGCCGGGGGTCTGCAGGATCCGCAGGAAGGAGCCGCTGCGTCCTCTGGCCCTGTGCCGACAGCCGGGAAGCCTGCCCCCAGTGACAGAAGGGCCTCCCACCTGGGACGGGAGCCTGAACTGGGTGGCCTGGTGCCGGTGGCAGAGGGGGCGGGTGCTCCCTGAGGGAGACATCCTGCACAATTTAGACATCCTGCATAACTCCACTCGCTGGTGCAGGGCACTCCGAGCCCCCAGCCCTGGGCACCTCTGCTGGTTCACATCCTCCCGTGGCGAAGCCCAGGGGCCACCCTGCCAAACACCCACGGGGCCAGCTGTCCCCTTGGGCCGAGTCTAAACCCAACTCATGGCCCCCAGGGCTCGGGCTCGGCGCCCGTCCGTAGCCCCCACTCACCACGAGCCCCTTCTCCCCCAAGGCTACACCACCCCCAACCCCGGGGGCCCCTCTCCAACCTCCCGGCCGCCCGGAGCGCCTCCCAGGGCGGAGGGCCGGGGCAGGGGCTGCTCACCAGTCTTTGACAAAGGACTGGAAGTCCCCTGAGAAGCCCATGTGGCCGGGCAGAAGCGGGGGCTCCTCCTGGAGGACTTTGGTGAGGACCTCGAAGTCCGTCTTGCAGTTCTTGTAGGGAAACTGGCCTGTGGCCAGCTCCACCTGGAGAGAGAGGGGCGGGCTGGATGGGCCGAGGGCAGCCCCTACCCTCCCTCGCACCCCCTCCGGACCCTGAGAAGCCCTCGCTCCCAGCCCTCGACAACAGGAGCCCCAGCTCACCAGGGAGATGCCCAGACTCCACACGTCAGCCCGGATGTCGTAGTCTGGCTTGGTGGGGTCCGGCGGGTCGATGCGCTCAGGCTGCCAGCAGGAGAGGGGAGAGGGGAGAGGGTGTCCCCCTGCGGCTGGGCGGGTGCGCCGCCCGGGCCCCAGGCCCGCCCCCGGCGCTGCTGGGCCCCACTTACTGCCATGTAGGCGGCGCAGCCGGCGCTCCGTGTCTTGGCCTTGGAGTCGACGAGGCGGCCGCTGATGCCGAAGTCGCACAGCTTGATCTGGCCCCGCTCGTCCAGCAGGATGTTGGAGGGCTTGACGTCTCGGTGGATCACGCCGTGCTTCTCCTTCAGGTAGAAGAGCGCCTTCACGATCTGCCGCAGGGACGACGGAGGGCATCGGTGAGGGGGGCCGGGGCCTGGGGGCCGCCCGCCCGGCCGCGCCCCTGCCCGGCCGCTCACCGCCACCGTCATCTTGCCCAGGATCCGCTCGGGGATGGGCCCCTGCATCCGTTTCTTGAGCTTCTCGGCGCACGTGCCCATGAGCTCCATGGCGATGAAGACATCCGTCTGCGGGGCAGCGGGCGGCGGCTGGGGGGCGGCTGCGCCCTCCTGCCCACCCTAGACTGGCTCCAGTCCCGGGGGTGGGGGCGGGGGTGCTCGGAGCCTGGCAGGGAAGTCTCAGGGAGGGAGGAGGGCGTGGCTTCCGGGGGCCTGGGGGCCCTCGGGGTGGGGGTGGGGGCTCACGTTGGTGATGAAGGTCCCGAAGCACTGCACGATGTAGGGGCAGTCGTGGCTCTTCAGCACCACGTCCAGGTCCATGAGGATCCGCTTGTTCTCCTCCTTGTTCCCCGAGCGCCGCATTTGCTGCACGGGACGGCAGGGAAGGGGGCCTCAGCACACAGGGCAGGGCCCACCTGGGGTAGGGGCGGGGAGGAGGGGCTCACCTTGACAGCGATGACATGTCCTGTCTTCCGGAAGCGCATCTTCCACACCTGGCCGCAGGTGCCGCTGCCCATCTCCCCCAGGTTCTCCAGGTCGTTGATTTCCGCCTGGTAGCGCTGCCGAGGAGAGCCAAGGCTGGGGGTCAACCGGGCGTCTGCCCCCTCCCCTCAAAGACCTACCCTGCTGAGGTCTGCCCGCACCCTGGGGGCCGAGGGAGGGGTGGTACCTGGCCCCCGATGGTCAGGTAGCCCGTCTGCTTCATGATCTCCTGCAGCTTCTGGTCAATCTCGATGCTGCGGGGACAGGGAGCAGGTGCTGGTGGAGGGGGGTCCTGAGGCCACCCCAGCCGCCTACACACAGGGGGTCCCACAGATTAAACCACCCTCCTTCCCACACTGACCTCTCGACCCCCCACTGGCCAGCCGGCCCCACCCCGACAGCTCACCTCTCCATGCTGCGGGGCGTGAACAAGGCTGACGGGAGGCCCAGCATCTGGCGGGGCCGGGCGGGGGGCGTGGGGTGCTGGGGGGAGCTCTCGGAGGACGGTGAGCGGCTGCCACCATCGTTGGCCAGCGGGAGCTGCAGGGCTGGGGGGGCGAGCATCGGGGGGGAGGGGTTAGCTCCCTACTGGCCCCAGCTCCAGGGCGGGCACTCGGGGACTCAGGACCCTCGTCCTCCCCTCCCTGGCATCCCTCAGGTAGACCAGCACTGCCCCCCGCCCCACTGGGCAGGAGGAGCTCCCCACCCCCAGACCACTCTTAGGGTGCCTTCTCCCGCCCCCGACCTGGAAGGAGAGAGAGTGGGCTGGTGGGGAGGGGTGGTCCCCAGAGGCTGAGGGCTTGTCCCCAAGTGTATGCAGACAGAGAAACGAGGCCTGGACGCTGATGGCGCCGCTCAGCCAGGCGGCCTCCCCGGTATGTCCCTCTCCTCCCCACCTCTGCCCAGGAAGCAGGCCCAGGGCCACAGTGCCCACACTCCGGACCATGGAGGAGGGAACGCCTGAGGATCAGCCTGGGCGCTGGCCCTGTGGGCAGCACTGAACTTGGCTTCCCAACAGAGTGAAGCGGACACCCTGGGGAGACAGTGGGCGAGGGACCCAGGCTTCCGGCTGCCTCACTCCACGTTTTGTTCCAGCGTCACGGGGGCCACCCTCTGGCCAGTGGGCTCATGTGTAAGCCTCCTAGCCTGGCCTGCAGAGCTGGGGCCAACGGAGGCCAGGGCAGGACCCCAGGCTGGGCCTGTCTCCTTCGGGTAGGGGGGTCCAGGTAGCACAGCCCCTCTTGGGGCTGGCGGGCCTGGGGGGGGGTCAGGTACTGGGCCAGGCAAGGGGTCTGGTTCTTTCCAACAGCCTGCATGCGGACAGCTCGGGCATGCTCCAGGCAGGCAGGCAGGCAGCGGGCAGGCAGCGGAAACCCCGGGACGGGCAGGCCAGGCGTTAGGGGATGGGAGGGTGGGAGACAAGACAGACAGATGGGAGCCAAGACTTGGGGCCCGGCTGCCCAGAGGAGGCACCACAGAGATAGGCCAGAGAGGGGCCCAGGACAGGAGAGCGGGTTCCCTGAGGGACTAGCAGCCTCCCTGGCTGGGCTGGCTACCTGGCGGGGGAGACAGACAGCCCTCCACCGAACCCTCATACCCCAGAGGCCCTGGCACTCCAGAAGGGGGTCCTGGCTGAGGAACACATTGGCTACAAGGTTCACCTGTCCATGGAGTGAGGGCCCGGGGCCTGCCCCTCAGCTGATGACCCCTCCTCTCTCTCCAGACCTCCTGCGAGGCCCACTTTTTCCTCCCACAGTTCTGCAGGCCCCTAGTGACATGGGCCCAGTGGTCTACGGGGAGAGACAAACATGCTTGACTTGCTGGCAGCCGGGCGCTCTCCTTGCCCTGTTGGCCCAGGACCCTGAGTGCAGCCAGAGCGAGGGGGCAGGTATACGAGCCTGGCCTGCAGTTCGAGAAGAGCTGCAGGTCTGGCTAGGGCTGGCGGGAGCAAAGGAAGAGCTCTGGGGACCCCGAGGACACGCATGGGCCCAGCGACCTCGCCTCCCGTGGCCCCTCCCTGCCGCTCCGGCCCCGCTTCCTACCGTCCCTGCTCCTCTGCTCCGACGGGGCCAGGACCAGAGGCCTAAGCCCTCTCTCTCCGGCTCGAGAGCCTCTGGAGACGCTGCCAGGTCCTCGCCCCCTGGGGGCATCTGGGCCCCTTTTCTGCCCTGTGCCGTCAGCTGTCTGGGTTGAAGACCACACCCCTACCCTCTCCACACCTCTCGGTGCCCTATGGGCCCCCTCCCTTGCATAGGCCGCCAGGCCCTCTGAGGGCTGCCCCGAAGCCTGGGGAACAGGCTCCGACGGGAGGGAGGCTTCCAGCCAGCCCCACAAATAGAAGCACATGGGGATCTGAGGGAGCTAGTGCGGGTGGCTAAGGTGGGGGACAGTGGAGATACACGAAGGCCCTGTGAACAGAGGTCACAGAGGTGGTGATGGGCCACACGGCAGGGTGGGAGGGCAGAGTGAGGGTGAGAGGCTGCACGAGAGAGAGACAGAGAGAATGACAACAAGAGAGGACACGGGGGCATGTGGCCATCAGGAGCCACAGATGTACCAAGCTGTCAGCCTGACATGCACGCACGTGTGCACACACACACACACACACACGGGGGCACAAACCCCCACACACGCAGACAGGCAGACAATACGCCACAGAGCCCCCGACAGAGCCAGCCCCTACCCCCCATCTTACACACACACACACACACACACACACACACACACACACACAAGTGCCCTACCTAGTCCGACTTACACACAAAAACCACAGGCCAGGCCCCACACCAGTCTCTCACGCGCACACACATCCACGCACGGGCATGTCCCGCACTCGTCCAATCCCAGACCCGCTGGGCCTCAGCGGGGCTGCTCCCTCTGCCTCCGATCACA
Source organism: Ceratotherium simum simum (assembly GCF_057802395.1). Taxonomy (NCBI): domain Eukaryota; kingdom Metazoa; phylum Chordata; class Mammalia; order Perissodactyla; family Rhinocerotidae; genus Ceratotherium; species Ceratotherium simum. The sequence continues at coordinate 10,541,877 of NC_141938.1, read as the reverse complement.
TGCCCCCCACCTCCCACGAGGCTCAAATCCCACCGTCTCCAGAGGCTCCCCCACCACCCCTGCAGGACCCCAACCCTGCTCTGCTCTGCCTCTTCTCCGAGGCCCCGCTGCCTTCTCGGGGCTCCCTGACCGGGACGGGGCTCCTTGTTCATCGCCCCCGTCCAGTGGAGCAGCATCAGCCACACAAGGACAGGGACTCCGTCCCTTGTGCTCGCTGCTGTGTCCCCAGTGCCTAGAACAGGCCAGCACACAGGGGCCAGGGGTGTTTGCTGATTGTTGAAATGGATCAACAGGCCCAGGCCCCCTGCTGGCCCCACTTTCTCTCCTTCTTACTTATACACACACACACACGCACGCATGCACACATGTGCCCCCTTGCAGGTGACAGACTCCCAGTCATCGAGGGAGCCCATCTGCTCCTCCAGGGAGGCCAAACCTGTGCCCGAGATGAAGGCAGGGGCGGGAGGTGACAGGACACAGAGGAAGGGGCCAAGCGGCCGGACGCTGACTGTGTGGAGGGGGGGAAAGTGAGAAACAGAGAGAGAGGAGATGCGCACGCGCACACACGCAGCGTGGGGGGTGGGGTTGGCATTCTGCGGCTGGGGCAGCGGTTAGGTCAATGGTGCAGACGTCCAAGCGGCGATGATAAAAAGGCTGGTACCTGCTCGTTGGGACGGGGCAGGAGCAGGGCTTAGAGTGATCACAATAACTGGATGGGAAAAGGAAGAAAAAAAACAACACCACGATAAATCACAACAGAAACCACCGATCTGTCCAAAAGAAAAGAAATCAAATCATAACGAGGAGGAGGAGGGGGAAGGGCGAGGCACCGAACTGCAGAGATGGGGAGAAACCGACAGAGATGGGAGGACCGGGAGGATGGGATGGAGCTGACACAGACACAGATGCCTGGAGGGGGGCTCCTCAGGGGCCTGCCCGCCGTGGGCCTCGCCATGCCTCGCTCTGCACCTGGGACGGCCACCCGCTAAGGCACCCCAGGCCCTGCAGCCCACTGTCCCGTCCACGCTGGGGCTGGCGGTGGGGGGCAGCACGGCAAAGCCCAGGAGGGACCCTCCAGTCCTGGCCGGGCTTCCTGCCCCAGGTAGTGTCCAGGCCAGCATCGCCACCTCGGGGCTTTCTCTGGACCCCAACAGACCCCCCCCAAGAAGGAACCCACACTAACCCAGGTCAGAAAAGGGAGGGATGGAGAGTGGACCCTACACAGAGATGATGGGGGGCGGGAAGTGGTTTGGATACCCAAATATGGGGGTGTCCTCCCCCTCCCATCAGGATGACCCCCCCAAAGAGCTATATAAGCTACTTAGATTGGGTCACATCAGAAGGGATACAAAGGAGAGCACTTTACTGGGTCAAGAGAGACACAGAAAGCATGTGTGGGGGGCGCTGTTCATCAGGTCTGTGGGGACGGGGAAAATCAGATGCTCTCCAGCAGCGTGGATTTACGGAGGGGCTTCTGGAGACTAGATGAGCTCATGGGGATCCCAGGCCTGGTGTGGGTGTCAGAGGGACAGCTCTTGACTCCAAGTGACAAGATGACACAGAGGTAGGCCCTGAGATAGTGGGATCAGAAAGGAAGCACATGTGTGCTGGAATGCCTGGATATCATCACATGGGCCTCAGGTGTCCCCAGGCCAGGTGGGTGTGGAGGTGGGCATGTGGGGAAGGGGAAGTCACTAGAATCCAGGTGACCAAGTTGCCAGGCTGGGGGTTGGGTGTGTATTGTTGGAGGGATAAACAGAGTCACCAAGATGTTGCCAGAAAAATTAGAGAAACATGAGGCAGTCTGGTATATGTGCGTAGAGGGTGTGGAAGGGGGTTTGCTGAGCCCCCTGACAAGATCCCAGGCTGAGAAGGAGGGATCACGAAACACAGTCACAGAGAGGGAAGGGGAGAATCATCTGGTCAGAGGAATACGGGGGTTATATGCGGTCAAGTGACCTCAGGTGTCCCCAGGCCAGGTGTGCGCGTGTGTGAGTGTGAGCGGATCACCCGCTCAACCCGGATGACAAGGACCCAGGCGGGGAGAAGGGGTAGGGAACTCTTGACAATCACTGAGACGGCGAGAGTTGGATCATCTGGTCAAAAGGGATGCGGACGTGTTTGCGGGGAGCTGGAGGTGGTCATGGTGGCGTGGAGTAAGTGGGGCACGGCTAGAGCAGGTGACAGAGGCTCCGAGGATCACGGTGATGGGGGCGGGTCACAGGTGGGGGGCCTCGCCTAGGGGTAACCAGGCTTCAAGCGCCGTAAGTGGGAACCCCCAGGCCGGAGGAGGGCCGCCCGGAGCCCGCGGGCCCCACGCCCCCCGGGTCACCGTGACCCTCTCCCCGCGAGCCGACCGCGGGGGGGCTGGAGGAGGAGCAAGAGCGCCCCGGAAGCGGGGGCGGGGCCTGGCGGCGGGGGCGGGGCCTCCGCGACGCGCGCCCCGCCCCGCCCGCCCCCTCCCCCACGCCGCCGTGCTTACTGGGCCTGGGCCGCTGGGGGCTGATATCCAGGTTGAGGTCGATCCTCCGCCGGGCCTCGCGGTTCTCCTGCTTCAGCTTTGCTTCCAGGCGGGACAGCTTCTGCTCCAGGGAGGACGCCGCCATCTTCCCCGCCGCCGCCGCGCACAGCCCGGCCGCCCGTCAGTCCGGCAGACAAACACCGCACTGCGCCTGCGCATGGATGACCCCGCCGAGCCGCCGTCTCGCCCCGCAAGGCGCATGCCCGCGGCACGCACCCGCCCTTCCCTCGTGCGAACCTCCGCGCGTGCGTGCTTCGTCCCAGCCGGAGGGATGACGCCTCCTAGAGCTCGGGGCTGGCAACGTGCAACTCCCCCACCGTGGTGCGCATGTGCGAACTGCCGAGCGCTCCGGCGAGAGGCGCTGTGTGGAAACCCACTCGCCGTTCTGTGGGGAGCGGTAGGCGGGGAAAGCGGGGCGCATGCGTACAGAGGGGGAGACGAAGTGCGCGTGGCGTCTGTTGCGCGTGCGCATCCTTGGCTCTGTCCTCGGCCCTGTCTCCGGTGTTCGTCGCGGCTGTGTATCCTCAGTCTCCTCCTCGTTCTTCCCGGGCTGGCCCTCTCTGCACCCACGCCCTCTCGGAACTGCCTTTCTCGTCTCGGACAGTGCTTCATTAGGATCCCTGTTAGGCATAATTGCTGCCTCCTCACCATAATTAGGCACCCGTGGGGAGCCCTTTCCATTTCAGCAAGCTCAGGGTTGCCCAAGGACAGGCGGGAGGGGCGGGGTAGGGCTCGGGCCACTGTCGGGGCCCTGGGAATCCAGCGGCGTGACCCCTGACCCCGACGTCAAGGCCAGAGAGTTCCAGGTCAGACCCGCGTGGGACATAGAGGACGGGTCTTGGGGTTACGCGCTCTGCCTGGCGCCCCCGCAGTCTACACATTTCCTTTACCTGGTCTGAAGGGTGCTGGGAAAATGTCCCCATCTGGAACCCTGGTCCCCACAGAGCAGCTTGCCTCTGCTCTTAGGTGCCAGGGGGAAGCTCGCATTTTGCAGATGCGTGCGAGGTGGCCAAGCCCGGAAGGTCAGGGTCAGGCAGGCTGTGCCGAGTGCCATGTCGGCTGCTGGTTCAGCTCAGGAACACTGTGATGGGCGTTGAAGGCCTGTGGGGACTCCTCTGTGATGACTGATGGGTAGAGCAGATACAAACCGGGAGAATAACAGGGAAGGTAGAGGAAAAAGCGTTCTCCAGAAAAAAAGCTAGGCTGAAAATACCGCCTAACATCTCCTGATTAGCCGAGGTCTCTCTCATCCTCTGCTCCCAGGACAGACTCATACCCTTGATTCTGGCACGTTGGGGTCGCCACTTGCCTGTAACTGGTCTGGTGCAATGCAAAGCTTAGACCACGGCCAGAGTGGACACAGATCAGAATTATAGTTCTCGTAATTAGTATTATTTATTAAGCACCCACTCCTGCTCCCTCACACAGGGAATTTTTGAAAGCTCAAGTCCCTGCCTGTCCTCAGAAATATGCAGCCTCCACTGCCGGTGTTCTTAACCTGGGCTCCACCATCCTTAGGAGATCCATTCCTCTGGGGAATCTGAAGGGATCTGTTGACTGCCTGAAGTTGTTTGCAGAACTCTGCCTATATGTGTACATAAGGCTTTTCCTGAGGAAGGAGGTGCCTAGCTTCATCAGATTCTCCAAGGGTCTAGGACCTGAAAAGGGTTCAGAATCCCCGCTCTAGACATCCAGATGTCTATTCCGTAGGTCAGCACTGTCCTGCATACAGGCCTAGGACCACCTGCGTCAGAACTACCTGGGATGCTTATTTACAGCCGAGTTCCTGGCCTCCAGCCAAAACCTCCTGAGTCAGTCTTTCAGGGGTGGGGGCCTGGCATGTTTTGTTTTGGGGATGTTGATTTAGATGCATAGCCAAATCTGAGAACCATTTTTCTGAGTTCACGTGTCTGGAGCAAACAACTTATAAATAACGCCTTAACGTCAAAGTGGGGGGTGGGTGCTGGTCCCTTGTGTCTGTGTCCCCTCCTTGGGAGAGAACCCCAGAGGTAAGCTGTTTTGTTGTGGGGGAGAGGGTTGAAATCCCATTGGGATGTGCCCCCACCCCCAAAGGTGGCACTGATTAAGCTGGAATGTCCAGGGGGAGGGTAGCAGTTCTGGCCCGGGGCTGGGGACAAGCCAGCCAACCACAGACACAGGTGTGGTTTTGGTCTGAGAATCCTATGACTGAGTTAATCCCTCCATTATGTTCCACCCCAAATCCACAGCCTTCTGTCTCTCCCCAGACAAACCAGTCCCGGGATCTTGTCTGCTCCTCTCCTGGCTGGGGCCTACTTGGCTGCCTCCTTTGAAGACAATGGTAGAGATTTTGGGGCGGAAGCATCCGGAATGTCTCTACCCCAACCTGCCCCTCCCTGCCTTCACTCCTCCTCCATCTTGTCCCGCACCTCTGCCGGCAGGCCTTCATAAAGGGTGTCTTCCACCAGGAGCCCTGCCTTCTTGAGCCCCCCACAGTTGCCAAGTTCTTCTGGCAGCACCTCCAACCGGTTGCCCTTGAGCTCCAGGCGGCTGAGGGCCCTGAGGGCCCCCACCTGGGGCGAGAGCTGGTTCAGGTGGTTGTAGCCGAGAAGCAACGTCCGCAGCTTGCGGCAGAAGAAGAGCTCGTCGGGCAGGGCCTCCAGGGCGTTGTAGGAGACAGCCAGGTGCTGCAGGTTCTGCAGGAGGCCCAGCTCGGGCGGCAGGGAGCGCAGCCCGTTGTGGGAGACGTCCAGCAGGCGGAGGCCAGAGCACATGCCGAGCTGGGTGGGCAGGGTCTCCAGCTTGTTGTGGCTGAGGTAGAGCTGCTCCAGGCTCCGGAGCCTCCGCACGTGCTCGGGCACGTAGGCAATCTGGTTGTGCCACAGCCTGAGCGTGACGAGCTTGCGACAGTGCTGGAAACTGAGGATCTCCTCGATGGAGCGCAGGTGGTTGTCTCTGAGGTCCAGCTCCTGCAGTGCGCCCAGGCTGAAGACGGCGTGGGGGACGCGCTCCAGCCCGCAGGCCACCAGCTCCAGCTCCCGCAGCACCGCCAACTTCTTGAGGCTGTTGAGGGCCAGCAGACGGGCCCCGTCGTTGTGCAGGCTAAGCCGCTGCAGGTGCCCGGCCACGTCGGTCACGCTGGCCGGCACCTTGCTGGCATTGCTCCGCAGAGACAGGACTTTGAGTTGCTTCAGCTCCCGGAGGCTCTCGAGGGCGGCCGCCCGAGCCAGCTCCGGGGGGAAGAGCCCCTCGAGGTGCAGTTCCTCCAGGCCACGCAGCCCAAACACCCAGAGGGGGACCTCGCGGAGCTCCTCGCACTTGACGCGGATGACCCTCAGGCGGTCCCGCAGGAAGACCTGCGAGGAGAAGGGCAGCCTGGCGGGCGAGTGGAGCAGGCTGAGCTCCTGCAGGTGCACCAGCTGCGACAGGCCCGGGGGGAAGGTGATGTCGCCGATGGCCTCCAGCCGGAGCGCCTCCATCTCGCTGAGCTCAAAGACAGTGTCGGGCAGTCCCGGGAGCATGCAGAGGGCCAGCTCGAGCCGGCCCCGGGCGTTGCGCTGCAGTTTTTGCCGAAGCTTCTCGGGCGTCCACTCGTGGTTGAGGCTGAGCTGCTTCAGGCGGCTCTCGCTGACCTCGGAGAGGAAGACGGCGAAGCGCTTGGAGTAGAGCGAGTCGTACTGGTCGATGAGGTGCAGCATGAAGGCGAAGTCATTCTTGACGTCGGGGATGTCCCCCATGCCAGTCTCCTCCCGCACGGAACGGAAGGAGTACTCCTTGAGGGGCCGGTGGAAGATCCAGTAGAGCGTGTAGAGGCAGGTTATGCCGTAGACGCACACGAAGGAGATGTAGCAAAAGGCCAGCTTGGAGAAGAGGTGAGCCTTCGTGTGGCTGCAGCAGAAGCTGGCGTAGCCCGTGACCTCCGAGGTCTCCACCCTGCAGGCCACCAGGAAGTTGATCTTCTCCACGTAGACGAGGCTGTAGACCAGGATGGCTAAGAACTTGCAGACTTTGAGCACCGTCTGCCGGATGTACATGGTGTACAAGATGTCTCCCTCTTCCACGTGCACGCGGAACTTCTTGACCTTCTCAAACAGGGCTTTGGCCTGCTCGCCCTCCTTCTTGTCCAAAAGGGTGACGGCGGGTGGCTCCGTCACCACCTTCTCAGGCTCCGCCAGCACCTTCTCCTTCTCGCCCTCACCTGCCTTCCCGGGACCCGTTGTGGCCGTCACAGCCGCCGTCGCCCGTCCGGTGGCAGGGCCCTTGTGGTTCTCCCCGGAGACCTCGGACAGGGCCCGCGTGGTCCACGGCGAGTCGAAACACTTGCCCAGGATGGAGATGAAGTGCTCGATCTTCGAGCTGGTGCCGGGGAACTTGAACCAGAAGCTGGTGCAGACCATGAAGATGAGCGTGTGAATGACAACCAGGTAGGGGAAGTACTTGGCATACCAGTGGAGGGCCGTCTCGTAGCAGAGCTGGTTGATGAAGTTGTACTGCTGCAGGTCCAGGTTGTTCTTCAGGCCGCTCACCTCCCGGAGGCCCCCCACCTGCTCCGAGACCCCCTGCGGGAGAAGCTGCTGGCAGGGGGCCTCTGATAAATTCTCCCGGGGCTCATGACTGGGCAGACAGATGATCTTGTCCTGTGTCACCTAGAGATGGGGGAGAGGACGAAAGACGGTGAAGGACCTGGAACAGCGTGGGGAGCTGGGGAGAGGGAAGCAGGCTAAAGGCTGGAGGCCCCGATCCCTGACTGTCCCTGGCTGGCTGTGACGTTGGAAGAGTAGCTAAACCTCTGAGCGTCGGTCTTTGTCTGAAAAAAGGAGTTGGGTTGAATTGTGTCCCCCCAAAAGTTATGGAAGTCCTAATCCCCCATACATGTGAACGTAGCCTTGTTTGGAAATAGTCTTTGCAAAGCAGGTGTAATCAAGTTAAGATGAGGTCATTAGTGTGGACCCTAATCCAATATGATTGTGTCGTTATAAAAAGGGGAAATTTGGACACAGACAGACAGACAGACACACACACAGAGGGAAGATGATATGAAGATACAGGGAGAATGTCTCCTATAAACCAACGAATGTCTGAGGCCACCAGAATCTAGGAGCGAGGCATGGACCAGATCCTCCCTCACAGCCCTTGACCGAACCAGCTGTCCACACTTTGATTTCAGACTTCTAGTGTCCAGAACTGAGACAATAAATTTCTGCTTAAGCCACCCAGTTTGTGATACTTTGTTACGTCAGCCCTAGCAAACTAGTAGGGTTAACTAGATTCCAGGGATGAAACTGAGTATTATAAAAGTATGGACTGCCATAGCCATGAGGAGGACTTTGGTGGCACTGCCAGTGCTGGCGGGAATGGGAAGGGGTCAGAATTGGTCTGCCAGTAGACCTCAGGCTTCCCCTTCTTTGGGTAACAGGAAGACTTCCGGAATCCCCCAGGCCCCGCCCCCTCTCGCCCAGGCCCCTCCCCTCCAGTCCCCCACCTCTAAGGCTCTACCTCTCACCCAGACCCCGCCCCTCCAGCCCCCCCGCCCCCCGCCGCGCCCCTAAGGCTCTGTCCCGTATCCAGGCTCTGCCCCTCCAGCCCCTAAAGCTCTGCCTCTCACTCAGGCTCCGCCCCTCCAGCCCCCGCCCTCGCCCCGCCCCTTACCTGGAGGGTGCAGCCGAAAACCCCAATCATCAGCATGGCCACGGTGAGGTACTCTGCCAGCACATCCCACCAGGGTTTGAGCACCTTGAGGGCGGGCTGCTGCTCTGTGAACTGCTTGAACTCGGCCACCGGAATCATGCTGCCTATGGGAGAGGAGGAGGCAGGGGGGCAGAGAGGCCCTCATTAAGGGGCGCCTGGCAGTGGGTCCCCAGAGGAGCCAGACACACACCTCTGCTCCCAATCCGCGCTGCGCCCTGCCCAAGGCTGGCAGAACCCACGAGCTGGGTGCCCCCGTCCCCTCTCCCCCAGACCTCTCCTCCTTCCCGGAGACAAGCGACTCCCGTTCTCACCACTTCTGCATCCCGGGACCCCTGACCTGACTCTGCTTGCACTCAGAGCTCAGGGGGGGCAGTCCACAGGGCCGCCGTCCTCCAGTCTGCCCGTGTGGCCTTCTCCCGGAACACAGGCATGTTCTCCCCCCGTAACGCCGAGGCCCAAAACTCTTGCTCTGTTGCTGGGCCAGTCCAGGATCTCTCTGCCGCTGGACCCGAGAGCGTCCCGAGGCTCAGGACTTCCGGGGCGTGGGTCCCCCACCCCCTTCAGGGGCGCTCCGGGCACCACCTCCAACCTCCAACCGGAAAAGCCGGCTGGAGCCTGGCTCTGGTTACGGGGCCCCAGGGGCAGGGAGTGTCGAAGCTGAAGGCTGGTCAGCCCTGGAGGGTGGGAGGTGACTAGGACACCTGGGTTTTCTGGAGGGTCTCGTGCCCAGAACCTGAGGCAGACAAAAGGCCTCCGAGGGGCAGAGGATCCGGAACTGGAAAAGGCTCAGCGAGAAAGCCAGGCTGACACCTACGACTGGGACGGAGCTGGGCTTCCAGGCTCCTGGGCTCCTGGCCCACTCTGTCTGTCCCTGGGTTTCATTTTAGACCAAGGTATCATTATTCCAGATACAGAGGGCCAGGAGCAGGGCACATGGGGGCGTGGGCCACAAGCTGGGACATTACCGAGGAGCCTCCCTCCGCCTCTCTCCCTGGGGCTGGAGGGGGAGGAAAGGGAGACAGCGAGGCCTCCACTGCCTCCAAGGGGGCTCCTAGGCTCCTCCTCCCAGCCTCCATGCTCCCCAATGTACAGCCCCTGTTTTCTCAGGCAGGTTCCTGGAGCCTGCTGTCCTCATCTTGATGGCCTGTCACTGGGCACAGGCTGCACAGGGGAGGGAGGCATCTGGGCTGCCCGCTGGTCCTCTAGCCTCTCTCCCATCTCCTGGGGGGAAGCTGGCCCCTGTCCCACACCTCAGCCAAGCACTCTGACATCTCCATGCCTCCCTTTTTGGTCCTCTGAAGACCTTTGGTGACTCCTGGGTGAGGACAAGGTGGGGTGGGTGGGGTTACAGGATGCATGCCCTGCCCACCAGGCTGAAGCCTGGGCAGTCCACCACACCCCTCAATCCCATCAGAGGCTCCCACCTCTGTACCCTGTATGAGGATGGCAAGCAAGGGACAGGCACACGCCTGCCCACACCCGGGCTCCTGGGTCCCCTGACTCAGGCCCTGACTCACCCAGAACCAGGCACACAAAAGGGGTGCACAGACAGAGCACAGATCCCTCACATAATGGCCCGTCCCTCATGCTCGGTTTTACACCCTGTCCAAACGAAAAGCTGAGTAAAAGTGTTCCAGTGCATCATGTGCAGTCTCAGTCACCAAAGAATCTGATAGAAATACCTGAATGACAGCTCAACAGCCTCCAGGGGGCCGAATGTACATTGCAGCCACCAAAGGGACACGTGGGGGCAGCTTGTACATGTGGGGACACAGTGCAAGTACACACACTGAGCTACAGGGAGACCCAGGACCAGGGAGCCAGCCACACACCCTCTTCCAGCTCTGGCCACCCACTGTCCTCCCTGCCGCGTCAGGACCTGCAAGGGACCCTGCTCAGCTCTAACCTAAGAACAGTAACTCTGCGGGCTGTGGCAGAAACGCCACACACAGACAGGGACCGACTTCCTGCCTGAGTGCCTGCCGCCCTTCAGGACCCATCTCACGACGTTGGAAGCTCCACCACCCCCATCCCGGGTCCACAATCAAAGGCAAGAAGGCAGAGACCTCCAGGGTCCCCAGTGAATGGCCCAGTGGCTCCCACAGAGCAAGGTGGACACACAAAACCCTCAGAGGCAGACACGGGAGTTATCATTATCTGTCTCCGTGACTCAAACTTGATGGTCCCGAACCTGCCATTAAGCTCCCGCAGACACAAGGGTGGCCCCCCTTTGTCTGAGCAGGGCTGGTGGGAGGGTCCAGGGAGAAGGGCTCTCGGGACCGGGGCCCAGAGAAGAAGAACAACAGAGCCGCGCACCTCTGGCGGCCACCAGACGCTTTCGATGCCTCGTTTTGATCCCCACTCTGTGAGCGTAGGTGTCGGGACCTCCTTTCCCAGACTCGGGGGAGTGAAATAACTTGCTCAAGGTTTCACAAGCACAAGTGATTTCTGAGGCGAGACCCTTAAGTCCCCTCTGTCTGATTGCATCCTTTGTTTCATCTCGGGCGAGAACCTGTTCGAGCATCTTTGCCAAAAGAAGCTCAGAGGGGGATTCTGGCAGAGAAAACATGGGAGGATGGCTGATCTGCATGCCAGGCTTGTGGGGAGGGTCTCGTCAGCCTGGGACCAGGTACATACCCCCTACCCAACCTTACCTCAGCCCATGCATCCTCACCCTTGCTTCTCCCCTCTCAGGCCCTCCCCAAGCCCCCAGCTTGCCTCCAGAAACATGGTGGTTGTGGGCTCACCTGGTCCAGCCCCCCTCCCCACCCACCCCCCATGCTAAGGGGCAAGGAAGACATAGCGACTTGCTGTCAGCCCTGAAACCCTGGAGAGGGTTTTTTTTTTTTTTTTTGCTGAAGAAGATTCGCCCTTAGCTAACATCTGTGCCAATCTTCCTCTATTTTGTATGTGGGTCGCTGCCACACTGCGGCTGATGAGTGGTGTAGGTCTGCACCTGGGATCCTAACCCAGGGTGCTGAAGCGGAGCACAGGGAACTTTAACCACTAGGCCAGGGGGCCGGGCCCTGGAGAGGATTTTTGACTTGACCTTTACACAAGGGAGAAACAGAGGCCTGGGTGGGGGAGGGTCTCACCTTAGTGGCAGATCTTGGGTGGGGCCCCAGGCCTGGGGACTCCCAACCTAGTATTTTTCCAAGCTGCCCCGCCAAGACTTGGGGTTCAGAGGATTCTTGAGGCTCAAGAGTTGCAGAGGGGGCAGCCTGGCGAGGACCCCACGTGGTAGGGTTCTGGGGCATTGAGGGGCTCACACGGATGAGTTGTGGCTGTAGTCTAAGCTGCCAAGGAGAGGGGAGCGTCGTCAAGACCCCCAGGGTCACCCCCAGCCTGTTGATCTTCACTCAGTCCTCGGTCAGGCCTTCGGGGCTCCCTGGACAGGCGCCCTCGGGAGGGCCCGGGCTGAGCCTCTCTCTACCCCCAACCCCCTCCCCAGCTCCTTGCGTGTCCCGGACGCCGGCTAGCTCAGGCCACAGCGCTAGCCGCACCTGGAGCGGTCCTCCCGCGCGCGCGACCCCGACTCCGCCACCCCAGTCCCCAGGGACGGACAGCCACCTACTCACCGCTCCGGGACCAGGCGCTGGGCCCAACTCCTGGGTCGCTGGGAGCGGAGCGGCCGCGACTCCCGCGGAGTTCCCGGGCCCGCCTGGGTGAGTCAGGGGGGCGGGATGGGAGCCTGGGAGCCGCCCCGCCCCGCCCGCCGGACGTCTCGGCCCCGCCTCCCTCCGGGCGCTCCAGGTCGCCCCCCACTCCTGGCGCCCTGGGATCGCGGGAGGAGGGCGATTCTAAACCCGCTCTCCCTGGGGTGGGCAAGGGACCCGCCACAGGAGCAGGGGCCTTAGAACTCCAGGCTTGGCTGCTGTCGGCCGGACCTGGAGTGAGGGAAACTGAGGGGGCTGGAGGGCTGTGCTCCCAAAGCCAGCCTGCGCGCGCCCTTCTGGGAGCCAGGCTCTATAGACCCTATCAGGAGGGCCTGGAAGGCGCCCCCCATTCGCCCCAAGGTGCGGCCACCTGGCCTTGAGGCCCAACCAAGGAACCGGGTGACCAGGGACCAGGGAAGGGGAAGGGGCCTCCCCCTTCCTGCTCTGACCACCCAGCCGTGAGGAGTTGAGCAGAGTTGGGGTGCTCTCCTGTGGGAACCTGCCCATCCTTGAGGACAGCCTTCCACTGGGGAAAGAGGAGGAGCGAGCTGCTCCCAGGTCCTGGGGAGGGGGACGCCAGGGGCCAGAAGGCTCTGGGAGCTGGGGCTGGAGTCCAGTCTGGAAGGCCGGCTTCTAAAAAGGATGACTGCCTCCCCACCGAGGGAGGCCTGGGCTGGGTCTTAGACCAGCAAATTGCCCAATTCAGCACGGAGGCATCTGCGATTGGCCCTTCATCGGCTCTGTCTGCAAAAGTGAAGGGAGAGGCGACCTGGATTAGGGTGGGTGAAGGAGACCCCTCCCCCACTGGGAAAAAGAAGCCCACGAGTTCACCAGATGAGAGACAGCCTGAGACCTGAAACCTTGAGGGCTGGGACCCCCTAAGCTTAGGTTCCTCTGTGAAACCCTGCAATGGGCACGACCCTCAGGGATGTGACCTCTGTGAAGTCCTGGGCTCAACCCCAGGCAGCCCAAAGACAAACCTTCATTGTGTGGAAAAGATAAGCTAGGGCCCTTGTCTCTCAGAGCTTCCATCCTCGCCGGTCGAGAGAGACGGACGTAAGCAGGTAAACAAATGAAGGAACAGATAATGTCAGTTTGTGACAAGAGCTGTGCATACTTCGTGTACTTGCACAAGAACCTCCAAGGTCACTGGGATGGAAGCCCCATGAGCCCCAGAAATGTGTCACTTTAGCTCCCCGCTGTGTCCCCAGCACTTGGAATGGTGCCTCGTGCACAGTGGGCATTCGGTAAATGATGGATGGGTGGATGATTTATCTGGAAGGTGATCCCAGGAAACACTAATGGTGGAGCAATAGGGAGGTGAGACTGGGAAGAGACGAAGCCAGTGGGCATTAATTTGGGTGTTTTAATGAGGGTGAAGGAGCAGGTTACCAATATAGGCAACTGGGTCTCCATTGTGCTGGGGATCTCTGGCAGACGGCAGAGGACGCACCTCGAAGTTGTCCCACCCAAAGGGGCGAGGGAGTGGAAGCATTGATGCACCAGCACCCGTCTGTCAAGGCTCAGGGCTGCTCTGGAGAAGGAGATGGAGGGGACGATAACTCCCAGGCCGTTCTGAATTTCCCTGCATATGGGGACTATGGATGCTCAGGGAATACGGCAGGGTCTATGGCACCTGCCACAGGTATAGATGCTTGAGTGGAATGGCTGGATCATAGGACACACATACACTGCTTTCCAGTTCTCCAGAAAGACTGCTTGATTTACATTCCCATTGGTAGGGTGTGAGTTTTCCCACATTGACAATACCCAGCCTTTTAAAAAAAATTGTGGTAGGGCCGGCCCCGTGGCTTAGCGGTTAAGTGCGTGCGCTCTGCTGCTGGCGGCCCGGGTTCGGATCCCGGGCGTGCACCGACACACCGCTTCTCTGGCCATGCTGAGGCCGCGTCCCACATACAGCAACTAGAAGAATGTGCAGCTATGACATACAACTATCTACTGGGGCTTTGGGGGGAAAAAATAAATAAATAAAATCTTAAAAAAAAAATAAAAAAAAAATAAAAAAAATTGTGGTAAAATACATGTAACATAGAATTTGCCATTGGAACCATTTTTAAGTGTACAGCGCAGTGGCATTAAGCACATTCACCGTGTTCTGCAGCCATCACCACCATCCAACTCCAGAACGCTTTTATTTTTTATTTTATTTTATTTTATTTTTGTGAGGAAGATCAGCCCTGAGCTAACATCCATGCTAATCCTCCTCTTTTTGCTGAGGAAGACCGGCTCAGAGCTAACATCTATTGCCAGTCCTCCTCCTTTTTTTTTTCCCCAAAGCCCCAGTAGATAGTTGTATGTCATAGTTGCACATCCTTCTAGTTGCTGCATGTGGGACGCGGCCTCAGCATGGCCGGAGAAGCGGTGCGTTGGTGAGTGCTCGGGATCCGAACCCCGGGCCGCCACTAGCGGAGCGTGCGCACTTAACCGCTAAGCCACGGGGCCGGCCCTCCAGAACATTTTTAATATCACAAAACTGAAACTCTTTGCCCATTAAACAAGTCCCCATTTCCCTCCGCCAGCCCCTGGCCCCCACCATCCTACTTTCTGTCTCTATGAATCTGACTCCTCTAGGGACCTCCTGTGAGTGGAATCAGACAGTATTTGTCCTTTTGTGTCTAGTTTATTTCACCCAGCATCATGTCTTCGCGTTTTATGCATGTTGTAGCCTGTGTCAGAATTTCCTTTCTTTTTATGGTTGAATAACATTCCATCGTATGGATGGACCACATTGTGTTTATCCATTCATCTCTCAATGGGCACTTGGGTTGCTTCCATCTTTTGACCATTGTGGATCATGATGCCACGAGCATGAGTGTACAAACATCTCTTCAAGTCCCTGCTTTCAATTCTCTTGGGTGGAATTGCTGGATCGTTCGGTAATTCCCTGTTTAATTTTTTGAGGACCCACCATACTGTCTTCCACGGTGGCTGCACCATTTTACATTCCTGCCAACAGTGCACAAAGATTCCAATTTCTCCACATTCTTGCCAACACTTATTTAATACTCAGCTTTTAAGATGTTCTGAACCTGAGGTAGTTACCGGTTGCTGCGTAACAAATTACCCCAAAACTCAGCTGCTGAAAACAACGAGCATTTATTGTCTCACATAGTGACTACAATGGTGGTTCAACAGTCTCCCTCCCCCACTGGCCCCCCAACAACCACTGATTTGCTTTCTGTCACTATAGATTAACTTGTGTTTTCTAGAAAGTTATAGAAACGGAATCATACAGAGCATGCTCTGTGTGTGTGTGTGTGTGTGTGTGTGTGTGTGTGTGTGTTTGGCTTCTTTTGCTCAGCAGAGCGTTTTTGAGATTTGTCCCTGTTTTGAGTGTCTTAGTAGTGCGTTGCTTTTTATTGATGAGGGGTATTCCATTGTAGGACATACTTGGTTTGCGTATTCCACCGCCCTGTTGATGGACATTTGAGGGGTGTTTTTATAAGTGGGCAGTGTCCAGATCCCAATGAAATGCAGGATGGGTTCAGTGTTGCCTTGGAGGGACCTTGCACCATAGAAGGCAGGAGGACGCTGCTGGTGAATGTGTGGGTGGGCAGGCAGGGGAACCAGGCTGCTGTCATGCCAGAAGGCGCTCACACAGGCGACACTGGGCAGACCTGGGGAGGAGATGAGGCTGAGAATGACCCAATCCAGAGGGCAGTGCCCTGGGGGGCTGTGAGAGGGCACCCTCCCAGGCTGAAGGGAGGGTTCATGGAGAGGATGGGTTCTGAAGATTAGCCGCCACCGGCCAAAGCAGGACATTCGGTTCTGATCTCGCCATCTTTTTCTTTCTTCCATTCCCGGAACCTCAACTGTGGGTACAACTCTTGAAGCCAGAAAATCCAAACCCTTGCTTCCAGCCACACCCTGGTTAAGTCTATCTTCCTTCCTCCCAGCTCAGGTTCACCCAGGTGTCAAGTGCCACCCTTCCCTGTCCTGTGCACGTTAGCCCCCTGGCGGGGGCCGGGGGGGAATCTCCACCCGAGGATGAGCTGCTCGTGTGTGGGTGTGATGGGGGAAGGGGTGGGGCAGAGGGAGCTGGCTCTTTGGGATGGGGTATGGGGTGGCTAAGAGTCTGCAGAGATGAGGCATCGAGGCTGAAAGCACAGTGTGTGCGGGGGACGTGGAGGTGCAGGAGGGCTCCTGGTGTCAGTCGGAAGCGCAGGGCAGCTGAAGTTGGCCATCCCCCTCTTCACACTTCCACCTCCTCGGTCCCCCATCAAGGCCCTCCACTGAGACCCCTGCACCAGCTGGCGAAGTCACCAAAATGACACCTCCCACTGCCGCCGGCTGGGCTGGAAACCACCGATGGGATCGTTTCTGCACCTTCATGCCCCCATTTTGACACCTCCCAGCCCCCCATAATCTTGGCCTCCCAAAGCCAGGCTCTGCCAGGAAGCCTTTGCTGACTTGATCTCGCCCCTTCCTGTGACCTAGGAGGGTGTGGAGGGGGGCAGTGCCCCACCCTGCAGAAGGCTGGCTCACTTCTCTCCCTCCCTCCCATCCTTCCCTTATGTTCCCCCAAATCCGGGGTCTACCCCTAAATTCCCAGGGCTGCATTCTCCCAGTAGTTCTCCCTTCAGTCAGGTAGGGGGTTTTCTGGGGTCTGGGAAAAGCCTTCGGATATGAGATGGGTGGAGGCCCCAGGGACCCCGGGGGGCCCGGCTTCCGCGGTCGCGAAGGCGGGGACAGGGACCAGGACACGGATCCGCCGGATTGGTAGATTGGGCCCGGGGCGCGATGGTCCCGCCCCCTGGTTGCCAGGGCCCAGCCTATCCGCGTCCAGGCAGGCCTTGGTCGCCAGGTGGCTGGATGGGGGGCCTGGGCAGGTGTGTGTGTGCGGGTAGGCGGGGAGGCAGGGTCAGGGACCCCAAGGATTCCCCCTGAACCCCCTCTCGTGGGATGTCTGGGGTCCTCAGGCGCAGCCGCGGACACAGGCCTTCGCGGGACCGCGGAGAAGCCGCCCCTCCCTCCAACGCGCGTTCCCTAATTCCCAGCGCGCTCCCGCCGCCTCCCGGGTCTGGATCGCGCGCGCGCGCCCCCGTCTCCCCCGCCCGCGGTCGAGGGGCGGACCCGGCTCCCGGCGCCGCCGCCCGCAGCCCCCTCCCCTCGCCTTCCCGCCGCTCGCGGCCGCCGCGGAGCTGCCACCCAGCCCCACCCCGGGCGACCCAGTGTGGAGCGGCGGGAGCCGGAGCCGGAGGTGAGCGCCGCACCAGCAGGTGGAGGGGGCCGCGCGGACCAGGGGCCGGCTGGGGGAGGGGGACGGGCTCGGGACGCGGCTCTTTGTTTCCCTGAGCCCGTTCGCGGGCAGCCGGGGCCGCTCCTCCTCCCGGCAGGTGCCGGCATCCCTCCGGGAGGTCCGGGGAGGGCGCCGGGTCTGGCGAGGGGACCCGGGCGTGCGCTCCCGTCCCCCTCATCCGGAGCCTGTGGCCGCCCCTTGTCCCCGAGGCTGGTCGTCTGGGTCTCTGAGGGGGCGAGGCGTGGGGCGTGGATCTGGGGTCCTGAAAGGAAGCAGAGGCGAGAGAGGGGGGTGGGCTGGACCAGGCAAGGCCTGGAGGCGGGCGGTGGGGGTGGGACTGGGGGACAACCATGAGCAGCTGGGCTCGTGAGAGGGTGTAGGGGTGAGTGGGAGGGAAGTGGATCGAGGCCGAGGTTTGGGCGCCCATGAGTGGCGACGCTGGGGAAGGGGCAGCGAGGTGACAGGACCCAGGTCCCTGCAGGCAGCGTAGCGGTCCCGAATCCGGGATGCTGATCGGTCTGTCTCCTCCTCAGGTGCGGGATGGATAAGAGGGACAAGGCCAGGGCAGGGGCCGCTGCGCGGACGCCAGCTTCTCGCCCTCCTGGCCTTCCGACCCCCAGGCCCCCAGGGTCTCCTCGACCCCCTCCTCCAGTAACCAGCGCGGCCCTCCGAGTTCTGGGAGCAGCGGCAGCTGCGGGGCGAGGGCCCCTGGCGGAGCGAGCCGGGGGCATCCGGGGAGCCGCTCTCCAAGAGGCTGGTCCCCGGGTGGGACCAGCGCGGAGCGCCGGGACAGGACCCCGGAGCCCAGGTACCCCAGCCTCTTTCCTCGATTCAGACCCCATCTTCCTGCCCCCCTTTCCTTCTGAGGCTCCAGCCTCCCCCTCCTTTCCCGGGCACCGCGTTGACTGGGCCTTCTCCCCGCAGCCTCCAGGGCCCCAGCGGCTGGGAGAGGGGAGCGGACCCCTGCCAAGACCTCCAGCCCGGTCTCTGTCTCTAGCCCGGGGCGTGCCAGCGGGACCGCCAGGTAACACGCCCCGCCACCCCCAGGTTCCCCAGACAGGGTTAGTGTCACTATCTGGAACCTTTAATTTTACACATCAGTTGGGGCGTGGGAGTACCTGCAGATCGCTGGGCGCACATTGTGTGAAAGCCATTATTGGTCCACAGAGAAGGCATATGCCCCATTTCACAGATGGGAAAGTGTAGGCTTGGGAGGTGAAAGAAGGAGCTGGGGCTCTGCCCTGAGCATGGCCCCTTCTGTCCCCAGGCTAGGCCCTCTTGGGCAGAAGGGGCTCCGGCCCCCAGCTGAGGAACCTGTGGCCAGAGGAAAAGCCCCAGAAGCGCCCAGAAGGAGCGCCCTGAGCGCCGGGGCTCGGAGAGGTGCGTGACCTGGGGAGGAGTGGGGTTCCTGGGCAGTGAGGGGGACCAGCTCAGTAATATTGGTAACCCTTGGGCCTTCTGTTTTGTCCCCAGACTCTTCTGGGCCCACTCCAAGCGCCCCCTCCCCGGCCATCTCCCGTCGGTCCCGGGCTGCAGGCGCTGAGGGCGGTGTCCCCCGGGCAGCTCCAAGTGCCCGGCCTCGACCCCCGACCGAGGCCCCCAGGAAATCAGTGAGCAGCGCCGCGGAGCCGAGCCCCGCCGCCAGGAGGCGACCCAACGCTGGTGGGGGCCTCCAGAGGCCAGCCTCGCGCCCCCTGGGCTCCAGCGCCACCCCTCTGTCCTCCCCAGCACGCTCCGGGGCCTCGCTGGGTGGAACACCCCGGGCTCTGGGGCACCCCTCGCAGCTCAAGTCCAAAGGGCTGCAGGCTCTGCGCCCCCCGCAGGCCACACCTCCAAAGAATGGCACAGACCCTGGGCAGGGCCTCTCTCCTCCTTTGGCTACACCCACTCCGCCTCGTGCGACTGCACAGCCCGCACTGCCTCCCCATGTCACAGCCACACCTCTCCCGGACACGCTCCCTCTGTCTCTACCGACCACGCCCCCTTCCCAGGTCCTCACTTGCCCTTTGGCCACGCCCCCTCCACTAGCCCCGCCTTCTCCCTCTGCTCCACCCTCTCTGCAGACCCTCCCTTCTCCGCCGGCCACACCTCCTTTGCAAGCTCCACCCGCACATCTAGGTACATCCTTTCCCGAGGCATCCGCCTCTCCTTTGGCCACCGCCACCATTCTGGCTCCATTCTCTCCATCAGTGTCACCCCCTCTGCAGAGTATGCCCCCCACCCAGGCTTCTCCGGCCTTGCCCCATCTTCTGACTGTCCCCTCTCCCTTGGCCACACCTCCTTTGGCGGCTCCTCTACCACCAGCCACGCCCCCTCTACAAACCCCTCTGTCTCAAGCAATATCTTTGCGGAACCCGCCTTCCCCCCTAGCCACACCCCGTCTGGAGGCCCTTTCCGCTCTGACCACGCCCCTTCCGCGGGCCGGTCCTTCCCTGTCTCCGCCCTCTCTTCAGGCCACGCCCTATACACTGGCTACATCTCCCACACAGGACCCTCCGCAGGCTTCTCGCTCTCCTCTGACGACGCTCTCTCTGCAGGGTCCTCCTCCTCTAGGCTCTCCGGCTGCCTTGGCCTCACCGCCTCTGCAGGCCCCTCCCTCTCCCCTGTTCACGTCCCCTCTACAGGACACTCCCTCTCCTCTGACCCTGCCCCCTCTACAGGCCCCGCCCTCTCTGCTGGCCACGCCCCTTCCACACACTCCACCTTCCAGGACCACGCCCCCTCTACAGGCCCCTCTCTCTCCTCAGTCCCTGCCCCCTATACAGGCCCCACCTTCCCTGACCTTACCACCTCTGCAGGCCACTCCCTCTCCTCAGGCCATGTCCCCTCTGCAGGCTCCACCTTCTCCAGGATCACCCCCTCTGCAGGCCATCCCTTCTTTCCTGGCTATGCTCCCTCTGCAAACCCAACCTTCTGTGGCCTCGCCCCGTCTTCAAGACCCTCCCTCACCCCTGGCCACGCCCCCTCCACAGGCTCTATCTTCTCTGGCCTCGCCCCCTTTGCAGGCCCCTCCATCTCGCCCTGCCTCACCTCCTCTGCAAGCCCCACCCTCTCCCTTGGCCACGCCCCCTCCGCGTGCTTCACCGTCTCTGGCCTTGCCTCCTCTGCAGGCCCCTCCCTCTCCCCCTACCGCACCTCCTCTTCAGGCCCCTCCCTCTCCCCTGGCCACGCCCCCTCCGCAGGCTCCACCTTCCCTGGCCCTGCCCCCTCTGCAGGCCCCGCCCTCTCTTCCTGCCTCACTCCCTCTGCAAGCCACTCCCTCTCCCCTGGCCGCGCCCCCGCCGCAGGCTCCGCCTTCCCTGGCCGCGCCCCCTCTGCAGGCCCCGCCCTCTCCCCCGGCCTCACCCCCTCTGCAGGCCTTTCGCCGCCCGCCGACCCCGGGTCCCGATGCCCCTCTGCCGGGTCCACGGCTGACCCTGGCGCTGGCCCCGGGCCCACCGCCGCCGCCCTCGCGCAGCCCGTCCAGTACGCTGAGCGGCCCGGACCTGGCGGGCCACAGCAGCAGCGCCACGAGCACGCCCGAGGAGCTGCGCGGCTACGACAGCGGGCCCGAGGGCGGCGCCGCGGCCTCCCCGCCCGCCGACGCGGAGCTCGCCGCCTGCCACCCGGCCGCCTGGAGCCGAGGGCCCGCTCCGCCGCTGGCCGTCCGCGGCGCACAAGGTCAGCAGCCCTCCGGACCCCGCCGGGCTGTGGGAGGGGCGAGGTCCAGGGATGGCGGGAGGGCGGGGTCGGGGGCGAGGCTTCGCGGCCCGGGGGCGGGGCAGTTGGCCTGGGGGCGGAGCTAAGGGAAGGGGCGGGGGCTCCCTCGGCCCTTCTTCTCTCCCCAGGAGCGCCCCTGCCTTGGCCTCCTGCTGCCGGGTCGGGCTCCGCTGACGGCCTGTGCACCATCTACGAGGCTGAAGGGCCCGAGTCGGCGACCCCCGCCCCAGGCGCGCTGGATGCGGGGCCGGGGCCTGGCGCGGGGGGTGGGAAGCCGGCGGCGGGGGCGGGGGCGGGGGCGGGGGCGGCCTCCCGCGGCGCGAAGCCGGCGCGCCTGGGCGAGCTGCCGCTGGGGGCGCTGCAGGCGAGCGTCGTGCAGCACCTGCTGAGCCGGACGCTGCTGCTGGCGGCCGCCGAGGGTGCCGCGGGTGGCAGCGGCGGTGGCCCAGGGGGCGCAGGGGGTGGCGGCGTCGCGGGGGGCACCCGGACGGCGCTCAGCGACGCCGAACTGGGCCGCTGGGCCGAACTGTTGTCTCCCCTGGACGAGTCCCGCGCCAGCATCACCTCGGTCACCAGCTTCTCCCCGGACGACGTGGCTTCCCCGCAGGGTGACTGGACCGTGGTGGAGGTGGAGACCTTTCACTGAGCCAGACCCTAGCCCCGCCCACCAGATCCACCCCTGCCTTAGGGCCCGCCCCTCCGGTTACGCCTGTCTTAGACCCCCTTCCCCTCTTGGAGTTCGGCTCCAGGTGGATCGGTCTCAGCCCCCTAGAGCCCTAAAATTTTGGCCCAGGCTCGCGACCCACCCACAGTTTTGACCTTGGTCCTCCCCTCGAGCCCCGTCCCCCGGCCTAGGCCCCGCCCCATGTCCAGTGTACCTTCTGCTGCGCGCCCGAGTTTGCAATAAAGCCGGGACACTGCAGTCTGTGCGCCCTCGCTGTTGCCCCGGGGACCGGGGCTGGGGGCCTCCCCGGGGCCGAGCAGAGGGCGGGGCGGCGCGAGGGGTAAGGCCCAAGCCGAGCTGGCAGCTGTGCGGAGCAGGCTGTAGCTCTGGCTGAAGGCCTTTCCGCCCACCGCTTGGCGGTGCACCTTCTCCACTGAGGATAAGGGGCGCGTGAGGCGGGGCTGGGGTGGCACCGGGCGCTGCCGAGTCCCCATGCGTGAACGTGGGCGACTGCAGGAGGGGCCCCGGTGGGGCCGCGTGACCGAGTGGATGGATGAGCCAGTGCGTGGACAGCGTGGATGAACCACAGAAGCTATACTGGGCCAGGGGAGCCGGCGCTCCCAGGCGGAGGGGGAAGACACGTGGGGAGGGCTTGCTTGGGTCCGAAGCGAGGGTGCGGACCCTTCCTGAGGTCCTTCCTCACACTGCGCAACCCCCTTACCTTGCAGGCCCTGAGGTGCGGGAGGGAAGGGCGGCCTGAGACCGATGGCGATCTGGGTTCCCTCCGGGGCCTCCCAACCCTGCGCGCACTGCCCTCTGCTCATCGAGGAGGCTGTAGCGCAGAAGGCAGGCCTGCAGCTGGGCCCGGGGTCGTCAGGAAGACCCGGTGTGGGGCGTAGGGTCCTCCTGGGCCAGGCTTTGCCAAGGATTCCTTGTCCTTGGGGGGCCTGCAGGGAAGGAGCAGCTTCTCCCAAGGCTGGGTGGGAGACTCGGGAGTCTTTACATTGCCCCCTCCTCTGCAGATGTCCTCACCATGCCCCTCTGTGCCTCCCAACCCATGGGCGTCACCTTTCCCCCCAACTTAGGGTGTCCCCCCCCCCAGGCTCCTCACCAGAGCCAACCAATGTCTTCACTTGTCTCCCTCATCAGAATTCCTTGCCCTTCCTCCTGCAGCCCAGTCGCCTTGACCCTGGACCCCTCAAGCCCCAGCTGGGGCCTTTCTTCCAAAGTGCCCCCCCATTCTTTGCTCTCCGAGGGTCTCCTGCTTCACACCAAGAATGATGGAGGCCTGGCAGGGGCCACACTCCCCAGGGCAGGGTAAAGGACAGAGTGGGACCCCTCAGCACTGTCTCTGCCCCTACACCCAGTCCCCATAGTGCACCCTGTAGCCAGGTTTCTGTCAGACACAGATCACCAAGTCTTGCCTGACCCCAGCCCAGACGCGGCCACCTCCCAGCCTAAGGTCTGAGAAGAAATCAGTCCCGTCCCAGTGGCCACTGCTGCCTCCACCCCTGGGGGCCAGTGTTGGGGGTCGGGGCGAAGCATGCTCCCTCACTCAAACTGCGAGTCCGGTGGAAAACTCCAGAGGTTCCCTTCCTCACTGGGACCTGGTGAGGACCCAGGTCTCCTTGTTTCCAGTCACTGAGACAAGCCCAAGGGTAAGGGCTGATCCCTGACACACTGGGTAGCTGAGGCCTCAAGGCCAGCCACCAAGAGGGAGCAGGGCAGAACCTCAGATGGTCCCTCCAGGACCCTGCCCCATCCCGGGGAGCCAGCTGGGGTGGAATTACTCCATGGGCACAGGAGGTGATGGTGGCCCCCTCACTTAAGCCCACCATGGCTCCCCACTGCCCTCAGTTCAAAGCACAAACTCTGGCTCCTGACTGGAGAAGCCCCTTCCTGGTCTGGCCACGCCCACTCTCTCCTGTTTCTTCTTCACAGCCATCAGGTGCCTTGTGCTGGTCCCTGCCTTGTCTCACCTTTTTGCTTTTGCCCTTGGAGATGGCTCTGACACCCACC
Source organism: Ceratotherium simum simum (assembly GCF_057802395.1). Lineage (NCBI taxonomy): Eukaryota > Metazoa > Chordata > Mammalia > Perissodactyla > Rhinocerotidae > Ceratotherium > Ceratotherium simum. The sequence goes on along the minus strand of NC_141938.1, from coordinate 10,518,391 downwards.
AACTCCTCCAGGAAGCCTTCCCTGATCTCCCTACACATTTGTCTATTGGGCACTTGCCACACTAGCCTGCAGGCTCAGCCCCGACCCCCACCCCGGTGTCTGTCTCCTCCACTACAGTGCGGACCCCTCAGAGCCAGGCACAAGGCGGAGCACCCAGAAGGCCTCGGGAAGTGTGTGCTGAATGATCACTACCATATCCTGCATCTTCCTGAAGCCCCGAGACTCCGCATTCCTCCAGGTCTCTCCAGGAGGCCCAAGCTAGGAAATCATGCTCCCCCCACCCCTCCCCGCCCTCCCCATCTCCAGAGCCACGCTATAGAGGTCCATTTGTGAGCCTAACATCCAAGGTCCACTGTGATTTGTCCCCCATACTGTCTCTCCCACCCCCACACTTCTGCTCACACTGAACCAACGAACGCCCTTCTTTCTTCTCCATAGAGCATCCCAACTTGGCGGCCTCTTTGGCCCCTGCTGGCCTTCTATGACCTTTCCCCCTGATTCTTAGGCTGTGGGAGGCTCCCCAGGGCAAGGACAGCCAGCTCCCCTCCCCACTGCTTCCTGGGACAAGGGGCTGGGGCCCCACGGTTGCTTGCGATCCCCCCCCACCAGGCCTGCGCCTCTCAGGGTCCCCTTTCCGTGACTGTGTAAATACACTTTATTTTCCATCTTTCCCGCCTGGGCGACATGTGGAGTGTGAACAGGCAGTGTGCAAAATGGTGGTGGGCAGTGTGGGGGGCACATGGGAGAGCCCGAGATGCCCACACTGGTCCCCAGGCTTTGTAACACTGAGGAGTGGGCGACCAGGGAAGGGGACTGAGCGTGGGTCCCCACCCAGGAGGCGCCAGGGAGACTGCTTGTGACATGGCTCGAGGCTCCAGGAGCACCGAGAGGGTCAGCCCCGAGGGTCATGAGGCCTGGGGGCAAGGGGTCTAGGGTATCGCTGGACTTTGGCACCGTTCTTGGCTCTGACTCCACAGAGACCACGGGGCCACCACAGGGAGGCTCCTCCATTGGGGCCTGGCCCTGGCTGGAGGGTGGGGCTGGGGACCCAGGGAAGGAGGGAAGTGGAGGCTGGGCCCCCCCTGGAGAGGAGGCTAGCCTGGGTGGGGGAGCCCCTCCATCACTGGCCAAGACAGGGTGATGGGACATCTCATGGAGGAAGATGTGGGGCACTGGGGAGAGGGGTCTCATGACATCCTCACAGCTGCTCTGGCCCCCAAGCAGCAGGGACAGACAGTGCCCAGGCCTGGGCTGGGTCCCGCTGGCCACGCACCCCAGGTGGCCCTGCACAGTAGGGGGGACTTTGGTTTCTGCTGCAGGGGCCATGACACCTGCACCAGGCAGGAAAGCCCAGCCAGGCCATCTGTCCCTGGCGGCCAAGGGTCCCCAGGGGCACTGCGGGGGGGTTCCGTCCAGCCCAGAGCTGCCCTTTCTTCCTCAGGCCTCCCTAGGTCCCAGGCCCTTCCTGGCAGGGCCGCCCTTGTCCCAGAAGGAGGCCTGCTGGGAGGAGGGGGCTTCCTGCCATCGAGTCCTGGGCCCTCTGGGTCGTCCGGGGCCCTCGCTGTTAAAAGGGGCGGACCCTCCAGGGAACTGGGCCCGGAGGAGTGCCACCAAGATGGGTAAACACTGCTGGGGAGGGTGGGCCTGCCGGGGACCCTGCCGATCCTCAGATCCGGCCCTGCCCTCTGCGCCCTGCCGCCCTGGGCCTAGCCCTTGGGGCCGGCCGGAGTATAGGCGCGGCCGGCGGGCCGGCGGAGGAGCGGGCGGCGGCCCCCTGCCTCCGGGCGCGTGGGCACGGACTCAGTTGTCCAGGCCCTGGCTGTAGGGCGCGGCCAGCTCGTCGGCGTCGCTGTCCGAGCTGCCCTCGCTGTCCTTGGCCGGCCGCTCGAGACGGCGGAAGAAGCGCGCGTCGCGCGGCGACAGCGGGTAGAGCGAGTCCTGCAGCGCGGCGCCCACGCCCACGCCGAGCAGCTCCTCGTCGGACGAGGGCAGCGAGTCCTCATCCAGGTGCCGCGCCAGGCCGAGCCCGTCGAAGGCCAGCGGGTCCTCGAAGGGCGGCGGGCCCTTCAGCAGCCGCACCTGGGGCGGGGACCGGGGCGCTGGGGGCGGGCAGCGACGTTCCCACGGGCCGATCGGCTGCCAGGCACCCCTCCCCCGCTCTCCCGCCCCTCCCGCGCTCACCTCGGCCTTCAGCTCCTCGATCTGGTCCTTGAGCTCGCGGATGTACTGCGACGAGTCCGAGTGGTTCAGCTGGCCCTGGATGCGGCCCTCCTCCCTCTGCGGGCGGGCCAGGGCGCGCGGGGTCACGGCAGGCCCCACCCCACCCCAATGCCCGCGCGCGGCCCCGGCCTCGCCGTTCACCTGGATCTCCAGCTCGGCGATGCGCTGCCGCATCTCGGCCACCGCCGCCATGCTGTCCGCCTCCCGCAGGCGCACGGCCATCACCTCCTCCTTGCTCTGGGGTTTGGGGGGAGAGGGCAGGTCAGGCGGCGTGGCGGGGCGAGGGGGGGCCAGGGCAGCGGGCAGGCGGGGCAGGGGGCACCTTGCACTCGGCCTCGGCCTGCTTGCGGCGGCTTTCGCTGAGCTGCGTCTGCAGCCCCTTGTTCTGCGCAGCCAGGTACTGCAGCTTCTCCTGCAGCGCCGCGCGCTCCGCCTCCACGCGGTTCAGCAGGTTGCGGTGGATGTGGTCCTGGGGGAGGAGGGAGGGCGGGCGGACGCGCGGGGTCACGGCCGAGCCAAGGCCGCGGCCCCCCAGCCCTCCCGCAGACGGCGCGGCCCACCTGCGTCTCGAGTTCCACCACGCGCTGCCGCAGCTCGCGGCCCTCGGCCAGGGCCTGCGCCTCGCGCAGACGCACGCTCATCAGCTCGTCCTGCAGCTCGCCCAGGACCAGCTTCCGCGGGGACTCCTTCCAGCGGCCGCCGCGGGACAGGTGGGCCTGGCGGGCGAGGTCGGCGTCAGCCCCCCCGGGGAGCCCGGCGCACGGGGCCGCGCGGGGCTGGGCCCTCACCTGCCAGGTGTCCGAGAGCTCCTGCAGCTGCAGCTTCAGCTCCCGCGCCGAGGCCACGGCCTCGCCCTCCCGCACCTTGAGCGCCTTCAGCTCCTCCTGCAGCCGCGCCACGTTGTTCTCGTCGGGCAGCGAGCTGTTCCTCTGCGGGGCGAGAAGAGCTCAGCGCCTGGGGCAGCTGCGCAGCCTCGCGGCCCTTCCTGCAGGGCCGAGACCCCCGCCAGCCCCACGTGTCCTTGGAGTTCCACCTTGGGCAGCCCGGCTGGGAGAGGGTGCACCCTGGACCCCAGAATACAGGGAACGTGGACCAGGCCAGAGCAGAGCAAACCAGAGATGCTCGTCTGAGAAATGGGTGTAATAACAGCACCCACTCTCTCCCAGGGCAAGCCCCACAACCATGGGGCCTCCATAAACGTTACTGCCATCACACCAGGCAGCTGGGCCGGGGCAGGTACTTATCCACCTGGGAATCAGATCCGTGACCAGCCCCGGGCCCTGCCCCAGCAGGAGCTGAGAGACCGTGGATTTGGGCCCCCAGGCAGCCCCTCTCCCTGGGGTCAGGCTGAGGGCGAGCCGAGGCCCTGTCCTGGCCTCCCAAGGGCTCAGCGATGAGAGATTTGTGGTCCAGCCTCTTGGACGACAATCCAGCTTGTTGCACCAGGTCCTCATGACCCCTGTTTGGGACTGGGAGTTGGGGGAGGGCGGCAGGATGACTGGGTGCACGTTGCCCTCCTATGTGGAGGGAGGGAAGCCCAGCTCTGGGCTGGCTGATGGGGACTGAGAGGCCGATGGCCCCATGCAAGGCTGTGGCAGACACCCCACCTGGGAGGGGACCCAAAATAGCAAAGGCTCAAGGGGGTGGGGAATGGCTCCCGCTGTGGTGTGAGTGGGTCCTGCTGCCCTCTGGTGGCCAGGGCACCTCCCTTCTGGCGGTTCCGTGCGAGTTGCAATACTGAGTCAGCACTGAAAGCAGGTGGTGGGGGGGACCCAGGAGGCCTGGTGCTCCCTGCAGGGCTGCAGGCAGGAGAGGGCAGCCCCCAGTCGGCCCCCTTGGTGGTGTCTCCATGGGGCAGAGCAACCCTGATGGGCTGGGCCTTCCGTCCCCTCCCTCCATCCAGGAACCCAGGGCCAGGGGGAGACACAGGTGGGTCGGGCTGTCTGGAAGCCCACGGAAGCCACCGCACTGCTGGCCCTGTGCCTGGTCATGAGGGCGAGTGTGCCCCTCGTGGAGTCGTGCTGCTTCGTGTGTGCCCTGTGTGTGTGTGTGTGTGTGTACCTCCAGGGTTTGGGGGGGGTCTGGGGGTGAGGGGCCCAACTTCCCATCTGCCCAGACCCTCCTGTGGAGACCATGGCGGGGAAGCAGGGGACGAGGGGGCCAGGGAGGTGCCCGGGGACTTCCGGGCAGCGGGGATCTGACTCCAGGACACGTCCCACGGGTCCCCCTGGCCGCCCATTCTCTCGGGCTAGTGCTGGTGATGCCCCTCCCGAAGCGAGCCCAGTAGCCCCAGCTCTCCTTCCCAGAGTTTCCCCGACAGCCGCCCGCCTGCCCAGCCGCACCTTCTCCATGTCTAGAACCTTGTCCTGCATCTCCCGCAGGGCCCCCAGCGTCTCCGTCTCCCGCAGCCGCGACTGCTCCAGCTCGGTCTCCAGGTGGGCCACGAAGTCCTCGGTGAGGCGCGGGTTATCCTGGGGGCAGGCAGAGGGCTGCGTCGGCCCGAGGCTGTGGCAGGAAGGTGGGCAGCCTTTCTGGGCTGGGAGGGGGGCTCAGGCTGGGGGTGGAGAGGAGAGCAAGGAGGAACCCTGGGTCCCCCTCCTGTGCCTTCTGCCCTCCTGGAGGACAGCTGGATGCCATGGCGGCCCTGATGCTCTGTGCCCGGGGGTCCTGGCACTGGTGTGGCCGGCCCAACCTGGCCTCCTTCCTGGGAACACCACCCAGAGGGACCTTCTGAAGGGGACCTTCCACAGCCTCAGGATGCCCCGGGGGATGCCAATGACTGGTTCCCACGATTGCTGGGGTGGGGGTGCAGGATGGGTTCTCTGAGGCGCCCTTCCTGCTGTGCGGTCAGTGGCCTAACCACACAGTGGGAGCGGGGGTGGGGCTCAGGGCATCCTGCCCTTCCTTCTCTGTGCCCCTCCTCTCTACCGCCTCCATTTCCAAACAGGAAGGATAGGGAAAGAGTTGGCTGGACTCACTTTCTTGCAGTGCCCAGAAGGCTTCTCAGAGGTCCCCAGTGGGGGGCCCAGGGGTGATGGGTGCCACCTGGACCCAACAGCGGAGACCTGGCTTGTGGGTGAGGGAAGCTCCTGTGGCCACAGCCAGGTCCCCATCTTGTTGCCCCCGGGGCCTGGCAGGGCGGTTCTCTGCGAGCTGGCCCCAGCCCCCCACCCCCGCCCTGCTCTTTACTGCCTTCCTGCCCAGCTGCCCAGGCCTGCTCGCTGCCCGTGACCACTGTGGGCCTCTGAGGTCCGTGGGTGTCAGATGGGTGCTGAGCCTGGGCCCTGCCAGGCTGTGCCTCCTCCAGGAGCCTCTCGTGGAGACGGAGACAGCACTCAGGGCCAGCCAGCTACCGCATGGCTTCCCTCTGCCTGCGTGGCCTCCTTGCCTCCATCTCTGCATCCCTTAAAGGCTGGAGCTCAGGGGTAGCAGGTGGATGTCTGTCTGGCCAGAAAGGGGGCATTGTGCCATGGGTGGCATGAGCCCAGCCTCGGTTTCCCCATCAGCTATGCTGCCTCAGATGGAGGTGGGGCTACCGAGCTCGCAGGTGGGGGCAGGAGGTGGATGCAGGCGAGAAATGATGAAGCTTTGCCTCCCTGGCCCCAGGAGCAAAGAATCAACTCGAATCCCTCAGCCAAGGCCTGAGCCCAGGTCTCCAGGCCTGGCTCGGTGGGGGAGGGTCTTCCTCAGTGAATGACCCTTCCTTTTCCCACTCGTTGTTTCTTAAGCACCCTGTGCTGTCTCCACATCGGGGACCCCCACCTCCCTGCCCGGCGCTGCTGGGTTCAGCACCGGATCACAGGGGGTGGGGGAACCTAGAGCATCTTTCCCTGCCCTTCCAGGGCATGTGCTCAGGCCTGCGCGCGAGCTTGGGGGCCTCAGCGGCTGGCCGGTCCTCACGTGAGGAAGGCAGCCTGCTGGGTATGGCTGAACAAAAGGCCTAAAGTCCCCTCCCAGAGAAGCGGCCTCTTCCCGTGGTGCTCCAGCCTGGGGGCCCTCCCACTGCTGATCAGGAGGTCACGACCCCACAACAGACGTGGGGTGCCCCCTCACCCCCGCCCTGCCAGCTCAGAGCCGTGGGCACAGACCAGACCCTCTTCTGACGGCAACGTCCAGAGCACTCGAGGAGGCGGGCCCCTCCCCTGTCCCTCGGCCTAGCTCCTACCCTGCATGGCTGGCCCCCGGGGAAGCGCGAAGTCCTTCAGGCCCTGGGGAGACGCCAGGGCTCCCCCAAAGAATCACAGCCCCATCAGCCGAGGGAGGGGCCCTGCAGGGACAGCCTGGTTCCGGGGCCCTCGTGCCGGGGCTGGGGGCCAGGGAGGCCCACTGCTTGGTCTCAATGCAGCAGGCCTGACACCCCACGGGGCGGTGGGAAATGGACACAGGATCCCCCCACCCCTAGCGTGGGGCTGGGGGAATCTGCGGTCGGTCTGGGTTTCTCCTCCCCTGCCCCCCCGTCCCCCCAACCCCCACCCCCCCGGAAGTCGAGGGAGGGCTGATCCCGAGTCAGTTGCGCATGATCCGCGCCGGTGGCAGGCGAGGGGCGTGGCCCAGCCCGGAGGCCCCGCCCACCTGGCCTGGTACCTGCTGCTCCTGCAGCTGGCGGATGGTGCTCTGCGCCTTCTGCAGGTCCTCGGCCGCCGAGCTGCACTGCTGCCGCACCACCGCCAGCTCCCGCTTGATGACGTAGTTCTCCTCGGCCTCCTGCGCCCGTGTCACCTGCCCCTGAGCACAGCGAGGACACGGTGCCGTGACCCTCTGCTCACAGCCCAGGCCCCGCCTCGAGCCCACCGCAGGGGAGGCCCAGAGGGGGCGGAGGCGGGGCGGAAGGGAGAGGATGAGGCCTCCCGCACTCAGAGCCTGGGATGGGGCGCCCCACGGGGCCCGGGGACGTGGGTGGGGGGCAGGCAGGTACAGGACACCGGAGGAGGCCGAAAGAACAGACCCACCGGGGTCCAGGCTCTGTGGGGCTTAAACGGAGAATGGGGCCCCCAGGCCGGGGCTGCAGACAGCTCCTTTCCCTCCCTGCTTCGGTCTCCCTCTGTCCCAGGTGAGGAGAAATGAGTTCTTAGCCAGGGCTCTGCTGGTGAGGGTGGGGGTCTGGGGGCAGACGAGGCCCCAGAGGCTCAGGGCTGGCTCTTCCGGGCGGGGTTGGGAGGTGGAATATACCTCTCCCAGGGCCTTCTCCAGTCCTGAACCCTGGGGCGCCCACCTGCCAGGGGCTAGGACCCCAAACCAGCCTCACCCCCTCATCCCACCCAATTTGGGCCCCCCATTCCAGGCTCGGAGCCACCAGGTGGCAGGCAGAAGCTTCCAGATAGAGCCATTCAAGATAAGGCAGCAGCAGAAGCAGGTGAGTGAGAGAAGATGGCAGGCCTTGCAGGTAGGAGCAGAGAGGAGCTGAGGGACCAGAAGGGGTGTTGTGTGTGTGTGTGTGTGTATTTGTGTGTGTGCTGGGGAGGTTCTGCGCAGTGCACACACCAGGGCCTAATGCTGATACACCCTCAGGGTTCCTGAGCCCTCCTGGGTCCCCACCTGTGTTCCCTGGAGGGAGGAAGCTTTCTGTACATGTGTGTACACACATTCACAGACACACTCACAGATGCACCCACATGCGCACCCCCCTCTCTCCCCTGAGAAGCGGTCCCCAGCCGCCCCCATGCACAGCACCCGGCCTGCCCCCCTCGCCCCCGGGATGGCCGCGGCCAGGGAAGAGGTGGCTCCTGGCTGTCGTGTGCGGGACAGGAAGGAGGTGGGAGAGGGAGACGAAAAGCTACAGTACCTGGATTAACCTATCAGCCAGAGCAGCGCTCTCCTACCCGGCCGAGGGGTCCGAGCGACAGGGGGAGGAGGCAGAGCGGAAGGCGCGGGGACAGGAGAGGGGGAGAGACAGACAAGAACCACTTGTCACTAATGCAGTGGACTATCTCTAGAAGCAGGGGAGACAGGAGTGAGACTGGAGAACCAGAGAACCAGCAGGAGAGGACCCGGAGGAAGACCAAAGCCAGAGCCAGCTCCGTCCTGGAGAGGGGTCTGTGTGCGAGTGGGGAGGCGGGGTGCCCACGGCTGCACCCTCTGGGGTGGTGGACCCTCCAGGGCCGGCCAGGCTGGGGCCTCCCGAGTGAGGGAGGAGGAGCCATCCCTGGAAGGCGAGGGACGGGGGTGGCAGCGCTGGGCGGGAGGGTGTGTTTTGACTTGGAGGCGGAACAGGAATTAAGGTTTTGGGGCAAGGACAATAAACTCATGTGGACGATCTGCTCCCTGTGCAGTGGAGGGGCAAGTGAGAACGAGGGAGGAGCAGGAGGTGGGGCCCCCACCTTTAAGCCATCTTTAAAAACAGGTGGGGGGCTGGGGTCAAGGCCGTGGCAGCCCACTGAGGCGCCGGGACAAGGCCGCCCCCTCCTCCTCTACTCTGTCTCCTGTCTTTTGAGGGTGAGGCTTCCAAATTACAGGGTGGAGTGCCTTGTGGCCTGATTCTGGGGCATCTAAGTCACAGAGGCCATTCTGCCTCCTTCCCCCCACCCAGGCAGCCCGGAAGGGCACACAAATGGATTGTGGCGTTTGTGGTTCATTAGGTTGTAACTCAACACCCAGCCCCAAGCCAAGTTTCCCCAAGGCCCCCGTTTATATGGCAGCTCAAATCTCAGTGGGGCTCATGGGGGCCCGTGGAATTTACGCCACGCTCCTCTGAGCCTGCTGATCCAGGGCAGGGCCAGGGCAGGGGGCTGGCTGGCCCTCTGGCTGCTGGGTCCTGCTGGGCCTGGAGGGTTTGGTGGATGGGCTGGTGGCCACGCCCCTCACCTTCTCCAGGGTCTCAATCCGCTGTTTCAGGAGCCGGTTCTCGGTTCGAAGCCTCTGTCGGGGGAGAGGGGAGAGCATGTCAGAGCCCGCCCCTAACTCCTGTATACACAGAGATCTGTCCCCTTAGGGGCCGGGCCACCTCCAGGCAGGACAGAGCTAGCGTTTTCCATTCTGGGTCAGTAATTCCAGAAATCAGGGCCAATTCCCATTCAGAATGGCCCATTAGTTTTTTTTTTTAAACAAACCTTGGTTCAGTGATAATGATGTGCGAGCTTTTATGGACAGGCACTGTGTGTGTGTGGGGCGGGCAGACGGTCAACCCATCCCCTCCGTGGGACTCTGTTTCTGCCCCACACCTGGGCCTTTCAGGGGCCAGTGTGACACCTACCACAGGGCAAAGGCCTCTGCCTTTGGGGGAAGCTGCTCTCAGATCGTCCCTGCCCCTCACTGCTTTGCCCGGAGCCCCGGGGTTACATTCTCAGGGGACAAACTCCCCTCAGAGTTTGGGTCTGGGGGGGGGTCTCGTGGGACACAGGGGGTTCCTTCGACTCAACAACTATGTTTCTGTGACCCACCGCCAGCCAGCTTATACCCAGCAGTTGTCATTTCCCCTGGCCGGATTCTGGAGATGGTCTCTCTGGCTTTCGCCTTCCGTCCTGCACTGATGGATTTTGGTTAGATATTTGTGGTTTCAGGTTCCCCCACAGCCTTCTGGGAAGCAGATGCCTTGTATCTAGTCCCTACCTACGTACCCTTCAGAAGTAGCTACACAAAGAGTTCCCATCAGCAGATGAGTGAGGGTCCTGCCTCCCTGTGGATCACACAGAACATTGCCTGGTTTCTTCCGGGGAGAGAGGTGATGGAAATACCCAGAACACTCCCAGGTAGCGACTGTGGTCAGAGAGAATCGCAGACTTGATTGATGGTCACTGAGTCATGTCGTGGGTGGGGAAACGGAGTTGGAGCCGGGCAGGGTCTTGCCGGAGCCTCCCAGCACAGGCCTCTGTTCCTCATCGTGATCTAGAACCAGAGTCCTGACCTCTCACCCCTGGGTTGCTCTGTCTGCTTTCTGGCCTGAACCCACTGTTGCACAAGCACAGCCATCCTTGGAGGAGCTGACGTCTCCAACCCACAACTCACCTCTCTTGCCCACTCCAGACGGAAAATGAGACAGAAAGAGTGAACAAGAACTATGAGCGGCTATGCACTAATCAGGCTTTTGTGTGTGTGTGTGTGAGGAAGATTGGCCCTGAGATAACATCTGCCAATCCTCCTCTTTTTTTGCTGAGGAAGGTTGGCCCTGGGCTAACATCCATGCTCATCTTCCTCCACTTTATATGGGACGCCGCCACAGCATGGCCTGACAAGTGGTGCATCGGTGCGCGCCCGGGATCCGAACCTGCGAACCTGGGGTCGCCGAAGCGGGGCGTGCATACTTAACCGCTGTGCCACTGGGCTGGCCCCAGGCTTTTTTTTTTTTTTAATTTTCTATATTTTTGATGCTTTGACATCCTGGAGAGATGGCCCCTGAGGTTCTAGCTAATTCCTAGAGAGAGTAGACAACCTGCCTGTGAGCGCACCTGTCACATGCAAACTGGCCAGTCTAGAGCCCACACCCCTCGCCACCTCCTGTATCAAATTCTCACACCATGCCAGTCTTCTTCTGGCCTAAGTTGTCCCAGGACAACTAGGGACCACCCCTCTAGCCCAGAGCCCCTGAAATTACTCAAAAAAACGTGTTCAAATTTGCCTATGCTGCCTTGCCACTTCCTTCCCATGTAAACCACAATGAGGCTCCTGCCCTGCTTTCCTCTCGCTCCCTCTGCCTTCTGACTGGGCCTGGTGCTTCCCCGTGTGGCCCTGCATGGTGGGCATGCCCCCTCCTCTTGGGAACTCTGAGTAATAAACTCTCCTTTTTTTTTTTTTTTTGGTGAGGAGGACTAGCCCTGAGCTAACATCCAATGCCAATCCCCCCCCCTCTTTTGTATTCTTGAGGAAGAGTGGCCCTGGGCTAACACCCGTGCCCATCTTCCTCTACTTTATATGGACGCCGCCACAGCATGGCTTATCAAATGGTGCATCAGTGCGTGCCCGGGATCCGAACTGGTGAACCCCGGGCCACCGCAGTGGAGCGCGTGCACTTAACCACTTGTGCCACCGGGCTGGCTCCCGACAACTGCCTTTAAAAGGAGAGCCACGCTGCAGCGGCGTCCCATATAAAGTAGAGGAAGATGGGCACAGATGTTAGCCCAGGGCCGGTCTTCCTCAGCAAAAACAGGAGGATCAGCAGATGTTAGCTCAGGGCCGATCTTCCTCACACACACACACAAAAAATAATAATAAAGGCAGTTGTCTCTGTGTCTGTCACCTTACCAGACCTGATTAAAACAAATCCCAGGTACAGTTTAAAATAGGCTAAAGGTGAAAGACCAAAGGGCAGGGCCAAGGGAGAAGGCATCTGCCTGAATCCTGTAAGGCCTCTGGGGCACTCAGGCTCCTCTTGTGGGAAATTTCTAGGCTGGGCGTATGGTCCGAGGTTCTGCTGTGTCCCTGCCTACTGCTGGGCCCTTGTGGTCACCAGATGGGAGCCGTCCCTTGTCTGTGCATGAGCAAGACACACATACACGTTTGGACTGGTGCATCAGTCAAGCTGCCATTCCTGAGAAAGGGAGATGCTGAAACATTCAGGACACAAAACCATTTCTGGAAAACCTACAAACGCGGCCAGGACAATGATGCCCTTTTGCCCCCTCAGGTATGGGCGGCCAGTGACCTGGATTCTAATCTGGGTCTCTGCCTTTCTAGAGGAGGTGGGGATAATGATGATGGTGGTGGTAATAATAATAATAATGATAATTTGAACAGCAGAACAAGAGTCATCCCCATTTTGCAGAAGAGGTCACTGAGGCTCAGAGAGGTGAATTCACCTTCCCAGATCACTCAGCTGGGTCATGGGAGAGCTGGGATTTGAACCCTGGTCTGTAGGACTCCAGTCCCAGCCATTGTGGGACTCTGCCCCTGTAGAGGACAGAGCCAGGCTCTGTCCGTTCGGGGTTCGGGTTTGTGTTCATGTCTGTCTTCCCACCCCCACTGGACTGGGGAGCCCTCAGTATCTGCTGTGACTCTGGCACACAGTAGGTGCTCAATAAATGCTTGTTGACTGAATAACTAAAACCATGTGTGGAGGGATGAAAGCAAAGGGAAGGAAAGGGAGGCAAGTCTGGGTTCAGGAGCTCTGCATACTCAGGAAACCCCCCGTGATTTTGTGGTTTATAATAAGAAATACATATTTCGTTCTGCCCCTCCCCAGTGCTGGCATGGAGCCCCTAAAACCCTAGGAATTTCCTAAGTTGTAAGAGCGATAAAGGTGTCTTTTGTTATATTAATGAAATGACCTTTAGAAAGCCCCTGGGTCACCTAAGGAGGGACGCTGGTGGCCAGGGGACCCAACCCTGTGATTAGAGGGTTGGAACTTTCAGCCCCATTCCTGGACCTTCCGGGAGGGGAAAGGGCCGAACCAATTGCCAATGGCCAGTGATTTCATCAATCACGCCTGTGTAATGAAACCCCCACAAAAACCCAAAAGGGTGGGTTCGGAGAGCTTCCGGGTTGGGGGGCAGTGGGGGTGCGGGAGGGTGGCGATCACGGGGAGAGTGTGGAAGCTCCCCGTCCTTCCCCAGACCTCGCCCTCTGTGTCTCTTCCATCTGGCTGCTCCTGAGTTACATCCTTTTGTAATAAACTGATGATCCAGTAAGTGAACTGTTTCTCTGAGCTCTGAGCCGCTCTAGCAAAATAATCGAACCCAAGGAGGGGGCGGTGGGAACCTCTGATCTATAGCTGGTGGGTCAGAAGCACAGGTGACATCCTGGACTTGCGACTGGCATCTGAAGTGTGGGGTCTAGTCTTGTGGGACCGAGCCCTTAACCTGTAGGATCTGACGCTCTCTCCAGGTAGCCGGAGTCAGAATTGAGTTGAACTGTAGGACACCCAGCTGGTGTCGGAGTATTGCTTAGTGGTGTGGAGAGGAACCCCACATATTGGAGTCGGTGACAGAATCGTACAACCCAAACCTAGTGGGTCAGCAGGCCAGGCACCAGGGGACCCAGGGGCCATGGGTGGGCGCTGCGCCCAGGCCTCCAGGCCCTGGCATCTGGCCCCTCCCTGCCTGCCTCAGCTCTCCTCCTTCGCCCTGACCTCGGGGCTCCCACTCTCGAGGGCGGCCTTCCTGGTATTCCTCCAGCCCCTCAGGCCTTTTGCCCTCGACTCCCTGAGCCTGCAGCAATCTTCCCGGTCAGCTCCGTCCCCTCCCCTGCACATTTTATCCAGAGAGCTTTCTCGAGTCCATACTCTATCCCAATGGGTTCACTGTCTCCCCACTACAGTGGGAGCCCCCCAAGGGCAGGGACCTGTCCGCCTTGTTCCCATGGTGGGGCCGGCTGGGCGGTGAGTACAGGGGCAGGTGGGCGGAGGGAGGACCTGTCAGAGCCTCAGGACAGGCCAGTGTGCCGCGTGTGCCGGGCAGGCCTCCTCCTTGGGGCCGCCTGCCTTGCGAGTGGCGACGGGCTCTCCCAAGGGCATCCCGTCCCCGTCCCACCTCCCGGGGGGCTCACTTTGATCTCGATCTGTTCCTCCATCTCTTTGCTCTTCATGGCTGCGTACTCCTTCTCCAGCCTGCAGAGGGGGGCCAGCGGTCACCGCCCCACCCTCAGGGACCCCCTCTCCGCCAGCACCCCGGCCACCCGGCACTGACCTCTTCATCTTCTTGGGGTTGTACTTGACCTGGTATGCCTTGAGGATCAGCTTGTCTGGGCAGCTGTCGAACTGATGGGGGATCACCCGCTGGAAGTACTGTGGGGACACGGGCGGTCACCGACACGTGCGCCCTGACTCCTGGGGGGCCGCCAGAGCCCCCTCTGCGCCCTGCTTCCCTGGAGGAGGGCCTGGGCGCTCCATGGGGGACGGCGGGAGCCACTCTGCCTGGGGCGTCACCATGTCCCCAGCGCAGGGCCCGGCCTGCTGTGTGTGTGGAATGAGCCAGCAGAGCGAGGAGCAGGAATCAGAGAGAAGGAGCCGCCTGCAGCCAGGACTTCAGTTTGCAGGGGAAAAGCAGGCTGTGGGAGCTACTGAGGGCAAAGGCTGGGTGGGGTGGGGCCCGAGCACAGGGGACCTTCGTGGAGGAAGGGGGAGGCGTGCCGCTGCCCTGGGGCAGTGAGAAGAGCCTGAGGAGGTGGAGGAATCCGTGGCTGGGAGCAACCCAGATGGAAGACCCCTCAGGGGTCTGCCTGCTCGCCCGGGGCCCCCCGGGGCTCCACGAAGGGTTAAGTGCAAGCCCCCAGTGGACACAGCTTGCTGCGGTTCGGGGCCAGGCTGGCTCCCGCTCCCAGCCCAGCTGGCCCCCTCTGGCAGCTGTGGACAATGGACGCCTGTGTTTGTGGACACAACCGTGGCCTTTGTGCATTCTTCCCTGAAGCACCAGCTGGAGGACGCTGGGAGGGGGCAGGGGCCTGCATGATGGGGACATGGCGGCGAGAAGCAGGCCGGCCTCTCCTCCAGCAGGCGGGGCAGCCGGGGCGGGGTGGTAGGGGAGAGGCCGCCCCAGACCCCTCACTCCCTCCTGTGCCCTCGCCTGGCCTGGTGGCTGGGGCCGAAACCACACCCAAGGCCTCGTGGTTTGGCTAGTGTCACTGTATGCAGGGAGAGGAGTTCAGCCACTTTAGGCTTTGGGGAACCCGGAGCTGGAGGCAGGAGAGAGGGGATGGGACCTCCCAGGGCTCGGCCGCCCTCTCTTGCTGCTGCCAGGCTGCTGGCCCTGGCCTGTGTCCAGCAGAGGCTGGGGGCTCCCCGGGGCCCGCCCTGGTCCTCCAGGGAGGCCTCAGGGGACAGCGGGGATGGGGAAGGATCAGGGTGCTCGGGGACTCCAGGCCACCGCATCTCTCGGGAGGGCTCCCCGGCCCAGGTGCCCCTGGTGTGGGGGGGCGGTCCCTCCGCCTGGGCCCACCTGGGACATGGCCTCCATGTCCAGCTGCATCAGCTCCATCTGGTTCACCTGCAGCAGGGCCACGCCCACCCGGAACACGATCTCCAGGCCCTGCAAAGGCGGCGGTGGCAGTGAGTCTCCAGGGAGCCCCCTGACCCCTCCCCGAGCCCCGGCCCGTCCCCGGCCTGGTTGGGATTCATTTCCAGTGTGGGGCGTGTGGGAGAGGAAGGGGTGCACGGGGTCCTCACCTCATACATGAAGATGTCGAAGACGCGCGTGGCGACAGGCAGTGGGAAGGTGGTCAAGAAGAGCGTGAGGAACCAGGATGAGGCGTACATGGAAGTGTGGAAGCTCTGGGAGCGGAAGTGGGCATTCAGGTCCGGGAGCTGCTCCTGCGGGCAGGGGAGGAGGTCTGCACGTGAGGAGGGCGCAGGGCATAGCTGTCCGCTCTGGCCCACAGGCTCCCTCCACCTGCAAGTGCCGGGCCTCGGTGCCCCCGCCTCCAGGGAGCCTTCCCTGATCTGCCCTGGGCAGCCTCGGCTCCCTTTCTCTGTGCACCCTCGGCACTATGTTTGGGTGAAGTTGAAGCACCCTCTGAGTAGCACGAGGTGGGGACACAGGCAGGGGTGACAGGAGTGGCAGGAGGGTGTGGGGTGTGCCCTCTGGGCAGGTGCTGGGACAGCTGCTCACGGGACCCTCACAACCACCCCAAGGGGGAGCTTCTGAGGCTCAGGTGGGGGGTTATATAACCCCTCAAGGTCACCCACAAAGTGAGAGGTGGGGCTCAGTGGGAGCCCATCACCGCTCACCCCATATTCTGCACCTTGCCAGCTGCGTGTCCACCCACAGCCCCCGCACGATGAACTGTGACCGGCAGTGCTCAGCGGATGCTGGTCTGATTGGCCTAAACTTTGGACTGCCGAAAAGTGACAGAAACTGGGGAAACTGAGGCTGGAGAAGGCGTTAGGACCCCCTTGATGTCCTTCACTGAGAGATGCTCTCGGGCTGGCCCCCCTGCCTTCCCCAGCCTCCTCCCAGATGGGGGCTCTCTGGTGCCATCTGCCTACTTCGCTGTAGGAGCTCTCCACTCTCCAGCCTGGGGTGGGGTCGCTGCTTCTCTGTGGGCCTGGGCCACTTGCGTGCCGGCACCCCCAGGTCCCCCTCGGCGACAGCACCCCGTCCTCCAGGCCTCAGGATTGAGGTTTTCACATCCAGGTGTGTCTCAGGGCTGGTCCTCGGAGGGTCAAGGCTCCCACCTCCTGTCTCCCTGCCCGCTGCTGCGCACAGTCACCCAGTCCCACCTGCGCCCAGCTTTCGGAGCAAGCTTGTGTGAGTGTGTGTGCGTGTGTGTGTGCGCCTGCATGTGCGTGCTCTGTCTGCCAGCCAGGAGCGGGCCCTGCGGGGGCTGCTATTTATAAACAGAGAAGTCTGCGGCTCTCCGGCTCTCCGGTAATCAGCAGAGGCAGGCAGACAACACTTTCCCTCCTTCCGCCACACACACCCCGCAGCAGACAGGGAGGGGGCCGTGGGTGTGTCTGCTGAGAGCCAGCCCGACCCCCCCTCCCCTCTAGTGGCTTTGGAATCCCCATGCTCTCAGGATCCCCCACCATAAGTGGCTGGCCCCTGACCCATCCCTGGAAACATCCCTCGGGGCCGTGCCCCGGGGCCCCATGGGGACAGGACCCCTTTCTGACCGGGCCGTCTGGACGTGATTTCTCAGCCCTGGAATTTTCAGTCACAGAGACCCGTGGGGAGGCCTAGGTGAGCGCCCGAGGGTGTGGGCCGGCAGACAGGAGTGGAGGGCGCCGGCCACGCTCACCTGCAGCATGTACTCGAACTGGTAGATGCAGAGCCCCAGCTCGGCCATGCTGGGCTTGAAGAGCTCCCGCAGGCGGTACTCCTGCATGAGCCGCACAAACACGCAGAAGGCCTCCTCCTCGGGCATCTGGGGGGACGGGGGACTGTGAGGGTGGCAGGGTGGGAGGGGGCACTTGCTGTTCTTCCTATGGCCCCAGTGTGTGCGCTTCGCCTGTTCCTGCTCTGTCTGTGTTGACCGCACAGGACTGCGCCGAGCTGCTGGACCCTCACCATAAACCCCGGGTAAATATAGTCACCCATGCTTCACTGATGGGAAACCTCGTGAGGCTGAAGTCACCCACTGAAGGCTGCCTGGCAGGAAACCGTGGAGGTGGGACTCGAACCCCAGGTCTGGCCACCTCCAGAGCCCACGGTGGAGACACCCTCCGTACCCCTCCCAGCCGTCTCCTTTCTCCCCCTCCTAAGCCTGCTGGATTCTCTGGAGGGAACCCCAGCCCCATCAACAGCACACGGGCTGACCTAAGCCCCTTGCCTGTGTGCCCCGTCCAACTCTGGGAGGCGACCGAGCAGGACGGCCTGCACCTCCAGCCCCTGGATGGTACTGCGGACAGGACAGGTGGCCAGCCCCTCTGTGCCCACACTGAGGGCTTGGCCTGGGGACTGTCAGAGGTCACAAGTGAATGGAGAGGGAGGCTCTGACCCTAGGAGGACACTGGATGGAGGGAATACTCTGCTATTGTCCACCTCCTGGGGATGGGCTGCCCCTGCTGCGAGCTGGCCCCAGGCCACCCACCTGCATGAGGAGCAGGCCCACGATGAAGGCGCTGCCCTGGCAGTAGCCCACCTCCCGGTCCACCAGGGAGTACGCCTGCAAGGGAAGGCACGCGTGTCAGGCCAGGGGCCCGTGGGCTGGCGTGGGACGTGCCTCTTTGTGGGCCTCACCTTCATGACGTTGAAGAGGACCTCCTGGCCCAGGCTGTCTTGGCCCTTGAAGAACTCGTGCTCTGGGTAGGTGCGGGCGATGTCCCTGCGGATCAGCTTCTCGCACGGCGAGGACATCTTGAGCAGCTCCGAGTACTGGTTCTTGACTGGCATGTCCGTGGCACTGCACAGGAGCTGCCACACGATGGCCCGGAAGTGGTGCGGGATGCCCTTGCGGATCAGCTCCTGGCGACGGAGTGGGGCGGGGAGCGGGAGGCTGGGCTGGACCCCGGCCCAGTGCAGCCCCCCACGGCCACCCAGTCCAGCCCCTGACATGGGGCATGCCCACGTCTCGCCCATGGCCCAGAGCTCGACAGAGTCCGCACTGCTTAATGTGCTGCCCCTAATCCATCGTGGAACACAGCCAGGCAGGAAACACATGGGTATATGAGACGCCAGCGCGACAGCCACTTGCCCAGCCAGCCCCACCCTGCGCTCCCCAAGGCGCCCGAAAGTGCCTGCACATCCCCACTTCTGCCCCTTTGCCCATGCCAGGACCCCTGGCAGACCCTGGTGCTGCTGCCCACTGGTCAAATGACCAGGCCATCTGTCCACTGTCTGCCCCTGCCTGTCCCCCTCCCCCGCCCACCCCCCTCCTGCCCCCCCCACCCCCGCCACCTTGAGCAGTTTCTCTTTCCTGCGCCGCCACTCGTCCCACTCGTTGGCAATCCGGCCCCACAGGATCCACGTGTCCTCCTCCAGGTGGCTCAGGTTGGAGGAGGCCGAGGAGCTGGACACCAGCGAGGAGCCGCTGTTGCGCCGGGAGCCGTTCATGGAGCGCATGGACTTGGAGTCGGCCTCCAGGAGCCTGGGCAGGGAGGGCAGGTGGAGGCGGGCCGGGCTGTGGGCCCCTCCCGCCCCAGTCCCTGGACTCCAGTGCCCCTCCTCCTGGGGGTCCCAGAGGCCACCAGGGCTTAGGTCCAAGTTGTTCTTGCTGTGTGCCACTTGCTGAGTGACCTTGGCCTCTCTGAGCCATGCTCCGTGTCCCTGGGCCCCTGGAGAGGCTGCCATTTGTGTGTCCCATCCTGTGCCCAGCACTGGCCTGAGAACCACGTGGATGAGCTCATTTCGTGTTGTGCCACCCTGCGGGGCAGGCTGTGTTAAAATCGACCCTTTACAGATGAGGCACAGAGAGGGTGAGCTGCCAGCTGGGGGCACCCAGCTAGGGAGGGGCTAAATTAACCATGTGTTTCTGATGCTTCGACAGCTGGGGCCTCACTGACCCTGGAGGGACCGCCCCTCCAGGCCAGCGGATTCCTAGAAGTAGCGAAGGACTCGCAAACCAGCCAATCCAGAGCCCACACTCCAACCCCCTCCTTTATGGGAGGGGCTCTCACACTCGGGGCCACTCTCCCCTGCCCCGATCATCCCCCGGGGCCAGGTGCCAGACAACTAGGGCCAGCCCCTATGCCCCAGAGCCTGCTGGAATTGTTCAAACTAGCCAAACCCAAGCCTGCTTCCCCTGCCTTGCCCTTTCCTTCCCAGGGAAACCACAATAAAGGCTTCTGTCCATGGTCTCCCTCCCTCTGCCCCCTGACCCACCCTGGTGCTTCCCCGTGTGGCCCTGCATGGTGTGCTGTGCCTCCTCCTCTTGGGATCTGTGAGTAACAACCTGTCTTTTCAATGGTAGTCATCTCCTGATCTGTTTGCCTCGCCACACCTGAATAATCATAAACCTACACTTTAAAACAGGAGGAGGGCTGGGGAGGAAGGTGAGAAGGCCCGACCCCAGGGTCAGAGGTTTAGTTTCTTCCCTCCACAGAGGCTGGATAGGCGATGGCCAGATCCCCAGATTCACTCAGCCTCTTGAAACCTCGGTCTCCTCATCTGAATGGGGGACCGTCTGTCCACCCAGGGTGGGGAGGATGACGGGAGACGTCCCTCATCCAGCCTCTGGTGGGAGCTGTGACTTTGCCCAGGGCCGGGACCAGCTCTGAGTGTGAGGGGTACCCAGGAACTTCTGTTTAGGGCCCAGCTGCACCCCTGAGGCCCCTCGCCATCTCCTGGGCCCCAGCTCACCGGTTCTGCTCTTCGAGTTTGGCCAGCAGCTCCAGCTCATCGGGGCTGAGGTTCTCGGAGTCCGAGGTCGGGGAGCAGGTGGGGGCCGACAGGGCCTCCTGGGACGAGGAGTCAGGGCTCAGAGTGGGGCTTGCCATGGTGGGCAGGCTCATCAGCTGGGTGGGGCTGGGTCACAGATCTGTCTGGGGGCCAGAGACACGTGTGGTCAGCACGGGGTGGGGTATCCACCCCGTCCTGTCACCCTGGGGACATTTCCTCACACCGGGCTTCCATCTCCGGTCTGTCCACTCGCTGCACCCCTCGTCCCCACATACCCCAGCCCAGCTGATGGCTGCACCGCCTCCTACTTCAGACGCTGGCTACCGGGATCCCTGCCTGTGTAGTCCAGATGTTCAGACAGAGACAGGAGGACCACGGCCAGGGCCAAGCTGTCCTGCTGTCCCCGGGCATGAAGGCCAAGTCTCAACTCGACACTCCTGAGTCTTCAGCAGGGCCTGGGGCTGAGGCTCCTGTCACTTGGGGCTCCTGCTGGGACCTTGGGGGCACCCTGCTTTGGCGGCCCTTCCTGACAGCCTCGGTCCCCGTCCCTGGCTGTGGCCTGCCCTAGGAGCCCTGCCTCCGCATCTGACCTTCCTCGTCTCATCAACCAGAGTGGGCTGCTGGCACAGCCAGAAGCAATTATTCTCTCCTGTTAATTGTCTGGTGCTGCCAATGGCCGGAAGAGTCAACTCTCCTTGGGCTGGGAAGCCAGGGGCGCGTCAAGTGCTGGGAATCTGTGCCCTGGTGGACGCAGGGCGGGAGCCGCAGCAATCCTGATTCTGGCCTGCTGTGTGCTGGGCAGGTGCCGGGCCCAGCTCTTCTGTTCTTCCTGGGGATGGTCTGGCCCTACCCTCCAGGGGGCTTTGAGGACACTGGCGTCTCACCTCGTGCCAGTCTCATGAGAGGCAACTCAGCACCACGTGAAAGTGAAGGCTCCAGACTCAAATGGACCTTGACCAGCTGTGTGACCTTGGGCCAGTCACTGGACTTCTCTGAGCCTCCATAGGCTGAAGATCCTATAGGACCTATCTCAGAGGGTGGCTGTGAGAACTGAGCATGCTACCGCCCCTAACGCATGAGGACAGTGCCCGACACTTAGTGATGGCTCCACAAACGTCGGCCATCGTTGTCTCTGTTGGGCCAAGGCCCAGGTCTGGCCGGGAGCCCGGGCTCCGGGGTCCTGCTATGCCCGATGTGGGGGTTGGCTTCACCTGGTGGGAGGTTCTCGGGGTCGGGAATGGCTAGGGGAGGGGAGGCCCCTAAGGGCTGGGGGTGGTGTTCCTCCTGCTCTGTTCCTGGTCAGCCCAGGCTAGCGCCAGGGGTCTAAGAAGATAGGGAGCCCTGGGGCCACACAGACAGGAAGAAAATCCTGACACCCCCTGCCACTTTGGGCTGCTCCTCCCTGCCCCCCACTCCCATGCACGTTCTGTACCAGGAGTCCACCAAGTGCCCTTGGGCCCCACCTGACCTGGCTCTGACAGCTCAGCCCACAGAGGGGCCCTCACCTGGTCTCTGGAGAGGGGGCATCTGGTCCCCTAGGCAGCAGGGGGACAGTGACAGGATGCCAGCAGACCATTTCACACCTGTCTGGTGCCCTCAGGTCACTGGGCATCTCGCAGCCCCAGCTCAGCCCCCAGCCCACACCTGAGGGCCCTCGGGTCGGCTGGACTTGACCCTGGCCAGGCCCTTGATTGCAGCCCTCCTTCCCCCGTGCTGCCCTGTCACGGGGAGGGGCACCATTCTCTTTCACCCCATGGGGGCCCAGAACTCTGACTCTCCAGGGCCACTGGCTCTGCCTCTGGCCCACAGGGCTCCCCTAGTCTGTTGGGCACTGAAGCCTCTGGCTTTTGGGGAGTGGTACAAACTCTAGGTGGCAGCCCCCAGCAGAACCGGAAGACCTTCTCTCCCATTGCCCAGCTGCCCAGGGACCCCCGCCTCCCAAGACCAAGCCACCGTGTACCGCCAAGTCAGGAGTTAATCATTCCTGAGAGAGGGACAGTGGGGGCCACTCCCAGGCCTCCTGCAGAGGCAAGTCTGCGGCCACCAGGGCAGAGATGGGCTGTGGACGAGAAGTGCTGATCTGGGAGGATCTCTCTGGGCAGGGAGGGGCTGGGAAGGCAGCATGGATTTCCTAACTTCAGAGTTAAGAGATGGGGAGGAGGTGGTGGACGTGAGGATGGGGCCTCATAAGCACAGCTGGATTTGGGGAGCAGTGGGGGCCTCAGAGGAAGGGACCACATGTGGCCGTGATGGTGGCCTGGGACCACTCTCTCCTTGCTGAGCCCAGGGGGCCCAAGCCCATGAGCACGTTGGGCACCCCCGCCTCAAAGAGCCCAAGGGAATGGCTCAGCTCTGGGTTTCTGATTTAAAACAAAACAAGCCAGGGGCCATCCACTCGTGGAGTTTGCTCAGCTATTTATCACATATTAATGTGTATTTCATACAGGAAAGAAAATTGATTCAATACACAGGGCTGAAATTTGCAGTCTGAGAGGCAGAACCTTCTGGTCCCCTAGGAACTTTCTCTTGACTCATCCTCAGACTCTCCAAACACTGCCTGGCCCTGGAAGCCATCCTCCTGATGCACACGTGCAGGCACGCGCGCACACACACACGGATGCACACACAGACACACACTCACATTCACACTCACACACAATCTCACACCCATACACACACTCACACACAATCTCACACCCATGCACACTCTGGCATGTGCACACGCACACACACTTCCTGCACTGACGAGATCTCGCCACCCTTGGAACCGAGTAGACTTGGGGCGGACACTGGCTTGCTGCCATCCTAGCTCTGTGAGTGGCCTTGCCTCCCTCTCCAAAGTGCCATGACTCTTACGGGCTCAACCATTCCTTCCCTGGCGCTTACCATCTGAGGGCCAGGCGCTGTCCTAGGCATGGGCACATGGAGTGGAACGAGGGCACTCAGCCACCCTGCCCTTGCTGGACAGGCACAGAGACACAGAGACAAGGCAGGTCCCCTTGAGTGCTAAGAGGCCACCGGCCTCTGAGATCCACGCACAGGCCCTCTAGATAGGGGGTCCCAGCCTCTCAATGTCCCCAACTTCAATGCCCTTTGCTGCTGCCCCACCTCAGCCACACGAAAGGGGTCCTGGCCCCTGCAGGGTGGGCAATGGGCCGGCTGGCACCACTATCCTCCGTGTCCCCACAGGGAGGCCCACAGCTCAGGAAGGTGAGCCAAGCCAGGGGGCTGGTAAGAGACTGTGCCAGTGAGCTAGGGGCGGGGGGTGTGGGGGCAGACAGGTCCAGATGCCTGGCGTCTCTCTCTCGGGGGCCTACAGATACAGACATGCTTCCTCCTTCTTGAAGCCTCTCCCATCCAGTTTCCAAGAGACCAGACTCCTGGCTCTCCTCTTGCCTCTCTGCCCAGGGCTTCTCAATGTCCCGCACGGTGCCTCTTCCCCCACAGACCCTGCCTGGGCCCTTGTCCCCCCACATCCTTGGTGATCTCACTCTCAGAGCTTAAATGACCAAATACATGTCGGTGATTACGACACCTTCATCCTCAGCTTTTCCTTTCTCTGGAGCACCGGCCAAGACTGCTAACTGGCTTCCGAACATCTCCATCAGACACCCCCACCCCCAGGGAGGAATCACCACTGAACCTCATACAACGTAAGAGTCGAGAGATTTTTGAGGAATTGAACCCACCTGCCTGCCCAACGATATCAATTGGATGTTTACCAGGTGCCAGGCAATGTGCTGACGGCTGAAGGCTGGTGGGCAAAGACAGACACAGCCTCTGCCCGCCTGGAGCATATCAGGGGTAGAGACCAAGAAATGGTCATCCAAACTTTCGATTACAGATTGAGAAAAATGCTTGGAATAAAAGGGAGGGTGGAAAACAATCAGGGAGTTCCTCAAAAACTTAGACATGGAGTTATCATATGACCCAGCAATTCCGCTCCTAGGTACCTACCCAAGAGAATGGAAGACATATGTCCATGCGAACAGTTGTACACAACTCTTCACAGCAGCATTATTCACAAGGGCCAAAAAGTGGACACAACCCAGATGCCCTTTGACAGATGAATGGATAAACACAATGTGGTCCATCCGTACAGTGGAATATTATTCAGCCATAAAAATGAAGGAAGCTCTGATAACATGCTACAACATGGATGAACCTTGAAGACATTAAGCAAAGTGAAAGAAGCCAGATACAGAAGACCACAAGTGATCTGATTCCATGTATATGAAATGTCCAGAATACGGAAATCTACAGGGACAGAAAGTCAATTAGTGGTAGGCAGGGGCTGGGGCCTGAGGGATGGGAGGAATGGGGAAAAACTGCTTATGGGATTTCTTTTGGGGGTAATGAAATGTGCTGGAATTAGACAATGATGATGGTTGTACAACTTTGTGAATATACTAAAACCCATTGAAGTGTTCACTTTTTTTCCCCCCAAAGCCCCAGTAGATAGTTGTATGTCATAGTTGCACATCCCTCTAGTTGCTGTATGTGGGATGCCGCCTCAGCATGGCCAGAGAAGTGGTGCGTCGGTGCGTGCTCGGGATCCAAACCTCGGCCGCCAGTAGTGGAGCGCGCACTTAACCGCTAAGCCACGGGGCCGGCCCCGAACTGTCCACTTTAAAAGGGTGAATTTTATGTTATGTGAATGATGCCTCAGTTAAAAAGACGATAAGGGGCGCTGGCCCAGTGGCATAGTGGTTAAGTTCGTGCGCTCTGCTTCGGCGGCCCGGGGTTCACCGGTTCGGATCCTGGGCGCCGACCTACTCACTGCTCGTCAAGCCGTGCCAAGGCGGCGTCCCACATAAAGCAACTAGAAGGATGTACAACTATGACATACAACTATCTACTGGGGCTTTGGGGAGAAAAAAGGAAAAAAGGAGGAAGATTGGCAACAGATGTTAGCTCAGGGCCAATCTTCCTCAAAAGAACAAAATAGATTTAAAAAAAAAAGATGATAAGGGCTGGGCTGGGCTGGCAGAATAACCATGGTGCAGAAGCAGCGGGGAGGGGTGTGACTCCAGAAGAGACTGGAGAGTTCTGGAGGGGCCAGACCCCCGCAGGGCCTGCGGGCTAAGGCAGGGCTTGCATTTTAGGAAGATCCTCCTGGTTCCTGGTGTAGAGATGCTTCTCAAACTCAACCCTCTGCTGAGTAAAGCCGGCCCCTCCTCCTGCTGCAGGCGGGCCTACCTGGGTCCACGGCGCCACCCTCCACCCACCCGCTCAGTGGGCCTGCTGCTCCCCTCCTGGTGCTTGCCCAAAACCCTTTAGCGGCTCCCTACTGCGAGATGCAGCCCAATTGTCTTTGCATGGTGCCCACAGCCCTGCCAGCCTCGCCTCCTCCCGCATCCCTGCCCCTCCACACTCAGCCCTCTGGGAGCACCTGCCTCTCCCTGCCTGTGTCTTTGCACGTGCTGTTCCCTTTGACTGGAAAGGCATTGTCCAAGACCTGGTTTGAGTCTTTTTTTCTGCAAAGTCGTTCCTCTCGACCCCTCACCTCCAGTGTCCTGGCTCACTTCTCTCTCGTCTCTCCCTGAAAATATCTACCCCCTGCACCCCAGCCCAAGACACGTTCTATGGCAATTATTTCTACACACGCCAGCCTGCCCTACTGGGTCATGAATGTTCTGAGGGCAAGGGCCTGTCTTCTTAATTTTCTACTCCAAGCCCCCAACGCAGCATGTGGCACTTAGTAGGTCCTCAATAAACATCTGCTGGATGAACGAAGACAAAAATTTCTGTGCTGCTCAGCTAGAGAATCAAGGTCACCATCCAGTGATAAGTCCCATTGAGAGTGTGTGCCCTTGATATGATGAGACGAGAAGGGCATTTCACCTCTGTGTCTTTCTCCCCCAAACACGCCACCCCAGTCTGACTGTGAGAAAACCATGTGACAAATCCAGATGAGGTGACATTTTAGAAAATTCCTGCCCAGTCCTCCTCAAAACTGCCAAGGTCATCAAAAACAAGAGAAGCCTAAGACACTGTCCCAGCCCAGAGGAGCCTAAGGGGACGTGACGATGAAATGTCACATGGGATCTGGATGGGATCCTGGGACAGAAAAAGGCTATTAGGGAAAAACTAAGGAAATATGAATAAAGTGTAGAATATAGTTAATAATAATGTATCAATATTGGTCCATTAATTATAACAAACGTAGCGTCCTAACCTAAGATGTTACCAAGCGGGGAAAGTGGGTGTGGGGTCTGCAGGAATTCTCAGTACTAGCTTCTCGATTTTTCTGTCAATCTAAAACTGTTCTAAAAATCAAAGTCTACTTTGAATTTTGAAAATTTAAAAAAGATTCTGTACCAGTGTGGACAGAAAAGCAAAGGACAGCTCTAACACACGAGAGGTGCCATACGAGCAGAGGGTCACTTGTGGGGTCCCTCAACTAGGCTGTGGGGGCAGAACGATTTGAACTTGGATTTCTGACCCCAGAGCCTTTGCCCTAATCGATCCGCTGTGCTATCACTCTCTCTGCATTCGTTGACTTTAGAAATAACATACGTAAAACGCAGCATGTCGTAGGCACTCAGTAAATTGCAGTCATTATTTGTCAACGGGGAGAGCGAGCGAGAGTGTAAGCGCCATCTTTCTGAGCCCGGCATTTTCAAAGGCAGGAATCAAGACCTCAAATTTCCTTTAATTCTGGCTCCCTAACGCCCCTCCTGCCTGATACTCCGCCTCTAATGGTTATGGGGACACAGCATCATTTCTGAGTCTGAAGCCGTGAACGATGCCCCGTGGCCCCCCTTGCCCACCCTGGCTCCAGCTCCCGGGGAAACGGCCTGTGCTGGTGTTGGGGGTCCTTTTCTTTGGTGAGCGGTGGGCAACTGATGGGCGAGCTGACCCTTGGATAACCAGGACGGCAGCTGGGATCCAGAGGTCACTGGCTGCTCTCCTCTTGTCCCTTGTTCTAGCCACTCTGGACGTCCCCACACCCATGTGCCTTCTTCCAGGGCTGTGTGGGTGCATAACTGATCCCAGATCACTTGGCCTCCCGTGAAGACTTCTGTGCCAGTAGCCTGGCTTCAAATCCCTCCACCACTTTCCATCTCTGTGATCTTGGGTACCATGTACTTTGCCTCAGTTTCTTCGTCTGAGAACAGGGCTAATGATAGCACCCGCCTCACAGGTTTTGTTGGGAGGATGGGAGGAATACCTGAGCTAAACTTGTCAAATGCTTAGTACAGGAGCTGTCCCATAATATTTATGTCCTGCTGGATGGAAAGTTCCATGAGGGCAGGGGCTGCCTAGCCCACTCTTGGATCCCCAGTGTTTAGCACACCACCAGGCACCCAATATTTGTGGAAGGAATAAACAAACCACCCCGCAGCAGGACCACCCATTATGGGGTGACCCTCTTTAAAGATTAACCACAGCAAAACTATAATCATCATTATTGGTAATGATAGCAGCAGCAGCAGCAAATAGCTTCAGGCTAAAATCTGAGGGGTGGACCACTATAAACTGTGGAATCCCTTCTGATCAAAAACAAAAAAGCTTACTACCCTGTATCGTCACCAGCTTACTTTCCGCCCCCGTAACAGGTTCATTCCTGGCAAATCCCTCATCTCTCTATATTTTGGTGTCCCTGGGAAGGATAAAGGAAAGAACTTAAAGCCCTCATAAGTCTTCCAGGGCCGGATGAGTAAGAGAAGCGGCATTTGCAAAGGCCCTTGGCCCTTCAAGGCCAAGATGCTATCTTTTCTGCTGCCAGAGCCAGCTGGAAAGGCTCGTGGGGCCGGGGGCAGGGGTGAGGTGGGTCCGCCGGCCTGTGGGAGCCCTCCAAGACAGACAGATCAACCTCCCTCCGAGGAAGAGGTCCAGGCCCTCTTTCAGAAGTGGGTGAGTAGGGAAGACTGTGAGCTCCTAAAACCCCAATCAAGTATTTACTGCGCATCTGTTAGGGGCCCTAAGTCTCCTGGGACTCAACCGTGGACAGACAGACGTGCACCCTGCCCTCAGGGGACTTGCGGGCTGGTGTGGGGGACAGACCTCAATGAACAAGCTCACAAACACATCCTGGTATGCTGAGAAATGAAACAAAGGTGCAGGCGACTCATACCAACAGGGCCCTCCCAATCTCCCGGGAAGGGTAAATCTCTTCCCTGGCCCCCTCGGCTTACGTCTCCTAACTAACCTCCCTCCTTCCACTGCCTCCTTCTAGAGCACACGTGCTGTGGACTTCCCTGGGCAGCGTGGGTTTCCTGCCTTCCCGAGTTCCTCCAACTATGGATCCCCTATACCAGGGCGCATCCCACAGCGTGCGCCCCGTTGTCGCATTTGGGCCATGAAGGCCTCTACAAGGAAGCCCACCAAACAAGGCGTGAAGGCACCAGGCTCGCTGCAGCTTCCTGGGCCTTTGTTCAAGCACCTCGGCTGCCTGGAACGCCCTTCCCCGCCAGGCCTGCCCGGTGAGCTCCTCTCTCCCCCCGCCTTCCCTGACGCCCCGGGGATGCGCCAGGCCCTTTCCTGTGCTCCTGAGGTACGTTCTACATAATTCTGTCTCGTGCTTCCACACAGCAGGCGGCAGGACGGCAGGACGGCAGGACGTGATGCTAAGGGCACAGTGCTGGAATCCTCCAGGTTGCTTGGAGGATTAAATGAGATATTATGTAAATGGTGCTTGGCACAGGGCCTAGCACGGGGCACCATCAGTGTGAGATACTGGTTTCAGCTCTTGTCTCATGACGTCAGGAGGGTCTTTAGATGCAGGGCAGGGAAGACGTCTGCCATGCCTTCATACCCCAGCACCTGACTCAGTTCCTGGTATGCGGTCACCCAGAACAATCAGCATCTATATTCTGTACGAGGAAATTGAGATCATGTTGCTTCTTACCCACTGCACCTAGCAAAGCACAGACACCGACCAGGACCCCAGTCTAGGGTAAAAGCGTACTGATGTCATTCACAAGCCCTCCCCAGGAGCCTTCTCGTGTTTTCCTAAGGGGTTCACAGTCTCTCCTGGGGAGCCTTCCGACCCCACTGTGTCGGCACACAGTCCCCTCTCGGGAGGCCGTGGAGTTTGTTTCCAGTGTGCCTCGTGACCTTCAGGAGTTTTCATCCACGCCCCCCTTCAGCAAGTGGGCAGAACAAACCTCTCCTTACCCAGCATCACAGTCTACGCGGGGTGTGGGCATTGCAGCAAGCAGGCCCCCTTCTGCCCTCTGTGCCCCCGGGAGGTCCCTGTGTGGCCACCAACCCCACAACAGACCATCTCTCAGCTCTGATTCAAGCCGGCTTCCTGTGGGGCAGCTCGGCCACAGAGAGACGGCCATTATCCAGTGAGACATCGACTAATTACAACCCAGGGACCAGGGCGGACAGTGATTCTTCTAGCACCGGTAGATGGGTGACTGGCCTCCTGGACCCCTCCTGGACCCCACTGACTCCTTCCACATGGTGCCCACAGGACATTCAGGGCCACATCCTAAACTCACTGGCTCTCCTGCAGTACAAAATACTGTTCTAAGGATATATCCGCCCATTTTCCGGATGGAGAAGTTGAGGCCTCGAGCCAAGATGTGCCATCTTTTTCCCAGGGCTGTCCAGAATCTAGTGGTGAATATCTACTTGTTTCTCTGGGGTTTTCCAGGCAAGCTGATGCCACCCGAAGGAGCCCAGACAAGCAGTGCTGGGGCTGGACTGATCTAGATTCCGCACGGGCAGGACCCCGGCTCCTCCTTGCTCCCTGCGGTCCTGGCCACACCACCCCGTCAGTTCTGTGATCTGCTCTCCTCTCCATCTCGCCTCGTCCCTGTGCCACGGCCAAGGCACCTGCAGTTCCTTCTAAACCCCCAGCAGTCGAGCACAGAAGCCCAGGGGAACCCACAGGTTGGCCCGGGGGTGAGGGCTGTGGGGCGGCAGGACGGCCAGGAAGAGTCCAGGCATCCCGGAAAGACGCAGGGACACGGGTCGTCTAGCTCCATCTCGGCCCAGCTGAGCGCAAAACCCGAGGTGACTACTCAGTCGTGTTCCACCCAAGCCTCTTCAGCACATTTTTCCCTTCTGCAAAGACTCCTTAACAAAGAGCTGTCTGCTTCGGGCAGGCCCCAACCCAGCCCCACTGGGGCTCAAATGCCAGGAGAGAAGGAAGCCGCTGCATTTTGCCAAAACACACTGGTCGTGGGTGAAAGAAATCAGGCGGGGCGTCGGGGCTGCCTCTGGGCAGCAGTGCTGGCCCTGCCATCTGAGGCCAGCGGGCGTGATGGGATCGGAGGCTGGTCCTACCAGTCCAATCAGACTTCAGGACTGGGGCCAGGAGAGTCTGATCCCCCACCCCTCCGCCAGGGGGTGGCATAAATCAGGGGCCAGGCAGTGGTTCCTGTTGGGACACCTCAGTGTAGGGGAGAGAGGGAGCATCCTTCCCTCCGAAGAAGGGCAAAGCAGAGAGAGTTGGAGAAAGGGGAAGAGGCCTGGGGCAGGTGTCCACAGGGGCGCTGGGAGATTCTGGGTCACTCCGCCACCCTCCAGGGCCCCAGTGGGGACGCCAGCTCAGGAGGCTGGTGTGGCAGGGCAGGCAGCTCACGGCTCCAAGATTCTGTCTGGGCTGGGAGCTGTTGGGGGCTCCAGGACGACCCGGGCAGGTGGGATCCAGGGAGGTGTGTGGAAGTGCTGAGGACTCCTGTGTGACAGTGTGGGTGTCTGTGTGTGAATGGGGGGGAGTCCCGAATGCCTGGGTCCGTATTGGAGGTCCGAAGTTTCTCAGTGTGTGTTGAGGATCCAAGTGTCTGACGTGCGTGTGTGTGTGCGTGTGTGTGCATGTGTGTGTGTGCATGCATGTCAGGGGCTCCTGAATGTCTGTGTGGGGCGCCCAGGGTGTCCATCAGTATGAGGTGTTGGGGCTCAAGGGTATCTCTGTGTGAGAACTGGTGGCTCCTAGATGTGTGTGTGCGTGTGTGTGTGTGTGTGGGGCTCTCAGAAAGACGTGTGTCTCTGAGTGGGGAGGGGGCTTCAGAACATCTGTTGGGGGTCCTGAGCAGGGCGGGAGGGTGGATTTTCAGGAAGGGGGGATCAAGTCGAGTCAGGATCAGGAATGTGTGTAGAGCTCCTGGAGGGTGCTGGGAGGACCCTGAGGAGGGATTTTTAGGGGTGCCCTTGGGCATGGGGCTGCGGGGGTGGGAGATGGGCCAGCAGGCTGAGATGAGACCTACAGGCTGGAATCCTGATTTGCAGGGGCCGGGGGAGGGGTCCTGTGGGGTCAGGAAGGAGGGGTAGGGCTCTGAGGCGGGTCTCCTCCGGGGCGGGGGCAGGTCTGGGCCCAGAAACGGGATGGAAAGTGAGGGGACAGAGTGGCAGGGGGTCCGCAGATGGGAGGGGTCCTAGGGGTTGGGACAAGAGGGTGGGATGAGGGGGACTTGGGCCCGTGGGGTGGGGGGCGATGTGGGGGCGGGACTGCGAGGTGGGGCCTGGGGAGCCCTGGAGGGTCCGGGGAGGGGTTCCGAGGGTCAGTGAGGGAGGTGGACTGGGGTCGCGGGTTTGGGGGCCTTCCGGGAGGGGGCGGAGTGGGGGTGGGGTGCCCGGGGTCCGGGAGGGGCCCTGGGGGGTCGGTATCGGGGGTGGACAGGGACCGGGGCCCGAAGCTGACGGCCAGGGTCCGTGCTAGGGGTGCCAGGGGCGCCCAGCGCGGGTTCCGGGGCCGGGCGGCGCGAGTCCCGCTGTCGCCCGGCCCCCGCGGGCCGCAGCGCGGAGCCGCCGGCCTGGGAAGGCGCCCGGGAGGCCCGGCCCGCGCCGCCTCCCTACCTGCGCCGAGCGCGCCGCCATCGCCGTGCCGAGCCTCGCCGTCTAGGGCCGCGCCGCCGGATCCCCGCCGCGCCGCTCGCCCCGCAGCCCCGGCCCGGCCCCCTCAGCCGCCCCCCGGGACCGCGGCCGCTGCCGGCTCCGCCGCTGCCATTTCACCCGCTGACAGGAGCCGCTGCCCCACCCCCGAGGCCCAGTCAGCCAATTCGCCGCCCCCAGGCACCGTGGCTCCGCCCACTGGTCAGGAGTGACGGGGTGTCTAGCCAATCCGTGGCCACTCCGTAAGGAGGGCCCTGGCTACGGTCTAAAGGTTGCCTCCTCTGAGGAGAGAAGCGAATTGAAATTAGGGAAGCAGTGAAGGACGGGTAGTTTTGCCTATCGGAATGAGGAGTCCTGTTGATCAACACCTAGCAGGGCCAATAAGAGGAAAGAGGGGCGTGTCCTTGAGGGAAGGCTGAGGCCCTGAGGAACCCTAGACAGAGGCAGCCAAGCGTTTGGCACTAAGCCCCGCCCAGAGCCGGGCTTTCTGCCCAATAACTAGGCGTCCTGAGACGTCCATTATTATCGGCCCCTCACACCTTGGCCATGGCAACTGTTGGGACTCTATAAAGAAGATTGACACCTAGGCAGCCAATGACATTGAAGGAGGGCGGTGAAGTGACGCTCTCTGGCCAATGGGGTTGTGATATTGGTGTGAGGTTGGCCTCCGGGCTGTGGGGCTTGAGGCCTGGATTGAATGAAACAGGGGAGGGGTTGAGAGAGAGGCGTGGCCTAAACCAACGACGGGGCGGGGCCAGATGAGGGAGATGCTAATGAGTTGGGTCTGAGAAGGGCCGTAGACGGAAATCTCTAAGGCGGAGGAGGAGGTGATGGGACCGCATCTCCTTTGAGCCCGACTCTGTGCTGGGGGCGGGGCTTTTGGGGGTGGGAGTCACTCCGAAGACACAGGCCCATCCCCTACCCTAGTCTAGGCCGGGGTAAGGGGTGATGCAGGGCCTAACTCAGGTCTCCCCGGGGTCCCCAGCATTGCTGAGCAGGGGTCCAGCACAGGGAAACTGCTTATAAATGTTTGATGAACGAATGAATAAATAAATGAATGGTGGGTCCAGGAGTCTTTTAACAGGCAAGAGAGGGGTGGGAGTCACTCAGGCTGGGGAGGGGCATGTAGGAACAGTGACTGACAGGGGCAAGACAGCAAAAAGGACACGTTTCCACCTCAAGATGCAGGGATCTGGAGGGGGTGAGGCAAGGAAGGACCCTGTCACAGAAGAGAGGGTGGAGTCGTGAGTTCAGAACGGGGGGGGGGGGGGTGGAAAAAGGGAGAGACAGAAATGGGAACGGGAGGGCTGGGACTTAGAGTGGGGCATGTCAGAACCTTCTAAGGTCTGAGAGCTCAACCTTCTAAATAGTAGAGGGTTCTGTCTGGTTTTGGAGGCAATGACTGACATCCCTTCACTCCCTGCCCCTGTCCATCTCTCTCTGCCTCTGTCTACACTCTGTTCCATCTATATTTTGCCCCGTCTACACTCTTTCTGCCTCTATCTATTCTCTCTCTGCCCCTGTCTACACTCTGAATCTGTCTACACCCTCTCCTGCTGTCTGTACTCTCTCTCTGTCTCTATATGGCTTCCCTCTCTCCTTCTCTCTTACTCTCTACATTGCATCAATTAAAATTCTGGAACTGTAAAGAAAAGCCCCGAAACATGTTTCTAAAAACTCGGGTGGTAAAAATAAGTATAATGCATTCCTTCTCCCTCATATGCTCATATCCCCCCGCCTCATTTTTTTTTTTTTAAAGAACAGATCTTTACCTCTCTCCTTTTAAAGCCAGCTTATGTGCAGGGCATTTCATACTCCTGACAAAGTCACAAGATGACTTTGGATTTGCAGAGTATGAAGCTGAAGTGAAACTCATGGACACTGTCACCTTTTTACTGGGTGGGCCTGGGAGGGGCTGTGGACCCCCGTGGACGTGGTTAGAGATGGGGTGCGGGGTGCTAAGTCAGGAGGGCGAGAGGGACGCCAGGACACAGTGAGGGCCAAGTAACCAGCAAGGGACAATCCTTGAGCTGGCCACCCGTGATCCCTAAGCATGGGGCCTGAGGAGTCTTCATAAGGGCCAAAATCTCGGGGTTCACTCTGGTTTCCAGAGGTTCTCCCCACAAGTGATCCCCTCAGGAAAGAACAGTTTGGTGTGAGCTACGGCTTCTGAAGAACAGAAAAATCTGGACTGGTAGCCAGGATGTGGGAGACAGAGGAGTCTGCAGAGGCAGAAGCCTGGGTGGGGTCCAGGGCCCCCCAGAAAGAGGTCATAACTAGTTAGTTGGGCCCTTGCCTGGGAGATAAGCGGCATCTGGTGTCTGGGAAATAAAACCAAAGACAAGTAAGATCCGCACGACATTTCACCCTCTCCTTCTCTCCCTGCCATCTCCACACAAAGGATGGTTTTATTCTGGGGACACTTTGATTCCATTTTTATAAGCACAGTGGAAGAAAAAATCCAACACATTTCTGTTGGAAAAGACTTTTGAATCATAAACTGCATTTAGCCAATTAGATTCCTGGATTGCTTTTCTATTGCGTGCAACTAAACGGTTCCTAAAATTTTTTCAATGTTCATTTTTACCTGATTGAAATCATTTTCATCAGGAACATTTTTTTTCCGTGTGATTTTTGCAGTAAACATTTGATTCATCAATTGGGCTCTTTTTGTTCAGTTTTTACCAACTGTTGATTCTACCACTGTGATTTTTTTTGTGTGTGTGGTTATCATTTCTTTGGAGTCAAATTTTACATTTAAATTTATTGAAAGACACTTCTCTCAATATTTAGCTGATAAGTTTTAGCACAATCAAAATTTTTTTCTGGGATAAACTTTGGACACAAAGTTTGTTATGAATATTGATTAATGTGAGCTTGGACCTCATACTTTGTCTCAAAGAAAGCAAAAAAGGCCACAATATTTGTAGATCCTCCCATGAAGAGGCAGAATCTATCTCCCCATCACTTGAATTCGAGCTCGCTTTGTCACTTGTTCTAACCAACAGAATGTATCAGAAATCCTGTTGGAGACATTTCTCCAAAGAAGATACACAGATGGCCAACAGGCACATGAAAAGATGTTCAACATCATTAACTATCAGGAAAATGCAAAGCAAAACTACAATGAGGTATCACCTGATGCCCGTCAGAATGGCTATAATTAACAGCACAGGAAACAACAAGTGTTGGAGAGGATGTGGAGAGAAGGGAACTCGCATACACTGCTTGTGGGAGTGCAAACTGGTGCAGCCACTATGGAAAACAGTATGGAGATTCCTCAAAAAATTAAGGATAGAACTACCATATGATCCAGCTATTCCACTGCTGGGTATTTATCCAAAGAACATGAAAACACCAATGCGTAAAGATACATGCACCCCTGTGTTCATTGCAGCGTTATTCACAATAGCCAAGACTTGGAAGCAACCTAAGTGCCCATCAAGGGAGCAATGAAGAAAGAAGATGTGGTATATACACAATGGAATACTACTAGCCATAAGAAACGATGAAATCCAGCCAGTTGTGACAACATGGATGGACCTTGAGGGTATTATGCTAAGCGAAATAAGTCAGAGGGAGAAGGTCAAATACCATATGATCTCACTCATAAGTAGAAGATAAAAACAACAACAAACAAACACATAGAGACAGAGATTGGATTGGTGGTTACCAGAGGGGAAGGGCAGAGGGAGGAGGGCGAAAGGGATGATTAGACACATGTGTGTGGTAATGGATTGTAATTAGTCTTTGGGTGGTGAACATGATGTAATCTACACAGAAATTGAAATACAATGATGTATACCTGAAATTTACATCATGTTATAAATCAATGCTACCTCAATAAAAAAAAAAAAAGAAATCATATTGGGCTAGTTCTGAGCCTAGACTTTATGAGGCATTGCAGTTTCTGTTTTTTTTTTTTTGGGGGGGGGAATTTTTAATTTTGGTAAAATATATTTAACATAACACTTGCTATTTTTAAGTGTACAATTCTGTGGCATTGAGTATATTCACAATGTTGTGCAATCATCACTATTTCCAAAACGTTTTCATCATCCCCAAATAGAACTTCTATCCCTACTAAACAATGATTCCTCTTTCCCCTCTCCCAGCTCCTGGGAACCTCTATTCAACTTTCTGTCTCTATGAATTTGTGTATTCTAGGTACCTCATCTAAGTGGATTCACACAATATCTGTACTTTCATGTCTGGCTTATTTTACTTAGCAAATGTTTTCAGGTTCATCCATGTTGTATCAAAACTTCACTCCTTTTTATGGCTGAATAATATTCCTTTGTGTATCAACTATATTTTGTTTATCCATTCATCTGTTGATGAACACTTAAGTTGCTTCCACCTTTTGGCTATTGTGAATAAGGCTGCTATGAACACAGATGTACAAGTATCTGTCTGAGTCCCTGCTTTCAATTCTTTTGGTAGACACCTAAGAGTAGCATTGCTGGGTCATGTGGTAATTCTATGTTTAGCTTTTTGAGGAACCAACAAAGTGTTTTCTATAGTGGCTGCATCATTTTAAATTCCCACCAGCAATGCATGAGGGTTCCAATTTCTCCACATCCTTGCCAATACTTGTTATCTTTTATTTTAAAAAATTATAGCTATCCTAGTAGATGTGAAGTGTTATTTTATTGTGGTTTTGATTTGCATTTACTTAATGACTAATAATGTTGAGCATCTTTTCATGTGCTTATTGTCATTCATATATCATCTTTGGAGAAATGTCTATTCAAGTCTTTTGCTCATTTTTAAACTGAGTTGTATGTCTTTTGGTTGTTGTTGAATTGCAAGAGTTCTTTATATATTATGGATAGTAAACCCACATGAGATATATGATTTGCAAATATTTTCTCTCATTTAGTAGGTTGTCTTTTCACTTTCTTGATAATGTCCTTTGATGCAGAAAGGCTTTAACTTTCAATGAAGTTCGATTTATTCTTTTTTCTTTGGTTGCCTGTGCTTTTGATGTCATATCTAAGAATCTATTGCTAGGGGCTGGCCTGGTGGCTTAGTGATTAAGTTTATGCACTCCGCTTCAGTGGCCTGGGGTCGGATCCCGGGTGCAGACTACACACTGCTCATCAAGCCATGCTGTGGTAGTGTCCCACATACAAAACAGAAGAAGATAGGCAACAGATGTTAGCTCAGGGCCAACCTTCCCCACCACAAAAAAAAATAATAATAAAAAAAAAAGAATCTGTTGCTAAATCCAGTGTTATAAAGATTTATTCCTATGTTTTCTTTTCTTTTTCTTTCTTTTTTTTTTTGTGAGGAGATCAGCCCTGTGCTAACATCTGCCAATCCTCTTCTTTTTTTGCTGAGGAAGACTGGCCCTGGGCTAACATCTGTGCCCTCTTCCTCCACTTTATATGGGACGCCGCCAGAGCATGGCCTGCAAAGCAGTGAGTCGGTGCGTGCCCTTGATCCGAACCGGTGAACCCCGGGCCACCGCAGCGGAACACGCTCACTTAACCACTTGCGCCACCGGGCTGACCCCTATCCCTATGTTTTCTTCTGAGAGTTTTGTGGTCTTAGCTCTTATATTCAGGTTGTTGATCCACTTTGAGTTAATTTATATATATGGTGGAAAGTAGGGGTCCAATCTCATTCTTTTGCATGTGGAAATTCAGTTGTTTCAGCACCATTTGTTGAAGACACTATTTTTCCCCACTGAGTGGACTTGGCATCATTGTGAAAAATCTACTGGCCATAGATGTATGGGTTTATTTCTGGACTTTCAATTCTATTCCATTGGTGACACATCTATCCTTATGCCAGAACCATGCTGTTTTGATTACTGTAACTTTGTATTAAGTTATGAAATCAGAAAGTATGAGTCCTCCAACTTTGTTTTGCTTTTTCAAGATTGTTTTGACTTTTTGAGGCCTCTTGAAATTCCATATGAATTTGAGGATCAGCTTTTCTATTTATGCACAAAAAAGCTGTTGGAATTTTGATAGGGATTGTGTTGAATGTGTTGATAGCTTTGAGTAGTATTGACATCTTAAGAATATTAAGTCCTCCCATCCGTGAACACATGGTGTATTTCCACCTATTGGGTATTCTTTAATTTCTTTCAGCAATATTTTGTAGTTTTGCACAATTTTTTTTACCTCCATGGTTAAATTTATTCCCAAGGCTAAATTTTATTCTTTTATATGCCGTCATAAATGGACTTGCTTTCTTAATTACCTTTTAGATTGCTTATTGCAGATATTTTGAAATGCCGTTGATTTTATTGTGTCGATTTTGTGTCCTGCAACTTTCCTGAATTATTTTATTAGTTCTAGTAGCATTCTTGTGGATTTTTAAGGGGTTTCTAAGATATAGGATCATGTCTCCTGTGAACAGAGATAGTTTTACTTTTTCCTTTCCAATTTGGATGCCATTTATTTATTTTTCATGTCTAATTGGTCTGGCTAGAACTTCCAGTGCAATGCCCAATGGCAGTGGTGAAAGTGGGCACTTTTCTTGTGGTTGATCTTAGGGGGAAATCTTTCAGTCTCTCACCATTAAGTATTGTCTTAGTCCATTTGGACTTTTTTTTTTAGCTTTTAAAAGTTTAATATGCCTCAGTTTATCTTTTAACGCAACATTGTGTAAGTTTAAGGTGTACATCATGATAATTGGATATACCTATATATTGCTAAATGATTACCACAATAAGATTGCTTAAGACATCCATCACCTCACATAGTTACAATTTTTGTGTGTGTGGTGAGAACTCTTTTTTTTATTGAAGTCATGTTGGTTTTTAACATTGTGTAAACTTCAGATGTACATTATTATATTTCAGTTTCCGTATAGATTGCATCGTGTTCACCACCAACAGTCTAGTTTTTATCCGTTACCATACACATGTGCCCAGTTACCCCTTCTGCCCTCCCCTCACTCCTATTTTGGTTTTTATAACAAAATACCATAGACAGGGTGGTTTATAAATGACAGAAATTTATTTCTCACAGTTCTGAGAGCTGGGAAGTCCAAGATTTAAGGCTCCAACAGATTTGGTGTCTGATGAGGGCCCACTTCCTGCTTCATAGCTGACCATCTTATCACTGTGTCCTCACACAGTGGAAAGGACATGGAAGCCCCTTGGAGTCTAGGGCACTAATCTCATTCACGTGGGCTGTGCCCTCATAACCTAATTACCTCTCAAGTCCCCACCTCCAAATGCCATCACATTGGGGATTAGGTGTCAATGTATGAATTTTGGGGGGACACAAACATTCAGTCTATTGCAAGTATGGTGTTACCTAGGGGCTTTTCATATACAGCCTTTATTATGTTGCGGTATCTTCCTTCTACT
This sequence comes from Ceratotherium simum simum, assembly GCF_057802395.1. Lineage (NCBI taxonomy): Eukaryota > Metazoa > Chordata > Mammalia > Perissodactyla > Rhinocerotidae > Ceratotherium > Ceratotherium simum. Next base: position 10,479,412 of record NC_141938.1, on the reverse strand, counting down.
TCTAGTTTGTTGAGTGTTTTTATCATGAAAGGGTGTTGAATTTTGTCAAAGGCTTTTTCTCCATGAATTAAGACGAGCATGTGTTTTTTTTTCCTTCATTCTGTTAATGTGGTGTATTACATTGATTGATTTTCGTATATCGAACCATCCTTGAATTCCTGGAATAAATCCCACTTGGTCATGGTGCATAATCCTTTCAATGTACAGTTGAATTCTGTTTGTAGTATTCTGTTGAGGATTTTTGCATTTATGTTCATCAGGGATATTGGTCTGTAGTTTTCTTTTCTTGTAGTGTTTTGTCTGATTTGGTATTGGGATAATGCTGACCTCATAAAATGAGTTTGGAAGTGTTCTCTCCTCTTCAATTTTTGGGAAGAGTTTGAGAAGTATTGGTGTTACTTCTTTAAATGTTTGGCAGTATTCACTTGTAAAGATCTCTGGTGTTGGGCTTTTCTTTGAAGGGAGGTTTTTGTTGGTAGATTCGATCTCTTTACTAGTTATAGATCTGTTCAGATTTTCTATTATTCATCATTCAGTCCTGGTAGGTTGTATGTTTCTAGGAATTTGTCCATTTCATCTAGATTATCCAATTTCTCGATGTACAATTGTTCATAGTACTCTCTTATAATTCTTATTATTTCTGTAAAATTAGTAGTAATGTCTCTTCTTTCATTTCTGATTTTAGTTATTTGAGTCTTTTCTATTTTTTTCTTAGTCAACCTGGCTAAAAGTTTGTCAACTTCATTGATATTTTCAAAGAACAAACTCTCAGTTTCATTGATTTTCTTTATTGTTTTTCTATTCTCTGTTTCTGTTCTTGGCTCTAATCTTAATTATTTTCTTACTTCTGCTAGGTTTTGGTGTAGTTTGCTCTCCTTTTTCTATAATTTTATTTATTTATTTCCCACAAAGCCCCAGTAGATAATTTTATGTCATAGCTGCACATCCTTCTAGTTGCTGTACGTGGGACGCGGCCTCAGCATGGCCGGAGAAACGGTGCATCAGTGTGCACCTGGGATCCGAACCCGGGCCGCCAGCAGCGGAGCGCATGCACTTAGCCGCTAAGCCATGGGGCTGGCCCTGCTCTCCTTTTTCTAAATCCTGAAGATGTAAAGTTAGGTCACTGATTTGAGATCTCCTTTTTTTTTTTTTTTTGTGAGGAAGATCGGCCCTGAGCTAACATCTGCCAATCCTCCTCTTTTTGCTGATGAAGACTGGCCCTGGGCTAACATCCGTGCTCATCTTCCTCCACTTTATATGGGACGCCGCCACAGTGTGGCTTGCCAAGCGGTGTGTCGGTGCGCGCCCGGGATCCGAACCAGCAAACCCCGGGCTGCTGCAGTGGAGTGCACGCACTTAACTGCTTGTGCCACTGGGCCGGACCCTGAGATCTCCTTTTTTTAAGGTAGCCATATTTCCCTCTGTGTGTTGCCTTTGCTGCATCCCATAAGTTTTAGTGTGTTTTGTTTTCCTTTTCATTCATCTCTAGTATTTCCTAATTTTCCTTGTGATTTCTTCCTTAACCCATTGCTTGTTTAAGAATGTGTTGTTTAATTTCTATATATTTATAAATTTTCTGGTTTTCCTTCTTTTACTGATTTTTAGCTTTATTCCATTGTGGTCAGAAAAGATTACTTTATACAATTCCAGTTTTTAAAAAATTTATTGAGGCTTATTTAGTGGCCTAATGTATGATCTATCTTGGAGAATGTTCCATGTGCACTTGAGAATAATGTGTATTCTGTTTTAATCGGGTGGAATGTTCTATATATGTCTGTTATGTATAGTTGGTTGATAGTGTTATTCAAATGCTCTATTTCCATATTGATCTTCTGTCTAGATGTTCTATCCGCTATTGAAAGTGGTACAACTGAAGTCTCCAACTGTTATTGTAGAACTGTCTATTTCTCCCTTCAGTTCCATTGATGTTTGCTTCATATATTTTGGCGCTCTGTTGTTTGGTGTATATATGTTTATAATTGTTATATCCTCTTGATGAAGTGACCCTTTTATCAATATATAATGTCGTTCTTTTCTCTTGTAGCAGTTTTTGACTTAAAGTCTATTTTGTCTGATATTAGTATTGGCATTCCAGCTCTTTTGGTTACTATATGCATGTAATACCTTCTATCATTTTACTTTCAACCTATTTGTGTCTTTGGATCTAAAACGAGTCTTTTTGTAAAGAGAACATAGATCACATTTTTTTTTAATCCATTCTGCCAATCTCTGCCTTTTGATTGGAGCATTTAAATGTAAAGAAATTATTGATAAAGAAGGCCTCACTCTTATTTGCTATTTGTTTTCTATATGTCTTAAACTTCTTTTTGGTCCTCATTTCCTCCATTACTGCTTTCTTTCGTGTTTAGTTGATTTTTTTTCAGTGACCTGTTTTGATTCCCTTCTCATTTCCTTTGGGAATTCAAACAATCTGATTCAAATTTATACCAACTTAACTTCAATACCTTAGAAAAACTCTGGTCATATACAGGTCCATCCTCCCCTACCTCTTATGTTGTTGTCACAAATTACCTCTTTATATATTGTAAGCCCAATAACATGTATTTGTAATTTTTAAGGCGTTGTCTGTCAAATCCTGTAGGAAATAAAAAGTGGAGTTACAACCCAAAAAATACAATAATACTGAGTTTATATTTTCCCATGAATTTACCTTCACTATAGGTTTTTATTTCTTTATATAACTTTGACTTACTGTCTAGTGCCCTTTCATATCAACCTAAAGGACTGTCTTCAGACTGCTGGCAGAGCAGGTCTAGTGGTCATGAACTCTCTCAGCATTTGTTTATCTGGGAATGTCTTAATTGCTTCCTCATCTTTGAAGGACAGTTTTGCCAGATATAAAATTCTTGGTTGACAGTTTTTCTCTTTCAGCACTTTAAATATGTTATCGCATTCTCTTCTGGTCTCCACGGTTTCTGATAAGAAATCGGCTCTTAATATTATTGAATATCATTTGGAAATGATGAGTTACTTCTCTTGTTGTTCTCAAGATTTTCACTTTGTCTTCTTTTGACAGTATGATTGTGTGTCTCTTTGAGTTTATCTTATTTGGAGTTCGTTGAGCTTCTTGGATTTGTAGATTCATGTATTTCACCAAATTTGGTGTTTTCAGCCATTATTTTTTCAAGTGGTCTTTCTACTTCTGTCTCTGTCTTTTCTCCTTCTAGGACTTCTATAATGTGTATATTGGCCCACTTGATGGTATCTCAAAGGTCTCTTAGGCTCTGTTTACTTTTCTTTATTCTTTGTTCTTTCAGCATCTCAGATTTGATTATTTCAATTGCTCTATCTTCAAGCTCTCTGATTCTTTCTTCTGCCTGCTCAAATAAGCTGTTGAACATTGCTAGTGAATTTTAATTTCAGTTATTGTACTTTTCAACTCAAGAATTTCTGTCTGGTCCCTTTTCTATAATTTCTATCTCTTTATTGATATTCTCATTTTATTCATACATCATTTTCGTGGTTTCCTTTAGATCTTTGTTCATATTTTAATTTAGCTCTTTGAGCATATTTAAGATAGTTGTTTTAAAGTCTTTGTTTAGTGAGTCTAATATTTGGACTTCCTCAGTGATGGTTTCTGTCAATTTGTTTTTCCCTTTGAATGGGCCACACTTTCCTGTTTCTTTGTATGCCTTATGACTTTTTTTGTTGAAAACTGGACATATGAATATTTATAATGTGGTAATTGGATATCAGATTCTTCCTGTGCCCCAGGGTTTGCTGGGTTTTGTGGTTGTTGTTCTTGTTGTTGTTCGTTTTGGATTGTGGAAGGTGGTAGTAGTGCATTTGGTCAGTGACTTTCCCAAACTATTTTTGGCAAAGACTGTATTCCTTCATGTGTGTGGTCACTGAAATCTCTGTTCCTTAGCTTGTGTTCAGGTAGTGTTTTGAAAGACATATTCTTGAACACCAGGAGCTAAAACAAACAAACAAGCAAACAAAACAAACAAGTCCCAGCTCTCTCAGTCTCTGCAAATTGGCTCTGTGCCATAGCCCTCCTTCAGCACTTAGCCAGTTTGTAGTGAGACTAGGGATCAGCCTGAGGTAAAGCTTAGGGTCTTCTCAGGACTTTTTTAAGCATATTTTGCCCTGGGCATGCACCTCTCTTTCTTAATGCCACTGTATACATAGGTACTTCTGAATGTCCTGATTTTCCAAAAACATTCTTCCAGCTTTTGATCCTGAGCCTTAGGCAGTCTATTGTATATTTTGAATAAATCTTTGCCCCAGACGCCTATAGGTTGTTAGTTCAGCTTGCAGGGTTTTTGAGCAGTGCCCACTGCTTTTTCAGCCTGAGTTCCAAGTAAGGAAAAACAGAGATGAGTGCCTTGTGTCAGTCCTTCAGGTGGCTCCCAAACAAGTTAGAGCAGACATACACTATAATTTTTGAATAAAGTCTGCTGTGCTCCCTCCAGAACCAGTGACCAAGGTCTCACAGTGGGAACGTAGGCTTACCTTTTTGAGACCACTACCACACTGGGGGAAGGTGGAACAAGGGCAAGTAAAAATAACAAAGCTTCCCTACCATTCTGAAGTTGCCTTTTTAAGTTAAAAAATATTTTTTATACTCAGTGTTTGCTTGGTTGCTGTAAACCTTTGTTTTCCAGAGTTTTGAGAAATTTGGTTATGTCAGTTTCTGCTTGTTTTTTGATGTTTCTGTTGGGGGTTGATGAGAGCTGCCTACTCTGCCATTTAGCTCGAGCTAGCCTGGGTGATGAGCAGCACATGACTCAGTCACCCTGTGCCCCCAACCACCAGCCAGTCAAATTTTAGCTATGAGTGAGGTCGTCTGTTCCAGTTTTCTATTCTGGGGTACCTAGAGTAGCTGGGTGTTGGGATTATCTGGGGGTGTCTTCATTCACATGTCTGGTTCCTGGGCTGGGATGACTCAAATGATTGAAGCCTCATGGGGGGATCTCTCCGTAGTCTCAGAGTCTCCATGTGGTCCCTCCACATGACATCTCCAGCATGGCAGCCTCAGCGTGGTTGGATTTCTTCCATGGTGTCTCAAGTTTCTGGAAGTGAGTCTTCCAGCAAACAAGGCAGAAGCTTGCATGGTCTTTTATGATTCTAGCATTGGAGGTCATATAATAGTGCTTCCACTGTACTCTATTGGTCGAAGCAGTCCAAGCTTGCTCAGATTCAAGGGGATATAGACCTCATCTCTTGATGGGAGCATTGTCAAAATATTTCCAGTTAAGTTTTTAAATGCCACATCATCCAAGAGTAGACAGACTTAGCCAACCCAACAGCTGCCCAGATGCATGAATGAACCCAGCTGTGCTCAGCAGAACTTTCCAACTGAGCCTGACCTGAATTTCTGAATCACACAATTGTGAACTAAATAAATTGCTTTCATTATGAATCATTAATTTGGGGGGCAGTTTGTTATGCAGCAATAGCTAATTGATACATCTTGGCAGATATATAGCACTCATGAAGCCTAATATCAGCTGATCACTCCCTGGAGCCCTATGAGGTGATGCAAGTGAGCAGACCCATGGCCTCTGTAATCCAGTGACACCTCCCTGTCTATGTTCACCCCACTCTCCATCACCCCTGGTTTTATCTGCATGACAACTCTACCTATCCCACTGCTCCTTGACTAGTCTCCTTGACAACCCATGAACAGAACCCCTGGACAGAATAAAAGAAATGTTGAAGTGAAGCGATCCCTAGCTATTCCACTCTTAGACAATATGGCTTACTCCATGCAGTCTTTCATTTTACAAATATTAATTGAACATCTACTGTATGCCATTCACTCTTCAAAACACTGGAGAAATGACAGTTAACATGAACAATAGTGTCCCTGCGCTAATAGAATTTATATCTAGGTAGGGTATGGTAGGCAGTTTCTAAAATGGTCTCCAATGGTCCCCACTTCCTGGTATTTAGGACCTTGTATAATCCTCTACCAATGAATAATTTGCTTCTAACCAATAGAATACCTCATCATTGAAGAAATGTCACTTCTGTGATCAGATTACAAAAGATTCTGAATTCTGTCTCTCCCGAAGACTTTCTCCCTTGCTGACTTTGATGAAGCAAGTTGCCATAATGGAGAAACTCACGTGGCAAAAAAACCTGAAGGCATCCTTTGGCCAACAGCCAGCTAGGAACTGAGGGTCTGAGTCCAACAGCCCAAGAGGAACTGAATCTAGCCAAAAACTCTGTGAGCCACCTTGGAAGTGAATCCTTCCCCTGTTGAGCCACCAGATGAAACCCGAGTCCCAGCCATCCCCTTGATTGCAGCCTCATGAGAGAGGCTAGGCAAAGGATCCCCTAAGTCCCATCTAGATTTATGACCCACAAAAACTTGGGATAATAATGTGTGCTGTTTTAATCCATTCCGTTTGTGGCAATTGGTTATGCAGTAATAGATAACTTCTATGTGGGGGGAGCCAGAGCTGGAACAAACAAATGAATGAACAATTCAGAAATAAATCACGGAGTGATACAAGCTATGCAAAGGGACCCCAAAAGAATTGGAAACCTGAACAGACTAAGCATCATAGGAGACATTGGAAAGAAAGGTAATTAAAGATCTAGTACCTAAAACAGCACCAGGCCAAGACGGTTTATAGCCTCACCCTGCTCTCCTTATACCCCAGCTCGTGGCCATTTGGTTTCTATGACCAGGTGGACTTTCACATTTGGCATCTTGGACCTCAGGTGGATTCTCACTCAGTTCTAGCCTTGGCGCCTCACTCTGACTTTGCTGCCCTGTTTCAGCCTCAGACTGGCTGCAATCCTGGAGAAACTGGACAACCAGTCTATCCCTGGCAGCATTCCTTCCTTGTCCTCCCAACAGCAGAAGGGGATTTGGATTGCAAAGACTCGTGAGTGACAGGCACATTTCAAGGTCAGGCAGAAGATAAAGAGCCTGTGAAGGAGATGGCGCAGGAGCAGCCAGGGAGGAAGGAGGAGAACCATCAGGGAAGACCTGGCAGAGTGGGGTTTCAAGCAGGAGGGAGGGAGTGGCCACTCAAAGTGTGGGTGGGACCAAGACGAAAATGGGTCTGTTGATTTACTCAAGAGGAAGGTAGAGACTGGCATTGATCATTTTTGGGGAGTGGTGCAAGGTAGGGCAGCCAAGAGAAGGTAAGAGGAAGGAGGTGAAGGCAGGAGAGAGGACAACCCTTTCCCAAGAAGCATGGTGACACCTAGAGGACTGAGGAGGTTTTTTCCCCAAGATGGGAGACACATGTCTACATTCCTAGAAGTTTCCCTATTCCAAGACACGAGGCACAGCTCATTTGCATCACCAAGAATGGAGACTTTGGGGCTGCACCATAGCTGACCCTGGAGCGGATTTGACTGCGGGGCAGAACACTGTGGTGGGACAGGCCCTCCTTCCCGGGGCTCTTGAGGGCAGCAGTGCCCAGGAGAGGCTGAGGCTCAAGGTGAGGAAAATGAGCAAGCCTGGAGGGTTGTGTCATCACTCTCAAGGACACATAAAGTGTTGGAGAGATGGAGGAAGACCAGACAGAGGGCCCAACCGAAGCAAAGGCAGGGAGGCAGCAAGATGTTGTGTCTGTTCCGTAAATCTGTGTTGAAGCCGCTTTGAACACTGGGTGATGCTGTTCAGCCTGGCAAGAAACCCAGCAGGCTGCCCATTTGCTGCTGATTTCTGCCCACAGCCCACAGTGGTCTCCTCCTGGTCTGTGGATGTCAGCTGAGGTTCTGGAATTCCCTTCCTGGCAAGTTTCTGAGAGGCCAGCCCAGCTTGGCCCACATTTCAAAGAAGAGGAGACGGAGGCGTCTAACACAGCAGGTGGCGCTCATCTGAGAATCAGGGAGGTAAGTGGGTTCTGACCTGGGGCAGATCTTTAGGGAAAACCTCCTGCTGTCAGATCAAAGCTTACAGGGTGTGACAGTCTGTGCAGCCCAACTAGTTTGGGGAGGGGCTCCAAGTGGGTAGAGAAGGAAGGCTTCCTGGAGGAGGTGGTATTAAAAGATGATGAGATTTGTCAGTGGAAGAGACAGATGAGAATATGAGTGAGAAGGTAGGACTGGCAGCTGTGTGCGTCTATGTGTGGTGTAGAATTTGGACTGGGTAGTGGAGTGATCATTTGCTCACCCACTTCATTTGTTCACTAGATTTTTACTGAATACCTACTTCAAGCCAAAGACACAGTCTCCATGTGTGGAACTAACAGTCTAGAGGGGGAGACAGATCTGAAAGCAGGGATTTCTGTATGGTATGTGAAGTAGAGGTTGGAAGGGCCCACAGGAGGCACCCGACCCAGCGTGGGGGGAGTCTAGGTTGGCTTCTGTGATAAAATAAGGAAAAAATGGATCTTTGTCCCCAGTTCCTGGCACAGAGCTTCTAAAACCCTTCTAATCTCCTGAGGAATAAGAGTGCCTTTTGTCATTCGTAAAGAGCCCCTTTTGATCACACTTGACTTTATGCTAAGGAGATGACTTAGGGTGGGGCCTCTCTATAACCTCAGGATGGGTCTGGTCACCAGAAAGACGAGGGTTGGAACTTGTGGGGCTGGAGATTAAGCTCTGTAAAAACTCTTGAACAATGAGATTTGCTGAGCTTCCTGGCTGGTGAGACGTCCACATGTGAGAGGGTGGTGCACCCCACTTCCACAGGGGACCGAAGCTTCTGTATCCGATACCCTTCTGGACCTCGTCCTGTGCACCTCTTCATCTGGCTGCTCATTTGTGTCCTTTATAATAAACCAGCAAATGTTTCCCTAAATTTTGTGAGTCATTCTAATATTATTGGACCTGAGGAGAGGGTTGTGGGAACCCCCGATTTATTGCAGGTTGGTCAGAAGTATGGGTGGCCTGGACTTGCAATTGGTGTCTGAAGTAGGGGGAGAGCCTTGTGGGACTGAGCCCTTAACTTGTGGGATCAGACAGACTCCAAATGGAGTCACTTATACTAAGCCCCGTGTCACCAAACCAAGACTTAACTTAATTACAGTTTCGGGAGTGGAATCTTAAACCAGCCAATCAGAAGTCTCTTGATCAGCACTAGTTAGGTGATCTCCCTGGTAGACCCCTGCCAACCCCTACAGGGAAGATAACCTTGTAATAACCAACCCGCTTGTTTGCCTAGTATAACTTCCTTGTTCCTGCTCCCTTCTGCCTGTTAAATCTCTTGCCTTGTACAGCTCTTCAGAGCTCCTGTCTATCTGCTAGATTGGATGCTGCCCGATTTCATGAATCATTGAATAAAGCCAGTAAGATCTTTAAAATTTACTCAGTTGAATCCTATTTTTTAGCAGACCAGACACTATCTCCGGGTTGATAATGTCAGAATTGAGTTCAATTTGTAGCACATCCAGTGAAGAATTGGGGAACTGCTTGGTGATGTAGAAGGTGTACCCTCAAGAGCTTCCAGAAGGAGGTTACCTTCTAGGGGAAAGGTTACATTCTGAAGAAAGATGTGTTGGAGCAGAGAGCACATGGGTGTGGAAGAAGGAGTGTTTTCACTCCTAGAAGGATCAGCGTAAAAGATCAGGAAGTGAAAGCGAATGTGACTTCCTGGAGGAACTGAAAGTTTTTCAGCAGGACTCTAGAGCCCCAGCAGGGAAAACTGGACGGCTAGTCCGGGGTCTGATCACGAGACATTGAACACCACGCAGAAGTGTTAATAATGTACATGGTAGGAATAGCCCACCCAAGAGAGAGTATTTTGTTTGGCCTTCCTGAGGGGTTGAATTTCCAGCTCTGCTGATGTGTCTCCAGAGATGGGAAAGCCACCACTTCCTCAGGAAGTCCAGCCAGGCACGGAGAGCATGCCAAACCGCGCAGATCTGGCTTTGGACCCCAGCTCTGCCTCGAGCTGGGTGGCCATGATCATGTCTCCTCGACTCTCTGGGCCTCAGTTTTCCCCATATGTGAAATGGGGACACAGGCTGTCTTATCCCATTCGGGGTGCTGTAACAGAATACCATAGACCAGGTGGCTTAAAAAACCAACATGTACTTTGCACAGTTCTGGAGGCTGGAAAGTCCAAGATCAAGGCGCTGGCAGATTCCATGTCTGGTGAAAGTCTGCTTCCAGGTTCATAGACGGCCATCTTCTTGTTGCGTCCTCACACGGTGGAAGGGGCAAGGGAGCTCTCTGGGGCCTCTTTTATAAGGGCACTAATGCCATTCATGACCTAATCACTTCCCAAATGCCCCACCTCCAAACACCATCGTATTTGGGATTAGGTTTCAACCTAGGGATTTTGGGGGGACACAAACATTCAATCTGTGGCACAAACCTACGTCACAGGTCTGTCATGAGAAAGAACAGGACTCTTGGTTCCAAAGAGTTGCCTAATAAAAGTCATTTCCCTCCCCCTTTCCTTAAGGAACAAAAACTCCTCCAAAAGACCTTGAACGTGTTCTTGGGTTGGATCTCCCACGCTCTGTCCAACCATTCCAACAGCACCAGGCACGCTGGTGATGTCGCCACTTCTCCACCAAGAACATACAAGCAACAACAATTCACTTAGTCATTCATTTAACATTGATGGAGTGCCTGTGTGCCAGGCATTGTTCTTGACATTGGGAATGTAGCAGTGAAGAAAATAGACTCGACGTCTTCCCTCTGAACAGCTGGCCCTGGCTATTTTTATAGATAAGGTAGTGAAACACAGCCCTGCCCATTCACTGACATATTGTCTGTGGTGCTTTTGCGTTATAGTGGCAGAGTTATGCAGCTGCAGCAGAGACTGTATGGCCCACACGGCCAAAAAAAAATTTGCCATCTGGCCCTTTTCAGAAAATGTTTGCCAACCTTTGGTCTAGAAGGTTACCTTCTGGGGGAGACAGATGATGGACAGATACACAAATTTCAAGCCTGAATCTGGCCCTCTCCTCTCTCTCTCGGACTTTTCAATTAAGAGAGGAAACATTATCAACCCCGTTCCCTTTCTTTTGAGCTGGTTTGAATTGGGGGCACAGAGGTGAATGAAATTGATGGGCTTTCATGGTTCGAACGGCAGCTCTGGCGTTTATAAGCTGATGGACTGTGGGCAGGAGAGAAAATCTCTGAGCCTCTGTTTGCTCATAGGCAAAATGGGAACAATAACAGCTGTGTTACGGGGATTAACTGAGGTCAAGTCTAAAAAGAATTTAGCAAAAACTAAGTGCTCAAGAAATGCTGCTAGAATTTCTACTTCTGGTTAGAATGTAGAAGAAGCCAAAAGACCCTCACTTCCGTGGTGACAACCAGAAAAACCTATACTTTTCAATAGGGCTAGTTAAGAGTGGTGGAGGCAGGGAAGCCTTGATGAGCTGGATTTCAGGGATAAAATGAGCCCTTCACAAGTGATCCAAGAGCAGCAGCAGCTACACACTAGGGGCCAGGCAGACAACAGCTTTGGGATGGGTGGGCTTGCATGGATGGAGAAATGTTTAGGGGGCGGAGTGAATCAGCCAGTTCCCGGATGACAAGAGTAAGGGTTCAAAATGGTGGCCACTAGAGCGTTGGTGCCTAAACCTGGTGAGGAGAGCATCCATGTGGAGGGGTGGCCTGGTATGGGATGTCAGAGCCCAAATGAGGTAAGAAGGACAACACGGGGGTCTGTCTGGCTGGTGAGAGTAGTCAGTATCCAAGTACAGTGAGGAGGGCGTTGCCCAGGGTAGGGAATGGTGGTGGAAAAAGGAGATTGGTCATACGGATAGGGATTGATGAAATAAATAAATATATTCAGGATAATGGGAACTGGGTTTCCTACCATCAGAGAAGAGCATTACAAAGATGAAGGGGGAGAAAACTATAATGAATCCTGTTATATTTAATTGGATGTGTTGGTATGAATTCATGGTTTTCAAAATATATAGACAAATAAATGTGTGTGTGTATGTGTGTTCCCATTTGTCTATTGAGAGGTCTTGGGACCAGTGATACCCCAATAATAATGAGCACACTTAACCCCCATGTCTTGGTTTCTGAATGCCATTCTCCACTTAAAAGCAACTGGGGGTGGGGCCAGCCCTGGTGGCATAGCGGTTAAGTCTGCTCGCTCTGCTTTGGTGGCCTGGAGTTCGTGGGTTCAGATCCCAGGTGCGGACCTACACACCGCTTATCAAGCCATGCTGTGGCAGCGTCCCACATATAAAGTAGAGGATGATGGGCACGGATGTTAGCCCAGGGCCAGTCTTCCTCAGCAAAAAGAGGAGGATTGGCAGTGGATGTTAGCTCAGGGCTAATCTTCCTCACACACACACACACAAAAGCAACTAGGGCTCTTTGGAAAAATGACAGATTCCAGAGTTAGGACAGGGAAAGCCTGGAACATCTAGTTGGACCAGAACAAAAGTGTTGGAGCAGGTCATTGAGAGGCTGTGACCACCAGTTGACCTATGAGCTGGACCCGGGCAATTGGAGGCTCCTCACTCCCTCCCCTATCCTTAGAATGTACGTTATGCCCACCATTCCCACAGTGGGAGCCGTTTTCAAGGATGAAGCCTTGAGAGAGCAATGTGTTGTTAAGACTATCTGGACGGTGTGCATGACTGAACCTAGCTAAGGCCTCTATAAGAACTTTTAAGATTCTGGCAGGCAGGGGCGGAGGTCTACGCATCTTGCAGCTGCCCAAGACAAGCCTCATAAGTAAGTTCCCTTGCTTATTAACCCTGCCACCTGGAGTGGTCTGCCTCTTTCTTCCTTCTCTTCTTGCCCTCTGTGTATGGATGCCAGTTTCAGATTTCACCCAGGAAGTTCCTGGAGTTGCAAATGAACAGGAAGGGAAACTCATCAGCAAAAACTAACGGGCACATGTCGAAAGAACACAGAAGCCGGCATGAAAGGCTTCCACTGGGCAAATCAAAGACAGTTTAAGCATTTAAAAAAAGAAAGAAAGAAAGAAAAAAAAAAATGAACGTCAGCAAAAATTGCAGAAAACTTTTGCTTTTCCATAGAAGCAACTTAAAAACTGCAAAATTTGTCAGAATCGACATTTTTAGAAACCTGGAAATCAACCAAAAGCTGACAGTAATTCAGGCAGCATTTAGTCAAGAAAAATGGCTGAATTTCAATATAGAACAGCAAGATCAGTGGAATTTTAACTTACCCTAGTCCCACCCTCCACTCTCCAACTCAGAAGTAGTCTTGAAAAATAACAGCTTACATTCCTCTTACTGGAGGGACAGGAACAGAGCTGGAGCCCTTAAAAAGCCTCTCCCCAGGGAGCACTTGTCAAATGTTTTAACATCACAGCTGCCTGAGGCAATGGATAACAGTTGGGGAAAATAAATAGCCTAACCAAAAGTCTTAAAAGGAAAAGTTAGGGAATAGATGTCCTTAGGGGTTTTGAAAAGTCCTGACATATTCCTGGGAATCTGGAAGGCCACGTGCATGCGTAGGGCTGTGTGTATGCCTAGGAAAGATCTGAGAAGGTGCTAAGCTCTCACTTCTGGCTGACTTGGAGGCTTTATGAAAGCAGAAAGTGAAGGCTAAGGCAGAGTTGCAAACTTCCCAGCTGAGCGTTAAAGTAGCGTCGAAACACACAGAGACTCGTGGCAAAGATGGAGAGACTTTTAGTTTCAGGCATTCAAGGAAATCTCTGTCCAATCATTAAGTAACCACTAAGCTAACTAAGTAGAAATTTTAGTGGCCATACATGACAGAGAATATAGATTTTACAGAATTAGTTCAGAAAAGTCACTCAATAAACAAAAAAACCCAACTACAACAAACAGTAGCAACAACAAACCTTTAGGAGGAAGGAGAATCTGATTTCTATAGTTGCCATATTATATTATTTGAAATGTCTAGTTTTCAACAAAAAAATTATAAGACATACAAAGAAACAAGGAAGTATTACCCACGCACAGGAAAAAAAGCAAAAAATAGAAACTGTGTCCGAGAAAGCCCACATGTTGGACTTGCTAGACAAAGACTTTAAATCAGCTGGTTTTAATATGTTCAACAAGATAAAGGAAATCTTATCTGAAGAACTAAAGAAAAGTATGAAAACGATACCTCACCAAATAGAGAATATCAATAAAGAGACAGAAATTATAAAAAGGAACCATATAGAAATTCTGGAGTTGAAAAGTACAATAACTGGAACGAAAATTTCACTAGCGAGTCCAATAGCAGATTTGAGCAGGCAGAAGAAAGAATCAGCAAAAATTGAAGATGGGTCCACTGAGATGATCCAGTCCGAGGAACAGAAAAAAAAAGAATGAAGAAAGATTCACAGAGCCTCAGAGACTTGTGGAACATCATTAAGCATACAAACATAGGCATAAGGGGGGTGTCAGAAGGAAAGGAGGGATGGAAAGGGGCAGAAAGAATATTTGAAGAAACAATGGACCAAAACTTCCAAAATTTGGTGAAAGTGTTAAGTTGCACATCCAGAAGCTCAACAAATTCCAAGTAGGATAAACTCAAAAAGATCCACACTTAGATGCATAATAATCAAAGCATTGAAAGGCAAAGACAAAGAGAATCTTGAAAGCAGCAAGAGAGAAATGTCTCATCCTGTACAAGAGATCCTCAATAAAATTAACAGGTTATTTCTCATCAGAAACCATGGAGGCCAGAAGGCAGTGGGAAGACATATTCTAAATGCTGAAAGAAAAAAACCTGTCCATCAACAATTCTATATCCAGCAAAATGACTTTATTCAGACATAGAAAGGAAGAAAGTCCTGATATATGCCACAACATGAATGAACCTTGAAAACATCATGCTAAATGAAAGAAGCCAGACACAAAATGGTGTGGTATGATTCCATTTATATGAAATATACAGAATAGGTAAATTCACAGAGACAGAAAGACAGATTAGTGGCTTATGGGGCCTGGGGGGAGGTGGGAATGGGGAGCAACTGCTTAATGGATATGGGGTTTTCTTCTGAAGTGATGAAAATGTCCTGGGACTAGATAGTGGTGATGGTTGCACAATAGTCACAACATTGTGAATGTACTAAATGCTATTGAATCGTACAGTTTAAATGGTAAATTTTATGTTATGTGTATTTTACCACAATAAAAGAAATGAAGGGAGTCTTTCCAGAAGAAATAAAGGAACACTAGACAGTAATTCAAATCCACATGAAGAAATAAAGAGCACGAATAAAGGTAACTACCTAGATAAACATAAAAGACAGCATAAATGTATTTTTTTGTTTGTAACTCCTTTTTTGTCTATCCGATTTAAAAGACAACTGTATAATGCAATAATTAGAAATCTAAGTTGATGGGCACACATGTATAAAGATGTAATTTGTGATAATAGCTCCATAAAGGGAGGGGGAAATGGAACTATATAGGAGCAAAGTTTTGTATACTATTAAAATTAAGTTCGTAATAATCTGAACTAGATTGTTATTAAGATGTTAATAGTAATTCCCAGGGCAACCACTAAGAAAATAATTCGAAAATATATAGTAAAAGAAACAAAAGAATTAAAATGATACACTAGAAAATATCTATTTAACACAAAAGAAGGTCATAGTGGAGGAACTGAGGAACAAAAAAGACATAAGACATAAAAAACAAATAGCAAAATAGCAGATTTAAACCCTATCTTATCAGTAATTACATTAACTATAAATGGATTAAACTCTCTAATTAAAAGGTAGAGATTGACAGAATAGATAAGAAATGATAATACAATTATATGCTGTCTACAAGAGACTCAGTTTAGATTAAAAAAAAAAAAGAGATGGTAACATATTATAACCAATCAAATCAGATAGGAAACCAAGAGTCCATATGTAAATAGACTGAAAGTCTGATACACATAGTTTCAAAGTGACTGTCTACAAAATACTTAGTAATTACAAAGGGGAAAAGAGTAACTGCTTAGTGTAGTGGTTAAGCAGTGACTCAGGGGTCAATTCCCAGCCCCACCCCTTACAAGCTGTGTGACCTCAGGCCAGTTGCTTGCCCTCTCTGTTTCTCAGTTTCCTTATCTGTAAAGCAGGATAATAACTGTACCTTTCTCATAGGGCTATTGTAAGAACTGTCAGTGTTGTCCCCCACTCCCCCCAGCCAAAGATCACCAGGAACACACCTATGGTTAAACAAATTTGAGTTTATTACTTGTTGCAGTGAGGGAGAGCACACACCACTGGGAACTGTGGGGCACATGCTAAATGCTATTACTACTGAGTATTGGAATAGGCAATTCATACCCATTACTAGCGTACTGTATTAAACCTCACAATAACAGGCTGAGGCAGGGTACTTGTCCCATTTCACAGCTGAGGAAACTGAGGCTCTGATAAGGTGAGACCAAAGGTCCCAGGACTGGCTAGGGGTTGGAATAGTGCCTTTTGGCAGCAGAGTTGACCGCACAGCTTCTGTCCCCACCCTAGATGACCTCTCTCCTAGATGCATCAGGCACTCCACCTCTTCCCCCACTTTTCTGACAGGACGTGGCGTCCCCATCCTGTTTCTTTGTTCTTCTTTCTGGATTGGGGAGAAATGGATCTGAGGAGGGGCTGCAGAGGGCAATATGTGGGGCTATAAAAACCACAGTCCAGAGAGGAGGAGGAGAGGAGCAGAGAGGAGAGAAGGATGGCAGAGACGTACGGCCTTGGTGAGGCTGGGCCCCCACTCTGGGGTGATGGGGGAGAGGGCAGGGCTCCAGGGTCCTGGGCGAGAGGGTCTGGCCTCCAGCTTGTAGTCCTGAGAGCAGGGCTCAGCTGAATGTGTTCTGTCCTATTCAGAGGAGTCATTTGAGGACCACATATTGGCTGAGACAGAGCCTAGACTACAACGGAGCTCAAGGAGCTTGCCAGGTACTGTGGTGGGTGGTTGAGGAGCGGGTACCTGGGGAAGGGGCAGTGGGAGGTCCTCTCCAGCAGGGCAGGGTGGGGCAGGGTCTGTCTCTGAGCCCCCATCTCCGCCCATCTGCCGGTTCTGCAGGGTGTCTGACCAGGGCCCCTCTGCTTCTGCTGCTGCTTCTCATCTCTTCGGGCCTCTCTCTGCTCCTGATAATCACTCTGATTCAAGGTGAGTCAGGGGCTGGGGGTTTGGAGTCCTGGGTCTCTCTGGGTTTTCCCCCTGGGATGGTCTTTGCTCTTTTCCATGGTCCCCAAACCCACTAGTGCTGGGCATTTGGGCTTCGTCACCTCCTGTGTGACCATGGGCTGGTTACTACTCTTCTCTGAGCCTGTTTTCTCATCTGCAAAATGCAGCTCACCTTCCTCCAAGGGGGGCTTAGGCTCTCAGAGACCTTGAAACCAGACTTGGCACAGGGTCAGGCATACAGCTGGCGCTCATAAAGGAGAATTCTCTGCTCTTTTGTAGTCTCCAAGATACACCAATCCCTGCAGAGAGGAATGTGGGACCATCAGGAGAATGACCACCCAGGTGAGGGGCTGGACGCCGGGATCCAGAGTGGGAGAGGGCTCTAAGGCTGCCTGAACTTGGACGAGCCGCTGCCACAGGGATGAAGGAGGGAGGGCGGGAGTGGTGGACCCCTGCATGAGGTAATATTGGGCAAGTCATTCTCTACGTGCCTGTCAGTTTTCTCGTCTGTAAAATGAGTTCTCAAGGTCACGGTGAGATCCATAGACAATGTTCTTCTGGGGCCCTCTCTGCACCCAGCACACAGTAGGTGCTTGATAATTGAAGTCCTCTTCTTCTAGTGGCTGTTTCTGCAGAGCGGATACAGTCAGACCTGGAGGAGATACGTGAGCAGCTGACGAGGATGAATGCCACCCTGGGTAAGGGTCCCACACCAAGGTCGGGAAGGAGTTGTGGGGTCCCTCCACCCCACCCCTAGAAGGAGCGGGGACCCACCTTCTGTGGCGGCCAGTCTGAGGAGAGCAGGGCAGAGCTGGGGTCTTTCTCATGGGTTTCTTGGGGACTGAGCTGACAGCTGAACAGGGGGCCTGGCCCTGGGTTCCCAAGATCTGATGCAGGTGTAGGGGCTTGGGAGCCGAGCAGCCTGTCTGTCCCAACCCCACCGCTCCTCCCCAGCTGGCCTGTGCCGTCCCTGCCCCTGGAATTGGGAATTCTTCCAAGGAAGCTGCTACTTCTTCTCCCAGACCCAGAACATCTGGAAAGCTTCCATCTCCGCCTGTCAGGACATGAGGGCCCAGCTGGTGATCATCAACAGTGCTGAGGAGCAGGTGGGCTGAGCCAGATTTCCTCCTCGGGCTGGGTCATGTGACTGGTCAACAAAAAGCCTTCTGTCACCCTCCTCTGCCCTCTGAGGGATGGCAGTCACACAGGGAGCTGGGGCAGGGGGGAGATGCAGTCCAGGAAGGCTTCCTGGAGAAGGAACCATAATAGACTTGGGAAGATCACATGAGAGACAAACATGTACGAGAGAAGCCATGTATGAACAGAAGGGGAACGCAGGGTACCCTTGAGACCCTACATAATCTCTCCCCAGCACATATGTAATCCGAAACACAAGTTAACACATTTCCACATGCGTATACACATTAACACACATTCACAGCATACATGAACATGCGAACACATACAACTTGAGTAGGGGCTGTAGGCTAGACTGCAGAAAGAACTTCCAAGGGAGGCAGGGGACTATGGGAATGTGGGCAGATATACAATGGGGTGGCATTCAGGGATCTTCTTCCTGATGCCCCTCCCCCTACCCACCTCCAGCAATTTCTGAAGTTCTGGGATACCAGAAATAATAGGCCCGCCTGGATCGGCCTCAGCGACCACCACAATGAGGGGTCCTGGCTATGGGTGGACAACACCCCCGTCAATCTCAGGTGACCTCGCAGTGTCCATGGCCCCAGGGGGGTGGGCAGGGGAAAGACCCACGTCCCAAACCAGGGGTGCTCAGACTCTGAGATTGGAAAGTATCATCTGAAGAGCCTGGTGGAGATGCAGAGTCCTGGGTCCACCCTGGGGGAGCGGGGGCCAGGGTTATAAGTCTAGGTCCAGGAATCTGCAATTTTACTTTGCCAGAGCTGATTGTGAGGGAGGTCGTGTTTGAACCCACATTTTGAAAACCACGCCTCTGAATTCCTCACCATCCTCTGGCTGGTACTTGGAATTCTGCTGCAGAAGGCCTGGGGCCTGCTCCTCCAAGGGTGGGCTGGGAGTTGGGCTCTGGATGGAGTAGGGGGCTCATAGCTCCGATGGTGTTCACAGCTTCTGGAAAGAAGGAGAACCCAACAACCACGGAGAGGAGGACTGCGTAGACTTCTACAGTGATGGCTGGAATGATAACAGATGTAATAGAGAGAGCTTCTTCATCTGCGAGAAGCCCTCGGGTCCCTGCCCAGTGACCTGAGGACCGCTGTGTCCCGGCTCCCAGAGACCAGGCAACTGGGCATGCGCTCTGCTTGCGGCTCTCTGGCTCCGCCCCCTTGTGTTTTTCCGTCTCCTGAACTGAGGACCTGGAGATCCCGAGAGAGATTCTGAGACCCTCTTGTCCTCTAAGGCCCATCCCTCCATAGGCCATAGCCCATCTCTCTTCTTCCATTGATGGTCTCAGCCTCGCCTCCGTAATATCCCCTTAATAAAGTCACACATTGTATTATGTGTTCCATCCAACCTACCCTCCATTTCTTTGCTACTGTTTCAATCACTACAGTCTTATAATATGTTTCATGTAAACCAGAACATTGTCTTCTTTCCATATATTTTTCTCTACTACAGTGTATTTTATTTTCCAGATACAGTTTTGAATCAGTTTGTAATTTTGATTGGAAACAGACATATATACATATATTGTATGTACCTATCTATCATCTATCTGTGTTCATTCATTCTTGAACCAATTATTTATTCAGATACTTTTAAAATGTCGTTCAGTAAAGTTTTATGATTTCCTTCCTATAAATTTTTTTAAAACATTATTTCTAGGTGTGTGTATTCATTTCCTATCAATGCTGTAACAAATTACCACAAACTTACTGGCTTAAAACAACACAAATTTAGTATCTTACAGGTCTAGAAGTCAGAAGCCCATAAAGGGTCTCATTGGGCTGAAATCAAGGTGTCTGCAGGGTTGCTTCCTCTCTAGAGGCTCTGGAGGAGAATCTGTTTTCTTGCCTTTTCTAGGTTCCAGAGGCTGCCTGCATTCCTTGGCTAGTGGCTTCCTTCCTCCATCTTCAAAGCCAGCGATGACTGATGGAGTCTTTCTCACTTAGCGTGGCTCTGACACCAACTATTCCACCTCCCTGGTCCACGTTTAAAGGACGCTTCTGATTACATTGGGGCCCACCCAGATAATCCAATAAGATCTCATTATTTTGAGGTCAGCGGATTAGGAAATTTATTTCTGTTTGCAACCTTAACTTCCGATTTTCCACATAGCATAACATAGCCACAGGTCCTGGGGATTAGAATGTGGACATCTTTCGGGGGATATTATTGTGCCCACCACGTGGTGGTGTGTTTCTTATTGTGCTGAATGGGATACATCTCACTGGAGTGGATGGATAAAACCCTAACTCTCTGCTCTTGACTTAGCTCTGAGGCACATTCCACACTGTCTTTCAGCGGTCAGTAGCAGGACCGAGCCCTAGTAGCCCACAACAGTCGCCTGCCCAATAATGCCAACTCTTTCTTATGGCTTCCTTCTCTTCCCTGCGTCACTTTCCCAATTCCCCCCTGTGTTCTCTGAGGATGACACCATGAATCAACTTCTTGCATTGAAATCCTCATCTCCGGGTCTGCTTCTAGGGGAACTGGACCAAATTCAGGTTGGGTTCGTGTGACTCATTCTGAATGGTGGGCCAGAACCACGCTTGGGGAGCAGATGGGCCCAGACTGGATCGACCATGTCACTTCCAGACTGGGACATTTAAGAGTGAGTGATCACTTCCCTGCATTCTCTTCTCTCCCCCTGGCAACCCTGGAACCCATAGCAATAACTTGGATACAAGATAGCTTTGCCAACCTGCAACAGTTTGGCAAGAGTGTGTTTTGGCCATGACCACATCAAGCTGAATTGCTGAGATTGTCAGCAATTACTGTGGCACAGCATAGCAGATTCTTACTAACTTGCCTGCAAAGGAATTCCAGAACCTCAGCTAACATCTACAGAACAGGGCTATAGAGGAGAGAGAACTCTTCCCAACTCATTCTATGAGGTTGGGTCGATTTATTATTAAAAATAATTCCAGTGAGAGCCAGCCCTGATGGCCTAGTGGTTAAAGTTCAGCACACTCTGCTTTAGTGGCCTGGGTTCAGTTCCCAGGTGCAGAACCACACCACTCATCTGTCAGTTGCCATGCTGTGGCAGTGGCTCACATAGAAGAACTAGAAGGACTTACAACTAGAATATACAACTATACACTGGAGCTTTGGGGAGGAAAAAAAAAAGAGAAAGGAAGATTGACAACAGATGTTAGCTCAAGGCAAATCTTCCCAGAAAAAGAAAAAATCCAGTGAAATAAAAACAAAAAAGAGGGGCTGGCCCAGCGGCATAGTGGTTAAGTTCTCACGCTCCACTTTGTCAGCCCAGGGTTCGCAGGTTGGGATCCCGGGTGTGGACCAATGCACTGCTCATCAAACCATGCTGTAGTGGCATCCCATATAAAGTAGAGGAAGATGGGCACGCATGTTAGCCCAGGGCCAATCTTCCTCAGCAAAAAGAGGAAGATTGGCAGCGGATGTTAGCTCAGGGCTGATCTTCCTCACATACACACACACAAAATGAAAAAGAAAAAAATGGAAACTCTCGAGTTGTATCGAAAACAAAAATGATCCAGGAATTCAGTTGACTACATTCAGTTAATGCTGAAAAGGCTTTTCTTAATAAAAATTCCTCAGGTAATTATTATAATTCTGATGTATCAGCCTGTGTTTGCAAAGATGGGATTAAGGTATCCCCATGATGACTTCTAGCCAAAATGGAGTAACGGCTTATGGATTTACCACCCTGCTTGAAACAAGTAAAAAACTGGACGAAATGTATGAAAAATGCTTTTCAGATACTGGAAATTAGTGCAGTTTGGTGGTCCTTGAAAGAGAAGAAACAGACAGTAAGTCCTACAATTGCCCAAACTTACTGCCTGGAGAGTTTCCAGGTTGCAGCACAGTGAATGGAAACCCAAGCAGGGCTCAGAGATCTCGATGGTTTGAGGAGATAGAGTTGAGAATTCAGGCAGGCCAGAAAGTTTAGAATTCACAGGGCAGGATTCTGAGGAGAGACAATTGCACAGAGAGAGCTGTAAGGATCTGCAGAGGGTCCCCATTCAGTCTTTGGCTGAGTTTTTTTTTTTTTTGGTGAAGAAGATTGGTCTTGAGCTAACATCCACCCGTTGCCAATCTTCCTCTTTTTTTTTTTTTTTGCTGTGGAAGATTGGCCTTGAGCTAACTCTGCCCATCTTCCTCTATTTTGTATATGGGACGCTGCCACAGCATGGCTTGAGGAGTGATGTGTAGGTCCGCGCCTGGGATCCAAACCTGCAAACCCTGGGCTGTCGGAGAGGAGCATGCAAACTTAACCACTATGCCACCAGGCTGGCCCCTTTGACTGAGTTTTGACTGGTACATGCATGTGAAGAAACTATATGAGGCCAAGAAAGAACCACTCAAAATGATTAGAAGGAACAGTACCTTAGGCTCACAAAGGACTGGGAATATTGGAAGCCCACCATTTACGGACCTGTAATATGAGCAAGAAATAGCTTTTGTTGTTCTAAGCTATTTGGGGGTGTTTGTTACTCTACGCAACACCACCTAAGCTGACTGATACATGCAACATTTCTTGGCGTACCAGCCCCGCACGACCAATGACTGGCATCTGAGCCACTTTGCCTGAAGACTTTTCCTGACTATTGGAGTCTTCTATGCCCACGTGTAAGGGAGCCAGGAATGCCAGAGAATAATGACCCCCTACTTCCCCAGAGCACCCCTTACCAATGACTGATGAGAGTTAGTGGTTACATACTCCAGCTTGCCCTTCTGGAAGGATGACTCTGAGGCAAAGTCTTCAGATTCACTTGCCCATCAAAAATACTTGCTTATTAACATTGGCTTCCTTTCCTTCCATTTCTCATTTCCTCACTGCCTTACTTATGCTTCCTGAGATCACCTTCCACATAAACTAGACGTGAGTTCCTACCTCGGGGCCAGCTGATGGAGGAACCTCTAAGGCACAGAATAAACAGAAACTTTGCATTGAGTAAGATAAAAGTTATGAGTTTGAGGAGCACTGGGATGCGTTTATTTGTTTTACTTTGTGCTTTTAAATAATTTTAGACTTACAGAAAAACAGTACAAGTGTTCGTGTATACTCTTCATCCAACTTCCTCCAAAGTTAACAACTTGCTAACCACAGTATAATGATCAAAACCAGGAAATTCACATTGATACACTATTATTAACTAAACTACAGACCTTATTTGGTCCTTTTTTTCTGGTCCAGGATGCCACATAGCGTTTATTTGTCATGTCTTTTTATCATGTGACAGCTCGATCTTTTCTTGTTATTTGTGCCCTTAACATTTTTTTTTTTTGGTGAGGAAGATCAGCCCTGAGCTAACATCCGATGTCAATCCTCCTCTTTTTTTTTTTGCCGAGGAAGATCGGCCCTGGGCTAACATCCATGCCTATCTTCCTCTACTTTGTATGGGACACTGCCACAGAATGGTGTGACACGCAGTGTGTTGGTGTGCTCCCGGGATCCAAACCTGCGAACCCTGGGTTGCGGAAGTGCAGCGTGCACACTTAATGGCTTGCACCACGGGGCAGGCCCTATGCCCTTAACATTTTTTTGTGTGTGTGTGTGAGGAAGATCAGCCCTGAGCTAACATCCATGCTAATCCTCCTCTTTTTGCTGAGGAAGACCGGCTCTGAGCTGACATCTATTACCAATCCTCCTCCTTTTTTTCCCCCAAAGCCCCAGTAGATAGTTGTATGTCATAGCTGCACATCCTTCTAGTTGCTGTATGTGGGACACGACCTTAGCATGGCCGGAGAAGCGGTGTGTCGGTGCGCGCCAGGGATCCAAACCCGGGCCTCCAGTAGCGGAGCGCGCGCACTTAACCGCTAAGCCACCGGGCCGGCCCACCCCTAACATTTTTGACAAGTACTGGTCAATTATTCTGTAGACTGTCCCTCAATTTGAGTTTATCTGGTGTTTTTTTGTCATGATTAGACTGAGGTTATCCTTTTTGGCAAAAATACCACAGAAGGGATGCTATGTCCTTCTCATTGCCTCATCTCAAGAGTTACCTCATGTCGATATGTCTTATCGGTGATGCTAACCACAATTACTTGGTTAAGGTGGTGCCTGCCGGGTTAGTCCCTGTAAAGTGAATCTTTTCCCCTTGGTAATGAATAAATACCTTGTGAGGAGAACTTTGAGACTTAGAAAATATTCCATTTCTCGTCAAACTTTCATCCACTTATTTTGGCATCCATCGATGGGATCCTGCCTGTGACAATTACTATCGTGGTTTTTTAAAATGGTAATTTTCTATTGCCCTCAATTATTCTACTTTTATTAATCGGAATTCTTCTGTAAGGAAGAAGTGTCCCTTCTCTTCTGTTAATTTATATATTCACTTATTTATTTAGGTCAGTCTGTACTCAAAGATGTTTATTTTATTCCAGGGGTTATAATCCAATACGATCATTATTTATTTTGTTGCCCAAATTTTTCCAGCTTTGGCCATTCAGAATTCCTTCAGGTTGACTCTTGTGTCCTTCTAACATGCCCCACCAAAGATGGTCCAGTCCCATTTTCCCTTCCCCAGCTCTGGAATCAACCATTTCTCCCATGAGCTCTGGTTCCTTTCATCAGAGACTGGTACTTAGAAACCAAGATTTGTGGGCTAGTTACTGTTTTGTTTTGTCTTATCATTTAAAAATGTACAATTCAGTGGCATTAAGCACATTCACAATGTTGTGTAACCATTACCACCATCCATTCACAAAACTTTGTCATCTTCCCAAACAGAAATTCTGTCCCCATTAAATATTAACTCCCTATCCCCCTTTCCAGCCCCTGGAATCTACCATTCTACTTTCTGTATCTGTGAATTTGCCTATTCTGGGGACCTCATATAAGTGGAATCATACAATATCTGTCATTTTGTGTCTGGTTGCTTTCACTTAGCATAGCATTTTCAAGGTTCACTCATGTTTTAGCATGTATCAGAATTTCCTTCCTTTTCACAGCTGAATAATATTCCACTGTAGGTATAGACCACATTTTGTTTATCCATTCATCTGTTGATGGACACTTGGGTTGTTTCCACCTTCTGGCTATTGTGAATCATGCTACTATGAATGTGAATGTACGAATATCTGTTTGAGCCCTGCTTTCAAATCTTGTGGGTACTTAGGAGTGGAATTGCTAGATTATATGGTAACTCTACGTCTAAAATTTGAGGAACTGCCAAACTGTTTTCCACAGTGGCGGCACCATTTCCCATTCCCACCGGCAAAGCACGAAGGTTCCAGTTTCTCCACAACCTCATCAACACTGGTTATTTTCATTTTTTTGATGATAACCATCCTAGAGGGTGCAAGGTGTTATCTCATTGTGGTTTAGGTATCCTTTTGATATTGGAGTGTCCGTTGCTTTCCATCTTCTCAGGAGGCAGAGCTGGGAAAATCATTGCATGTATTCTAACCCGTATATATACACATACATACACTTCTATATTTATTTCTGTATCTACTTATCTGTACGCATATATTAAAAACCATGAATTCATATTGATACCTCCACGTCCAGAGGTCATTCCAGCCTTTTGCCTTTCCATATTTGTAACTTCTTTCTCCAACAGTGAGAAACCCGGCTCTCATTATCCACAATGTATTTGCTAATTGTTCAGTCCTAGAACACAGGAAGTAGTTTCAGAATTTCTAATTCATGCCTCTCTGAGAAACCATCCTCCTATTACTGGATGAAGCACATCCTCTCATAGATTCTTCAAGAAAGACTGATGAGTATGGAGTTCCATAACTTCTTGTGCATATTTGAAGGGCAGCTGGGCTCTATATCAAATCCTTGGTTCACACTTTTGTGTACTGAGTTTTTTTTTTTCTGCTGAGGAAGATTCACCCTCAGCTAACATCTGCTGCCAATCTTCCTCTACTTTGTATATGAGCCACTGCCACAGCATGGCCACTCACAGGTGAATGGTGTAAGTCCGTGCCCGGGAACTGAACCTGGGCTGCTGAAGCAGAGCGCATGGATCTTAACCATGAGACCACAGTGGCTGGACCCTTGAGTTTTCTTTTTCTAAATGCTGCTGCATTGTTGTCTTGCTTTGAATGTTAGTTTTGAAAAGTCTGATACTAGCCTAATTCTTTTGACTTTGTAAATTATTTGATCTGAAGGACTTGTGGATTTGATCTTAATCTTTGAAATTGAATCACTTTACTAGAATACACTTCAGAGTTGACCGTTCTCGGTTATTTTTTCCTGGGTACCAGGTGAGCCCTTTCAATGTTTAAATTCAGGTGATTTTCTGTTTCTGGAAAAACTTTTTGAGTATAGTTTTAAATATTAGCTCTGTTTTGTTGTTTTTTCCTCCTTCTTCAGAAACTCCAACAATACACATATTATTCCCTCAGTGCCTGAAGTTCCATTTCAATCAGTTTCTCTCTGACCCCTTTTTACTCCTTTTTAAACGTCATTGTCATTCTCTTTGTTGTTTTTCTGTTTTTCTCCAACACCCTTTATTACATTTTCATTTGAGTCTATTCTCTCTTGGGTACCTTATAATTTATTCTGCATCTCTGAGACCATTTTGTCATTTTCTTCCACTTCTTTCCTGAGTGGCTTCCCTTCACTTATCACTGTTTTTCTTTTCTGCCCACGTCAGTACCTAGTTCTTTAGTTTTTGAATTTTTGCTGTTAGGTGATTTTTCATATCCTCACACGCTTGCCTAACTATATTTAATTCTGTTTGCAGCCTTGACTTACAGTTTTATTCTATTTCTTGAGTTCTTCCTGGGGGACTTTTTCCTCAGTTGATTTGCGTGGATTTTCATTTCCTGAACTTTTGCAATTACTCTCTCTGGATTTCCCATGTTCCTTTGGTTCATTTTTGTTTTGGGGGATGTTTTATGATACGTAGCTCAATGGCGCCCTCTTCTGTCAATATAGCAAAACCGACTTAATTTAGTGGATTTTTTGGTTGGTTTGTGGCGGGAATAAGTGGAGAGATCACCGATTTTGTCTAGCAGGGCCTGAAATTTCCCCCTTTGCTTATATTTCTCGTCACCACCCAATTGTCAAAGGTCTCTTCTCTCTTTTTTCTTTTACTCTCCCCAGAAGCTCTGCGTTTTGAAGAATTCGTCTCCTTCCTAGAGTTCCCTCTCTGATCTGCTCTGACGTTACTGGAGTATTTTCAGACTAAGGATGAGCTTAGTTTTTCTGCAGCTGGTTCTAGATCAACCTTAGATTCTTTTCCACTTCCCTTTTTTGCATTCCCTGCAGACTTTCTCCATTGCCTCTGGAGCAGGGGTGGAGCAGAGGAATGAGGGATCTTGCTGCGATTCTGTGGTTTTCCTCTTTTCCTCATAGTTCTTCTAAATTTTGGCATTCTCTGTCTTCGTGTGTGGCCAACAACATGGTTTTGTGTCACTTTGCTTTCTCCTGTTATTGTTCTGCATTGTTTGGGGAGGAAATATTTGGGAGACGGGTAGACCTCACCATTGTGGGACACTTGAAGGTTTTTCATAGCTGTCCTGATACAGATGGATAATGTGAAAACGCCAAAGGGCATGAGTAGCATTGGTAGTATTTTTCTAGGCTTACAGGGGCCTCCCAATTGAGTCGACTTTATTTACCAGTCTGAAAATTGACCACAGCCAAGCGGGGGTCTACAGTGGAGGGTGAGATGTGGACAAACAGAGATTATGGCATCAGTAAACGCAACTGGTATTACTAGACACACAGAGTACCCAGGAAAAGTTAAGTAAAAGTTAATATTTCAGCACTATTCAAAATAGCCAAAAGGAGGAAACAACCTAAATGCCCATCAACTGTTGAATGGATAAACAAAATATGGTGTATCCATATAATGGAATATTATTCAGCCATAAAAAGGAATGAAGTTCTGACACATGCTATAGCATAGGTGGACTTTGAAAACATGATTCTCAGTAAAAGAAGCCAGACACAAAAGGTCACATGTGATTCCATTTATATGAAATTTCCAAAACAGGAAAATCTGTAGAGGCAGAAAGCAGATTAGTGGTTGCCAGGGGCTGCAGGAGGGGAGTGATCGCTAATGGCTCCCGGGTTTCCCCTTGGGATGGTGAAAAAGATCTGGATCTAGATAGTGGTGATGGTTGCACCACATTGTGAATGTGAATTCACAATTCACTGAATTATTTACTTTAAAATGGTAAATTTTGTGTTATGTGTATTGTACCACAATTAAAAAGAAGTTAGTATTTCGCTAAATCCCCTCTGTCCTGGTCAGCCCATTTGGACCTATGAGGAAGTTGAATCTGACGAAAATAATAAGAATAACAAGAAGTCTTCACATATTGGTGTATATAGGGAAGCAATTCTGGTTTAAATCTGATTCAGCCTCAAACTTGTTCTTCCCAGAGCAGCCTGACTCATGGCCCACCAAACATGCATTGTACATCTGCTTCAAACATTTTCCCAAAGCAAAGAATGCACTCTTCAAAGATGAGGATGAACGTCTTCCTGTCTCTGACACTGATACTAGTACTTCTTTGAAGACAAGCTTTTCTTCCAGAGAACCAAAGTCAAGCTGACCTGTTGTGTATGTGCTAAACTTCAGCAAAACGTCTCCTGTGACTCTTCTCAAATGATCAACTGTGGCCGCCATCTGCGGATTGTTAGTTGCGAAGTTCCATCTCTGTAGGGCAATCCCACTTTCATCTTTTCTTGCTGACATCAGATGGAAATTTCTAGACCCCAATGGGCAGAAAGACCAGTGTAAAGGGCTTTGTTATTTATTCCCAACTAAAGAACCCCATGGCTGTCGTTAACATGCTATTATGGATGAGTGTTTGTGTCTCCCCCAAAAATTCATATGTTGAAGCCTCAACCCCTACTGTGATAGTATTTGGAGGTGGGGCCTTTGGGAGGTAATTAGGTTTAGATAAGTCATGAGGGTGGGGCCCTCATGATGTGATTAGTGCCCTTATAGGAAGAGGAGGAGACACCAGAGTTCCCTCTCTCTGCCACATGAGGGCACAGTGAGAAGGTGGCCTTCTGCAAGTCAGGAAGAGAGCCCTCACCAGGAACTGAATCTGCTGGCACCATGTTCTTGGACTTCTAGCCTCCAGAACTGTGAGAAATAAATGTCTGTTGTTTAAGCCCCCCACTCCATTTTTTTTTATTGCAAGCTGATTAAGACACGTGCCTCTCACTCTGTTCCTAAAAGCAGGAGTTTTGAATTATCTCCATGTTTAGGGCTCACAACCAGCCTTGTCCCTTTCAGCTGTGAGGGTGTGTCAGTCAGGATGTATCTAGTTGTAAGTAACAGAAGAACAACACAAACAGGTGTGAACAAGTGAACAAATGATTAGTTGACTTGGGTAACCGTAAGTCCTGTTTACAATGAGCCTTAGCAGCTCAATGATGCTGCAAAGCACCTCATGCCTGTCCATCTGTCCTTCCATAGTCTTAGCTTCATCCCACATTATGGGTTGAATGTGTGTTCAGTTGTGATGAAATGTTTTGCCACCAGGAGGAAACAGGGACTTGAATGAGAAGTTAAAGCCAGTTATCAGAAAAGAAAGGACCCTTTCTAGTTCTCTTGGTCTCATCCCAGACTCACTGAATTGGACTCTCTTGGGAGTGGGTTAGGAATCTGCGTTTTTAATAAGTGCCCCCAAGGGAAATGAAAATCAAAACCACAATGAGATATCACTTCACACGCACCTGGGTGGCTAGAATCAAAGAGATAATAACAAGTGTTGGTGAGGATGTGGAGACACTGAAACCCTCCTGCATAGCAGGTAGGATTGTACAATGGTGCAGTTACTTCAGAAAACAGTCTGGCATGTCCTCAAAAACTTATACATCGAGTTACCATAGGATCCAGCAATTCCACTCCTAGGTATATGCACAAGAGAAATGAAAACATACATCCACACAAAAATCTGGACATGAGTGTTTGTAGCAGCATGATTCGTAATAGCCCCTAAGTGGAAACAACCCAAATGTCCGTCAACTGACGAGCGGACGAATAAAATGTGGGCCATCCATACGATGGAATATTATTCAGCCATGAAAAAGGATGAAGTTCTGAACCACGCTACAACATGGGTGAAGCTTGAAAACATTATGCTGAGTAAGAGATGCCAGACACAAAAGGCCACAAAGTGTATGATTCCATTTATATGAAACGTCTAGAATAGGCAGATCTACAGAGACAGAAAGAGTGGTGGTTTCCAGGGGCTGGAGAGAGAGGAAATGAGGGGTAACTCTAATGGGTTATTTTTGGCATGATGAAAATGTTCTGGAATTAGATAGTACGGATCATTGCACATCCTTGTGAAAATACTGAACACTACTGAATTGTACACTTTAAAATGGTGACTTATATCTCAATAAAAAGAAAATAAAAAATCCCATGTCCCATGGGATTCTAACGAGCCCTTAGATTTGAGGGCCACAGGTCCCAAGTAAGAGTTCCATCCTTCTCTGAGCACTTGGACTGGAGGGGGATCTGGTCCAGCCTCTCCTAGGAGTTCTCCCCTCTGAAGCCATTGAGTCCAATCCAATAGCTCTTGTCTTTCTTCAGTGCTTTCGGGAAAGCCTGGGAGAGGGTGAAGATGGAGCTGTGGTCAGGGAGGACCCCTGTCAATGCCACGCTGGCCAGAACTCCCTGTCTCTTTTGCAGGAAGTTCTTACCACCATCCCTGCCAATAAAAGGGCGTGGCTTACCTGTGCTTACCCAGGTTCACACAGGTGTTCATAGAGGAATATGGGTGTTCTTACATGTGGGCTTACGAGTGTTCAGAAACGTTCATCTACAATAGCCAGTCTAGATTCTAGACTCTACAGTTGTATGGCCCGATATGGGAGGCACTCACCGCATGTGGCTATTTATTATTATGAAATTTTTTCCAGTTTTATTGAGATATAATTGACACACAACATTGTATTAGTTTCAGGGGTACAACATAATGATTTGACATATGTATATATTGCAAAATGATCACCACAATAAGTCTAGTTAGTATCCATCGCCTCACATAGTTACAAATTTTTTTTCTTTGTAACGAGAACTTTGAAGATCTACTCTCTTAGCAACTGTCAAATACACAGTACAGTAGTGTTAACTGTAGTCACCATGCTGGACATTACATCCCCAGGACTCATCCATCTTATAAGTGGAAGTTTGTGCCTTTGGACCATCTTCACCCACAGCCATGGGGCTATTTAAATTGAAATGAATTATAATAAAATAAAAGAGTTTCAGTTCCTCGGTTGCGCTAGCCACATTTTGCGTGCTTGATAACCATACTTGGCCAGTGCCCGCTGTAGCGGAGGTGCAGGCAGAGGACATTCCCACCACCATGGGACACTCTACTGGACAACGCTGGTCTAGAGAAGGAGTTGGCAAACAGTTGCCCCACGACCAAACCCCGCCCGAGGCCAGTTTCTGTACAGCCCGAGAACTAAGATCAGGGTTTACGCTTTTAAACGGTTGAAAAGACCCAAAAGAAGAATTATCTTTTGTGACACATGTAAACGACAGGAAATACACATGTAAACGACAGGAAATCCACATGTCTGCGCGGTAAGTAAAGTCTTACTGACACACAGCCATATTGTCTCTGGCCGCTTTTCATGATACAATGGCAGAGGGGAGCAGTTGCGACAGAGCCTGAAAATATTGACAATCTGATCCTTTTTAGGAAAAGTTTGTTGACCTCTGCTTAAGAGGGCTCCTGTGGGACCCTGTGTGCAGTAGCTGTGGTCGGGGCCCCACCTGCACCCCCTGGGTACTCTCCCTTCCTGGACACACCTGTGGCTCCCCTCCCCCACTGCTCCTGCCACCCCTCGGGGTTCCTCTGGCCTCAGGAGTGTGCTCAGTTCTCACTCCACCCAGGCCGGGAGTGGCGGGAAGTTGACCTTCCTGGGGGCAGCCCTGAGCCAATGACCGGCAGATATGGGTGGATTAGTCCCCCCACATCCCTCTCTCCTTGGGAGAGACAACTCTGAGGCATGCTCTGCAGAGTCTCCCACAGTTCCATCCCCAGCAGGAGGGAGGTCCCGGTGATGTCACAGCAGTCCTGTCCCCCCTCCCCTCCTGCTGCCTCCTGGCATCATTACCTCCCAGGTAAACCTCTCACCCCCTAATCCTTGTCTGAGGGCGGCTTCTAGCAGAAGCCATCCTAACGCAGTGCATGCTGTCTATGCCCCTTCACGGGTGTTCCAATACGTTGACCTGAGGGCACGCCCACCCTTCGGCGATGTGCACGTGTAACTCCAAGTGTGTGTTCACATCTTCCTTATATGTAGGCTCATCCACATGGGGGTCACTCTGGCGCAGGTGGGGGGCCTTGTGTTCATCCCGCTTCCTCCCTCTTCCCAGAGGCCCCTCCTTACCATAACCTCCTGGCACAGCCGTTGGCCAGGTGCATGCCCCAGGCAGAGCCGGGTCCCCCCTGCCGCGTGTACCTCCTCTTCCTCCAAGTCCAGAAACACCAGCTGGGCCTTCAAGTCTACACAAGCCTCTGTGGATTCCTGCCAGGTTTTCTTCATCTCCAAGAAGCAGTAGCAGCTGGTCAGAATGGGCTTCCATCCCCAGGAGCAGGGCTGCACAGGCCGGCGGGGGAGAGGTCGGGGCTGGTACCCAGGTCTGGGCACCTACACCTGTGTCTGCTCCTCACACCCAAGCCTGGCCTATGACCCCACGTCACACACAGCTTTGCACTGTCTCAGACCCTCCCTGCAGGGTCCTGGCACCTGCCTCCCCCCAGCCTGGGAGCAGCTGGAGTCCTTGAAGACCAGAACAGACAGGCACGCCTGCTGTAGTGGGGCACTTACTGTGTATGTGTGTCTGAGCCCATGCACTGTGCCTGTTGTCTCCATTTCATAGATGAGGCAAAGGAGGCTCAGAGACGGACAGCGACTTGAGCAAAGTCACACAGCACTTGGTCCCTCTCAGGCCCCAGGACTCCAGTGGCCAGCCACTCACGGGACCCAGACTTCAGCAGGGTCAGTTCCTGGAGGATCTGGCCATGGTCCCAGTGCAGCTGTTTCTGGGTCTCCTGGGAGCAGCTGGGGGTTGGAGACTGTGGCAAGTGGAAAGACAGTGAGCTTATCAAATGCTGAGAGGATGCCAGCCCTACACCGGAGCCACAGCGGGGCTCCCGATAGTCAAAACGTTCGCATTTTAGCATGAGGAAACTGACCCCCCCCCCCTTGAGAGGGCTGCCGCCGGAGGGACAGAGAGCTAGGATTCCAGGGGCAGACTCCCCCCGCTCCTCTGCCCCTCTCCCCCCTTCCCTGCACTGGAGATGGGAGGGGCTGTGGGAGAGGCCACCCAAGAGCCGACCAGGAAAACCCAGAGGGACCTGAGTCCTGGCTTTAACCCCACCCCCTCCTGGACCTGGACCCCCCAGGCTGTGTCTGTAGCCAAAGGGTCCAGGCCTGGAAGCCCCCAACCCTTGGGGCCTGCCCCTGACCTTGCACAAGGGTGGCCACCAGCAGCCCTACGAAGATCAAGAGACAGAGGAACAGCAGCACCAGGGGCGCCCAGCCCTGCCCCAGACACCCTGACGGAGAGAAGATGGATGGTTCTAGCATGCCTGAGTCCTTGCCTCAGCCTGCCGCAGGGACAGCCTGTCCCCAACCCCCACCTCCTAGGACCCAGGACTCCACGTCCCCAGCCTCCCTCTCCCCAGGACCCAGAAGTCCACGTCCCCAGCCACCCCTCTCAGGACCCAGGAGTCCAGGCCCCCAGCCTCCACCTCCCAGGACCCAGGAGTCCGGGCCCCCATCTTTGACCTCTCTCACCCCTGACTCACCCGCACTACCAGCCTGACCCTTTGGGCTACTTGTCTGTTGGGATCCATGATCTTTGGGGAAAAGCTCTGTCCTTCAGCTGTTGTTTCCATCCCCACCAAACCCGCCAGCTGGGCGTCTACTCAGTCTGCCTGTCCACCCACCTCGGAACCTCAGCTGCCACCCCCACCCCAGCCAAGCCCCCAGGACCCCACAGTTGGGCTGGGCTCACCAAGAGTGCCCAGCCCTTGGCCCCCCTTGGCTTTGCGGTCACCCACATCTGCTGTCTTCTTTTCTTCTTTCCTTTCTTGGGACGGCCTCTTTCATGTCCCCACTCTGTTCTGCTCCAAACTCCACCCCAACTCAGGAATCAAAACAAGAGCAGATGGGGGAAGCCTGTGGGAAGAGGCTGTGACTGGGCAGGGAGTGAGGCCAGGAAGGGCAGTGGCGCCAGGTGTTAGAGATGATGTTTCACCTCACACTCACACGCCCCAAGGTGGACCCCAGTTGGGGTCCAGAAACACTCTTTCTTTCCTCTCATCCTGTTCTCTTCTTGCCTCCAGGATCTGATCCAGGGTCTGGAATGTTTGGAGACGGAGTCCACTGGGAGCGAGTCAGTGGCAGCTCCCATCACCACTATCTGATTCCAGAACATTCTTATCATCCCCAAAAGAAACTCTGTATCCATTGGCAGTCACTCTCCATGACCCATCAGCAACTGGTGAGTTTGAATAGCATTATATGTGAGCTTCAAGTGAGCACATTTTTTTGTGTGTGTGTGAGGAAGATCAGCCCTGAGCTAACATCCATGCTAATCCTCCTCTATTTGCTGAGGAAGACCGGCCCTGAGCTAGTATCTGTTGCCAATCCTCCTCTTTTTTTCCCCTTTTGCTCCTCAAATCCCCAGTAGATAGTTGCATGTCATAGTTGCACATCCTTCTAGTTGCTGTATGTGGGACGCGGCCTCAGCATGGCCAGACAAGTGGTGGGTCGGTGCGCGCCAGGGATCTGAACCCCGGCAGCCAGTAGCGGAGTGCGCACACTTAACTGCCAAGTCACGGGGCCAGCCCCCAAGTGAGCACATTTTTATTACTTTCTCCTACATGGAAGTTAATTCTCAGAACTCTCACATGTACCATCAACTGCTGACATCTGCAGACTCACTGTCACACAGTTTAAAAAAAAAAAACTTTTTTTATTGTGGTGAAATATATATAACATAAAATTGATCATGTTAACCATTTTTAAGTGTACGTTCACAATGTTGTGTAGCCATCATCACTATCCATCACTAGAACTTTCTCTTCTTCCAAAACTGAAACTCTGACCCCATTAAACACTGACTCCCCATCCCCCTCCCCCAGCCCTTGGCCCCCATCATCCTATTTTCTGTCTCTATAGATATGACTCCTCTAGGGACCTCCTATGAGTGGAATCACACAGTATTTTTCATTTTGTGACTGTCTTATTTCACTAAGCTTTATGTCCTCAGGGTTCATCCATGTTGTAGCCTGTGTCAGGACTTTAGTCTTTTTGAAGGCTGAATAATATTCCATTGTATGGATGGACCACATTTTGTTTATTTATTCACCCGTCAATGGACTTTTGGGGTCCTTTCTACCTTTTGGCAATTGTGAATAATGCTGCTGTGAACATGGGTGTACAAGTATCTGAGTTCCTGTTTTCAAATTTTAGGGATGTATACCTAAAAATGCAATTGCTGACTCATAGGGTAATTCTAAATTTAATTTTTTGAAGAACAGCCAGATTGTTTTCCACAGCAGCTGCACCATTTTATATTCCCCCCAGCAATGCATGAGGGTTCCAATTTCTCCATGTAAATTCCTTGCTAAAACTTGTTATTTTCTGTTCTTTCTTTTTTTTTTTTTTTATAGTAGTCACCCTAATGGGATGTGAGGTGATATTTCATGGTTTTGCTTTGCATTTCTCCAATGATTAGCAATGTTGAGCTACAAACAGAGAGTTTGTATAGATTTGGAATCACAGATTTGGCTCTCTTAGGGCACAGTTCAGGTTTCCAATCCCTGCGATCCTATAGATTCTCCTATTTAAAAGGCAGAGTTGAAATATATAACAAGGTCTCAGTGATTGTAAACGTGGAAAAAAACCCCACAATTGGAGTTACTCTCATTCTATGTGACCTCTTGATGTTTTTAATTCCTGTTTACAATTTAAAACAGTGACATTTAAAAAAGAATGAAAATTTCACTGTGTAATATTTTGGTTAAGTGCGAAATTTAGTTCATACATGAAATATTTTACTGAGTTTAATAGCCTTAAATTACAAAAAAGTACTCTTCTTTGATTGTTAAATGTTTTTCTTACTTTTTCGTTTTGAAATAATGATAGGGTCACAGGGCCGGCCCCATGGCTTAGCGGTTAGGTGCTCGCGCTCTGCTGCTGGTGGCCCGGGTTTGGATCCCGGGCACGCCCGAACGCACTGCTTCTCCGGCCATGCTGAGGCCGCGTCCCACATACAGCAACTAGAAGGATGTGCAGCTATGACATACAACTATCCACTGGGGCTTTGGGGGGAAAATAAATAAATAAATAAAATCTTTAAAAAAGAAAATGATAGGGTCACAGGAAGTTGTGAAGAGAGCACAGAGAGGTCCTGTGTACACTTTACCCAGCTTTCCCCAATGGTTATATCTGTTGATGCCAATAATCAATAACCAATCTATAGATTGGAAAGATAAGGTGATGTTTATTGAGCCAAGCTGAGGACTAGCCCGGAAGTGCAATCTCCACCAGGGAATAAGCACTCTGGGGAAGCGTGGTTTACAGCATGGTTATATACCGTTTCAGAACAAAGAACATACATCAAGCATCACAGGAATACAATTTTCCCCCCAAAGTCACAAGCAGATGTTTTGCTGCAGTTTAGCTCTCACACAGCAGGTGAACTTGACTTTGGTTCTCTGATAAGAAAAGCTCGTCTTCAAAGAAGTACTAGTATCGGCGTCAGAGAGGGGGAGGCATTCGTCCCTATCTTTTTTCTTTGTTTTTAAGTGCCAAATGCTTTTTATTTATTTATTTATTTTTATTTTTAAAATTTTATTGCCATCACATTGGTTTATAACGTTGTATAAATTTCAGGTGTACACCATTATACTTCTATTTCTGTGTAGATTACATCATGTTCACCACCCAAATATTAATTACAATCCATCACCACACACATGTGCCTAATCATCTTTTTCGCCCTCCTCCCTCCCCCCTTCCCCTCTGGTAACCACCAATCCAATCTCTGTCTCTATGTGATTGTTTGTTGTTGTTTTAACTTCTACTTATGAGGGAGATCATATGGTATTTGACTTTCTCCCTCTGAGTTATTTAGCTTAGCATAATACCCTCAATGTCCATCTATGTTGTCACAAATGGCTGGATTTCATCGTTTCTTATGGCTGAGTAGTATTCCAGTGTGTATATACCACATCTTCTTCGTCCATTCATCACTTGATGGGCACTTAGGTTGCTTCCATGTCTTCGCTATTGTGAATAACGCTGCGATGAACACCGGGGTGCATGTATCTTTATGCATACGTGTTTTCATGCTCTTTGGATAAACACCCAGCAGTGGGATGGCTGGATCATGTGGTAGTTCTATCCTTAATTATTTGAGGAATCTCCATACTGTTTTCCATAGTGGCTGCACCAGTCTGCACTCCCACCACGTCCCTATCTTTAAAGAGTGCGTTCTTTGCTTTGGGAAAATGTTTGAAGCAGACGTACAACACACGTTTGGCGGGCCATAAGTCAGGCTGCTCTGGGGAGAAAAAGTTTTAGGCCAAATCATGTTTAAACCAGAATGGCTTCCCCATATACCTCAATATGTGAAAACTTCTTATTATTCTTATTATTTTCATCACATCGTGCATAACTATAGTTAAATCTAGGAAGCTGGCATTGGTGCAATATGTGTGTACAGTGGTCCCCCCTCATCCATGGGGGATATGTTCCAAGACCCCCAGTGGATACCTGAAGCCGTGGATAGTACCAAACCCTAAATATATACTATGTTTTTTCCTATACATGCATATTTGAGCTGTGGCAGCAAAAAATAACCTGGATTTCTTTTTCCTCTTCACAATTTCGCAGATAGAAGATTCGTTCTTACCGGAGATCCTAACAACCTCAGCATACAATTTTTTTTCTTTCCTTATGAAGTTGAGAATCTCCACCTTTTCACTTAAAGGAAGCACTTGACGGTTTCTCTTCGGCATATCCAAATTGCCAGCATCACTGCTCTTGTGCTTCAGGGCCGTTATTAAGTAAAATAAGGGTGACTTGAACACAAGCACTGTGATATCACGACAGCCGATCTGATAACCGAGTCGGCCACTAAGTGACTAACGGAAAGGTGGTGTATACAGTGTGAACACGCTGGACAAAGGGATGACTCACGTCCCGGGTCGGCAGGAGATTTCATCACACTGCTCAGAATGGTGCACAATTGAATACTTGTGAATTGTTTATTTCTGGAATTTTCCATGTAATATTTTCAGACCGCAGTTGACCACGGGTAACTGAAACCATGGTAAGTGAAACCACAGATAAGGGGGGATACTGCATACATCTATGTCATTTTATCTTAAGTGCACTGCTCAAGAAACTGTTACAGATGAATACACCTGTGTAACCACTTCTCAGACCAAAATGTAGAACATTTGCAGCACACAGAAGACACCACATCTCCCTCCTGGTCAATCTCCACCCCCCATCCAGGTAACCCCCATTCTGAGTTCCCACCAAAGCTTAGCTCTGCCTGTTCTTGATTCACATAAAATAAAATCTTATAGTATATTCTCTTTATGTCTGGGTTCTTTTACTCTCTTGTGGGATTCATTCATGTTATTGCATGTATTCATCGTTTGCTTTTTCATTGCTATATTGTATTCCACTGTGTGGATATGCCCCAGTTTTTTTTCTCAGTCACCTGCTGGTGGCCACTTGGGTTTGTCCAGTTTGAAACTATTACGAATAAAGCTTCTATAGACCTTTCTGTTTCCTCCTTGATACTATTTGTTATCTTTGGATAACAGTGTGGGCTGTGGAGGTGGACTGTCCGTATTCAAATCCCAGCTCCATTATTTACCAGCTGTGTAACCTTAGGCCAGTGACCTAACCTCTCTGTGCTTCAGTGTCCCCTATCTGTAAAATGGAGGCCATATTATCTACCCAGGGGTGGGAAGATTAAATGAATTCATATACAAAGTGGTTAGAAAAGTGCCCAACTATAGTAGGAATTAAATAAACGTAAGCAATGATGATTCAGCTCCAATTCCCAAAGTCAGCAGAAATCGCCATGAGGAGGACATCGGGAAGCCGAGACAGCAGAGCACTGAGGTCAGAGGGGATTTGGTTCCAGGAAGATTAGGGGCACTTTCTGCCCACCCCTGCCCTAAGTGGAAGAGGCATAACACATTAGCCTTACAGTCTATGTTATTGGATTTCATCAAAAGCATCCCACAGCCCGGCCGTGCCAGGAGTGGACCAGTCCTTCTCGCTGTCAACCCCGGGCCACACCCCAGCACCTCCCTGGAATTCTTGGAAGGTCCAGCCCATCTTGTTTCGTGTCAGAAGCTCTACTCTCTCCCTCTAGCCCTTCCGATGAATGTGTCACTGCCCAGTTCCCTGTTTCTCTTCCTGAATCAAAGTAGCTTTAGGGATAGAGTATTATAGGGTGGAAAATAAAAGCTGTGGTTCCCAGGGGTCCAGATGAGGCATTTGGAGACAGTGGGTGGACAAGCCTGACTCCCAGGAACCGATGGCGCTGGGTGAGACTGGGCTGGGACTCCGGGATCTTGGGGAGGTGGGTAAGGGGATGGCTAGCTCTGAGCTCAGCTGGCCCAGGCTCTGAGGCGGTGCTCTGCCCATTTAGATGAGCAAGAGCTGATAACCAGTGGGAACAGACTTTCCCCCAGAGGCTCTGGATTTCCACAGATTCATGGCTTCAAGAACTTCCCAGGTAGGACAGAATGCGGGGATGGGGAGCAGGGAATGACTGCTCCCAGATTCCTGGGTCCTGGGGAGATTGGGCAGGGGGCCTGGACTCCTGGGTCCTGGGATGTGGAGGCTGGGGGCCTGGACTCCTGGGTCCTGGGATGTGGAGGCTGGGGGACAGGCTGTCCCTGGGGCAGGCTGAGGCAAAGACTCCGGTGTGCTGGAACCACCCATCTTCTCTCCCTCAGGGTGTCTGGGGCAGGGCCGGGCCCCCCTGGTGCTTCTGCTCCTCTGTCTTATGCTCTTCACAGGGCTGCTGGTGGCCATCCTTGTCCAAGGTCAGGGGCAGGCCCCGAGGGTTGGGGGTCCCCAGCCTGGACACTTTGGCTGCAGACACAGCCTCGGGGTTCCAGGTCCAGGAGGGAGGGGGAGTGAAAGCCAGGACTCAGGTGCCTCTGGGTTTCCCTGGTCAGCTGTTGGTGGTCTCCCACAGCCCCTGGTGCAGGGGATGATGGAAGGGGAAGGAGAGGAGGGGAGTCCTGGCTCCATCCACCTTCCTGGTCCAGCCTTCTCTGGATGTCAGTTTTCCTCATCTTCAAATAGGATTAACCAAGACCTTGACTCTCAGAAACAATGATCGGAGGGTCCAGGCAGGGTGTGGCACACACTGGGTGTTTAATAATTGCAGTTTCTTTATTTCTTGGTACAGTCTCCAAAGTCCCCAGGGCCCAGGGGTTGGAGCATTCGAGTCAGGAGGAGATCCACCAAGTGCTGACCCAGCTGAAGGCTGGAATCGGTGAGCAGCCAAACCCGGAGGTCCTAGGGCCCAGAAGCGTCTCCTGTGGGGTGTGACTCTGCTTGAGTCACTGCTGCTCTCTGAACCTGTCTCCTCACCCGTGAAATAAGAGCAGAGAATAACAAGGATGATTGCACTTGGTGT
This sequence comes from Ceratotherium simum simum, assembly GCF_057802395.1. NCBI lineage: Eukaryota > Metazoa > Chordata > Mammalia > Perissodactyla > Rhinocerotidae > Ceratotherium > Ceratotherium simum. The sequence continues at coordinate 10,438,662 of NC_141938.1, read as the reverse complement.
TCCGGGGGCCACCAGGCACACAGTAGGCACCAAGTTAAGCCAGTCTCCTGTTCTGAGCTCCAGGTCTGGAGGAGATGGGGGCCAGGACTCTTGAGTTCTGGGGCTGAAGGAGGGTCTCGGGAGGTGGAGGGGGGAATAGCCCCTGTGGGGTGTAGAATCAAGCAGGGCCCCCGACTCTCTTGGTGGATACAGAGATAGGGGCCTTCCGATCTGGGTCCCAGCCCTGACCCGCCTCCCCCAGCAGCCCTTCTGTGCCACCCCTGTCCCTGGGGGTGGAGGTCCTTCCAAGAAAACTGCTACTTCTTCTCTGACTCCCAACGGAACTGGCACGACTCTGTGACAGCCTGCGAGGAAGTAGGGGCTCAACTCGTTGTCATCAAAAGTGCCGAGGAGCAGGTACGCCTGTCGGGGGGTCCCCACCTGGCCTGGGGCATGCATCTGGCCACTGGCTACCTGGGGGAGAGATGGCACAGGGGATTTTCTGGAAGAGAACCGGCTTACTCCACTTGGAAAGGTGGGAAGGGAAGGATATGAATGAGGGGGTCCCAGGTTGGTGCCTTGCACGGGGATACAGACAAGATCTGAACGTGTATGAGTGTTTTGGGAAACACATAAACCCACAAAATTTAAGTAAACCCAGTGGTGTGCTGGCAAGTGTTTAACAACTCGCTCTCTGTGGAGGGGAAAGGAAATCCTGATTTGGAGCATTTGCTAATTTCCCTGGCGTAAATCCTCCCACCGTGGCAGATTTTGAGCTGTCACGTGACTTCACTCAATGCAGAGCTGAAAAGAGACACACATGATCAGCTCTCATGAGCTGGTTTGATCTGGTTCCAGCACATTAAACTCCTGTCATGAGTAAGTTCATGAGGACATGCTTAGCACACGTAAAATACATAAACATACAGTAGACACCAGCTGTGCACCTATGTCTGCAAGTCAGAACATACGTGCTCATAGGATACAGATGTGAGAGATACTCAGACACCCTGAGCATAGGATCTGGCGTACTAGAAGGCTGAAGGTCAGACTGAAAGAGGAACTTCCTACCAAGAGACTGGGGAGAGGCTGAGCCCAGAAAGTCAGGGTGGAGTGGGGGCAGAGCTCCCTTCTGACTTCTCCTCTACACCCCCCAGAACTTCCTGCAGCTGCAGGCTTCCGGGTATAACCGCTTGACCTGGATGGGGCTCTCAGACCTGAAACACGAAGGCACGTGGCACTGGCTGGATGGTTCGCCCCTGTTGCCCAGGTAAGTCTCAGGAGCAGGGACCACTCCATCAGGTGGGGATGGGGTTCTGAAACCCTGATGTGAGGTTTACCTGGGAGTCCTCCCCCCGCCTCCCTGACCCCCTAAGAGTCTGGGATTTTCACTGAGTTGAGGAAGGTTGTCTTCACCTACCCACGTTCAGGTAGGATGACAGGTGCCCCACATTCCACCATTGGAGCTTCGGGAGGAGTGTGCAGCCTGGGTGGGTGTTTTAAAATATAGTGTGTTAATGGAATATGTGAGGTATAGTAAGGCCAACAGATCAGACTGCCACTGAAAAGATAGTTTGTTATAGTCACAGATCCCAAGAGAGGGAATGCACATCATGTGACCAGGGGGCCACATGGGGAGGCACCAGGGCGGGTCAGAGGGCAGAGGGAGGGGGATCTGTGGGCGAAAGTCTTTCTTTTAGTTCCCACTGGAAGGAAAGGGTGAGGCAGGATAGGCAGGCTTAGGATGAGCTAGTTTGAATAATTCCGGTGGGCTCTGGGGCATAGGGGCTGTTCCTAGTTGCCTGGGACCTGGTCCTGGGGTGATCAGGGCAGGGGTAGTGGCCCTGAGAGTGAGACCCCATAAAGGATGTGCCTGGCGGTGTGGGCTCTGGACTGCTTGGTTTTTATTTGAAAAGCACGCCCCAGGGAGGAGGACCCTTCCCCAAAGTGGGGGTAACAGGGGAGGCAGGAGATCAAGGCAAGATGACTTGGGCTTGTCATCGGGTTTTCCAGAATAAGGCGTGTCCGGCATGTGCACGCAGGGCAGATGTGAAAGCATCAAGTTAACAGAAGCTAGAAACACGGTGAACACAGTGGGGCAGGGGCTCACACTCTGGGTGGGCTTTGCAGCTTCGCGCAGTATTGGAACCAAGGAGAACCCAACAGCAGCGGGGAGGAAGACTGTGCGGAGTTTAAGGACAAAGGCTGGAACGACTCCAGGTGTGATCTCAGCAAATTCTGGGTCTGCAAAAAGCCCGCGGCCTCCTGCTCCAGTGACTAAAGGCTGGTTTCTGTCCTCGACTCCTGCGGCCCCAGCCCCACCTCTGCTGGGTCTGCAGAACTTCACCCATGTTCACACCAGGGTTTCTTCTCCTGGTCTGCGGATCTTGGCAGAAGCTCTGGACTCCTTCCTCGCACATTTCTCATCCCCGATGGGCCCGGGCCCGGCTTCCTCTGATGCTTCAAGGTTCCCCGTAGCTCAGAGGTTGTAGTTCTGGGCACCTTGCTCCTTGGAGTTTAATAAATTGACAAGATGTGGGATACGATCAGGGCTTGTGTGTTCCATGGATCTACTCTCTTTTCGCTGCCAAGATCACACGGTTTGGATAGCTCTGTGTAGCTGCAACGTCCACTGGACCTTTATCACATCCATGCACGCCTTCCAGCATCCATCTGCCAGCCCCTGCCCCCTTGACAGGGGGCCTTCCCTGGTGGCTGGAGCTCGTCCTGAAGGCTGGAAACACCAGGGAATTAATGCCCCCAGTCAACCAATGACCACTGGGAGTTGGCATAAATGTCCCCCAGCTCCCTCCTCCCTTGACGACAAGGTGGACCCTGGAGTGGGCTGCCCAGATCCCCCTTCACGGAAGGACGTGTTGCCCCACCTGCTGGGAGGGCTGTCAGTCCCTTTGGAGATAGACTCAGCTTTGGAAAGCCACCTTGCCCAATGTCATGTCCCATCCAGGCACAGCTCACCACCTGTGCAGGGGGAAAAAGCTCTGGCCATATTGGCCCAACATGGGGACCATTCTGGTTTCAGAGCTCCCCAGGCAGTCAGCAGGGGCTGTTGTCAGACCTGCCCAGCTTAACTTCTCCCTCTGCCCACTCCTGCTTCCTTCCTGTGGTGTAAGAAAAAAGAGATTTGATCTTTGTTTCTGGCACAGGGATTCTACAACCCTTGGAATTTGCTGAGTGGAAGGGGTGTTTTTTTTGTTTTGTTTTGCTTTTCTCCCCGGGGAAAGATTCACCCTGAGCTAACATCTGTTGCCACTCTTCCTCTTTTTTTTTTCTTTCCTCCCGAAAGCTCCAGTGAATGGTTGTACATCCTAGTTGTAAGTCCTTCTATGTGAGCTGCCGCCACAGCATGGCTACTGACAATGGGTGGTGTGGTTCTGCACCTGGGAAAGGAATCCAGGCCGCCAAAGTGGTGAGAGTGCTGAACTTTAACCACTAGGCCATCAGGGCTGGCTCAAAAGGAGTGTTTTTTGTTATTCATAACGAACCTCTTTGACCACCCTTGAGTTTATGCTGATGAGATGACTTCAGATGGGATCCCTAGATAGCCTCAGGATAAGGCTGGTCACCAGAAAGACCAAATGTGTGATTAGAGGATTGGAACTTTGAGTCCCACCTACCACCTCCAGGGAGGAGATCGGAGCTTTACAAAAACTCTTGAACAAGGATATTTGATGAGCTCCCGGGTTGGTAAACACTTCGAGGTGCTGGGAGGGTGACGCACTTGGAGAGGGCACGGAAGCTCCATGAACCCCCTCCACCCCTATACCTTACCCTGTGCATCTCTTTCATTTGGCTGCCTCCGAGTTGCGCCCTTTGTAATAAACCAGTAAGTGTAAGCAAAGTATATTTCTGAGTTCTGTGAGCTGTTCCAACAACTTACCGAACCTGAGAGGGAGTCACGGGAACCCCCAAATTCGAAGTCATCAAGCAGAAGTGTGGGTAGCCTGGGTACCCCATTTACAGCCGGCATCTGATGTGGATCAGCCTTGTGGGAACGAGCCCTTTAACTTGTGGGATCTGATGCTATCTCCAGGTAGATGGTGTCAGAATTGGAGAATTGCTTGGTGTAAAAAAATTGCACGGACTTCTCACCCTCCTGCAGATGCTGATCCCAAGGATGCTCCTTCATAAATAAAATGATTCTGCACTCAGTTCCAACATGGGGTGGTGTTTCCCCATACATGTGAGCAATCCTCTGACACAAGCTGGGTGTCCTACAATTCAACTCAATGTGAACACCATCTACCTGGAGAGAGTGTCAGATTCCACAGGTTAAGGGCTCAGTCCTACAAGAATGTCCCCCCTCTCGGACACCAATTGTAAGTTCCAGTTGTCACCTGTTCTTCTGATTGACCAGCTATAGATCAGAGTTTCTAATGACCACTTCCTTTGGTTTGATTAATTTGCTACAGTGGCTCACAGAACTCAGAGAAACATTTACTGGGCCGGCTCCGTGGCTTAGTGGTTAAGTACGTGCACTCCGCTGCTGGCGGCCCAGGTTCGGATCCCGGGCGCGCACCGACCCACCGCTTCTCCGGCCATGCTGAGGCCACGTCCCACATACAGCAACTAGAAGGATGTGCAACTATGACATACAACTATCTACTGGGGCTTTTGGGGAAAAATAAATAAATAAATAAAAAAGAGAAACGTTTACTTACTATATTACCAGTTTATTATGAAAGGATGTAATTCAGGAACAGCCAGATGGAAGAGACGTGTAGGGCAAGGTATGGGGTAAGGGGCCCAGAGCTTCCATGCCCTCTCCAGGTGTGCCCTTCTCTCCAAACTCCATGTGTTCATCAGCCTGGAAGCTCTCTGAACCCCATCCTTTTGGTTTTTTGTGGGGGCTTCATTACACAGGCGTGATTGATTAAATCACTGGCCATTGGCGATTGAACTCAATCTCCAGCCCCTCTCCCCTCCCCGGAGGTTGGAGATGGGACTGAAAGTTCCAACCCTCTCATCACATGGTTGGCTCCACTGGCAACCAGCAGCCATCCTTAGATGTGGTCCAAAAGTCACCTCATTAACACAACAAAAGGTACCTTTACCTCTCTCATCACTTAGGAAATTCCAAGGGTTTTAGAAGCTCTGTGCCAAATATGTATTTCTTATTATAAATCATAATATCACAATAAACAACCTGCATGCTATATTCCTTCTCACTTAGAGTCAGCTTCCCAGGAAACCCAACCTGCAACCAGAAGAATAGCTCAGAAGAATGTTCTAGATCATCTCCCAGAGGCCCCTAATGGGTTTGAGCCTCAGTTGCCCAGCGCAGCCGCTTGCCCATCCATGCCCCCTGTCTTGGCTTCCTTCCTTCCCTGTCCCGCTTACCTGGTCCTCTACTTGTAATTCTTGGGATCACTTCCCAGATAAACCACTTGTAACCAAACCCTTGTCTCAGGCTTTGCTTCTGGGGAAATGCAAGCCAAGCTTACAATATGTTGTGATATCTGCTAGGCGTGTTCTTCTCTATCAAAAAGTTCTTGCCTATTCTTACGCAATTTCTAAGATGATTTTTTAAATTACCACAGCTTTGAATATTTTAATGTTTAAATGTTTTTGAATAAGTATCTATGCACGTGGAACCAAAACTCATCAATCTGTACAGTGAAAACTAAAGCTCCATTCCTCCTCAACCTCTGAGCCCAAAGTGTTACCCTCACTAGTTGTAACCTCTTTATTATATTCTAAATAATCCACTTGTCAAGCTAGTTTTAACATCTGTTTGGCAATCCCTCAATAAAATGTTCAAAAATCTACTTGTAAGTAGGTGGAGCACAGACGATTTTTAGGGCAGAGAAAATATTCTGTATGATACTATAATGGTGGATACATGTCATGATACATTTGTCCAAATTCATAGAATGTACAACACCAAGAGTGAACTTTAATGTAAATTATGGACTCTGATTATGATGCATCAATGTAGGTTCACCAATTATATCAATGCAAATAATCAATAATCAATCTATAGATAAGAAAGATAAGGTGATATTTATTGAGCCAAGCTGAGGACTAGCCCAGAAGTGCAATCTCCACCAGGGAATAAGCACTCAGGGGAAGCGTGGTTTACAGCATGGTTATATACCATTTCAGAACAAAGAACATACATCAAGCATCACAGGAATACAATTTTTTCCAAAGTCACAAGGAGATGTTTTGCTGCAGTTTAGCTCATACACAGCAGGTCAACTTGACCTTGGTTTTCTGGGAAGAAAACCTTATCTTGAAGGAAGTACTGGTATTGGCGTCAGAGGAAGGGGGGCATTCACCCCATCTTTAAAGAGTGCATTCTTTGCTTTGGGAAAATGTTTAAAGCAGATGTACAATGCATGTTTGGTGGGCCATAATTCAGGCTGCTCTGGGAAGAACAGTTTTTATTTGGAACCAGTTTTAAACCAGAATGGCTTCCCCACATGCCTCAATATGTGAAAACATTATTATTCTTATTATTTTCATCAATTATAGCAAAGGTACCGCTCTGGTGTAGGATGTTGATAATGGGGGAAGCTACGCATGTGTGGGGGCATATGGGAACTCCCTGTACTTTCTACTCAATTTTTCTGTGAATCTAAAATATAAAGTTTATTTAAAATAATCAATTTGGTCTTCCTCACAGAGTGAGACCAATGAATAAGCATAGAGGGAAGTAGGAAATCAACATAGAACACCACGGTAATAATTTCCGCAGGCAAGATACACCGCCAGATGCTGCAATTAATGGGTGCGATTTTAAGGAGAAACAGGATATTTGCATAACTTCAAAATATTTTCCCCAGAAAAATATTTATTAATTACCATGGTGGTCTTAACATATGTTCACACATTTTTTTATAGTGCTCCCTATAGGAAGAGGGGCTTAATTCTCCTCCCCCTTGAGTGGGTCTGACTTACTGACTCACTTCGTAGGAATAGAGCAGAGTTTCTCAACTTTTTTTTTTTCATTTTTGCCCCCCACCAAGTAGCATATAAAGGCTATATTTTCCCTTATTGTCCACCCGTATTAAAGATTCAGGAATAAGGTTTCATTGGGTAGAGCTTGAGATTTGGAGGGCTATGGGCATTGTAACATCTAACATTTTTTTTGCCCCCCTTGGGAGTAACGTCAACCCCATTGAGAATGTATGGAATAGGGTATGGAAAGGTAAAAACTGTGACTTTATGGGGGAGAAACCTGGGAGACACCACCTTAACCACATCACCAGCGATAATCATGTGGACATGATGTACCCTCCTCTCCAATACGATGTGATGAGAAGAGCATTTCTCCTTTGTGGTCCTCTTTCTACCAATCCATAACTTCAGTCTAATCAGAAAGCAGCAGAAAAATCCACATCAAGAACCATCCAGTACAGTGCGTGATAGAAACTCTTCAAAACTGTCAACATCATGAAAGACAAGAAAAGACCAGGAACCTGGCAGAGTTTGGGGGAGACTAAGAAGAGTTGACAGCTATTATGGGCTGAACTGTGCCCCCCCCCCAAAATTCACATTTTGAAGTCCTAACCCCCAGGACCTCAGAATGTGAGTGTCTTTGGAGAGAGGGTCTTTGCAGAGGTAATTAAGTTAAAATGAGGCCATTAGGATGGATCCTGATCCAATATGACGGGTGTTCTTATAAGAAGAGGAGATTAGGACACAGACACACACAGAGGGAAGACCATGGAGGACACAGGGAGAAGCCAAGGAGAGAGGTCTCAGAAGAATCCAACTCTGCTGACACCTTGATCTTGGACTTCCAGGCTCCAGAATTGCGAGACAATAAATTCCTGTTGTTTAAACCACCTGGTCTGTGGTACTTTGTTATGGCAGCCCTAGGAAGCTCATACAATGACTAAATGTGATGTGGAATCCTGGATAGGATCCTATAACAGAAAAAGAACACCAGCGGGAAAAACGTGAAATCTAAAGGAAGCCTGTAGTTTAGTTAATAGCATTGCACCGATAATAATTTCCTGGTTTTGACAAATATATGTTGGTAATGTAACGTTAGAGGAAGCTGGGTAAAGGGTATACAGAATTCTCTGTACAGACGTCCCTTGGTGTCCTCGGGGGATTGTTTCCAGGAGCCCCGCAGATGCCAAATCCACAGATGCTCAAGTCCCTTATATAAAATGGTATAGTACTGGCATATAACCTACACACATCCTCCCATGTACTTTAAATCATCTCTAGATTACTTATAATACCTAATAGAATGTCAATAGCTGTTATACTGAACTGTTTATGGAATAATGACAAGAAAAAGTCTGTACATATTCAGTACAGACCTTTGGATCCGTGGTTGGTTGAATCTACAAAGTGGAACCATGGATATGAAGCCACGACTGTGCTATCATTGCAATTCACCGGCAAATCTAAAATTATTTCAAAGTAAAAAGTTTGAAAAAGACTCAAAAGAATCTATTTAGGATTCTGCTTATATGAAGTCCCTAGAGGAGGCACATCCATAGGGACAGAAAGTAAATGGTAGGGCCAGGGGCTGGGGGAGGGGATGGGGAGTCAGTGTTTCATGGGGACAGAGTTGCAGTTTGGGAAGATGAGAAAGTTCTGGAGATGGATGGTGGGGATGGTTGCACAACCATGTGAATGTATTTAACGCTGCTGAACTGTGTACTTAAAATGGTTAAGATGATAAATTTTTACGTTATGCGTATTTTAACACAATGAAACTATCAAAAATCTATTTAAGATTTTTAATGGGACAGCATTGCATTTCTAAATTAATTTGGGAAGATAAAACTTTAAAATACTGAGCGTTCTTTTGGGGAACTCAACTTGTGTTTCGATTTGTTCAGATCTTAGTTGTGTTTAATAGTTTTATTCGTACTCTTGTTACGATTATTCTTTAATGTTCAACGATTTTCCTTATATTGGGAAGAGGATTTGTTTCTTCTTTCATTTTCAAATGCTCATCGCTAGGACATAAGAAAGCTGCTCCCTTCACAGGTGAATCTTGCTGTGTCCTTTAATTAGTCCAGAAGTTAAGTCTCTAGGACTTTCATTTTTTTTCTTTTTTTGGTGAGGAGGATTGGCCCTGAGCTAACATCTGTTGCCAATCTTCCTCTTTTTGCTTGAGGGAGATTGGCCCTGAGCTAACATCTGTGCCCATCTTCCTCTATTTTGTATGTGGGTCGCCGCCACAGCATGGCTGACGAGTGGTGTAGGTCTGTGCCTGGAATCCAAACCCGTGAACCCAGGCTGCCGAGGCAGAGCATGCCAAACTTAACCACTACGCCACCAGGCTGGCCCCAGGACTTTCTAGATAAATGATCAGGATTTTGAAATACTCTCAACTTTGACTCTTCCTTTCCAATATTTATGGGTCTTATTTCTTGTTATTTTCTTATCGTATTGACAACATAGCAATAGGGACATCTTTATTTTGTTCTTGATTTTACCAAAAATGGCTCTCAGAATTCACTATTAAGACATTTCTGTGGATTCCTAGAAATTCCTGCTTATCAGATTAAGGAAGTTTTAGCTCATTCTTTGTTTACTAAGCATTTGTTTTCTTGTGTTTATCTTTTACTTTAAGTGAAGAATAAGTGTTGAATAGATATATCTCATAATTGTAACGTGGAGGAGGGAAAAATAAACCATGGAAGGATATGGACCACATGGTACCATTTATATAAAGCTTCCAGACGTACAAAACAACCCAATATACTGTCTAAATACATACATAATTAGAGGATGTTTTAATATGAGAAACACCAAGTTTGGAGGGCAATTGCCTTGGGGAAGGAAGGAGAGAAATAAGACCGTGGAGGGTACATGAGACTTCCACATTCTATTATGATTTATTTACTTTTAAGACTCTGAAGTATGTGAAGATGTCAAAAACTGATAACGCTGAGTAGAAGGCAGGTGGGTTTTCATATTCTTTTCTGCATACTTTTTTGCATGCTTGATTCTTTTGCTAAAAAAAAAAAAAAAAAAAAAAAGCCAGTCAAAGTGTAACATACCCCTTGCACTGAGCTGGGTTCCTTGGCGAGTAGTGAGCCTTCCGTCTCTGGAGAGAATGGAAACCACAGAGTGGTCTTGGCCTCGGAACTGAGTCCTTTCACTTTTGCCTTCTTCCCACATTAGTCCAAACCCATTGTCCCGGCTCTTCAAGGTCTTGTACGATCTGACTCCAGCTGACACCCCAGCCCTAGACTACTGCCCCTGAATTAGTCTCAGCTTCCCAGTAAAGTCCCGTTCCCTCCTCCCTCTCAATCTTTGTGTATGCTAATATCATGTTGGGAACACTCTTTCATCCACCCATGTCTTCCAGAATAATTCCAGCTCCTTCTCCAGGCATCACCTCCTCCAGGAAGCCCTCCTGGATTCTCCAGGCTGAGTCTTCATAGTCCCCTGTGCTTCCCAGACTCACCATGTAGTTTTAAAATTCCCTTTTTAAAATTCACATGTTGCCCACCCCCCTGACCTCCTGGAAATGAGTCTCCCTTCCCTGTTGTGGGCCAGGGCCGGAGGTCAGAAGTCCGTGGCCAACATCATGCCTGGGAGCTCACTCCCCTTCTTATTTCCCTTGTGGAGAACTCTGGGCACTGGACAGGGAGTGGGCAGCCTTCTGGTTGCTTCCTTAGCAGAACAGCTCCCCCTGGCTCCCCAAGGCAGCTTCAGCTACAGGTATATACAAAAGAGACCCACCTTCCTGCCTCCTTGCCTCCGCCGTGGTTGTTTGCTCTGCCTGGTGGACCTTCCTCTTTCTGCCAACAGTGTACTTGTCCTTCACGGCCTAGTCCCTATGCTACCTCTTCCAGAGAACCTCTGAACCTCCAAATGAATTCGTTGTTTCTCCTCCATAAGGGCTGATGAACCAACTCCATCTAGATCCTTTCCCAAGAACAGATTCTGGTGAGATTGTGCAATCCTTGTGGGGTTTTTTTTTTTTTTTCAGTTCCCTCCCTATGAGCCCTCCCTGAGAACTGCTGTCCTCAAGAGCCCCAGAAGGAGGCTGTCCCAGAAAGTTCTGCCCCACAGTAAAATCCTGCTGCTAAGTCAGAGCCTGTTGACACGGGCTCCATTTCTGATGACGAATGCAAGATGGGTCTCGTGTCTCAGAACAAGGAGATGTCTAGGAAGAGGAGCAAGACTCTCCCATTTGGTGGAAAATAACCTTCCTCAGCCCTGCATTGTCCCCTGAGCATTGCTTGCCTTAAATGTCTAAATGTTCTTCCTCCCGCTGTACCATAGGCATCCGCTCTGATGTGTCTGATATGATACACACCCGTAAATATACATACTTAGTGTGGTTGTGTGTGTGTGTAAGTTACATAAATGTCACAGTGCTATGAACCTCAAGTGGTTTCCACTTCCTTCGATCCCAGGTTACTGAGATCTAAATATGTGGCTGCCTCTACAACTAGTTTATTACTAGTTTATTTCAGTGTGCGCCCACCAAGTTTTACTTCCTCATTGATGAGGGATCAAAAGCACCATAAGAAAAAAGGAAAGACCAGCCACCACCTGGGAGATGATATTTGCATCTGTATCTATAGTACATACAGAACTTCTATAAATTAATAAGAAAAAAACAAACCACCTCCTAGAAACAGATGGATGAAAGTTACAAACAATTTACAGAAAAGCTAACCCAAAGAGTGAATCGACATCTAATAGACACTCGAAATCTCCAGGAGTCGGGAAACACAATCTAAAGCCACCATGAGATCCAACGAGAAGTGGGAACAGTAGTTCTCCGAGAATAATTTAAAGACCTTTTTTTTAACTAAGGGTGAAAAAAAAGTGAGACAGAGAAGAAGGAAGGAGATAGAGGAGAAGAGATTGCAAATGAAGGAGTTAAGGATTTCACTTGATAAATTAGCCTTTGAAAAGCAAAAATGAACCCAAAGAAAATAGGAGTAGGGAATTTTTAAAGATAAAAGGCAAAATAATTGAAGGAAAAAAAAAGAATAGCAACAAAACACCACATGTAAAGTGCTTTTATGTATATCAACTCATATAAGCTCACAACAGTCGAATGAGGTAGGAACTATTAATATTACTCTTCGCATTTTATGGATGAAAACTGAGGCATAAGAAGAAAGTTGATTGATCCTCCTAAGATGATATAGCTCATAAGTGGTGTATAGCTGGGATTTAAACCCAGGCAGTTTGACTCAACTAGTAAACAACACCATGTCATTAAACCAAAAACAGTAGAAAAGATAAATACAACTGATTTTTCAGAAAAAGACTTACAAATGGGAAATACCAGAGGTAAGCCTAGAATGAGAAAGTACAGCAAAAAAGAGAGCAGCAATTAGAATAATTTTAAGAAAACAGTATGTGATAAACTTAAAGATCTGGGAAAAACGATTTCTTACCAAAACATGACCCAATTAGAAATAGATTTTTTAAAAACGTAGCTTAATTTATTAATGATTATTTTGTTGTTTTTCTTCTTGATATTTTGACTAAGAAACCCTTTCTACCTGGATTTTTCCCCTAAAGTTTTGCTTTTCAAATATTTAGATTTAGATACATCTAAGCAGGGGCTGGCTGTCTTATTTACGAATACATGGCCAGGACCTTCAACAGAGCACATAGCAGGCACTCAATAAATATTGGTTAAATGAATTAATGAAGGGCCATTGTGTGTGAGACCTAAAAGGATGAGTCTCTGAGATGGTGGGTATCAGGCATGGGTATCTCAGCCCAGGTGCATGTGGAGGGAGTGGGATCTTTCTCTCGCAAAGAGACACAGCATTGGCCTGTGGGTATCTGGACCCAGAAGGCTACCTATATCATTGGTCAGACCGTCAAGACGAGTCTTCGATAGCACCACTGTGTGTCTTGGAGAAGAACTTGGAAAGTAGACTGGTAAGACCCAATTTCCATTTGGACGTAGAAGTCTTTCTGTCCCTCTCTTCCAATATGTGGTTTTTAGGACCCCTAAAGATTCTTGGACAATTCAAGAGACAGGAGAGAAGATCTGAGCTGCTTCCTAATAAGAAAAAGTAAAGGAGAAAGCCATTAATTAGAAAAAGAGATGGGTTTATGGAACATTGCATTCTAGTGGCATAGTAACTGGAATTCTCAGGTTTAATGCCTGACATCCATGAGGGCAGAGATTGCAGTTTCTTGTTCTTCACTTGTTATCCACAGCTCCAGGGGACCGTGTCTGGCACCTAGGAGTCGTTAAATAAATGAAGGTAACTCTCTGAGTATATCCTTGCTCACTCCATGCTAGCTACAGTTCCCCTTACAGGCCAGACACATTCCCACCTCCAAGCCTTTGCACTTGCTGTTCCCCCGGGCTGGTGTATGCTTCCTCCAATACCTTCCTTTCTTCCTTCTCTCTGGCTTTCTTGAAATATAGTTCACACACCATACAATTCACCCTTGCAATTCAATGGTTTTTATTATATTCACACAATTGTGCATCCATCACCGCAATCAACATAAGAACATTTCATAATCCCAAAAAGAAACCTTATACCCCTTAACCATCACCTTCAGTTTCCCCCCATCACTCCCAGCCCCTGGCAACCACTAATCTAATTTCTGCTTCTACTGGTTTGCCTGTTCTGGACATTTCATATAAAAGGAGTCATACAATATGTGGCCTTTTGTATCTGGCCTCTTTCATGTAGCAACTTTTCAAGGTTCATCTGCATTGTAGCATGTATTAGAATGTCATTCTTTTTTATGCTTGAATAATATTTCATTATATGGATATACCACCTTTTATTTATCCATTTATCAGTTGACGGACCTTGGGCTTAGTTCCATTTTTTGGCTATTATGAATCATGCTGCTATGAACATTCATGTACAAGTTTTTGTGTGGACGTGTATTTTCATGTCTCTTGGGTATATCCCTAGGCGTGGAACTGCTGGGTCATATGGTAATTCTATGTTTAACCATGGAACTGTCAAACTGTTTTCCAAAGAAGTGTTGCCTTTTCAGAAAGACCTTCCCTGACCATCCTACCTTAAAAAAGCTGCCCCACGGGCTGGCCTGATGGTGTAGTGGTTAAGTTTGCATGCTCCACTTTGGTGGCCCGGGGTTCACAGGTTCAGATCCTGGGCACAGACCCACACACTGCTCATCAGGCCATGCTGCCATGGCGTCCCACATACAAAACAGAGGAAGATTGGCACAGCTCAGGGCCCATCTTCCTCACATACCCATAAAAAAAGCCGCCCCAAATCATTCACTATCTCCCTAGCCTACTTTATTGTTCCTTCTCTCCCTGGTGGGACAGTATAGTACAGTGTATATACTTATCACACTATGACATTATAATACGTGATATATATTTGATTATTTTTTTTATTGTCTTCCCTTCCAAAAGATTGTAATTTCCATAAAAACAGGAATTTTGGGCAATTTTGTCCCTCGCTGAATCTCCAGCGCCTAGAAAAGTGCCTGGCATAGAGCAGCTCACAGCACCACATGCACAGGCGCCCCAGGAGCCACAGAAATCAGGGCGTGGGAAGCCGAATCACATGCCCCAGAGAAATCCACAAGATGCTGGGTTCCAAGAGGAAGCAGCTGGAGTGGGCAAGCGACGTCACTGGGCACCAGCTGGATCAGAAACCAGATGGTGGCAGTGAGCCCTGAGTGGGGGCTGAGGTTCTAGAGAGAAGAGACACGCCTCTGAGAATGTTGATGTTGAAAGCAGAAAAGGGCCATCTCTCCTCAGTCTTGGAATCAGTGGACCCACCATTTCTAGAACGTCTGGGGAAAGTGGGCCCCCTCCCCATGCAACCCAGACTCCATAATGGCTGCATTTGCTTGGAGTGCAAGGGTGTGCGTGTCAATGTTTACCGCTGCTTAAGTTACGCAATATAACAAACGACCCCACAAGTTGGTGGCTGAAAACAACAGTGACTTTTTATTTTTGACAATTCCATAGGTTGACTGGGCGGCTCCTTTCCTGGTCTCGCCCACAATCACTGGGGTGGTTGTATTTTGACGGCAGCTGAAAAGGCTGGAGGAGCCAAGATGGAGCTTTGTTGCTGGCCGTGAGCGGGACTGCTTTCTCCTCCACTGGGCCTCTCATCCCCACGAAGTTAAGCGGGGCCCTCCAACATGGCGGCCTGCAGCATCCCAGAAGCCGGAAGGCGGAAGCAGCAAAGCATACTGGGGCCAAGACTCGGAAGTCACGTGGTGATGCTTCTGCACAACTATTGGCTAAAGCAAGTCACGTGGATAATGCCGATTCAAAAGGGAGAGGAAGTGGACTCCACCTTTGATGGGAGGAGTAACAAAGTCCCGTCGCAGAGAAGCCTCTGTCTTGAGATGGGAGGAATTTGTGGCTGGGAGTTTTCAGTCTCTCCGGGTAACTGAGAGAAGAGTCCCTGTAGCAGTAGGCACGTGGCCTTGGATCAGAGCACCAACACTCCTTGGCTGAGTGGCCTTGGGGGAGCCACCTTCTCTCTCTCAGCTTCGGATTCCTTCCCATAAAGAAGCAATCAACCCAGTACCATCATCGTCCTGATAATCATCCTTTTAGGCGCCACCCAGGAAAATGGGCTACAAATCAATTCTTAAATCTTTTCTGGCAGACTCTCCTTGCACAGGGACAATTCCGTTTCCTAGGGGTCCCAGTTGATCTTGCATGGGAACCACGGAAATGTAATAATAACAATATCACCAATAACAGCTACCTCAGGGTCCCTGCCAGGCAGAGCGTGTCACTCTGCTGATCTCTTGAAACAGCCAAGGAGTCTTTGGGCCACGCCAGAAGCAAAACTAAGATAAGGATTCCAGGATTTGTAGTTTATCTGGGAGGTGATTCTAGAAGCCCTGGGAGGAGGTAGGGGAGAGAGACAGGAAAGGGAAGAAGCCAACACAGGATGTGCCTGGAGCAGGTACTGCTGTGGGCTGAATCCCCCGGGGGACCTCTGGGAGACAGTGTAGACCATGTGAGTCAGAGTCATCCTAACTGATAGCATCGCCCATCCCAAACTGTGACAACCACAGATGTCTCCAGACACTGCGTAGTGTGCCCTGGGGAGCGTCATCAGCCCTGGGTGAGAACCACTACACTCTACAACTCACTTTTTCATTCAGTTCATTATTTGCAGTCTGTCTCTCCTCACCTCCTACAGAATGTTTGCTCCAGGAAGGAAGGAATTTGCTTATTTGGGGCACTGATGGATGCCCAGGTTCTAGACCAATCCTGGCACACGGCAGGTGTTCAATATTTGTTGGAAGACTGAATGAGCATTAGTGGGTTTCGTGCCTGGGGACGGTACAGGGCTTGACATCGTGACCTCCTTCCTTTATCACAGCATCCCCTGGAGGGAGGCCCTGTCACTGTCCCCCATTTCACAGAGGAGAAAAACTGAGGCTTCTAGAAGCTACATGCACACACCCCTCACCACCCACTAGTAGAGTCCAGAAGCTTAGCTGACCACCACCCAACAAATGTGTGTGTTCTCCCTTCTGGTCAAGAAGGATTGAATTAAGGGCAGGGGCAGACCCAGCCTCTGGCAGCACCTGAGGAGAATTGAGGAGGGAAGCTGAGCTGGCATGGGGGCCACGCCTGAGGGGCTTTCTCAGCAACCAGCAGGGAGGGGCCAGAACTTGGCCAGTTCAGCCTGTGTCTCTCGGAGTAAGGCCAGCCCCAGACCTCTAAGAGATGGGGACCTAGCTCCAGAGTGCAGCCCCAGAACCAGCCTGGAGATGTTGCTGCAGCTACCAGGCCAGGGAGGCTGGAACTGCACACACACACACACACACACACACACACACACACACACACACTCCACTCCGCATCCCCTCCACTCTCTCAACCCCCTTCTACCCGCAACTCCCACTTCCTCTACCACACCCTTACCTCTAGCCCAGCCCAACCCAGAAAGGGCACAGCCCTGTGATTGCTCAGTGGGTCCCTGGTACTAGAAGTGAAGACTCAGGAGATGGGAAGGAAGGAAGAGAGAGTGGGCGGGGCGAGTGAGGGAGGGGGCTACATTTATATCTATGCCCAAGGCTGGGCATATTTTATATCTGTGCTCCTCATGGACAATGCCGGGTACAGCAAGTGGGGCGGCGACCTGGAGGAGGCACCTGGAGGTAGGAACAATGGGATTGCCTCACCTGCCCCCTTGGGTCCTCTGGGTTTGATGGGGGAAGGGAGGGGAACAACCAAGAGAGGGCCCACGTGGTGGTGCAAGAGAGACATCACAGGTCCTAGAACCAGCTGGACCTGGTTTCAAATTCTAAACCTGCC
The DNA here is from genome assembly GCF_057802395.1 of Ceratotherium simum simum. Taxonomy (NCBI): domain Eukaryota; kingdom Metazoa; phylum Chordata; class Mammalia; order Perissodactyla; family Rhinocerotidae; genus Ceratotherium; species Ceratotherium simum. The sequence goes on along the minus strand of NC_141938.1, from coordinate 10,421,462 downwards.
ACTTAGGGGCTGTGTGACCACAGGCAACTTATTTAAACTCTCTGAAATCCAATTTCCTTGGAGGAACCCAAGTGTCCTGGGCTCCGTCCTCAGGGCCCAGGGAGGAAGGATGTTCCTGTGCAGGAGAGACCCAGGAGTCCATCTGTGTTATCCCAGAGTCCTGGCGACACTGGGGATGGAGACTCCTCTGGCTAGCTGTGACTTTCATGATTGCCACCATCCTGTGGGGCCTCATTCTGACCATCGGACTTTCCAAGGGTGAGTGACTGCATAATGGGGGAAGGTGTGTCTGACCCCCTGGGGACATAGACCTCCCCACTCAAGGCACACCAGCTGGGTCCCTGACCCCTGCCTGGGTCTGAGTGTGAACATGAGTGAACAGAGTGTGTGTACATCTTCGGACTGTGTGCACCCACGTGTGTGTGCATGTGCATGCAGGAATGTGTGTGCATGCGCCCCTGTGTTTGTTTCCCCTCGGCCTGTGTGCACATTTTGTGGGCTGTATGTCTGCCCGCCCCTCTGTGTGTGCCAAGACTGGGGTGCTCACGCGGTGTGGGCGAAGGGAGAGTTCCCGAGCCCCCGGGGTGGTGCCTGCAGGAGCCTCTCTCTGCAGCCGCCACAGAGCACGGGGCTCTGCTCAGCTACCAGGACCTGCTGAGGACAAATGGTGAGTGCAGAACGGGGGCTCCTGGCCCCCCGGGATGTGCAGGGCAGGAGTGTCTGGACCCTGGAGACGGGTAGGGGGTGGATGGATGGGGATCCTGTGGTCCCCAGGGCTGGCCCGGAGAGGGGAAGGGTGTCCCGTGAGTCCCCGGGTGGTGACCTGGCGTGTGTTGGGTGGGCGGGGGTTGTTCCAGCCTCGGGGCAGATGGAGGTGCTGGCTGCCCTGAAGGAGGAGATCCAATCCTGCAAGAGATGCTGTAAGGACCTGCGGGCTGAGGAGGCGGGGCTTATGGTCCTGAGTGTGGCGATTATGGCCGGAACTGGACGAGCTGGGTGGGGGCCCTATGGGCTAGCCTCAGATGTCCCGTCCCCATCCTCCCCGCTTCCCAGGCCAGGGGACGCAGGCGCAGCTGCAGACCGCTCGCACCCAGCTTGGGGAGGCGCAGGCAAAGCTGTCCCAGCAGGAGAGCGCCCTGAAAGAACTGAGCGAGCGCGGTGAGGGCAGGACAGCGCCGCGACCCGTGATCCCTCCCCGCGCCTGTCACGAGACTCTCCATTCACATCCTGATCCCTGTGTGACCCCGACCCTATCCTGTGATCCTGACCCTGCCCGCTGCACTCTGACCTTGCCTACAACTCCTAACCGGACCCTCCCCAGCTGTAACAGTCCTCCACCGTGATGTCATTCTTGACGGTGACGCTGACCACGGACACGCATGCTGACTTGACCGAATCGGGACCCTACTCCTGACCCTGACCCCAGCTATGATCTGGCCTTCCTTGATCTTGCAGTGACCCAGGGCTTGGCTGAAGCGGGTAGGGACCGCGAGGGCATCCGCGCTGAGCTGTTGAGGGCGCTGGAGGCGGCCCGGCTAGGGAACGGTGAGCAAGACGGAGGGGGAGGGGCGAGGGGAGGGGACATGTGGACCCTCCTCGTGGACCTCGGGTTCCCGTGAAACGCCCGGCCCTGCACTTTGACCTTGGCCTGTTCTCTGTGGCTCCGCTCCTGTTGGGCCAGGAGATCCAACCCCACCCCACAGTCCTCTCCTGGGGGCAATCCACCTCTTTGACCCTCACCACCTCGCAGGCCCCTGGGAGCAGTGCCCCGCGTCGTGGCTGCCCTTCCAGGGCTCCTGCTACCTTTTCTCCGAGCTAAAGGCCACATGGGAAGAGGCGCAGCACAACTGCACCAGCTCTGGCGCGCACCTGGTGATTGTGGAAGACCTGGATGAGCAGGTGCGCAGCCTAAGCGGTCCGAGACCGGAGGCGGAGTTCACCTGAGAGGGCGTGGCTTGGAGGTGGCCAGAGGGGGCGGGGCGGACTCTGCGGGCTCAGTCTCCCCTCGCACCCAGGGCTTCCTGAGTCGGAACACGCGAGGCCGCGGTTACTGGCTGGGCCTGAGGACCGTGCGCCGCGCGGGCACCATCCAGGGTTACCAGTGGGTGGACGGAGTCTCGCTCAGCTTCAGGTGAGAGAAGGGACTTGGGGAGGAGGGTGGATGAGACCCGTGGAGAAGTGCTTTGGCCATATCTCAGCGTCTCAGGTGAGATGGGCAGATTAGACCCCAGGAACTGGCTGAGGGCTAAAATCTGAGGGATAGGAAATTACTTCGCAGCGTTAGAAAGTTGTGTCTGTGGTTAGGATAGACCCTCAGGGTGTCTCGGTCAGACCCAACTTATAAACAGGCTAGCCCCTGGGAAGGGAGGCTGGACGCCAGGGCCATCTTCAGTCTAGACCCCCAGCAACACCCATGCCACACCACTGCAGCCACTGGAGGCAGGGGGAGCCCAATGACTCAGGGGGGCGTGAGGACTGCGTCATGATGCTGGACACGGGGATGTGGAACGACGCACCGTGCAGCGACAACGAGAGGGACAACTGGATCTGTGAGAAGAGGCAGAGCTGCTGACCCCGCGCCGTGCCCCCGAGCCACGCCCACCGCCACGTAAGCAGTCTGTGAGCTGCTCACAGTCATGGATGCGCCCACCGCCGTGGATTTTGTTCCCCTACCAACCACGACTGACAACCACCTTGCCCAACCCAGCCCAGCCCAGTGCCTGCAATCTGGGACCTCTGCTCCAACTTAGCTGCGATCCCTCACACACGGACCTAGCCTAGCCCTCACCAGCTCCAAAATCCTGGCCCTTTGACCCACCATCTGACCCTACCAAGGTCAGGCTAATCCCCGAAGGAGCTGTTTGGTTTGCTTGCTTTTTCCTCAGACTGGGAAGCCTCAAAATACAGGTTTTATAAGCTGTCTTTGCAACCCTGGGAAGCATCAGTAAACTTTTGAGAAATGAATCTTGGTTTCCAGCTCTGTTGAGCTATTCTAAGCTTTCTCCCAGAGACCCTGATGATCCCTGTGACTGACCGCACCCCCTCTAAGTGACATCTTCGCCCTATGATGCCCACAAACTCAGGAGTAACCTGCACTGGGCCAGAAGGGCTCTAGGGCACTGGGGACACAGGAACGAGTCAGACCCAGTCCTTACCCCCAGGACCCCCTCATTCTGGCCTAGCTGAGCACAGGAACCATGTGAGCACTGACTTAATGGAGGCAGGCATGAAGGAGTGACAGGTGATGCATTTGGAGGAGCCACTTTTGTCCTCAGGGACAGGGACTGTGACCTGCTGCAGTGGTGGCCCCTTTCCTTGAGGAGACTGGCACCCCCTTGTGGAGATGACAGGCAGCCTGAGACAAGGCCCTGGGGCAGGTGGGAGAGGGGTTTGCCAGGATCTGATGAGCAGGTCCCTTCTGTCTCAGGCACCAAGGTTCTGTGACCACTGGGTAGGGCAATCAGGAAATACATCCCAGCAAATATGAGCTTTCCAGGAACAATGGGATTTCAGCACGTGGAGCTGGGAAGGGAGGGCTTTGCGGGCAGAGGGTGTTGGAAGGTGTTGAGTAAGGCTGGGCACATTTGGGGGTGTATAGTGCACAGAGCCTGGCTTTTTGATCTGAATTCACCCGACACCCCCTCAGTTTCCTGATTCCATCTTGGGGACCCGGGGGCTCTCCCAGTATTTCCAGTGGAGACTAGTACAGTGAGGGGTAATAACAGCCTAGCAGCCTTTAGTTCTGTGCAGAACTGAGTCCAGACCAAAGGCAGCTGGGAGCCCCCAGGCTGTGCAGCCCTGAGATCATCAACTGAGCAGGAAGAGGAGACATCACCACCAACCCTCCCTGGCCAGGTGGAACCTTTCAGTGCTGTAACCACACAGCCCCCAACCCTTCTCTGGGCCTCTACAACTGCAGCCCAGAGCCAGGCACTGACTTGACCCAGGATGTGGACATCTTGGGGGCCACTAGGCAGCCTCACACAAGAGGTAGTCTGCCGACAAACAGACTCACAGGTGGGGCCGCAGCCAATAGCTGCCTGGTGGCCTAAGTGCTTGGTGACCTGGGTGAATGATGGTCTGGACGACTCCCAGGTTCTAGTCTAACTGATGGACAATCACATGGAGACCCCCAGGTGACAGAAGAGCAACAGAGACAGACTGAAAGCAGAAGAGTCCCAGGTGTCTCTCATGGGGATGGAGCTGAGTGAGCACTGGCTGTGGCAGAGGCAGAAGGAAGAGACCCCCAAGTTAGGCATGAGCAGCTATGGGATCTCCCAAGTACCTGGCCGTGACCAAAGCAAGCTCTCTAGCTCCTGGTACCCCAGCTCAGACATTGTGCCACAGGGCCCAAGGGAGTCCCAGGTCAGAAGCACAGAGAGCAATGTGGCTGGGCTGGAGACCCCCATCCTGCCCTCTGCACTCCTGGTCAGCTCACAGGCACTGCCTCCCAGCCGCCTGGCTCTAACCTTCCAGTGTTGAGCGGGCACATGAAGACCCTGAATGAGAGGGTCAGGGTCATGTTCCCCCCTCTCTGGACTCTTGGCCCCACATCCTCCTCCCTTCTCAATTCAACCTTCCTGGGAAGAAAGGGGTCCCTATAACCTAACCCTCATCCTGGAACAGACCTTGACCCTGATTGGCGTTTGTTGTCCTGGAGAATCATTCTTGCCAGAAAGACTGTATTTTCCAGGCTGACGGGTGGTACAGACCGGAGCCTGTATGCAGAGAAACCTTGTGATGCTTCCCTGGGAGGCCAGGTCAGCAGCCTCAAAGACGGATCCCCATTCCTAGAGACCCCAGAGACTCTGAGAGAGCCCCATAAGACCTGAAATATACCTGTGTGTCACAGACCCAGCAGCAATTGTGAGAACACCGTGATAGGCCCTTAGTAGGCAGAATGACAGTTCCCCAAATTGTCCGGGTCCTAATCCCCCAATCCTGTGAATGTGTTACCACATGACAAAAGGGACTTTGCAAATGTGATTATATTAAGGGCCCTGAGGTGGGGAGATGATCCTGGATTATCCAGGTGGGCCCAGCGTCATCACAAGCACCCTTAAAGGGGAAAGAGAGAGGCAGGAGAGTAAGGGAGGGAGCCATGGCTAAAGAAGATGGTCAGAGTGATGTGACATGAGAGGCACCTGATCCACCATTGTGGCTTTAAAGATGGAGGAGAGCACTGTGAACCAAGGATGTGGACAGCCTTAGAAGTTGGAAAAGGCCAAGAAGCTACTATATTCTTATGAGAGTGGCTACAAGCCAGAACACTGACAATACCTAGTGCTGGGGATGATGTGGAGCAACAGGAACTCTCATTCATTGCTGGAGGTAATGCAAATGGCTCCCCCTTTTGGAAGACAGTTTGGCCATTTCTTACAAAACCAAACATACTGTTACCTTATGAGCCAGCAATCATGCTCCTTGGTATTTACTCAAAGGAGTTGAAAAGTTATATCCACACGAAACCTGCACATGGATGTTTTCGCAGCCTTATTCATAATTGCCAAATGGTGGAAGCAACTAAGATGTCCTTCAGTAGGTAAATGGATAAATAAACTGTGGGACATCCAGACAATGGTATATTACTTAATGCTAAAAAAAATTAGCAAGCCCGCTGTGAAAAGACATGGAGGAATCTTAAATGCACATTAATATGTTAAAGAAGCCAATCTGAAAGTCAACATACTGTATGATATCAACTATATGGCATGCTGGAAAAGGAAGAACTATGGAGAGAGTAGAAAGGTAAATGGCTGCCAGGGGTTAGAGTGAAGGGAGTGATGAAATGGTAGAGCACAGAGGATTTTTAGGGCAATGAAACTACTCTGTGTGATACTGTGATGGTGGATCCGTGTCATTATACATTTGTCCAAACCCGTAGAAAGTACAACACCAAGAGTGACCCCTAATGTCAACTATGGACTCTGGGTGATGATGACAGGTCAACATAGGTTGTCAGTTGTAACAAAGGTACCACTCTGGCGGGGGATGTTGATAATGGGGAAGGCTGTGCCTGTGTGCAGGCAGGGGATACATGAAAGATCTCTGTAGCTTCTACTCAATTTTGCTGTGAACCTAAAACTTCTCTGAAAATATAAAATCTTAACAAGAACAAAAAAAGAAAGGAAATAGATTTTCCCCTAGAGCCTCCAGAAGGATGCCGCCTTACTGACACCTTGGCTTTAGGACAGAGACCAGTGTCAGACTTATGACCTCTAGAACTGTGAGACAACGAATTTGTGTTGTAGAAGCCACTAAGTTCATGGCCATTTGCTATAGCAGCCATAGGAAACTAATGTAAGAGCTTACCTGGAGCTCCCCCGTAACTCAACAGTAAGTGAACACAGCAGCCATCTGTGAGAATCCCATAACATACTTGAACATGTCTCTGGGTAAATTTACACCCCGACAGAAGTAACTCTACTAAACAAAACCCACTGGAAACACCTGAAACACCTATGATAAACTTTGAACACCCATAACATGGTAGTCATCTACCAGTAACCTCCCTCTCACCTAATAATACACACATGTAACTTACCTTAACTAAGGTGGCCATATGTCTCTGTTTGTCTCAAATTGACCTGGTTTGCTCTTGTCTCAGATATAATTCTTGTTTTAAAATTATTTTTAAAATCAAGTTTAACAAAAACAACATGCCACTGAACAACCAATGGGTCAATGGAGAAATTAAATGAGAAATCAAAAAATACCTGGAGACACATGAAAATGCAAATACACCATACCAACTCATTTGGGATGCAGCAAAAGCAGTCCTAAGAGGGAAATTCATATCAATACAGGCCCACCTTCACAAACAAGAGAAATATCAAACAAGTAATCAACTACACTTAACAGAACTAGAAAAAGAAGAACAAACAAAGTGCAAAGTCAGCAGAAGGAGGGAAATAATAAAAATTAGAGCAGAATAAAGGAAATAGAAACCAAAAAAAAAAAAATAGTAGAAAGGATCAATGAAACTGAGAGCTGGTTCTTTGAGAAGATAAACAAAATTGACAAACTCTTAGCCAGTGTCAATAAGAAAAAAAGAGAAAAGGCTCAAATAAATAAAAATAGTAATGAAAGAGGAGAAATTGCAATGAATACAAGAGAAATATGAAGGATTATAAGAGAATACTATGAAAAACTATATGCCAATAAATTGGACAATCTAGAAGAAATGGATAAATTCTTAGACTCACACAACCTCCCAAAACTGAATCAAGAAGAAATAGAGAATCTGAATAGACCAACCACAAGTAAAGAGATTGAAAGAGTAATCAAAACCCTCCCCCAAAATAAAAGTCCAGGCCCAGATGGCTTCTCTGGAGAATTCTACCAAACATTCAAAGAAGATTTAATACCTATCCTTCTCAAACTATTCCAAAAACTTGAAGAAGATGGAACACTTCCTAACTCACTCTATGAGGCCAACATCACCCTGAGCCCAAGGCCAGACAAAAACAACACAAAGAAGGAAAATTACAGGCCAAGATCACTGATGAACATAGATGCAAAAATCCTCAACAAATATTGGCAAACTGAATACAGCAATGTATTAAAAGGATCATACATCATGATTAAGTGGGATTTATACCAGGGACGTAGGGGTGGTTCAACATCCACAAATCAATAATGTAATACACCACATTAACAAAATAGGGAATAAAAATCACATGATCTGCTCAATAGATACAGAGAAAGCATTTGACAAGGTCCAACATCCATTTATGATAGAAACTCTCAATAAAGTGGGTGTAGAAGGAAAATATCTCAATATAATAAAGGCCATATATGACAAACCGACAGCCAACATCATACTCAATGGTGAAAAACTGAAAGCCATCCCTCTGAGAACAGAAGCAAGACAAGGGTGCTCACTCTTACCTCTCTTATTCAACACAGTACTGGAGGTTTTGGCTAGAGCAATTAGGCGAGAAAAAGAAATAAAAGGAATCCAAACTGGCAAGGAAGAAGTGAAACTCTCGCTGTTTGCAGACGACATGATTCTATATATAGAAAACCCTAAAGAAGCCATCTGAAAACTATTAGAAATAATCAACAACTACAGCCAAGTTGCAGGGTACAAAATCAACTTACAAAAATCAGTTGCATTTCTATATCTAAGAACAAACTAACAGAAAGAGAACTGGAGAATACAATTGCATTTACAATCGTAAGAAAAAGAATAAAATTTCCAGGAATAAATTTAGCCAAGGAGGTGAAAGACCCATACCATGAAAACCATAAGACATTATTGAAATAAATTGATGATGACATAAAGAAATTGAATGATATTCCATGCACATGGGTTGGAGGAAGAAACATAGTTAAGATGTCCATACTACCTACAGCAATCTACAGACTCAATGCAATCCCAATCAGAATCCTAATGACATTCTTCACAGAAAGAGAACAAAGAATCCTAACATTCATATGGGGCCAGAAAAGACTCCAAATAGCTAAAGCAATCCTGAAAGAAAAGAACAAAGCTGGACGCATCACAATTCCTGACTTCAAAATATACTACAAAGCTATAGTAATCAAAAGAGTACGGTACTAGCACAAAAACAGACACACAGATCAATGGAACAGAACGGAAAGCCCGGGCCGGCCCCGTGGCTTAGCGGTTAAGTGCGCGCGCTCCGCTGCTGGCGGCCTGGGTTCGGATCCCAGGCGCGCACTGATGCACCGCTTCTCTGGCCATGCTGAGGCCGCGTCCCACATACAGCAACTAGAAGGATGTGCAACTATGACATGCAACTATCTACTGGTGCTTTGGGGGAAAAAATAATAATAATAAAAAAATTAAAAAAAAAAAAAGAACGGAAAGCCCAGAAATAAAACCACACATCTATGGACAGCTGATCTTTGACAAAGGAACCAAGAACATACAATGGAGACAGGAAAGTCTCTTCAATAAATGGTGGTGGGAAAACTGGACAGCCACATGCAAAAGAATGAAAGTAAACCATTATCTTTTGCCATACACAAAAATTAACTCAAAATGGATTAAAGACTTGAAGGTAAGACGTGGAACCGTAAAACTCCTAGAAGAAACTATAGGCAGTACACTCTTTGACATCCATCATAGAAGCATCTTTTCGAATACCATGTCCTCTCAGGCAAGGGAAACAAAAGGGACTATATCAGACTGAAGAGCTTCTGCAAGGCAAAAGAAACCAGGAACAAAATGAAAAGACAACCCACCAACTGAGAGAAAATATTTGCAAATCATATAGCTGACAAGGGGTTAATCTCCAAACTATATAAAGAACTCATATGACTCAACCACAAAAAGACAAATAACCCAATCAAAAAATGGGCAGAGGGGGGCTGGCCCGGTGGTGCAAGTGGCTAAGTGGGTGTGCTCCACTGTGGCGGCCCAGGGTTCGCCAGTTCGGATCCCGGGCGCGCACTGACGCACCACTCATCAGGCCATGCTGTGGCAGGCGTCCCATGTGGAGTGGAGGAAGATGGGCAGCGATGTTAGCCCAGGGCCAGTCTTCCTCAGAAAAAAGAGGAGGATTGGCTGATGTTAGCTCAGGGCCAATCTTCCTCACACACACACACAAAAAACGGCAGAGGACATGAACAGACATTTTTCCAAAGAAGATATACAGACGGCCAACAGGCACATGAAAAGATGTTCAACATCACTAATCATTAGGGAAATGCAAATCAAGACTCCAATGAGATATCACCTTACACTTGTTACAATGGCTATAATTACCAAAGCAAAAAACAACAAATATTGGAGAGGATGTGGAGAAAAGGGAACTCATACACTGCTGGTGGGAATGCAAACTGGTGCAGCCACTATGGAAAACAGCATGGAGATGTCTCAAAAAATTAAAAACAGAAATACCATATAATCAGCTATCACACTATTGGGTATTTATCACACTATTGGGTATTTATCCAAAGAACTTGAAATCAAGAATTCAAAGAAACTTATGCACCCCTATGTTCATTGCAGCATTATTTACAATAGCCAAGACACGCAAGCAACCCAAGTACCATCAACTGATGAATGAATAAAGAAGATGTGGTATATGTATATACAATTAAATACTTCTCAGCCATAAAAAAAGACAAAATCAGCTTTTGTTGCAAAATCCATTTGCAACGACATGGCTGGAACTTGGAGGTTGTATGTTAGGCAAATTAAGCCAGACAGAGCAAGACAAACACCACATGATTTCACTCATATGTGAAAGATAAAGAAAAATGTGGACAAAGAGAATAGATTAGTGGTTACCAAAAGGGAAAGGGTTTGAGGAGTGGGCATAAGGGATAAAGGGGCACATATATATGGTGACTGATAAACAATAATGTACAACTGAAATTTCACAATGTTATAAACTATTATGACCTCGATAAAGTAATTTAAAAAATCAAGGTTAATGAGGTATAATTCATATACAATAAAATGCACCAATTTATCACACCCATTAGGATGGTGTCTATGAAAAAATTAAAATAGAAAATAACAAGTGTTGGCAAGGATGTGGAAATATTGCAATGCACAATTGCTGGTGGGAATGTAAAATGGTGCAGCCATTACGGAAAACAGTATGGCGGTTCCTCAAAAAATTAAAATAGAATCATTTTTGTGTTTGGGTGGTTTTGACCCAAGAGAGTCTTCAGCAGTTCTAGAGCAGGTGGAGGGGTTTATCCAGAGAAGAGCGAGAGGGGAGGAAATGAAGCTGGAAGTTGAAGCAGATCATGAGGGGAGGCAAGAAGCCAGCAGTAACATGTGCCCTATAGCACGTGTTTTCATGGGAAGTTAAGGGTGGGGGGCTGAGAAGCAGGAGGTGGGGGGACTCTGCTATTGGGAATCACATTCTCTGAAGCAAGACCAAGGAGGAGGTTGGGGAGAGCAGCTGGAGAGAAGAAATGAGATCAAGTTTTCAGTCAACAAGTAGCAATTTCGTTCCTTCGTTCCTTCATGCAATGTAATCATTTGCATTCGTCCAGTACAGTCATTTTCTCAGGGGCCAACGTTTCTTGAGCATTTATTACATACCAGGCACTGGTATCCAACGGAGAACAAGAGGTCAGAGTCTCTGGACATAAAGAAACTGCTTTAGCCGGGGTCCCCGCCTGCAGACAGCAGAGACCCAGAGGATGAGGACCAGCCAGAGGGCTCAAAAAGCAGGAAAGCGAGCAGGTGTGGCTGGAAGCCAAGAAAAGGGAAGGACGCAGGCGGGAAAGAGGGCAGCCACAGGGCCTTTTGGGCTGTTGCCATTTGCACTCTGCACCTGCTCTTTCCTCTGCCTGGACACCCTTCCCCCAATCTCTGAAGGCTGGCTCTTCCCTTCCCTTCTGGGGCTCCGGTTCAAGCATCACCCACTCAGAGAGGGGTCCCTGACCCTCTATTGAAACAGCCCATGCGTCACTCTCCTCCCACCTGCTTTGTGTGTCTTTATGGCCCTCGCCACCATCTGACATTTGTCTGTCTCCCCAGATAGAATGTCAGATCCAAGGGCAGAGACTTTAGTGTGACTCATTCTCTACTGCAGCCCCAAGTGCCCATTACAGTGTCCAGTGTCTCATTGAATGAATGAATGATTGTGTGAGTGAATGAATGAGTGAATCGATGCATGAACACGAGGCTCAGGAGGTGGCGCTGGGCTGAAGACAGAGATGTGGGAGTCTGCGAGGCTTGGGGGTGATTGAAGGCGAGAGCTGGTGGAGAGGCAGCGAGAGAGGTCCTGAGGGGAAACTGAGGCCTGCAGAGGGGGGAGGAGTGCAGAGTGCAGCAGGAGGAGGGCTGGTGGAGGAGCCCTGCTCTGTCCATCAACCCCTGCTGGGAGACAGCTCTGCAGAGACCAGCAGAGGGTGTGTGTGTGTGTGTGTGTGTGTGTGTGCCTGTATGACCGTGTACATTGTGTGTGTGTGACTGTCTGTGCGTGTGCTGGAAATCTGCGTTGTCTCTCTCTCTCTGTTTGTGCATTGAGTTTGTGTGTGTGTTTCTTTGCCTTTATATGTGTGTCTGTGTTTACGTGTTTGGCCATGTAATTGTGTTGTGCGTGTGTCTTTGTGAGCACATTGCGTGTGTCTATCTTCTTTCTGGAGTTCGATTTTGTGTTTATGTTGTGTGTGTGTTTTGTGTATATTGTCTGTATGTGTTTCTAAGTATTTGTGTCTGTGGCCTCTCATTCCCATGGAGCTAAGCCGCGCCCTGTAACATGGCGGCCTGCAGCATCCCTGGAGCATGAAGGCGGAAGCCGCAAAGCATAGTGGGGCCAAGACTCGGAAGTCACGTGGCGGTGCTTCTGCACAACTATTGGCTAAAGCAAGTCATGTGGATAATGCTGATTCAAAAGGGAGAGGAAGTGGACTCCACCTTTGATGGGAAGAGTAACAAAGTCCCGTCGCAGAGAAGCCTGTCTTGAGATGGGAGGAATTTGTGGCTGGGAGTTTTCAGTCTCTCCGGGTAACTGAGAGAAGAGTCCCTGTAGCAGTAGGCACGTGGCCTTGGATCAGAGCACCAACACTCCTTGGCTGAGTGGCCTTGGGGGAGCCACCTTCTCTCTCTCAGCTTCGGATTCCTTCCCATAAAGAAGCAATCAACCCAGTACCATCGTCGTCCTGATAATCATCCTTTTAGGCGCCACCCAGGAAAATGGGCTACAAATCAATTCTTAAATCTTTTCTGGCAGACTCTCCTTGCACAGGGACAATTCCGTTTCCTAGGGGTCCCAGTTGATCTTGCATGGGAACCACGGAAATGTAATAATAACAATATCACCAATAACAGCTACCTCAGGGTCCCTGCCAGGCAGAGCGTGTCACTCTGCTGATCTCTTGAAACAGCCAAGGAGTCTTTGGGCCACGCCAGAAGCAAAACTAAGATAAGGATTCCAGGATTTGTAGTTTATCTGGGAGGTGATTCTAGAAGCCCTGGGAGGAAGGTAGGGGAGAGAGACAGGAAAGGGAAGAAGCCAACACAGGATGTGCCTGGAGCAGGTACTGCTGTGGGCTGAATGCCCCTGGGGACCTCTGGGAGACAGTGTAGACCATGTGAGTCAGAGTCATCCTAACTGATAGCATCGCCCATCCCAAACTGTGACAACCACAAATGTCTCCAGACACTGCGTAGTGTGCCCTGGGGAGTGTCATCAGCCCTGGGTGAGAACCACTACACTCTACAACTCACTTTTTCATTCAGTTCATTATTTGCAGTCTGTCTCTCCCCATCTCCTACAGAATGTTTGCTCCAGGAAGGAAGGAATTTGCTTATTTGGGGCACTGATGGATGCCCAGGTTCTAGATCAATCCTGGCACACGGCAGGTGTTCAATATTTGTTGGAAGACTGAATGAGCATTAGTGGGTTTCGTGCCTGGGGACGGTACAGGGCTTGACATCGTGACCTCCTTCCTTTATCACAGCATCCCCTGGAGGGAGGCTCTGTCACTGTCCCCCATTTCACAGAGGAGAAAAACTGAGGCTTCTAGAAGCTACATGCACACACGCCTCACCCACTCTACTAGTAGTAGAGTCCAGAAGCTTAGCTGACCACCACCCAACAAATGTGTGTGTTCTCCCTTCTGGCCAAGAAGGATTGAATTAAGGGCAGGGGCAGACCCAGCCTCTGGCAGCACCTGAGGAGAGTTGAGGAGGGAAGCTGAGCTGGCATGGGGGCCACGCCTGAGGGGCTTTCTCAGCAACCAGCAGGGAGGGGCCAGAACTTGGCCAGTTCAGCCTGTGTCTCTTGGAGTAAGGCCAGCCCCAGACCTCTAAGAGATGGGGACCTAGCTCCAGAGTGCAGCCCCAGAACCAGCCTGGAGATGTTGCTGCAGCTACCAGGCCAGGGAGGCTGGAACTGCACACACACACACACATTCCACTCCGCATCCCCTCCACTCTCTCAACCCCCTTCTACCCCCAACTCCCACTTCCTCTACCACACCCTTACCTCTAGCCCAGCCCAACCCAGAAAGGGCACAGCCCTGTGATTGCTCAGTGGGTCCCTGGTACTAGAAGTGAAGACTCAGGAGATGGGAAGGAAGGAAGAGAGAGTGGGCGGGGCGAGTGAGGGAGGGGGCTACATTTATATCTATGCCCAAGGCTGGGCATATTTTATATCTGTGCTCCTCATGGACAATGCCGGGTACAGCAAGTGGGGCGGCGACCTGGAGGAGGCACCTGGAGGTAGGAACAATGGGATTGCCTCACCTGCCCCCTTGGGTCCTCTGTCCAGTGGTTTGGGGTTTGATGGGGGAAGGGAGGGGAACAGCCAAGAGAGGGCCCACGTGGTGGTGCAAGAGAGACATCACAGGTCCTAGAACCAGCTGGACCTGGATTCAAATTCTAAATCTGCCACTTGGGGGCTGTGTGACCACAGGCAACTTATTTAAACTCTCTGAATCCCAATTTCCTTGGAGGAACCCAAGTTTCCTGGGCTCAGTCCTCAGGGCCCAGGGAGAAAGGATGTTCCTGTGCAGGAGAGACCCAGGAGTCCATCTGTGTTATCCCAGAGTCCTGGCGACACTGGGGATGGAGACTCCTCTGGCTAGCTGTGACTTTCATGATTGCCACCATCCTGTGGGGCCTCATTCTGACCATCGGACTTTCCAAGGGTGAGTGACTGCATAATGCAGGGAGGTGTGTCTGACCCCCTGGGGACATAGACCTCCCCACTCAGGGCACACCAACTGGGTCCCAGACCCCTGCCTGGGTCTGAGTGTGAACATGAGTGAACAGAGTGTGTGTACATCTTCGGACTGTGTGCACCCACGTGTGTGTGCATGTGCATGCAGGAATGTGTGTGCATGCGCCCCTGTGTTTGTTTCCCCTCGGCCTGTGTGCACATTTTGTGGGCTGTATGTCTGCCCGCCCCTCTGTGTGTGCCAAGACTGGGGTGCTCACGCGGTGTGGGCGAAGGGAGAGTTCCCGAGCCCCCGGGGTGGTGCCTGCAGGAGCCTCTCTCTGCAGCCGCCACAGAGCACGGGGCTCTGCTCAGCTACCAGGACCTGCTGAGGACAAATGGTGAGTGCAGAACGGGGGCTCCTGGCCCCCCGGGATGTGCAGGGCAGGAGTGTCTGGACCCTGGAGACGGGTAGGGGGTGGATGGATGGGGATCCTGTGGTCCCCAGGGCTGGCCCGGAGAGGGGAAGGGTGTCCCGTGAGTCCCCGGGTGGTGACCTGGCGTGTGTTGGGTGGGCGGGGGTTGTTCCAGCCTCGGGGCAGATGGAGGTGCTGGCTGCCCTGAAGGAGGAGATCCAATCCTGCAAGAGATGCTGTAAGGACCTGCGGGCTGAGGAGGCGGGGCTTATGGTCCTGAGTGTGGCGATTATGGCCGGAACTGGACGAGCTGGGTGGGGGCCCTATGGGCTAGCCTCAGATGTCCCGTCCCCATCCTCCCCGCTTCCCAGGCCAGGGGACGCAGGCGCAGCTGCAGACCGCTCGCACCCAGCTTGGGGAGGCGCAGGCAAAGCTGTCCCAGCAGGAGAGCGCCCTGAAAGAACTGAGCGAGCGCGGTGAGGGCAGGACAGCGCCGCGACCCGTGATCCCTCCCCGCGCCTGTCACGAGACTCTCCATTCACATCCTGATCCCTGTGTGACCCCGACCCTATCCTGTGATCCTGACCCTGCCCGCTGCACTCTGACCTTGCCTACAACTCCTAACCGGACCCTCCCCAGCTGTAACAGTCCTCCACCGTGATGTCATTCTTGACGGTGACGCTGACCACGGACACGCATGCTGACTTGACCGAATCGGGACCCTACTCCTGACCCTGACCCCAGCTATGATCTGGCCTTCCTTGATCTTGCAGTGACCCAGGGCTTGGCTGAAGCGGGTAGGGACCGCGAGGGCATCCGCGCTGAGCTGTTGAGGGCGCTGGAGGCGGCCCGGCTAGGGAACGGTGAGCAAGACGGAGGGGGAGGGGCGAGGGGAGGGGACATGTGGACCCTCCTCGTGGACCTCGGGTTCCCGTGAAACGCCCGGCCCTGCACTTTGACCTTGGCCTGTTCTCTGTGGCTCCGCTCCTGTTGGGCCAGGAGATCTAACCCCACCCCACAGTCCTCCCCCTGGGGGCAATCCACCTCTTTGACCCTCACCACCTCGCAGGTCCCTGCGAGCAGTGCCCCGCGTCGTGGCTGCCCTTCCAGGGCTCCTGCTACCTTTTCTCCGAGCTAAAGGCCACATGGGAAGAGGCGCGGCACAACTGCACCAGCTCTGGCGCGCACCTGGTGATTGTGGAAGACCTGGATGAGCAGGTGCGCAGCCTAAGCGGTCCGAGACCGGAGGCGGAGTTCACCTGAGAGGGCGTGGCTTGGAGGTGGCCAGAGGGGGCGGGGCGGACTCTGCGGGCTCAGTCTCCCCTCGCACCCAGGGCTTCCTGAGTCGGAACACGCGAGGCCGCGGTTACTGGCTGGGCCTGAGGACCGTGCGCCGCGCGGGCACCATCCAGGGTTACCAGTGGGTGAACGGAGTCTCGCTCAGCTTCAGGTGAGAGAAGGGACTTGGGGAGGAGGGTGGATGAGACCCGTGGAGAAGTGCTTTGGCCATATCTCAGCGTCTCAAGTGAGATGGGCAGATTAGACCCCAGGAACTGGCTGAGGGCTAAAATCTGAGGGATAGGAAATTACTTCGCAGCGTTAGAAAGTTGTGTCTGTGGTTAGGATAGACCCTCAGGGTGTCTCGGTCAGACCCAACTTATAAACAGGCTAGCCCCTGGGAAGGGAGGCTGGACCCCAGGGCCATCTTCAGTCTAGACCCCCAGCAACACCCATGCCACACCACTGCAGCCACTGGAGGCAGGGGGAGCCCAATGACTCAGGGGGGCGTGAGGACTGCGTCATGATGCTGGACACGGGGATGTGGAACGACGCACCGTGCAGCGACAACGAGAGGGACAACTGGATCTGTGAGAAGAGGCAGAGCTGCTGACCCCGCGCCGTGCCCCCGAGCCACGCCCACCGCCACGTAAGCAGTCTGTGAGCTGCTCACAGTCATGGATCCGCCCGGGGCCATGGATTTTTTTTTCCACCAACCACTCCTGCAAACCACCCCGCCCAACGCAGCGCGGTCCAGTGCCTGGGCCCTGGGACCCCTGCTCCAACTTACCTGCAACTCCTCACACGCGGGCCTAACCTGGCCTTTACCTGCTTCAAAATCCAGCTCCTTGGCCCACGATCTCACCTCGCTTCCCTCCCTCGCGAAAGTCAGCCGATCGGGGATGAAGCTGTCTCGTTTCCCTGCATTTTTCCCCAGACTGGGAGGCCTCAAAGATGGTGGTTTTGTGAGCTGTCTTTGCTTCCCTATGGAGCATCAATAAAAGTTTGAGAAATGAATCTTGGTTTCTGGCTCTGTTGAGCTGTTCTAAACTTTATGCCAGGGACCCTGATGATCCCTGTGGGTGTCCCCGACCTCCCTAAGTGACATCCAGGTCCTAAGAGGTCCCAAAACCCAGGAGTAACATGCACTGGGTAAGGAGGGCTGCATGGAATGGGGGATATAGTTATAAGTCAGACCCAGTCGTTACCCCCCAGGACCCCATCATTCTGGTCTAGCTGGGCATGGGAGTCATGTGAGCAGCGACTCAATGGAGGAATGCAAGAAGGAGTGACAGGTGATGCATTTGAATGAGCCCTCTTTGTCCTCAAGACAGGGACTGTGCTGACCTACTGCAGTGGTGGCCCCTTTCCTTGAGCAGGCTGGCACCCCCTTGTGGAGATGACAGGCAGTCTGAGGCATGGCCGTGGGGCAGCAGGGAGAGAGGTTGCCCAGATCTGATGAGCGGGTCCCCTCTGTCTCAGGCACCAACTTTCTGTGACCACTGGGTAGGGCAATCAGGAAATACATCCCAGCAAAGATGGGCTTTCCAGGAACAATGGGGTTTCAGCACATGGAGCTGAGAAGGGAGGGCTTTGCAGGCAGAGGCTGTTGGAAGGTGTTGAGTATGGCTCAGCACATTTGGGCGTGCACAGTGCACAGAGCCTGGATTTATCAACTGGGGCCTTTTGATCTGAATTTACCCTGTACCCCCAAAGTTTCCTGACTCCATCTTGGGGATCTTGGGGCTCTCCTAGAATTTCCAGAGGAGAGGGGTCCACCTGAGGGGAATGACAGGCTGAGCGGGAAGAGGAGACAACACCACCCCCCCTCCCTGGCCAGGTGGAACCTCTCAGTGCTGTAACCGCACAGCCCGCAACCCTTCTTTCGCCCTCTACAACTGCAGCCCAGAGCGAGGCCCAGGATGTGGACATCTTGGGAGCCAAGAGGCAGCCTCACACAAGATGTAGCTTGCTGACAAACAGACTCACAGGTGGGGGTGCCGCCAATAGCTGCCTGGTGTCCTAAGTGCTTGGAGACCTGGGTGAATGATGGTCTGGAATACTCACAGGTTCTAGTCTAACTGACTGACAATCAGATGGAGACCCCCGGGTGACAGAAGAGCAACAGAGACAGATTGAAAGCAGAAGAGGCCCTGGTGTCTCTCATGGGGATGGAGCTGAGTGAGCGCTGGCTGTGGCAGAGGTTGAAGGAAGAGACCCCCGAGTTAGGCATGACCTGCCCTAGGTCTTCCAAGGACCTGGCCCTGGCCAGAGCAAGCCCTCTAGTTCCTGGTACCCCAGCTCAGACACTGCACCACAGGGCCCAAGGGAGCCCAGGACAGGAGCCCAGAGAGCAAGGAGGCTGGCCTGGAGACCCCCATCCTGCCTTCTGCACTCCTGGTCAGCTCACAGGCACTGCCTCCCAGCCGCCTGTTTCTAACCCTCCAGTGTTGAGCGGGCACATGGAGACCCTGAATGAGAGGGTCAAGGTCATTTTCCCCCCTTTCTGGGCTCTTGGCCCCAGGCCCTTCCCCCTCCAAGATGGAACTGTCCTGAGAAGAAATGGGTCCCTATAACCTAACCCTAATCCTAGCACAGACCGTGACATTTAGTTGGCTTTTTTTAGTCCTGGAGAATTGATCTTGCCAGAAAGACTGTATTCTACAGGCTGACGGGTGGTACAGAAAGGAGCCTGTACACAGAGAAGCCCAGTGATGCTTCCCTGAGAGCCCAGGTCAGCAGCCTCAATGGCAGACCCCCGTTCCTGGAGACCCCAGAGGGCCTGAGAGAGCCCCACAGGATCTGAAATGTACCTGTGATGTGAGACCCAGCAGCAGCTGTGAGAACACATAGGCCCTTAGTATGCAGAATGACAGACTCCCAAATTGTCCGGGTCCTAATCCCTCTGAACCTATGAGTATGTTACCACATGGCAAAAGGGACTTTGCACATGTGATTATATTAAGGGCCCTGAGGTGGGCAGAGGATCCTGGATTATCCAGGCTGCCCAATGTCATCACAAGGGCACTTAAAAGTGAAGGAGGTGGGCAGGAGAGAATGAGGGAGGGAGTCGTGACTACAGAAGACGGTCAGAGTGATGTGACATGAGAAGGACCTGATCCTCCATTGTGGCTTTAAAGATGGAGGAGGGGACCATAAGCCAACGATGTGGACGGACTTAGAAGTTAGAAAAGGCAAGGGAAACCACTGATGAGATAGGCCAAAATCCTGAACACTGACAACACCCAGTGCTTGCGAGGATGTGGGGCAACAGGAACTCTCATTCATTGCTCGTGGGAATGCAAAATGGTACATCCACTTTGGAAGACAGTTTGGTTGTTTCCTGCAAACCCAAACACATTCTTACCATATGATCCAGCAATCATGCTCCTTGGTATTTGTCCAAAAGTGTTGAAAAGTTATGTTCACACCAAAACCTGCACACGGATGTTCATAGGAGTTTTATCCATAATTGCCAAAACATGGAAGCAACCAAGATGTCCTTTAATAGGTGAATGGATAAATAAACTGGTACCTCCAGATGATAGATTATTATTCACACTGCAAAGAAATGAGCTATCAAGCTATGAAAAGACATGGAGGAATCTTAAATGCATATTAATAAGTGAAGGAAGAAAATCTGAAAAGTCTACATACTGTATGATTCCAACTCTATAAGATTCTGGAAAAGACAAAACTATGGAGACAGTAAAAAGACCAGTGTTTGCCAGGGGTTAGAGGGAAGGGAGAGATGAATTGGAGGAGCACAGAGGATTTTCCGGGTAGTGAAACTATACTGTGATGATGTATACATGTCATTATACATTTGTCCAAACCCATAGAAAGTACGACACCAAGAGTGACCCCTAATGTCAACTATGGACTTTGGATGATGATAACATGTCAATGTAGCTTCATCAGTTGTAACAAAGGTACTACTCTGGTGGGGATGTGATAATGGGGGAGGCATTGCCTGAATGCAAGGAGGGGATACATGGGAAATCTCTGTACCTTCTGCTTAATTTTGCTGTGAACCTAAAACTACTCTAAAAAAATAAAGTCTTAACAACAGAAAAAGACAAGAAAACAGATTTTCCCCTAGAGCCTCCAGAAGGATGCCACCCTGTTGACACCTTGGCTTTAGGGCAGTGAGACCAGTGTCAGACTTCTGACCTCTAGAATGGTGAGACAACGAATTTGTGTTGTAGAAGCCACTAAGTTTGAGGTCATTTGCTACAGCAGCCATAGGAAACTAATACAAGGGCTTACCTGGAGCTCCCCTATAACTCAACAGTAACCACCTATAACACAGCAGCCAACTGTGACGACCCCGTGACACACCTTAACACGTCTATAAGTAAATGTACCCCCCATAGAAGTGACTCAACTCAAGAAAAAACCACTGGAAACACCCGGGATAAACTTTAAAACCCATCACCCGGCAGCACCTGCCTGTAACCTCCCGCTCACCTGACAGGACACACATGTGACTAACCTTAACAGGGGTGGCCATGAGTCTCCGTTTGTCTCCAACAGTCCTGGTTTGCACTTGTCCTGGGTATAATTGTTGTTTTTAAATAGTTTTTAATATCAAGTTTAATGAGGTATAATTTATATGCAACATAACGCACCAATATATCACAGCCTTGTGAAGTTGAAAAGCCTCAAATGAGTTTATTTCAGAAGAGCCAAAATAATGGCAATTCAGGATGTGCATGCTATGACAAACCATAGGCAAATCAACAAACACAGAAGAGGAGCTGCTTTTATGGAGAAAAAGGGGGAGTATGGAGGGGCTGTTCTATAGGAAAGTCCATGAGGAGAAAGTAACATTTCAGGGCAGCAATGGCTTCTCATTGGCTGAGCTGGGGCATTTCTCATTGGCTGAACTGTGGCGTTTCTCATTGGCTGAGCTGCAGTCTTTCTCATTGGTTGAGCTGGGGCATTTCTCATTGGCTGAGCTGGGGCATTTCTCATTGGCTGAGCTGTGGCATTTCTCATTGGCTGAGCTGCAGCGTTTCTCATTGGCTGAGCTGCAGTGTTTCTCATTGGCTGAGCTGCGGCATTTCTCATTGGCTGGGCTGTTGCCAGGTGGAGAAAGAAATCTCCCTTCAGTAGTAAAATTGTTTTACTTCCCGTCCAATTTGCAAGCGTGTCTCTCTTCCTGTTTGGTGTAATTGACGCTATATGGTATGGCATGAGAGCTCCCGCCTACAGGCCTTCATGACTCCAATTTAGTTAAGATTTCTTTGATTAATTTAAACACCCTTAGGATGATATCTATCAAAAAAAGAAATTAAATAACAAGTGTCAGCAAAGATGTGGAGAGACCGAAAGCTTCATGTATTGTTGGTAGAAATGTAAAATGGTGCAGCTGCTGTGAGAAACAGTATGAGGCTCCTCAAAAAATTAAAAGTAGAATTACCATATCATCCAGCAATTTCTCTTCTGGATATATACCCAAAAGAATTGAAAGCTGGGTCTCAAAAAGATATTTTCACATTCACATTCTTAACAGCATTATTCACAATAGCCAACCAGTGGAGGCAACCCAAGTGTCCGTTGATGGATGAATGGATAAACAGAATGTGGTCCATCCAGCAATGGAATATTATTCAGCCTTAAACTGGAAAGAAATTCTGACACCTGCTACAACATGGATGAACCTTGAGGACATTATGCTGTATGAAATAAACCAGTCACAAAACAGCAAATACTGTATTACCTCACTTACAAGAGGCATTTAGAGTAGTTAAACTCCTAGAAACAGAAAGTAGAACGGTGATTACCAGGAGCTGGGGGAGGGAGAAATGGGTAGTTGGTGTTTGATGAGTGTAGAGTTTCAGTCTCGCAAGATGAAACAACTCTGGGTATTGGTTGCACAACAATGTGAATACACTTAACACCACTGAATTTATATTTAAAAATGGTCAAGATGTAAATTTTATGTTATGTGTATTTTATAGCACAATTAAAAATTTTTTTAAAAATTTAGATGTACCCATTTCAAGCTTACAATACAGTGAGTTTTGAGAAATGTATACAGAGGTGTAGCCATCATTACACTGCAGATATAGAACATTTCCATCCTCCCCTGAAATTCCTTCCTGCCCCTTCTCAGTCCTCACCCCACCCCCACCCCAAGCCACCACTCATCTCCTCTGCATCACTATTGACTGCACTTGCCTTTTCTCCAATGTCGTATAAATGGACTCACACAGTGTGTACTCTTTTGTGCCTGGATTCCTCCTCTAGGCATAATGTTTCTGAGATTCCCCCATGCTTTTGTGCGTATCCACAGTTTGTTCCTCTTCGTTGTTGAATCTTCTTCCATCGTGTGGCTGGACCACAATCTGTGTCTCCATTCATCTATTGACGGATGCTGGCATTGTCTCCCATGTGAATTTGGGTGAATTAAACTGCTGTGAATGCTGTTGTAGAATCTTTTTACAGATTTCAGTTTTCTCTTCTCTTGGGTAAATACCTAGGAGTGGGTCAGATAGTAGGTGAGTGTTCAACATTATAAGAAACTGCCAAACCATTTTCCAAAGTGGTTGCACCATTTTGTACCCCCAAGAGCAATGTCTCAGGGCCCTGGTGGCTTGGGAAGGGTACTTTTGACCCAAGAAGGCCTTCAGCAGATCTAGAGCAAGTGGAGGGGTTTCTCTAGACAAGAGCAGGAGGGGAGGAAATGCAGCTGGAAGTTGACACAGATAATGAGAGGAAGCAGGAAGTTGGCAGTAACATGTGCCTGATAACACGTGTTTTCATGGGGAGATAAGACTGGGGGGCTGGGAAGCAGGAGATGGGGGGGTCTCTGCTATTTGGAATTACAGCCTCTGAAGCAAGACCAAGAGAGAAGCTGGAGAGAAGTGAGATTAAGTCTTCCAAGAACCAGGAGCCACTTCATTCATTCATTCATTCATTCATTCATTCCGGTGTAGGGGAGCAGAATTTGCCACCTCAAGATGTGTCCCTTTGGCTTGAGGATTATTGTTGGCTGGTTATTTGTTTAAAAACTGCAGACATGGGAAAAGCTCTGAAAACCAAGTAGAAGTTACCCTTTGTAAGAGACACTGGCATTTGTAAGGGAAATCTCCATTTGTAAAGATATCTCCCTCTCTGTACCAGGAAGAGGGGGATGACCTTATCTCTAGAAACTCTTATCAATGTGGAAGGCAAAGACATAAATCTGCTTAATAACCTTATTTTTGTTTACTGTGATTTTTCTGGTAATCTCCCATAACTGACCCCCCCACCCCCAATATCCTCCTTTGTCTTTAGATGAAGATAGTATTTAAGGTGGCGAGCTCAGCCATTCTGGAAAGTTGCTCAGTTTTCCTGGGTTTCTCCCATGTGTACAGGTTATAAAGCTTTGTTTGATTTTCTCCTGTTATTCTGTCTTATGTCAATTTAATTCGTAGGCCAGCTAGAAGGACCTGGAGGGTAAGGGAATTGTCTTCCTCCCCTACATGTACTTCCTTCATGCAACACAATCATTTGCATTCAACCAATACAGTCATTTTCTCACCCACAAACATTTCTTGAGCATTTATTCTACACCAGACACTGGTATCCAATGGAAAACAAGAGGTCAGAATCTCTGGACATAAAGAAACTGCTTTAGCCGGGGTCCCGCCCCTCAGAGAGCAGAGACCCGGAGGATGAGGACCAGTGAGAGGGCTCAAAAAGCAGAAGAGTGAGCAGGTGCAGCTGGAGGCCACCAAAGGGGGAACAGTGCAGCTGGGAATGGGAGCAGCCGCATGCGGCCTTGTGGCCCCTGCTCGTTGCACTTAGTACCTGCTGTTCCCTCTACCCAGGCAACCTTCCTCTGATCTCTGAAAGCTGGCTCTTCCCTTCCCTTCAGGGGCCCCAGTTCAAGCATCACCCACTTAGAGAGCCTTCTCTGACCCTCTATTGAAACAGCCCCTCTGTCACTCTCCTCCCAACTGCTTTATGTGTCTTCACGGCACTTGTCACCATCTGACATTTGTTTGTTGCCCGGATAGACCATCAGATCCAAGGGCAGAGATTTTTGCCCTGTTCATTCACTACTGCAGTCGCAAGTGCCCATTACACTGTCCCACATCTCACTGAATGAATGAATGAATGAATGAGTAAATGAGCGAGTGAATAAATGAATGAGTGAGTCGGTGCATGAACTAATGAAGTTCAGGAGGTGGGCTGGGCTGAAGACAGAGATGTGGGAAGTCAGTGAGGATTGGGGGTGATTGAAGCCGAGGGGTGGTGGAGAGGCAGAGAGAGAGGTCCTGAGGGGAAACTGAGGCCTGCAGAGGGGAAAGGAGGGCAGAGTGCAGCAGGAGGAGGGCTGGTGGAGGAGCCCTGCTCTGTCCATCAACCCCTCCTGTGAGATAGCTCTGCACAAGACCAGCAGAGGGCACATGCGCTTGTCTGTGTGACCCTGTACGTCTGGTGTGTGTCTGTCTGTGCATCTGTTGCACATCTGTTCGTTTGTCTCTGTGTGTCTGTGTGTTTTGTTTTATGTATGTTTCTGTGCATTTATATGTGTGTTTGTGCATGTGATTGTGTTGTGTGTATCTATGAGCACATTGGGTGGGTCTATCTTGCATCTCTAGATGCATTGTGATATGTTTATATCTGTGTGTTCATGTTGTATGTGTGTTTTGTGTACCTATGTGTGTGTTTCTGTGTATTGTTGGTGTCTGTGTGTACCTATGTGTGTGCCCGTGGCTTTATTGTATCATGTCTGTGTGCGTCTGGATGTTTATCTGTGGTTTGGTTGTGTCATATGATCTCTATCTTTGTATATGTGCTGAGTGGATGTTTATAGTTCGAGTATGTGTGCACGTGGTTCCTGTGTGGTTTTCTATTGTGTCTGTATCTGTAATTATTCTTTAATAAAATGTGGGTAATGTTTGTTATTTCTCACGGTTGTTGACAGGATGCAAGAAGGTGGGCTGTGTTTACTAACCTACAGTAGCACTGGAACTTAGGAATTACTCAATACAAAAATAACATTTTACCTTCTCAGCCAGGTCCACCCTGCCCACTCTTCCTACTGGCCACAGCCCCAGCCCCAGCCTCTCAAGCCCTTTATCCGACTTGACTTTTTCTTCCTTTCATTTTATTCATAGCACTTATGACTTTTTAATATACAATATTGGGGTTCTCATTCTCAGCATTATTGACATTGGGAGCTGATCATTCTCTGCTGTGGGGGCTGTCCTGTGCATTGTAAGATGCTGAGCAGTGTAGGGGAGGAAGACAATTCCTCTACCCTTTGGGTCCTTCTGGCTGGTCTAAGAATTCAATAGACATGAGACAGAATAACAGGAGAAAATCAAACAAAGCTTTATAACATGTACACATGTGAAAAACCCGGGAAAGCTGAGTAACTCATCAGAATGGCCAAAGCTGTCACCTTAAATACCATTTACAAGTAAAGACAAAGGAGGATGTTGGGGGTAGTGGTTTGAAACTCTAAAGGGGAAGAAGGAAATAGTTGGAAATGAAAATGTTTGTTAAACTAGTGTTTGCTGGGCTCTCTGTAGACAATGTTATCTTATGGTGATAGCTCCATCCTGGAACAGGCCTTCTATCTTAAATTCTTTTAGGGAGTTAGGGGGAAGGTCAAAGTTTCTTTCAGAGTCTTTTGTTCTTAAAAATAATCAAGGCAATGAGACGTATTTGGGGGTGGCCAATTCTGACCCCCACAGTCCCACCTTTGAAACTTTAAGAAGTTTCACAGTCCAGAATCTGAGTTGGTAGATTGTTTCATCTCACTGAACATGTCTCTTAGTCCTGATAATAGGTTAGTCCAGTTCAATTCATTTCAGGAGGTGATGATGCAGGTGGGCTCCCAAGCAATCAAGTATTTAATAAGCAAGCAATCAGGTGGAAGCAAACAATCAGGTATTTAATAAGAAGTATTTCTATGGAAACAAAAAGAAAAATAAGGGTAATGGTTGGAGCAAATTATAACCCAGTTTTTGAGCCCAGAGCATGGCCAGTCAAGATTTCTAGGTGTCAGTGTTGAAGCATCTTTTGCAGTTTGAAATGTCTCTGATGACATCATCGGGTGTTCAGGTACCCTTCTGTGTGGCTTACGCAGCAACTGGAATGAATCTCCCTTAAGTTTCTATTAGGTCGTCCAGCTTCAACTTGTAGGGCTTCAGGAACAAGGGTGGTTTCAGTCCTCAATGATTCCCAACGAAAATGATGGAAATAATTGAAAACATTAGTTTGGAGATTTGTAGCCAGATATTTCAGGAGACTAGAAGAATTCAGGAAACAGTCTAGTTTATAGGTATAAAACAAAAACCTCAAAAACAATCAGCAGAACTCGTATCTAATATCTACAATTGTATTATACTTTCTACTGAAACGTAAATTTTTTCTCTAAAATCACCCTCATTTTAGGGGCCGGCCCTGTGGCGTGGTGGTGAAGTGTGTGAACTCCACTGCTGGCGGTCCGGGTTCAGATCCCGAGCATGCAGCGATGCACCGTTTGTCAGGCCATGTTGTGACAGCATCCCACGAAAAGTCGAGGAAGATGGGAATGGATGTTAGCTCAGTGCCAGTCTTCCTCAGCAAAAAGAGGAGGATTGGCATGGATGTTAGCTCAGGGCTGATCTTCCTCACACAAAAAAATAAATAAATAAAATAAAACAAAATCACCCTCATTTTTACTAAAGATAGCCAAATTAAGGCTAATTGGTTTGCCAAGTAAGTCTAGTTTTAATAAACTTGGCCCAAGTATTTACATAAGTACAGTGAGAATAACAATTGATCCTATAGGCTCTTTTAAATTTGCTTTGTTGGAACTCTTTATAAGGAATCTCAGATTGAATGATAAAGGCCTCTCGAGACCAGGAAAGCCAAGCAAAGGACTTGTTATCAGACTTGGCCTGCAATATCTACATATTTGGGTGAATTCCTCTTTTCTCTTGAGGTTTCCCAATATATTTCAAGTTTCCTTGCACCTGCCAGAGAAGTGACCTTCTTTACTCACCTGGTAAGGTTGCCAGGAACCCGGTAAGCCAGGCACCAGGCCAATATTTTCAAGTGGCTTTATTCCATAAAGTCCAATCTTTGTTCCTCAAATGCTGTCTGGTCATATCTGAGTCTATGCATGTTTCTCTCAAATATGACATTCCAGTCAAAGCTTTGGTAATATAACCAATGTTTCTAGTTATGTCCTGTTATAAGGAGAACAGATTCTTATTGAACTTATGCAAATAACTATATTGCCATGAAAATAAGAATATTCACTCACGAAGAGTTTCCAAATTCTGGAGGGATCTGGTAGGGAGAAAAAGATAAATGTTTAATTTTGCTTACATGAGTATAATTTACCAAATTCTTATAAGTCATCATTAGCTTAAGAGGCAAGAGAAAAAGTTTTCCTTAAATCTGAAAAAATAAGACATTTAAAAAATCAGTAATATTTCAGACAAAGGTCATAAAAATTACAATTATCCTCATCAGTTAATTTAGTCCCATGTAATCAACTTTTGGATCTTGACCTTCTGTTAGAAGTTTTATGAAGTCAGTTCTTCTGTTAGAGTTCTGTAATTATTTACCCAGTTCAGTTTTATATTCTGAAAGTTTATTAGAAACCTTTATTCTAGTGCTTGAGAGTCCTTTCCATGAATCTCTCTAAAGATGAAAATACTTGTAACAGCAGAGTAAAACAAAACTGTCTATAAATGATAAAAGACTTAAAAATGGCAATTGACAAAGAAATTTGGTTATTTCTGTGACATACAACACTTTAAGATAAAGACTAGAATTATGACTGATAACTAGGATGGATCAGAATTTTAGGAACGTTATGTAATTTTTAAAACATTTATGTGTATACATTTACCCACCCAGTATTATAGGTTCATATAAGACAATGCTTAGGTATCAATTTAACCACAGTGGCAATGAAAGAATTTTAGGCAAATGCAGAAAATTAAAGCTGAAGAAAACTTTAGCACCTGTGATTAAAGACCTGATAAAACAATATAGGAAATTAATTTTGATAAAACATAAAAACCTTTCATAATCTTTTTATCAAGAGCAGACTAAAAGCAAGAGAATTATCCTTTTAAGAGAGTGGGAAAAAACAAATTTTAATATTGTATCAGCTTACTTTCGATATTAAAACTCATTCACTTGGGGCCGGGCCAGTGCCATGGTGGTTAAGTTCACGTGATCTGCTTCAGTGGCCCAGGGTTTGCATGATTGGATCCCAGGCACAGACCTACGCATCGCATATCAAGCCATGCTGCGGCAGGCGTCCCTCATGTAAGGTAGAAGAAGATGGGAATGCGTGTTAGCCCTTCCTCAGCAAAAAGAGGAGGATTGGCAGCAGGTGTTAGCTCAGGGCTAGTGTATCTCACCAAAAACAAACAAACAAACAAATAACAAAAAAACTCATACACTTAAGTTCATTTTAGTCTTAGCTAACATGACCATATACAAAACTCTTTTTACAGAATTCTTCTTTCACAAATCTTCTATAACTTTCTTTTTGCATTCAGAATTTGTCCCATGCCTTTTTTCTTCACTTCTAGTACTTTAGGGCAAATTTATCTTTCTTAAAAAAAAAAACAAAAATATTTCCATTCTTTATACCTTCTTTACTGAAAACATACGTTTTACTTTCCTTGAATACAAAGACGTTTCTGTTACTAATTTTTAGTAGCTTTAGTCACATATATTAGTTAAAATTCTTAAACCTTATAGACCTAAATTTTTAGTGAAAACTAAGAAATGAGCAATTATGAACTGTCTTTTACATTAGCGTTCTCTGGCTTGGCAGATTTATAAATACTTCTTATGATTTCTAGAAACGTTACTTTATAGTACAACCTTTTAATTAAACACAAGACATGTTTTCTAATAGACCCAAACACTTTTTAGTTTCTCTGTAATAAGACAAAAGTAGGTAAATTTAGACATGATTAGCAATTAATGTTTCAGTAGTTTATCTTGTTTGGAAATGATCTAGATACTTGATGAATTTTTATCATTAAACTTAAAGTTTTAAGTTACCAAAGAGATTTTGGAAGTTATTGTAAATATACATGCCATAAGCTACAATTATTGTTAAAAGTTTATCCATAAACACTTATCTCACTTACATCTAAATCATTTGCTCCCAAAAATTATGTTTAGATTACCCATGAAAACTTCATGAGACATTAGACAAAATCAGCTATTATTTAAAGCTATCCTTTTGCTGACAAATTTGTAACAGGGATAACATGAACTTATTTGATTAGTGAACCCAGGCTGCTTGTCGGTATCATATCCAATGTTGATAACTCTGAGGATATGCCTATTTTAATCAAACCAACAAACTTAAATAAGCTTTCATTTACCAAAGATTATTTTATATTATGTTAACTTAAAAGACATTTGCGTTAGTTTTTTTACATTTAGAAATAATTTCTGTAAGCACTTACTTTAAACCAATTAAATGGAGCTCTTAAGTATGGTGTTACCATCAGGAGGTAAAAAATCACACATATATAACATACATATAGACACACAAACACAAAGATTCCGCAGCTATTGTTTTAAAACTTTAGGACAATGTATCACACGTTTTGAAGTCTTCACAAAGTGTTTAACAAAGTCCCTCCTTCTAAGTGTACAATTTAGCCCTAGACCAATTTACCTTGGGGGACTTTTATTATCTTTTTTACTAGCACCTGATATTAGCCTCTAATTTTTATCTCTTATAGTGTGGGCTTAGGCGACCCTGTTGACTTCCCTTTAGTAGGTTTAAGCAACACTGTTGAAGGGCAGATTTATATGCTGTCCTACAATCTGACAGGTAAAACGTTCCCCGTGAGACATGATGTCTATTAACATAATACAATCTATAACACAATCAGGCAAAAAGAGATGCAATCTCTTCACATAAAGTCCCTAAATATATCAATTTTCCTACAAAATTTCATCTGAATTCCATCAACTCTTATCTCTCTGATCATAGCTTTCATTAGGACTTTATCAATAGGTTTTGGTCTTATAATATTGGAGAGGGGAAGCATTCCCAGTCAGACATCACACATTTAGGCAAAGCTGATGTAACCTCTTTATATAAAATTATCTTAAACATTCCAAGATTTTAAATCTTATCAACACTTATACTTTTACTTTTGCAATTTAATTGTAGCCTGACTCAGGGTCTTCAGGATAGTGAGTATTTTATTTTGTATTTCTTTTTTTAATTTGTTATTTTCATAGGTACCAATAAAACAATTATGATGAGAGCTCTCAGAAAATTTTTTTCCAATTTAAAGGTTTTTCCGATGTAAATGATCCATCATCTGACCACATTCACGAGTAGGGTCTTAATAGTGACTCAAACCAACAAGCCTTTTACAGCTTAACCATGGATGCAAGAGCTGTCTCCAAAGGAGGGTGCAAGAGAAGCAGCTCTCACCAGATCCAGAAAGTTCACTCCCAAAAATAGTCTAAGAAAGCAAAGGCCTTCATTGCACTAACAAGGAATGAAGGTTGAAACAACAGAGGCCTGTAATGAAAACAATTTGGACCCCTTATGAAAAACTCCCCTGAGAGCTGACACAGCCAGACAAAGCGAGGGCATCTTGGAGTCCCAGGCTATTCCACTGGCCACCAAGATGCATGCCATTACATGCATCCTCCAGATGGCAGAGACCAAAGAGGTCACAAAGCCAAGCTCTCACGACGTAGAACAAGACAAAAGAAAAAAAACCTCATCTTATATGCACATTAACAGCTTTATTCCCAGACAACAGGCTTATAGATGCCTGCATCTTGCTCTTTGGTTTTTCCTTTTTATGACAAACAACACAAAAGACAGAACATGGGAAAATAGTGACCACCTCTGGGAGGAAAAGGATCAATAAATCAACGAGTACTCAAACCAAATTTCCTAGAGTCGCTTAGTCCAAGAAGCCAGCTTCACCAATATTTTGTCCTGCTAATCTAAATTTAGAAAAGGAAACAAAACTCACCACTCTCCCTTCCAATGAACCCTGCAGGCAGAGATCTGGGACACTGATGTGGTAAGAACCCTTACCTCCAGCCAGCTCTTCTCAGGGGTCCAGGATCTCTCTGCTGGTGTACTCCAGGAGCGAGCAGCATCCAGCCAGTGAAGTTTTATCCTATCCCAGTTGCCAAACCGTAGGTGAGGAAGAGAATTCCTTTACCCTCTAGGTCCTTCTGGCTGGTCTAGGAATTAAATTGACATGAGACAGAATAACAGGAGAAAATCAAACATAGCTTTATAGCATGTATACATAGGAGAAACCCAGGAAAGCTGAGTAACTCATCACAATGGCCAAAGCCATCACCTTAAATACTATCTTCAGATGAAGGAGCTGAAGGAGAGGATGTCAGGGGTAGTGTTTGGGGACCTCAAACGGGAGGAAAGCAGTTTATGTGGAGATGGAAATGAACAGTGTCTGCTGGGCCGTCTGTAGACAATGTTATCTTATGGTATTAGCTCCCTCCTGGAACAGGCCTTCTATCTTAAATTCCTTGAGGCAGTTAGGGGGAAGGTCATTGTTTCTTTCAGAGTCTTTTGTCCTTAAAAATTATCAAGGCAAATTGACACACTTAGGGGTGACCAATTCTGAGACCCCACAGCAGCATCCTTGTCTCCACCCACTAGATGCAGGTAGAACTGACCTCCCAAATTGTGACAACCACAGACATTGGCCAGTGTCCCCTGTGAGCATCATCGCTCCCGGGTGAGAACCACTATGCTCTACAACTGACTTTTTCACTCTGTTCATTATTTGCAGTCTGTCTCTCCCCACCTCCTACAGAATGTTTGCTCCAAGAAGGAAGGAAGTTGCTTATGTTGGGCATTGATGGAAGCCCAGGTTCTAGATCAATCTTGGGGCACAGCAGATTTTCCATAATTGTTGAAAGAATGAGTGAGCATTAGTGGGTTCTGTGCCTGGGGACGGTACAGGGCTTGACATCGTGACCTCATTCCTTTATCACAGCATCCCTTGGGGGAGGCCCTGTCACTGTCCCCCATTTCACAGAGGAGAAAAACTGAGGCTTCTAGAAGCTACATGCACACACCCCTCACCACCCACTAGTAGAGTCCAGAAGCTTAGCTGACCACCACCCAACAAATGTGTGTGTTCTCCCTTCTGGTCAAGAAGGATTGAATTAAGGGCAGGGGCAGACCCAGCCTCTGGCAGCACCTGAGGAGAGTTGAGGAGGGAAGCTGAGCTGGCATGGGGGCCACGCCTGAGGGGCTTTCTCAGCAACCAGCAGGGAGGGGCCAGAACTTGGCCAGTTCAGCCTGTGTCTGTCGGAGTAAGGCCAGCCCCAGACCTCTAAGAGATGGGGACCTAGCTCCAGAGTGCAGCCCCAGAACCATCCTGGAGATGTTGCTGCAGCTGTCAGGCCAGGGAGGCTGGAACTGTGCGCACACACACACACACACACACACACACACACTCCACTCCCCATCACCCCCACTCTCTCAACCCCCCTATATCCCCCCGTTTTCCCACCCCCTACTTCCCTCACCCCATCCTTACCCCTAGCCCAGCCCACTCCAGAAAGGGCCCAGCCCCGTGACTGGCCAGTGGGTCCCTGGTACCAGGAATGAAGACTCAGGAGATGGGAAGGAAGGAAGTGAAGTGGGCGGAGCGGTTGAGGGAGGGGCTACATTTATACCCATGCCTAGCGCTGGGAGCCTGCTCATCATGGACACTGCCAGGTACAACAGATGGGACAGCAGGCTGGAGGAGGCCCCTGGAGGTATGAGCAATGGGATTGCCTCACCTGCCCCCTTGGGTCCTCTGTCCAGTGGTTTGGGGTTTGATGGGGAAAGGGAGGGGAACAGCCAGGAGAGGGCCCACGTGGTGGTGCAAGAGAGACACCACAGATCCTAGAACCAGCTGGACCTGGACTCAAATTCCAACTCTGTCACTCAGGGGCTGGGTGACCATAGGCAAGTTACTTAACCTATCTGAATCCCAATTTCCTGGGAGGAGCCCAAGTGTCCTGGGCTTGATCCTTAGGGCGCAGGGATCCAGGATGGTCCTGGTACAGGAGGGATCAGGAGTCCATCTGTGTTGTTCCAGGGTACTGTGGACGCTGGGGATGGAGACTCCTCTGGCTAGCCGTGTCTCTCATGATTGCCATAGTCCTGTGGGTCCTCATTCTGAGCATCCTATTTTCCAAGGGTGAGTGACTGCATAATGGGGGGAGATGTCCAGTTCCCAGGGGACATAGACCTCCCCACTCAGGGCACACCAGCTGGGTCCCAGACACCTGCCTGGGTCTGAGTTTGAAGACGTGCGAATAGAATGTGTGCACATCTATGGACTGTGTGCACCCACGTGTGTGTGTGTGTGCATGCATGAATGTGTGAGCATGTCCCAGGTGTTTGTTTCCCCTCGGTGTGAGTGCACATTTTGTGGGCTGTGCGTCTGCCCGCCGCCCTCTGTGGGTCCCACGACCAGGGTCCCCACACCCCCTGGGCGAGGGTGGAGTTGTCCTGTCCCCCGGGGCCGCGCCTGCGGGAACCTCTCTCCGCAGCCTCCACAGAGCTCGGGGCGCTGCTCAGCCACCAGGACCTGCTGAGGACAAATGGTGAGTGCAACACGGGGGCTCCTGTGTCCCTGGGATGTGCAAGGCAGGAGTGTCTGGGACCCTGGAGACCGGTAGGGGGTGGGTGGTTGAGGATCTCACGGTCTCCGGGGCTGGCCCAGGAGAAGGGAAGGATGTCCCGTGAGTCCTCGCTGGTGACCTTCTGGGGGTTTTCCAGCCTCGGAGCACGTGGCGGTGCTGGCTGCCTTGAAGGAGGAGGTCTTGGCCTACAAGAGCTACTGTAAGACTTGCGGGCTGAGGGGGCGGGGCTTGTGGACGGGGGCGGGGAGGGAAGAGCGGGTGGGGCTGGTGGGCGGGATCGGAGGAGGCGGGTGGGCGCGGGGCGGGATGCTTTCAGATCCCGCCCGCAGCCCCCGCTCCCCCTTCACCCCCCCACCCCCACCCCCTCGCTTCCCAGGCCAGGGGACGCAGGCGCAGCTGCAGACCGCTCGCACCCAGCTTGGGGAGGCGCAGGCAAAGCTGTCCCAGCAGGAGAGCGCCCTGAAAGAACTGAGCGAGCGCGGTGAGGGCAGGACAGCACCGCGACCCCTGATCCCTCCTCGCGCCTGTCACCAGACTCTCCATTCACATCCTGATCCCTCTGTGACCCCGACCCTATCTATCCTGTGATCCTGACCCTGCCCGCTGCACTCTGACCTTGACTACGATTCCTAACCCCAATCATAACCGGACCCTCCCCAGCTGTAACAGTCCTCCACCGTGATGTCATTCTTGACGGTGACGCTGACCGCGGACACGCATGCTGACTTGACCGAATCGGGACCCTACTCCTGACCCTGACCCCAGCTATGATCTGGCCTTCCTTGATCTTGCAGTGACCCGGGGCTTGGCTGAAGCGGGTAGGGACCGCGAGGGCATCCGCGCTGAGCTGTTGCGGGCGCTGGAGGCGGCCCGGCTAGGGAACGGTGAGCAAGACGGAGGAGGAGGGGCGAGGGGAGGGAACAAGTGGACACTGCCTGGGGGCCTCGGGCTTCCCTGAAACGTACTGCCCCACCCTTTGACCTTGGCCTCTTCTCTGTGGCTCCGCCCCTGGCCCGAGGGTCCACTCCCTTCCCCCAGTCCTCTCCGTCCTCTCCACCTGGGGGCAATCCCCCTCTTTGACCCTCGCCACCCCGCAGGCTCCTGCGAGCAGTGCCCCGCGTCGTGGCTGCCCTTCCAGGGCTCCTGCTACCTTTTCTCCGAGCTAAAGGCCCCATGGGATGAGGCCCAGCGCCAGTGCGAGGGCGCCGGCGCTCACCTGGTGATTGTCCGAGGCATTGAAGAGCAGGTGCGCAGGGGGCAGTCAGAGGCGGGAGGCGGAGTTCACCTGAGGGGGCGTGGCCCGGGAGGCGGTCCTCCAGGGCGAGGCGGACTCTGCAGGCTCGGTCTCCCCTCGCGCCCAGGGCTTCCTGAGTCGGAACACGCGAGGCCGCGGTTACTGGCTGGGCCTGAGGACCGTGCGCCGCGGGAGCAAGATCCAGGGCTACCAGTGGGTGGACGGAGTCTCGCTCAGCTTCAGGTGAGAGAAGGGACATGGGAAGGTGAACAGATCAGACCCTAGGGGAAGTGCTGTGGCCAGATCTCAGAGTTTTGGCTCTGATGGGCAAGCTAGACTCTAGGAACTGGCTGAGGTTAAATTCCGGGGGTGAGCAAGTTATATCCCGGATTCGTGGTTAGTTTAGACACTCAGGGTGTCTAGGTTGGACCTAAGCCATAAACAGGCTAGACTCTGGGAAGGAGGGCTGGACCCCAGGGCCATCCTCAGTCTAGACCCCCAGCAACACCGGTGCCACACCACTGCAGCCACTGGAACCGGGGGGAGCCCAATGACGCTCGGGGGCGCGAGGACTGCGTCATGATGCTGCGCACGGGGATGTGGAACGACGCACCGTGTGACAACGAGAGGGACAACTGGATCTGTGAGAAGAGGCAGAGCTGCTGACCCCGCCCAGTGGCCCCGAGCCACGCCCACCGCCGCACCTCCGCTTTTTTGAGCTGCTCGCGGCTACGGATCCGCCCACCGCCGTGGATTTTTTGTTTTCCCACCAACCGCAACTGACAACCACCCTGCGCAACCCAGCCCGGTGCAGTGCCTGCGCTCTGGAACCTCTGCTCCAACTCACCTGCGACCCCTCGCACAGGGACCTCACCTAGCCTAGGCTTCCCCGGCTCCAAAATCCCAGCTCCTTGGCCCATGATCTCACCCCACCTCTCTCCCTAGCCAAGGCCGGCTGACTGAGATGGAGCGGTCTGGTTTGCTTGCATTTTCCCCAGACTGGGAGGCCTCCAAGATAGTGGTATGTGAGCTGTCTTTGCTGCCCTAGGGAGCATCAATAAAAGTTTGAGAAATGAATCTTGGTTTCTGGCTCTAAGGAGCTGTTCTAAGCTTTATCCCAGAGACCCTGATGATCCCTGTGATTGTCCCGGACCTCCCTGGACTCCAGGCCCTACGATGCCAAAAAAAACCCAGGAGTAACCTGCACCGGGCGAGGAGGGCTGTAGGGCACTGGGGACACAGGAACGAGTCAGACCCAGTCATTACCCCCCAGGACCCCCTCATTCTGGTCTAGCTGGACACAGAGACCCTGTGAGCAGTGACTCAATGGAGGCAGGCATGAAGGAGTGACAGCTGACACATTTGGAGGAGCCACTTTTGTCCTCAGGGACAGGGACTGTGCTGACATACTGCAGTGGTGGCCACTTTCCTTGAGGAGACTGGCACCCCCTTGTGGAGATGACAGGCAGCCTGAGACAAGACCCTGGTGCAGGTGGGAGAGGGGTTTGCCAGGATCTGATGAGCAGGTCCCTTCTGTCTCAGGCACCTAGCTTCTGTGACCACTGGGTGGGACAATCAGGAAATACATCCCAGCACAGATGGGCTTTCCAGGAACAATGAGATTTCGGCATGTGGAGCTGGGAAGGGAGAGCTTTGCAGGCAGAGGGTGTTGGAAGGTGTTGAGTATGGCTGAGCACATTTGGGGGTGCGGGGTGCACGGAGCCTGGATGTATCAACTGGGGACTTTTGATCTGAATTCACCCACCACTCCCAACGATTCCTGATTCCATCCTGGGGACCTAGGGCTCTCCTAGAATTTCCGGTGGAGAGGAGTACAATGAAGGGGAATGGCAGGCTAGCAGCCTTTAGTTTGGGGCAGAACTGAATCCAGAACAAAAGGCGACTGGGAGCTCCCTGGTTGTGCAGCCCTGAGAGCATCGACTGAGCAGGAAAGGAGACAACACCACCCACCCTCCCAGGCCAGGTGGACCTTTCACTGCTGTAACCACACAAACCCCAAGCCTTCTCTGGGCCTCTACAAGTGCAGCCCAGAGCCAGGCACTGACCAGACCCAGGAGCTGCCTGACTCCTGGACAGATAGTATATGTAGTGGAATGTCGGCCACACTGATGGACTTCCAGACAGGCAGCTGGAGGAGTGTATGAGTTTCCTAATGCTGCTGGAACAGATGACCACCAGCTTAGTGGCTTAAAAGAACACGCATTTATTCTCTTACAGTTCTGAGGGTTAGAAGTCCAAATTAGTTTTAGTGGGATGAAATTAAGGAGTCATCAGGGCCAGGCTCCCTCTGGAGACCCAGGGAAGAATCCATTTCCTTGATTTTCCAGCTTCTAGAGCTGCGTTCCTCGCATTCCTCAGCCAATTGCCCCTTCTTCCATTTCAAACCAGTAGAGTAGCATCTTGCTCCCTCCCAGGAACATAGGACAAAGACCCATGAAATTCTTTAATATATTACCTCTTCCTAACATGAAATCCTAAATCACATCTGCAAAATCTCTGTTGCCATAGAAGGCAACAGTCAAGGTTCCAGGGGTTAAGACATGGAATCTTTGGGGGCCACTATGCAGCCTCACACGAGACATAACCAGATGACAAACAGATTCACAGGTGGGGCAGCAGCCAATACCTGCCTGGTGGCCTATGTGCTTGGTGAGCTGGGTCAATGATGGTGTGGAGGACTCACGGATTCTAGTCTCACTTCCTGACATTCACATGGAGACTCCTGGCCAAGTGAGGAGCAAGAGAGACACACTGACAGCCAGACTTTCTGCCTGTCAGGTTGACAGCCGACAGTCAGACTGAAGTTGTAGTGACAGAATTACAGCAGCACAGGTGGGCAGAAGGGTCCCAGGCAGCTCTCCTGGGGATTCAGCTGAGTGAGTGCTGGCTACGTGTGAGACAGAAGGAAGAGACCCCGGAGCCGCTGGGGGATCTTCCATGGACCTGGCATCGTCAGAGCAAGTCCTCTAGCTCCTGGTACTCCAGGCTCACAGACAGGGGTCCAGGACCCAAGAGAGCCCTAGGTCAGGAGCCCAGAGAGCAAGGTGGCTGGCCTGGAGACCCCCATCCTGCCCTCTGCACTCCTGGTCAGCTCACAGGCTCTGCCTCCCAGCCACCTGGCTCTAACCTGCCAGCATTCAGCAGGTACGTGGAGACCCTGAATGAGAGGGTCAGAGTCATGTTCCCCCCTCTTAGACTCTTGGCCCCACATCTTCCTCTCTCCAAGATTCAACCTCCCTGGGGAGAAAAGGGAGCTATAACCGAACCCTAATACTGGAACAGCCTTTGACCTTCAGTTGGTTTTTGTTGTCCTGGAGAGTCAGTCTTGCCAGAAAGACTGTATTGTACAGGCTCACAGGTAGAGCCTGGACACAGAGAAGCCCTGTGATGTTTCCCTGGGAGCCTGGCTGAGCCAGGTCAGCAG
This sequence comes from Ceratotherium simum simum, assembly GCF_057802395.1. Classification (NCBI taxonomy): domain Eukaryota; kingdom Metazoa; phylum Chordata; class Mammalia; order Perissodactyla; family Rhinocerotidae; genus Ceratotherium; species Ceratotherium simum. The sequence goes on along the minus strand of NC_141938.1, from coordinate 10,382,858 downwards.
TCTCAAAGACAGACTCCCTTTCCTGGAGACACTAGAGGCCCTGAGATAGCCCCATAGGATCTGAAATGTACCTGCGTGTCTGAGACCCACCAGCAATTGTGAGAACACCATGATAGGCCCACAGTAGGCAGAATGACAAACTCCCAAATTGTCCGAGTCCTAATCCCCCTGAACCTATGAGTATGTTACCACATGGCAGAAGGGACTTTGCACATGGGATTATATTAAGGGCCCTAAGGTGGGGAGAGGATCCTGGAATATCCAGGCTGCCCAATGTCATCACAGGGGCCCTTAAAAGTGAAAGAGGGAGGCAGGAGAGCATGAGGGAGGGAGTCATGTGTATGGAAGATGGTCTGGGTGACATGATATGAGAGGGACCTCATCCACCATTGTGGCTTTAAGGACGGAGGAGCGGCCCGTGAACCAAGGATATGGGTGGACTTTTAAAGTGGGAAAAGGCAAGGAAAACCACTCCACGCCAATGAGAATGGCCATAATCCAGAATGCTCACAAAACCCAATATTCATGAGGATGTGAAACAACAGGACTCTCATTCATTGTTGGTGGGAATGCAAAATAGTAAAGTGCCTTTGGAAGACAGTTTGGCAGTTTCTTAAAGAACTAAACACACTCTTCTCATACTGTCATGGTATTTACTCAAAGGAGTAAATCGCCTGTCATGGTATTTACTCAAAGGAGTTGAAAAGTTGTCCACACGAACCTGCACATGGATGCTTTCAGCAGCCTGATTCATAATTGCCAAAACATGGAGGCAACCAAGATGTCCTTTAGTAGGTGAATGGATAAATAAACTATGGGACACCCAAACCATGGAATATTATTGGGCACTATAAAGAAATGAGCTATCAAAATGTGAAAAGACATGGTAGAATCTTAAATGCACATTGCAAAGGAAAGAAGCCAATCTGAAAAGCCTACATACTGTATGACTCCAACTCTATGACATTCTGGAAAAGGCAAAACTATGGAGACAGTAAAGAGATCAGTGGTTGCCATGGGTTAGTGGAGAGGAAGGGATGAAAAGTGGAGCACAGAGGATTTTTAGGGCAGTGAAACTACTCTGTATGATACTGTGATGGTGGATCCATTTGTCCAAACCCATGGAAAGTACAACACCAAGAGTGACCCCTGATGTCAACTACGGACCATGAGTGATGATGACACATCAACGTAGGTTCATCAATTGTAACAATTGTCCCACTTTGATGGGGGATGTTGATAACGGGGGAGGCTGTGCCTGTGTGTGGGCAGGGGATACATTTAAAATCTCTGTACTTTCTTCTCAATTTTGCTGTGAAGCTAAAATTGCTCCAGAAAAATAAAGTCTTAACAACACAAAAAGACAAGGAAACAGATCCTCCCCTAGAGCCTCCAGAAGGTTGCCGCCATAACAACACCTTGGCTTTAGGGCAGTGAGACCAGTGTCAGACTTATGACCTCCAGAACTGTGAGATAATGAATTTGTGTTGTTTTCAGTCACTAAGTTTAAGGTCATTTGCTACAGCAGCCATAAGAAACTAACACAAGGGCTTACCTGGATCTCCCCCATAACTCAACAGTAACCACCTATAACACTGCAGCCATCTGTGATGATCCCGTGACACACCTTAACACGTCTGTGAGTAAATGTACCTCCCATAGAAGTGACTCAACTCAACAAAAAAACACTGGAAACACACGGGATAAACTTTTAACACCCCTAACATGGCAGCCACCTGCCTGTCACCTCCCTCTCACCTGACAATACACACATGCGACTTACCTTAACTGGGGTGGCCATTTGTTTCAAACAGTCCTGGTTTGCACTTGTCCCAGGTATAATTCTTGTTTTCAAATGGTTTTTAAAATCAACTTTAATGAGGTTTAATTTATATACAATAAAGTGCACCAATTTATCACACCCATTAGGATGGTGTCTATGAAAAGAAAAATAGAAAATAACAACGGTTGACAAGAATGTGGAGAAATTGGAACCGGCAATGCACAATTCCTGGTAGGAATGTAAAATGGTGAATCTGCTATGGAAAACAGTATGGTGGTTCCTCAAAAAATTTGAAAATAGTATTACCATGTGATCCAGCAATTTCCTTTCTGGATATATACCTGAAAGAATTGAAAGCAGGGTCTTGAAAAGATATTTTTACATCCATGTTCATAGAAGTATTGTTCAGAATAGCCAACAGGTGGAAGCAACCCAAGTGTCCATCGATGGATGAATGGATAAACATAAGGTGCTCCATCCATGCAGTGGAATATTATTCAGCCTTAAAAAGGAACGAAACATGGATGAACCTTGAGGATATTATGTTGTGTCAAATAAACCAGCCACAGAAGGACAAATACCGTGTCCCATCACTTACATAAGGTATCTAGAGTAGTTTTACTATAGAAACAAAGTAGAATCTTGATTGCCAAGACCTGGGGGAGGGAGAAATGCAGAGTTGGTGTTTAATGAGTATAGAGATTCAGTTTTGTAATATGAAACAATTGTAGAGATTGGTTGCACAACCTGGTGAATCCACTTAACATCACTGGACTGTACACTTCAAAATGGTTAAGGTAGGGGCCAGCCCAGTGGCATAGCAGTGAAGTTCGCGTACTCCACTTCACTGGCCCGGGGTTCTCAGGTTTGGATCCCGGGCACGGACTGACACACTGCTTGTCAAGCCATGCTGTGGTGGCATCCCATAAAAAGTGGAGGAAGATGGCCACGGATGTTAGCCCAGGGCCAGTCTTCCTCAGCAAAAAGAGGAGGATTGGCAACGATGTTAGCTCAGGGCTAATCTTCCTCACACAAAAAAATGGTTAAGATGTAAATATTCTGTTACGTGTGTTATATACCACAATTAAAAATAATTTTTTAAAAGCACTCATTTCAAGCTTACAATTCAATGAGTTTTGAGAAATGTATACTGCAGTGTAGCCACCACCACACTGCAGATATAGAACATTCCCATCCTCCCCTGAAACTCCTTCCTGCCCCTTCTCAGTCAGTCCTCACCCCACCCCTGCCCCAGGCCACCACTCATCTCTCCATCACTAGTGACTGCACTTGTCTGTTCTCCAATGTCATATAGATGGAATCACACAGTGTGTACTCTTTTGTGCCTGGATTCTTCCTCTAGGCATGATGTTTCTGAGATTCCCCCATGCTTTTGTGTGTATCCGTAGTCTGTTCCTCTTCATTGTTGAATCTTCTTCCATTGTGTGGCTGGACCACAATCCGTGTCTCCATTCCTCTGCTGATGGATGTTGGCATTGTCTCCAATATGAGTTCCTATGAATAAAGCTGCTGTGAACACTCTTGCACAGATCTTTTTACGGATTTCAGTTTTCTCATCTCTTGGGTAAATACCTAGGAGCGGGTCAGATAGTAGGTGAGTGTTTAACTTTATAAGAATCTGCCAAACCGTTTTCCAAAGTGGTTGCACCATTTTGCACCCCTATCAACAGTGTCTGGGGGCCCTCGTGGCTGGGAAGGGTATTTTTGACCCAAGAGAGATGTCAGCAGATCTAGAGCAGGTGGAGGGCTTTCTCTAGACAAGAGCAGGAGGGGAGGAAATGCAGCTGGAAGTTGAAGCAGATAATGAGAGGAGGCAGGAAGCCGGAGGGAATATGTGCTGATAACACGTGTTTTCATGGGAAGATAAGACTGGGGGTTGGGAAGCAGGAGGTGGGGGGACTCTGCTATCGGGAATTACAGCCTCTGAACCAGATCAAGGAGGAGGTTGGGGAGAGAAGCTGGAGAGAAGAAGTGAGATCAAGTCTCCCGTGAACAAGGAGCAATTTCATTCATTCCTTCATTCAATTCAATCATGTTCTCACCCACAAATGCTTATTATACGCTGGGCACTGGCATTCCAGTAGAGAACAAGAGGTCAGGGTCTCTGGACACGGAGAATCCTGAAAACCCTTAGGCTTAGCAGAAGCAGCCATCCACAAAATAATATAGACTCTATGAGCCCATTTTTATGAAGTTCAGAACAGGCGAAATTACTCTTGGTGGAAAAAACATGGGGACAATGGTTGCCTGGGAGCTGAGGCAGGGATTGCTCGAGAAGGGCCATGAAACAACTTTCTGGAGTGCTGGAAATGTTCTATATCTTGATCGGGATTTGGATTACACAGGTGAGTGCATTTGTCAAAGCTCAAAGAAAACACTCTTGGGATCTGTGCATTTCATCCTCTGTCATTTTCCTCAAAAGGAAAAAAGGTGAGAAGAGTGGTCAAAAAATATTGGAATCCAGTTCATGTTCTGTAGGCAGGAGTTTTTAGGGGGAAGTGGAGCACTGTTGGCATTTTACTTGGAAATGCATAATATATAAGATTGATTGAGGGGTGGATGAGTAAACAAGCTTGTAATAAAGAAAGTACAGAAAATATTGATTGTAGAATCTAGGAATGTGTTTTTCATCCTAAAACTCAACTTTTCTGGTTGCTTGAAAATAGTCATAATGAAATGTTGGGGTTCAGGTCGTGATTGCTGCCTTCTGGGGCTCACAGCTGGCAGGGAGAGGAGGAGGTGATGAGGAGGAATAGAAGGTGGTGTGCTCACGTGGTGAGGTTGGAGGTGGAACATTCTGGAAAAGCAATCCTCGCTTCCCCACACTTCTAGCCTGAGGGATGAGGTGTGGGAGGGAAGGAGGATCTGCCTTGGAGAGACCAAGGGGGGTTGTGCTAGGAAGCATTGGGTGGGGGCAGGAGAGACCCCTTCAGTCCTCTCTCTGACCCTTTCCCACTGGCCATCCCCACCAAGAGCCTCCTGAGTGACCACAGGACCATACTCTCTGGAGCTGAGTCAGCAAGTAAATTGTGACCCTGAAGCCCAGCCAGGGTTTCCTGGACGGACCGGCCCCCCTGTCACCCCACTTTCCAAGGAATTGGCCTTGGGACAGAGTAGCCTGTCCTTTCCAATCTCTTACCTCCCTTCTTCAATCCCAGGAAACCCCCTGGGATCCCAAGGCTTCTTCCCAGGTTGGCTGAGGTGTCTGGAAGCCCCCAGGGTGAACGGGACACACTCTCCTCCAGCCGTTGGCAGCCCCTTTGCCATCCGCCTCGACCCCGCTGGACTGTCACCTCTCCAGTCACAGATGTCCCCAGATCCAGTCACAGATGGGTCGAATGGGTGAATTTGGCAGATGCCGATAGAAAGCACAGAGTCTGAAACTCGGGCTTGCCCCTTACTCGCTGGGCGAGCCTGGGCACGTGACTTTGGCTCCCTGTGCCTCAGTGTTTGCATCTGTCAAGTGGGAATAAGAACAGCAACAGCATCTACCTCCTGGGATGCTGTGGTCTGCTGAATAACGGCCCCAAAAGAGGTCCCTGTCCTAATCCCCAGAACGTGCGAGCATGTGACCTTCCATGGTAAGAGGGATTTTGCATTTGGGTGTAAGTTATGGATCTGGAGATGCGGAGGTGATCCTGGATTACCTGGGGGGCCCAAGATCATCACCAGGGTCCTTATAAGAGGGAGGGAGGAGGGTCAGAGTCAGAGAGAAGAAGAGGTGACAACAGAAGCAGAGTCAGAGAGAGACTGGAAGATGCTACACTGCTGACTTTGAAGGTGGAGGAAGGATCCACAAGCTAAGGAACGTGGGCGCCTCTGGAAGCTGGAAAAAAGCAAGGAAACAGATCCTCTCTAGAACTTCCAGAAGGAGACAGCCCTGTCGACACCTTAACTTGAGCCCAGTGACTTCTGACGTCCAGACTGAAGACAATAAATTGATGTTATTTAAAGCCACCAAGTCTGGGTCATTCCTTACAGCAGTCATGGGAAACAAACAGATATGATGCTTGTAAAGCACCTACTGTGTGCCAGCCTGCACTGGGGACTGGGCGGTGACAACGGGCACTGCCCCTGCCCACCTGGAGCTCATGTTCCGGTGGGGTCTGGGCAATGAATGAGCAAACCAGACAGGTTCACACATAAAGGCGGGGCCATAGAGACCACTATAGGGGTGACTGAGGGGCTAGGGGCCACTTTAGCTGGTCCTGTCCCTCAGAGAGCACAGACTCGGAGGATGAGGAAGGACCCACGAGAGGGATCAGAAACCAGAAAAGCAAGCGGATGTGGCTGATGGGAGCGAAGGAGGAACAATGCAGGCGGGGAAGGGGGCAGCCACACGGGCCACAGCCCGATGGGTTTGGGGAAGTAGGGCTAAGATGCTCCCATTTACTGAGTGCTTCTCTGCATCCAGCTTTGTGCAGAGGGCTTTACACATACGACAACCCATGTAGGAGAACTGTGCACATCCCCACTTTACAGATGAGGAAACTGAGGTCCGGAGAGGATGAAGTCATCAGGCAGGGAATAGGGTGGTGCTGGGACTCGGAGGCCTTCTCCTTACCACCCAGTTGGGGGGTCACCCGTGGTGGGGAGGCAGTGACCAGGTGTGTCCTGCAGGGGCCAGCACTCCTACTGTCCTGGCTGCTCTAGGGAACCAGCATGCAGAACAGCTGGATGGAGGAGAAGAAATGTATGATCCTAGACCAAAGTCCCTAAGGGGCTGAGGGCCTGGGTCCTTGAGGGCAGGGCCTGGGGACCTGGATTCCTAGGTCCCTGAGGGTCAAGACTGCGGTCCTGGCTTCCTGGGTCCCTAAGGGGCTGGGAGCCTGGGTTTCTGAGGGGCTGAGGTCCTGGAGTTTTGGGTCCCTGAGGTTCAGGGTGAGGGTCTTGGAACCCTGGATCCCCAAGGGGTAGGGGCCTGGTCCCTAAAGGTGGGGCGTGGAGTCCTGGCTTCCTGGGTCCCTAGTGGGCTGGGCCTGGGTCTCTGAGGGCTGGGGGTTTGGGGGGCTGGATTCCTGGGTCTCCAGGAAGGTGAGAGCATGGGTCCCTGAAGGTAGAGCCTGGGGTCTGGGATTTCTGGATCTCTTGAGGGATGGGAGCCATCCTCCAGCCTGGTCTCCACGCAATATCCCGTCCTCTCATTGAACTGCGAGCATTCTCAGAGAGAAATCCCCGAACCTCCCAGTGCAGGCCTGGAATCTTCTCAGGATTCCCGGGATGGACTGGCCCAGCCCCCTGGTCCCTGGGGGTGTGCTGGGGTCTGAGGGCTGGAGTGGGCAGTGGGCCTGGGAGGCCCTCCAGAAGGAAGGCTGTGGACAAGCCCACCTCTGTGTCCCCCTCATCACGAGCCGCCCTCCAACCTCTCCCCGCCCACAAAAACACACAAAAACAAAACCAGCCAAGTTCAGACCTCGAGGTTCCAGGAAGGTGAAAATACAGAGCCAGCCTCTTCTCATTCCACACGCAAATTCCCTCTTCCTGTTGACCTGCTCTCTGCACGGGGGAGGGTCCAGAAGGGGAGTGAGAAGGGGTACATGTGGCTCTAAACTCAGGGCCCTCCCAGGAAGGGGGCCCAGTCCTGCCCTCGGGGAGTCCCCAGGCCCAGGAGAGTGCAGGAGCTCAGGGCTGGGGTAACGGGTGTACAGAGGACTGTGGGGGCTCAGAGGAGCCCCCCAGCCCAGCCTCTGCAGTCAGAGAGGCCTCCATGCAAACTGGTGCTGCAGGCCAACTCGGCACTCCAGGCGTGGGGACCCGCCAGTGCAAAGGCCCAGAGGTGGAGAGAGCATGGGTTTGTGGAGTGCTGCAATGAGCGTGGTTTTGCAGAGTTCTGTGAGCTTGGCTGCTTGGGGAATCTTGTAGGAAGTCAGGGGAGGTGTGGCTGGATAGGCCGGCAGCCAGGGCCTTGAACTGCAGGCAAAGGAAGCAGGAATTTGGGCCCACAGCAGAAAGGAGCCACAGAAGGTTGTAAACAGGGGGAAGACATGGTCAGGTGGCTGCTGTGCAGGGAAGGGACTGAGGAGGGAGTGGCAGGGAGACCAGACAGGGGGCTGCTGCCATTATCCACAAGAGAGGAGGGTGACTGGGGTTGGGGTCATGGAAGAAGAGAGACAGGACCGATCAAAAGATGAGGAATGTGGAAGGTGGGGGCCAGGGAGGAGGCAGGGGGATGCCCAGGGCTCTAGCCTGTGGCCAGGTGGTGGTGGCCAATGCTGTGCCCAGTTTGGGGCAGGGGCACCATCTGGGCTCACTCTGCTGCAGTCACACTGGCCTCTTTGATGTTCCTCCAACACACCGCGCATGGTCCAGCCCCAGGAATCCCCAGCATGCCACTACGGAGGGGGGAGGGGGCAGCTGCTGGGAGCCCTGGAGGCTGTTGCCCTTTGCACTTTACGCCTGCTGTTCCCTCTGATGGGACACCCTTCCCCTGATCTCTGAAGGCTGGCTCTTCCTATCCCTTCAGGGGCCCCAGTTCAAGCATCACCCACTTAGAGAGCCTTCCCTGACCCTCTATAGAAACAGCCCATGTGTCACTCTCCTCCCACCTGCTTTATGTGTCCTCAAGGCACTTGTCACCATCTGATGTTTGTCTGTCTCCCCAGATAGAACGTCAGATCCAAAGGCAGAGACTTGCGTCCTGTCCGGCTCATTCACTTCTGCAGCCCCAAATGCCCATTACAGTGTCCAGTGTCTCACTGAATGAATGAATGAATGAGTGAGGGAGTGAATGAATGCATGAACAAATGAAGTTCAGGAGGTGGCGCTGGGCTGAAGACAGAGATGTGGGAGTCAGCAAGGATTGGGGGTAATTGAAGGTGAAGGCTGGTGGAGAGGCAGCGAGAGAGGTCCTGAGGGGAAACTGAGGCCTGCAGAGGGGGGAGGAGTGCAGAGTGCAGCAGGAGGAGGGCTGGAGGAGGAGCCCTGCTCTGTCCATCAACCCCTGCTGTGAGACAGCTCTGCAGAGACCAGGAGGGGGCACATGCTGGTCTGTGTGTGTGTGTGACCGTGTACGTCTCTGTGTGTGTGTGTGTGTGTCTGTGCATGTGCTGCAAATCTGTGTTGTCTCTCTCTGTATGTCTGTGCATTTTGTTTGTGTGTGTTTCGGTGCCTTTATTTGTGTGTTATTTATGTGTTTGTGTATGTGATTCTGTTGTGTGTGTAGCTCTGTGAGCACGTTGGGTGTGTCTATCTTCTATCTGTAGTTAGATTGTGTGGTGTCTAATCTGTGTGTTTATGTTGTGTGTGTGTTGTGTGTGTATTGTCTGTGTGTCTTGTGTGTACTTGTGTGTGTTTCTATGTATTTGTTAGTGTCTTTGTGTGTGTGTGTTGTGTGTGTCTGTGGTTTTTTTGCGTCGTCTGTGTGTGTGTGAATGTTTATCTGTGGTTTGGTTGTGTCGTGTGGTCTTTATCTTTGTGTGTACATTGTGTAGATGGCCATGGGTTGTATCTGTGGTTTTATTGTATTGTGCGTTGGTGTGTGTTTGTTGTCGGTTGTGTTGTGTCTGTGTTTCTGTGTATTTGTCTATCTCTGTGTGTATGAATTGTGTATGTCTATTGTGTGTGTGTGTGGTTTTATTGTGTTGTGGTGTCTGTGGTTTGGTTGTGTCCTGCGGTCTGTATCATTCTGTATGTGTTGTATAGATGTCTCTGAGTTGTGTTTGTCTGTGCTTTTATTGTGTTGTGTGTGCGTGTGTGTTGGGTGTGTGTCTTTGGTTTGGTAGTGGGGTGTCAGTCTGTGTGTGTGTGTGTCTCTGTGTATTTGTGTGACTCTATGAGTGATGGTATTGCATCGCTTCGTGTGTGTGTGTGTGTGTCTCTGTGTGTCTGCATGTTGGGGGCCCCCACACCCCACATCCCTCACCCCACTGAGTCACAGCAGCTGCCAATTGGGCTCAACTCCAGTTCTTTAGAATTCTCACTTCCCCACGGTGGTGGGGTGCAACGAGAGTTGTGAGACTTCCGGGCCTGCCAGGGAGTTGCTGACCCGGACCCCCGGGCTTCCAAGGCCGGGAGTCTATGCCCTCCTCTGTGGGGGAAACCGAGGCCTGAGAAGGGCGGACACTGCTTAAGCCACATGGCCACGGTTGGGGGAGGCCACAGAGCCACTGGTCCCTCTCCGGGACCTGGGGCCTCTGGGAGAGGAAGATGTGGATTTCCCCTGGTCGGGAGTGGGCAGGGCACCAACTGACGACTTTGAGGTTACAAAATCCCCAAGGGGGACCTACGGCAGCATGAATATTTAGGACAAAGATCCAGCAGCCGTCTCTGCTTCTCCCAGAGCAGTCTGCTCAGGCATCACCTCACATCCCCCAAGTTCTGAATCATCCAGGCTAAAGTGGCTCTTCCCGTGCGTACCCCTAACCCTGCTTCCTGCCACCGACAATCGCCCTGCAGATTTGTGGGTTTGAAACTTTTTTATGCTGCCACACGGCGAACCTTGAAGACATCATGCTTAGTGAAATAAGCCAGGCACAGAAGGACAAATACTGTCTGATTCCACTCACAGGAGGTCCCTAGAGACAGAGAGAGACACATCCACAGAGACAGAAAGTAGATGGTGGGGGCCCGGGGGTGGGGGAGGGGAGGGGGAGTCAGTGTTTAGTGGGGACAGAGTTTCAGTTTGGGAAGACGAGAAAGTTCTGGAGAGGGATGGTGGGGACGGTTGCACAACAAAATGTGAGTGTACTTAATGCCACTGAAAATGATTAATATGGTAAATTCGATGGTATGTGTATTTTGCCACTATTAGAAACAAAAAACATTGTCTTCCTCCCTCATGAGAGCTGGGACTGTGTTGTTCCCAGAGGCCGGCACACAGCAGACGCTCAATAAATGGTTGTTGAATGAGTGACGGAGGAAGGAGGTGATTTGTTCACACCAGATGGAGACACAGATGGGGACAGAGAGAAACAGCGAAAGCGTGTTGAAGCCTAAGCCAGCACCTTCTCCTGGTCTTTAAATCATGCTTTGAAGCCCTGGTTCTCACCTGGGGATGACTCTGCCCCCAGGCAACATTTGGTGATGTCTGGAGGCATTTTCGGTTATCACAATTAGGTGGAAATGGGAGGGGGTGCTACTGGCATCTAGTGGGTAGAGACCAAGGATGCTCCCAAGGCACAGGAAGGCCCCCACAACAGGAATCATCCGTCCTTAATGTCAACAGTGTGGAGAAAGAGAAACACAGCTTTAGGGGCACCTCCTCTTGGAAGCCCTCCTGGATTTGACACACCTACTGCCTTCCACACACACACCCTTCCCTTCTCCCCCTTGCCACACCAGGAGAGGTTGAACAGGCGAGGTGAGCTCGGAGCTGTGCTGGGATCGGGTTGGGGCCAGGATAGCGAGGTTCCTTCATCAGTTTGCTGCGGGCGCCGGGCCCTGTCCCAGGTGCTGAGGCTCTGCATTTAGCGGGGCGGATGCTGCTCCGTGCCGCACGGGGCGCAGGTTAGGGTTTCGAATCGGAACATCGTTAGGGGACGAGCTGGGGTCTAGTAGGGTCAGGGCTGGGGCTGCGGTGGGATTCTGCCTGGGGATCGTTTATGGTCGTTGCGAGACCCCTGACTGTCTCCTATTGAGTCAGGCTTCAGGACTGGCGATGAGCAAGGTGCAGCCTCAGGCTCAAGGATCCCAAACCTGAAAGGAGAACCGACACCCTCAGATCGGGGCCCACATCCGCACCCTCAGATCGGGGCCCACATCAGCACGGTTTCCTGTTTTTCCCCTAAACTGAGCAACAGAGACGTAGGTTGACACCGCAGGGGGGAAGAGGGAGGAGGCCATCGCGTGACAGGGTCTCCACAGCCCCCACAGTCAGGGGTTGAGATTTGACCCCCAAAGCATCCTCTTGTCTAAACCAAATCTTGGCAGGGACCCAGCACCACTGGAGCCGTGGAGCCTGGAAGGACACGGTAGGGCTAGTTGGCCAGAGTGTGGACAGGGGCTGGGCCACTTTGGTCTCAGAACTCTCAGAAACTCAGAACACTAAAAGTCATCCAGCCCCATCCTCTTTCCCGACCCCTGTCCTGTGTCCTCATTGCTAGGACAGCCCCACTGTCCACCTAGAGCTCTGGCTGACACCCGGCCATTTTGCACAGCATCTCCTGAGCATCCCACCCCTCCAACACACACACATCCCACCCATCACCAAAGCCTGCCTCTTCTCAAACCAACCTGCTTCTCTCCATCTCCATAGCTGCTGCCCCAGGCCACCTCTTCTGGCCCCTGGACCATGTGACAGCACCCCCCCAGTGTCCCCATCCCCACTTGGCCCCCATGATAGCCCACCAGGGTCCCCACTCCACCCCAGGCCTCCTGCTGTCTTTTGTCCACTCAGCAGCCTCCAGTGACCTTTCTCTGATCCCCACCTGACAACTCTCTTTCCTACTTAAAATGGTCATCCTCTGTCACTTCGCAAACCACGCAGTGGTTTCAAGCCCCCACAACCAGCCCAGATCAAGGCTGAGAGAAAAATATGGGGGCCCAGAATGAGCAGCCTTAGCCCACCAGAGTCATTCATTCAATAGACATGACTGATGGCTGCCTGTCCCCATGCTGGGGATACAGTGCGATAGACAAGGCAGTACGGTCCTTGCCGTTCTGGAGTTCAGGGTCCAGGGGACATTCCATCCAGACCCCTCCCCATCTGGTGGCTTGCCCGGCTCAGTCCTGTTTGCGAGGTGGGACACAGGGGCACAGGAGAGCATCTTCCAGAATGAGAGGCGGGGCACCGAGCCTGGGGTGGGGAGGCGGCCCATACAGAAATGGGGATTCGGCATGGCCGTCCCCCAGCTGAGAGTGGGGAGGGCTTAAGGACCAGGGGACATATTTTAGGGAGGAGAAGCACTGTACCTGAAGTGTCAAGGGGTCCAAGTTTAGGTGGCATAGTGGTTAGGGCTGCAGACTCAGGACACACACTGCCTGGGTTCAAATTCCTGCTCTGCCATTTATGAGCTGTGTGACCGTGAGCAAGTACTTAACGTCCTCTGTACTTCAAATCCTTCATCCATAGGCAGCATGGATCACAAAAGCACCCACCTCATAGGATGATGGTGAATATTAAGTGTGTTAATGCATCTAAGACACAAGGACTGTGCCCAGCACATATTGCTACTTAATTAAACTATATAACAAATTGTTGATATCTAACCCACGTTATCTCGTGATCTTGCTGTTTCTTCCCTCTCTTCCTCCCTCCTTCCTTCTTTTTTCTCTCTCTCCTTCTTCTTCCCTCCCTCCCTCCCTTTCTTTTCTTCCCTCTTCCCTGACCTGGTGGAATAACGATTTAGCACAAAGTCACTTTGGTTCAAATCCTGACTCTGCCACTTACATCCTAAAGCACTTTGGGAACATGGCTTAGCGTCACTGGACCTCGATTTGCTCACCTGAAAAGTGGAGATAATAATAGTAGGGACTTTACCAAGTTGTGGGGGGCATCAGAAGAAGCCATGCGTGTCTAGGCAAGCCCATAATTAGGTCTGTGAAAATAGAAGCTGTGGGTGTTTCAGAAGAAACTGTCTCTCCAGATTAAACTCCTCATCACAGCCTGTGGCCCCTGTCAGCGTCTCCCATCGGCCCCAACAGACCAAGAGGACGGCAACACACTCAAAACTCACGTGAGTGTGCGTGAGTGTGCAGTGCGTGTGACTGTAGGACTGTGCAACTGTGTGTCTGTGTGGGTGTGCCTCTGAGTGTGTGGCTGTGAGTATGAGCGAATGTGTGTGCACATATGTGACTCGTGTGTGTGTGTGTGTGTGTGTGTGTGTGTTTGTGTGTCGGAGCTGGCAGTGGGAACTGGACATCGACTTCCTGGAAGGAATGACCTCTGTGCTGAGTCTCGAGGGATGCCGGGAAGAGGTCTGAATGACAGAAGGGCAGGGGCAGGGGGCAGGGGGCAGTGGGCAGACACGGACAGACTCACCAGGCGGGCAGCGACCCAGTTTGGGGAAGTGAAAGGCAGTCGACTGGCTTGACTGAGCAGAAAGTTGAGCTCACTTGGCAGGTGAGCTGGGGGCTGATCACGATCATGTCCACCCCTGTGTGACGTGGACAAATTGCTTACCCTCTCGGTCCCTCGGTTTCCCCAGCACTCTGCCTTGAGATTGACAGAGCGTCCAATGGAGCCAGTGCTGTTCCTCATCCCCAGTTTACAGATGAGCAAACTGAGTCACTCATCCAGGGAGATGCCAGGTCTCAGCCCCTTGGGCTCAGGCATGTCCAGCTGTCTCTGCTGCCGCAGCATGGTGACACCTCTGGCTCCCTCCAGGATAGCGAAAGACTCTGTTTGAGGTGCTGTTAATCAGAGCCTGGCAGCCCACATCTCCGCTTCCCTGAGGCTCAGAGAGGGGAACTTGCCCATAGTCACAAAACAAGCAGGCCAGCTGATGACCCCCAGACTCGCCTGACCCCAAAGCCTACGCTCTTTGGCATGTCATCAGTGCTTTCAAAAGACTGGAAAGACGCCTTGGGCACATTGATGGAGGAGGACGCTGCGGCCTGGGTGACAGTCTCCTGCATTTCCCAGCAGCACCTGGCACAGAGTAGATGCTTGACAAATGTTGAGGACCTGGAGACCCACTGTGTGCGGCAGCGTGCCCAAAGCCTCATATACATTATTATTTCAGTTGATCCTACCCCGGCCTCACGAATTGGGTACCGCCATCACTCCCATTTTACAGAGGGGAAAACTGAGGCTCAGTCCTGAGCTGAGGTTGCACAGGCAGCAACAGTAACAAGAACCGACGATATTTTTGGTGCTTGCCACATGCCAGGCCTTGCTCAAAGCACTCTACATGTTCACGTAGAGTGGACCACCACCCTACAGTGTAGGTAGTGTTAATACTGTCATTTTATGGATGAGGAAATCGGTTTCGAGGTTCAGTCACTTGCTAAGATCACACAGGTGCAGGTTTATGGACCACCTGCTGTATACCTTGCCTGTGATGGGCTCTGGGGCGCCCCACCTCTGGTCTCAGGCCTGTGACCCTCCACACCAGCAGCAGGAGAAACACTGACTCCCGGTCGTGGGCTAAACAAAACCAGCCAGTGGTCACTGGGCTCCTCAAGTCCAACTGCTGTCCTGTGCCAGGAACCACAGCCTGACACCTCCCCCTACCCCTCGTTAGAACCCAGATCCCAGCCAGAGCTGCGACCGTGCCCCAGCTGGACTGCCTTGGTAGGTGGTGAGTGCCCCGTCCCTGGGAGAACCCAAGCAGGGCTGCCATGGAGGAAAGTTCATACTCAGGTGAGAGGGCTCTCTGGGGCTGATACTGGCAAAAGTGAGTGCGCTGACCTCCTGCCTTCCACCCGGGAGAGGAGAGGGGCTCCTGGGTCCCTCTCAGGGAAGAAAAGTGAATTTCTAGGAAAGGACCAGCATGGGGGGAGGTGAGCCCTGACTGGCCTCCCTGGCGCAGAGCCAGGCAGGAGAGGGAAGCCAGGGCCACCTCCCTTCTGTGACTCAACACCCTCCCAACAAAACTACAGCGCCAGCTGGGGCGCTGGGAGCCCGATAGAGTTGGAAGCCAGTGGAAATCAGCATGATGGATCC
Organism: Ceratotherium simum simum; assembly: GCF_057802395.1. NCBI lineage: Eukaryota > Metazoa > Chordata > Mammalia > Perissodactyla > Rhinocerotidae > Ceratotherium > Ceratotherium simum. The sequence continues at coordinate 10,367,511 of NC_141938.1, read as the reverse complement.
TCACAGCCAGGGTGAGGGGAGGGGCTCAGGGCCCACTGTGGGCCTCAAAGCAGGGTTTCAGTGGCCCAGGAGTTGGGGTGAGGCCTGGGGGGGTCTAACATCTGGGGAAAGGGCTGGGGAAGAGCTTGGATATGGGAGAAGAACTGAGATCCGGTGTCCTGTGTTTAGGGGAGGGGCTCAGAGTGGGGGACAGGCATGAGGGCGAGGGCTGGGGGTCGGCAGGGAAAGGGGACCCAGCATTAGTGGGGGGGGTAACTGAACCCATAAGAGGGAGGAGGGTCTCAGGTGAGAGCTGGGTGGGGGTTGGCCATCTGACGAGGGGGCCCATGGAGGAGGCGGTCTCAGCTCCTGGCCCTGGGTCTGTCTCTCTGGACAGTGACCTGGCCCCCAGTTAGGCTCCCTGACCGCTGGAGTGGGGACAGAAGGAGCAGCAGACATTGGGCTGGACAGGTGGAGGGACAGACTCAGAGATGCACAGATGCACAGATGGACAGACAAAGGTCGGGGGGTGGGCTGATGGATGTGAAAGACGACAGTGTGTGGGGAAGGTGTGCAGAGGAGGCTGGGGGTCCACTGAGACCCTTTGCTTCAGTGCGGGCTCTGGACAGGCTCCCGGGACTTTGGGGCTCTGGGTGATGCAGAGACAGGCAGGGCTGGAGCCCAGCCTCACCCTGAGCCCCTCGGTGTTCCCGCTCCTCCCAACAGAGTTCTCAAAGCTTTCCAGGAGGCGGCGGCAGTGCTGTGGGCGGGGGACGCTGCTCGGGCTGTTGGGGCTGGTGACCACCGCGCTGTGGGCTGGGCTGCTGACTCTGCTTCTCTTGTGGCGTGAGGACACCCCCAGCCCCATGTGGCCTCCCTCTCGTGTTCCCTCCCAGACCCCCAGTCTCAGATCCTGGGGAGCCCAACACGCTCCTTGGAACCCAACGCTCCCATCGTGTCCCCCACCCTGACTCTGCTGGCCCCTTCCATGCCCCTCCCACCCACCCCCGGGAGCCCCCGGCCCACACCTCCCCAAGGCCTCCATCTTCAGCTGGCAGGTGGGGTGTGGGTCGGGGGGGGCACCTGAAAAACCCTTCCTCACTCCTCTCCTCTTCTCCTCCCCAGACTGGGAAACTGTGCAGAAACTGAAACAGCTAGAAGAGACCGCTGCCCAGAACGGTATGGAGGAGCCGGGGCCGGGGGGGGGGGGCGGAGGCTGGGACCCCAGGCTCTTGTCCTGCTTCCGCCACCGATCGCTGTGGGACGTGGGAGACACGAGGCCTGGGCTCGTGTCGCCCCTAGGAACTGAGGGTCAGCCTGTGTTCCCCCCCTCCCCTGGGGGGAACGCCCAGCGACTCTTGGAGGGGAGGGCTCTGACAAGTGCCTGACGGAACATTACACAAAGGCTCCCTGTCCCAGCTTCCTCACCTGTAAAATGGGCGTAATCTTAGCGCTTTGAGGCAGAAACAAGCTAAGACCCTCAGAGCACTTAGAACCGTGTCCATTGAGCTTTTACTAAACGCCTGCTGCTTTTATATTTAATCCTGGGTGGGGGAAGTTCATTCGATTCTTGCCTGAATTCTCCTGAGTACATTTTCCCCCCAAATTCAAAACAAAAGCCGTGGCCATTGTGACTATGTGAGGGGGGCCCCTGCACTTGCGGCTGGTGGGGGGGATTCAAGGACCTGCCTTCCTGGCTCCTGAGGACACGTCTTCCCTCCTGCCATCCCAGTCTCTCAGGTCTCCAAGGACTTGGAAAGGCACAAGGGTGACGAGGTGGCCCAGAAAGCCCAGGGTGAGCGACCTCGGCTCTGGGGGCCCAGGGGGAGGGGAGCAGGGGGAACCTGGATTAACACGTGGATAGAGTGCTCAGGACCACCTGTGAATTGCAAAATGAGCAGGTGACCCTAAAGGCCCAGGCTAAGAGGCTGAGGGGGCCGGTGGGGGAAAGGGGGACATGCACCGACGATGCACGTGCCCACTGAGCCCCTCCCCCACAAACAGCTGCCAAGATGTCGCAGAACATGGAGAAGATCCAAGCTGAGCAGAAGACAATGAAATCTCAGGGTGAGAGATCGGGATTGAGGGCAGGGTCTGGGGGCCACGGGGGACAGTGAGGCTGGGGATCAGGCTTGGGGACCCTCAGCCTGCAGGCAACATCCCTGACACCAGTCCTGCCCCCATCGCCACCCCCATCAGACTCTGAGCTCTCCCAGAACCTGAATGAACTTCGCGAGGACCTGAGCAACCTCCACTCCCAGGGTGAGCCTTGGGAGGGATGGGGAAGGGACAAGGAAGGGGGCTTCCAAGTGCATCTCTGACCCCCACCCCCATCCAACCGCCCCAGGCTTCAATGAGAGACACACAGCCTTGCGTGCACTGGGAAGGCTCCAGGAGGAGGTGGCGAAGCTGTGGATAGAGCTACGCACGTCCAACGGTGAGTGTGTGCGTCTGTACCCACGGGTGCGTTGGTATACGCGTGTGACAGCACAGAGGTGTGGCGGTGTGTGTTCAAATGCACGGTAGAGGTGTGTGTGACAACGTGGGTGGTATGTGGTTATGTGTGTGGCAGGGCCGATGGGGGCACACGAGAAGGCCGAGTCCAGCTGCTCCCTCCACTGATTTCAGGGTGTCCCACACTTTCTCCTCCTCCAGGTAAAGGGTGTCCCGCATTTACCATTGCTGGGTTCTCTTTCCTGACCGGCTCGGCTTAGCGGAGGGTCACCATTAGGATGCCCTTGGCCACAGCCCTCCTGGAAGATTGTCAGACCCAGCCGGGTGGCCAGAGGGGGGTCACCTCTGCAGCGATGGGGACAACAGGGACCGTGGCATCTTCCCCAGGGGTGGCAGTGATCGAGGCGATGCTGGCAGTTTTGGGGGTCATCGGGGTAGCCCCAGAAGGCTGCAGAAGGGGCAGACATTCAATTCCTTTGCCTTTATCCTGGGGAGGAACCCGGGTGTTACGGCCCTGAAGTCCCCCCATCCCACCCTGCCCTGGATATCTGATCTTCCACCTCTGGGAAGCCCCAGCTGCCCCAACTTGGCAGGAGAAGAGCAAGGATCTGTGCTTGGTGTGGAGGAGAGCTGTCCCCTGGGACGTCGTGTGGCTATGGGAATTCCAGCAAGAAATCCCGCTGTAGTCCCTCTGGGGAGGGGGAGGAAGAATCTGGATCTGGCTCACGGGGACAGACCACCTCGCAATTCTTAGCCGGTCCCTGAGGTCCCCCCCTAAGTCTAGCCCTGTGTCTTGGGGTCTGAGCCCAGCTCTGGGCTGTCTCTTGATGACCGTGTGACACACGGCCAGGGCACCTTCCCCAGAGTTTTCTTGAAGGACCCGGAGATAGTCTCTTCCTGTTTTCACGTGGCACCCTCCGAGGGCCGCGTGCTGGTTCCCCATTCACGTGTGGGCAGCACCTCCAGCTCTGTTCTCCCGGGGGTTCCTCAAGCTCTGTGGACCCCAGGCCCCTTAGAACAATTCCACCAAAGCTGCAGAGCCCGCCCTCCTCTTAGCCACTCTAAGAAAATCTATTGTCAATCATGAGTGAGTCGACCCAGTAACTGCATTTAAACTCCCACCTGCGAATGCAGTGGTGGTGACAGTGCCTGAGGGTCTCCTGGGGGTGGGGGCAAGGGTAGACAGACCAAGCTGGCCCCGGGTTGAGGCCACGGGGACCCAGCCCTCCAGTCCCCCCCAGCTCTCCTGACCAATCCCTCCAACTAGAAGAAAATCATCTCAGTTTCCAAGAGAGTGGCCACGAGAGTGGTTTTGGGGGTGTTGGCAGGGGTGGCGGCCAGGGCTGTGATTGGGGCAGTTGGTGAGGACAGGACACAGGGCAGGTAATGCTGGCGATCGTGGCTCAGCATCGCCGTCGGCCCTGGTGATTCAGTCGTGGCTGGTGCGGTGCTGGTAAGGACAGTGTCGGCCACGGTGTTGGTGGTGGAGAGACGTGGCTGGTGATTGCGGCTCCCTGCGGGGAGGATGTTGGTGATAAAGGTGTTCCTGACGGGGTGGTGTTCGTGGTCGTGGTGTTGCGGTTGAGGTGCTGATGACTACGGAGGCGTCTGTGGTCACGGTGTTGGTGGCTAGGGGCCCCTGCGGTCAGCTGGTCTTGCGTGTCAGCATCAGAGCTCCAGGGAAGAAGGCAAACTGCGAGACTCTGCTAGGCTCTGGGGTGGGTCTGCTTTCAGCCCGGACCCCGGGAGTGACTCCAGGAGAGAAGCTGCCACCCACTCTGCCTATTGTGCCCATCACGGTGCCCACCACAGAGCCTGCCACGGTTCCCACCACGGTGCCCACCACGGTTCCCACCACAGTACCCACCACGGTTCCCACCACGGTGCCCACCACGGTTCCCACCACGGTACCCGCCACGGTTCCCGCCGCAGGGCCCGCCACGGGGCCCACCACGTTGCCCACCACCGCTGCCCCCCTGAGCCTCTCCTCCACCCCAGGCTCCACGTGTAACACGTGCCCCGAGCAGTGGGTCAGTTTCCAAAAGAAGTGCTACTACTTCGGCGAGGGCCCCAAGAAGTGGATCGAGGCGCGCTTCGCCTGCAGCAAGCTGCAAGGGCGACTCGTCAGCATCCACAGCCAGGAGGAGCAGGTGGGCACGGGCTCCGCAGACGGGCGGCCAGCGCGGGCGTGGGGGAGCTGGATGCCCAGCCCGACCTCTCGTGTGGCGGGGGGACCCAGGCACGGCCCCCTGGCCCTCCAGCCCTGTCCTGCTCCCCAGGACTTTCTGACCAAACGCGCCAACAAGAAGGGCTCCTGGATTGGCCTCCGGGACCTGAACATAGAGGGCAAGTTTGTCTGGATGGATGAGAACCCCCTGGACTATAGGTGAGGGGGGGCAGAGGACAGGAGGGGGCCTCAGGCTCAGACTTGGGGGAGCTTCTGGACTGCCACCGAGGGAGACGGTCAGGGCCGGGTGCAGGCCCAGACTGGGCGGCAGGGAGCTGGGGCGGAACCCAGGGGCTCCTCCCCCCATCCTCTGACCCGAAGCCGTCTCGGCAGCAACTGGCAGCCGGGGGAGCCCAACAACGAGGGCGAGGGCGAGGACTGCGTGATGATGCAGGGCTCCGGGCGGTGGAACGACGCCTTCTGCCTCAGCCGCCTGGACGGCTGGGTGTGTGACCGGCTGGCCACGTGCTGACTGCCCACCAGCCACCTCGGCCTCCCCAGAGCCACGGGGCTGTGCCCAGAGTCGTGGACCCCCACAGCCCAGCCCACCCACCAGGTGCACCCCTCTGTGTCACTCCACCTCAAACATGGGGACAGCCAGGCCCACGGTGGGACCCTGAGGACCCCCACCCGAGGCCTGGAAGCCTCCTTTGTGGCTGAAGGGTCCTGAGGATATTTTCTCCCCGCAAAATGAAGCAGCTGACCCATCCCCAGTTCCTGCCAATGCCCCAGTGGGCTCGCCCCTTGTTCCTCAGCCCAGCTGGCCGTCACCACCTCCCTGCCTTTAAGTGCTCGGGGTTCCCACTCGAGGACCCCTGCCCATAAGCCTGAACGCCAGAAGCCCCCTCCCCACTGGGGCACGGCGCCTGGCAGCCCAGCCTTCCAGGGAGCAGCACAGGACACCTCAGGGCCCCCCCACCACGTGTGCTTCCTCCGTCATGCCACCTGGCCATCTGCTGGAGTCAGGAGCAGACACCCCCTGCCCTCCCCAGAGGCTGCCCGTGTCCCAGCCTCACAGGACAGAGACCCCCAGCTCAGGCAGCCAGCCCTCCCCGGGGCCTGCATCAAGACAGCGGGCGACGGGGCCCCTCACCCTGGCCCCCTCCTCAGGGGCCTCCCGGTGTGGAACGTGGGAGCCGGGAGCTCCAGGGCCTGGTGCCCAAGGCCACCTCAGTATTGGGGACTCAAGTGGCATTTGTACTTCACCAACGTTTTTTTTTCCTACTGGGCCTGGAGATGAAGACCCCGGGGTCCAACAGAGCAGAGAACCCCCGAGAGCCCCAGGAATGCTATAGGGCAGGGCAGTGGGCCAGCCCAGAGTTCCCAGCCCAGAACAGGGCCCAGTCCACAAAAGGTGCTAAGCGCCAGCTGGCTGGAGAGGCCCATGGGGAGGTGGCCTGGTCACCCGGCGGCCAGTTCATGGAGGTGCCAGCCCCACTCCCATTCAGGGTCTGGGGGGCCGAGGTCAACCGTGCCCCCAAGGCTGTGGGAGGGAGGGCAGCCCAGGATCACAGGACACCCCTTGTTAGACTCCTGTGCACCCCACCTCCAATTCCTGGCCTAGAAAAGCTCACATGACTCTGGGGCCACTCGAGGAGCAGGAACCCGCGAGGAGAGGCCCACGCTGAACCACTTGGAGTCCCGGGGCCGAGGGCCGGGCAGGGACAGAGCTGGGAGGGAGGGAGGGAGACGCGGGCTGGAACTCCAGGGCACCTGTTCTCTCTACCCGCTGCCCACCCCCAGATGTCCGTCTCCCCCAGACCCCTCCTCGGAACCCCGGGCCAGTTCCTAACTACCTACCAGATCTCTCCACACGGGGATTCACAGCTCCACTCTACCAGTCACTCAGGCCAACACTGGGGTCACCCTGGCCACCTCTTTCCCTCACCACCCCCTCCAAACTCATAAGGAAAGGCCATGGGCTCTGCCTTCCAGACACATTCAGAATCTGCCCACTTCTCACCCCCTCCAGCCACTGCCTTGGTGTAGCCCCCATCCTCGATCGCCCAGGTCTCCCTCTTCACTGCCCCCAAACCTTCCAGAAGTTTCCTTCCCATTCAGAGGAAAAGTCAAAGTCTTAGAGGGTCCTTTGCCATTGCAGAACCCCTCCCACGCACTTTACCTCCCGGACTTCACTTCCTTTGTCCACCTCTCAACCCGGCACCCACACCAGCCTCCTCCCGTACCTGAAACATTTAGGCTCGCTCCTACCCCAGGGCCTTTGCACATGCTGCCTCCCCTGCTAGCTCCTCGGTGAGGCCTGTCCTGAGCTCCCCCACCCCCGATTTAAAATGACACCCCCGACTCTCGATCCCATTACCCTTCTGTACTTTCCCACCACGGTACTCTTTTCCTTTCAACAAGATACATAATTTACTGATCTGTTCGCTGCCCGTCTCTACCGGTTAGAACGTGAGCTTCAGGAGGGAAGGCGCCTTTGTTTTGTTCTCAGCCGTCCCCAGCCCCTGGCACACAGTAGGCGCTCAATAAATATTTGTCGAATTAACGTGTGACCATGGGAAAATGACCTCTTCTCCTGGAACCTGCTCTGTGGCCTGTGAAGAGAGGGATACTGCCTGCCTTGGTCACTAAGGGCTGATCCTGGGTTCCTCCTCCTGCCCCCGCACCCCAGCCCACCCGCCCTCCCATCTGGGGGCTTCAGTGGAGACCTTGCAGCCCAAAGCATCCTAGGTCAGAGCTGCTATGCTGGGACCCTGCAGGACCACAGTGGCCAGTTCCTTCTCCCCATCCTCCCAAACCGGGGCCTGGCCCCACAATCCCGCAGCTTTCCCAAACCCTCTCCCTTCTCCACAAGTCCCTACTCGGCCTCGGCAGGCAGAAACAGACCCTGGGCCCTGCTCTCCCAGCTGACAAGCCCTCCCTTGGGGACCAGCCCCCCCTCCTCCCCTCTGGCCCACTGCTGGGCCTCTGGACAGAGCCGGCCTGTCTTCTGCCTCTCACTCCTACAACCTGCCCCCGCTCTCCAGCAGGCCCTGGAAGCCACTCTCACCACGGTCTCTGAGGACCCTGAGCTGCTAAGATGACTCCTGCAGCCTCCTCTGAAACCCAGCTTCTCTGGCTCTCCCTCCTCCAGGCCTGTGGCTTCTGTCTCTGCGCCGACCCCCAGACCTCCCTCCTAGATGCTGCCCCCTCAGCCCAATTCAGGCTGCCAGCCTGATCACCGGCCTCCCAGCTCCCGTGGACCCCCTCCCTCCCCCAGCCAAGAGCTATTTCCTGACCATCCCGTGCCACACGTGGCGGGCGCTCAGTGGTTTCATTCATTCTGTTGGCGCTCTCTACCTTCTTCGCAATGTGCTGAAGCCCACCCAACGCGCCACGTCTTGCTGGGATCACTGACCCTGCCCCCCGTCTCCCCACCTGTGCCACCCTCCATGACAAGGCTAGATGGAGCACCTCAAACAGCAAATCAAAAAGCTGTCCCCACTTCCCCCTTAAACCCTTCTCATAAGCAGTGAGGGGGACCCAGCCGAAAGCACCTGAGGGGTCTTCTCAAAAGAGACTTGTTCAGGTCCTGGGGGGGTGGGGGTGGGGCTGGCGAAAATTTGAACAATTTTCCCCCCAAAAGCCTGGCAGGATTGAAGCGGAGTGATCAGGGGCCAGGGTGGTAGGCACAAGGAACAGGAAGTGTCGCCTGAAGCGTCATATTTTCCTTTTTTAACAGGGAAAGTGTTCGTGTGCTGACCGTGTCTTTAGAGACTCACTTCAGCATATTTTAAGCATCCAGATGATTCTAAAGTGAGCCCACCCATTTCCCCTTTGAGAACCAGGTCTCTAGGGTCATAGCTCTCAAAGTGGGGCCCCTGCAGCACCCACAGTTCTTAGGAACTTGTCAGAGTGCAAATCCTCGGGGCCCACCCCAGATCTGCAGAAATCGGAAACTCGGGGGGTGGGGTCCAGCCACTGGGAGTTTTAACTCTGTGCTGAGAGCCCTGCTTCTCACTAAGGTCACAGGAAGTCCTGGGGATCTTGCTACAAGGCAGACCCTGCCGGCAGGTCTGGGGCAGGCCTGAGGGGCTGCATCTCTAACAAGCACCAGGTCCCAGACCACAGTTTGAATAACAAAGGTCTAAAACAGAACACCCTCCACCTGTGTTCTGGGGACACAGCCACACCCACTGCTTGACTTACTGCTGTCAACAGACTGCCGGGCATAAACTATCGACTAGCTGGTCCTTTACAAAGTGTGCCACCCCCTGGTCTAAAGGAGGTCCTCTTAGCCTGATCACTCCACCCCTCTCCACCTTGGTCTCCAACTGTGATTCCAGAAAGTGCCAGCATTTTCCCCACTCCAGCGGCACCGGCAGCTCCTTCTGCCTGGTTTGGCCTCACACAGTCCCTGGCCTCCCCCCACCCCTCTCTGAAAGCCCAGCTGGGTCAGACCTGGCCCTCCCCCACCCCTCCACCGTATTATAAACGTGCCTGAGCCTCCCCACCAGCCTGGGTCATGGTGTGGACTGGATCTCTGAGGCCCCTACACAAGACACAAGACACACTTGGGAAGGGGGCTCTCTGCATCCTTTATCTCCGGCGGGGTCAGCGGCCCTCCAGGGCCCGGTCTCGGGCGATGACCGCCTCCTCGAACTTGATCATGAGCGTGGTGCCCTTGTGCCAGTGCGCCGTGACCTTGGCGGGGAAGCCGCTGTGTGTCAGCACGGCCTCCACGATGCCCGCCGTGAAGCTGGCGCAGTTCAGCGTGCTGTTCTCCTTGGGCACGGAGATGTAGGTGTTGATGAGCGGCTCGCGCTCGATGATGTAGAAGGTGCGAGCGTCGTCGTTGGCCTGTTCCAGCTTGTCGGCCTCCTTGCCAAAGAGCGCCTTCCACACGGCGCCCTTCACGAAGAGCAGCGCGCCCAGCACCTTGGTCTCGCGCCGGGCGCCCTTTTCGCGAGCCACCAGCGCATCCAGGACGCGCGCGCCCACCTGGCGGCCCAGCGCGGCCAGGCGCGCCTGCAGCTCGGCCACGGAGAAGACGCGGCTCTGGCAGTGCTGCACCAGCTCGGAGAACAGCAGCGCGAAGGCGCTCAGGCTCACCTCGGTGCGCGGCCGCGCCAGCGCGCGCTCCAGCAGCGCCGACTTCCCGCGCGTGAAGCGCGCCTCCATGCCGCCGCCCTGCGGAGAGACGAGGAAACGCGGGGGTCAGGGGCGGGAAGGAGAACCCTGGGGCCTCCCGCCCACCTCCCTCGTGTGCTCCATCGCACGTGGGGAGAGGTTAGTGGAAGGAAAGGGGCATCCACCTGCGCGTAAAGCCCGCCCCCATTACACCTAGTCAGGGAAGGACAGTAGGGGGAAGGGGTGAGCTTATACCCTTGCCCAGAGGGCTTATGGGGGGAAGGTGGGAGGAGAGACAAGAGGAGGACCAGAGGGGGCGCTGGAAACCACCCCAACCTTCGACTTCCAGGTGATTCCTCGCATGTGTAAAGCACCTAGGTGCCCCCTCCGCCACCTGTGGGAGTAACTAGAAAACTAGCGCATGGGGGAGGGGGGCGTCAGACCTAGGGCAGGAAGGGGACACGGATGGCGGACTGTGCGAGGACACGGGCAACTGTGCCACCCCCGCCGTGCGCTCTTACTTCCCAGGGTGAAGAGAACCTCCCCGCCTCTCCCCTGCAGAAAGCCAGAGAAACGGGAGGGGGGAGTAGGGGTGTGGCAAGACCTACGGCCAGGAGGGTTGGGGGCACAAACGAGGCACAAGGGGCCAACCAGAGGGGATGCTGGGAACCCTTCCAACCCCGCGCCTCACGCAGGAAGCGCGCCCCCTTGAGCCGCGGACGGGCTGCATTCGGAAGCAAGACTGGAAGCCGGGCAGAGAGGGCGCTGGGAGCCGCCCGACCCCGTGCTCTCCGGAAAGGTAGCTGGACCGTGGGAAACAAGAGGGAGGGGGCGGACTGTCAGACCCGGGGTTTGGGGGAGCCAGGAGGGGGGGTGGTGGTTGCCCCATCCCAGCGAGTGAAGCCACCGCGGTCGGTGGGGGAAGGAACCGGAAGGGGGCTGTTGGAGGAAACCCCGAGGGAGCGCCGAGACCTCCACATGTGGCTCTGTGGTGGGAGTGGCAGCGGAGGGGGGATCCCAAGGGCGCTGAGACTCCCTCGCCCCCCACCTCGCCCACTCAGGTGTGAAGCGGCCGCCAAGGGTGGGGTCGGGAGGGGGAGCTGAGAAGCCCGCCCCCACCGTGCAGGGCCGGGGCCAGAGGGGTCCCAGAGACGGCCCCAACGAGGTCCCAGAGATGGCAACAGCGGACCCGCAGGGGCGCGGTCCCAGGGGCTCCCGGCCCCCCCGCCTCCATGGGAGGGCCCAGCGCGCGGGACGGGAGGGGGCTGCGAGGGGGGTTGGCGAGCCGAGCGGCGGAAAGGCCGGGACCCCGAGCCCCCCGCCCCGGCGTGCACCCGCCACAGGGACCCAGGAGGAGCCCACCCTCCTCGCAGTCCCCCTGGGTGGACCGAAGCGGGCGGACCGGGGCTCACGGACGCCGAGACCCCGACACGCACAGGCCCGCGGGGAGGGGACCGGGAAGGGGGTCGGGGTCTCACCGGGAACTTCGGCCGTCGGTTCGGCCGAGCTGCTTTACGGCGCCGTAAAAGGCCCCGCGTGCGCAGGCGCGGCGGCGGGGCGGGCGTCTGGGCGGGGCTCGCACGCTCGGTGATTCCCAAGAGCGGCCGCGTGGGGGCGCGCGCGTCCGTGGTCTTGGTCCACCACCCTCAGGAGGACAGGGGGACCGGTGGTCCCTTGCTCGGGGGCACACGCCTAACGATGGGCACACATCTCTGTCTCAGGGGCACACATTCTGATGTCTTGGGGACACACGTATGTCCTTAGGCACACGTTCTCTTTTTTTTTTTTTTTAATTTTTATTTATTTATTTATTTCCCCCAAAGCCCCAGTAGATAGTTGTATGTCGTAGTTGCACAGCCTTCTAGTTGCTGTATGTGGGACACGGCCTCAGCAGGGCTGGAGAAGCGGTGCCTCAGTGCGCGCCAGGGATCCAAACCTGGGCTGCCAGCAGCGGAGTGCGCACACTTAACCGCTAAGCCACGGGGCCAGCTCGAGACACGTTCTCTTAGGGGGACTTTCATCCATGAGCCATGGGCGTAGTACATTTAGGAGCATGTGAACCACTCACGCTCAGCGGGCACATACGTGAGCACAGTTCCACCGTGGATACTTGCCTGGGGCTCATATACATCCATGGGCTCATTCAGGCACACTTAGGGAGACACTGCACATCTCAGGCCGCAAACCCGTGTGGGCACACCCTCCAGGGCACAGGGACCCACAGCAGCATTCATTCTCACCCTCATGCGCCCAGGATTCCTGGCATCACGTGCACACATTCACTGTGTGACTTTCCACTTTCCCCAAGTTCCAACACTTGCAGACCCTCCCCCACCAGGTCCCAAAGCCCCTGCAGTCGCCCCAATAACAGATCCGAAAGACACATTGTCTTCCCTTGGCCTTTATCTTCTTGCGTCGCAAAATGTGAGTGCAGAAACATAGACACACGCGTGTACATGCTCTGAACACCCTCAGTGACATAATCAGGCACACTCACATTGACATGCACCCATTCGTGCCGGCACAAGTGGTGATAACACCACAACACCCACAATTGCAGTGATACATTCTCACGGTGTGCCCCCCACACACCTCCGCCATGACACATTTATACACAGAACATACGACAAGACACTGGTGTATTTACACCGACAGTGCAACACGTGTTGCCAACACCCACACTCACAGTGACTCATCTTTGTGGTCCCTGTGGACACAGCCACCCACCGTGACATGCATGACACTCACAACATGCCACGATACACACGTGTGTCACATATCCAGTGACACAGGCGTGCACACCACACTCGCTGTGACACCTAAATTTAACATTCACCCATATAGCCTTCCTGTGGGACACACTGAAATGGCCATCCTCCATGAAATGCTTAACCCCCCGACACACACACGCACGCAACTCCACGACACTCATTCACCATGACACATGGTTTTTTTATACATGGGGATGAAGGACCGGTTCAGATCAGGCAGGGCCCCCATTTTCCATCTTCACTGGGAGGTGCCACCCCGTCCTCCATGCTGCAGCCAGGGTTTTGATGTCTTATTTACTAGGTGTGGGCTCTGGGGGGAAGCGGGTGGAGACCGAGGTCAGACAGACCCCACCCCTGGGAGAGAAGCTGGAGCCAGATCTGGGGCTGCCATCCACCTCCCTCAGCCCCAACTTACGTTGCTTTGGCGGCTTCAGCTCGTTAGAGATTTTCTGTACTGCATGCTGGATGTCATTCGTGTCTGGGGGTGGGGGAGGGAAAGCTAAAGTGGGGCCTCAGACAAGACCCCCATCTTTATCGGAAGCCCCCTCTGTGTGATCCCCAGCCTGGGGTGCTGCAGAGCCTGTGTACTTGGGGTTGCCAGCAGCATTTAAATACCCTCTGAGTGACAGGGAGGATGACATCCATCACCCCTCCCAACCCTGCACTCTGGGAGGGCGGGGCCCCTGCTGTCCCCTCCCCAATCCCCAGCACCCAGCCTGATGTTGGGCACGGAGACAGATTCGCCCGGCGAAGGTCTGTAAGGGCACCTGCTGACAGCTTCTGCAGTATCTCATTCCACTTCCGGACACTGCTCTTCATCTGGTCAACGTGCCCCTTGGTCTCCTTGACGTGCTTCAGGACTTCTGTGCAGCCCAGCTTCTGCTCCTCTTGGCACTGTTGCACCAAGATGGAGACTGAGGGCGTGGAGCAGAGATGTCTGTGTCACCGCTGCTCCCCCTATCCCCACCCCGTCCCCTCGGGCCTCGCCCAGGGCCTCCCCTCACCGTTCTGGAGCTCTGTTTTCAAGTCCAGGAGCTCCTGGGACATCTCGGAATCTGTTCAGGACGGGGGACGGAGAGGGGCAGGAAAGACCTTGAAGGGCCCCAGCTCTGCAGTCCTGGGAGCAGGAGCGGGGGAAGGGAGAGTGGAAGCCCTGGGCCTCCCCAGCTCCTGAGGGCCCCTCTGCACCACCCCAACCCCTGCCCCTGCCAGCAAAGCAACAAAAACAAAAAATAAACCCACTCACTCTTCACCAGGGTCAAGGCCAAGAGAGTGATGCAGACCAGGGCGAGGAGAAGGTACAGGCTCATGATGGCTCTGTGTAACCAATGGGGGACCTGGGCAGACTCCGAGGGTGGCCTGGACCAGGCTGGGACTGGGGCAGAGGCAGGACAGGTGACCTCCAGGGCCCAACACTGCCACTCGGACCATCAGCACTGACTCAAACACCATCAACAGCTCTGTCACCTACGCCCTCTCTTCCCAGTACCATAAGCAGCTGTGACCATCAACAACACGGCCACTAACATGTACCCTGACCAATGCCACCAGCAGTTGTCACCATCAAGCCCCCCTGACCATCCCCATCACCAACACCCAGCAACTTCAGTGCCCATCGTTGCCAGCATTGTCCCCATCAACAGGGTTCATCAGCACCCTCATCCGCTCTAAGTGACTCCTCCCTGATCCACTTCATGGACACTTACTGCCCATCCCCATCACCCAAACCTTCACCAACACTTCCCTCAGCACAATCACCACCCCCATTGTCATCAACATCTGCACAGCTACCCTCCACCACTGTCACACACGAGCCTTGCCGCCGCCACACCCCCCACCGTTGACCCCGACCTCCACACGCTGCCCCTTGTCCCTGCAGTGCCCTCCCATGGGCCCTTCCCAAGGCTGTGGGATGTGGGCTGGCGGGCGGCTGCTTACCCTGAGTCTTGGGTGGTGAACGACTACCCTTTGACTGGTCCCGGTTTCTGAAGGTCAAGGTGATATTTTCATAGTTGGGGTCACTTGCACCTGTGGATGGGTCCGTGGGAGGGGTTGTGGAAAGCTGCGTGGAGCTCTGGGGTGAGGGTGAGGGCCTCAGAGATCTCGGTTCACCAAACCCCCGCACGTAACCAGTTTCTGGGGGTGAAAGATAAGAAGTGGGGAGCTAAGGTCTACACACACACATTTTGGCTAGGGGAGGGAGCTCTCTGGTCACGACATTCAGCATCTTACCTCTCCCATCTCAACTTCTCTGTCTTGATCTCTCCCCTCCCCACCCCCAAGTGCCTAACCTTCTTTGCTGGCCGAGGACCCCCGTTTCTCTTTGAAGGCTGCCACCTGCATCTTGACCTCCTGGTTCATGTAGATTTCCTCAGCCTCCACGGCGCTCAGTCTGCCAGTTTGTCCACACACATCCCCACCCACCGGAAGGTGTCGCGACAGATGAGGAAATCTCTGGGTTGGGGTGTGGGTGGGGAGGAGGGGGAGGCCAGCCTCCTCTTTTCGGGGATCCAGGACCTTTCCACTCTGGAGCATCCTCACCCCCGCCAGATCGAGAAGGTTCTTGGGAGACCAGAGGTCTTGGGGAAGACCAAGAAGAGAAGCCCATAGACCTGGAGATAGACTAGAATAGTCAGGAACTTGTGACAGAGGTGTTAGCTAACACGACGGTCGGTAGTCATCATATTGCAATATATAAATGTATCATCACATCAACATGTTTTACACCTTAAACTTACACAATGTTATATGTCAATTATATTCAATAAAAATATTTTTTTTTTTAAAAAAAAGGATGATCAGGAACTTTACTGGAAGCTCTGTGTGTGTGTGTGTGTCTGTCTGTCTGTCTACCTGGATGAATTTCATCCTCCCATGTCCTCTCTCAAGAGACGAGGTGTGGCACTTCAGGGTCCCACCTTCTGGGTAGAGGCAGCCAGCCTCGGAGATAAGATGCCTGGGTCCCCCACACCTTCCTCCCTCCCGCCCCAGTCCTACCCCTCAGCTCCACCCCAAGAATTTCTACTTCTTCAAGATCCCCTGGAGGAAAGGAACGGATGTGAGGCAACAGGGCTAACCACTGGAACTCCACACCCACATCTGGGACTAAGGCCAGACCCACGCCCCCATCCCCGGCTTTGACCCAACCCTGGAAGTACGGTTTCCCCTCAACCAGGAGACCCCAGATGGAGAAATGCTCAGAAACACACCCATGCTCATGCACACATCTGCTCACTTACCCAAACTCACACATACACACACACACACGCTTGCACACACTCACCCCCGAATACCCCCAGTCACACATCTGCTCATGTACACACATCACATGCTTGTTTGCATACGTCTGCATGGCTTACCTAGAGAAATATACATATTCATGAGTTCACACTGTCTAGAGGGTGGCATAAAGCTTTCTTTGTGTCTCTCTAACCTTGAAAACTAGGGATAAAAATAACACAAGGTGTATAGGGAATTTTCTCTAAGTCTAGAGCAGTGCCTTCTAAAAGAAATATAATGTGAACCACATGTTTAAAAATTTTCTAGCGGCCACATTAAAAAAGTAAGAGACACAGGAGCCGGCCTGGTGGCACAAGTGGTTAAGTGCGCGCGCTCCACTGCAGCCGCCTGGGGTTTGCCGGTTCGGATCCTGGGCGCACACGGATGCACCGCTTGTCAGGCCACGTTGAGACTATTACTTCAGGAGCCCTCTCAGGCCACAGTGACATGGCTGCTTGTGTGCCTCCAGTTTCATGGCTGCCTTTTTCTCGAAGTTAAGGGGGCTGGAACCTGGTCTGAGCCTCATCTGAGCCAGAGAAATGTGCAATGCTGAGGCCCCGCCCCCTGCGCCTGTCCATCAGAGCAGAGCCAGCTCCCCATTGGTCCGTTTCCTCTGTGGCTGTTACCTCAGAACAGGGTCAAATCTCATTGGGGAGGTAGCATGGAATTACTATTACATCGATCTTTCTTGAACAGAGTAGGTTGGCAATAATTTAGAAAACAAACTACTATTTTCACCAGATCTTAGGGCTCATTTCCAAAGTTATCTCGAATTTAATCACATCTTTTTGTGTGTGTGTGTGTGAGGAAGATCAGCCCTGAGCTAACATCCATGCTAATCCTCCTCTTTTGCTGAGGAAAACCGGCTCTGAGCTAACATCTATTGCCAATCTTCCTCCTTTTTTTTTTTCCCCCAAAGCCCCAGTAGATAGTTGGATGTCACAGCTGCACATCCTTCTAGTTGCTGTATGTGGGACGCGGCCTCAGCATGGCCGGAGAAGCGGTGCGTTGGTGCGTGCCGGATGGAACCCTGGGCTGCCAGTAGCGGAGTGTGCGCACTCAACCGCTAAGCCCCGGGGCTGGCCCTAATCACGTATCTTGAACCTAAAATATACTCAGTTCCCGCACATAGGAGGTCTTTTACTTATTTTTTCCAAAGCGAGAAAACGATAATTCTCTCAACAAGCGCTGTCCAACGCGGCAGCCACCGAGCACTTGAAATGGGGCCAAATTGAAATGCACCTTAACGGTAAACACACATTTGATTTCGAAGACCTAATATAAAAAAATGGTTAACTATCTCAATAATTTTTAAGTCTCGTCTATGTCCTAAAGTGATAATATTTAGGGTATATTTTGTTAAATAAAATACATTATTAAAGTGAATTTAGCCTGTCTCTTTTTTTTTTTTTTTGTGAGGAAGATCGGCCCTGAGCTAACATCTGCCAGTCCTCCTCTTTTTGCTTAAGAAGATTGGCCCTGGGGCCGGCCCCGTGGCTTAGCGGTTAAGTGCTCGCGCTCCGCTGCTGGCAGCCCGGGTTCGGATCCCGGGCACGCACCTACGCACCGCTTGTCAGGACATGCTGAGGCCGAGTCCCACATGCAGCAACTAGAAGAATGTGCAACTATGACATACAACTATCTACTGGGGCTTTGGGGGGAAAAATAAATAAATAAAGTTTAAAAAAAAAGAAGACTGGCCCTGGGCTAACTCTAAACCAGGAGAGTGGGCACGTGATCCAGGCCCAGCCAATCAGAGTCTAAGATTTGGCACTGGGGTGGGCAAATGGGCCAGACTCAGCCAATGAAACTCAGGCCTGGCACTTTTATTGGGTTAACCAAGAAAAAAAGGCATTCTTCCTTTTTTCTCCTCCACTGAGGCTGTCACACTGGGAGGATGTAAGCCTCGAGCTGTGATAGGGGAGAACGCGCTTGAGAGTGAAGCAGACCCAAGAAGGAGTCGTCATTTGAGACCCTGGATCCAGCCATACCTGAATCTGTTATTCTAACCCTGGGTCTCTCGGTTACATAATCCAGAAGCTTCCTTTTACTTTTGCTCAAGCTAGCTTGAAGTGGAGTCTGTGGTACTTGCAACTAGAAGAATCTTGGCTACCACAGGGGGCTGGGCAGTTGGCAAATGAGGAAACGGAGGCTTGAGAAGGGGGCTTGCCTGTCCAAGGTCACATAGGCAGTAAGATGTGATCTCCAAGTCTGCACCCTGGGACAGGAGGATGACTGTGTTGGAATTGAGGGCTCTGAGAAAACCCTTCTTGGGGACCAGATACAGGGGACAATTGAGTGCAACTTGGAGGTAAAGGCATTCACATCAGCATCTGGGGACAAGGGAGGACTCCCTGCTGCACATCAGTGAGAGAGACAGGTCCTGGACACACTTCTGACTCAGTGGACCCCCCCAAACCCCATGGCCGCAGTGGGGTTAGGACGGAGGACCTGGGAGAGAAATCCCTGGGTTGGGATCTGAGTGGGCCCCACAGGCACCAGGAATGTTCATGATCTCAGCTCATGGCCACCAGGATCAGGCAAGGGGCTGTGCCACCATAGGGAGTAAGTGGCAGTGGGGGGAGAGTGCAAAACATCCCCCAAACCAGGACCCCACCCTATCACCCGTTCATCAGCCCCTGGAGTCTGCTGCTGGGGACTGTGACATTTAAGTCTGGGCTCCCTTTTAAGACTGGGCACCACGTGTTCTGAAGTCTGTGTCTGTGTCTCACAGGGGCTGGCTTTTAAGACTCCTGGGTTAGGATTCCCAGGGAACTGAACCTTAAATCACCTGGAATTGTGCCCCCAGGGAGCTGGGGCAGGGGATACTGGAGGTTTGCCTTCTAGGGTGTGCGTCCAGATTGGGACCAGTGTCATCCGGGGGGGGGGGGGACTTGATGTTGGGAGCATGAGAGGCTGTCTGAAGCATATATGTGTCTATGTATCCCTGTGTCCCCCCACACAAAGGGCACGTCTGTGTGCTTCAAGCGTGCCTTCCTGCGTCCACGTGTGTGTCTGTGGGCGGAATGTCTTTGTGTGACCATGGTAACTGGATTGTGTATTGTGTGTTCACGTGGCCATGTGTAACTGTACGTGTACATGCAGTGTGTGCACCTGGGTGGTGTATCCACGTGTGTATTGGGTATTTATTCAACAGGCATTTCCTGACCGCCTACTGTGTGCCATGTTCTCTTCTAAGCGACGGGGACACACCAACGAGCAAACAAGTCCCCTGCCCTGAGCTTCCGTATTCGAGTGTTCCTTAGGGCGTCTGTGCCCCTGGGTCCCGCGGGTTGTAACTGCTCGAAACTGGGCCTGCGCGAGTGAAAACGTCAACTTGCGTGCGTGGCCACAGGTAGGAATTCTCAGCAGGCCCCTGTGAAGATTCCTTCCTGTCGTCGACCTGGCTTTGCTTCCACCTTGGGGGTCCGTCGATGCAGGTTGGGAGGGAGGGCTGGGGGCTCAGGGTTCTGGGCTGAGAGATGATTCGGGGGTGCACCCTGACTCTGGGGCTGCTGGGGGCTTGGGGTCCTGGGGTGTATGTGGAGTGTGGCAGGCGGTGGTCCCTGTTCCGTCCGGACCCAGATCCTGGATGAAGCCTCATTCGGGAAGTGGGAAGTCGGGGAGCATGACCCAGCAACTTCCCGGGAGGCCTGCGACCCGAGAGGGGCCGTCAAGGTGACCTCAAAGGTAACACCCACTTCCCCTCCTGAAGGATGCCAGGAGCCTTGGGTGTGGGTAGCATTAGAGGAAGTTGAGGCCCCATTCTCGGAGGCAGAGGTAAGGGACATGGGAAGAGGGGGGAATGGGGCAGAAGAAAGTCGCAGGCGACCCTCTCCCGGCCTCCCTCCGGCGTCCAGGCGCCGCGTTCTTTTTGGAGACGCCAGCTCAGCCCCCCACACCCCACAAAGGACACAACACACTGCCCGGATCTCTTCTATCATCTTCTCAGTTTATTTCCAGCCCTGCCCCTCTGAGGCCTGCCCCCGCCCCCCGCCTCACCCCACCCCCAGGCCTGGGCCGCGCTGCGCACGCGCGACCTCAGGCGGCGAGCTGCATGCGACAGCAGCGCGCGGCCGTCCAGTCCATGCCCTTGCACTGGCAGTGGCATGTAGTCTCGGCGCGCACGTCCCACGAGCCACAGGCGGAGCCACACGCGCAGCCAGTGACAGCGAAGCCTGCGGGGGGCGGGAGTGGGGGAGCTTGAACCCCGAGCAGGAGGCTGCGGGGCTAGGGGTCCAGGGGGCTGCAGGCTCCCACACCAGAGAAAGGGAGCCGGATGCGTGGGCGGCGGAGGGACTGGGGGCCTGAACACGAGTGTCCTGAGGAAACTGGGTCCCAGAACTGTGGGGGAGGGAGAAGGCTGGGGGTGCGGAGCAGGACTCTTGGGAAGTAGAGGCTGGGACTCCAGGGTCCTAGAGAAATAGAGGCTGGACATGAGGGGAGGGGGTTCGGGGGTACTGGGAACAGAGGTAAGAGCCTGGAAATTACACTTCTCTACTCACCTCTGGGGCAAGTGGCCAGGTCCCCGCTGTTGCTGATGGTTCGGCAGTCCAGACCAATGTTCCTTATTACCTGAAGAACTGTGGGAGGGAGGGGCGGGCTGTGAGACCAAGCTGCCCCTCCCCCATTCTCAGGGCGCCCAGGCCCGGGTAGTTTGGAGATAGGCAAGGGGTCAAGAAAACCCTGGGGGAGGCCCAGGTGGTCCTGGCCCTGGTGGAAAGCCCAGGTGGTGGGCAGGTCACTACCTCCCAAGATTCGGTCTTGATTTGAGTGTTTTGGAGGAAGGAGGGTTTGGAGCTATGGTTTAAGGTGGAGCTGGATTGGGGCTGGGAGTGGGTTGGGTTTGACGTAGAGGTTTGCTTAGGGTTGGGTTGGAACTTGAGATTTTAGTTGGGGTTGGGCTCAAGGTTGAGGTTTGGTTGGGGTTGAGATTGGGTTCGGGCTGGGGTTGGGGCTGGCTTGATGTTCTTCGCTTCATATCAGGACTCACGGGGGCCTCTGAGGCCCCTGGTCAGGTTGAATGTGAGGGTCCTCACTTAGGGCTCTGGTAACATCCTGGATCTTCTCATTCATGGCTTCATCCACGGGACACAGCATCCTGCCACACACCAGCAGTCCCAGGGCGGGAAGGAGGAGGAGGGAGAGAGCCTTCATCCTGCAGGAGCTGTGAGAGGGAACCCACAGCGGGGTTGGCCCCTTCCCAACCCCGGGGAGGGTCAGGTCCGCAGAGCGCATGGGATGTGGAACCCTGGGTCCCTGTGGAGGACGGGGCTGGAGGCCCAGCTGTCACTTACCCTCTCGGTGAACTCGGCAGGGCAAATCTTGGACTCGAACTCCACGCCCTTGCCACATCTCACTCTTTAAGTCCTCAGGGTGTGGGGCTTCCTGTCTTGGCTAATAAGTCCACTGCCCCCTGCTTCTCCCTTCCGACATCAGACATCCGGGGCCAAGAGGACGCTCTTGGGACAGACTCCAGGGGCCCAGGGGTAGGGGCTCTGCCCCCCTACCCCCACATCTGTTGCAGCCACTTCTTTCAAGAGCTCTCCTTTCCCGCATCCAGGCTGGGGCAGGTCCAGGAGGTAGTGCCTGGGGGATGATTCCAGAAGCCATAGTCTGAGGGACAAGTAGAGAAACAGGAATTTGTGTGCAGGGGTGGAGAATGCAAACATGACCAAAATGTCCCCGTGTGAGAATTGCGCACCATGTTCATACCCAGATGCCTATCAGCAACAGAATGGATAAATAAAATCGTGGTTTATTCCTTCAAGGAACAATCTACAACAGAAGGTGGCAAACTACAGCCCGTGAGCCAGATCCAGTCCACCATTTGTTTTTGTATAACCCACAAGCTAAGAATGGCTTTTACATTTTGGTTTCCAATACAAATGGATTTTTGAAATTGTAGTAAAGTACATATAACATAAAACTTACCATTTTTGGGGCCGGCCCCGTGGCTTAGCGGTTAAGTGCACACGCTCTGCTACTGGCAGCCCGGGTTCGGATCCCGGGCGCGCACTGACACACTGCTTGGCAAGCCATGCTCAGGTGGCGTCCCACATACGGCAACTAGAAGGATGTGCAACTATGACATACAACTATCTACTGAGGCTTTAGGGAGAAAAAGGGGGAAAAAAAAAAAGGAGGAGGATTGGCAATAGATGTTAGCTCAGGGCCAGTCTCCCTCAGCAAAAAGAGGAGGATTAGCATGGATGTTAGCTCAGGGCTAATCTTCCTCAAAAAAAAAAAAAATACCATTTTTAAGCGTCCTGTCAGTGGCATTAAGTACACTCACATTGTTGTGCAACCGTCCCCACCACACATCTCCAGAACTTGCTTATCAGCTTAAATGGAAACTCTGTCCCCATTAAATACTAACTCCCCATTCCCCCTCCCCCAGCCCCTGGCACCCACCGCTCGACTTTCTGTTTCTATGAATTTGGCTATTCATACCTCAAATAAGTGAAATCATACAATATTTACCCTTTTGTGTCTGGCTTCTTTCACTGAGCACACTGTCCTCAAGGTTCACCCATGTTGTAGCAGGTATCAGAATTTCCTACCTTTTTAAGGCTGAATAATGTTCCATTGTATGGATAGACCACACTGTGTTTATCCATTCATCTGTTGATGGACAGTTGGATTGTTTCCACCTCACGGCTGTTGTGAATGATGCTGTTATGAACATGGGTATACAAATATCTCTTTGAGACCCTGCTTTCAATTCTCTTGGGTATATACCCACAAGTGGAATTGCTGGATCATATGGCAATTCTATGTTTAGCGCTTGAGGAACTGCCAAAAAGTTTTTACATTTTTCAATCACTGAAAAAAATTTTAATATTTAGCGACATATAAAAAGCATATGAGGGGCCGGCCCAGTGGTGTAGTGGTTAAGTTCGGTGTGCTCTGCTTTGATGGTGTGGGGTTCGTGGGTTCAGATCCCGGGCGTGGACCTACACACTGCTCATCAAGCCACGCTGTGGTGGCGTCCCACATACAAAATAGAGGAAGATTGGCACGGATGTTAGGCCAGGGCCAATCTTCTTCACCGAAAAAAAAAAGTTTTCTTGGAACACAGCCATGCCCACTTTGTAATACTTCTGCTATGGCTGGTTTCACACGTTCTTGGCAGATGTGAGTGGTTGTGGCAGAGACCATATGGCCCATAAAGCTGAACATGTTGGGGCCGGCCCGGTGGCGCAAGTGGTTGGGTGCGCGTGCTCCGCTGCGGCGGCCCGGGGTTCGCCGGTTCGGAACCCGGGCGCGCACCAACGCACTGCTTGTCAAGCCATGCTGTGGCGGCATCCCATATAAAGTGGAGGAAGATGGGCACGGATGTTAGCCCAGGGCCAATCTTCCTCAGCAAAAAAGAGGATTGGCATTGGACGTTAGCTCAGGGCTGGTCCTCCTCACAAAAAAAAAAAAAAAAAAGCTGAACATGTTTACCATCTGGCCTTTTACAGAAAAAATTTTTACCCACCATTGATCAATAGCAACGAGTTAATCAATGTATCCGTTACAGTTCCCTGCAACAATCTGGATGATTCTCACCAACATGATGGCAAGCAGAAGAGAACATACCACACAAATCTGTTTATTAAACAGGACAGGTAAAAAAAAAAAAAAGCCAGCACAGCTAATTTATGCTGTTGGAAATGAGGACGGAATTTTCCTGGAGACTGGAGGATACTGATGGGAAAAAGGGCAGAAGGAGGGCTTCTGGGGGGCTAGTGAAAATTTTGAACTGTACACTTAGCTTTGCACACTTTATGTATATTTCAATGACAGTGATGTGTGTGTGTGAAATCCCCGTGTAAATACAACAGTGTGCACAGGCCCAAAGTGTAGACAAGAGTTCTCGAGCATGTATGTGCCAGTTGCTGTGCTAAGCAGTATGCGTCCAGTGGAGAGCAAGGGGACACTCCTCCTGCCCTCGCGTAGCTTGCCCCATCTGTCGGGGGAAGACAGACACCGAGAGAAGACTTGTTCAGCCTTAAATTCCACCTGCCATTTGTTCCCTGAAGGGGAGAAACCCAGTTCTGGGAGAAATTCCGACGTAAGAATCTGGCCCCCACCGGAGGAATCCAGGAAGGATTTTGTGGAGAAAAGGGTGGCTGAGTGGAAGTTAAAGGATGAACAAGAGTAAACCAGGAGGACAAGCCAGAGAAGGCATTCTGGACGGAGGGACGCTGCATGTCCCAAGGCCCTGGGGTAGGACAGAGTGCATCAGTTTTGAGGAACTGAAAGAAAACTTGTGGGGCAGAAAGGCAGAGAGCCTGGTTGGAATAAACAGATTCCACAGGTTCCTTTCCTTGAAGACCCCCAGACACAGCTTAGGCACAAGGTAGCTTGGGAGACGGCAAAAAAACTTTTTTGAGAGCTCATATTTTTCACTTTAATCTCAGAACTTTTCAGATAAGAGCTTTTGAGGAGTGCAGAGGAAGTGGGCAGCTCTGACTACAGGTTGGGTGAAATACAGAGGGCGTGTGTGGAACCCCTAGGGTTCCCCAGGGACTCAGTTTGAAAACCCTTAGTTCAGTAGCAGGAAAGGGCCATAGCCCCTTAATTCTCCTTAAAAAAAAAAAAAATCCTTTCATTCCTCCTATTTCTACTAGTAAAACTGAGCTCCAGTGGCCTCACTTTTGCATCTAATGCTAGCTAATAAAATTTTAGTAGTACGATAGGACAATCACATCCTTAAAATTTTTTAAATCAACTTTATTGAGGTATAATTTCCATACAAGAAAATGCATCCATCTTAAGTGTTCCGTTGGGTGCATTTAGACAAATGTATATACCTGCATGCTGCATGAATGTTAGGTGTTTCCCAAGTATTTTTTTTTAAGTGGAATTTACATACAGTAAAATTCACCCTTTTGGGTGAGTTCTGTGAGTTTCAACAAATGCATCCAGTTGTGTAACCACCACCAGTTGTGTATAATTTAAATTACAATTGGAAAAAAAGGGGTTTCCCAAAGATCCGAAGGAAGTTGGTCTCCCGAAGCCACAGAGGGAATTTTTCTGCCCCGTACAACGGGCTTTCCTATGCTCTGCAGACCTTGTGAATATTCATAACTGTTACCAGCTTGTTCTCGTCCCTGTTAATATACATCTGCCCTTGAAGGGTTATTTTGAACAAAGGGGGCTTGTATCATTTGGAAGACTAGAAAGTGTGGCCACTTCCTGTGAAACTGACCTCCGGAGGCAACGTGCGCTTCTGATTGGTTGCCTGGCTAGATGATAATTTGTTGCCCTGGCGACAATGTTACAACGACAGGTGGCTCTGCCAAATCAGAGAAGAATCATTGACACTTGCTTCCCTCGGTTGGAACACTGCTGGATTTCTTTACCAAGGAGCTGGAAAGCCCAGTCTCCTTTATGCGAACATTTCCGACCTGGGGTGGGGTGGGGGGAATCTACCTCTGCAGAATTGGAGTCTGAGCAGCTGCCCCAGCACAGGTTGGGCGAGGACAGGCGGTGGCTCTGGCAGGACCCCCCGGGGCCACGCTGTGTCTTGGGGCAAGGAGCATCTAGGGTCTTGCGCTTGGCTGGTAAAAATCATGGCGATTTCCAGCGTTAACTCCCGGAGATTCTCCTTTGCAGAGACCCACTCCCGCCTTCCCTGTTCCCCTGGCTCCTTGAGCCTCTCGCCTCCTCACAGAATATGATCAATCTTCCCCTTCAGGGCTCCCTGGCGAGTTCTGAGATGATCATATCTGCTCTTTGTTGAACGCTTAACCCTGTGTTGAGCGATTTACACATATGACCACATTTAATCACCACCACCCAGTCAGGTGGATATGATTATTGTCTCCACTTTACAAAAGAAGAGACTGAGGCCCAGAGAGGCTAAGTGACTTGCCTGGGGTCACACAGCCAGTTGGTAGAGGACCTGGGATTTAAACCTGGGCGGTCTGGCTCCAGGACCTGCACATTTCAGCCCCACGAAGTGTGTGTGTGTGTGTGTGGTGGGAGGGCTCTGTAGATGGCCATAGCTGCTGTCCCAACTTTTCTTTAAAAAAAAAAAAAAAAGCGGCAATCTTTTGAGAATATTTGTACAGCTTTCTTTTTCTTTTAAAGAAATGACAGAAATAAAATGTCCTCATTTAGACAGGAATTCAGGGGCCAGGCCAGTGGCTCAAGCGATTAAGTGGGTGCGCTCCACTTCGGCAGCCTGGGGTTCGCCTGTTCAGATCCCGGGCGCACACCGACACACTGATTGTCAAGCCATGCTGTGGTGGTGGCGTCCCATATAAAGTGGAGGAAGATGGGCACGGATGTTAGCCCAGGGCTGATCTTCCTCACCAAAAAAAAAATAATAATAAATTTAAAAAATAAAATAAAAAGGAATTCAAAAAATATGGACGTTTATGAAAGAAAAGTTCCCCTGTATTGGCACACACCTGGAGGAATCAAGAAATGGGGGGGGGGTTATGATGTAACCCTCATCTCCCCCCGCTTGAGGAACTGTGAATAGAACGGGCTGGAGAAGGGGGAGCATCTGGCCACAGCTTCCTGGCAGCGTCCCCCACCCTCCCAGCGCTCCCCAATCACCACCTCCCAGAATTCTTGAAATGGCCATGCGCAGTTGTACAGATGGGAAGATGGATGCTGGGTGAGGGTGACACTGTCAAAAGGGAGACTTCAGATCCCAAGTCCCTACTTCTAACCAAGGTTTGCCCCCATCTATACCACGGGGTGAGGGGGTACGTGGACCAGGGGGGACATATGAAAGACATACGGGGAGGCAGGAACAGTTTTGCGGACCCCTCTCCGCCCAGCGCGACTCTGGGGCCCTGCCCACCTAGGATGAGCTGTCTCCCCTGCCCCTTCCTGCCGCACCTGCCCTCTCTCCTGCCCAGCACACCCAGCAACATAAGCAGATGCTCAAAGAAGTTCGAGGACGCTACGGTGGTTATGCTTGAAGAGGCTGCAGCCTGCTTCCGGGGACTGAGTCCCAGCTCAGCCACTTACTAGCTGTGCGGCCTTGAGCAAGTGGCTAAGCTCCTCTGGGCCTCAGTTTCCCCATCTGTAAAATGGGAGCCTTCTTAGTGACTACCTCACAGGGCCATGGTGAGGATTAAGTGAGGACTTTTTTTTTTTCCAGCTTTCTTGAGATGTAATTGACATAACATTGTGTTCATTTAAAGTGTACAATGCTTTTTTAGATTTCACGTATAAATCTTTAAAAAACCAAACTCATAGAAACAGAGAACAGATTGGTAGTTGCCAGGAGCTCGGGGGTGGGGGGAAATGGGGAGATGCTGGTCAAAGGGTACAAACTTCCAGTTATAAGATGAATAAATTCTGGGGATCTCATGTGCGGCATGCAGACTATAGTTAAGAATACTGTATGGTATATTTGTAAGTTGCTAAAAGAATAGATTTTAAAAGTTCTCAGCACACAACACAAAAGAAGTAACTATGTGAGGGGATGGAGGTGTTTAACCTTATGAGAATCGTTTTGCAATATATACATATATCAAATCATTACGTTGTACACCTTAAACTTAGTGTTTTATGTCATTTATATCTCAATAAAGCTGGGGGATAAACAGATTCCACATATAAGTGAGATCATATGGTATTGTCTTTCTCTGTCTCCTTATTTCATTAAGCGAGTCCTTCATGAGAATCTGCGTAGACTATACAGAATGGGGCATTGCATACAGAAAGTACTTCATCAATGTCGCCTTTGTTTACCATTTTCCCAGAATTTCCCCAGCCGCCGACAGGGATTGAGACTCTGAGTGGTCTCAAAAGGAACTGTGGTCACTCAAGGTGGGGGGCCTGGCAAGGACTTCCTCTTTCTGTCCCATCCCCCCAATGCCCCAGCCCTGGGGACCCCATCTCCCGCCCCACCGGAGCGGAACCTTCCCACTCGTGGGTAATTTCTTCACTCCAGGCGCCTTTTCACAATGTTTTTGGCAGCAGCTGTTGGTTAATTTGTGTTTTAAGATTTTGAGCAACTTTACAAACAAAAAAAAAGGAAGCTTGCCTTGCTTCCTGGATGTCTGGGTTCCTGGGACGCTGACCTCTCTCCTTCCACGAGCTTTCCTTGGCTTCCCTGAGTCACAGTCACCTCCCTTTCCTGCCCAGGGGCCACTAAGCCCCTTCTTCCTCTGCCCCTTCCTCCACCAGAGTGCCAGGGTTCTCCATCCCACCACCCCTCCTGGCCCGGCTGGCAGCTCCAGCATGCCCTGGACCCTCACATTTTTTTTTTTAAGTCGAGCAAGTTCAAGACTGCAAGCCTTTCCCTTCCATTAGTTGGATGAGATATTCTTCTCGGAGAGGCCCCTTGCACAGCACTGGTGGAGAGTCCCACCCTGTAATGCGTTCCCGACCTCGAGGACATCAGTGCTCACTTCTCCCAGGGGTGGCCTCAGACCTTCCAAAGCACTGATGTTAGTCTGAGGAACCCTTTTTTCTCACTTTGTGGGGCCATTCTTCTTAAGTACACACTGGAGACCATCCCCCAGCCCACGGCCGGACCACATTACAGTGTTAAATAATAATAATATTATATTAATAATACACGATTATAGTATATATTAATACATTATTATTATTGTGGCAGCCAGTGGTTCCTGGGTGTTTCCTATATGCTTATAATGTGACCACTGGTCACCCTGAGGTCTGTCCCCACCCCAGGCCTCCCTGATGAGCTCATGTGTCCAGCTCCTAGGGATCCTGCAAATAATACATAAGAAAATGTATCCAGTTGTTACATTCCGTACAAACCGACCGGTTGCTGAGGGCCAGTTCTTCGGAGAAGGACCCTAGCTAATTTCAGCAGAAGGAATGATAAGGGTGGAAATAATTCTCAAGAGATAATGGGTCCAGGTGGCCAGAATCGATGGCTGCTAACCTGTCGGTGGAGGGTTGGTGGGGACCAGGGGGGGACACCCCTCCCTGCTCCGCCAACCCGCTGATCAATCATAGCCACGTGACATTATGAGCCCCTAAGGCAGTGCCACAGGGGCCCGTGGGGAATGGAGCTGGGGAGGCGACCTCCAGGACGCAGAGGAAGGGAGGGGGATTAGATCTTCTTCTCATGGGAGGACTTTGAGGGTTCTGTGTCATGCGTGCGGAGGGCTTGGCAGGAAGCCTGGGACACTGTGAAGGCCCGATACCGCCGGCTGCTGTGGGCCACAGGGGCCCACGAATACTTGTAGAGTCAAATGTCCTTAAGTCGGAGACATTACAGCATCGTCTAGGTATCAATAAGGGGCAGAGGCCGCGGCGGTTTAAGCAAGTGTTGTTGCCGCTGAGATCCACTGAGCAACCCCTGACCCATTTCCCCGCCGTCTCTAATTAGGGCACGGACGCTCAGGTTACAGACGCGCAAGATCAAAGGAACCGGAAAAATCGAGCCACAGCGCCCCCTGGCGCTCACAGCGCTCACCCACCCAAGCGGTCCCGGAGGAAAACGGCCGCCTTCCAGGCAGGCGAGTTTAAATGTGAACTTGAAAACCCTCTCTCCCACTCCGTCTCCCGCCAGTTAAAGGCCTTTCCAGCCGAAGCCGGGCGGGGAGCCCTGCGTGCAGGGGTGGCGTCTCAGGGGTCTGCGCCGACCCACCTTCTCCCCCGCACCCCATCCACTAGACAACTTTGCACACCCATCTTTCTGCCCTGGTAAGAGTCACACGTTAATCCTAGAATTGCTGAATCACAGGGTCTGGTGCCTCCCTCACCTGCAAAACTGTGTACGCGATTTTTCTGGGAAGAGTGCCCTTAAGATTTTCCTGAATTCTCAGAAGGATAGGTGACCTAAAAATTAGGGCCAAGTCCTCAGTGGGAGGGAAAAAAGGGTCCCCGGTGTCCGGGGTCGGCCCACGCCCTCCTGGTCCCAGCCTTGGATGGGCCACATCCCCAGAGGTGGCAGAATGGAAATAAATAGTGCTCCACTGGGGGGAGGAGGGGGACACACGACTATGCCCAGCTTGCCCGCCCACACACCCAGGGCAGCCTCCCCAGGTACCCCTCCCAGCAGAGCCTCATCACCATTAGAGTTGGGCCCCGGCCTGCCCCTGCTCAGATCCCTTCTGCAGTTTCCCACGACCCCAGGAGGGGCCAAATCCTCACCAAGGCTTTCGAGGCCCTATGTGGCTCTCAGATCTTGTTGCCCCTCAATACTCTTTCCCTCCTGCTACAGTCCACTCTCATCTTTGCCTCCACTGCACCCTCCCCTCTCTTCCCTGACTCTTCGTTTTCATATTCAGCTCGGACTTCACCTCCTCCAGGAAGCCCTTCCTGGCTGCCCCCAGACTAGGTGGATCAGGGTGTCCTCTGGGCTCCCAGAGCCCCCTCTGCGGAGGACTGTCTGCCTGGCTGTGCATCTGTGTCCCAGAGAGCAGGGTCCTCACCTGTCTTCTTCATGCTGTGAGAGTCACCTCTCATTTTAGCTGAGTGTTACGGGTGAACTGTGTCCCCCCAAATTCATGCTGATGCCCTAACCCCCAGTTCCTCAGAATGTGACCACATTCAGAGACAGTCTTTTAAAAGATAAGTTAAAATGAGGTCATTAGGGTGGGCCCTGATCCAATATGACTGATGTCCTTATAAGAAGAGTCAGGACACAGACACAGACAGAGGGAAGACCACGTGAGGACATGGGGAGAAGACGGCGGTCTATAAGCCAAGGAGAGAGGGCTCAGAAGGAACGAACCCTGCCAACACCTCGATCTTGAACTTTCAGCCTCCAGAACTGTGAGGAAATAAATTTCTGTTGTTTAAGTCACCCAGAATGTGGTACTTTGCTATGGGAGCCCTAGCAGACTAATACACCCAGTAAAGGCTCTGATAAGTCCTGCAGTTAGGAGCCCCTGTCAACACCCTGGGGAGAGGAGGATGAACAGGGAGAGTTCTAACTCTCTGGGGTGGCAACCGGACATGGTTTGCTGTGTGCCCGTCCTCACACAAATGCAGACTAAGATCCCAGGAGCTGGAGAAGACCCCTGGCCTTGTGTGGCTCCGGCCCCAAAGGGACAGATCCTTGGGCACTAGGGAGGGCCAGAATACAGGGCTCACTCTGCTTGTTAATAGTAACACTAACAGTCCCATCAGAGCAGCCAAGATAACTCTAGTGACAATGAAGGAGCAGCAGCTGTCACGCTCCCATGCCATCAGCTTTCCAGCACCTTCTCTCATCTCTTCTGCAAAGCGGCTGCCATTACTGGCCCCCATTTTTTGGATGGGGAACCCAGCAAGTTGGCCAAGGCCTCACAGCTCATCCATCTTAGAGCCAATATTCAAATTCTTAATCTCCACGCAGGCTTCAGATGCCCTCTGGCAGGACAACAGGGTGTGGTGGGGCCTGAGGCCCAGACCAGGGAATGGGACCCACGGGAGGCTGGCCCACTACAGCTCCCTGGGAAAGAAAGTGAGGTGGCCGCTGGCTGGCAGAGAGAAGGGGGCAGTTTATTTCTCTGGAAAGGGAGAGGGCAGGTCACGGCGGGGGCGCGAGGGTCAGGGCAGGGCAATATCCTCCAGCTTCTGGTCCAGTGTCTTGAGGTCGTCCAGGAAGCGGGTCGGGGTGAGGATGTGCGAGGAGCCTGGGCAGGAGGAGAGGGTGAGGGAGGTGGGGTCGCTGCCCTGGGACCCCCCCCGCCAAGGTCCTCAGGAAACTGGGCCCTGACTCTGCAGACACAGGAGTCTAGACCCCTTAGAAATACAGGGGTCCAGCCCCCAGGTGAGAAGAGGTGTCCAGCCACGTCCTCTCCCCCAGGGCGGCCTGACATGAGCCCTGCAGAGGCTCCAGGCTTTGGGGACCACGAATCCAGCTGTCAGCCCCCACCCTTCTGAAGCACCTAGGAGTCCAGCCCCAGCCCCCCAGGGACCCCAGTCCTGGCCGCTCACCAATGAGCACCTCCCACTTGCCGTCGGTGGCCCTGGTCACCTCGTAGGCAGCCCTCATCTCTGACATCGTCACGCCGCCCACGATGTAGATGATGAGCCGGGGCCCCGCCCGTGCCTCCACACCTGCCTTGTTCTTGTGCCAGTGGCCAAAACGGGCACTGTGCGGGTGAGGCGGGCAGAGGTCAGTGCGGGAAGGAGACCCCCACCCCGCCACCTGACACGGGCCTGGGTGCACAGGGTGGGGGGCAGGGTGCGTCCCCCCACCCTCACCTGACAGCAGCCTGGGAGGTGGCCGTGGGGGCAGGGTCGGACACGAATGGCCACAGCTTGCGGTCCAGCCGGTCCTCCACGGCATCCTGGGGGCCAGAGAGGGAGGCTTAGGAGAGGAGCCCTGGGCGACGGGGCCCAGCTCTTGAACCCCCTCCACTGGCTGTGTTCAGGGGCCAAAATCTTGGCAGATAGGAGCCACCACGTGCATCTCTAGCCCCTTGGGGACTCAGGAATCTGGGCCTCCAGCCCCTTGGAGACCCAAGAGTTGGACCCCTAGCCCCTTGGGGAGCCAGGAGCCCGAGCCTCCAGCCCCTCGGGGACCCAGGAGTCTGGGCATTCAGGGTCCATGGGGATGGGGTGCCAAGGTCGCTGGGCCTCCAGCAGGTGGAGGCGCCAGGACCCCAGAGGGGCTGTAGGCGGGCAGCCAGGCCCCCAGCCTGATCCTTTTTGCTGTGCTGCTGCTTTGGGTCCCAGGAAGGGCACTGGAGGGCGAAGGAGGAACAAGGGGGCTCTCTGGTGGGCAGAACAGGAGACGAGAGGGGGACAGAGGAGGGGCCCAGTGGGTGGAGAGGAAAGGAGGCTCCCCCTTATATGTGGACCTGGGGCACCCCCCTGGCAAAGCAGATCGGATGCCAGGGGATGCCCATAATGAGGGATTTTCCGTTAAGCCCCACGGCTTAGCACTAGCAGCATGACGGGGGCTGAGCCGCTGCCTGGATCAGGGCAGGACGTGGCGGGGGCAGGCAGAGGTCAGGCCCCAGCCCCCCACCCTCCCCGTGCCCACCCCCCACCAGCAGTACCTCCATCACATCCTTGACGACCGGGGTCCAGCGGGACAGCTGGTAGGTGGGCTCCAAGCGCTCCCTCCGGCCCAGCCGGCTTGAGGTCCCAGAGCCCTGCAGGCGGGGTACAGCGGGGCCGGTGGGAGAATTAGGGGAAGGCGGCGGGTCACAGGTGGGGCTGGGGGCTCCTCTGGCTTGGGGGGGGCGGGGTTCAGACAAAGATGGAGAAATGGAACAGAATCAGAGAGAGAGAAACGAGAGACAGGCAGGGAAGGGAGAAAGAAATACAGAAGCAGCGAGACAAAGAGATGAAAGGACAGAGATACAGGGAAGCGAGAAGTGGGGGACACGCAGGGGGCACCTGAGAGGGGCGCCCCCAGTGGTGGAAGCAGAATCAGGGAGGTGGCACTAGAGAGGCTAAACGGAGCCCAGGAAGCTGCTGTGTGTGTGTGGGGTGGGTGGGGGGTCCTCAGAGACCCCCAGGAGCCCAGTAGCTGTGTGCCCCAATGCTGGTGACCCTGCGATCTGCCCCCGAGACTCGGACCACACGCCCCACGCCGCACCACCACCGGGACCCGGGATCTGACTATGGCTCACTCCCCTGCTTGGCGTGTGACCCACCGTCCCCAGACCAGACCCCACTCAATGCTCTCTGTCCCCCAAGAACCACACCACACCGTGCACCCCAGCCCTGTGACATGCCTTCTGCCCCCAGGACCAGGCTCTGACTCAACGCCCTCTCCACCCCAGCAATCCCCCCACACCCACACTCGCCTTCCACCCAGTCTCCGCCCCTCTGGCCCGCTCCCAGCGTACCCCGGCATGGGTGATGGTGCCCCCCAGCTGCTCCAGGTTCCGGATGAGGCTGCTGTGCGCCTGCACGTTGGCGTGCTGGATCAGCTTGACCAGGTTCTCCTCGCTCACACCTGCAGGACGGGGAGGGCAGGCCTGGTGGGTTGAGGGGCGGGAGGTGGCCATGTGGGTTCCTGCGTTCAGGGGGTTGGGGGTGGCGTGAGGAGGTCCTAAGACCGCGATGGGGTATCCTGCAGTTGGGGGGTCCTCAGGACCAAGGGAGCCACCGGGGCTAGTGTGGGGGGAGTCCTGGAGTTGCGATTCTGGATTGGGAGACCAAAGGGAGTAGATTTGAGGATCCTCTGGAGTTAGTTGAAGAGTCCAAGTTTGAAAGAATCATAGATAAGGCGGTCTCTTTGTCAGTGGAGCCCTCATATCAATGAGAATTCCCCCAGGTCAATGGAGAGGGGGTCCCAGGGTCCAGAGCAGCATCTGTGGGGCTTGGTGTGCCAAGGGAGTGGGGGCATCCCAAGGACAGGGGAACTGTGGGGCTGAGATTCCCAGGATCACTGGAGACCCTGGTGAATGGGGGTACCCCGAGGCCCCCCCATGCCCCCACCCACCATTCCGTAGAAGGATGTAGAGCAACAGGACCCGGATCTTGTCATAGGCTGGCACCGCCGTGTCCAGCAGCACGGGCACGATCAGCTTCATGGCATCCTTGATCTTCTCGCCCTCTGCGTCCGAACCCATGGCCAAGTCCTGTGGGGCATGGGGGTCAGCCACTACATGGGAGGAGGGGGCAGGGAGGAACACCCCCAGGGTCCTTGGCAAGACCTTTGAGTCCTGCTTCATCCTAGTACCAGGTCTCTGAAGGTTCCAGCCCTGCCCACCAACAAGCCCCACCCCTCACAAGGCCCCGCCCCTCACAAGGCCACACCTCTCCACAGGCCCCGCCCCTCACAAGGCTCCACCTCTCCACAGGACCCTCCCCTCCACAGGCCCCGCCCCTCACAAGGCCACAGCTCTCCACAGGCCCTGCCCCTCACAAGGCTCCACCTCTCCACAGGACCCTCCTCTCCACAGGCCCCGCCCCTCACAAGGCCACACCTCTCCACAGGCCCCGCCCCTCACAAGGCTCCACCTCTCCACAGGCCCTGCCCCTCACAAGGCTCCACCTCTCCACAGGCCCCTCCTCTCCACAGGCCCCGCCCCTCACAAGGCCACACCTCTCCACAGGCCCTGCCCCTCACAAGGCTCCACCTCTCCACAGGCCCCGCCC
Source organism: Ceratotherium simum simum (assembly GCF_057802395.1). Classification (NCBI taxonomy): domain Eukaryota; kingdom Metazoa; phylum Chordata; class Mammalia; order Perissodactyla; family Rhinocerotidae; genus Ceratotherium; species Ceratotherium simum. The sequence goes on along the minus strand of NC_141938.1, from coordinate 10,332,744 downwards.
CCACAGGCCCCTCCTCTCCACAGGCCCCACCCCTCACAAGGCCTAACCTGCGTCCAGGCAGCCCTCACCTGCTCCACGCTGCACAGCCTCTCCACGGAACCCTTGAAGTGCTTCATGCAGTCATCGGCTAAATGCAGGTGTGTAGAATACTGCAGGGTGGGGGGTGGGATTTGAAGGTGACAGAAACTGAGGCAAGGGCAAGAGCAGGGTGGCAGCTGGGGTCAGGGGGCCCAGGTTCCCGGCCTGCACTCACCTTGTTCAGCTCCTTCTGGTACTGCGGCATCTTTTTCAGGATGTGGGATAGGTCTTTGATGTTGGCCTGGGGATAGGGTGGGCGTGAGGCCAGGCCCTGCCCACCCGAGGTCCCACTCCAGGCTCGAGACGCAGGCTGAGGCCCGGCCCCGCTCTGGGGGGACGGGGGCTTTCCTCCAGGCTGCCCATCCTGATGCAGGCCCGCCCCCTACCTTGTCGGTGGTCAGCCTCTTGCTCTCACAGAACGTCTTCAGAAGCTCCGTGACCTTCCTGGGTGGAGAGGATGGGCAGGCGTGAGGTTGGGGGGCTGGTGTCAAAACTGTAGTTTGAGGGCAGTGTGGGGGGTCGCACGGCTGGAGGATGGGAGCCGGGGGGACACACATCCCTGTACTAGGACATGTGCAAGCCCACACTGGGGACACACCCAGGAGTCCAGCTGAAGGGCGTGGCTTGTAGAGGGGTGGCTCCCCAGAACCAAAGGCCACAATGGGGGAGGGGATGGAGGTGGGGACCGGTGCACCCAGCTCCCCGTGTGCACACACTTGGACACGTCCGCGATGTGCATGTGCCGCAGCTCTATCCACAGGTCATCGTCCTCATCCAGCAGCACGGCCTTCTCTCGGGCCTCGCTCAGCCCCGTGGTCTCGTACCTGTGGGAGGGGGAGACATGAGGGTCGGGAGCACTAGCTGAGGACCTGGGACCCAGGTCCGTGGTGATGGTGGGGGGCGGGTTCCGGAAGTGCGCCCACCTGTACGTGTCCTGCTCGATGTCCAGCAGGTCATAGGCCATGGCCTGGAACGTGAGCTCATGCAGCAGCGGGGACACGGGGTCAGCCGCCCGGTCCATGATTAGTAGCTGTGAGCGGGTTTTTTCAGGGCCCTGGGAGGTGGGATGGGGGGGTGGGCAGGGATGAGGACATTGACCCTGACTCTGGCTGGGGCCTCAGCCCTACCCCGCCAGCGCGCCCCCTCACCTCGCCCAGACTGGGAGTGTCTGCCTTGAAGGCGTTCAGCTTGGCCAGGACAACGTGGGCCAGCTGGGCCGTGTCCTCTGGGCCCCTGGGGGTGGGATGGGCAGACAGAAGGGCCTCAGGGCGTGGGGCTGCGGAGGCCAGGCACAGACGGGGGGTCGGGGATGGGAGTCAGGGTCCAGGGTGAGGACCGGGGCTGGGATCAGAAGAGAGCTTAAAGGTTGCATGCAGGAGGGGGTCAAAGCCAGGGGACGGCATGGGGGTGGGGTCCCCACTTGCGGTAGCGGATGGACGGGTACTCCTGCAGCGTGGCGCACAGAGTGGCGATCTGCTGGGCCAGCGCCTCGAGCTGCCGCGCCCGCTCCCCCGCCCGGAAGGGGCAGTAGAGGTTGTAGGTGCTGTGGGGGGCATCCAGCGAGAAAACCTGGGAGGACACAAGTGCCAGAGCCACCGCTGGAGGTACACACCTCCGCTGATCTCTGGAGCCTGCTTCACCCACTGGGCAGCCCCCAACCAATGCCTGGAGAGGAGGTGGAGAAAACCCCAGCCCCGCCCCCTTGGGCGGGACAGTGCTAGGGGGCTCTACGCTGCCCCCTGCAGGTGCCCAGGGAGAGAACTCCGGGTGCCCACAGTGCTCCCTGCTGGCTCCTTTCTTTTCTGACTCAGTTCTCCTTTACTTGTCTCAATGTCTGTTTCTGATCCGGGATGCTTGGCTATGGACTCCCACCCCTTGCCCAGGACTAGGCTGGCTGTACCTGGGCCTCATAGGGGAGGAAGGCAAGGTGGATCTCTTTCAGTGTCTTCACCACCTTCGCCAAGCGGGAGCGGCCCAGCTCATTGAACAGGGGCTCCGGGCAGGCTGGGGTAGGCAAAAGGGGACATCAGGCCAGAGCAGCCCCCACGCCCCGACCCCCTGCCCTCAGCTCTCCTCACTCACTGTCGGTGAAGAAGACATGTGCTGCTTTGTAGGTGAAGGTCGGGGTCCCCCGGAAGTCTGCGATCAGGGCCTGCACGGACTGGGGAATGCGGGTCACTCTCCAGGCCTGGCCCTGCACCCCCACACCTGTCCATCCTCTGCCCTCACCTCCCAGTCACTGCCTGTCCCCCCATACACGTGCAGACAGGCACCCACGCATGCACACACACTCGCTCCCAGAGGCACCTTCTCCGTGGGACTCAGCAAATAAATGGCCTCCAGGCTGGGGATGGGTTCTCGCCGTTTGTTGATGTCTTCAACAACTAGTAGGGACAGAAGAAGGGACCCACGTGGGTGGCACTGGGGCCAGGGCACACGGGGAGTCTCAGATCTGGGAAGTCAACACTTGGGGAGGAGGGTTGGATGCTGGGGGGCTGCACTCCATGGGCCACACAGCTAAGAGCTACGTGGGCAGGGTTCTGCACATTCAGGGTCACAGTCATACCTCCAGGGCCTCCCATAGAAAGCTCTGCATTCTGGAGCCCCACACTGAGTTCATTCTGGGGGTCCTACACGGGGTTCCACACACAGAGGTTGCACAGTCGGGGAGGCTGACCCCTTAGGGATCAGGGCCAAGGAGTCCTGCATGGGAGGTCTGCCCATCGCAGGCTCCCACACTCAGGTTGTCCGTTTGGGGGACATATGTGGGAGGGGGACAGTCACACACTCGGGGCTGTCTATGCACAGAGCTGAGACTTGGAAGTTCTGGACAATATGAGGGGACCCTGCATTCAGGTCCCATCTGGGGAGCACGGGGTGGGGCGTCCACTCACTGGTGATGCCCTCAGCCAGGATGTCTGACATCTTGCAGCAGGAAGACAAGATGCGCATGCTCGGATGGTCCATGATGAGCACCTGTCCGGATGGATAGACAGATGGACCAATGGACCGACAAGTGGGCAGGAGAGGCCGCAGCTGCCCCGGAGGAGGGGCTGGGGCACTGGGAAGGACTGACAGCTTCAAGAGCTAGCTGGACCAGAGGAACCAGGACCCCACCATCGCAGACCCGCCTACCCATCCACCCCATGGGCCTGCAACTTCCTCAGGGAGTTTGAGGGGGTCCCACGTTCAGGGCCCCCACGTGGGTTTGGACAGGGCGTTCTGCTTCACCCCTACCTTCCACTCCCCATCCTTTTTGACGCTCCGAATGACTCCGCTCAGAATTTCTGCAGGGAAGGGAGAGGTGGGCTCAGTATGTGGGGTCCTCTGACCCCATCACCTCAAACCATCTGGGTCTTCAACTGGACCTCTATCTTAACCCCTGTTTACTCCGCCCCCTAGTCCTGCGAGGTGGCTCCTCGTGTCACCTCCAACTTACATACAGGGAAACTGAGGTTCAGAGAGGACAGGTGACTAGCCTAAGCACCCTCGGTGCCTAAGTGGCCGAGTGCCTGGGGCATAAGTAGCCACTGGATCAATACGTTTTAGATGAATAACTGGAAAGCCAGGACTTGCATACAGGTCTACCTGCCTCCAGAGCTGGGCTCCCTGCTTCCCCATCGGCTACCTCGAGTTCTCCTAGCGTGGAGGTTTCAGCCAGACCCCCCAATCCACCTCCATCAGTTTCCCCTAGATTAGAATGCAGGACCCCTGGTTCCCTGCTCAGACGTGTGCCTGGCTGTGGTCCTCCCATCAACCAACCTCCAGCCTCAGTTTCCTCATCTGTAAAATGGAATCAGTGGCTTTCCCGTCTCCCCCGTTACCCGCTGCGTAGGAGGCTCCTTCTTTAGTTGGGGTGCTGGGGTTTTGAGCCACACTGTTTTGAGCCCTGCCCAGTGGAGGGAAGGGGTGGAGAAGGGTCGGGTGGCCCCGCCTAGCCAGTGTCCTGTCCACTGTAATCATGACGGGCAGGGCGGAAGGAGCAGCTGCAGGCGGAACTACCCGAAGCGGGGGAGGGGGCGACCTCCAACCTTCCCCCAAGAACCCGAGCCCTCACGTTGCATGGGGCTCTTGGGGGCCCGGCAAGGGTCGCACCCCTGGACCTGGAAGGGGGCCCTGGACACGCCCTCTGGGCACTCACACCACTTGGGGGCGTTGAGCAGCGCCCCCAACCCGACCCCAATCCGCACCATGGCGCCCCAATAGTCCAGCCCCCGGACTTTGCTGGGGTGAGACCCGGGAGTTTGGGCGTCCACCCTACGGGGCCCCGAAGTCCGAGCCCCCGCGCTCGCCACCCCGAACGTGATGCCCTTGGGTCCCCGGAGTCCAGTCTCTCCACTTTGTTCCGCTCCGGCCGGTGCCGGGACGTCCAACTGGGACCAAGTCCCCGCCCGCCCCCTCGAGCGTCAGGTGCTCGACGGAAGCCCCGCCTAGCCCCCAGCTGCCCGCCGCCGCCGGGGCCCCAGAGTCCCTGCGCCCCCGGCCCTCGCCCCCCAGGGGACGCCAGAGCCCGGCGCGCGGCGGCACTCACTTTCCCCTACCACCGCCTTCAGCCCCGAGGGCGCCATCTTCCCCCAGGGGTGCCGCCGCCGCCGCTTCCGGGTCTGTCCCAAGGTATGGGCGTGGCCCCTCACGTCATCCGCGCGGGCCACGCCCCCTGTGCACCTGGCCCCGCCCCGCCGTCGGTTCTCGGGGAAGAAGACCGGTCCCTCGCAGAGCGGACGCAGTGCGCTGGAGGGGCGCACCCCGACGACACGCTCACAGACGTGAGCTCAGACACACTTCCCCTGCTTGTGTGCAGCGAGAAACTGGGATCGCAGGGCAATGGTGACCGCTTCATCTTCCCCAGGCACAGCAACCACCCTGCCAGCATTCTCTCTGTGGCTGAGGGATGCTGTGTGCCCACCTGGAGCACCGTGGCCACAAACCTGTGACCCACTTACCTTCTGTCTCCCAGAGTTTAGCAGCAGCAGCAGCAGGCTTGGGCAACATTTGATAAAGTCAAGAGGCGGCCTGGAGGCCGGGTTGGAGCTAAGCCAGCACCTAGTGTGTGCGGGGCACCTGTGCCAGATTCTCACTCCATCCTCCCAGAGACCCTAACACGGAGTGCGGTATAGGAGTGAGGAGTCGCGCGTCAGCGGGACTCTCGTCCAAGGCCACATGATGAGTAGGCCTATTGGGATTTGAACCAGGAGTCATCCCAGGAGTGCTTGTCACAGCCTTGTGCTCACCCGGTGCACCCCGCCCCCCAACACCCGCAACAATCACATTCATAGGCTGATTCACACTGGGTTTAGTGGCAGGCTCAACCGCTTGCACATTCACACACACACTTTGATTCACACTCGACTGGAAATTTCTGGGCCTGCTCCCGTTGTGCACCAGCAAAGGGCTGACACTTTGTCACACACAGGGCACACTCCAGCACCACCCATACAAGTGAGGGCCCGGATTTAAAGTGTGATGCATGTGTGTGAATGCACAGCCCTGACCTGGTTCAGTCCTGAGCTGGGTCCTCATTTGGCCATGTTTATTACAAGGTGGCCAGGTGCCAGGCCCTCTGCCACTTACACAGGACAGGCAGCAGTGAATAAGACCAGAAGGTCTGCATGTGGTAGCGTTGAAGGTGGAAGGAGGGGAGAGAAAATGATCAGTTCTGCCCTAAAGGAAATAAACGGTGATGTGATAGCAAGCATCACGTGGTGTGGGGGGGGCAGGGGGCTGCCCTATTGGGGGTGGTCCCAGAGGGCCTCCCTGAGGGAGTGGCCTTTAGACTTAACCCTGAATGACATCAAGGAGCAGCCAGGCAGTGATCCAGGCTGAGAAGACCAGGGATGAGCCTGAATGAGTGGCAGGAGTGAGATGAGGCCCGGGAAGGGGGGTTGGGCAGGAGGTGAGGTTGGAGGGGCTGCAGAGGCCAGACTTCTTCAGAGAGACAAGGTAGGACTATCCCAATCTGGTATGCCTGGGATTGAGAGGTTCCCAGGACACAGGACGCACAGGGCTAAAACGTCCCCAGGAAAATCTCTTTCTTTCACAGCTTTACTGAGATATAATTCACATCCCACACAACTCACTCACTGAGAGTGTCCAATTCAATGGCTTCTTGCATATTCCGAGTTGTGCATCCACCATCAGTCAATTTTGGAACATTTCTATTACCCCACGATGTTTGGGTTTTCTTCTGAGGACAATGGGGGCCAAGGGAGAGTTCTGAGCAGAGGAAGGAGGGGACCCCTGCAGCCCCTGGGGGGAAGGATGGATTGCAGGGGCAGAGGGAGGAGCTGGGAGACACCATGAGGAAGCCAGGACCACCTCTAGCTTCTCACCCTGGGGGTGAGAGTCTGTAGGGCCTGCCACCCCCTACTACACTCAGTGAGGGTGACCAGGGGCTTCCACTGTTAAAGGCTGAATGGTGTCCTGCCCAACCCCCCCCAACACAAAAAAGTACGTTGCAGTCCTAACCCCCAGTACCTCAGAATGTGACCTTATTTGGAAATAGGGACGTTGCAAATGTAATTTGTTAAGATGAGGTCATACTGCAGTACGGTGGGTCCCTAATGCAATAGGACTGGTGTCCACATCCTATGATAGCCGTGTGAAGACAAGGACACAGGGGGAACGTCTTGTGATGACAGAGGCAGAGACTGAAGTATTGCAGCTACGAGCCAGGGAACACCCAGGACTGCTGGCAACCATGGAAAGCCAAGGAGAGGCAAGAAAGGAACCTCTCCTACAGGTTTCAGAAGCGTGGCCCTGCCGACACCGGGATTTCAGACTTCTGGCCTCCAGAACTGTGTGACAAATGTCTGTTGCTCTAAGCTACTCAGTTTGCGATGCTTTGTTAAGGCAGCCCCGGGAAACTAATACATCTGTGGAGGAGCAGGACATCCCGTCAGCATCGAGGACTCGGGGCTGTGGAGAGGGAGTGAACGTGGGCCCTGAAGTGGGGAAGGGCTGCCTGGAGAGGGGGGCTGAACTTTGTGCGTGGGCAGGGGTGGTGACAGCGCAGCCGGTTTATTCTGAGAAGAAACTTCAATTGGTTTCCAGAAAGGCATCTTGGGGAGGGGACGGGGTGCAGCCGGGGTCCTGCTAGCGGCATCCTCTCCCAGGGCACCGAGGGGAAGCCACAGCTGTTCAGAGGAGGGGGCGGGGCTCTCCTCCTGGGTGACGGATCAAGGCACAATTTGGCATTGGTGTCAGGGAGACAGGAGCCCCCAGACCTTCTTGTCTTGGGGCCCGTGGGGAGCGACCAGAGCCAGGGACAGTGAGTAGAGGGAGGAGTGTGGCCAGGAGACAGAGATGGAGCTAGGTTGGCTGGTGGTGCCTTGGGGGTCCTCGGGTCCAGCTTCCTCTTCCCCCCACCCCACCTGCAGATAGCAACTGCCTTTCCAACAGGGTGAGGCCACAGGTACTGGTGGGCAAGCGGGGCAGCTGCACCACTTCCCACGGGTGGGCTGAAGACCCCGGCCCAGCTGCCCTGTTTGCCTGTCGACTCCCAGTGAGGCCCAGCCAGCCCCTGCACTCCACCCTAGTTCTTGGAGCCCAGTGAGCCCTGCTGGGCCAGCAAGGTCCAAACCCAAGTCACCTTGCCTCCCACCCCCACGGCAGCCCCGGTGTCGTGATGCAAAAACAATTATCTGGATCATCTTTATGGGGCTTAAGCTTGGGTGGGAACAGATGGGGCGTGAGCTGGGGATTTGGGGCCGGGTATCCACTCCCCCCACAGCCCAGTCTTTTAAAAAGCCTTCTCTGGCACGGGGCCGGGGCAGAGGCCAGCGGAGAAGTGGACGAGGCCCAGGGGAGGGGAGCGGGGACAATGATGGACCAGGAAGAGAAAGAGGATGGGGGCTCGGCCACCTGCGTCAAGGTAAGCCAGCCCCGCTCCCACACACCCCCAATTCAAGGGCCCGTGAATGACAAGACTAATTAGTTTGTAGAGCACCTAATTAGCGAGGGAGTCTCCTGGGACCCCTGACCCAGTTGCTGCCCAGGGAGGTGCTGGTGGGCAGGAGGGTCTGAGGGCCTGGGCCAACCCTAGGACAGAGGTCAGGGCTCTCAGTGCTGACCCCCCCTGAGGTGGGGGACGCTGGGATTTGGGGGCGGCCCCTGGGCCATTTCCCTGGCTCATGTCCCAGCCCCCAGGCCACCCTCCAGTCAGGCCCCAATCTAGGACGGCAGGACGCTGGCACCGGCAGCCTCTCCCTTGAGGCAGCACCACGTGAAATGGATGGCCGGGCCCCTGGGGCGGGGGCCGGGATTGAGGAGACTCAGGTCTCATTCGGAGCAGCTCTGCAGAGCAGCACTGCCGCGCGGACTATGGTGAGAGCCGAGGAGGGGCGGCCAGGCTCCAGGGTCGGAGCAGGAGCTGGCCGGCCAGGAGGGGAGATGCTGGGTTCCTGAACTGAGGGGCCGGCTAGACCGAGTGTGTCTGTCCTCAGGCGGGCTCCCCAGACCAGGAGGGCTTCTTCAACCTTCTGAGCCACGTGCAGGGAGACCGGATGGAGCAGCAACGCTGCTCGCTGCAGGCAGGGCCAGACCAGCCCGCCGAGAGCCGTGAGAGTGGGCAGCAGGGGTGCCTGGGAGTGGGTGTGCTGTCTGTCTGGGGGACGTGAACGGGGCAGGGTGCACGGCGAGTGCCCATCTGGGGGGACTGTGGGCAAGAGGCTGTGTGAGAAAGTGAGCAGACAACTGGGGACACAGATGCCTGTGGGTCTCGGGGCACAGGGGGTCGGGGGAGAGACCGGCGTGCATGCTGGGGGATGTGAGTGGGGGTGAAGAGGTGGGTTGGGGGCTCTAGCTGGGCTGTGTCCCCTGGAGTCTGTTATGTGTCTATCCCCACGTGCCTCTGCTCCACACAGAGTGCGGCCCCACACCCGAGATGGACAGTCTCATGGACATGCTGGCAAGTACCCAGGGCCGCCGCATGGACGACCAGCGCGTGACAGTCAGCACCCTGCCTGGCTTCCAGCCTGTGGGCCCCAAGGTAGGTGATATTCTGCTGGGGCTGAGGAAAGACCAGCCAGGCCGAGCCTGCCTCCCACCCCCAGCCAGGAGTGAATGGGGCCCCACCCCCACCTCTGTCCATTATCTGCCCCAAGGATGAGTGCCTGGTAAGGGCGTCCCCTCTGTCTCCCTGCCAGTCACAGGGCCGTCGCCAGTCCCATATCTGACTTCAGACGGGAGGACAGAGGCCCAGACAGGGCCAAGAGGGGCGCAAGGTCATGCAGGAGGCATGTTAACGTTAGAGCCGTCACTGGAAGTCATGGCTCCTGCTCCCAAGTCTGAGGGTTTAGAGGAGGCCAGAGAAAACAGACTTCCTGTCTGGGAAGACACCCTCAGAAAGGAGGACACATGAGCTCATACAAAGGACACACACATCCGCACACTCACGTGTGTCCACATCACACGTACTCACCCCTAACTTGGATTCTGATCAAGACCCCAGTGAGATCCCCAAATACTACCCTAAATGTTGAATAACCAAAGTACACAGAAGTTTGGGGATGGTGAGGAAGACGGCAGGAGGAAGGACACAGGTTGCCACCTGTACCCTCCCTCCAGTGTCTGTGTCACCTCTGGCTGACCCCTCTTCATCCACAGGACGGAGTGCAGAAACGAGCTGGGACCCTCAGCCCCCAACCCCTCCTCACCCCCCAGGACCCGTCTGCTCTCAGCTTCCGTCGGAACAGCAGCCCCCAGCCCCAGACACAAGCCCCCTGAGGGCCTGAACCGTCCTGGGCCCCACTTGGCCCCCGAAAACAGACAATAAAACATTTCCACGGGCAACAAAGAACCATGTGTGTGTTATTTTCTGGGTGGAGGGCCTACGACTCAGGCACTTGGAGGCTCAGGAGCTCTGCCGGGCAGCTCGAAGGAGCTTCTCCTCCCGCTGCTTCCGTATCCTCTCTTTGAATTCTTCTAGCTCTTGGCGCTGGGGGTGGGGAAGGGGGTGGGACAGGAAGGAAGGAGGGGGGCACACACCTCAGGGCCTGAACCCCTCTCCCACCACCTTGCCCTGTACCCCCGAGGCCACGGCTTGAGAGTTCAGTGTCTACACTGGAAGCCCTGTGCCAATTATAACCAAGGTCCAATTGGGATCAGTTTCATCTTTCAGGGAGAGGGCAAAAGGACACCACACGCCCCTCTGCTCTCAGTTCTCTGACCGTGACTGAGGGTAAAATTTTCATTCAAATCCACCATGGCCACAGGGGTCCAGGCTCCTCCGTCCCTCTGGTTGGAGGAAGAGTATGTCACTTACCTGGTCCTCCTTCTCAGGTGGCCACAGCTCTCTCTGTGGGGACAAAATCAGAGATGGAGGCACAAGCCAGGAGCCTCCAGAGCCCCACAACCAGAGCAAGGTTGGCTCATGGGAGGCAGACATTGGTCCCCAGCAGGTTGGCGCCTCATATCCTCCCCCTGGACTGAACCCATGAAACACTCTCCCTGTGCCCACCTTGCGCTGTACAACATAGTCCTCAAACCACTCGGCCTGATTGGCAATCCAGAACATAGCCACAGGGAAGGTGAGGTAGAGCGTCATCTGGAAGGGAAGAGCAAGGGAAATGAGCAGAAGCAGGGATTACCTTATCTCCTTCAGTGTGCAAAGGCTACTCAGAGCCTAGAGGACCATCCTCCAGCAGAACCTAAGAGCGCCTCCTCAGGGCGCCCCCTCCAAGAACCCCAGAACTCCCACCAAAGGTGCAGAAGCCACACACCTTAAAATCTAGCCCCCATAAGCCAAAACATCTTATTCCTGAAAGCCCCCTCCGAGTCTGGGAGACTCCTTCTCAAAGACAGACAGACCCACACTCACACACACATACACCGGCCCCAGGAGCACACGAGCTCTTACTACAACCAAAGCTGTCTCCTTGAGACCTCATTATGCCCCCCAGTCAGATCCTAAGAGCACCCCCAAATCCAGGAGGCCTCACTCTTCAGAATCTACTCCTCTAAGTCTAGGAGTCTCCCTATCAGAGACAGACACCCACCGACCATGAGCCCGAGAGCTCCCCCAGGGTCTGAAGCCTTCCTTCTCGGAGCCCCCACCCCAGATCACCCCTCTCAGAGGCCCTTCCTTACCCCAGCCCTCCCAGATTCCCCCCTAACCCAGCGCCCCCTTCTCTGGGTTTCCAACCGTAAAGATCCCTCTCAACTCTCAGGAGCCTTTTTTTGGAGGTCCCCCTTTTCAGAGCCTCCTCCTCAGATCCAGAAAGACCCTCCTGCCCAGGTGCCCACGCACTCCGGGGCTCACTGACCCGAAACACCTCCAGCTTCACCCCCATCTCGCTTCTCCGAGGCTACAAAGTCGCTTCCGCCCAAAGCCAACTCTCCACCAAGACAGCAGTTCATTGGGAGTTCGCGGGCTCCACCGCTGAAGCTGATTGGTCGAGGAACTCCGGGGACAACGTCATCTTCGAGCGCCTCCTCTCTGCTTCCGGTCGCTGGCGTTGTGTAAGCGAAAGTCAACAACGCGCCCGCGCGGTAGAGAAGGGTTCAGCCAATAGAAAATGGGTTTGGCTCGGGAGGGCGGGCCTTCAGCGGGAGACATCATTATAACGCGACGCCTGCCCGTACCTGGAGAGCCAGGAAGATGGTGGTGATGGCGCGGCCTTCGCGGTCCGAGCGGCCGGACCTTGTTTTCGTGAGTCCGCGGCGGGCTCAGGGGTGGCCGGCGTGGAGGCATCGGGGCCTGAGTGCCGCAGGGGATCGGGGCCTGGCCGCAGGGGGGATCTAGGCCAAAGCTATGTTGGCCCGAGGGGTGGGGGATCCTAACGGGCCAGAGGCCGTATGGTGATGTCCGGACCAAGCTGACCAGGAGTAAGAGTCTGGTGCCGGGGCCTTCGTGGCTTGAGGAAAGAGCTGCTGTCGAGGTTAGGGGCCTGTCATGCCGGACCTGGAGCGGAAATGGGAGCGCGCGGGGAGTGAGAGGGGAGGGAGATTCACACATTTAAATCTTGAGAGGACTGATGTCTGAAGTAAAGGCATGGTGACCCGGCCAGGCGTCTGGTTTCTGTGGTAAAGGCTTGGTGTTCTGGGTAACGGTCTAGGTCTGGTCCTGAGCGTTATAGTTTCTGGGATAAAGGCTTGGTGTCTGGCCTAGGAGAACTCTGGAGTCGAAAATAAAGGCCTGGTGTGGAGCTGGTCGGGTGATTGCCAGTGGGATCCTGAAGAGTCCAAGACTTGGTGTTTGGAGTATAGGCCTGACATCTTCGCTAAATGCTTGGTGTTAGAGTTAAAAGCTTGGCGTATGGTGCATATCTCTCTTGAGATAAGGGTTTAGCTTCCAAGTTCTGGGGCAGAGTTGAGCTAGGCTCTGGCTAGTGGGAGCCTGAGGTCCCTGGTGTCTGGGAAGAGGCGTGTTGTGAGGAGGTAAGGCTTGGTGTCCAGGGCAGAGGCCTGGCATCAGGGCAGGGCCCTGGTGTCTAAGGAGTCGGGGCCAGAAAGTGGGTAGCTTGATTAGGAAGGCCAAAAGAAGGATGTCAGGGTGGTAGTCTCATATCTGGCCTAGCACCTATGACTGAGGAGTCTGATGATCTGGAACAGAATGTGGGTAGTAGAATTCTGGGGTGTGAAAGTCTGAGTCCTGGTATCTGGGCATCTGGTGACCTGGCTCCGACGGTGGGCAGTGGGGTCTGGGTAAAGCTCTGGAGTTTGGAGTGGAGTGGTGCTGCGCTCAGGCTCTGAGGGCAGGTCTCTCTGTTCCCCATTCCCTGGCCGGCAGGAGGAAGAAGACCTCCCCTATGAGGAGGAAATCATGCGGAACCAGTTCTCCGTCAAATGCTGGCTCCGCTACATCGAGTTCAAACAGGGTGCCCCGAAACCCAGACTCAATCAGCTGTATGAGCGGGCGCTGAAGCTGCTGCCCTGCAGGTGGGAATGGCTATCGCTGCCCTGCCCGTCCCAGCCCCCACCGCACCTTGTTCACTCATAACAAAACTGGACAGTAGGTCCCAGGTGATGGCTATTGTGTTCCATCAGTAGTGTACATCCCCCGATTGGTCAGCACAGCTTCCCTAGTGTCCCAGTCCATCCCCCCATTGCTGAGACTAGTCACCCCTCGTCGGGCCCCTTTTCCCAGCAGTTGCCTCCTGGGGCAGAGCGGAGGGTTCTTGGGGTTCATAAAGCTGACCGATACTGTCTGCCCCTTCCCCCATTCCCCAGCTACAAACTCTGGTACCGATATCTCAAGGCTCGCCGGGCACAAGTGAAGCATCGCTGTGTGACCGATCCTGCCTATGAAGATGTCAACAACTGCCACGAGAGGGCTTTCGTGTTCATGCACAAGGTGGGGGTTAGGCCAGGGGATGGGTGGGAGGCGGGCTCAGAGTCCATGGAGGTGGACAAGGCAGAGGGGATTGGAGTCTGTTGCCTCTGTGCACTTGAAGTTGAGCTGGATTTAGTCCCACAGGGATGGAGGTTCTGGGTGTTGCTGCGTTCTTGGCTGTAGGACATCCATGTGTCTGTGTGGCCAGGCCGTGATGGCTGGTGGCTGGTGGCTCAGACCTGCCTGCCTCTCCCCACGCCTCCAGATGCCCCGTCTGTGGCTAGATTATTGCCAGTTCCTGATGGACCAGGGCCGCGTCACACACACCCGCCGCACTTTCGACCGTGCCCTCCGGGCGCTGCCCATCACCCAGCACTCTCGGGTTTGGCCCCTGTACCTGCGCTTCCTGCGCTCACACCCGCTGCCGGAGACGGCCGTGCGGGGCTACCGGCGCTTCCTCAAGGTGAGCCCATCGGGTGGATGGGCCAGTTCCCCAGGTCAAGAATTCCCAAAACTCTCACTGGGACACTTGCCCCATGTGGCATGTCACCTAACAGGCAGGATGTGGGAAAAAGGTTCCTTGAGACAGACAGTCTTTTGTTTGTGATTCATTTGTTTATTCTCCAGATCGTTTGTTAGCACCTGCCTACCATCAGGCAGAGACAGGTGTTGGGGACAGTGTGACTGAGACAGCCCCTGCCTGCAGGGAGCTTTCAGTCTAACTGGATAGACAGATGTGCATGAGCTGATCACGTAAGCCTGAGTAAAACCACAGCCGTGGGAGGGCAAGGAATGGGAGATAAATGGCTATGAGAACGTATAACAGGCGGGTGGAGAGTCGAGGTGGAAACTGGGTGGGAGTGTGCAGTTTTCTCAAACTTATGCCATCTGTTATATATCAGGAAACCGTTAGCACAGTGCTGTTTGGGTAAGGGCTGGTGGTGAAGGCAAGGCCTGGCCTGTGCAGGCTGGACCCTTGGTCTCTAAGGCAGACCAGTCAGGGCTGGGGTTGGATCAGTGGGGCCCAGGCTGGACCAGTCAGGATTTAGGCCGGACCAGTGGGGCCCAGGCTGGACCACTAGTCAAGGCTGGACCAGTGAGGTCCAGGCTGAGGGGTGTGGCCAAGGCTGGGTCAGCAGGGATGGCTCTTGGCCGGGACAAGGTGGGTGGCTGACAGGAGGCCTGGAGCCCCTAAGTGGGTGGGGGATATGGTGGGGTGGCCCTGCAGCCCCGCTGACTGCCGGGGCGGGTCGGTGCCAGCTGAGCCCCGAGAGCGCAGAGGAGTACATCGAGTACCTCAAGTCGAGCGACCGGCTGGACGAGGCCGCACAGCGCCTGGCCACGGTGGTGAATGACGAGCGCTTCGTGTCCAAGGCCGGCAAGTCCAACTACCAGGTGGGCTGGTGGGGAGCCGGGAGAGAGGGCTTGCCTCCTCGGGGGCCGCGGCTGAGACTCTCTCCCGGGCCCCGCAGCTGTGGCACGAGCTGTGCGACCTCATCTCCCAGAACCCGGACAAGGTGCAGTCGCTCAACGTGGACGCCATCATCCGCGGGGGCCTCACCCGCTTCACCGACCAGCTGGGCAAGCTCTGGTGCTCGCTGGCCGACTACTACATCCGCAGCGGCCACTTCGAGAAGGTGCGTGGGCACACGGGCCCCGGGGTGTGGGCCGGGTCTCCCTCCAATGCACATGGACCCGTGTCTGAGCAGCAAATGTGCAGACATGCTTCTGTGCACACATGCACGTGCCCCGACACCTCTGCCTTCCTGAAGGTGAGGAGAGGCGGTTCAGCCCTGTGGACCAGTGCACTCACCCTGGGGTCAGCCACACCTGGTTCTCCCTGGCTGTGTGGCCTGGGGCCCGCTAAGCCTGGGTGTCCTCATTTGCAGAGTGGGAGTGACAGTCACTGTCGAGGTGTTGGTGTTGCTGTCTGCCACCGTGTTTGCTTGCTCTTCTTATTGGGCAATGGAGTGGCAGGCTCAGGGGATAGGGGAGCATGTGGGGCTCTGAGAGGTCCCCAGCAGGGCTGGCTGGGGCTGTTGGGGCCTCGGGGAAGGTGGGAGCAGAGAGGAGGGGGGCTGGAGTGGAGAGGGGGGTGGTGAAGGATTAGGGAAGTGGGGAGCTGCAGACCGAGGAGGGGCTGGCTGTGTCCTGCTTTGGGGAGCCACCAGCCCGGCATGGGCAGGCCAGAGGCATGACCAGGTATGCGTATTACAAAGAGTCTTCAGGTTGCCACTTTGGGCAGAATGCATGGGCCAAGGCCAGTGGCGGGAGACCAGCCAGGAGGCTGCAGGAGGCAGCAGCCAGCTGGAGGCAGTGGGGCAGGACCAGCCAGGGACGGGGCAGAGAAATGGGGCCCGAGCTTGGGGGCGGGGATGACGGGGAGAGCGTGAGCTGGAGAAGCGGGGTCGGGCAGGCTGAGGGGGGCTTCATAACAGCAATTTAGCCCTCCATGGCCGAGCTGAGGTTAGGGTTCCTGCAGGGCGGACCTATGGGGATAGGGGCTTGGTCACCTATTGAGTCTTACTGGGTGCCAGGCGTTTTACACATGTCTGCCTTGAGCCTTGTGGTGACTTAGTATGCGAGGTTGTCACTCAGTTTACTAAGTGGGAGCTGAAGCCCCCAGATCACTCCAGCAGGGCAGGGGAGGGCTCCACCCGTGGCTCTGTGCTGAGCGCTACTGCTCACAGCCTGCCGTAGCTGGGCAGGCCTGGGAGAGGACAGGGCCCAAGGGAAGGCCCCGTGGGGGTTCCGACTTGGGCCTGGCGCCAAAGTCGGTACTGCCGATTGCCTGTCTCCATGCATGGGCACCCGCGCCTCTCCCCTGCCGGCACTCTCCTTCACCCCTCCCCGTCCCCATCCCCATCCCCGCAGGCTCGGGACGTGTACGAGGAGGCCATCCGGACCGTGATGACCGTGCGGGACTTCACCCAGGTGTTCGACAGCTACGCCCAGTTTGAGGAGAGCATGATTGCAGCCAAGATGGAGACGGCCTCGGAGCTGGGGCGGGAGGAGGAGGGTGAGCAGAAGAGGGCAGGCAGAGAGGCTGGGGGTGGGCTGCCAGGGGTGGAGGGAGTCCCAAGCAGCTGGGGCAAGGGAGGGGGCGTCTCAGGGTCAGTGCGAGGCCCGCAGGGAGGGAGACTGAGTGGACAGTGTAGGTGGGATCTTGGTGGGTAGCCAGGCCTGGGGATACATCTCATGCTTGGGCTGGACTCTGGTGGAGAGGGAGGACTGCGTGGGCGGTGAGGTGGCTCAGGAGGGCCTGGGCCAGAGCTTGGCAGGGAAGGAGGGCTGTGGGGAATGGTGGCAGTCAGGGTGGTCCTGGGGCAGCTCAGGCCGGGGCCAGTGGGGAGAGAGTGCCAGGGGGGACAGTGGGGTGAGTCGGTAAGGCCCAGAGCACTTGGCTGGGGCTGGAAGGAGAGAGGGCTGGGGCTGGAGGTGGCTGTGTGCTGAGGCCCTCACCCCTGCTCCCCGGCCCCTGTCTCGGGTCCCAGACGACGTGGACCTGGAGCTGCGCCTGGCTCGCTTCGAGCAGCTCATCGCCCGGCGGCCCCTGCTCCTCAACAGCGTCTTGCTGCGCCAGAACCCACACCACGTGCACGAGTGGCACAAGCGCGTGGCCCTGCACCAGGGCCGCCCTCGGGAGGTACGTGATGGCCCCGCCCTCACCTGCCTGGCCCCACCCACACCTGGTACCTGACCCAGCCCCTCCCACCCAGATCATCAACACATACACGGAGGCCGTGCAGACCGTGGACCCCTTCAAGGCTACAGGCAAGCCCCACACCCTGTGGGTCGCATTTGCCAAGTTTTACGAGGACAACGGACAGCTGGATGATGTGAGTGCCATACCTTGTGTGCGTGCTGTGTGCGTGAGTACAGACGCGTCCTCAGCCAGAGGACCCAGGGACACGGGTGCATTCGGGTGAGCATGCAGGCTCAGGGAGAGGGCGGCAGCTGGGTGGTCAGGGTCTCAGCCTGGCCTCTGCCTGCCCGTAGGCCCGTGTCATTCTGGAGAAGGCCACCAAGGTGAGCTTCAAGCAGGTGGACGACCTGGCGAGTGTGTGGTGTGAGTGTGGCGAGCTGGAACTCCGCCACGAGAACTACGACCAGGCCTTGCGGCTGCTTCGGGTCAGCACCAGCCCGGGGTGTGGGGAGGGGGCTGCGGGGTGTGCAGCCAGGGCCCGGGACACCACCTGAGCTCCGTACTCGGTGCCACCGGCCCCCTATAGAAGGCGACCGCGCTGCCCGCCCGCCGGGCCGAATACTTCGATGCCTCGGAGCCTGTGCAGAACCGCGTGTACAAGTCGCTGAAGGTGTGGTCGATGCTCGCTGACCTGGAGGAGAGCCTTGGCACCTTCCAGGTGAGCTGCCGGGATGGGACGGGCCGCAGGCCTGGCGTGGAGGAGGGGCAGGGTCACTTCACTCAGCCCCCACCCACCCCCGCAGTCCACCAAGGCCGTGTATGACCGCATCCTGGACCTGCGCATTGCCACACCCCAGATTGTCATCAACTATGCCATGTTCCTGGAGGAGCACAAGTACTTCGAGGAGAGCTTCAAGGTGGGGGCCCCAGGTGGCAGTGTCCCCTACCCAGGTGTCCTGGGCACTGTGTCAGTGCGCTTGGTTCTCCCTAACCCAGTACCACAGACTGGGTGGCTTAAACAACAGAGATGTATTTCCTCCCAGTGCTGGAGGCTAGAAGTCCGAGATCAAGGGGTCAGCAGGGCTGGTTTCTCCTGAGGCCTCTCTCCTTGGCTTGTAGACGGCCGTCTTCTCCCTGTGTCCCCACACGAGCATCTCTGTCCGTGCATGTTTCTGGTGTCTCTCCATGTATCCCACATCTCTTCTTATAAGAACACTAGTTGTATTGGAGTAGAGTCCACTCTAGTGACCTCATTTTAACTGAGTGACCTCTGTAAAGACCTTATCTCAAAATACAGTCACATACTGAGGTCCCGGGTGTTAGGGCTTCAGTGTGAATTTCAGGGGACACAGTTCAGCCCGTGACAGGCACCGAGTCCCACCTCTGTGTGTGTATGGGGTGAAGGGAGGGTGTTGGTGTGGGTGTGTGGGGTGTCTTACGTGTGCATGTATGCACGTGGTGAGGCCCTGCCCCGCCCCCTGAGGGTTTTGGTCGTGTACGTGTAGAGATGATGCACGTACACGGACAGGGAGGTCGTTCACGTGCACATGCTACCCCTGCCTGAGTGACAGGCCCTGCCCCTCGGCCTGGGCTCCGTATCTGCGGAGCTGAGGTCCACCCCCCTCTTCACCCATAGTGTCACCTACCAGTGACTTAGTGAGTCCTGGTCCAGCCCTGACCCTTGGGTCTTGCAGTCTGTTGAGGCCGACAGGCAGCACAGACCCTCCTGACAGCGCCAGGATCACAGGGAGGGGTGGACGGGAAGGGGCCTGCTTGTTGAGCCCGAAGGAGACCCGGGCAGGTTGGGTGCCCGGGGGTCTCACTCTGAGCCTCACACGCTGAGACTCTCCCCATCTTGGGGCAGGCCTATGAGCGCGGCATCTCGCTGTTCAAGTGGCCCAACGTGTCGGACATTTGGAGCACCTACCTGACCAAGTTCATCGCCCGCTATGGGGGCCGCAAGCTGGAGCGGGCCCGGGACCTCTTTGAACAGGCGCTGGATGGCTGCCCTCCCAAATACGCCAAGAGTGAGGAGGGCCAGGGGGCTCTGCGGAGGGCGCGGGCAGGGGTGTCGTGGGTCGGGCCTCTGTCCTCTGACCACCCCCCGTCCTGCCGCAGCGCTGTACCTGCTGTACGCGCAGCTGGAGGAGGAGTGGGGCCTGGCCCGGCACGCCATGGCCGTGTACGAGCGTGCCACCCGGGCCGTGGAGCCCGCCCAGCAGTATGACATGTTCAACATCTACATCAAGCGGGCGGCTGAGATCTACGGTGTCACCCACACGCGCGGCATCTACCAGAAGGCCATCGAGGTGCCCGCCGCGGGGGCCGGGCCGGGGCGGGGCTGGCTGGCCTGCCAGGGATGGGCGGGTCCTGCAGGCTGGAGGATCTGAGCATGCCTGCGTGTGGGGGCTGGGGGGCCTTCTAGAAGGGCCCGGCCTGGTGTGTTGGGAACCACCTGAGCTCCCCCAAGAGGGGTGCCCCTCCCGCCCCGTGCCCTGCCCTCCCTGACTGCACCCTCCCGCCCTATCAGGTGCTCTCGGACGAGCATGCGCGGGAGATGTGCCTGCGCTTTGCGGACATGGAGTGCAAGCTTGGAGAGATCGACCGCGCCCGGGCCATCTACAGCTTCTGCTCCCAGATCTGCGACCCCCGGGTAGGGCTGGACCCGCAGGCGGGCGGGCTCTGGGAGGCTGCGGCCAGCCAGCGGCTTATGCGCAGACCCCTCTCCACAGACGACTGGGGCTTTCTGGCAAACGTGGAAGGACTTTGAGGTCCGACACGGCAACGAGGATACCATCCGGGAGATGCTGCGGATCCGCCGCAGCGTGCAGGCCACCTACAACACGCAGGTCAATTTCATGGCCTCGCAGATGCTCAAGGTGTCGGGCAGCGCCACGGGCACCGGTGAGCTGCTGAGGGCCAGCCCTCGCCCCGGCCGGGCTCGCCCTGGGGCGACACAGTCCCTGGTCTCAGGCCTGTCGGCCCAGCCTTGACCTGCTGGGTCTGGGAGCATCTGGGTCCAACTCTGCCTCCCCCGCCTCAGACTAGGAACTCCCAGAGGGCTGGGGACTCAGGGACAGGTGGGGGCGCCCAGCAGCACCCAGAGTGAGGGGGCACACGGGGAGCAGCGGGGTCTGGTGTGGCTGTGGGGAGGGCCCGCCCATGGCGTCTGACCCCGCCCTGCCCCGCCAGTGTCCGACCTCGCCCCCGGCCAGAGCGGCCTGGACGACATGAAGCTGCTGGAGCAGCGGGCAGAGCAGCTGGCAGCCGAGGCGGAGCGGGACCAGCCCCCGAGGGCCCAGAGCAAGATCCTGTTCGTGAGGTGAGAGCGAGGGGCTGGGGGCTGGGGCTGGGAGCCAGCCAGCTCTTCTTCAGGCTGGGAGGGGGAGCTGGGCCCAGCTGAGCGGTGTGCCCCCGCATCCCCGCCCACCCACAGGAGTGATGCCTCCCGGGAGGAGCTGGCCGAGCTGGCACAGCAAGCCAACCCGGAGGAGATTGAGCTGGGCGAGGACGAGGACGAGGACGAGATGGACCTGGAGCCCAACGGTGAGGGGCCAGCCTGCCAGGCAGGGCGGTGGGGCAGAAGCCAGGGAGGAGCCCTCCTGGAGGGTCACCGTGTCCTCCCCGCCTCCCCCGCAGAGGTTCGGCTGGAGCAGCAGAGTGTGCCGGCCGCCGTGTTCGGGAGCCTGAAGGAAGACTGACCCGCCCCCCTTCACCCCCACCGCCCCCTCCCACAATGAAGCCTTCATTTGTACGTCATGGTCTGAGCCTCCTTCCTGCCCTCCCCTCCTGCTGCCCAGGTGCCTGTAGGGACTGCCAGCTCAGTGGCGCCCTGGCCCCGGGCCCGGCTCCCCCCACCCCCAGATTGGCTGGTGTGGGAGGTGGGGCAGCTGGGCTCAAGGCCAGGGCACACGCCCCACCCTCACCCTGCAGAGCCAGTTCTGGACTCCAAGAGGCCAGTCTCTCTGTCGCCTGTGGCTGCCTTGAGCCCCAAGCCTGGGGCCTTGCCCCTAATTGCCCAGCTCTCGCCAGCCTGTGCCTCCTAGAGCTTGTCCGCCCTCTCCCCGCCCCCACAATCAGCAGGTCACGATTCCCAGTCTCCCCTCTGCAAGCCCTTTGTCGCTGGGGGAGGGCTCCCACGTCCCCTTGGGTCAGCGAGCTCTGGAGGCAGGCAGCTCCTGGTCCAGCTGTGAGCTTAGCAAGGTCCTTCTCTCCTGGACAGCAGCCAGGAGCCAGACCTCGGCTATGAGCCCTGGCCAGGGTGTGGTCCTTACTCTGAAGCTCTGGGAAGCCATTAGCAGGCTCTAAGCTATTAAGGGATTTTAAGCATTCAGGGACATAATCAGATTTGTGCCCCAAACAGGCCACGCAGGCTGCGGTATGGGATCGGCTTGTGGTAGGAGGCGGCTGGGGACATGGGAGGCCCAGGCTGTGGGCTTGGACTGGGGGCGGTCATGGGGACGGAGAGAGTGGCGTGAAACACAAGAGGCCTTGGGGAGGTGAACCTGGTCCCACACCTGAGCTGCAGGGACACCGGGAGCTCAACCCGGCCCGAGCTTGGGGCTTAGCTCCTACACCCGAGACGCCCAGTGGCCGAGCCAAGGAGGCAACTGGACCCTCAGACGTGGAGCCTGGAGGAGAGAAACACAGGAATCCCCAGCTCAGAGGTGGCAACCGAACCTAGGAACATAGGCCGGCAGCTGGAGGAGAGAAGAGTGAGTTTAGCAGTTGGCCAAATGCCAGGCGAGGCCGATAACAACAGGCCGATGGAGGAGGAAGATGAAGCAAGGTGGGGCGGGGAGGCCACGGGCGAGGAGGGCCAGTCAGAGCCTCATGTGCCAGGAGGTCATTGAAGGGGCGTTGGCAGGGAAGGATGACAGACCTCGGCAGGAGCTGCGTCAGGGCCATTGAGGGGGCGGAGGAGAGGCCGGAGTAGGTTCCAGAGCAAACAGGAGACAGGAAACAGCCGGCGAGCATGGAAAACCCGCCGGCAGAGATGTCACCGAGCGCCCCAGCCAGCCTCGGGGCGGTGCCAACCAGCACTCAAGCTCTCTTTAAATTATTTTATTCAAGGTGGGGAGGACGGACAGGGGACCGAGCTGAGCCCTGAGTCCCTGAACCTCCCAGCTCAGCCCCCACAGCAGGACGGGACGGAAGTTAGGGGGTGGAGACGCCAGCCCCACCCAGACAAGGTCAGGGACAGACAGGCCCCGGGCATGTCCTCCGGGAGGGTGGCGGCCAGCCCGCCCGGGACAGGGCTATTTGGGGGTGCTGCCGCCCTTCTTGGGAGTAGTGGGCTTCTTGCTCTGCCAGAGGTGTCCCTGGATGGTGAAGGCGTCCACACTCATGGACATGGTCTTGGCGGGGATCTGGGTGAAGCGCTTGCGGTCCGAGTTGTACTTGTAGATGCCCTCGACCATGGCGGGCGTGACTGTCCGGGGACCATAGCCCGCCAGCCGCGACAGCTCCTCCGTCTCCCCTGACAGTGTGTAGAGGGCCCGGAACTGGCAGCTTGAGTCGCGGAAGAGGATCAGGAAGTGGTTGGCCTTGCTCTTCTCAATTTCCTGGTGGGCGGCAGGAGTTAGCCGGCCCCGCAGGGCCCCCCGCCCCGCCCGCCGGCCCGCACGCCCCGGCGCCCGCGGGCTCACCTCGAGAATGCGGTTCTTCTGTGGCTCGTTCACCTTGCCCGCCAGGCAGCAGTGCGACAGCGCGTTGTGGATGATGAACTTGTTGGACTTGGCGCTGGGCTCCTTGTACAGCCGCGGACCTGGGGGGCGGGGCGGTCAGCCGGGATGACCAGGGGACAGGGAGGGGGCGGTGCTCGCCACCCCTTGCTCACCCACTTACCTGTGTACTCGGGCACCGACGCCGGGGAGGAGGCGTTGCTGCCGTTCTCCCAGTCGCGATCTCGGCTCCCAGGCAGGCGGCTCGGGGACATGAGGCCCGATGGGGACGGAGCCCTGCAGCGGGGAGGGGAGGGGATGGGGAGGCGGTCACTGGCAGGTGAAGCCTCCCAGTACGCAGCGGGACCAGGGAAGGGGCAAGCCCAGAACATTCTGCAGATGGGGAGATGTACACATGTGTCGCATATCCTCACAAGTGCCCCCTCGCGCTCTCCCAGCCTCGGGCACGCTCCACACTCCCCCAGGTGCACAGAGGCTTGTTCCTCGGCCCTGTGTCAGGTGCAGATGATCCCACTTGCACATGAATGTGGTCTTTCATCCCTTTGGTGACACAGACACACACACACCAGCTGCCCAGGCTGAACTCACCGAGACGTGGGCCTCCTCACGCCTAGGTTACTGGGGGCCTCGTTGGCCACGGTTGACAGTGACAGGGTGGACTGGGAGTAGACCTTGCTGAGCCGAGAGCCTGGGAGTAGAGGACACTGGCTCAGGCCCCACCCGCGGCCCCCCTACCTCCACAAATGTCCCGGGGGCCTTACCTGGCAGGCTGGGCGGGGAACATGGGGTCAGCCCTGCCCAAGACCCTCACCCCGTGCACCCCACTTGAGACTCACTTCCTTCCCCCCATGCCTATGGGGGAAGGGGCTTTGCCCAGCAGGCTGTGGGGAAGCAGCACAGGGTCAGTTCCCATGGGAAATCCCTCGCCCCCAAACATCCTCGGGGGGTCTCATCATTAAGCCGAGGAGAGAACTCTGGGCCAGCTCTGCCCAACACCTCTGCCCCCACACTGCGGCCCTCCACATACCTCTCACCAGCCCCCCCGCCCCCCTGCGGATGTCTCCTCCCCCTCCCCACATACCCACGGGGGCCTCACTCAGCAAGCCCTGGAAGGGGTGCTGGGCAGGCCCCGCCCCCAGGGTCCTCACCCAGCAGGCCGCGGGCTGGGCTTCTCGCCAGGGCCGAGTCATCACAGCAACCAGAGCGTGGCCGGGGGGCCCTCCGCCCGCCCCGGCCTGGCCCCCCTGTCCCCGCTGCCCGGGGCCGCAGCACCTTATCCAGGTCATCCATCAGCTTCAGCTGGGCCCGGCGTTCATACTCGAGCCGCGTGAACTCCCCCCGCCGGGGGCCCACCTCCTCTTCAGCCGGGGCCCGGGCAGCAGGGGCTGGGGTGGCTGCAGGGGCCACGGGAGCTGTGGGGGCCGGGGGACTGGCGGCCGCCTCCTCCTGGGCCAGCCTGCAGATGGAGGGAAGGAAGCGGTCAGAGAGGTCACAGGGTGGCTGGTGGCAGGGGTCCCTGCGCCGGGCCCAGCCTCACCGCGCAGCCTCCTCCCTCCGCTGCTCCTTCTCGGCCTCCTGCCACTGCTTCCGCCGCCGCGCCTCCTCTGCCCGCCGCTGCTGCCGCTCCAGCAGACTGGCCCGCTTCTGGGCCATCTCGTCCTCGGGCTTGTCTTCATCCTGGGGGCGGGCACGAGTCCAGCTGGCCGTCCCTCCCAGCACAGCTGGAGTCTGATCTTTGTCCACCCAGCCTGCCAGCCACTCACATGTCCTTTGGATTTTGTAATTGTTCTGAAGGCATTTAGTCGGCGCCTACTTGATGCACAGCCCCATGCTGGGTACTGGGGTACAACAGGGACCAGGGCAGACCTAGTGCTGCTCACATGAAGCACTTAACCAGTGGGGAAGATGATCTAGGGTCACACCAACAGTGGTGAACACTCGCAGAAACAGCTACTCATCTACACTGCAGGGAGGAACCTATCCTGGCCTGGGGGCACCAAGTGAGACTTCCTGGAGGAAGCAACCCCAGAGAATGACAGGAGGACTTAACTGGGTGGGGGTGAGGGGTGAGGAGAGCTGTCCAGGCACAGGGAACAGCAAGTGCAAAGGCCCTGGGGCTAGAACAAGCCTAGCTGGGGCGTGGAACAGCACGGAGGTCACTGTGGCTGGAACACAGAGCTGAGGAGAATGGCACAGGCCAGCCCAGAGGTGAACAGAGCCTAAGGCCATGGGAAGGATTTTTATTCTAACAGCAAGGGGGCTACAGAAGCGTTTCAAATAGAGACGAGACAATTTGCGTCAAAAAAAAAATCCCTCTGGTTCTCAGTTGAAAAAGGCTAGGGATTGGCGTCTGGTGAGGGGGTGGGCAGTAGAGACCCGTCAGGACATGACTGCAGGTGTCCAGGTGAGAGACGGCGGCCCAGGCTGGGAGTGCCATGAGGATGGAGAAGAGTGACCCGTCATGGAAGAGGGTCTGGAGGGGGAACTGGAGGGGCCATGCCGGGAGTCGGGAGCAGGGGTGTGAAGTCAGGGAGAGAGCAAGAGGGAGATGCCATGGGAGACCCTAGTCCTGTTTGTCCATCACCCACTCCATCTATCTGTCCATCTGGCCACCCACACCTTGTCTATCTGTCTGCCCACTCCCACCTGGCTACCCACCCATCCATCCACACACCTTCTGTCCATCCACTTGTCCATCCATCGGGAAGGCCCTATCCATCCGACCACCTGTCCACCCACCTGCCTATCCACCCCCCCACCCATCTCCCCACTCCCTGACTGTCCGTCTAGCCCCCCATGCCCCCAGCCTCTCCCCCCACCTGCTCAGGTGACTCACCTTATAGAAGAAGCCCAGCCCAGCCCGGGGCTCTCCCTCTGAAGAGGCCTCCTCCTCTAAGGAGTCCTCAGCACCAGGGGGGCTCCCATCTCCCTCGTCCTCAGCCGGGGGCTCTTCTAGGCTGCCCAGGGGGATCTCGATGAGGCCGGGCCGGGCCACAGGCTCCTCGGGAGGTGGCCCCTCCGCCAGGAGGATGGAGGAACGCGTCTGCACGGGCACCTGGCTCGGCGAGAACTTGCGCAGGTGGGGGAGGCTGTCGACGTCGTGGGGAGGCGTGAGCACCCTGGTCAGGGGCGCCAGCCGCAGCTCCGCTGGCCGCGCGTGCTTTGGGCTGCGTGGCGTCGGGCTGGGGCCGGGCCCGGGGCTGCGCCGGGCGGCCGGGGTGCGCCGGGCAGGGCTGGGGGATGCGGCTTTGGGACCCGTTGTGGGGCCAGGGATGACCCACGCGGCAGGTGGCGGGGCAGGCGCGGGGGCCTCGGGCGGGGCCAGGAGCCGCTGCTGCTGGTCCGTGAGCCTCTGCATGTCCCGCTGCAGCGAGCTCAGGGCGGCGCTCAGCTTGCTGACGGCCCGATTGTAGTCCCCCAGCCCCTCGGGGGGCACCGGGCCCAGTTCCGGGGAGAAGGTCACTGCCTTGGGCCGTGGAGACGGCTCGCCCTGGCCCTCGCCTGCCGGCCGCTCCCCACCGGAGGCCGGGCCCTCCTCCGCCTCCCCTCCGGCCTCCCGGGGCTGCACCTGCAGGAAGGCGCTCTTGCCCAGCCGCTGGCGGTGCTTGGCAAAGATGGCCTCGATCCGCCGCTTCTGCGCTTCTATGGCTCGGCGTTTCTCCTCCAGCCGGGCTCCAAGCTCACTCATCTCTGAGCTCAGGGCCTCCGGGGCCACTGAGGGGGCCACTGGGGACCCGGCCTCGGTCTCTGCCTTCACCAGCTGCTTCTTGCGCTCAGCAAAGCTGGTCATCTTCACTTCTGAGTTGCTGGCTGCTGGGGACGAAGCTGCCGCCTTCGGGGAGCCCTCAGACAGGGCCGGCAGTTTCGATACCTCCCCAGCTGGGCAGGGGGACGGTTTCAAGGGGCCCTCCGGGTGGGGCAAGTAGGCAGGTGCTTTGGTGGGCCCGTCGGGCAGTGGTTTGGAGGCCCCCTCAGGTGGGTAGGGGGAGGCCAGTGGCGGTTTGGAGGGCCCCTCGGGGGAGTGGAGGTAGAAGCTGCCGTCGGCAGCCCCATCCGGGAGCAGCCGGGGCTCTGCACTGTGGATGATCTGCAGAGCCTCCTCGATGGTTGGCAGGTCACCAGGCTCCGGGGCTGGCTGGGCGGGGGTCCGGGCCGGCACAGAGCGCGGGGGGCCCAGGCTGTCCGAGCTGGCAGAGCGGAGCAGGACCGGGTCTCCCATGACGACGTCCACGTCGCTGTCCAGGCCAAAGGGGGTGCTGAACGACACGGCCTGGGAAAGGGGACGGCTGGGCGGCCGGAGGGAGGGGTCAGCCCCTGGGACGAGCCCGGCCCCACCCTGGCCCAGCCCACTCCACCACCAGGGCCCCTGAGATGCGCTCACCTGAGCTGACGGTTCCAGGCCTTGCCGAGGGCCTCCATGTGGGACATGGACGGGGAGGACTTCAGCGAGCCTGCAGAGGGGCAGTGAGTGTCACTCAGCGGTCACTATGGACTCACTGGGGACCCTGGGTGAGGTCAGCCAGAGGTGTCACTGGGTGAGTCACTGATGGGTCATTATGTGGGTGGATAGCTGGGGGCCATTTGGTGTCACCAGGGGTTCCTGCCAAGTCACTGGGGAGGTCACTGTGGGGGTCAATGAATGTCACCACGGGGTCATTCAGGTGCCAGAGGGACCCAATGGACGTGTCAGAGAGACAACATGAGGCCAGCTGGGGCAGTCTTTGGGTGAGGATCTCCATTGACGAGCCACCCCCCGCCTTCACCTGTGGATCCGCGGAGTGGGGACTGGGGGCCGCCAGGTGACAGGAGTGGGTGGCGGAAGTTGAAGACAGGAGACCTGCCAAGAGATGCACGTCAGCCTCGGGACTCCCTCCCTCACCTCTCCCAGGGTGGAAACCAGAGCAGCCCCAGCCACGTCCCAGCGCCCAGCCCGGTGGAGGAGCCCGTCGTGGTGGTTCCACCCACCGGGGGAACAGTACCTGCTGCCACTGCTGTTCTGAGGGGTGGAGGCCTCCGCAGCCTGGGGGGAGGCGGCTGCAGCACAGAGAGAGGGTCAGGCAGGGCTTGGCCTCCCCACCCCCGCCTGGACCCAGGGCCAGGCTCACCGTGACCGTCAGGCAGGTCTTTGGCCTGGACAAAGTCGGGTTTCAGCACCTCAAAGCACATGAACATCTCGGCTAGCAGCACCACCAGGTTGATCTGCGCGGGGAAGGCAGGGTCAGCAACCTGTGGGTCCAGGGACCCAGAGCCCTGGACGCCCGCCTTGAGGCCCCGAGACAGCCTTACCTTGAGGGGCGGTGGGACATACAGCAGGTCTTCGAGGGACAGCGGGCAGCCGCGAGGAAGACGGGAGGCGCAGAAATCCTGCACCAGCTGGAGGTTGTACAGGCTGTCCGCCACAGACATGGGGTCTTTGAGGCACACCTCTGTAGGGACAGGATGCTTGGGTCCCTGACTACTCTAGGGGAAGGAGAACAGGGCCCTGGGGAAGCGAGGGCACGGCAGCCAGCATACATGGAGGACCTCCTGTGGGCCGGGCCCCCCACCAGGTGCCCTTCACGAGGTGTTAGGTGATAGGCTGTTCCTCGGGCCTTTGCTTCTGCTATTCCCACTGCCCGGAGCATTAGTACCCCAAGAACTCAACTCAAAAAGCTCTTCCTCATCACCCAGCGCCTTCAGGGCAAGTAACATCCAGAATGTTCTTCTGGATGAACTTATTGTCTTTCTCTCCCAACTAGGAGTTGAACCCCCTTAGGTCAGGAGCGGGTCTGTACAGTTCTCGCTAGATCCCCGGAGCCTAAAATGGGGTCTGGCACACAGTTCACACTCTATAAATATTCGCTGCAGGAATGAATTATATGAAGTGCAGAGAGGTTTAGACACTTGTGTAAGGTCACACAGCTAATTAGAGGGAGAGGTTCAAACCCAGATCTGCCAATTCTGGAGGCTGTGCTCGTAATCACTGTGACGCTCTGGGGACAGAGGCCTGGGTGCTGGGTCTTAGGACGCCAGGCTCCCAAGGGCCCATTCACTCACCCTCAAGTCGCAACAGCTGGGGACAATAGCAATGGATTGTGGCGGCCAGTGCAGCCCCACTCGCCAGGTCCTGGAGGCCAGTCACCGTTGGAAAGCAGGGGGAGCGTCGAGCCACAGCACGGTCCTTGCGATATCGGATCTGTGGATGGGAGTAGGGTCAGGTCAGAGGTCTGGCCGGCCCCCAGGTCAGCGGTCATGCAGGCTGGGCGGGGAGGCCTGGGGTTTCCGCCACGAGGGGGCGTGAAGCTGGGGGCCCCAGAGCCAGAGTGGGGGGCCAGCCTGGAGCAGGGGAAGGGCAGCAGCGAGAGGCAGAGGAGGTGTCTGCGAGCAGCCAGGCCAGCAGCGGGGGGCTGGGGGCAGCGACTCCTGGGACCCCGGGGTGGGGGATACGTTACCATGGGGGGTTTGCTCCCCGACTCCTTCAAACAGAAGGCAATTGCGTGCTGGGGGGAGAGGAGCAGCCGTCAGCGGGGCGGGAGGGGTGCTGACTTGCTGGCCCCCAAGCACACCTCCGGGGGGGGAGGGGAGCCCTGACCCCTGTCGTGAGCCCTGGCCGTCCAGCTCCCTGACTGCACTCTGGCCGGCTTTGGGGACCCCAGCTCCTCCCAGCCCGGAGGGACCCCACAGAGCAGCCTCCCATGCAGGAAATCCGGCCCCCCAAAGACCCAGGCCCCAGCTCAGGGATGGGATGCAGAAGCAGGTAGGCAGGAGAGGAACCCCCAACCAGGCCCCAGGGTGGGGGGAAGGAGGCCCTGGAGTGAGCAAAGGCAGGAAGCCCAACCAGCCCCAACCCTCTCCCCCATCGCAGCGGTCACTTTTCCCTTGAGCTTAATGGATGGACACATCCCCAGCGCAAAGCTGGGATCTGTCCTTGGGAAGCTGGAATATTCTGCCCTCTTGTGGGTTTGAAGGTCTTCCTCTTGGCTAGAGGGATCTCCATGTGCCCTGCCCATTGAGGGCCTGGATCCACATGTCTGATGGGCTAGGGTCCTCCCTTCAGAAGCGCCGGAGGTCTCCCGACCTCGGCTAAGGGGGACAAGCGGCGGGAGCTCCGCCCTGCTGACTAACGGCAAGGGAGACCCATCCCCGCTGTCAGGAAACTGGAGAAGGGTCTGCCCTCTCAGTTAACAGTGGGGACACCCCCTCCTCTTGGTTCACAGGGGGCTGGGGTCCCACCTCCTTTGCTCACAGCTGGGGGATGTAGGAGAGGGAGCAGACAGGCAGGCAGAAACAGACACACAGACAGAGCGACAAGTGGGGCAGGCAGACGGGGCGAAGAGACAGCCCCACTTACAGGAACCAGCTTCCAGTACCAGCGTGTGGGGCACTGATGCCAGAGAGGCAGAGAAGAGAACAGCAGGAGCGGGGACAGAGGAGAGGGGAGAGGGCAGAGAGAGAGAGTCACCTCCAGCCCCCCCAATGCAGGATGGCCTCGAGGCGCAGCCCCGCCCTGCCCACCCAGCCCTCCCATCATCTGGTCTTCCGTCCATCCATCGCCCTAGCCTCACCGAGGGCTGTGCCGGGGCCACCCCATCTGCAGGGGCCGAGGGAGATGCCCTCTGGGCGGCTTCCTGTTCCGTCTTCTCCTGCAGCCGCCGGATGGTCTGGGGACCAGGGAGAGGTCAGTGTTCCGGTCACTGGGCGATCCCGGCCCCGGGCCCATCCCAGCCCAACCCCACCTACCGTGTCCACCCAGAAAAGGAGCTTGTGCTCCAAGCTGGCCAGGGCCAAGGGACCAGGCACTGTCTTTGTCCACTCCAAGGCGAAGGCAACCATGAGAGCGTCAATGACAGCTAGGTGGGCTCCCTGTGAGGGCAAAGGCTGAAGGGTGACACCAGGGCGAGGGATGGAGGCTCTCCTCCGCCTCCCATGCAGAAGTAAGAGGAAGAACCTGGAGGTGAGAGGGGCTCCAAATGGGAGGGACTTGAGGGGCGTGGCCAAGGTTAGTGGGTGGGGCCTCAAGGAAGACACCAGGATGGATGTCCAGGAAGAACACTCCAGGTGGGCCGGTCTTTGAGGTCACAAACTAGGCCTTAGGATCAGGTGGGCCATGTAGGCAGGTCTTCAAGGGCTAGGGCAGTGCCTATCGGGAGGAGCCAAGCCTGGTAGGAAGAGCCTTGAGGGGAGGAGCCATGCCTGGTGGATGGAGCACTGGGGGAGGAGCCATGCCTGGTGGGTGGAGCGCTGGGGGAGGAGCCATGCCTGGTGGGTGGAGCGCTGGGGGAGGAGCCATGCCTGGTGGGTGGAGCAGTGGGGGAGGAGCCATCCCTGGTGGGAGGAGCCTTGAGGGGAGGAGCCATGCCTGGTGGGAGGAGCAGTGAGGGGAGGAGCCAGGCCTGCTGGGCGGGGCCTGATGGGCAGGGGCGGGGCCTACCATGAGGATGGGCTGGTGCCTCAGGTCGGCCTCCTGCACTGGGCGCTCGGGCAGTGCGGGCACTGTGCCCCTCCGCGCCAGCAGGGCCAGTAACGCAGAGGGGCTGGGGGGTGTCTCGAGCTGCGGCAGCGCCTGGCGCCAGGCCCGGCAGTAGAGCTCAGCAGAGAGCAGCAGGCGCGTCACGGGGGGCTTCACGTGCTCCTGCGCATACTGGTCCGTGTAGAAGGGCTCCCACAGCTCCGAGGGCACATGCTCTGGGGGGCGAGGGGGGTGGGGGGTGGTGAGGCGGGTCAAGTCCACTGGGCACGCCCCCCTACAATCACATGGCTCCAATTAAGGGGCAGGGGTCTGAACTAGGGAGGATGGCACCAGCAAGGGAGAGTGGGGGCCGGGCTGAGACATAACTCCCAGGTGTGTAGGAATTTGCCAGAGGAAGGCTGATGGTGTTCCAGGCAGAGGGGCCTGCACATTCAAAGGCCAGGAGGTGGGAGACTGCACAGGGCCTCAGGGAGCTGGCAGGCTCTTGGACCCGGAGGGTACATTGTGCAGACCGGCTAGGCAGGGTCTGGGGGAAAATGGTCTAGTAGGCTCCCCACCTCCCAAGAATTATAATGACAATATCCTTCAATCCATCTCCTTGGGTGCCCCCACGACCTGTGTGGACTCCTTTACACCTTACAGCCACCTTAGGAAGAAGTGGCTAGGGCACAGTTAGTAACTCGGCTGGGATTCAAACCCAGGCCTGAAGCAGACCCTACACCCTCTCAGCTTAGAGATCGGGGTGGGATGAGCTGTGGAGTGGGGGGCCGGCTGGAAGGGCACAGAATGGGGGAAGTGGATGGACTGCAGACACCTTGAGAGGCGTGAGTGGTCTGAACCTGGTGACTGAAGGGAGAAGGTGGGGGAGGGAGAGGGAGATGCCCAGGGCCGCATGGGGTGTGAGGGGAAGGTGGGGGGAAGAAAGTGGTGGCTGACATGGGGGTACAGGCAGGGCAGCAGGGAGGGTGACTGGGTGGGAGGGCCTGCAGCTTAGGAGAGGGGTGAGATCATATCCCGAGAACACTGAATGAGACAGGCAGGGTGGGAAGAGGCCTGAGGAAGCCCCACGTGGAGGGGGAGGTGGGTGGCACAGCCCCAAGTAGGACCCAAGGGTGCGGAGAAGAAAGATCAGAATAAGCCACCAAGAAAATCCGAGGAGGTCGAGAAGGAGGTGACTGAGGCCAACACGGGGGGACCTGCCCTCATGGGGGTCTTCTGGGGAGGCCTTGACTCTTATTCTAATCAGAGCAGCTATTTTGTATATTGGGGTTCTGTGTGTTTGAAAGAATGGGGCCAGGATTCTAGTGCTTAGAAGCATTTGAACGTGACATACCAGACCTTCCTCAGCAATGCTCCCAGAGACCCGCCTGCCCTCACCCACAAGGACTCAGGCAGCCTCGCCTTCAGTCCCTCTCTGCCCCGGCTCCTTCCCCACTTAACGCCCCACTTCTGTGGAGAGTGGTGCCTGCTCTGCCACTCCAGTTCAGCTCCTTGAAAGAGTCCTCTAGCTTCCTTCTGCCCCGCCCCCGCCCCAACCTCCCGGATCCGGCTCCTGCTCTCCTCGCTCCCAGCCTCCCCAAGGCCACCCGTGGCCATCCAACGCACAGCCGTGGGCCCACATCTCGCCTGGGCTCTCTGCCCGACACCTCCTTCTTCCAGAAACCTTTCCCCCCTGGCGTCTCCCAGCTTCCCATCTTTTTCTCTCTCCCACCCTTCAAGCCTGGCCTCCTCCCCCATGCCACTTCAGTGTGGGGCTCCTGACTCTGAGCAGCTTAGTACATGGACATGCTCCCCCGCCCCCGCCACTATGATGGCTTCCACAGCCATCTGAGTACTGCCACCTGCAGCAGCCCAGGCGTGCGTCCCACTGCCCTCTGGGCATCTCTCATAATCCTCAGCAACTTACTTGGAACCGTTCCTTCTCTGTCCTTGTCGCAGTGAGTAATCACCATCCCTCCTCCTTCATTCTCCCCTCCAACATCCAATTGTCGTCTGGTTTCAACCTCCCAGTGTCTCGCGAAGCCAAACCCTCCTCCCTATCTCCCCAGCAGCTGGTCATTTCCTGCTCCTATCAGCAAAATTAAACAAGTTTCTTTCCTGCAGGACTTGTCAGAGCCTTCAAGAAGATGAAAAACGTGAGTAAGAGCCTACTGATAGCCGATGCTTATCAAGCACTAACTCGATGCCAGTGTTTCTCCACCTTGGCACTATTTGCATTTGAGGCCGGCTGATTCTTTGTGTTGGGTGGTGGGTGGGGTGGGCTGTCTGGTGCGTTATATAGACATTTAGCTGAATCTCTAGTCTCTACTCACTAGATGCCAGTAGCACGCTCCTCCCTAGTAGTGACAACCAAAAATGTTTCCAGACACCACCAAACGACTCCTAAGAGGCAAAATCGCCCCCAGTTGACAACTGCCACTCTATACTACAAAATCTTTATTGAGCATTTACCATAGAGCCGGGCTGTCCAACAGAAATATAATGTAACCCACATATGTAGGTTTCAACTTTCTAGTCGCCCCATTAAAAAAGAAACAAGTAACATTCATTTAGCAATATATTTAACCCAATATACATCCAAAATGTTATCATTGCAATATGTCATCAATATAAAAACATATTTCCCATTCTCTTTTTTGTAGCAAGTCTTCAGAAGCCACCGCATAATTTACATTGACAGCACGTCACGATTTGGACCAGCCACATGTCGCTCGTGGCTACGCTACGGGACAGCACAGCTCTACAGCCCAGCGGCATTTACTCACACGGTGATCACCTTAAACGCATTTGCTCCTTGAATGCTTACAATGTTTATTCTTATCCCCACTGTACAGGTGAGAAAATTAAGGACCAGAGAGCTCACATGACTTGCCCAGGATCACACAGCTAGTAAAAGGCTGAGCCGACGTGTACCCACTTTCTCACACATTACACTGATGTTCTCAAGGCATAAAGGACTGCACGTGGTGTTTCCCAAACGTGCTTAAAGATGGCACCCTTCCTTATCTCTAAGCTTGAATTCTGCTGAGCCCACCTGCCTGCATTCCTATCCAGCCTCCTCATACCTGTGCCTTGGGGCCACCAGAACTACCCCTTCCCCCAGCCACTATTCCCCCTGGGCAACTGCATATCTCATCTTGTCAAGTCCCCTAACACCTTCCATGGCTCCCTAGGGCCTTCAGATCCCCACCTACAGCTTGAGAGGCTTCCCTTATCTCCCACCTCCCCTGGCCACCACTGGGATGCACATTCTTCTCAGAGAACTAACTCCCTGTTGGTCCATACCTTAGGCCTTTGCAGAGGTGGTCTTCTCCCCCTGGCAAACTCCTACACATCCCTCAAGATTCAAACCCTCCCTCCTCTGGGGAGCCTTCCCTTCTCCTCCCCACCCCAGATTTCAGGGACTTCCTCCTCCAGGCCCCGCTGCACACCTCTATATCACAGACCTCATCACTTTAAGCATGGGTGATCTGGTTTCATGTCCCATCCCCCTCTCTCCCGCGTCCATCCCTGCCCTCTCTCTCCATCCTGAGTGCCCAGCACAGGCCTGGCACCCAACAGTCCCAGAGTTCCTGAATCGAGCAGAGCTCTGCTCCCCTCTCAGGGCTGGCGTCCCACCTTCCTCAGCCCCGCCTCTGTTTAGAGAAGGCGGGTGGGGGACAGATTGAACTTGACCCTCAGGGAGGGTGTCACACACCACAGGGAGCTGGGTCAGCTGGGGGCATCTCTGCAGGGGACCTCACTTTCCTTTCTGCAAAATGGGACAGTAATTTCTGCTCTGTCCCCTGGCCAGGGGACGATGAATAATATTTATATTATTAATAAAAACACTACCACCGATCATGGCGACAGCGAGCATCCGTGTAGCGTATACGTGTGCCAGACACAGCACGAAGAATCCTGTGGTCAGTTTCTCCCTTCCGCCTCCTGGCAGCCTTGTGCCATAGCCCAAGCTCTGCCCCAGCACTTAGTGGGTGCCCCGCTGACATTTGCAAAATGGATAAATACATGAGTGGACGCCTTCCTTTACAGAGCGGGAAGCAGACGCTTAAGAGAATTGCGATAATCCCTCCACATTCTGGTGGAGCTGGACGCAAATCCAACTCTGATTCCCAAAGTCAGTGGAGCCCTCTGTGGCCTCATAAGCTGGGATGTGGGGGGCTGGGGCCCACCTGGGTCCCTCCTCCCACCCTCTTTCTTCCTCAAGCAGATCCTGGGGGGTAGGCAGGCCCCAGAGTGGGCCCTGCATGAGAGAGAGAGCCAGGCACAAGCGGAACCAGGAGATGGACAGCTGTCACCGAGACCCACACCCAGAACAGGTTGATCTGGGAAGGCCACTGAGGGGGGATGGGCTGTGCCCAGCTGGTGCCAAGACCAGTGGGGCAGGACCAGGCGGAGAGCAGGGCATCCCCCTAGGAGGGCCCAGACCTTAATTAACCCGGTCTTCTCCACCGCCAGGCCCTGGCTCCCAGCTCTGGCCTGGGGCCCTGACTGAGCCTGCCCAGGGCCTCAGATCCTGGGGACCCACCCGACTCCTCCCTCTTGGGGTGGCCTGAGTTTTTCACACATGTGGGCCTGGGGGAGGGACTGGAGGGTCTGCCCCAGTGAGAGAAGGCCCTGCACCTGGGTCCCCACCCCGGGCGATCTTGGATAAGCCATTTCCCTTCTCCCGGGCTCGCCCGCCTGCTAGGCAAAACGAGGCAATAAGTCACAGCTGCCAGCCGCTGGCCGGAGCCATGGAGGCGCAAGAGGGGGTGCCCGGAGCTCCCCTGGCCGCCCGCAGCGCAGGCAGGCCCGACGCGGGGTGTGTGTCCGGGCTGTGGGGCGGTGTGGGGGGGGGTCCTGGCGGGCGCGTGATGTGAGTGTGCAAAGGGGGGCGGGCGTGCCAGGCTAGGCCCGCACTGGGAGAGCCCAGCCGGCCCGCAGACGGCGCCGCGCTCACCTGGAGGCCCGGACGCCGGGGTCCCCACGCGGAGCTGGGCCGCCGGCCCCACCCCCACTGCGCTCCCGCAGCCCGGCGGGCAAAGTCCACCGGCCGGGCCGAGCAGGAAGCTCGGAGGCCCGGCGGGGCGGGCCCGGCCCGGGGACCCCCGGCGATCGGCGCTATTGTTCCCACGGCCCCGGCCTCCCCGGCCCGGCGCCCCGCCCCCCGCACCTGCCGCCCCCGACCCGGTACCTGCGCCCCCGAAGGCGGCCCGCAGCACCCACGCCAGGCTGGCCGCCGCCTTGGCCCGCGAGAAATCGTACTGGTCCAGCGACTTGATCTCGGGCACCAGAAAGGTCCTCCGCAGCGGCCCGGGCCCGGGGGGCGCCGCCTCCACCATGGCGGCGCCGGGGCTGCGGGCGCCCGCTCCGCGCTCGCTCGGGCTGGGCTGCGCCGCGCTCGCACCCGGGCCGCCGCCGCCGCCGCCGCGCCGAGCCAGGTGCGGCCGCTCGCGCTCGCGACGCTGCGTCGCCCCGCCCCGGGGCGGAGCCCAGGTGCGCCCCGCCCCCGGCCCCGGCCCCCGATCGAGTCCCCCCGCCTCGCCGCGCCCCCCGCCGCACAGCGGGGCGGGCCGGACTGCGGTGGTGGCCGGGGGGCTGCGGAGGAGTGTGTGTGTGTGTCTGTGTGTGTGTGCGCGCGCGCGCGTGCACTGGAGAGGATGAGGGACCCTCGGTCTGCGGATGTGTGCGCTGGCCCAAGTGTGTCTCCCGAGATGCAAGTGTGAGCATCTGTGCGGGCTTGTCCTTCTGGCCAGTAGGCAGCGTGTGCGTGGGTGCACCTGCTTCTGATTGTGTATTGTGGGCATCAAGAATGTGTATCTGTGTGTGCGTCCCTGAATGTATTGGGGTGGTGAATGAGTGTATTCGAGGGTGTCTGCTTGTGCATATCTGGGTGTGTGTGACAGCGCGTGTACGTGTGTGTGTCCGTGTTTTGCATGTATGTTGTGTGTACAAGGATCTGTATTATGTAGGTGTCTGTATCCTGAGGATGTAGGAGTGGTGAGCGCGCGTGTATCTGTGTTTTGTCAGTGGGTTTGTGAGTGTGTGTATTTGTGAGCATCTAAATGGACTTGTGTTTTGTATAAGGGTGTGATTAATGTCAACGAGGGAGTATGTGAGAGAAACTGAGAATGTGTGCAACTGCACAGGAGGGTGACTGCTTGTATCTATGAGTGTGGTCGTATGGCCGTTACTGGGGGTATTTGCAAACGTCTGCAGGTGTGTTCCTGGTAGCTGCAGTATTTGTTGGGGGGGAGGCTCCGAGTGTGTGTAGATGGGGATATGTTTGTGTGCAAGTGCACTGGTATATGAGTATATGAGTGAGGTTGTGTGCACATGGGTGTGTGTATGTGAGGAACAGTTTTGGAATGTATTTTTGTGCATATATGTGTATAAACATATGAGTGTATTTGTGGGTGACTACGTTTGAGGATATAGTGTCAGCATAGTGTAACATGGTGTGTAAACCATGGCAGTAGGTATATGTGTGTAAAAATGTCCATTTCTGGATGTTTTTGTGAGAGTGTGAGTGTGCATATTTATCTCGGAACTGCATGTGTGTGTGTGTGTGTGGTGTGAGTCTTGTGTCAGTATGGAGGTGTGTCTGAAGCTATTGGTGTGTGTATGATAGCTGGTATTTGTGTACCTCAGTGCAATCGTGTGGGCGTTCCTGGGCATATTTGTAAATGTCCAAGCCCTATTTGTAAATATTTATTTAATGTGTTTGTGCGTTCCATTGTGGTTTTGTGTGAAAACATCTGCCCAGTGGCTCTTAGCTGTGTGTAATTTGAACGAATGAGTGTTTGTCAGTGTCAGGTCTTTGCGGGCCTGTGTGTCTAGGTGTGTATATCTGGGTGTAGTTATGGGTGTATAAGTGTATATATGTGTTTGGGTTTGCGTGTTGTCTGAGTGTTGACATGTATCACTAAGTGTATTTGTGTGTGTGAGGCTGGTGTTTACATCTGTGTGAATTTGTGGATATTTGCACGGATCTGTGTGTGAGCGTGAGTGTGACAAGGTGCATGTGTGTGTATCCATTTTCTGTATGTAAATTGAGTCTCTGAACGTATTTCTTTACGTGCGAGTGTATTTGCAGTATCTGGGTGTGCCTGGTTGTGAATATATGACGGTGGTTGTGTGTGTAGGGGTGTGTGTGTGTGTAGTTGTGTTTTGAATGGCTTCATGGGTGTGGAAGGATAAGTGTGTGCACCTAGAGGATTTGTGTGTCATATATAAGTGAGGCTGGGTGAGTGCATTCCATGTAGGGGCATGTAAGTGTGAATTTGTGCATTCACTACCACAGAGGGGGTTTTAATACACACACACTCACACAGTGAACACTATTTTCTTGACTATATAAAATTCTGAGATGAAAAAGCACTACAGCAATCAGCTTCTTGAGACATAAGGCCAGCACCCCCACCCCCTCCCCTCCTCCACCACCCCAGATGGTGATCCTCGAGCCCACCCCTCGTAGAAATTCCCGGGTCGCCTTAACATACATTGCACAGGTGTGTTTGAGGTGTGGGTCTCATGGTCCAGAGCGTGTGACTAGGCAGGGGGTGGGTGTGCCCGAGGGAGGGGAGCTGGGGCGTGGGCCCTCCTCTCTGGATGTGCCCGTGCAGGAGAGGGTGTGGGCGCACAGAGGGACCGGTGTGGATGTGTTTGAGCACACGTGTGGGTGTGCGGGGTGCACGTGCCCCAGCTTCTCTCCCAGGCACCCTGAAAGACTGGACAAGGTCCTTTCCCCACTGGGCCTCGGTTTCCCCATCTGTGGCACTATCGGGGCGATCCGGGGTTCCCCGCATGGGGAGGCGCCCCTGGCAGGAAAAGACATGCCGTCACGCCCTGGCCCTTCTGTGAGCGTGGCCTGTCCTAAGGGCTCACACGCGCGTTTGCTTTTCCTGGGAAGGTTCTCATGACCTCTGTGGACCCCAAGGACGAACAGTGGTGAAGGCAGTGCCTGGCACACACTCCCGGGTGCGCACGGTGGACGCGCAAGCACGTGCTTCCCAATCCGGGAAGGAGGCCGCAGGCCCTCACCCGTCCCGGGCCCGGAGAGCCTGGGGGCGTCTGGCGGTGTCGGAGGAGGAGCTGGGCGCAGTGCCCCGGTCCTGGGCGCCAGAGGCCTCCTCAGGCCCAGCCCCCACACCCGGCCAACTGGAACTCCTGGCTGGGCTGGACCGCCCCACCCACACACGGCCGGCTGGAATTGCGGTCCCACCTGCCCCCGGGGGCCTGTTCCTGGGGCCCATGCAGCTCCAGACACACTGGCTCCCCTGTGCGTAGGGGGCTGCCCCCTCCCAGCCCCCCTCCGGCCCTCCCAAGTCCTCGCCTCCCTCCTCCTACCTCACCTGGGGCCTCCTTCCGCTCTCACGCCTCCTAACTCATTGGACAGGCCCTGGTTATTAAGCTGTGAGTGGGTAGGGAGGACTTAGAGGATTTGTAGGTCAAGGATTCAGGACTAGGTTTGGGGGAGTGTATGAACCCCCCCAAAAGCATCTACAAAATTCTGCATGTGCGTGCACTTTGGGGATCATAACCACAGGTAACAATTTTTGAGGTATTAGGTGTCCAGTACAATCTCCCTTAATCCTCACAACAACTGTAGCATAATGAGCATTATACCCATTTTACAGACGGAAGAGTTGAGGCCGAGAGCCTCGCAGTCACACGGCAAGGAGAATGGAAGGAGGCCTGGAGCCCAATTCACCCAGATCCGGGGTCCACCCCCTGAACCACTCTGTCGCCCTTCCATTCTGAGGCTGACCCACCTTCTCTAAACATCCGTGACCCTCACATGGGGTTGGGTGAAGCCTGTAGTTGTGGGGATCTCAGAGCAGAAGAAGGTTGGGGTCCCCTCTCTGTACCTCCAGCCCACTGAGGGCTATAGTGATGGCATTCCGGTGGGGCCACTGTTTTTGCCCTCCCCACCTCCCCACACAGCATCCCATGTGGCCGCTCTGAAGTTTGGCCTCAGTGAAAGATTATTATCAGACCCCCAGGGACCTCAGCGAGACATTTCTGAAATACTTAAACAGAAAAAAAAACCAATATTGTGCATGCCAAGGGCTGTCCCTTGTTCTCATGACATTTACATTTAGAGGCAATAAACAAATACATCAAAGAGATCATTTCAGCAAGGGACAAAGTATTGGGATGATGATAAATCAAAACGAGAGTGCTGGAGACAGCTGGGTGGAGGCTGCTTTAGCTGGGGCGGGGGAGGCTTCTTTGTGGAGGGGGAGATGGGGCAGAGACAGGAATGATGAAAAGGAACAGTTAGAGGAAAAGCATTCCAGGCAGAGTGACCCACAGGGCAAAGGCCCTGGGGCAGGTACAAGCTTGGTGTGCTCAGGGAACATCACTGTAGCGAGTGCGTAGTGAGGCATGTAGAGGAAGATGCTGTAAGGTCTTTGGGGTGCTTCTTAAATTCTCTCCAGTGAAGGACCACTTTTTTCCCCACTCCATAAATGATATAAAAAGGAATTTCTGGGAAAGTAAAATTGAAAAAGATATGCCTGGTGCCAGAAAGCAAAGAACAATCGAGAATGATGGGGGTATGTCAGAGGTCCATGGCAGCCAGTTGAAAGAGCTCCCGATGGCCAAAGCTGGAGTATTTGGAGCAATAAAATTAATATAGTGTTGGATTATAACCCCAAGAATAAAATGAATATCCGTGCATCCTTGCTGATATAAATAGGTGATTGAATACATTAACAAATGAAGGATGAGACGATCCTGATGTGCAGAAGAATTCCAAATATTTTGGGTCAATGCTCCCCCTCCTTCAGCACAAGGTTCAGTATGTGACTTACTTGCAAATGGTACATTATGGAAAACGTGGAAAAAAGTAACTTTTCAGTGGAGAAATCTGATAAACCCACCACGTTACCTGGCTATGTGATCAAGGTCCACATCAACAGTCATAAATTAGGTTGATGGTATGTACTCCTGATAAGATGTGGTGGAAATGACACTTTGCCTCTGTGACCTTCCTCCTCCCAAACCCATAACCCGGTCTGATCATGAGGAAAAGACCAGAAAAGTTCCAATAGAGAGGCATCCTCCGGTAGACCTGCCCAATATTCCTCAAAACTGTCAAGGTCATCAAAGACTAGGAAGCCTGGAGAGACTGCCCCAGCCGAGAGGAGCTTAAGGAGACGTGACAACTAAATGTCACATGCAGTCCTAGACCAGAAATAGGACATTAGGGGGAAACTGAAACAATCTGAATAAAGGATGGGTTTTAGTTAATAATTATGTATCAATATTGGGTCATTAATTGTAACAAGTGTCCCGTACTACAGTAAGATGTTACTAATAGGGGAAACTCTGTGTGTGTGTGTGTGTGTGTGTGTGTGTGTGTTTTGAGGGGAGGGGGTATGTGGAAACTGTCTGTACTATCTGCTCAATTTTTCTGTAAATTTAAAACTGTTCTCAAAACGTCTATTAATAAAAAAAGAATTTAAAAGACTTCCAAAACACGACTCCAACAGGCATAAAATTACTATAATTTAAAAGTTTAAAGTTACTATAAAGTTTGTTTGTTTTTTTTTTTTTTGGTGAGAAAGATTGGCCCTGAGCTAGCATCTGTGCCAATCTTCCTCTACTTTGTCTATGTGGTGGCACCACAGCGTGGCTTGATGAGTGGTGTGTAGAGCCATGCCCGGGATCCGAACCTGCGAACCCCAGGCCACCAAAGCAGAGCACGTGAACTTAACCACTACGCCACCGGGCTGGCCCCACCGTAAAGTTTCTAAGCGCTTATTATTTTCTATACTTTCTCATCTGGACAGGCAATCAGCAGTTTGGGAACAGTGCAGGTCACTTTGAGTAGTTTTAGAGCAGAATTTCTCACCCTCAGCTCTATTGACATTTGGGGACAGATCATTCTTGGTGGTGGGGGCTGTCCTGTGCATTGTAGGGTGTTTAGCAGCATCCCTGACCTCCACCCACTAGGTGCCAGTAGCAGCCC
This sequence comes from Ceratotherium simum simum, assembly GCF_057802395.1. Lineage (NCBI taxonomy): Eukaryota > Metazoa > Chordata > Mammalia > Perissodactyla > Rhinocerotidae > Ceratotherium > Ceratotherium simum. Next base: position 10,290,657 of record NC_141938.1, on the reverse strand, counting down.
CCTTCCAATTGTGACAACCAAAACTGTCTCCAGGCATTGCCAAATGTCCCCCGGGAGGCTGAATCACTCTCCTGTTGAAAACCATGCACACGTGCAAGTGACAAAGTCACATCTGGAAACTTGGTCTGGAAAAACCCATGCATGTCTATGAGCTTCAGGGCTGCCTTGAGGGCTTTGGTATCTCCAAGACAATCCTACTGGTGCCAGGTGGACCACGGAAACTTGGCTCAAGAGGCCAGTCCTAGGGCGTGGCTTTGGGGCTAGAGAGAATGCAAGGATTGAGGACGTGTTTGGGAGAGAGAATTGGCAGAACTTGCTGATTGATGAAGGTAGGAGGTGAGAAGAGGAAGGGAGGAGTTTTGGAAGATGCTCAAATCTCTTCCTTTCGTAACTGGGTAGATGATGGTGTCATGTGCTGAGATGAGGACATGAGATGAGGGGCTGGGTTGGGTGAGGGAGGGGAGGATGATGAGTTTCGTCTTGGACAGGTTGAGTTTCAGGTCCCAGAGGGACATGAAGAGAGCAGAGGTTCATAATCTTTTACATATCACGATGAGTGATGCCCCATGTGCAGCTATGAAGGTACAATATTCCCAAAGGGGCAACTTGGCCTCTTTCTTCTCTCACACAAAAACACAACGGGACTTGGAAGCCCCCAAGATGTCCTTCAGCAGGTGAATGGAAAAATAAACGGTGAGACATCCAGACAAGGGAATATTATTCAGTGCTAAAAAGAAATGAGCTCTCAAGCCATGAACAGATGGAGGAACCCTAAATGCATATCGCTAAGTGAAAGAAGCCGATCTGAAAAGGCTACGTAATGGATGATTCCAACTCGGTGACATTCTGGAAAAGGCAAAACTATGGAGACAATAAAAAGATCAGTGGTTGCCAGGGGTAAGAGAGGACGGGGGATGAATAGGAGAAGCATAGAGGATTTTTAAGCAGTGAAAATACTCTATATGATACTATAATGATGGATATATTTGTCCACACCCGTAGAATGTACAACACCAAGAGTGAACCCTAAAGCCAGCTGTGGACTCTGGTGATGATAATGTGTCAATGCAGGCTCATCAACTGTAACAAATGTACCCCTCTGGTGCAGGACGTTGATAACGGGGGAGGCTGTGCCAGTGTGCGGGCAGGGGGTTTATGGGAAATTTATATTCTCTGCTCAACTTTTTCATCAACCTAAAACTGCTCTAAAAAATAGTCTCTAATAAACACACACACACAGTGGGACACACAAATAAATACGAACTAAATATCCACAAATACACACTTGGACGTTTACAAATATACCCAATAATACCCACACAATCACACCCATGAGCACAAGTATCTGTACATACACGCACACACACGTTCATGCACCTCCTCCGCATTGATGTAGGTCAAGGCAGAGAGATTATCTCTGTCCTTTGCATGTCCTTGATGGGAAGACATTTTCTATCCACTTCATCCCTTTCTTCCCTTCCCTCCCTCTGGTAGGAGGAGGTCTTTGGGCAGACAGAAGTGAGGCAGGGACTTCGCAGGCATGAAAAACTAAGACCAAGGTGATTGTAGGGGAAGGAAGACGGAGGACGAAGTGCACAGAGAAGGGGGCTCTGGCTGCTCATCTGATATTGGTGAAGCCCGTGGGGACCCAACACAGATGAAGGTTCTGTGTCATCCTCTGAACTTACTGCTGTGCCCACTGGTCTTTACCAATAGCCAAGGGATACACCGGAAAAAGCAAGTCACATACAAACCTTGGCATCTCATGATGCCGCAGTCTGCAAGACTCCACAGTACGAGAGCCCCTCAGGAGTCGTGGTCAGGGCTGGGGATGCCCCTGTGGGAGTCAGAGAAATTGAAGCTCCGTGGAAAATGAGACACAGGCTGAGGACAGAGCCCAGAGAGGAAAAACAAAGGGAGCGAGAGCTTCTGGAAGGTGGGAGTGATCCCCAGTGTTCCGGGAGGGTCTGTGTGATAAAGAGCGAGCATTCACGTAGATACAGGAACATAGTGTTCAATAGTGACCTTGGGGAAAGCAGCTTCAAGGGTGTGTGAATGCAGAGGCACAAGGGAGGGAGTTAGATTAAGAAGTGAGACAAGAGAGAATGGAAACTTCACCTAAAATCTCCCCACTGGGGAATGTCTTTCTGTTTGCTAGGTGGGCTGCTGCCCAATTCATGGCTCACTTAATAAAGCCAATCAGATCTTCAAATTTAAAATAAAATAAAATAAAATCTACCCTCTGAAACCTCTCTGCATCTTCAGCTACCCTCCACCCAGAGCTCAAGCAAGCCCCCTCCACAGCTTCTCCATCTCTTTATTTTTTTTTCGAGATTTTTTCTTTTTTTTTTTTTTTTAGTGAGGGAGATCAGCCCTGAGCTAACATCCCATGCTAATCCTCCTGTTTTGTTTTTTTTTTTTGGCTGAGGAAGATTGGCCCTGGGCTAACATCCATGCCCATCCTCCTCTACTTTCTATGGGACGCCGCCACAGCATGGCTTGACAAGCGGTGTGTCGGTGCACGCCCGGGATCTGAACCCTCGAACCCCAGGCCACCGCAGCGGAGCGCGCGCACTTAACTGCTTGCGCCACCAGGCCAGCCCCCTCCATCTCCTTATTCTTGATTCTTTCCGTGAACAGGGAGCTCACAGCTGAAAGAAGCAGCCCCTTCTAAGTCTGCAGTCCACGGAGTTATTTCTTTAGCAGAATTATGCATCCAGTAGATGCTCAATTCATATTTGTGGAATCTGTTTCACTGCCTCCTCTCTGCATTTCTCAACTCCCCTGTTAAATTATGTATCCTAGACATGAAGATAATTGTCAAGGTGTGGAGTAACTTGTAGCAATGAAGGTTTTCATTTAGAATACATTAATTAAGAGAGCACCCATTGCTAGGAGCTGGGGATTTGACGCGAACAAAGACAGATAAAGTCTCTGTCCTCACAGAGCTAATGTTATACTGAGAACACAGACACTGAACAGCTAAAGAGAGAATTATTTAATTACAATTGTGATGAGTGCTCTGGGAGGTAGAGATGTAGGTGAAGTGTCGACAGATAAACCATACAGCAAGGTGGTCTTGATGTGTGTTCAATACTCTGGTTAAACCCATATAAATAAAATTCGTCATACAAAATCACTAAGCAAGTAGTGTGAACAAATTTGTCCCTTAGGGGCAGAAATTTACCACAGGGAGGGACTGCGTGCGGGAGATTGTTGAAGTAATGGCTCCCAATTTGTTCACACCTGCCTGTCTCCACCTGCTCGAGGAGTCCATTTCCATACTGATTCAGGGCTTGGCCTGACAGAAACAGAGGATTGAAAAGTGTTTGCACATTGGAACAAAAAAGAGATCATAAGGCCCTTCAGACATTAAAAGGATAATGAGAGAATTTTGTAGATAATTTTATGTCGGTAAATTTGACAATTTACGTGGCATAGAGAAATTCCTTGAAGTGCAAAACTTCCAAAGCTTACTAAAGAAGAAATAGATAACCTAAATAGTCCTGTGTCTGTTAAAAAATAGAATTTGTGATTAAAAACCTTCCCATAAAGATTAAACTCTATGCCCAGATGGCTTCTCGGGTGAATCCTACAAAAATATAAGAAAGAAATAATACTGATCCTACAGAAACTCTTCTAGAAAATAGAAGAGGAGAGCACACTTCCTGATTCATTCTATGAGAGTGGCATTATCCAGATACCAACCAGAAAAGGACATAACAAGAAAAGAAAACCGTAGACCAATGTCTTTCATGATCATGGACACAAACAATCCTTAACAAAATATTAGTAAATAGAATCCAGTACTACATAAAAGGAAAACACATCATGATCAAGTGGGGTTTATCTCAGGAATGCAAAGCTGGTTCAACATTAGAAAATCAATCAATGTAAATTGCTATATCAAGAGATTAAAAAAGAAAAATCAGATGAGAATCATTAACTCAACAGATGTAGAAAAACCATTTGACAAAAATCAACACTCATTCATGATGTTGAAAAAAACCTCTCAGCAAACTAGGAATAAAGGGGAATTTCCTCCACATAATGAAAAGCATCTATGAAAAACTTACAGCTAACACAATGTACTTAATAGTGAAAGACGGAATGTTTTACCCTAAGATTGGGAACAAGGCAAGAATATCTGCTCTTACTGTCTGGATTCAACGTTGTATTGGCGATCCTAGCCAGTGCAATAAGGCAAGAAAAGAAATAAAAAGCACACAGATTGGAAAAGAAGAAGTCAAACATGATAATTTACATAAGCAAAAGAAATAAAATAAGTCAAATATGATCATTTACATAGAAAATCATAAAGAACATACAAGAAGTCTCCTAGACCTAATGCAAGTTTAGCAAAGTTGTAGGATACAAAGTCGAAACATAAAAAAGAATTCTATCTCTGCATACTAACAAGAGACAATTGAAAATTTAAACAATAAAAACCATTTCAATTGCACTAAAAAACATGAAATACTTAGAGATAAATTTAACAAAATGTGTCTAAGACCTCTACACTGAAAACTAGGAAACGTTGTTGAGAGAAATCAAAGAAAGGCAGAATAAACAGAGACATGCCGTGTGCATGGATTAGAATATTCAATATTGTTAATATGTCAATTCTCCCTAAAATTGTCTATAGATTTGATGCAATCTCCATCAAAATTCCAGTAGGCTTTTTTTGCAGAGGTTGATGAGCTGATTCTAAAATTTGTACAGAAATGCAAAGGACCTAGAATAGCCAAAGCAATTTCAGAAAGAACAATGAAATTGGAAGATTTGAACTACCTGACCTCAAGACATATTATAAAGTTACAGTGAGCAAAACAATATGATATTGGTATAAGGATAGACACATATATAAATGGAATAGATTAGAGAGTCCATAAATACAGACCCACACACACACATGATCAGTAGATATTAACAGGGATTTCAAGGTAACTCGATGAGAAAAGGATAGTCTTTTTGACAAATGATTTGGACACAATTATATATCTATATGCAAAAAATGAACCTCGACTCTTACCTCACACTATCTATAAAAAATAGCTCCAAATGGATCAAGACCTAAACCTAGAAGTAAAAACTAGAAAACTTCTAAATGAGACATAAGAGAAAATCTCTGTGCCCTCAGTGTAGGCCAATATTTCTTAGGTAGGACACAAAAAAATGGATCATTCGAAAACGACAAATTGAACTTAATCAAAATGTAAAACTTTTGGCTTTTCAATGATACTGTTAGGAAAATGAAACTATGAGCCACAGACTGGGAGAAAATATTCTCAAAACACGTATCTGATAAAAGACTTGTATCCAGAATATATTAAAAACTCCTACAAATTAATAATGACAATCCATTTTTTTCCGTGGGTAAAAGATTTAAGCAAGCACTTTATCAAAAAAGTTATACAATCGGCAAATAGGTATATGAAAAGATGTTCAACATCGTTAGTCATCAGACAAATTAAAATTAAAACTACAATGACAGTGTCAGGGAGGCGATGGAGAGAAACCCACCGGGCAGCAACTACTGAACTCTAGCAACTTCCACATGGGAATTCAGGCCCATGCCACCAGATCTTTACAAAAAATTTCAAAAACTAGTTTCTCATGGAGTGAAATTTCCTAATTTTTAAACGTTGACTCAAAGATGTTAAAACCTGGTGAGAGCCAAACAGAGTTGGTGCCTCTGTGCCAGATGGACCCTATGTCTTCTTCTCTGGCCCTTCACCCCACCACCACAGTCCCCCACGCTCGCCAGCTAACCGTGCGTTGGGTCCAGGTGGGTTCAAGCCTCCCCTCACCCCTTCTGCCCGGGGCCGGAGACCCCAGACCGCAGGGCACTTAGGCACAGACTGCGGCACAGGCAGCTCCTTCTTAGACGGTGTGCCCCACCAGCCACCCCGGCGCAGATGCCTAAACCCCCTCACCCCGGGCGCGTTTGTGAGGTAGACAGAAAGACCTCGTGCAGGGCGCGCCTGGGGCGCGAGTGGGCGCACAGGGGGGCCGGCCGCTTCTCCTCCCGGTCCCCGGCACCGCCAGCCGGTCCGGCGAGTGACCGGCGAGGTCCAGCCTGTGTTTCCCTAACTGCAAGAATTGGTGTCCCCTGGGTCCCCCACTGTCGCGATCGCGGACAAGCCAGAGCCCAGAAAATGAGTAACTCCGAGGGAGAGAGCCTGTCCCCCCACGCCCACCCCGGGGAGCTCGCTGGAGCGGTCGGTCTGCAGGTTTTATGTCACGACGCCCCAGTTCCGAGTCAAATCTGAACAAAGCATATGCGGGCTGTGCGACCAGTAAACGCTTGGGCCCGGTCCCCCCACCCCTACCCCGGGGCCGCGAGCCAGGGAGCGCTGCCCAACGGCTGCAAGGAGAGACGGGGGAGCCCGAATCGCAGGCAAACGTGCCTCGTCTGCACCCCACCCGGGCCTGCGTTAAGTCAGGAGCTGGACTCACGCAAAAGTGGCGGTGAGGCGCTTGGGCCCTGGCCTGGAGATGCTGAAACTGAGGATTGTTGACCTAAGAGAGACGGAATTGGAGTTGGAAGGTTTTCAAGTCAGGAGCTTTGGCTTTCTTGCTCACAGGGACTTTATCAGGATCACTATGAAGAATGAGCACCAAAAAAAAATTGTTCTCACTAGGTTCTAAAGTGAAGAAAAAGAATAAAAAGGCTTCAAGGCAGAAAGTGGTGGGACAAAGTGAAACTTCCAGGACATCATTCAGAGAAACCAAACAATACGCTGGCCATGATGGTGGGCAAGGCTGTGAAAGTTCAGGCGGGAGAGAGGGGCAGTGTGGAGATGCTCAGAGACGCCTGCGAAAATTACCCCAGACACAAGTTTTTGGTGCAAGTACCATCCTTGCTGTCTTCTTAAAACACACAAGGGAGAATGGAAAAGGCTCTGGGCAGAGCTCTAACGTGGTGTGATACCGGAAGACACGTGCCACAGAGAAGCCCTACCAGTGTAAGGAATGTGGGGAAAGGTCCAGCCAGAGCAGGGCCGGGAGTCCACACCCAGGAGAGGCTCTGGGTGTGCGGTGACGACAAGAAAAGCTTTAGTTCTGGCTCCCACCTCACCATGCCCCACCAGGGAAAGGCCATATTGTTGCCTTGACTATGAGAAAACCTTATGTGCACCACTCAGATGATGCGTCAGGGAATCCACGCTGAAACAAAACCAGAAGATGTAGTGAGAGTGGCAAAAGTTTCAGGCAGAGCTCAGCGCCCCCGTCAGCACCAGGTGCCCACAGTGAGGAGAAACCCCATCCTTGTGGAGAGTGTGGGAAAAGCTTGAGGTGAAGCTCGTGCCTCACTGTGCTGCAGAGAATCCAACTGGGGAGAGACTACAGTGCAACGGTGGGACAAGGCTTCCAGCCTCAGCATGACCTTTGTGATGCACAGGAGAGAAGCCCTGCAAATCCCGGATGTGGGAAAGCATTGGTCATGAGACCAGCTTAATTTTACATTATAGAACCTACCTGGAGAGAACACTTACCAGTGTCGTGCGTGGGAGAAAAGATGGGGTGGCAGCTCTCATCTTTTAAGAGACAGGAAAACCCACAGCTCAGGAATGGTTTGACAGGGAAAAGTTCTATAAGATTGGGTTTCCTTGGTCATAAGCAACTACGCTGGGCAAAGGAGAGAATCTACTACCCCAAAGGTGACTTGTCTTGTGAATAAAATACCACAGGAGCAAAGCTATCTACTGTTTCCCTTTACCCCAGGATTAACTGCATGGTGTTGAATAGATATTCCAGGCACAGGGGAGAGAGAGAGCGTCTTCTCACTTCCCACATCCTATATTTACATTGCAGCCAATGAAAAAAGTACTGAGCAAGGGTCAGAGATGTTGAGATCAAGACAAGATTGCCTTGATATGAAGGTTCATGACCCTTGAAATTTGTACTAGGGTTATCTCAGCCATAAACTCTGATTTTAGGATGAACTCTGGGAGTTCCTCTCTTCTCCACCTGTCCAGTTTTGGCTTTATTTTCTGCCTCTGGCTAAGCATGTTGGATCCCGCAGGCGAATATTATTCAGGTTAGCAACCACTCTCACGTGTTTGAGAAATACAAATATTTTGTGAACTATTATTGAAAGACTGTTATGTACAGGATATATACCATCAAAGACGAAAAAGAGAAACTCCAATTTCATTCCGTCTTTTTCTTTACTCTTTTGGGCTGCCAAAATACACTTTCTGCCTGCTTCCTCACACGTAATGCAATCCGCATAAACCGGCTTTTTCCCCAGTCTCTAACTGCAAATCTGGTGAGCATCCCATCTTACACCTGGCACTTTGGTGTTTTCTTACTTTAAGTATTCTTGGGCCCCCACCCCAACCTGCCCCTGATGCGATTCCTCTGAGTTAGCTTTTCCCCTGTGCCCTTTCTTTTGGAATTGCATTTGGTCCACAGATACTCTAACATAAACTCTGCATAAAACTCTGAAAGAAAGACTACAATGAGATACCACTACATGCCCACTAGAGTGGCAAAAAAAAAAAAAAAGATTAAATATGACAATACCAAAAGGTGGCAAGTATGTGGAACCATTAGAATGCTCGTGCATTGCTGCTGGGAATGTGAAATTGTTTGGCCTCTTTTGAAAATAATTTGGCAGCTTCTCATAAAGTTAAACATACACTTATGGTATGATGCAGCAATTTTACTTTCCCACAGGAGTGTAAGGGCAGGGACTGTTTTTTTAATTTTTCATCACTGTAGCCACAGATTCCAAGATGGTGTTTGCACATAATTGGCACAAATGTTTGTTGAATGAATAAGGAAGGCTGGTTTAATTCTTTGATTAAGCTCCAGTTGTATACACTTTCTGGTCTGCAGACCCTCTTTACCTAACTCCTAGGAAGAACTTATGGAATTCAATTTGGGAAATGCTGGTCCAAGTCCATTCTGTGAGACTATCCCAAATTGGTCGCAGAGAGATGGGGCCTCTATCAGAATCCATGAGAGGTGGGGGTATCCCTGGTTGATGGAGACCACCTTCAAATGGACCTTTAACAGATAGTCCAGCTCACCTACCACACCTGTCAATACACATTAGATACGGTCAGTCAGTGTAACACTCCTTCCTAATAAAAACTCTTACAACAAAGCCAACATCATGCTTGAGATGAATTCCCACAAAAATCAAACAGAAATTAGGATGATCAATGTCACCTGTAGTGTTCAGCTTTCTTTCTAGAAGTGCTAGCCAATGCAGTAAGGCAGGAAATCAGAAATGGCATGCAATAGTTGAGGAACAGAAGACAATTCATCATTGACATGATTGTCTACTTAGAAAACCAACTGAAAATTATTAGCGCTAATAAGTGTGTCTGGTTACAAAATAAAAATAGAAAATTCAATGGCTTTTCTAAATGCCAGAGATGATAAATTATTTTATATGTGCTCATTCACAATAATAACAAAAATTAAGATAAAATTAACAAGCATGCAAGGCAGGATATTATGAAAGACATAGAAGAAGGCTTGAATTAAATGGAGAACTAAAACTCGTTGCTGGATGGGGGACTTTATATTATAAGGTTGCTAATAGTCTCTGACTTGTTTTATAGGTTTAAAATACTTTCAAATAAAAATTCCAATGGGCTTGTAGGAAGCTACTTGGGGAAAGACTTAGAATATATCGGGAAGAATAAACAGGCAAGAATATCACAATAAAATTTTGGAAAAGATGAGTGAAGCTTACCGTAAAAGGACAATAATGTAAATAACATGGTACTATTATAAGAATAAACAAACATTAATAGGAAAGAATAAACTCTAGTGTTAATCTATCTACATATCTTCTTATCTACAAAATGTAGCATAATGAATTTTAATAATATTTAATAATAATTCACAATGAAGATTACATTTCATTAAATTACCCTTTGGGAAAATAATTAGTTCAAACCCTACCACACATCACGTAACAGAATAAATTCAAGATGAACAAAAGAATTAAGAGTAAAAGAAATAAAGCCATGAAATAAGCTGGTATAAAAATATTTGCAGGGGCCGGCCCCGGGGCTTAATGATTAAGTGTGCGCGCTCCGCTGCTGGTGGCCCGGGTTCGGATCCCGGGCGCGCACCGGCGCACTGCTTCTCCGGCCATGCTGAGGCCGCGTCCCACATACAGCAACTAGAAGGATGTGCAAGTATGACATACAACTATCTACTGGGGCTTTGGGGAGAAAAAGGGAAAAAAAGGAGGAGGATTGGCAATAGATGTTAGCTCAGGGCCCGTCATCCTCAGCAAAAAGAGAGGATTGGCATGGATGTTAGCTCAGGGCTGATCTTCCTCACACACACACAAAAAATTTGCAACATAAATTACGATGGGTTAATAGCTTTGATATACGGCTGGCCTTATGGCCTGCAAGCTAAGAATGGGTTTGACATTTTTAAATGATTTTTCAAAAATCAAATGAAGGGCCGGCCCTGTGGCTTGGTGGTTAAGTGCGCGCGCTGCGATGCTGGCGGCCCGGGTTCGGATCCCGGGTGCGCATCGAGGCACCACTTCTCCGTTCATCCTGAGGCCGAGTCCCACATACAGCAACTAGAAGGATGTGCAGCTACGACATACAACTATCCACTGGGGCTTTGGGGGGAAAAAATAAAATAAATAAAATTAAAAAAAAAAAAGAAGCTAAAATAAAAACAACAAAACATTAAAAAAAAAAAATCAAATGAAGACGAAGAAGATTTGACAGTACCTGAAAGTTATATGAAATTCATGCTTCATGTGTCCACGAAAAAGTTCTGTTGGAGCACAGCCGTGCCCACTCATTTATATATTGTCTGACTGTTTTTGAGTTACAAGGGCAGAAGCGAGCAGTCATGACACAAACTGGATGGTTGGCAAAGCTGAAAATATTTACCAACTGACCTGAAAAATTTGAGAATGCATTGATGTTAGAGAGGTCATGAACTCAGAGCCTCAAGCCATTCTGCCTAGAGGTTCAACTCTGGGCTTCTTTTTTAAAAAGTCAGACCATTGACCCAGTCACTTCATCATCCCGTGCCTCAGTTTACTTATAAAGTGAAGACTGAAGTAGGATTGTTGCTAGGAATACATTTAAAAGTAAATGTGAAATGCTTGGAGTGGAACCTGGCACATAATATCATTGTATGGACGTGAGCTATTCTGTTTCCAATGACGTCAGTAGATATTTTTAAATTGTGATTCTGTCTGGTGTTTTCAAGTGTTCCATGAAGCAAGACTTTGCGTCCACTGCTGTGGGTATGGACCACTTTTTCCAGGGCAACTTGGCAAAATGCATGAAACTATAACAAAACCACTTATTTTTAATCCAGTGTTTCCACATCTGGGATTTTTCCTAAGAATATAAGCAGAGAAACAATAAATACGGGTTTGTCCATTTATTTCTTCACTAATAAATTGTAGGTAGCATAAAGAAATCAACAGAGGCATGCAAAGATTAACATACAAGGATATTCGTCCCAATGTCGTTTATAGTAGTGAAAGTTGGAAATGACGTAAATACCCAGCAGGGAAGAACTGGTTAAATAATTATGCAACCACAGGGGCGGGGGAGATGGGGAAGAGTCACGTTTTAAAGGAATATTTAACAAGATATCTTCTGAGGCTTTAAAAATTATCAAAATAACACAATCTCATTGTATGAGGGTCCAACTACACGAAAAGTGAAAATACACAAGTTTCCCCTTAAATTCTCATCCTGCCTTTTCTCCCCAAGAGGGAACCTCTGTTGCTGCCTGGAACAGACTTCCAGGGCGTCTGATGCCTGTACTTACTTGCGCATCGTTCATGTTCTCTGCCATAAATGCAGTCATCCTGTGCAACGTTATGTGACTTTTTTTCCCAGGGGGCAATATACCGAGGGATTTCTCCACGTCAATGAATGTAGGTCTGTCTCATTCTTTTTAATGGTTGCAGAGCGTTCCCATAGCATGACATGTCCTAATTTGTCTAACTATACCCCTATTGTCAGTTACTGAGACTGCTTTCCATGTTCCACTTTTACGAGCAATGACATCATTGCAAGCAAGGCTGTGATGAGCACCATATATTTACGGGATCAATTGTTGGATGTAGAGTGGCCAGGTCCAAGCTTACGTGCTTTAAATATTTTGTTCAACCACAGCGACATTCTCCTCCCCAAAAGTTTCAGTGATTTACACTACCTCCGCCCGACAGTGTGGCGATGCCTATTCTTCACCCAATTCTCTATAAGACTTGATCTTTTCAACATTTTTAACGTTTGCCAAATTAAAGAATGAAAACTGATTAATAGTGAAGCCCAGCATGTGGTCTTCATTGTCATTTGTTTTTTGCTATTTATATTTCTAGCCTGTTTACATAGTCCAGGTGTCAATCTAGATTATATAAAAAGGCATAATGATGTAGGGGTTGGGAGTGTGGACGCCAGGGCCAAGGTATTTCTATTCAAGCCCTCCTGTTTACTGGCTGTGTGACTTTGGGCAAGTCACTTAACCTCTCTGTGTCTCTGTTTCTCATCTGTGAAATAGAGATAATAATAGTATCTATCTCATGAGGTTGAGGATTAAATTACTTTGTATACAGCAAGCACCTAGAACAGTGCCCCGGACGCATTCAATAAACATAGCAATTATCAACCACTTGCGTGTAATTTATGTTGCAAATATTTCCTTCCAGGCTGTTGCTTTGTTGGTCTTTTGTCTTTGTTCAATGGGTTTTCATGCCATCAAATATATCTGTCTTTTCTTTCGTGGCTCTGAGTTTCAATAAAAGCAAAACTTGAACATTTAAACTGAACATAAAGTAAGAAACTGGGAAAAAAGAACAAAATATTAGCAGTGTTCATGTGTGGGCGGTTCAATTTGGATGACTTATTTTCGTCTTTTATACTCTGTGTTTTCCAAGTGTTCTAATGAACATTTATCATGAATATATATTTCCAAATGAACACATATTACCTTTATTTGTATGCTTTAATTGCTTTTGTAAAATTTATTTTAAGCATGCAGGTAATCATTTTATAGTGAGAAAAAGCACCCTCCCTCCCCAATAAATGTTGTTTACTCTAAAGCACAAAAAAAGCAAGGAGTTAGCCAGCTAGAACTTCACGCTTAACCCTTCCATAGCCAGCGGAGGGAGGCTCTCCCCTTGGAAGCACCACTCCTGGGACGGGCCGCCGACACATCACAGCAGCATCGCCCCCTGGTGGCAGAGAAATAAGAAGCTGATCCAGGAAGGGGGGTGTGTGTGTGCGTGCGTGGGTGTGTATGCACATGTGTGTCCTCCTGTAAGGAGCTTGGTTTCAGTTTACTTAAATCACAAAGCAATGCTTTGAGTGAGAAATAAAATTATGTAAAAGACACAGGTGAGAAATCTGAGTCACCAGCTGGCCAGGAGCAGAGTGCTCCTGGCTCTGAGAAAATCCAGGTTCCTCTGCTCCCAAAGGTTCCCCATGTGTCTGTGGATCAAATTCACATACCATACAATTCACCCACGGAAACTGTGCAGTTCAGTGGGTTTTAGCATAGTCACAGAGTTGTGCAACCATCACCACTATCAATTTGTGAACATTTCCATCGCAGGATGTGGAGAAAAGGGAACCCTCGTGCACTCTGGTGGGAATGTAAATTGGTGCAGACACTATGGGAAACAGTATGGAGGTTGCTCAAAAAATTAAAAATAGATCCGTCATATGACCCAGTGACCTCACTTCTGGGTATATGTCCAAAGGAGACGAAATCACTCTCTCGACGAGATATCTGCACCCCCATGTTCATTGCAGCGTTGTTCACAATATCCAAGGTATGGAAACAACCTAAGTGTCCACCGATGCATGAAGGGATAAAGAGGATGTGGTATACATATACAATGGAATATTATTCAGCCATAAAAAAGAAGGACATCCTGTCATTTGCGACAACATAGATGAACCTGGAGGGCATTACGCTAAGTGAAATAAGCCAAAGAAAGACAAATTCTGTATGGTATCGCTTACACGTTGAATCTAAAAAATAAAGTTGAGCTCATAGAAACAGAGAGTAGAAAACTGGTTGCCAGAGGCTGGAGGGTGGGGGAAATACGGAGATGTTGGTAAAAGGGTACAAACTTTCAGTTATAAGATGAATAAGGTCTGAGGATCTGATGTATAACATGATGACTAAAGTTGATAACACTGTATTGTATAATTGAAAGTTGCTAAGAAAGTAGAACTTGAATGTACCCCCCCAAAAAAAGGTAAATATGTGAAATGATGGATGTGTTAACTCAATGGGGGAATCCTTTCACAATTATATGCATATCAAATCATTACATTGTACACTTTAAATTTCTTACAATTTTATTTGTCAATTATACCTCAACAAAGCTGGAAAAAAAAAGAACATTTCCGTCACCCCAAAAAGAAACCCTAGACTCATTAGCAGTGATTCCACCTTTCTCCCTCCCCCATCCCCTGACAACCACTCATCTATTGTCTATCTCTAGGGATTTGCCTATTCTCGATATTTCATGCTAATAGAATCATTCATGTAAATGGTATCATACAATACGTGGCCTTTCGTGTCTGGCTTCTTTCACTGAGTATCATGTTTTCAAGTTTCATCCACGTTGTAGCACGCATCAGTACCTCAATCCTTTTTATGGCAACATAATATTCCATTGTATGGATATGCCATAATTTGTTCATCCATTCATCAGTTGATGGGGATTTGATTGGCTATTACGAATAACACTGCTCTGAACTCTCATGTACAAGAATTTGCTGGACATGTGTTTTCATTTTTCTTGGGTAGATACCTAGAGACCACTCTCTAGAAGCCTTTTAACTTGGCTTCCCAGGTGTCCTGGGGTCCCATCTGGTTGATGCTTCCCATGGCCATTTCCAGAGACCTGGCCAGAAACACGCAGAGCAAACCCTCTTGTGAGCTTGGCTCCATCAGTCTCCTCTGATCCCACTCCTCTTGGTCAGCTCCTGCGAGCTGCAAGGGAGGCCCCTTTTCCCAGAACCCAGGCTCTCACTGGAACCCCAAGATTTCTTGGCATTAGCTGAGCCTCGAGCTCTAGAACCAGAGAGAAGAAGCCTGAACAGCCCAAGAAGCTCCAGAAAAAGCCCACCTATTTCTGTTAGCCATGAATGATGTTCACCAAATATTCCCAATGCTCTCTCTTCTGAGCACGTGATACGGCTGTTCTTTCCCGCCCCCTCGTGGTTGAGTAGGGCCGTGTGACTTGCTCTGGCCAATGAGCAGTGAGCAGAAACATTGTGTTACTTCCAGGCCAGAGTATTTAACTGCTGGTGCAAGGCCCCCCCAGAGATTCCTTTATTCTGCTACAGCAACCTGAAACATTCCAGATAGTGGCTCCTTCCCTCACCTGGGTCGCGGAGTGAGGCACATGGGAAAGAATCCCCAGATGATCTGCAATGGATGCGTCCTCAGAGTGAGAAATTATTTTTGTATTGTTTTAGGCCCCCAAGCCTTTGGGGGCGTTTGTTACAGCAGCATAATCTAATTTATCCTGACCGATACACCAACCCATCCACATCACAGCTCCTGGGTCCAGCCAAGGGCTCCATATTGGATTGCTAGGGCTGCCATAACAAAGGACCACAGACTGGGGGACTTAAACAACAGGAATATGTTGTCTCACAGTTCTGGAGGCTAGAAGTCTGATATCAAGGTGTTAACAGGGTTGGTATCTTCTGAGGGCTGTGAGGGAGAATCTGTTCCATGACTCTCTCTTAGCTTCTGGTGGCCTCAGGGATTCCCTGGTTTTGTAGATGGTGTTCTTCCTATGTCTTCCCATTGTCTTCCCTCTGTGTATCTGCCTCTGTCCAAATTTCTCTGTTTTATAAGGACATCAGTCATAGCGGATTAGGACCCACCCTAATGAGTCCTAATTTTAATTTAATTACCTCTTTAAAGACCCTATCTCCAAATAGAGTCACAGCCCGAAGTACTGGGGTTAGGACTTCAACATATGAATTTGGGAGGGGCACAGTTCAGCCCATAACAGGCTCCAGTCAACTCCAAGGTGCCAGGGGTCCCAGCCTGCCCAAGATAAGTGAAGAAAGTAGGAGAGGTTGATGCCAGCCTTAGTAGGTGAGCAGACTTGGGACACCTTAGGGGTAGGTTCTCGTGGACAGGGGGGCTCCTTTTAGGTCCATGGGGGACTTCTTTCTTGAAGATCAAGTGTTGCCCCCAGGACTGCATCCTAGAATGGAAACCCCCACAAATCAACTTCCTGGGGAAATAGCATAAGGTGGTGGGTAAGCTTACGAACATGAATCCTGGCTCCATCTCTTAACAATTGTGTAACTTACCCCTTCTCTGAGCTTCAGTTTTCTCTTCCGTAAAATGGGATAATACTAACATTTTCTCCATAGAGCTATTGTGAGAATTCAAAGAGGAAATATGCATGCATCAGCACAAAGCTTGATATATGGCAATCTCTCCATAAATTAATTATTACTGTTATTGCTGGTGGTGGTGTTCTTAATGTGCTTAAGGGAAAGGGGAAATTATGTGGTTTCAGGGTGGGGTTTCAAGATTCCTAGAGAGTGGGAGACATCTCAGGCATCTTTGCTTTATCTTCAGAGCTTGATCTCAATCAACAAACTCTCGTTGATCACCTACTATGAGCCAGGGGCTCTTCTATGCAAGGTTTCTCCAGTGATGGAACTTATATCCGGGCGTGTCTCGTAGAGACAGGTAATAAACAAGTAAAGCAATTGTGGATGGTGAAAGTGATTTAAAGGCAAGGAACGAGGGGGCAGGTTGGGACAGGAAGCTACCTGAGACGGTAGCTTCAGACAGTCTGAAGAGGCGCTATTTGAGAACAGACTTATTCAGCTACACAGAGTGAAGAGGAAAGAGCTTCAAGGCAGGAATCAACGGAGAGTTTGAGGAACAGAAAGAATGCTGGCGCAGTCGAAACAGCGAGTGAGGGTGCAGCGGAAGGCAATTAGGATGGAGACGTCGACACGGGGCAAACCGGGGTTGAATTTACAGCTTTCAGTGCCCCTCAAAACCTAGAGATCTGGAGGGGCAGGGGTGTGGGGGGCTCAAAGGGGAAGGCAGTGAGGGGGCCTCAGAAGCACTTCGGACAGCGCCTTCGCTGTCCGTGGTGCTGACATCCTGAGACCTGGTTCCCCAGAAGGGAAACGTTGATTCGACGATGGAGATATGGGAGATTAAGTTCACTATCCTCGAGGTGCTGACGTTCCGGGTATGAATAATCAGAACGTCAGTAATGAATAATTAATCATCTCAGTAACAACCATCATTTATTGAGGGTCTCCTATTGGCTCAGTCCATGTACCTAGGAGAGAGCTGTGATGGGCAAAATAATGTCCACCCCCTCCAAAACACCCATGTCCTGATCCCCGGAACCTGCGAATATGTCACTTTACATGGTCAAAGGGACTTTGCAGATGTGATTACATTGAGGATCTTGATATGGGGAGATGAACCTGGATTATCCAGGTGGGCTCAATCTCATCACAAAGATCCTCATAAGAGGGAGGCAAGATGGTCAGAGTCAGAGGAGGAGATGGATGATGGGAGTAGAGGTCAGAGTGACGCAGTGTGAGAAAGATAAGCTGGACATGGCTGGCTTTGAAGATGGAGGAAGGGGCCATGAGCCAAGGAATGTGGGCACCTCTAGAAACTGGAAAAGGCATGGAACAGATTCTCCCCTAGAGCCTCCAGAAAGGACTGCAGTCCTGCCAACATCTTGATTTTAGCCCAGTGGTATCAACTTCAGACTTCTGGCCTTCAGAATGGTAAGATAATAAATGCATGTTGTTTTAAGCCACCAAGTTTGTGGTAGTTAGTCACAGAAGCTGTAGGAAACTCATAAAGGAGCCAAAGCTCAGAAGTGCCGGGTCTCTTGCTCATGAATCCAGGAATTGGAAGAAACGGGAATTTGAATCAAGTGGTCTGACGCTAGGCCTGTGCTCTTTACTGCCTTATCATGCTGGAAATATGTTTTCTGGTGTTAGGGGATGAACTGTATCCACCTCCCACCAAATTCATATGTTGAAGTTCTAATCCCCATGCAATGGACTGAAGATTTGTGTCCCCCCCGCCCCGGATTCATACGTTGAAATCCTAACCTTCAATGTGACAGCATCAGATGGGGTGGGAAGTAATTAAGTTATGAGGGTCGAGCCCTCAAGAATGGGATTAGTGCCCTTATAAGAGAGACCCCAGAGAGGTCCCTCACCCTTTTTCTGCCAAGTGAGGATACAACGAGAAGTCAGCAGTCTGTAATCCGGAAAAGAGCCTTCTCCAGAACCCAGCTACACTGGCACCCTGGTCTCAGACTTCCGGCCTGCAGAAGTGTGACAAACAAATATCTGTTGTTTATAAGCCACCCGTTCTAGGGTACTTTGTTTTAGCAGCCCGAATGGACTAAGACACCTCAGTACCTCAGAATGTGACTGTCTTTGGAGACGGGTCTTTAAAGAGGTAATTAAGTTAAAATGAGGTCATTGGGGTAGGTCCTAATCCAATATGACTGATGTCCTTATAAGAAGTGATTGGGACACAGACACACACAGAGGGAAGACCATGTGGGGACACAGGGAGAAGATGGCCATCTTCAAGCCAAGGAGAGAGGCCCCAGAAGGAATGAACCCTGCCGACACCGTGATCTGTGATTTCTAAGCCTCCAGAACTGTGAGAAATAAATATCTGTTGTTTAAGGCGCTCAAATGTGCTACTTTGTCACGGCTGCCCCAGAAAACCAATATACTTGGGGTCTCTGGGAAGTTTCAGCCCCTCTCCATCTTAACCTGAGCCCCCTTGCAGAGTAGGGCTCCCAATCCCACAGAGTCACCTGAATTAGGGTGCTCGGCCCACCACTAGCTGGTTCAAGTCGTGGGGCTATTTCAAGGTGAGGAGGGGAGCTTCAGAGGAGCATCTAGGGACAGGACGCACACGGCCCCCAGGGCTGTTCTTGCCCATCGTGTCCTGTCTGGACAACTTCATCCATCCCAGTGGCATCAACCTCCACTGCTGTCCTGATGCCTCCAGACTTGTTCCCGGCACAAATTTCTCTCCTAAGCTCCCAGCTCAAATGTCCAGAGCCCCTGCTGTCTTCCCCCGGATGGTCCCTTGGTCTCCTCAAACTCAGCGAGGTCAAAATGGAGCCCAGCATCTTCCCTGCTCCTGCTCCTTTCTCCTCATCCCTTCTGGGTAAAGATGTCCCTCCCTATGCTAAAGTCCCTTGTCCTCCTCAGCGTCCCCTCCCTTGCATCCTCCACTGCACATCAATCTCTGTGTTCTGCCAAATTTTCCTGTAAACGTATCTTGGGCATTGTCCCCCCCCCCCCCCATCGCTGTGTCCGCTGCCCTGATTCAGGCCTCCTCCTCTCTCCCTGGTCTCTCGTCTCGTGCTTTGCCCCCTCCAATCCATCCCCTTCTGGAAACACAAATCTATTCTCTTCTCCGCTCAAAAACCTTCCCAGGCCGCCTGCATACATTGCTGCTGGGCATGTAAAGTGGGGCAGCTGCTGTAGAAAGCAGTATGGCGTTTCCTCGAAAAAGTTAAACCTAGAATTACCATGTGACCAAGCAATCCCATTTCTGGGTACAAACCCAAAGGAATTGAAAGCAGGAACTTCAACAAGTACATGCACAGCATGTTCATAGAGGCATTATTCACAACAGCCAAAAGGTAGAAGCAACCCAAGTGTCCATCAATGGATGAATGGATAAGCAAAATGTGGTCCATCCATACAATGGAATATTATTCAGCCTTAAAAATGAATAGAGGGGCTGGCCCCATGGCGTAGTGGTTAAGTGCTCATGTTCCGCTGCTGGCGGCCCAGATTCGGATCCTGGGAGCACACCGACGCACTGCTTGTCAGGCCATGCTGTGGCGGCGTCCCACATAAAGTGGAGGAAGATGGGCACAGATGTTAGCCCAGGGCCAGTCTTCCACAGCAAAAAGAGGAAGATTGGCAACGGATGTTAGCTCAGGGCTAATCTTCCCCACAAAAAAAAAAAAATGAAGGGAATTCTGACACAGGCTACAAGTGGATGACCATTGAGGACATTATGCTCAGTGAAATAAGTAAGTCAATCACAAAAGGACAAATCCTGTATGATTCCACTTACAGGAAGTCCCTAGAGTCACCAAATTCACAGAGACAAAAAAGTAGGATGGTGGGTGCCAGGGGCTGGGGGAGGGGATGGGGAGTTAGTGTTTAATGGGGACAGAGTTTCAGTTTGGGAAGATGAGAAAGTTCTGGAGATGGATGGTGGGGATTGTTGCATAACAATGCGAATGTATTTAGCGCCACTGAAATGTGCACTTAAAAGTGGTTAAAATGGTCAATTTTATGCTGTGTATATTTGATAATAACACTAAAAAAGAATCTTCAGGGCTCCCCGTTGCCCTCAGGCTAGTCTTGTGCATGAGCTCACCCGTTGCCATGTCCCCTCTCCGGGCACAGTGTGTGGTGGGGGTGGTGAGCGGGAGCCCCAGCAGGCCTGCACACAGAGTAGGGGCTCCGGCTGGGTGCCTCCGGGGGCCCAGGCCCAGGCCCAGCTGGAGCCCAGTGACAGTAACCCCCGATGAGGCACGAACTATCTGCACCCCCACTTCACAGGTGAAGCAACTGAGGCTCAGAGAGGTCCAGTCATGAGCCCGAGGCCACCAGTAAGAGGCCAGACTGGGGGTTCACACCAGGCAGTCTGGTTCCACAGTCTAAGCTCCTAACTGACATGCCAGGACAGTGAGTGAGGGACAGGTCTCAGCGCACAGTGGGGACTGGCTCATGCTGCATGATCTCAGCTGAGCACACGATAGGGCCAATGCCTGGGAGCCTCTGAGAGTAACATTCTTGGCCCCGTGCGTGCGTGCACGTGTGCGTGTGTGGACAGGGTGTCCTTCAGGAACGGGCTCAGTACTGCATGTAGTAGGGACACAGAGGAAACAGAGCAGCTGCGCACAGTAGGACCAGCTGAAGGGCAAAGGCTGTTGGAACCTGGTGGGGAAAATGAGAGGTGCCAGGACGGGCATCTGGGAGCATCTGTGGTCCCCATGGGGTGCACACGGCATGCAGAGGCCCTGTGGTTGGAATCAGCACTGAGTAGGTCTACAGGTGGATTCCAGGATGGCACTCACAGTGGGGGAAGCATGGCCCGAGGCTGGGCTCACAGGTCATTGTGACAAGCTCAAGTCCCAGCCATCCTGAGCGCGGAAGGTCAGGCGAGGTGCACCCTGAACCCAAAGACGACACGAGGCCACTTCCAACGGGGAAGTTTATTGGAGTGACTGATCAAGGGGTATCAGTGCATTGCTGCCCCTCCCTCGGGGGCTGGGCAGTCCAGTGTGTGGGCCCTGGGGCTGGGGGTCAAAGGGACCCAGGGGAGTGGCAGGCATAGCAGCAGGCAGAGGGGGAGTGAACCACCCCACAGGGTCACCCCAGCCCAGCCCCAGGGGCCGCCTCTGAGGTCCTCAGGTGTCCGCAGCTGAGCTGGGTGAGTCCTGGGGCAGACAGCGCCGGTGCCTGAGAAGCGACTTCTCGTCCTCCTGCGGGGACAGGAGTGCCACACACATGCGTGTCACACCACACGGGACACCGGTACATGTCACTCAGCACCTCGTCGGGGTCCCGGGCTGCCCGCCCTCACCAGCTCGGAGGCGGTGCTGGGGCTCGCGCCCTCGGGAGAGCCCCCTTCGTCCCGCGAGCATTCAGGTCCCGCGTCCTCCTCGTATTCTGTCAGGCAATCCGACTCCTCCCCTGGAATGGGGGGGCGGGCGAAGGTGAGGCTGGGCCGCCGTCTCCAGCCATGTCCCACCCACCCCAGGCCCAGCCCCACCCTCCTGGGGTGCCCTCAGCCCTCACCATCGGCACAGCCGTCGGAAACGTAGCTCGTGGGGGGTTCGATCCGGGACACGATCTCGGCCAAGTCGGTGAAGCCAGAGCTGGGGAAGGCCAGTACCTGAGCGTGGAAGGGGTGAGGCTCTCGGGGGTCTGTGGGGTCCTGGAGACCCGGGGACCTGGGGTGTCTTGGGGGTTCAGAGACCCTGGGGGTGCTCTCTGGTCTGAAGGGTGCAGCAAAACCCAGGGGACTCTGGGGTCATCTGAGATTTGGGGGAGACCCAGGGGGGTTGGGGGTAATCTGTTCTCTGAGTGGCCCCGTTGGGAAGGTCACAGGCTTACGTCTGCACGGCGGCTCTCATTGAGGTCGGCAGACCGCCGGTCCGTGAGCATCTTTTCAATGATGTCACCCCGGCTCCAGCCCCCAAACACGGTCTTCCCATATTGGTACCCCACGTCCTACAGGAAATGAGGGGGCTGTGGCCATGCCTGCAACCCCCCCCGGATGGTCTTCTCTGCCTTATCCTCTCTGCCTAGCCCTACTCTGCCTGCCCCTCCGCTGGCCCCTCAAAAGCCTGATGCTCTGGGGGAGCTGGCATTTGAGACTAAACTTATTTCAGAGTCAGCCGCAAGTAGCACACTTGCCCCACGTCCCCCTTCCTGTGCCCCTGCCAGACATTACCAATCAATCTTCCCACATTCTTTCCCACTCAGCCCCATGCTGTGTGCCAAATACTGAATCATACGAGATGGTGGTGTGCAAGCTTACTGCAAGGTCTGCAAACGTGAGGGAAAGCTGTGGATATCGCCACCTCCCACGCCCTTAACAGACAGCACTAATCCATCATGGTGCGCTTTCCCAGTGAGCCTGGAAAGGGCACCAGACATTTTTACTCAGGGCTCTGGGCAGCAGCTACTGACTAATTTCAGTTGACATGGGCTATGACACATTTTTCAGGGCCAGTGGCACCTGGCATACACATTGCTACCTCCCACTCCCCGACCTGTGGTAGACATTACTAACTGATCACTGTTCTCATTCCACTAATGCAGAAACAGTACTGGAAACCTATACACAGTGTTTCAGGCAGTGTGGCTGGCACATCATAAGAAACTTAGTTCATATACAGCACATGTGCAGCCACTTCCCCTAGCCGCACCCACTGCAGACATGACTAATCGATTACCCATCTACTCCCCACATATCCCATTTGAGAATGCAGCCCGGGGTTTCAGGAGTAAAGCTCTGCGGGCCCACCACACTGGCACCAGGTGGCTCCCACCACTCACATAGATCTGGTCGAACTTCCCGAAGTCCATGGTCTTGAAGCAGTCGATGGGGGGGCGCAGGTACTCGCAGTAGGAGCTGGACTTGACGACCTCCAGCTGCCGCACGCACGACACGTAGGCCAGGCGAGACTGGATCTCGGCCATGTCCGGAACCTTGATCTTGTCTGCCCAGGGGTTCAGCCGCTTCCACAGCAGCCACCAGCCAGACAGGCTGTCCCCGTAGGTGCTGAGGTCTGTCTCGTCCTGGCTGCCCACGTCGATGGCGATGACCGTCTTGGCGCCCATGCTGCGGGCGATGTCCGCTGTAGGGCCGGGGGGGTCAGCAGGCGGCTCCCCACCAGGGCACGAGGCAGGGACGTTCAACCCAGTTCCACAAACACCATCATGCAAACGGTCATGGAAAAAACCCATGCAAACAACGTGCCAGCCCACAAGGGTATGGAAATCGATGCCAGCGACGTTGAGGAGATGGGGTCAGATGTTGGAGCTTTAGGTCTGGGGAAGCAAGGCCAGAGGGATGGAGCAGAGGGACAAAGCCGCTGGGAGGTCAGACACGGAGGAGGGACAGAGACGTGGAAGGAGGGCAACATGGAGACACAAAGAGCGTAAGGATGCCAGGAGACAGGGGTGAGGGGATCAGAGACACAGGGAGACAGAGAGGCAGAAATGCAGGGAGATGAGAACAGAGAGAGATCTGGGGGTAAAGACACCACAGACAGCGAGTCTGGGTGGAAAGAGGGACCTCGGGGCTGAGACAGGGACAGAGAGCAATGAACAGGGACAAGCAGATTCAGGGAGCAGGACACAGGGGGTGAAGGATGGGGTGACAGCCCAGTGAGGAGGGTCGTCTATTTGTGGGTCTGTGTTTGCACATTCATGTACCCCACTGAGGGTCCCTGAGTGGGTCTGGGGGATCCTGGGGGAAGGGGACAGGGTCCTAAAGCCAGGCCCAGCCCCAAAAGACACCCGAGTCCCTGTCAGACTTTGCCTGTGTCCCTCATGAGCTTGTGTGCTGCACACATGCCTGTCGTCTGTGTATGTCTCCTGTCTGTGTGTCTATACACACCTCTGGGTGTGCCTATCTCTCTGTACGCAAGCCTGGGCCTGCCCGGATTCATTTCAGTCCACGTGTGCCTAGATCAGCATCTGTGTATGTGTTTCTTTGTGTGTCCAAGTGTGACTGTCCACCTGTGGGTCTGTACCCACCTGCTCACGCGTGTGTGGTAGTTTTAGTGCATGTGTCTGTACAGGGCAGCTATGGCAGGAGTCGGCAAGCTTTTTCTGCAAAGGACCAGAGAGAAGGTAATTTCGGCTTTGCAGGCCATATGGTCTCTGTTGCAACTACTCAACTCTGCCATGCAAAAGCAGCCACAGACAATGTGTAAACGATTGAGCATGGCTGTGTGCCAATAAAACTTTATTTACAAAATCAAGCAGTGGGCCGGATTCAGGCTGCGGGGCGTAGTGTGCCAAGCCCTGGCCTCTGGGACCTCGACTGTGTATGTAGCTAGTACAGGTGTCTAATTGTGTACACATCCTCCTGGGTGTGTGGAATTTTAAGTTGCAAAGCCACCCACTTCATCAGGTCAGCGGATGTGAAACGAACCGTAACTTGGTCACGTAGGTGCCTCACCCGTCTGCGTGTGTACACTCGGGCACGTCTGAGGGAGCTTGCAGGGCAAGTGTGGATAGACTGGTGTGCAAAGACGTATGCCCTATTTTGTCAACACATGTGTACACCTGTGCACGTGTCTGGCCATGTGCACACGTGTGAGTACCCTACCTGCCACGTGAGCATCTGCAAGAACGTGTGTGAGAGCACACGTGTAGCTGCTGTGCACACATAAAGATGACCCACTTTATCCCCATCTTCCTTGCCACGCGTATGTGCATGTCTGTATGCGTCCGTTTGTGTCTTAATACAGCACGTGGGTGCACATTTCAATTGCACACATTCCTGTTCTCGGGCACACCCACGTATCTGCTTCTGCATGTGAGTGTGTGCACGTGTGCGTCCGTTCCCCTGCACAGCTGTGCTTGCGCGCACGTCCTCCCATGTGCGTGTCCGCATGTGTGCCTGCTCGCGTGTTCACGCGTGTGTGTGCACGCGTGAGCAAGCATGAGAGGCAGCCACTTGCCTGGCAGGTTGTTGATGTAGCCGCCATCCATGAGGAGGTGCCCATCCTTCGGGTCGCACAACGGCGGCAGGTAGCCCGAGAGCGTCATGCTGGCACGCACATATCGCCACAGGGAGCCTGCCCGGCAGGACACACGGACACAGACACAGACACGCACAGACACGCTCAGACACGCGCAGAGGCCCGGCCAGCCCGGTGGGCTCGCTGACCTGGCACGTTGTTGACGTAGCACCCGTCCACCAGCAGGTGCCCGTCCTTGGGGTCGCAGAGTGGGGGCAGGTAGGGGCAGTAGGAGGCACTGGCCCGGATGTAGCGCCACACGCAGCCTGCGGGGACGGCGTGAGGGCATGAGGCGCCCCACTAGCTTCCCGGCCCCCTACCCCTGGGGACAGACATACCTGGGGCCTCTGGGGCATTAGTGGGTGGTGGTTAGTGGTCAGCAATCAGTCCAGGGCGGACGGTCACTCATGTTAAGAACGTCCCAGACGCTCCGCTGCCCTCCCTGTACCCCCTCCCCACGCAGCCACGGTGCTTGTTGTGGGGCCAGCCAGGGGCACCCACCATCTTTGTGGACACGCATGGCTGAGGCGGTGATGTCCGTGGTCACGTTAAAGTATGGCAGCCACAGGTCCTGTGGGGACAGGGACCAAAGTAGGGGAGGAGAGGACTCCTGTGGGAAGGGGCGGGGGCGGGCATGGGGGGAGGGAGGGCGCACCTCGATCTGCTTGTCCTGAAACACACGGTGGATGCTGCGGTTGAAGGCCGAGCCCGTGAACATGGAGGTGACAGGGTACGTGAGGTCCAGCATGGGCTCCAGCACCGAAGTCATGCTCTAGGGGCAAGGGGGCAGGCTGGGGTCAAACAGGAGTCACTTGGGGTCACAGAGGGGTGACAACTGGGAGTGAGCAAAGAGCGTTCAGGGATGACGATGTGGTCGCCAAGCGTCAAACAGGAGTAACCCAGGGCCACTAGCTACATGGTCACTAAAGCTGCTGACTGCTCCAGCTGGGAGCTGGGGACTCAGATCAGTAGCCAGCAAGTCACATGGGACCACCCAAAGTCCCGGAGATCTCTCTATGAGGGTCCGGGGCGGGGGGGGTTTCACAGATTAAGTCAGGAAGGGTCAGGAGAAGGCCCGAAGCCCCTCTGGGATGAGGTTTCAGGGTGCTCCCGGGGTGGGGGGCCCCCTCCCCCCAACACACACCTTGGCCCATTCCCGGGCTCGCTGCTTAGTGCGGCTGGCGCTTCGCTCCTCAGCATACAGGGCCCCGATGAAGGAGCCGATGGACGTGCCGCCCACCAGGTCCACAGGGACCCCCGCCTCCTCTAATGCCTTCAGCACCCCGATGTGCGAGCAGCCCCTGCAAGGACGAGGAGACCCAGTGACCTGCAGGAGATCCCCTACTCCCCGCCCCCCAGGAGCTGCCCTTCTCCCCCACTGGCAAGTAAGGAGGTGCCAGCCCTGCCCCTATGGAGATTGCCTCCACGGGGTAAGCTCCACCTCTCAGACACTGTGGCCACGCCCACATGGTGCGCCCCAGGGAGCAAGCCCCGCCCCAGGCGCTGGCCCCACCCCCTCACCTGGCCCCGCCCCCGCCCAGCACTAGGGCGATGGTGTTGCCTGTGAGCACCCGCGCCAGGCGGGAGAAGTCGCTGTGCCGGTCCGCGCGCCTCGAGAAAACCTTCTCGTAGAGCTCGTGCTGAAATGAGGAGAAGAGACGCAGCCCCTGAGGATGGGGGTTCAGGAGGCAGCATCTGGACCTCCACTGCGCCACCCTAGCCCCACAGGTCTCTAAGTCACGCCCCCAGTAGCCACGCCCCTGGAAGATCCGGAGGGTCCCTCTCTAAGCCCCGCCCCTCACCAGCTTGGCGGGGCTGCGGCGCGAGAAGAGGCGGCGCGGACAGCGCAGGTGCAGGTGCCCCGAGCACCAGCTGCGCATGTTGAGCCACTCCACTGTGCGCGCAGGGCCCGGGCTCTCCTCACGGTGCAGCAGGACTAGCTGCTTGAGGGCGCGCACCGCCGTGTTCTCCAGCATCTGCTCCAGCTGCGGGGGAGCGGAGGGCGGAAGTCACCAATCACAGAGCGTTTCCTCCCCACCCCCGCGCGCCCGGCCGACCTTGGGTCCCTGCTCGGTGAGCCCCACGGGGAGGGCGCATGTGGCTCGGCGCAGGCATGGGAGGGCAGGGGATGGGGTCCCGGGAGTGGGGTCTCTGTGCATGGTCTCCGGACCTGGCCGAGAGTGGGCTCCTGGTCACCCAGGCCCACGATGAGGATGCAGTCGGCCTGGCGCAGGCAGCGCACGGTCCAGGGCGTCAGCGACGCGTCCGTCTGGTAGAGCACGATGCGGTGCGCGTCCTCCTGCTGGGCCAGCCACCCTGACAGCCGGAACTCTTGGATGCTGGGGTTGGGGTGGGTCAGCGTCATCTTGGGGTTGGTCAGGTGTCCCATGCCCCCCAGAGACTATGTAGCTCCATTGCTAGGGGGAGGGGGACTTAGACACCCAAGCCACAACAACATGTCTGAGCTCTCCAGGGGCGCATTGACCCACTGTCTCCCCGTTAACCAGATGGGTAGGGTGCATTCTCCTTGTTTTTCACAGCCTGGAACTCGAACCAGATCTGAAAGAATCCTAGGCTTCAAGCTCATCCCTCACACCCCCAGCCCCCTGCATCCCCAATACACACCTATCCAACGCAGAGGCCCCTAGGCGTGCCCGGATAATGTCACTGTTGAGGAGGAGCGTGGGGCCTGGGGATGGGTGAGGAAGGGGGGTTAGGAACCCAGGTCAATAGGTCAATAGGGCTGGGGGCCTCTGCCATAAGAGAATACCCCCCACCCTACTCCCCACTGAACCACTCAGGCATCTCCACTCATTGGCTAATGCCCTGCCCACATATGCCTTGCCCCACACAGACCAACAGCCAGCCCCAGTGACCAACGGCCTGCCCTCACCCACGCCCCTTCCCCTGACTGACCGATGGCTTGCAGAGCATGCTGCAGCTCCAGAGTGAAGGCCACCATGGGCACCTCAGCACACACGGGCAGGATCGCCACAGTTGCCAGGTTGCTGGCTGGGTTGGTAAGCTCCGAGTGAGGTGGGACGCCCAGCCCCGAGCCTGCGGAGACCCCAATGGATGAGATTTGCTGTGCAGTCCTGTGTCTGCCTCCTCCTTCTCAGAAATCCCTGCCTTTCATCCCCCAGCTGAGGCTTGACCAAGCCATAGCGAAGTCCGGACCCACAGCCTCACCCACTGTTCCGTCTTGTTAAGACCTGGCCATCTGACCTTCAATGTGAGCCCTAATCTCCTCAGTGGGATTCATTACACAACTCCAGAACAACTCCGATTCTCCACTCTGCCTGTGTGGACCTATCTGGGCCCCCACCCCATTCTGGACTTGGTGCCTCTGTCCACTGAAGGATCTTGAACACAAAACTAGGCAGAAATAAGTACATTTTTGACCCATCTATTGTTTCACAGCTTCTCCACTAACACCCTAGACCAGGCCAGCGACCCCCTATCTCTTGCCTGGATCTCTCACTGCCTCCTCTTCTCCAGGCGCTGCAGATAACTCTGAATAAGCTCAAACGCCCCTCCTCGGCTCCCAAGGTAACCTGCCCCTGTCCCCATTGCTACCCCCACCCCCATTCACTTTCCTCCTTGAAGTGTTTCAAAACCACCAGATGCTGTGTGCAGCTCCTCCATAGTTCTCCCCAATGTCCGGTCTCATCTCATTTATCAAGTCTCAGCTCATCCTCAGAAAACCTTTCCTCTCTCCATCAAGACCCTCTTTTGTTCTCTTGACAGTACCTATCTGACATTGTACTCTTTCTTTGTATTTTTAGAATTATGTCTTGTCTGCCAAGCTGTACACCCGTCTCGGGGCCTTGTCTGTCCTGTGCGCTCTACCCAGCCCATGCCCAGCATGGTGCCTCTAGCACGTACTAGAGCCTCACTGGAAACTTCCTTTCCTGAAGAGCATGAACAGAGAGGCTTTCAGAGGTCTGAGATCGCAACGTTTCTGCCCCCACGGCTGCCCTAGAATCATCACGGGTGGCCCGGGCAGCCGGGTGGGAGAGAACGTGCATCTGGGTGCATGGTGCCGGACTGCGGGAGAAATCTACCAGGAAAGACCCTGGGCATGGGGTGATTCTCGGCCACAGCTCACCCCCGCCCCCCCCCCCGCCCCCCAGGGGGATCCAAGCATCAGGGCTGATAAGGAAGAAGCCCGTGGGGAAAAAGGGACATAGAGGTTGTCAGGCTGGTCCAGGGTCGGGTCGGCAGAATGTGTAATCTCAAACCCACATTTCTGTAGGCCTCCAATCCGACTCTATTTTCCTGAAAAGCCACATTTCTCAGCATGCACCGGGTCAGGGAACCACACCTTCCAGCATGCACCAGGTCAGAGAACCACATCTCCCAGCATGCCCTGGGCGACGGAACCACACCTTCCAGCTTGCCGGTAACTTCAGAAGCCACTTCCCAACATGCCCCGGGCCCACCCCCAAACGCCGCTCTTATGGACTCCATTTCCCAGCATATTCTGGTATAGGACTCTTTTTCCCCGTATGTTCAGGATATGGACTCCATCACCCAGCAGGCCCTGACCCCCAGAACCAAGCTCGCCGATAAAAACTCCGCCCCTCAGCACAACTGATACTTCAGATTCCATAAACAAGCATGTTCTGGGTCTAGGACTCCGTTTCCCGGCATGCCCCAAAACCCGAACTCCATCTCCCAGCATGCACCGGAACTCGGGTCCCGCGTCCTGCTTCAAGCCCCGCCCAGAGCTGGACTCCGTTTCCCAGCCTGCCCTGGGTCTAGGGCTCCCTCGCCCAGCATGTCCTAGGCGTCGGACTACATCCCCCAACATTCCCGGGGGCCGGCGGGCTCTCACCTGGGAATGGTCCTTGCAGCTGCTGCAAATTCCCCAGAATTTTCTGGCTTAGCAGGTGGATGAGGCGGGTCACCACCTGGGGCGTTGGAGGCCGGCGGTCCAGTGAGACCGGAGGGGCAGCTGTGCGAGTCCCACTCTTCCCTCCTCTACCGGGGCGCCTGGGTCCCCGTTACCTGGGCCCCACCCCCGAGAGCCCCTCCCTCACTCGGGGGCTCCACCCCCCCACCCAGGCCACGCCCCCACCAGGAGACCAGCCCACGTCCCGTCGGCCGCACCTGCGGGTAGCGACGTTTGATGTGGCCCAGGGTGCCCTCGGGGAGTTTGGCCAGCTCCGTGTCGCGCACCGCGTGCACCGTCGTGGCGCGCGGCTGCCGTGTCAGCGCCTCCACCTGAGGGACCACGTGCATGATCGGGGCTGCCGCGGCCGGGACGCCCGGGATAGGTAAGGGGGAGGCCGACCGCGGGTGCAGAGAGGAGGCGGTACCGCCCCACCCAGAGTCCCCCGAGATGGGGGTGGAGGGCACCAAGCCTCGCTATGCATTAGGGCTACGGGAAGAGGGAGAGGACAGAGATCTGCTCCGGGCGGGGGTCTTCTCTTTTGACGGAGAGATGTCTGGGGACGGAATCAGATCAGATTTACCCTACCCCCTCTACCCCACGGAAAGGAGCTGGAAAAGTGGACTGAGCGAGGTCAGAGGTCGGGGCCGCGTTCCCCGCCCCAGCAGGTCACCCGGCATGACGTGTTTGCATGACGAGATCAGAGGTCGGTGGGCGGGGCCGCGCTCACCACGCCGATGAGGTCCCCGCGGCCGTACTCGCCCACCAGCTCCTTCTTGCCGCTGCCGCGCTGGATGACGCTGCGCAGCCGTCCATTGAGCACGATGTAGGTGCAGTCGGAGCGGTCACCCTGCCTGCGGTGGGGGGCGGGTCAGAGGCGGGGCGTCGTAGGCAGGGCCTGAGAGGCGAGGTGCGGGCGGGAGCTGCACCTGTACAGCGCGCGTCCCGCCTCCACCGCCGTCCAGTCGATGGCGAAATCCATCTGGCGCACGAAGGGCGACATCCTCGCGGCCACGGTGTGCGCGGCGCTCAGGACCACGCTGGGCTGGGCGCGCATGATCCTGTAGGTAAAGGACGGGGATGCATAGGCCCTGGGCGCCCTGGAACAGCCCTCAGGGAGTGGAAAGGCTCAGGGCACCACTCCCATCCCAACATCGGGCCCAGCCGTACTCATAGAAGTCGGACTTGGAGATCCGAAGGAAAGTGCAGTCGCGCTGGGCTCGCAGCGTGAAGATGAGGGGCTCGCCTGTGAGCACCGCTAGCTGCCCCACCAGCTCCCCGGGCTGGGCCACGAACAGGCACACATCCTCGGCCTTGTCGATCATGCGCTGGTAGACGTGCAGGCAGCCCCAGAGCACGAAGTGCAGGCTCACGTCCTGTGGGGGCAGAGGCCAGGAGATGGACACTGGGGCGACACTCCCACCCCCAGCTCAGGTCTAAGCACTCCACAGGAAAGGTTAAGGAAGGAGAAGTTGAAGGACGGAGTGAAGGCTTTGGATAGCTCTGAGCTGAGCAGCATATATACCCATATTCCTATTTAGCACTCTGGGCAGACATTGCTAATGGAGCACCAAACTCAACCCAGATTTAATCAGGCCCGTGATTTCTCAACACAGCCAGCAAGAGGCTGTGAGGACTGGCTACACAGGGGCCTGGCTGAGCTTAAATCCTCTTTCCATGTGCTGGATAGCCACATGGAAAAGAACAAAGTTGGATCCTCATCTTATACCATATCAAAATGGATCAAAGACATGAACCTAAGAACTAAAACTATAAAACTCTTAGAAGATATAGGGGTCAATCTTCATGCCCTTGAGTTTGGCAATGGATTCTTGGAGCACAAGCAACAAAATAAAAAATAAACTAGACTTCATCAAAATTAAAAACTTCTGAGCTTCAAAAAACAACAAAAATAAACTGAATGGACAAGCCACAAACTGGGAGAAAATATTTGCAAATTATATATCTGCTAAGGGTTTTGAGTCCAGAATATATAAAGAACTCTTATGACTCAAAATAAAAAGAGAAATAAGCCAATTTAAAAACGGGCAAAGGCTCCGAATAGACGCTTCTCCATGGAAGAAGATAGACAAATGGCCAGTAAGCACATGAAAAGATGCTCAAAACCATGAATCACTAGGGAAATGCAAATCAAAACCACAGTGAGGTACCACTTCACACCCACTAGGATGGCTGGACCCAAAAAGTGTTAGACAGGGTGTGGAGAAAGCAGATCCTCATACACCGCTGGTGGGAAGGTAAAATGGTGCAGACACTATGGAAAAGTCTGCCAAAAAATTAAAAACAGTCTTCAAAGAGTTAAAAATAGAGTTGCCATATGACACAGCAATTCAACTCCTAGATAGCTATCCAACAGAAACGAAAACATACGTCCATACAGACATTTGTATGTAAATGTTCATAGCAGCATTATGTGTAATACCCAAATGGTGGAAATAAGCCAGTTGTTGTCAACGGATGAATGGATACACAAAATGTGGTCCATCCACACACTGGAATATTATTCAGCCATAAAGGAATGAAGCACTACGACGTGGATGAACCTTGAAAACATGATATTCAGTGAGAGAAGCCAGACACAAAAGGCCACGTAGTGTATGACTTCATTGATAGGAAATGTCCAGAACAGGCAAATCTATAGAAACCTATGATTAGTAGCTGCTTAGGGCTGGGGTGGGTTAGGAAGTAGGAGACCTACAGCTAAAGGGTGTGTGGTTTCTTTTCAAGGTGATGAAAATGTTCTAAAACTGACAGTGGTAACGGTTGCACAACTCAGTGAATTATACTGGATTTTGTGTGTGTGTGTTTCTGTGTGTGTGTGTGTGTGTGTGAGGAAGATCAGCCCTGAGCTAACATCCCTGCCAATCCTCCTCTTTTTGCTGAGGAAGACTGGCTATGGGCTAACATCTGTGCCCGTCTTCCTCCACTTTATATGGGACGCCGCCGCAGCATGGCCTGACAAGCAGTGCATTGGTGCGCGCCCAGGATCTGAACCTGGGCCGCCAGCAGTGGAGCACGTGCACCTAACCACTATGCCACGGGGCCAGCCCGGAGTTATACTCTTTAAATGGGTGAATTGCATAGTATGTAGATTACATCTCAATAAAACTATCACCAAAGGAAAAAAAAAACCCCCTTTGTTCCCATTCCTGTTTTATTCCATCCCCTTTGACTTCCTTTTGTTTTCTAGAGATCAGCGTTTCCTCCCACCACAGGATATTTGCACAAGCTGTTCCCTCTGCCTAGAAAGCTTTTTCTTCTCCTTTGCACCTAGTTAATTCCTCCCCATCCTTCCTCCTCAGCTGGAGGTCACTTCCTCAGACGCTGCCCTGCCCAAGCCAGACTTTGCAGAGCTGATAACATCTCCTTACATCTATGCACAAGCACAGACGATTTCACAAGAATTTGTGTAATCCTTTAAACGTAGTGTCTGTCAAAACTATGGGCTCCCCATGGGCAGGGAGCCCACTGGTGTTTCTTGCCTCTGCGAGGGGCAGCACAGGGCCTGGGACATCTGTTCAGCAGGGCCTGGGGCACAGCAATTCACTGTCACTCAGTGAACAGCTGGCCCTCTCCTCTCTCGGTCGCCTGCCCAGCCAGAGGCCTCTCTGTTCCACCCTTTTATAAATAAGGAAACAAAACTGCCCAGAGGAAGGAACACTCCTTCCTCATCCACCCCACAAACCTGTCTGGCACCTCACAAGGCCCCCGTGGGCACCAAAGCACCGCAGGGACCCCTGGGAGGGGCACAGCCCTAGTAGACAGACACACGTGCTGGAACCTTCTAAGGCAGAATTTCCAGGCTGTGTTTGCGCTAGGAACGGGAGTTACTAATCTTAGGCTGCCATTTGGCATCAGATTGGGAAACATGTTTCTTCGCTGCAGGACTTCTCAGAGCCTTGAATATGCTAATGATGTTCCCTGACATCTTCCACTAAGGGGAAAAAACAGCCAGCACCTCCTAAACCTGTCTGACCATGGATCCTTGTTTGTGACACAGGTGTTCCATGAAACACACTTTGAGAAATATCTGTGTAAAGCAGCGTTTTTCAGCCTTGACTCTACTGCATTTTGGGCTGAATAATCTGCTGTAGGGGGCTGTCCTGTGCATTCTTGCGACTCTCGCCTCTACCCACTAGATGCCAGGGGCACTCTGCCAGGTCAATCAAAAATGTCTCGACATTGTTAAATGTCCCCTCGGGGGGCAAAATTGTCCCCGGTCGGAAACCACTGGTGTAAAGTTTCAGAAGGAGGCAGAGAGCAGAGTAACATCCCTAACAAGGTCTTGAAGACCCT
This sequence comes from Ceratotherium simum simum, assembly GCF_057802395.1. NCBI lineage: Eukaryota > Metazoa > Chordata > Mammalia > Perissodactyla > Rhinocerotidae > Ceratotherium > Ceratotherium simum. The sequence goes on along the minus strand of NC_141938.1, from coordinate 10,256,131 downwards.
GAGAAGCCTCCGCAGACCAGCCTCGTCTGGAGCGGGCTGGGGCTGGGGTGAGCCCAAGTCTCTCAGATAAGCAGAGGGCCCAGGGCCCCCCGCCCACAAGAGCCACGGAACAACCACACTTCCTCATCTGGTCCCCCGGTACCACGAAAGCTGGCAAAATCCTCACCCGGCTTCCTCTGCAGAAAGGAGCCCACCCTGCAGTGGCGACAGCCGTATCACGTGACAAAGTGGTGTGACAATATCCCAGCCAGCTAACAGGTGGGCCACCCCCCCTCTGGCCTGTCACCCTTGCAAACCTTAGCCAACTCAGACCTGCCTAGTTCCTCTTTGCTCCTCACAACAATGCTAGCGGGTTTTACTGTTATTACCCCATTCCCCAGATAAGGAAGCGGAGAACTTTCTAGATGATGTGCCCGAGGTCACACAGGAAGTCAGAGCAGAGTGGGGATTTCAAGTCTGGCCCTCTCCCTCCAGAACTCTCCTCCGGGCTTCCTGACTGTGAGGTCGTGGCCAGGTCGCCTCCCCTTGGCAGGTCTCAGTTTCCCCATTTGGAGGATGGAGGAGTGGGTAGGGCACTTCTATACGTCCTGGGTGCTGCCAGGAGGAACTGAGATCTGGAATCGGCTCGTGGGGCTGGTCCACAGCCTCCAGGTCGCAATCCCGATTTGTACTATTAACTGAGGGTCCATCCCGCAGGGGCCCAGGGTTGTGAGGTCAGAAGCACAGACAGCGTCCGAGTATGTTGCAGAAGAGGTTGCAGGGAGGACTAGGGCAGGTAAGAGAGATCTAGGGGTTGGGGTCCTAGGGTAAAAGGTTCAGGGGTTGGAGGTGAAAGGTTGATAGGCCTTGAGGACATGGGGCGGAAGTGCTGGGGATCAGTCATAGGATCTGAGGGTCAGGGGTTGGAAATCATACATGTAGGGTCAGAGAGCAAGGATCAGAGATCAGAGAAAAAGGTCAGGCGTTACTCTCACCTGGTCCCCCTGGCGGGCAATGATGGTACCGGCTTTGGCGTGATGCAGCAAGACTCGGCTGTTCAGGAGAGAGGGGTCCTGGGGAGGGAAGGGGGTTGAGAGTGGCCCAGCCAGGTGTCCCCGCCCCCCACCTGTCCCCCAGCCCCTCTCGGCCGCCGCCCACCTCAATCCGCATCAGCTTGGCCAGCTCCCGCTTCGCCGCCTCGAAGATGCTGCTTGTCTGGCGGCCCTGGTAGGGCCCGAAGGGGCAGCCGCCAGTGGCCGACTCATCCTCGCAGTAGCTGTATTCACAGGCACCGGCCGGCTGCTCCCGGGGCTCCTGAGTGGGGGTCTGCGTGGGGCAGGGCCTGTGTGACCTCCCTGCTCCCACCCAACTCCTCCTCAGGGGACTCCCCCTTGGCCAGGCCTGATCCAGGCCCGGGTCCTGGGAGGGGATCAGAAAAGGGGGAGGGAGAGGGAGGGCCTTACCCGAGCGGGGGCTGCCTGGGGCCCCCCTGAGGCCTCTTCTTGGAGGGACATGGAGATCCGGCCACGTTCATACGCCATGTCGAAGTCTGAGCAGGGGCCGCCCTGCAAGCCTGTGGTGGACAGGCAGCAATAAATGCAACAAAGATGAGCATGACCACGGCTGCAGTCTAACAATCATTACCGATGTGCCACATGCCACATCTGTGCAGGCATGACTAATCGATCACTGCACTCTCTTGAAATCCTTCTCACGGCAGCTGGGAGGACACCATCAAAGTGAATACCCACAAAATAGTGCTGCCACTGTTGCCATTTTGCAGATAAAAAAGATCCAGACTGACAGGCTTGCATTTAAACCCAGAACCTTGATGGCCTCCCCCCCGCCCCACCCGGTGCCCCAGACCTGAGATGTCCACGGGCATGGAGATGCAGCGACTCAGCAGTGGGGCCGAGGGGGCTTCCAGGGATGTGGGCTTCACCAAGTCCCCTGGGGGAGACGCATGTTCAGGCTCCTGCCCCTCAGAGCCACCAGGTCTAGAGCTAGGGTTAAGGGGTGGGGAGCTGGGGGGGGGGCATCTGGGGAGGGGTCAGCTCAGATGCCTGGGGACTGGGGGACTGGGAAAAGCGATTCCAGTGGGTCCATGGGGCTGAGGCCAGGGGTCCCTGGGGGACCAGACAGGAGTCAGACCTGGGTACCTAGTCAAAGTGTTCCTGGGAGAATGGAACTGAGAAAGATGGGGCTGGGCCCGCCTCAGGTCCCTGGGGGCCCAGGCAGGGGTCATCTCGGGTACCTGCAGGTCCAGGCAGTGGGGCCCCAGTGGGGTCGGGCGGCCGACCAGGGTTCTCCCTCAGCTCCTCAGTAGCTGCGGTATTGACTGCCCGCTTGGAGCCCCGCACAGGGCTGGTGCGGGCTGGGAGGCCGGGGCTGGGGAAGAGGCGCAGGGGCTGGATCTCCTGGGGGCAGAGAACACCCTTGTGGCACGTCCTGGGGGGCATGCGCCCCACCTCCCTCTAGCCTCTGCTGTCCATGCAACTCACATGGCTGAAGAGCTCGTTGGTCAGACCCAGGTAGTTGTGAAGCGCCAGGAAGGTAACCCGCTGCAGCCTCACCATGATGATCTGCAGGGGCGTGGTCAGATGGGGGCGTGGTCTGAAGAGGGCGTGGTCACAAGAGGGCGGGGCCTGGGAGCAAGGAGTGAGGCACCGCCCCCCACCCCCAACCTAATCGGAGACAGTAGGGACCAAGCATCAAGGCCCTGGATGGGGACAAGGAGATGGGGTGGAGAGAAGGTCAAGGTCGAGAGCTGTAAGGGCTTGGGTAGGGGCAGAGGGGCCGCCAGGGAGAGACCCACAATCAGGCAGCAGAAGCCTGGAGAGATGGGGCCCAAAAGCTAGGGGGAGGAGGCAGGGGCTGCCCCAGTTTGGCTGCTCAGGACCCCTAAGCACAGCTTGAGCGCCTGCTGGCTGCTGGGTCCCAGCTCACAGGTGCCTGCGATGGCGGGCGGTGGAGGGAGGCCGAAGGCCCGCTGACCTGCACCACGCGCACCAAGCTCTCGGGGTACTTGGTGAAGACGTCAGAGAAGGCCTCCACCGGCAGCCGCAGGACCGTGGAGTCTCGGGCGGCCCGGGCGGACACTGTGCGCTGAGGGTGCTGGTGACCCTAGGGGTGCGGGGGGGATGAGGAGAATCAAGGTCGGGGGCTCACACTTGGGTGTGTCCTCCTCTCCAGCCTCCCCGCCCTCACTGGCATACTGGTCACTCACGGTGATGACATCCAAGATGCTCAGGAGACTGTTGACGCTGTCCCCGGGGACCACTTCCTTCACAACACACTCCTTCCCGTCCTGAGACACAGGGGGCCGCTGACCAGGGCTGTCCCAGCCCTGCCAACTGGCACTCCAGCCCCTGACCACGCCACTGGCCCTCACCCTCACCCAGCCCAGGGACCACTGACGGCCGGATTCCTGATTGCACCAAATCTTCCAACCAGCACCCATTTCCCGGCCATCACTGTCACTGCTGACCATGTAGATGACCCAAGCACCCTTGGGCATCTGTTCCCGACTCCTGCACGCACATGGCAAAAGACCACCCACCCTACTGACCATCCACTGCGCATGCCCACTGCCCATCTCGCTGTGGTGCCCGTGCGGGCGGGCCACTCACAGGCCCCGGCAGACAGAGCTCCAGCAGCCCGTCCTGCACCACGTAGATGCTGGCGTCCGGCTGGCCCGGCCGGAAGACGTAGTCACCCTGGCTGAGCCGCTGGAAGACCATGTGGCGGCAGAGCTCCAGGAAGAGCGGCTTCTCGAAGTGGCCCAGCACCCTGCGGTGTAGGGAGGGGGAAGGCGGGAAGCAGGCGGTCAGGTCAGGCCCAAGCTCTGCAGCCCCCCACCTGAACCCCGACACTGACCGGACGTTCTTGAGCATGTAGAGCACCTCGGAGGGCAGGTGCGAGTTGGCCAGGTCGCCCTCCGTCAGGTCGGCCTCCAGCACCGCGGGCGGGGGCTCCTTCCGCTGGAGTATTGGTGCCTCTTTCTGGATGCGCAAGATCCTGGCGGGAAGAGAGGGGTGCAGGGGAGGCTGGGAGAGGGCTCAGGCAGCCCTGAGACCCCCACACAACCCTTCCCTGGGGCACATAGAACAAGGTCAACAAACTGGTCTGCTGGCCAAATCAGGCCCGCCACTTCTTTTTGTAAATAAAGTTTTATTGGCACACAGTCACGTTCACTCATTTACTTATTGTCCGTGGCTGCTTTAATGCTACAACAGCAGAGTCAAGTAGCTACAGCAGAGTTGCATGCGGCCTGACAAGCCTAAGATGTTTACTCTCTGGCCCTATACAGAAAAAATTTGCTGACTCCTGATGTAAAACCCTGAGATGGTCCCTCCATTGGTCACAGGCCCCTGAGACGGATCCTCTTACATGAGCAGACCCCTGAGTTAAACTCCACTATACAGAGAAATTCAAGTATAGTTCCTCTTTTGATCGGGGAGATCCTTGGGCTAGCCCTTCCCCAGGTCACAGATTGCTGAGATAACCCTCTGACAGTCATGAAGACATTCAGGAGCTCCTCAAGGGTGTGCAGACACTGAGACAGCCACCATGACAAGAGAGACATGAGATACAGACCCTCTCTCTACTGATCGTGGAAAATCTAGAGATTGCCCTTCTCCTGAAGTCATAGCGTGTGACACTACATCTCTTGATCACAGAGAGCCCGGGGGAAACACATGCTTGAGGCAGACCTTCAAGGAGACCCCAGGATGTCAGGAGACCCCAGAGCCACCTCCCGACTTAGAAAGATCCCTGGAACAGCCTTTCTCAGAGACCCTGCTTTGCTGATGACAGGGGCCCTTGAGATGTCCTTCTTATGTTTCTAGTGCAACAAGATTCTTGAAATAATGCCTGGGGAGTAGAAACCCCTGAGATAGCTTCTTAGTGTGGGAAGAATTCCAAGGTAGATAAGGTCAAGAGATGCTTTCTGATATAGAGATTGCTGAGATAACCCCTAAGGAACAGAAGCTAGAGCTAGCCCCTCCAGCAGGCCACAAAAACGCCTGAGATCACCCCACTGGGGCACCTCTTGGGTGGGGAGATCCATGAAACAGCCTACAAGGAAAGCCCAGAGGTAGACCCCTACATGTATGACAAGGTGTCTGAGATACCCACTGGAGGTGAGATGCCTCACAGAGCCCCCCCGGATGGGGACCATCACTAAGATAGCCCTCAGGGGACGGAGAGCCCAAAGAGAGTTTTTCTGGTGTGCGAGAGCTCTGAGATAGTCCCTCTCTTGTGGGAAGACTCCCAAAGCAGTCCGTGGGGTTCAAAGAACCCTGAGATACACCTTTCAGTGTGAGATGATCACTCAAAAGACCCCTGAGATAGCCCCCCGCGCCAGGTACACCCAGCACAGCCTTACTTCTTGGCAATGTTGAGCATCTTAAGCTTCTTCTTCATGCGTGGCCGGGAAGTGGTGGAGACGGAGGTGTCCACCAGGGAAGAAGTGGATTGTGACACCTGGAAGGATTAAGGGGCGGGAGGAGTGGCTCAATCGCCAGTTCGGACCTCAGGGAAGAGGCGGGCAGATTCAGAGGTCCTTAGCAACGAGGGCGGGCTTACCAAGAAGCATAACCGGGGGAAAGGCAGGGTATTTATATGTCTGCGGGGGCCCCAGGGGGTCCTGGACTCACCTTCCGCATAATCTTCCGGCCATAGAAAAGCACTTTGTCCCTCTTCCGGAATCGATACCGCGGGCCATCCGGGGCTGGCGTTTCTGGGGATAAGTGGGGAGAGGGGCGCTCTGAGGTCTACGCAGACCCCAAGCAGCCAGGGATGGGGACGCAGCGCGCAGACTCCAGCAAATCCCATCTCTACTGCCGCAGGGCCCCGGGCATCTCAGCTCCCCACCCCCCAGCCTTCCCGGAGGGGCCCTCCGGGTCCTCACTCGGCACTCGAAGCCTCCGCACCAGCAGGAGGATGAGCACGGCCGTGACCAGCACCGCGACTCCGGCCCCGATCATCACGCCCAGCACCTGCGGGACGAACGGCACTGGCTGCGCATCACATACCCGCCCCACCGAGTCCTCCCCGGGGGCCGGGACGCCCTGAAGCCCATCCCGCTCCGCCCCCGAGGAGGTCGCGGTCGGCCCGGGGCACGGCGTCCCCATCTGCAGAATGGCCCGGCGAGGCTCCCTCCCCGGGGGCTCCACTCTTCCCTGCGGCTCGGCGGCCCGCGGGGCACGCCGGGAAACGTAGTTCCGCCCGAACAGACGCAGCCTGGTCTCGCCGGGCCGCGATGATGCGCGCTGAGCACGTCGGGAGTTGTAGTCCCCTCGGCGCTGCACAACCCCCCGACCCTTACCATTCCTGTTTGCAGCGGAGCCTCCATCACTTCTTTCAGGGTGGACCGCCCGTCTGGTAGGCCGGAGTCCTGGGGAATAAGAAGCAGGAGGAAACTGTGCAAGTTGTCACTCTGGGCCCGCCCCTCCCCTGCCGCAAGCCCTGCCCCTTAGTACCCGCCGCCAGGGCGGTTTCTCCGCCGGCCAGTGGACGGCTAAAGGGGCCCTGCGGCGCAGAGGGGTGGGGCATTTGACCTCGGGGCCCCGGCTCCTGACCTGGGTTCCTTCACCTACACACTGGACTGACCAGACACCCTACCTGTCCAACCCCACCTTGGAGCCGAAGGGCAGCCGGCCGGGCACCCACTGTCAGCAGCCAGCGCACGGGTCCCCGAAGGGCACAGCTCCCTCTCGCAAGTGGCCCCCTTCCCGGCATCTGCCCCGCGGGACTGATCAATCCTGACTCACCGATCCGTAGGCCGGACCCCTGTACCCCCCGCTGCGAAGACTGGATGCTCACCCGCGGAAAACGGGGGCCCGCAAGGCACGGGGTCCGGGAGACGCCTGACTCCCGGTCCAAGCCTGCCTCCGGGGAGAGCAGGGGCTGGGGCGCACGGGAGTGCCGGCGGGACCACCCACACAAGGGGTCCCGGGGCGGTGCCGAGGTCTCTTCTCGGAAGGGTCCTGGGACGCTCGGAGTGGGGTGGGCTCGCAAGGTATTCCTGGTTGATGCTGGAGATTTACCGTCACGTAACAGTCATAGGAGCTCTGGTGGTGCGGAGCATCACAGGGGACGATGCTGCCGCCATTGCTGGGAGACGTAACCAGGGACGCTGGAATTCCTGGCCGTCACTGGAAGTTACTGAGAGATTCTGAGGAATACAGGACTATTACTGGGAAAACAAAGAGCCGGGAGGGCAAGTCCCTGGGGTCGTTAGAGCATGAGAGCGGGCCTGGGGTGGTGGGGGGCGGGCTGCTTGGAAGATACTGAGTAATGCTAGAATATTCCTGGGACTTTTCTGGGACGCTGAGGATGTTTCTGGCGCCACTAAGAATATTAATGGAAATTTGGAGGAGTCACTGGGCCCTTGAGACATTATCTGGAAAACTCATGGGGGACTAACCCCCTTCCACTCTAGAGCGCACCTGACTACCGGTGCAGACACACCTGCCGGGAACTGGGGGATGGCAGCGTCGGCAAGTCGGGGGATACCGGGAATCGGCGGAGGACAGAGCTTGGGAAAGCGGAGGGCTCGCTAACGACCCCAGAATGGGCGCCCCTGTGGGGGCGACGGAAACCCGGACTCACCGAGGGGCCGCAGCCGGGGTCCACCCTGCGCCACCACGGCTAGCGTTCTGCCCATCGCTGCAGGCGCGGCCCCTTTAATTTATTCCCCGCAGCGCGCGCCGCAGCCCCGCCCCCCGCCATGTTTCGAAGGTCGCGCGGGGCCTCCCACGCTGTGTCGCCGCCTTAAAGGGGCAGGACACCGGTTGGCGCAGGGAATGCCCCTCCCACTCGAAATGAAAACAACAAGTTTCTTTTCCCGTTTATTTAACACCCGCCCACCTCATGTCCGACCCGACTGGTCCAGGCCCTCACAGGGCTTTGCACGGAGCCGGTCCTTAAAAGCAAACCCTAAAAATAAATAAGCATGGGTCTCCGAAGTCCAGGGGCTAATGTCCAGTGGCAGTTGTGGTCCGGGTCAATTCACCAGCAGCGAATGCTCCTCCGAGGCCTCCCTGGAGGAGGGGCCGCGTCAGGCAGGGTGGCAGGCATCAGTTCCCTCTGGCCCGCCCCGCTGCCCCCAGCCCCCAATCCCCAAACCCACTGGGACTCGAACCTGCCACAGCAGCACAAGAGGCTGCAGGCTGAGCCGCTCCCTCGGCGGAACTTGCCAGAGGTGGGGCTGTCCTGGCACTGCGCGATGTAGGCCTGGAGCTCGCTCACCTCTGTGCCCGCACCGCCTGGGTGCTGAGGAGAGATGCCGGTGGCCCAGCATGAAAGGGGCCCCTCCAGGCTGGCCCTCCCCTCCACCTCCTCTCCGGCCACCTGGGGCTCCTTGCTGCTCCTCATAGACCAACCAGGCTCCCACCTCTGGGCCTTTGCACTCGCTGTGCCCTCCACCTGTTGTTCCTCATGGATCACTTCACAGAGAGACTCTCTGACCCCTGCATGTGTGCACGGCACACATCTTAGTCAGCTGGTGCCCTCTGCTGCAGCTCCCGCAGCCAGAGCTGTGCCTGACACCACCTGGGTGCCTGATAACCCTCTATTGAATGAGCTGGGTGCACACAGAGGGAGCAAGACCCGGGCTTGTCCACCCCAGGCTGATACACGGGAGTGATGTTTAAGTGTAGAGCAAGACCGTGGGGGCTCCTCGGCCTGAGTGACGGGCGTGTGTCTGCGGGATGGCTGGATCCCTGCATGGGGAGCGGGGCTGTACACATCCTCACCCCCAGCTGGAGACAATGTTCTGGATTTCAGCCAAGCCTTCCCTCCTCCCCCCTCAACCTTGTGGAGGAACCATCATCTCTTCAAGTCCTCTCTGGCTACTAAGTCTGTGCTTTCGCTGATCCGTCCCTCCTGTGCTCTCTCCCTTGGACTCCCATCTCTTCTAGAACTTTCTGAAATGATGGGACTGTTTGATATCTATGCTGTGCAATCTGGTAGCCACTAGCCACGTTGGCTTTGGGGCACTTGATACGTGGATGGTGTCAGTGAGAAACTGAATTTGGAATTGTAGTTCCTTTCAATTAAAGTTAAAATTTAAACAGTCACTTGTGGCTAGAGACTAGGATTGGATGGCACATTCTAGAAACCTTCCTGGACTCACCCCAGTACCGGTCAAAAGCAGGGGTGCCCCCTGTGACCTTCCACACTTCCTTTGCACCTCTCACTGGTCGGTCATCCTATTTCCGTTCAGGCATCCGCCACCTTGCCCACCGGCCGTGGACAGACCGTGAACGTCTTATTTCCCAGCGGCCTGGCGCCCAGCACAGGGCTCGGCCCACAACAGGCCCTCGGACATGTTTGCTCAAAGGATCCTGGCTACCTGCCACGCCCACATTCTGCTCCGACCCCTGTCTCTCCTCTGACCCCTGCAGGCTGCAGAGACTACCACCGTTCCCCAGACCCAAACAGCCCCCACCCAGGCCACCCCACAGGACAGAGGGCTTCTGGAATCGGACAGTCCTGGGTTGACCCTGCCTCCGTCACTTAGTTTCTGACCTCGGGCAAGTCACTGAAACCGTACGGCTCGGGTTCCCTGTTGGAAAAAGCAGACGCAGGAATCCTACCTGGCCAGGCCCGTCCTTGATAAAACAGAGAACGTGGCAGCTGTGACCGGGATGATACAGTGCCCCCTGTGCCCCCCGATTGTGAGCCACCTCTCCTTTGGCTTCGCGGAGTCTCCCCCATCTCCCTGGTCCTCCTCTCCTCACCCTGCCGGGTGCCCCTGGGGCCCCACTGTGGCCGAGCCCGAGCCTGAGCTGGGGGCTGCGTGCACGGGCGGGCGGCTGACCTTGATGGTGTCGTAGGCGCCGGTGATGAGCGCGATGAAGAGGCTCAGCACCATGTAGATGAAGAGGCTGATGAAGGAGTAGAGGTAGAGCTGGGAGAAGAGCCAGACGAGGCTGCTGCGGCCCTGCTGCGCCTGCATGGCCGCGAAGGTCACGAACATGTCGTCCCCGTTGATGAGCGAGAACAGGCACTCCGACACCATGGACAGCGAGCGGAACTGCGCCGGGAGTGGGGTTGTGGGGTCAGAGGGAGCCGGGGGCGTGGCAGGGGCACCGGGCTCAGAGGGGATGCTGGGCAGACCTGCTGGTCAGGTAGCAGGGCTCACAGTGGGTCATTCTGTGTCGCCAGGTCAATGATGCACAGACCACGGGTTGGAGGGCTTAGGAAGTGGGCTCGGGGGACGGGAGCCAGGGCCCCTGGACGGTGGGTCACGAGCACCCCCTCTAGCCCCTACCTTCACGTGGTAAGGCCCCAACACGATCCAGCCGCAGAAGCAATAGCCCAGGTAGATGACAGCCACACAGCAGCAGAAGCGCATGACGCTGGGCAGGGCCACCCGCAGCGTGGCGATGAGGATCTGTGGGGCAGGTGGGGGCGGAGGCGATGGCATGACCACAACCCAGCTCGGCCATGCAGATGGAGGTGAGGCAGGCAGGACCCGGCCGAGGGCACACTGGGGGGGGGGGGGGGGGTGCGTGGAAGCCGGGGGGAGCTTAGAAGGGGCACCCCGTGGCTGGCCTCAGCTGGAGGAGGGATGAAGGGGCAAGCTCATGTGGCCCCTGCCCAGGTGTAGTGACAACCACGTCTGGGGTGGGCAGGTATAAGAACACACTTGAGACAGGCCATCCACAGAGGCTGGTGATTGCTGTATGTGGATGAATTTATTTGGGGGAGTAGGAACCTGGGGGTATGTGGATGCCACCCAGAGGGCCCCGCCTGCGTGTCCGAGGCTTACGTTGTACTTATGGAAGAAGGTCAGATAGCGGATCACCCCGACCCAGACGAGCAGCGTCGAGGTGCCCAGGAGGATGCTGCAAACGTCGTAGCTCGCCAGGTTCTGAGCAGGGAAGAAGTGTCAACCACATCTGGCCTGGCCCTTCGGGGGGATGTCGCCCCAGGCGGGCATCGGCAGGGACAGGACCTGGGGACGAGGTGGGACGGGGGCCAGGGTCTGAAAGGAGATGACAGGGCCCCGGGCAGGCTGGGGCAGGACCTACCTTGGCTTCGATGCCGATCTTCATGATGGTGCCCGAGATGGTGAGCACATCACTGGTGACCAGCAGGATGTACCAGCCGTTGACAAATTCCAGCCGTTCCCACAGGCTGATGACCCGTCCCCGCCGCCGCCACATGAACCCGACAAATTCCTGCAGCAGGCAGGCGGGGTGAGGGCCTGCCCAGGCATGGGACCCTCGCGCCCCCCCGCCTCGATCGCCCCAGAGCCAGGCGCGGCTGGGGGCGGCTCTCACATTCTGCAGCAGGAAGCCTCGGAGCAGCGAGCGGGCACACAGCAGGAAGGAGAGGGCGCAGATGAGGATCACGACCACGTCAAACAGGAGCCGGAAGCTGTTGTCTCCTGCAGGGAGAGGGCTGCGGGTCGGGCCGGGGCTGGGGCTGGGCCAGGCCTGGGGGCTGCAGGGCTGCACTGGGCTGGTCAGCGGGCTCATGGGTTACTCTGAGTGAGTCAGGAGCTTGGTCAGTGCTGGTCTGGAGCTTGGAGATCCCCAGGAAGGTCAGGGCCTCTAGTCAGCACTGGTCTGGGGCTCAGGGATCCCCAGGCAGGTTGGGGCCCGTGGTCTGTGCTGGTCTGGGGTTTGGAGGACCCTGGGCAGGTCCGAGCCCCTGGTCTGGGACTTGGGGGCTCACCGTGTCTGAAGACACTGGGGTGCTTACACTCCTGGATGTCGGCCTGGGTCTCCAGGCTGATGGGGACACGCCCACTGTGCGCCTTATTATCAAACGTGATCTACAGGGGTGCGGCGGGACAGGAGGAGGCAGACTAAACCGGGGCCCGCATGACAGATGGTCTGTCCGGCCCCAGCCTCCCCATCACCCCATTGCCCCCACGCTGCCCTTGCCCAGGGCCCCCAGCCCCAGACCTCAGGAGCCCTATGCCCCACCCCCACCCCAGATCACCAGAGTGTCCGCCGCCTGGGCCCAAGGCCCTTGGGCTCACCAAGACGGTGAAGGTATAGCAGTCTGGGATCTCATTGTTGATCAGGCTCTGCAGGTTGATGGTCTTCAGCTGGAAGTGGATGGTGACGTTGATCAGCCTGTGGGGGAGGCTCGGGTGAGGGGCGGGGGCTCTGTGGGTCCCTCCTGCCCAGGGAGCAGCGTCTGCCCCACGCTGACTCTGCAGCTGGCAGAGGAGCTGCTCACGTGGCAGGAGTCAGCAGGGCCGGCCCCTGCCCCTGCCCCTGCCCAAGTGGCCCCAGGGGGCATGGCCTCCTGCCTCCCCCACCCTCGGCACAGCCCTGGGGCGGCCCTCTCCATCCATTGAGCAGTACTTGTGGAATTTGAGCGTGAGGTTCTTGTAACTGGCACTGCTGCTGCTGTCAGAGAGAATGAGATCATCGCTGGGGGGTGGTGGGGGTCTCTCGGGGGGGTCCACCCAGATGCAGTCTGAGGACAGGGAGGCAGGGAAGGGACACTGGGGGTGGGGAAGGCATGAGCTGGTCTCCCCAGAGTCCCCGACAGCACCTTTCCCTGGCTCACCTCCCACCCTGCACCTCACCAGTTGTGTGTTCCCCGCTGTCTCCCCCCACCCCGTCTCATTCCCTATGCAGACCCTAGGGCCTGGCACTCTGTGGGCCCCCAAATGTTTAGTGAATTAATGACACTAAAAAATAACACCGGCTCTTTCTGCACGCCCCACGTTCCTACGCACGTTGCATACATCAAATGACTGATGATGGCAACAACCCTGTCCCCCGACGAGCAGGGGGCAGCACTGATTGGAACCCCAGCAGCCCAGGCTCCCGACAGCCACGCCCTGCCCTGCGCACTCACCGGTGACGACCATCGGGTCGATGTCAAAGGTGTCGTTGGCCGGGTCCACGTGGCCCCGGTGGTAGTACCGCTGGCAGAGAGCCAGGGCTGAGCTGTTGGCCCCGGGGCCGCCCCCACCCCTCACGTAGGCATACCGGCCCAGGGACACATCAGGGAGCAGCAGGTACTGTGGGCAGAGACGGGGACAGCCCATCAGGCCCACCCGCTCTCCGCTGCCCACCCGCCCACCAGCCCCCACCACCCACACCTGGTCCACGGCGTAGAAGATGGCCTGGTAGAGCTGCTCCCGCGTGTAGGCTGCGAAGGTGTCATCCGCCCCGTCGGAGTAGCCCAGCAGGAAGAGGTGTCGGAAGGCGACCGTGTTCTCCTCCCGGAAGGTCACTGCCAGCTGGTTGCTGAGCCCGAACAGGATGAGCTGGGGGGACGGACAGAGGGGCTGGCACTGCCCGCATGGGGCCTCCCTCAGGGTAGGAGGGGAGGAGTAAAGACTGTCCCCCACCCCGTCCCCATCTGCCACGCCCACCATATGTCCCTGATGCGCAGCACACGGTGGGCGCTCCTATATCTCACGACAGCGACTGATGTTAATTAAATGTTTGCCGGACGGCGGCCTCTGTGCTAAACCCCAACCAACATGGTAAGTACCACGAGTGGGCCCCTTTACCGAGGGGAAATCAGACGCCTGGTAATGTGCCCGCATCCCAGCACTACACAAGCTCCTCAGGGCAGGGGCTGGGTCTGATTCATCTTGGGGTCCCCAGCGCCCAGCACAGAGCCTGGCATGGGAGGGCGGACAACTATGTGTTCAGCCATTGGGTCGGTTCTCTTTGAGGGTCAACATGGCATCAGACTGCTTAGACTCAAGTGCCAGCTCCCAATGCTCAGTTGCTGTGTGACTTTCAACAAGTTGCTTAACCTCTCTGAGCCTCAGTTGCCTCAGCTATAAAATAGGGCGATAGCCGTTGCCAGGACCTCAGAGGGCCTCCTGGCTGATCACTGCCATTATCACTATCATGCTCCTGCGGCGTTAGGACTAGGCTCCGACTCCAAGACTCTCCCTCGAGGAATACCGCGGCCACAGGTGGCGTTCTGCCGGGGCCCCTGCTGCTCTCACCTGCACAGTGACTACCAGGATCTTCACCACTTGCAGCATCAACTTGAAGGGCTTGCGACCCTTGGCCCGAAATTTATCACAGGGACTCATGAAGAAGTACTTGAGCCGGCGGCGGAGGTCTTCCTCCTCCGGAGGGGTCAGAGGGGCCGGCGAGGCCCCCGCCTGGGTCCCATACCCAGGGCCGGGGGTCAGGAGGCGCTCGGTCTCTGTGGGAATGGGAGAGGCTGGTGGGGACCAAGCCCAGGCAGGACCCCTGCCAACAGGAGGCAGCATACGGCCTCTCCTCGGAGCGCCATGCTCCAGCCAAGAAAGAACTTAGGGATCTAAGAAAACCCAGAAACAGCAACATTCTATGTGCAGTCATGCGTGCATCACTTAACGACGGGGACACCTTCCGAGAAAGGCGTCGTTAGACAATTTTGTCGTCGCGCAAACGTTACAGAGTGTGCTTACACAGACCTAGATGGTACAGCCTACTACACACCTGGGCTGTATGGTATTAATCTTACAGGACCACTGTTGTATATGGGGTCCGTCATTGACCGAAACGTCGTTATGCGGCACATGACTGCATATATGCAGCGGTGCCGCTCAGCAATTACACGTTTGGGTGTGGGACTCAACAGTTGATTCCTGACTCTGCTGTTCACTGGCTCGGCTAGGGCACAGCCTCTCTGAGCCTCAGCTTTCTGTCTGCAAAACAAGGCACAACCATCTCTCACTGGGAAGTTGAAGATCTGCTTACAAAGCGTTTCTCACAGGGGCGGGAACATGGGAACAATGTCTGAACATTCCTTCATTGTTCCTGTGGTTGATTTGTGGGGGGACAAGGAACGGCTTCCGCTAGCCTCTCACACGGCACTGGAGGCTCCCGGGCCCATCCCAACTCTAGCCTCCAAACGTGAGCATGGAGCTCAGCGCATTCTGCTTTTTTCTGGAAAAACACTCAAAGGATGACCTTCTCACTCATCATGATCTGACTGATACTCTCACAAGCCACAGGCCTGGAGAAGGACAGATGGATAATAACAGTCATAATAAGGGAACACATTCCTGAAGACTCACTGTGCGTCAGGAGATTACGATGGCACTGCGTGTGTGTTAGTTTATGATCTAACATGGCATCTCCTTAACAGCACCAGCTCCCGGAAACCACACAGCCCTAGGAGCAAATCCCAGACCTGTCACTTCCCTGTCAGGTGACCCCGGGCACCTCTAAGCCTCAGTCTCCTCATCTGAAAAGTGGAAATTAAAAGAGTCTATGCCTGGGGCCGAAACTCTTGACAGTGCTCTGAGAATGAAGTCAGACAAAGCAGTTCGGCCGGAGTCTCAATAATTCTTCAGCAAACAGAGGCTGTTCTCAGCACCGCTCATTCCCTTCCATCCTGACCCGCCTAAGAGGAAGGTCCAAAGTTTCCCCGATGCTGGGGTCACAGCTGGTCACTGCGGCCCAGAACCGTCCCTGACACACCCCCACGGCTCCCACTGGGAGAACCTTGTTCCTTTCCAGCGCCTGGCTGGCCCCCTGCCTGGCGTGGCCTTCAGGGTGACCGTGGAACCGTCACAACCTGTCCTGCAGGGAGAGCCAGTCGCTTTGGAGCTCAGATGCTACCGTGGTTGTTTACAAGGCAGATGGATCGGAAGCCAGAGGTCGGGCCGCCTCCTCAGCTGGGATCACAGCTCACTCACTCCAGACCCCACCACCTTTCAGGTGCCTCCAGCAAGCTCAGAGGGGGAAACTAACACAAGGGTCTTCCTCCAGGCTCCCACCTGAGAGGCGGAGGCTGAAGAGGCTGGGCCCCCGCCGCCTGAGTTCAGGCAAGCTAAGCTTCCACGGTTTAGAGAGCTGAAATTGGCTTAGGCTCCTGGGTTCAAGGAGGCAATTCCTCCAGCCCGCCACCTGAGTTTATAGAAAAGCTGGGCATGTGCCCCCTGGATTGCAGAAGGATAACCTGGTAGCCTCACGCACGGGCTGAAGGAGCTGGTGCCCGCCGCCTGAGTTCCAGCAAAGCCGAGCAATCGGAACCGAGACTCAGAATGCAAATCCTGGTCTCCTCGCTGACCAAGTTGGGGAACTCTGAGCAGAGCGTGGGGTCAAGAAGGGCAGTGGGGAGTCTCAGCACCCCCAGGTCGGAGAGGCGGGTGCCCACCCGCCGCCCAGGTTCTAGGAGCCGCCTGCCCATGTCTCCCCGCCGGGGAGGCTGAGAGCTCGGCCCCGGAGGCGGGGAAGGAGAAACTGGGAGCTCCGCCGCCCCAGGTCGGGGAGCCGGCCGGCCGCCCGCCGCCCGCGATCGGGGGCCCGCGCCCTCACCTGAGCCGCGCCGGCCCACGGGGGCTGCCATGGTGCCGGCGGGCGCGGCGGGGCAGCCGGGGTCCGAGCCCGCCGCCGTCCCTGCGGCCTCCCTCCCTCGCGGCGCTGCTTCAAACCCTCCCGCATCAGCTGACTCGCGCCGCGCTCACGTGACCAGGGCGCCCCCTGGAGCCACGTGACCGCACCCGGCCCGCCCCCTGCGCCACGGCGGCCACTGCCGGAGCAGCACGCATGCGCGCCTCAGCCGGCGGCCCGCGCGCCGAGGGCGGTCGCCAGGTCCTAGCGCCGACCTGCTCTGCCATGTGCTGGGGGATGGGCTGGCTCTGAGAGCGCCAACAGAGGACTGGCTGCGTCCTGGCTCGCTGCCACGCCCGCGTCTAGTGCCAGCCTCTTGACTTCCATGTCCGATCCTTGACCACTTACCATCTGCGGTGTCCGGTGGTGACCCTGCTCCTAGCTCAGGGCTGCACCCCTCCATCCTCCCAGAAACCCCGGGGATTACTCTCAACTCCTCCTTCTGCCCCTTTCATATCAACTATTAGCAAATCCTATTTCATTTCCTAATTATATCCCCAATAGGACCACTTATCCCCACTCCTATGGCCCTCAGCCCAGAGTCCCCTAACATTCCTGGCCTGAACCACTGCAGCAAATTCCTCCATGATCTGAGGCACCCACTCCTGACTCCTCCATTCCACTCTCCACCCAGCAGCCAGAAGCATCTTCAAAGAATAATTCATGTCAGTCCTCTGCTGGTGCAAGTGGCTTCCCATTTCTCTGGGATGACAAGCAAAGTCCCCACTTCAGTCTACCAGGGCCTGCTGGTAGACTGGCCCCCACCTTCTCCCCTAGCTCATTTTTTTTTCAATGGCCCCGGGGCCTTTGCACAATCCTGCCCTGGAGCATAATGGTTAAGAATGCTGGCTCTGGAGGGCAGATAGTTCAGGTTTAAATCTAGGCACTGCCAACCGCCACTTCTATGTCTTCCAAAGAGTCCCATAAACTCCATGTGCCTCAGGTTCCTCATTTGCAAAATAGGGCTACTCCATCATAGTTATCTGCCTCATGGAACTGTTGAGAAAATTAAATGAGAAAATGCAAGCGCTTAGCACGAGGCTGGGCAAACAGTACTGAGGATTAAAGGAATGGTTATTGAGATTATAAAGTCCTCCCTCGGGAAAACTGTCCCTCATCTCAATCAGAAGTCTTGTGATGCTTCTTCTAGAATGTACAATACCCTGTAATTACTTTTTAAGTGTTTCTGAATTTGGTATCTGTGAGCTCGGTGAGGGCCAAGGCCATGCTTATCTTGCTCCCTGCTGAGATCTGAGCAATCAACAGAGGTTTGTTGAACGCATAAATGAGTGACCTCCTTGTCCAGTGGTGTACCTGTAATGTGGGCTTTGAAGGGCAAGGGGTAAATTAAGGAAGCGAATGGGGCGGGGCTGCCCACATGGTTTCATAGCAGCCTCCATTATCAGCCCACTAGACTGTCAACATGCCAGAAATTCCTCCATTCCTGGAAAAGCCAAAGGGAGAGGATGCTGCTCAGACTACCCGCGGGGCAAGTCTGTTCCTGACTAGGGTGGCCAGGTCTGGGGGAGCAGAGAATGGCATCTAGTGGAATGGACCAGTGCGAGACCTTGTGGGGGAAGCTGGGAAGCCTGGAGGTTGTGTGGGGGGGAAGCCAGGACATTGGGGTTCCAGATGTGTGGCTGGTCCAGGCCACACCCTCCCATCACCCGGGGAAGGGGCTGTGCATTAGGGGACAATGAGAATCAAGAGAACCACGAAGCAGAGCCAGGAGGCAGTGAGAAGATTTTACTAACCGCACAACACACAACTCGCCCCGGCCCCCAGTGGCTGCCAGCGTCCCCTTCAGCCATCGGGCCCCAGCAGCGCCCCTTGCTCCTGCACCCACCCGGGACTCTCGCCAGCAGGGAGGGGGTGCCTGACAGTGTCATGGGTAGGAGAGCAGGGGTCAGGATGGGACTCGGGGCTGGGCTCTGGGCTGGGCACAGGATCCGAGTCGGGGCTGGGACCGGATCCGTGATCAGGGCTGGCCACAAGGTCAGGATTGGCGTCGCGACCAGACTTTGGGTCAGAAGATTCGCTAGGATCAGGGGTGGGGGTAGATCGGGAGCCAGGGATGGCTTGGGGGCTGGGATTGGGGAGGGAGCCCAGCACAGAGCCAGGGTCAGGGCCCGCGCCGGAGCCGGAGCCAAGCACAGAGACAGCCTCGGGACCCAGGAGGGAGACCTGCCCGGGCCTCAACACGGAAGCAGGGCTGAGGCCCAGGCCGGCGGCGGCGGCGGCGGCGGCGGCGGCGGCTGCGCCCTCGTGCACCCGCTTGTGTTTGGTGAGGCTGGAGGCCTGGCCGAACGCCTTGCCGCAGAGCTGGCAGCGGTAGGGGCGCTCCCCGGAATGCACGTGCAGGTGCTGGAGCAGCGCCGAGCTCTGCCCGAAGGCCTTGGAGCAGTGGGGGCAGGCGTAGGGCCGCTCGCCCGTGTGGATGCGCAAGTGGTGCTGCAAGTTGGAGCTCTGGCCGAACGCCTTGCCGCAGTGGGGGCAGCGGTAGGGGCGCTCGGCCGTGTGCGTGCGCTGGTGCTGGAGCAGCGCCGAGCTCTGGCCGAAGGCCTTGCCGCACTGCGGGCACGGGTAGGGCCGCTCGCCCGTGTGCGTGCGCAGGTGCTTGAGAAGCGCCGAGCCCTGCCCGAAGCCCTTGGCGCACACCGGGCACTTGTGCGGTCGCGGGCCGCCGTGCGTGCGCAGGTGCTGGGCCAGCAGCGAGCCGTGGCCGAAGGCCTTGCCGCACACGGGGCAGTGGTGCGGCTTCTCGCCGCTGTGGCTACTGCGGTGCTTCAGCAGGGTGGAGCGCCAGCCGAAGGCCTTGCCGCACGCGGCGCACTGGTAGGGCCGCGCGCCCGTGTGGATGCCGCGGTGCTGGGCCAGCGTGGCGCCGTGGCTGAACGACTTGCCGCAGTCGGGGCAGCGGTAGGGCTTCTCGCCGCTGTGGGTGCGGCGGTGCTGGCTCAGCCCCGAGCTGCGCCGGAAGGCTCGCCCGCAATCGGGGCAGGAGAAGGGCCGGGGCGGGCTGGCGGGTGCAGGCAGCACCGCGGGGCTGGCGGCCAGGACCTCGGGGGCGGCAGTGAGGCCGGAGGAGAGGGGGTCCAGGTCTGGGGCGGCAGCGGGGCTGAGGGTGTCGCTGTTAGGGTCGAGAACTAGGGGGACGGGGCCGATCACGTCTGGATCGAGGTCGAAACTCGAAGACACGGCGTCGAGATCTTGGGGATCCGAGTCTCCCGGCCCCGAGAGGGAGCTCGGAGCTCCGGCGTCGGGGTCCAGATCCTCGGAGACGGGCTCCAGGTCTTCATAGCTGGGGTCCACGTCTTCGGAGACAGTGTTGAGGTCTTCCTGGTCAGGCTCTGCGTCTTCAGAAACTGGATCCAGCTCCTCCGGGTTGGGGTCCAGGTCTTCGGAGCCGGAGTCAAGCTCTTCGTAAGTTGGTTTCGGGCCTTTGTGGCCCGGGTTTCTGACCAGGACCGAGCGCCGCATCCCACGTGTGGAAGTGCCGGCTGCCTCCGCGGCAGGATCTGCAGGGTGGGGACAGAGTGTGGGTGGGCGTAGGTTCTGGGGGACACGGGGTCTCTTTTGGAGTGTGTGCAGTGAAGGGAGAGGGGACCAAACCACGCCCCAGAACCCATTCTCGAACACACACATGGATCTTCCTCTTGTCTCAGACTGCAGGAAGACTTGTGACTTGCCCTAGCCAGGGCAGGAAGAAGAGGGACCCTGGTGGGACATGGGGGGCCCTCCCTTCTCAGCCCCACACCTGGAAGGAAGTCAGGGGACCCGGCACTAGAGGTCTCCAGTCCCCAGCTCCATGGCTCTGCCCCTCTCTCCATCCTGGGCTCCTGTGGTGGGAAGCTTGGATCCTGTGGAGGAGAGACAGTCCTAGGTTCTCACCCCCTTGACTGGGGTCCCCCTTGTGGGGAAAAGGGTGGGTGGGCGGGTTTCTGTGCTTGCTCCTAAGTACATGGCCTGAATTCTGGTTGCACAGTTGGGGGTGGCATATTTGGGGGTTCCTGGTAGGGAGGGCGACCTGTGGCTTGCCTCCTAGAGAGGAAGCATCCTGTGCTCTGCAGCCTACATCTGGGGGATGAGAGTAGGGGGCAAACCACATCTGGTATTCCTCTTAGGTCGCTGGGGTAGGGCAGGGGCACCCCTGGCTTGCTTCCTGAGGACTTGACAATGTGAAGGCCAGACCTCACAGTTCCAGGGTGGGAGTAAATGTCAAAACACCTGTGCTCCCGAAGACAGGGAGGTGGGAAAATAATATGTGCGACCCCTGGAGGGGCAGGGAGACCCATGGACCCCAGAGCCAGGAGGGTAGGGACAGGTGTCCAAACACCTGTTTGCACAATTGGATAGAAGATCCTGAATTCCAACCCCTAGCTGGGGGTGGGCATAAATAATACCTGGGAACCCTCTTGGGTTACAGGGGGTTTCCTGAATGACTGACCCCATGGCTGGGGTATGGGGACGAGGGTCAAGACACTTTTGTCCCTTCCTAGAGGAAAGATCCTGAATTCCAGCCCCACAACTGGAGGTAGGGAGGCGAGTGGAGAAACAATGGCTGGGACCCTTTCTGGGGAGCAGGGGAGCTCAGGATGACTGATAGGGAGGCGATGCCTTGTGCTACTCATCCCACAGCTGGGCGTTGGGGGGTAAACAACAAATAGACCCGTTCCTGGGGGATGGGGGGGATCTCTGGCTCTCTTTCTGGGGAGGGGGTCATCTGGGAGCCATAACTCCATGGCAGGGACTGGGTAGGCAAATGGAGAGGGCTGATTTCACAGATCGCATCCTCAAGCCAGTCCCCACTGTTGGAGGGGGGGGGGGACAATGCCTGGGTTCCCTCCTGGGTCCCTGGGGGCAGAGGGGCCCTTAGATTGCCTTCTGAGGAAGAGGCCTCCTGAATTCCCATCTCTTCACTGGAAGGAAGGGAGGAGAAATAACCAGAATCCTCTCTGAGTTCCTGGGGGGCAGGTAGACCCTTGGTGGAAGGGGCTTCCAGAACTCTGGACCCTCAAGATTGGAGAGTGAAGGGAACAATACGTGGGGTCCTGGGAGGCAGAGGGAACCCCTGGATCCGCCTTGAAAGGGCCTCCTGAACTCCCGACCCCAGGCTGGAGGCTGGGGAGAACAATACCTGGGTCCCCTCCTGGGTTCCTGGGGGGGAGGGTCTGGATCGCCTCCAGGGGAGGGGGCGTCCTGAGCTCCCCACCCACCGCTGAGGGGTGCCCCCCACACCCCCCGATCTCAGGTGCGCAGCTCGGCCCGGGCCTCCCCCGGGGACGCAGCGGCGGATGGGCGCGCTAGGCCCGCGGGGCGCGCGGCCCCCTCCCATCGCGCCCGCGACCCCGCTCTCCCGGGCCGGGCCGGCGGCGCGCGGGGCGGGGGGCGATCGGAGGTCGCCCGGGGCCGCGCCCCGCGCCGGGGCCCCCGCCCGCCCGCACCCGGCCCCCGCCCGCCCGGCCCCGCTCGCGGGGACACTCACCCGGCGCCCCTCGCCCCTGCCCGGCCGCCGGCGCCCCCAGGGCCCGCAGGAAGCCCCCCGCCCGCCAGCCCCGCCGGCGCCCCCCTCGGCCCAGCGGCCCCGCCAGGCACTCCCGGGGAGCGAGAGGGGCCGGCCGAGGGCCGCAGCGGGAGCTGCTGGGACTTGTAGTTCGCCCGCGCCCGCCGCGGCCGTCGCCATCGCCGCCCCCGCCCCCCGGGCCAGCCTTTGTCCCGGCCCCGCCGCCCCGGCCGCGCCGCCGCGCCCTTGTCTGCGCCGCGCCCCCCGCCCCGGGTCTCCCGCAGCCCCTCGCCGCCCCTCTCCGGCCCTCTCTGCCCCTGCCTGGCCCTGTCCACTCCTCTGGCCCGGTCTCCCTCTGCATCTCTGTCCCTCTCTGCCCCTGTCTCTCCATCTCTGTCCGTCTCTATCTCTGTCCCTTTATTTCTGTGTCTCTCTCCATATAGATCTCTTTGCCTCTGTTCCTGTCACTCTTTCTGCCTCTGTCTCTCTGTCTCTCGCTCTCTTTCTGTTCTCATCTGTCTCTCTCTCTGCCTCCTGCCCATGTCTCTGACTCCACCTTGGTTCAAAAACACTGAACATTTGTCTCTCTCTCTCGCAGCCTGGCAATGCACCTAAGCAGAGTCAAGGCTCTGAGAAGTCCTGCAATTTACAAATTTGTTTCCCTTAAAGGCTCCCCAGGGAAAAGAGTTGGGGAGACCGGTCCCTGAGTGATTTTCTCCTCCTGCCCTGCTGACCAGTGACTCACTGCTGTCGCCGGGAGACCCCTGTGCCCGACACTCAGGGGAGTGATGATCTCTGGAGAAGCCTGGGCCAAGACTGGGAAGGGCTCCAGGCAGACTTTACCTGGAGACAGCTCCCAGTGAGGAGGGAGTGAACACAGCCCCGGCAGCTGGCAGCTGGGCCGTGATGTTCTTCACTGCACATAAACAGCCCTCTCAGAATGTAAACAGTGATCAGACAAGGCCGCTCTGTGACCACGTCTGAACCAAGATACAGACAAGGACACTTTGCAACCGCAAAAATGAATACACACCCCGCTCTCCCGACCAACACAAACGACAGCCGCTTCTTTCCAATGACAGCTCTCCTTCATCCTCCCCTCTCTGAGATAAAAATCGCCAAAATACCCAGTCCCCCATCTGCTCCCTGCTTCCCGACAGCACCAACTTCAAATCTCCTTAAAAGTACCCAGTACATGCCTGAATCCTATAAGATGCCCTCCCGCCCCCCAGCTCCCTCTTACGGAGGTGCCCCTTGGTTTCCTGGTATGTGGTCTTCCTTGTTGGAGCAAGCAAAAAAAAAAAAACAAAAAACCAAAACCCCCCTTTTTTTTTTTTGCTGAAGAAGATTGGCCTTGAGCTAACATCTTTTGCCAATCCTCCTCTTTTTGCTGAGGAAGATTGGCCCTGGGCTAACATCTGTGCCCATCTTCCTCTACTTTATATGTAGGACGCCTGCCACAGAGTGGGTTGATGAGTGGTGTGTAGGTCCACACCCCAGGATCTGAACCTGTGAACACCAGGCCGCCAAAGCAGAACATGCAAACTTGTTTTTTTTTTGTGAAGGAGATCAGCCCTGAGCTAACATCTGATGCTAATCCTCCTCTTTTTTGCCGAGGAAGATTGGCCCTGGGCTGACATCTGTGCCCATCTTCCTCTACTTTATATGGGACACCGCCACAGCATGGCGAGACAAGCGGTGCGTTGGTGCGTGCCCGGGATCTTAACCCGTGAACCCTGGGCCACTGAAGCGGAGCGCGTGCACCTAACCACTTGTGCCACCAGGCCGGCCCCCAGAACACACAAACTTAACCACTGCTCCACCAGGCCGGCCTCCAAAAAACCCTTTTTGACTACAGGTGTGTTTCTGATGGTTTTTGGCTGGTGAATTTTGACACCACCTATCCTTGCATACAGCCTTGAGCAAATCAGGCCTCCAGGAGTCTTCTCTCTTCTTTCCTGAACCTTCTAGATCTGTACTGAATTTTTTTTTTTAAAGATTTTATTTTATTTATTTTTTCCCCCCAAAGCCCCAGTAGATAGTTGTATGTCACAGCTGCACATCCTTCTAGTTGCTGTATGTGGGACGCAGCCTCAGCATGGCTGGAGAAACAGTGCGTCGGTGCGCGCCCGGGATCCGAACCCAGGCCGCCAGCAGCGGAGCGCACACACTTAACCTCCAAGCCACGGGGCCGGCCCCTGATCTGTACTGAATTTATGGCCTGAGACCTGCCTTCCACATTTCTGTGGAAAAGCCCACAGCAGATCTGAGAGTTTTGAGACTGCAATTAGATTATGTCGCTGGTTCCTCATCCTGCCACTTCCTGGATGATCCCATTGCTGATAATTCTCGTAATGACAGCTGTTGTTTCTGTCTGCCCACTATCTCCATCAGCGACTTGCTTTCCATTTCTGGATCCCCCTTCACTATTCCAGAAGGACCCGTGTCTAACACAGCCCCCAGGACCATGCAATCTAGACTTACCAATCAGAGAACCCCATCCCCTGGCCACAGTAATTAGGTCTGGGATGAGGACATGATGGTGGAGGGTCTCATTCTTCCTCTGGGATCAGGAGCTCTATATAGGGCCTCATTCTACCTGCAGCCACCTTCCCCAGTTGTCTGGAAGAACAGTCTGCAGCCTGAAGTCAGTCTACCCCAGGATGTACATGTGAGAGTCAGAGAGACAGCTATGGCTATATTGGTTGAGCTCCTGCATATAGCCATACCTGAAGCCAGAAGCCCTCATTCTTTCCGGTACCATGAGCCAACAAAATTTCCTGGACATTTGAGCTAGTTTTAGTGGATTTCTATCCATGGAATCCATGATAGTCTTGACTAATTTAGAAATTTGTACCTGGAAAGGGAAGGGTATTGAGGGAAATAACTTAAAATGTGGATTTGCTGAGCAAAGGTGATGTAGAGAGCCAGGACAACCACAGACATATATATTCACTATAAAGCGAATAGGGCTCCCTAGATTTGTCCAGTGCACAACCTGCCCAGATGTATGAAGCAGCCCTGTAGAAGAACCCTCCTCAGGAAACTGGAAATCTCTGTTATGTGCGGGAAAAATAGCTGATTAAATTGTTGCCTATTTTATCTTGGGACTCTAACCATGTGTCTCCTGAGACTGTGGGTTGAGGGGTTTTGCAGAAAAATATCAGGATGTTGGAATATGTGGGAGCTTTCATGAAGCCTTCAGCAAGGTCTTGCAAGACAGACACAAACTCCCTCCATGTGCTCCTTCCTGAGCATCTGCTCGATTTTGTGAGATTGCCAGAGCTGAATTCTCTGCCCCAAGCAAAAGAGGAAGTTAGCGATGAGGTGGAAGATAAGATTGGGATTATCAGAGAACTGGGGGGCACCTGATGCCCCAGGCTACTGTGGAACACTCTCCCTGTCTGGAACAGTACAATTACCTTCATCGGGAAGAGCCTATTAGCTGAGTCTTTCCACCCTCCAGATTGTAACCTGGGGCAAGAGGTGATGGACAGGCACGGGTCTGTTGCTAGGAGACAGGGTCCAGCAAGGTCAGGCTCCAGATTCAAAGATCCGGTGAGATTTGGGGAACCAAATCACCCAGGGGTGGGCTAGTGAGCTGGGCCATCCAATCACAGTTTTCCGTCCTTCTGATTGGTTGACGGCTGAGCATGTGACTCAAATGGGCCAATCAGAGGGTTCCTTACATTCCAATATGAGGAATTGGGAAGACCTCTCTCCCCTTCCTTTGGGTCTTTAATCGTAAGAATTTGGGCTACCAGCATCATTTTTGCACTGCTTAGAGGGACACAGGACAGACAGACCGTGAGGGAGAAAGTCCTGATGCAGAACCCACATGCCTGGTGTTAGACCTACCTCCAAATTTTCTTGTTATGTAAATCAATAAAATCCCTTTCTGCGTGAGCTGGGTTTCTGTTACAGCAAAATGACCTGAGACATTAACAAAATTTTGGGACCATTCATTGAGCTGCACCCAAATGCTAAGCCTGGTCTAGGAATGGTACATGCACATTTTATTTAATCCTTGTCACCACTCTGTGAAGGAACTCTTGCCATCCCCATTTTACGGATGAAAGTCAGAGCATGACATCATGTGCCCCAGGACAGAAAAACAGGTGCGTGGCAGGTCTGAATTCTGCTGCCCGGTGAGGCTTACTCTTGACAAAGTTGTTTTCCTTTAACAATTAATCTGTTTTCCCATGCTCAGTCCTATTTTATTCATCTTAATTTCATAAGCCTTTTTCGTTTTCATAGTTCACATGAAATGCCTTTTTTTGGGAGGTGAGTGGGATATAGGAGGGATAGACATAAATCCATAAAATATATCCAGAATCATCATGATCTAAAGTCTTTCTGCACTGAAAATATTTCTGGTAAAGTCTGTGTTCTTTCCTGGCAACCTATCCTGGGGCTGGTCACTTCCATTGTTAGAAAATGCTTTAAGTAGAGCTGAAATCTGCCTCCTTGTAACTTCTACCCATTATTTTTCATCTTGTGTCTGGGTTGCTTTAAACCATTCCTAGAACCAGGCAGGAGCGCAAATAATCCTGCAAGTGGAGCTACATGGAGCTGACCACCAAAGTAAGTTTTCTAAGCTTCCTGGCAGGCAAGGCAAAAAGGGAAAGCTTTTTTGTTCACGTAGTCTGGTCAACAATCAGACCAGCTTCATCAGCAAAGCCTGGAAATTATTGTAGAATGGCTTTATTGCAGTGGTTCTCAAGCAGGGGCAACTCTTCCCCCCATGGGACATTTGGCAATTTCTGGAGACATTTTTGGTTGGAGGAGGGAGAGGGAGTGTGCTACTGGCATGTAGTAGGTTGAGGTCAGGGATGATGCTAAACCTCCTCCAGTGAACAGGACAGCCTCTGACAACAAAGAATGATCCTCTCCAAAATGTCAACGATGCTGAGATTGAGAAATTCTGGTTTATCATGAAGTAATTCAGAAGAGTGTCATGTCTGCCTTTAGTAGAAGCAAGCAGAGAGGTGTTCTAAAACTAGCAGACCCTCTCACGGTCAACATGGATACCATGAGTGCATCCAAAAGGGCCATCTTGTCCCCATAGGGTCCAAAGCTGGACTCCTGCCCTTCCTGTGGAAATGACAACACAATGACAGAATTGCTGCCCATGAGGAGAGGGCTCCCGGCCAGGCTTGAGGTTGGCTCTTAGTAGCCCATTGGATTGGGGGCCTTGGTCTTTGAAGGTCTGACTACAGGGTCAGGGAGCTGTGTTCATTCCATGAAATCAGATTCTCAACAGCCTAGAGAGGCTGGTCCTGAGCGCCGCCACCGAGGCCCATCTTATCCCAGACAGAGCTGGCCTCTTGATACTGACCTCACCAAACCCCAGACCTTCAAGGTGGGGGCGCTGTCCAAGGTACTGGGCCTTGACATGCTTGCTCAGCCTTGTCACCCATGGGCTCCAGGGCCCCATCCAATCCTCCTCTTGTTCCATTCTTTTTATTTCGTCCCCAGCTGGCCACCTACCCCCTTGGATCTGATCATATCCCAGTGGCTTTTGTTGACTTGCCCCTGGACCCAGCTCTGACCTGGGGGCCCATCGCCCAGCCAGCCAGCACACCATTCAGCTTCTAGTCTCCGCCCACAATGGAGGACATTGCTGGGCCACGCTCAGCGTGTCCACCCCTCCACGCCCCCTCCGAGCCCCACCCGGCCTCTCAGCGACTGAAAGCTCCTTCCCACGCCCTCATCTTTCTCTCCCCTCCTCACCTTCACCCTCAGAAGGGAAGCTCTCCCCCCTTGACCTTCAGCCACACACGCTGACAAGCATGTACATTTCTCATTTATAACATTCTAATGAGAAAGCTGCCCTTTATCCCCATTTTACAGATGAGCAAACTGAGGCTCAGAGAGGCTAAATGATTTGCCCAAGATGACTATCCAGGACACGGAGGAGTGAGGATTTGGACTCTGTCCAGTCAGCCCCAGGAGCCTGTCTTCTTAACCCCTCACCACACTGCCTCTGTTCAAGACGGTGACTCCATCATCTCTACATCATTCAGAACTTGTCACTGCCCCTGAATGCCTTACACTGAGTCCACCCAGCAAGGCTTTGCACAAGCTAGGACGGCATACCTGCCCAGAGAAGGGCGACCCGCAGGCTCCACGGAAGTGTCTCTTCAGAGTCTTCTCGATGGAGTCATCCTCTCCTGTACAGCCCCATCCCTCCGAGCATCCTCTTTTATGGCGGTTGATGGAGAGGGGTGGAATGTTGACAAAGCGCTGTTTATTGCTGGCTAGGGCACGGGTAGGTAGGAGTCTGGGGTGCCTGAGGGTCTACCTTCCCACCCCCACAGCCCCACTGGCTAGGGGAGCCCAGCGGCACGTGGCTCTCCTGGAAGTTGTTCAGTCTCAGCCCTGCCGGGCGCTGGTACTTGAAGGTAAACTCGTCTTCATATTGGGTCGAGAAGAAGCGCTGTCTGCCCAGCGGGGGCTCCATGTGGCTGTGTTTGCACTGTGGAGTCAGGGTGGGCAGCCTGGCAGGGCAGCCTGCAGGGTGGCTGTCCCACCCATGGTCCCCACCATCACCCTGGGAGCATCAAAGGCTGGTGATTGGGCCCTGGGGAGGTGGACAAAATGGGGGGAGCCCTGTGTAGGATGACCCAGAAGCCAGAGAGAAACTTGGCGGGGGGGCCTGGAATGACCCCAGGGCTGGGGTGACCCTAGGTGACTCTGAGCTAACCCTCGGCTTGGGGTATAACTGTGGTTGGTGATAGGAAGATGCCCCTGAGCTGCCCCTGACATGACCCTGGGGGTGAGGTAGGGATGACCTTGACGCTCAGATGACATTAAGACGACCCTGAGCCTAGGGTGACCCTAGAGCGACCCCGAGCGGACTTGACACTAATTCTGAGTCTGAGGTGACAGTATCATCATCCTGAGATAAGTCTACACTGATCTGGGGGGTTCCCTGGTCAGGGAGGTGCCCCCTCCCCTGCCCCTTCCTCACCCGCTGTAGCATCTCTTCAGTCGCGGAGGCCGGGGCTACCCTGTGCGGCTTCAGCATCTTCTGGTTCATGGTTAAGAAATCTGGTTCTGAAGAATTGGGTGGGGGTGGCCGAGCTGAGGGGCCGAGGGAGGAGAGGCAGGGCCAGGGGGCAGGGACGTGCAAGGCTAAGGATGGGGCAAGGGTTCAGGGCGAAGCTCGGGCCAACGCTGAAGTTGAAGCGAAGGATGCAGTAGGAGGCGGGGAGAGGAGAGGAGCCGGGGTGGGCCTGAGGCTGTAGGGGCGGGGCAAGTGCGCACGAGTCTGGGGGCCAGGGAGGGTAGGCTAGCAGGTCAGGGGGCGGAGCCAGAGTCTGACAGAGGAGTGGGAGTTAGAGTCAGGTGAGGGCGGATATGGAAAGGGGCGGGGCTATGGTCATGCAGGGGGCAGTGCCAAGGCGGAGGAGGCGCCATGCCCACGAGGGGGCGAGGTCGTCCAGGGGTGGAGTTGGGATCTTGGTCCATGGGGTGGGATGTAGTCCTTCAGGAGGCGGAGCCAGAGTGGGGCAGTGGGCGGGGCGGGACGGACAGGGGCGGGGCCAGAGCAGTGGGGGCGGGGCTTCCAGGGGTGGGCGGGGCCGCGCTCACCGCCGGTGCCCCGGGGCAGGTTGCTCTGCAGCAAGTGGAGGTTGGGGGCTTTCTGCAGCCTTGGCGTCCCAGGCGGGTAATAGTCCGTGCCCATGGAGGTCCGGAAGAACTGTCCCAGCAGCGAAGGCTCCCCTAGGGTCACGTGACTCTGCAATTTCTCCTGAGACACGTGGCGGCAGGGTGGCTTGGTGGCGGGAGGCGGCTGTAGGACCACAGGGCATCTGGGAAGCTCCCGCGTGTCCAGAATGTCCCCAGGCCCGGTTGGAGGGAAGAGATGGGCACTGTATGACCTTGGACAGCTCACTCTCTCTGGGCCCCACATGATGGCGCTAGGAGTTGGTACTGTTATCTCCTTTTACAGACAGAGCCACTTGGCTCAGAGTGGTTAAGCTACTTACCCAAGGTCACGCAAATAGATCCAGGAGATCCCCGCACACATGTCAAGCTCACTCCCACCTCAGGGCCTTTGCACTTGCTATTCGCTCTGCCTGGGAAGCCCTTTTCCCTAATGAGCCCTGCCGCCTTCTCCCCCTGCCCGCTGACCTGGCCGTGGAAGAAATGCATGGAGGTGGTGAGGCTGCCCGGGCCAGGGCACCAATTTCCTTCCAGGATGTGCGACTGTGGAGTCTTGTCGTGGTGAAGAACAAAAGGCTCTGCCAGTGGCAGAGTAGGTGCTGAGCAGCCCTGGGAGGCTGCCGTGGGAGCCAGGGGCGGGCAGGCAGCAGGCTCTCACCTGGCTCCTGGGCGTAGAAGTGCTCAGCCTTGGTGGTCCTGTCCCGGAAGACGCCGTCTCCGGGATGAATGTTCACATAGTGGATGTGGGCCAAGGCCTGGGCCTTGTCATACCTGCAGATAAGGGGGGATCTATCTGATCTGGGCCCTTGCAAATGCCAGGAAAAGGGAGACAGGCAGGTTTCCCAGGGGCCAAGCTGTGGGGTGCTAATGGCGGGAGATCTGGCCTGGCCTGCGGGTGATGGTGACCCTAGAGCCTCAGATGGCACACCCCACATGTCGTTGAGAGCCCTTTGCCCCGTCTTGGTGGAAGGCCACTGTCCCTTTGTACCTGTCTGAGGGCAGACCCTGGGGCCTGTAGGCTTGTTTCTGCTCCGAACACATGGGACCATAGCCAATCTTGAAGTCTCCCAGTTCCACGCTGCTGGAGGCCTGTGGGTGGAGAGGGGTGGGAAGGGCAAGACCACCTGGCCCCATCGCTGCCCTCCCCAGCAGCACCAGCCCGGCTTTGATTTACCCTCTTAGACATCAAGGCAGGTGGGCCCGGCAGGGCCTGGAACTCTCTCTGGTAGGAGGTCCCATCGTCCTGTCTCCTGTGGTCCCACCTGAGGCGGTTGGGGCCTTCTGAGGATGGGCGAGAGGAGAGAGAGAATGGGATTAACGGGATAACTCCTGGAAGCCTCAGGGCCGCTGGGATTCAATTCCTTCCCTGGGAAGGGAAGCTGGGCAGTCCCGACTAGCCTAGCTTGAGAGCTGTCTGGAAAACACCAAAAATAATAAAAATCATGATAAAACAAGAATAACTACCAAATAGTGACCAGGCAGCTAGGTTAAGCTTTGCATCTCATTTTGGGGGGCTGGTATTATTCCCCCCACCTTACAGCCTCCCTGAGGCTCAGAGAGGCTACGTGACTTGCCAGAAATCACAGAAATTCAGAGGCAGAGCTGAGCTGAGTCCGGGTCTGACAATCCCTGAGCCCAGCTTGGAGGGACTCTGACTAGTGAGGTCCCTGGGAAAGTTTCCTTGAAAATCACACTAGTGACAGCTGCTCTTGGTCGAGCGCTCACTGTATGCCAGGCAAATCATGCGCTCCGGGCTATCTCGGTGTCACCGGCTCCTATGAAGTGGGGCCCTGTTATGGCACCCATTTTGCAGACCAGGAAACAGGCTTGGAGAGGTCCACTTGCTCAGAGTCACACAACTACTAAGGTGGCAGGGCTGAGGTGGTGCGGAGGACTTAGCAGATTTGTCTGACCCCAAACCAGCATTCACGACTTCTGCCCACCACACAGCCCCCTGGGGAGATTCAGGAGCTGTGCCCATTCTACGGATGCAGAAACGGAGGCTCAAGGAAGATCCAGGCTTTCTCAGCCTCGGTGCTATTCACATTGCGGGCTAGATAAGTCTCTACTGTGGGGGCCGTCCTGTGTGTGGGAGGATGTTTAGCAGCATCCCTGGCCTCCATCCTCTCCCTGCCACTAGCATCCCCTCCCTCCATCGTGACAACCAGAATGATCTCCAGACGTTGCCAAACGTTCCCCGGGGGAGGGCGCAGAATCCCCGCCCACTTTGGGAACCAGTGGGTTAAGCAAACCGCCCAGGGCGCCCAGGCGCGCGCTCACCGAGGTGGCTGCAGGGCGCGCGGGGCTGCAGGCACGCGTCGTAGGGCGGGAAGAGCGCCTGGTGAGTGGTGGGCGGGATGCCCAGCTGGGAGCGGTCGCCGGTCGGCACCGAGCCGCGGTCGAAGATGAGGCGCGCGCTGCGGATCTGCTCGAGGGCGCGCGGCGAAAGCTCGGGCCAGCGGAAGTCGGCGCGCGTGGTGGCGAGGCTGGTGCGGGCGCGCGCGTCCGCGTGCACGTGTAGGTGGCTGGCCCGCATGGCTAGCGTGCGCTCCCGCGCTCGCTCCTGCTCCCCCAACAGCGAGGACCGTGGCGGTGGCGCGAAGGCGCAGTGCGCCTCGGACACGCGCTCCTCGCCCGCCCAGCGCGCGTCCCGTTGGAAGAGGGGCGCGCGGGGCGGCTGCTGGCTCCGCAGCGTGCGGGGGGCGCCCGGGTAGGCCGGGAAGTCCCGGTGCGACGAGGAGCGCATGGTGCCCATGTGCAGCCGCGGGTCGGGCCCCAGCGCGAAGTGCGAGGCCCTGAGGAAGTCCCGCCGGGACATCGGGCAGGGCAGCAGGGCGCCCGCGGCCACCGCGGGACGTGGAGCCACCTGCGAGGGGGCGAGATACAGGACTGAGCAAGTGCCCGCCGGGAACAATGCTGCCGTTTACTCCTTCCTGTGTGCCAGGCGCTGGGCTCGGCGCTGGGAACATGGGAAGAAACAGGCGCAGCCCCTGTGCCTGCCCCCAGGGAAAGCAGAGAGAAACACTCATTCATTTGGGCTTACTGTGTGCCAGGCACTTTGTAGGCCCTCGGAGGGGTACATCAGTTAACAAAACAGACCAAGAGCCCTGCCCTTGTGGAGATGATAATGGGGCCAGGAGGTGAAAGACAGTAAGGACTAAATATAACATAAATTGTAGAGTAAATGACAAGGTGATAAATGCCGTGGGAAGTCATACAAGGTAGAAGGATGGGGTTTTAGGGTGGGACGGTGGCAGTTTTAATAGGGTCGTCAGGGAAGGCTTCACTGAGATGGCAGTTGTGCAAAGACCTGAAAAAGATGGGAGGGGGCATCTGGGTATTTGAAGGAATAGCATTCCAGGCAGAAGGACCAGCAGGTGCAAAGGCCCTGAGGCCACTGCAGAGTGAGCAACAGGGAGAGCTGCAGAATTAAGCACTGCATTCTGGTTTGTCTGATGCAGGAACCTCCTCTCTTCGCCCTCAGTCAGTTGTCAGGGCCATGGCTCTCCCCTCCTTCATGTCTGGGAACTCACTTCGGTCTCTGCCCAACCCTGGCCACTGTCCCATCTCTGCCACACACCTCCTCACTGGTTTTCCCGCCCTCTGCAGTTGTCCTGGGCCCTGACTCTTCTCCTAGATCCCTTCCTGTCCTCAAACTGAGGACGGTTTACACACCCCCACTCACTTCTCTGACCTTCTGCTCCAGGCTCTCAGCACCCCACTTAGCCCACTGGGACTTTCTGGCCTTTGCTCAGAGCAGAGGTGTCTCCCCCACCGCACCCCCCTTCCTGCCCCTCAGAGACCAGCCATCGGGTGCCACCAGCACCCCTGACTGAGGCTCACCTCCTGCAGGAAGTCCTCCCAGACCACTTCAGCCCACAACTACTTTCTCATGTCGACCTCTTTAGAAGACACGCTTCAAGTGTTTTAATGAAACCACAGTTTTTCAGTGTTGAAGCGTGCTTTTTTGATCATTTTGCCACCTAAAATAGTTGAGTTGAGAAGACCTCAGATAGTTTATGGGAGAATCTGACAACTGAAATTACTAGCCGGGTCACCTTGGAACAAGTCATGGGGCTTCTGTGAGCTTCATGCGTCATCAAGGATGAGGACAGGGCACCTACCTCGAGGGGTGACATGGGGGCTAATGGGTCTTAGAAAATGCACTTGGCGACCAGCCTCGAGACTCCCTCCGTCCCCTGTCTCCCAGAGGATGCTCACATGTTCCTTCCAAAGCTGCGTTCACGTGTGGTGCGGCCCTGCCTATTGTGACCCATACAGCTTCCTGGACAATGCTGTCACAATGGTCCCCAGCAACTCTGGGCGTGGCCGGGAGGAAAATCAGGAGCGAGGCCAGAGGATCCTGCCTCCTGGGAGCTCGAGGGAGCCTGGCAAATGACTTGGCTTCTCTCATCTGGAAAAATGGGGATGGTAACCGCTTCAGAAAGTAGCGATTGATGCAACAGTCTGCTGGTGTCTGTTATCATTTTCCCGAGTTTTCTTGCTTGTCTGCTTCCTCAATACGCCCCACACAGACTAGGCTAACCTCTCTGAGTCACTGCACTACTTAATGTCACGCCAGGGCTCCCAGACCTCCAAGGTACCCTTTAATGACATCGTGGTCCCCCAGCCCAAAGACCACGAGGAACACACCTGTGGTTGAACAAACTGGGGCTTATTACTCATTGCAGTGAGAGAGAGCACAGTCCACGGGGAGCTGTGGGAAATCTCATCTCAGGAGGGCTTGAGAAAGGGCTTCTCAGGGGGCCAGCCCTGTGGCATAGTGGTTAAGTCCAGTGTGCTCTGCTTTGGCGGCCTTGGTTCAAGAGTTCAGATCCCAGGTGCAGACCTACACCACTCGTCAGCCATGCTGTGGCAGCGACCCACATATAAAGTAGAGGAAGATTGGCACAGATGTTAGCTCAGGGCTAATCTTCCTCAGCAAAAAAATTTTTTTTTAAAAGAGAGGGCTTCTCAGAACTGGACTTGTCTTAGGTGGCTCTTGGGAGGTTTAAGGACATGGGGTTTTGCTCTGTGTTGGATCCTTTTACTGGTTGGAAATGTGAATTTCTTTTTTTTCCCTTTAAAATTTTTTTTTTTTTTTGCTGAGGAAGATTGGCCCTGGGCTAACATCTGTGCCCATCTTCCTCTACTTTATATGGACGCCACCACAGCACAGCTTGATGAGCGGTGCATAGGTCTGTGTCTGGGATCCGAACCGGCAAACCTCAGGCTGCCGAAGCGGAGTGTGCTAACTTAACTGATATGCCACCAGGTCGGCCCCTCTTTTTAAATTTTTTTATTGAGGTCATATTGGTTTATAACACTGTGTAAATTTCAGGTGTACATTGCTGTATTTCAGCTTCTTTATAGATTGTGTCGTGTTCACCGCCAATAGTCTAGTTTTTATCTGTCATCCAAAATTATGGAATGCGTTGTGAATTTGCATGTCATCCTTTCACAGGGGCCATGCTGATCTTCTCTGTATCATTCCAATTTTAGTAGGTGTGCTGCCGAAGTAAACACTTAACTTTCTTTCTTGAGATGCTCCAACAAATAAAAATAATATATAAAACATCAGGACGGGGGAACGGGGAGTTAGCCTCTAATAGGGACAGAGTTTCAGTTTGGGAAGACGAGAAAGTTCTGGAGATGGTGGGGATGGTTGCACAACCATGTGAATGTAGTTAATGGCACTGAAATGGACACTTAGAAATAGTTACAGTGGTAAATGTTATTTTATGTATATTTTACTGCGATAAAAAAAATTTTTAAAGCAATTTCTTAAAAAAAAAACAGATGAAATACAGATATAAGGATGGTAAAGCTGTCCTAGTTCATAGTGCCCCAAATTGTTTACTGAATGGGTTCCTTCCTTTCTTTTTTTTTTTTTTCTATTGAGGTATCCTTGACATACAGCATTGTTAAGTTGAAGATATACAACATATTGATTCGATACATGTATATATTGCAATATAATTGCCACTGTGGTGTTAGCTGACACCTCTGTGTGTCCCATAATTGTTGGGAACAATTAAGATCTAGTCTCTGAGCAGGTTTAATGCTTATAGTACAGTTTTTTTTTTTTTTTTTAGTGTTTATATATATTTTTTGTGTGTGAGGAAGATCAGCCCTGAGCTAACATCTGCCAATCCTCCTCTTTTTGCTGAGGAAGACTGACACTGGGCTAACATCCGTGCCCATCTTCCTCCACTTTGTATGGGACGCCGCCACAGCGTGGCCTGACAGGCGGTGCATCAGTACGCGCCCGGGATCCGAACCCTGGCCTCCAGCATCAGAGCGCTCGCACTTAACCGCTAGGCCATGGGGCCGGCCCTACAGTACAGTTTTGTTGGCTGTAATCCCTGTACTGTGGATTAGATCTCCAGGACTTATTTACTGAGTGGGTTCCTTTTCACTGACTTACTAAATTCAAGGAAATTGTTTTGCCCACTGGGCTGAGGTCCCATCACCTGCTCCTCAGCCCCGAGCCCAGCAGAGGACTTTGGTCCAGCCAGGTGCATGCAAATATCCATTTCAGCCTGGTCCTGCCTGCTGGGAAAAGAGGATGGATCATGGATCGTGGATGCTACCAGGAGGCAAGGGGGAGAGGTAATTCTGTTACTGAGGCTCTGAATAATTTTTATCGAGAAGTCTAAGGAATGAGGCAAGAATAAAGCCGTGATTGGTAAAGAAACAGCAGTGACTCAAATGATCCAGGAAAAGCGAATATCTGGTTGCTGCTATGGTTCGGACCATGCTCATGTTTTGCCTGTGTTCAGACACGATTACGAAGTGGGCTTGTTTTGTCTCGTTCCACCACGGTCACAGAGTGGCCTTGTCTGATGTTGGCGTCCCGCGGAATTATTTATGTCCCGCGGGAGAACACCAGGGCCTCGCTGTGCCTGCCAGGCCAGCTCCTAGCAACAGCAAGGCCAGCTGTGGACACCAGGCCAGCGCCTGTCTCTTTCTCAAAGGTCAAGTTTAGCCCTAAGCAGATGACGGGGGATGCTGGGAGGGCTGGGCGGTGCCCACAAGGCTCACTGCTGTCTCCGTGGTGCCTGGAACAGAGCCTGGCACACAATAGGCGCTCAGAGAAATGCGTTGTGCTGTTACAAGGCCCTTGGGCAGAGCACAGGCTCAAGAGAAGGGACCCAGCTCCTCAGGCAGCGGCAGGAGGCCCCCATCCCTCTGCAGGCTTTCGGCTTGGCTCGGATTTTTTTCTGCTACAGGAACAGTGTCCCCATTTGGGAGGCGGGGGCACACAGACCCCTGCACCCAAGTCTTAAGCAAGGAGGGCTGTGGTTGGATGTGGGGGTTAACGAACCTCTCGGGATGCTGTGGGGGAGGCAGGGGCTCCGGGTCCTGATGAGAGAGAATGGGGGCTGCCTATGGAGGGGACTGTGGGCTGGGAAGAAGTGGATGGACTCAAGGGATATTTTGGGGACTGTTGGGACATGGAGGGGGGTGTGCACGTGTGTGGAGGGAAAGAGGTGAGCGTGATGTCCAGGTGTGTGGCTGAGTGGCTCGGTGATCGGCGGGGCAACCCTGAGATGGAGACATGGGAGAGCAAAATGTCCGCGAAAGATGCCGAGGTCAGTCTGGGACCTGCTGAGCGCAAGGGTGCTCCTGGGATGCACAGGGGGAATGTTCAGGGGGCAGGTGGGAGCCGGAGACTGCTCAGGATTGGAGAGGGATGAGGGAGAGGCCAGCGAAGAGGTGCCTAGGGAAGTCGTGGGAGTGGACTGTGTGGACAGAGCACGAGCAGAGAGCTTGGGACAGGGAGCTGAGCCCCGCAGGCGACGACACTTAGGGAGAACCTGTTTTGTGTCAGGCTGTGGGGATAGAGCGGTGACCAAGACAGATCAAAATTTCTGCCCTGGTGGAGTTCACATTCTGTTGAGGAGAGACAAATAACTAGGTAACCAGACAAGAAACTAGATAGCTAAATAAAGAAGCCAACTATACAGTTATGTTAGATAGAGTTACGAGCTAAGGAGAAAAATAAGGCAGTAGGAAATGTGAGTCGGAAGTGCCCAGGAGGGTGTGACAGGGAGGTGCCATGACTAGATGATATTTGAGCAAGAGGGAACAGCCAGTGTAAAGGTCCTGAGGCAGAATGTGCTGCAACTTCAAGGAACAGGAGCAATGGGGCTGGAATGGAGTGAGTGAGGCAGGAAGAGAAACAGAAGTTGAAATCAAGAGGAAATATTTTGCAAAACACCATTGGTCAACATCATTAGTCATTAGGGAAAGGCAAAACAGAACTACAGTAAATTCCCACCTCACACCCAGTAGGGTGGCCACAACTAAAAAAAAAGGAAAATAACAAGTGTCGGCAAGAATGTGGAGAAGGTGGAACTCTCGTGCATTGCTGGTGGGAATGTAAAATGATGCAGCCGTTGTGGAAAACAGTCTGGAGGTTCCTCAAAAAGTCAAACACAGTTACCATATGATCCAGCAATTCCTCTTCTGGGTGTTTACCCAAAAGAATTGAAAGCAGGGACGTGAACAAGTACACGTATAGCATGTTCATAGCAGAATTATTCACGATAGCCATAAAGTGGAAACAAC
This sequence comes from Ceratotherium simum simum, assembly GCF_057802395.1. Lineage (NCBI taxonomy): Eukaryota > Metazoa > Chordata > Mammalia > Perissodactyla > Rhinocerotidae > Ceratotherium > Ceratotherium simum. The sequence continues at coordinate 10,218,070 of NC_141938.1, read as the reverse complement.
CCAAATGTCCATCAACTGATGAATAAACTAAAAGTGTGGTATATCCATACCATGGAACATTCTTCAGCCAGGAGAGGAATGAAGTTCTGATACCTGCTACAATGTGCACAACTTAAAAAACATGCTTGGTGAAAGAAGCCGGATTCAAATGGTCACATATTGTATGATTCCATTTGCATGAAATATCCAGAATAGGTAAATCCATAGAGACTGAAAGCAGATAGATGGTGGTTGACAGGGGCTGGGGGCCAGAGGAATAGGCTGACTGCTTAAAAGGGTGGCAGGTCTCCTTTGAGGGTGATGCAAATGTTCTGAAACTAGAAAGGGGGGATGTTTGTACATGTGACTGTACTAAATGCCACTGAATTGTCCATTTTAAAATGGTGAATTTCATGTTACGTGAATTTTACCTCGATTTTTTTTAAAAAAAGGAATGGGTCGTTCACTTTTTGAACAATGTTATTTGGCTTTTTGGCGAGATAATACACGCATATAGCACAAAATTCAAAAGCTACGAAATTATATGACATGAGATGATGGAAGTTAACTAAACTTATCGTGGTAATCATTTCACAATATATGTAAGTCAAATCTTTATGCTGTACACCTGAAACTCATAGTGACGTATGTCAATTATATCTCAATATAACTGGAAAAAAAGAAAAAAGCTACAAGACGGTACAACGGGGAACAATTTAATCTCTTCTTCCCAGCCCATTGCCTCTTTCAAAAGCAACTCTGGTTGCCAGATTCTTGTCTATTCGTCTAGAACGATTCTATGCATTTCCCTAACTTTCTAAAAATGCCTTATATGACATTACGACAGCCATACATTCTCATTAGAGTCAAGCAGACAATGCAGACAGGGTGAAGCAGAAAAATTTCTAGAAAAATCCCTCCTTGAATCCGACCTAAGAGGTCAGTGCTTTTTGCTTGGACTATTTTTGTGCGTGCGTGGGGAGCTGGCTAACTTTGAAAAGACGAGCCGCCGTGGGGCAGAAGCTCGGCGAGCTCCGAGGACAGTCCTGGGTGCAGAGGCCCCCAGGGAACGCGCACGTGGCGGCCCCGCAGCTGCAAACCCCGTCCCTCCCTGCAACAGACAAAAGGCGGGTTCAGGGACAAAGGGTCGCGGCCGCGCCTGCGCAGAACGTTCACAGAGGGGCGTGGCCTCGCGCCCGGCCCCGCCCCCTAGGGCGGTGCGCCGCCGTCGCAGTGACGTCATCGCGGAGTTGCCATGGCGGCGCTGAGCGGCCTGTCGTCGGCGCTGGAGTCGTATAGGGGCCGGGACCGCCTGGTGAGGCTGGGGCGGAGCGCGGCCGGAGGTCCCGGATTGGGCCTAGGCTCAGAGACGGGGAAACTGAGGCCAGAGAGGGGCGGGAACGCTCAGGAGCCCCCATCGCGGAGGCCCTGTCTGAGCTGGGCTCCAGCCCTGTCCCCTAGCGGTGGACATTCCGGTTGTTCCGGCCAACCCATCGGGGCTGGATATTTGCAGTACCAACCAGATCCTCACGTTTGCACATTCGGGATCCGACCAGACCTCTGCAGTTGGCTCCTGGGTTGTCCCAGACAATCTCATATGAGGCTTTAGGTATTGCAAGGCTCCCCCTGTGGCTGGATGTTTAGGTTCCCACCAAATCCCCTCGGATTGGGCGCTCAGGTTTTAACAAATCCCCCCAAGTTGGACATTTAAATTGCAGCGTTTTGCCATTACAAAGGGGCTGAAAAGGAATCACAAGTAAAAATCATGTGCAAAGCAACAGGAAAAGGCAATTTCTGAAAAGCAGATGAAAGAAAAATGTCAAGGTAGTGACGCTGACCCAGTTCTCAGTGTCGCAAGTGACCCGCTGAGTGGGTTCCTTCTCACTAAAGCAATTCAAGCACATTATCCTTTGTCCGCTGGGCTGAGGCCCCATCACCTCCCCACCCGCCAGCCCAGCCTCGGACTTTGGTCCAGCCAGGCGGACGCAAATATACATTTCCGCTTAGTCCTCCTGCCTGGCGGGGAAGAGGACTCAGGAGGTGTGAAATGGTGGTTTCATTTTCTTGTCCCCGTCACATTTGTCTCCAAAGACTGTGCCCCTCGGTGACATGAGCCAGCACTCCATTAAACCCCTCACGGTGCCTTTTGGACAATGACCCTGTGCTTCCCCACTTGTCCCACCTCCAAGTGCCTTCTTAAACTTTCAGCTTTTATTGGAAGTTTGTTGATGGAGAATCTTCCACCCGCTCAATCCCACGGGGCTCACGGCCAGGTCAGGGGTGACCCAGCTCAGCCCAGGAGCGGGGCCATGCTGACTGCTTCTGGTTTCCCACAGATCCGAACGCTGGGGTACTGCTGCCAGCTGGTCGGTGGGGTCCTGACGGAACAGTGTCCGGCCAGGTCAGAGGTGGGGACGCGCCTGCTGGCGCTGTCCTCCCAGCTCAGCCACTGCAGGACTGTCCTGCGACTCTTTGACGACCTGGCCATGTTCATCTACACTAAACAGTATGGCCTGGGGGCAGAGGTAATGGGGCGCATGGGGCTGTAGGGAGGGGGTGCAGACCCCGGGAAGCTGGTGTTCTTATGGGCTTGTCTAAAGGCAACCGTGTGGGCAGTTTATTATTTTTTTCAATTTTACTTTCTTTTTTTGAGATGATCAGATGTTCTTATTTTAATTTAAATTAAAAAAAAAAAAAATAGCGGGGCTGGCCCGGTGGCTTAGCGGGTAAGTGCGTGTGCTCTGCTTTGGTGGCCCGGGGTTCTCAAGTTCAGATCCCGGGCGTGCACCGACGCACTGCTTGTCAAGTCATGCTGTCACTGCGTCCCATATAAAGTAGAGGAAGATGGCCATGGATGTTAGCCTAGGGCCAATCTTCCTCAGCAGAAAAGAGGAGGAGTGGCAACAGATGTTAGCTCAGGGCTAGTCTTCCTCACACACACACACAAAAAGCTAATATGTTTGCACTTTCCAAAAGACTATATAATTAAAAGTCTTTCTCCCTCCTGATCCCCCAGCCCCCAGCTTTCCACCTCAGAGGCAGCCACTGTTGTCAGCGTCCATGAAAAACCTGCACAGGCAAATACACGTTGTTTACGTAAAAACTTGTGTGCTGTTTACACTGTTTGGCGTTTTGCTTTTTTCACTTATCAGTACAAGTTGGAGCTCCTTCCTTCTTTATGGCCACATAGTTCCCTGCTATATAGCCAGACGCTGATTTATTTAACCGATCCCCTGTTGATGGACATGTAGATTATTTATTACATTTTGCTGTTACAACAGCCCTGCATCATTGCACACAAATGCCACTCAAACTAGAGCAGTGGTCCTCACCTGGGGGCGATCTTGGCCCTCCCCCAGAGGACATTTCCCCTGGGGATGGTCTGAGAAGCTGCCCTGGGCCCTCCTGGCCGAGTCATGCCCCTCCCTGGGCTGCCCTGCCCATTCCCCCTGCCCTCTTCTCTCAGATGCTCCCCCGTTTGGTCCCAGCACCCATGGCCTGATCATCCCAAATCTTGAGTGTTTTTCCCTGGACCTTCCTCCAGTTTTGACACCCATCTCCTCATCCTCCTCTTTGATTAGGGCACGCTTCTCGTGCATCCCCAGAGGACCCCCACCACCAACTGTCCTCTGCAAAGACTCCTCTGAGTCTCCAGGCAAGAGGTGGGGGGCCCTCTGCACCTCGTATATCCCTTGGCCAAAAGAAGAGCCCCTTTTGTTGGGTCCCCCCTGCCCCTGTGAGCATCTCCTCCCTACATAGGGCGGGGACCTGCTGCGTCTCAGGAAACACGGTGGAATGAGCACATGGGTGGGGGGCGCGCAGGGAAGCCGCCATCCTTATGGAGGGGTGAAATGTGTCAGAATGCACCAGAAGGTCCCAGGCAGGATTGGGGAGCTGGAGTGGGGTTCAGAACCCAGAGGGAGGCAGATCACAGCCGGTCATTAGGAAGGAGGGGGCAGCGGCACCACCCATTGGTGGGGCCCAGGAGGGCGTTCCTAAGGAGATGGAGAGGAGTGGGAGGGTATGGCAGGCAGTGAGGATGACCAGGGTAAAGGCAGGGAAGTGAAGGACGTGGCTGGGGACCCTGCCAGCTTGGAGGCCTCGAGGGGGTGTGGCCTCGGGGGCGGGGCCCGGAGTGGGCGGGGCCTTGAGCGGGCCGGGTCGGGGAACGCAGCCCCAGGGCCGAGGCTCCTACAGCCTCGTCTGGCCAAACCGGCCGTGCATCGCAGGGTGCAGGCCATGGTTCAGCACTCAGGGTTGGAGAGCGTGGGTGCAGTTCGGGACCGGGAGCCCGCGTGGGTTCTGCAGTTTGCTCCTGAGGCCCGTCCCTGTATGAGATCGGGCAGGTGGCAACTTATCTAGCACCTCAGTTTCCCTGTTTGTGGGGATGGTGACCCCTCTCTGGTTTGGGGGAGCTGGTGGTTACTGCACCACCCCGCTCTGCCTTGGTCAGCGTTCTCCGCGGGGCTGCCTGCCCTGCTCTCCTCTTGGGGTCCTGCGCCCCAGAGCCTGGCCTGGAGACCCCTGTGCAGGAACTGGAAGCCTGCGGGGTGGGAAGGCTCTGATACAGGGCGTCCCACGTTGTCCTGCACGGGAATCATCTGGGAACTTAAAAAAAATTCCGGGTGCCGGGGCCCACCCCAGATCTAGTGAGGCAGACGCCCTGGGCCTGGGGGCTGGCTGTGGGGTTTTGAAGCTCCCCAGGGATTCCACCGTGCAGCTGAGCTGAGACCCCCTGCTCCACTGGGCAATGACACGCACACCGCTGAGAAGCAGAAATCAGCCCTTCTTCTCCGGGAGTGGCCAGCCATGGGCCAGCCTGCTGGGCCTGGACATTGCCCCGTGACTGCCACCTGCGTGGCCTAGGCCCCTAAAATGGGCAGTGGGTAGGTCCGACCCCAGGCCCATCCCCCTCTCTCTCCTGGTCCTGCAGGAGGAAGGCATCTTTGTCCGCTGCGTGTCTGTCCTGGGCAACCTGGCCGACCAGCTCTACTACCCCTGCGAGCATGTCGCCTGGGCCGCGGACGCCAAGATCCTCCACGTGGACTCTGCCCGGTGGTGGACACTGAGCACAGCCTGCTGGGGCCTCTCCCTGCTCCTGGGGATCGCCAGGTAAGCAGTGTCACCTCCCGCCAGCAGAAGGGAGCACCTGAGATCCCCAGGCAAATGGCCGACCGGCTGGAGGAGTGTGAGTCTTTTTGTCTTCTGCTTTTCCTCATCTTGAGGCCACCCCCCTGTATCGTCCCCTATGGCTGCTGTGACAAATTACCACCCACCTGGTGGCTTTAAACAACACAAATTGATTATCTTACAGTTCTGGAGGCCAGAAGTCTAAAATGGGCCTCACTGGGCTAAAATCAAGGTGTCAGCAGGCCTGCGATCCTTCTGGAAGCTCTAAAGGAGACTCCATTTCCTGGCCTTTTCCAGCTTCTAGAGGCCCCCTGCATTCCTTGGCTCGTGGCTTCTTCCTTCATCCTCAGAGCCTATCACTCGAACCTCTGCTTCCATTGACACAGCTTCTCTGACTCTGACCCTCCTGTCTCCCTCTTATGGGGACGCTTGCGATGACATTGGGTCACCTGGATCATCTCCCACCTCAAGATCCTTAACTTAATCCCATCTGCACAGTCCTTTTTGCCGCGTAAGGGAACATACAGGTCCTGGGGATTAGAACGTGGACATTTTTGGGGGGCCATATGGTACCCACCAGACCCAGGAAGAAGAAGAAACTCTGGGGCCTGGACCGAAGCGGCCGGTGTGGCTGCCTTTACCAGGGTCCCTGCTTGCGTTGTCGTCGGCAAACAGCCGTAGATGAAACAGCTAGGAGTTTCCTGACTGGCTCTGTGTTTCCGAAACCGTAAGGTTTCCAGAACTTTAAAATAATGGTTTCTTCCCAAACATTTCCCTCTCTGCCAATTTGCTGAGCGGGTTTGTTCAGAGTCCCTGCCCCAGAAAGCACGGGTGAAGCAGGGCCTCCCGTGCCCGTGGCACGGGTGGCAAAGGTCTCTCGGATCCCTGAACCGATGGCAGGGCGGCCCCTGACCTGAGGGTGGCATGGGGTGGGCAGTGCCCACATCTGCTGTCACTTGTCCCTGGGCAAGGCACTGACATTCAGTAGTCCTTGTCCCCTCCCCAACCCCCATTACAGATGCCCTAATTATGCTTATGGTAGACAGTCTGGAAAATGAACAAACCCCAAAGTGGAAGATTCAGGTGACCCACAGTCCAACCCAGAGATCCCCACTCTCTAAATCTCTGATTTTTGCTCGTCTCTGAGCTTGTCTCACGGACATGGCTCCCTCTAGATCTAAGCTCCCTGGAGTCGCAGTCGCAGTCTGTGGAGTCCCCGTGTGCTCAGGGACTCGGGCAGTGCCTGGCTGGCTGTGGCCGCTCTTGAGGCTGTGGCCTCTCCTCGGGCTGCCTTGTGACCTCTGGCCCCAAGAGACTTCCATTCCTGTTTTAGGGGCAGCCTTGGTTCCATTATTTTTTTTTTAATAGACTTGATCTTTTAGAGCAGTTTTAGGTCGCAGCAAAATCGAGCTGAAAGTAGGGTTCCCATATACCCCCACAGGCACAGCCTCCCCCACGATCAGCATGGCACCGGACTGGGACATTTGTTACGTTACATTAATGAACCAACGTGGATGCGTCTCACCACCCAGAGTCCACAGTTGACATGAGGGGTCACTCCTGGTGCTGTACATTCCATGGGTTTGGACAAATGTGTAATGACGTGGATCCACCATCCCAGTATCATACAGGGTAGTGTCACCGCCCTAAAACTCCTCCGTGCTCTATTATTCCATTCATTTTTAGAGCATGTGGCTTTTCCATCATCTCTCTGTATTTGGTGTGAACAGGGGTGTGAGGGTTGGGGAGCGTTTGGTGTGTGCTCGTCATGAGCAGTGTCCTTAAGACCCCAGGGCGCCAGAGAATCACCTGGCAGGCTGCTGAAATGCACGTGCCTGGGCCACACACCCCGAGGTTCCGATGCCCAGGGTCCGGGGGCCCAGGAATCATTCTGCCCTTGTCCCCCAGGTGGCCCTGAGGCAGGTCCACCTACTTCACTGCAGATGCTGCCCCGTGTCCTGTACTCCCTGGGGACATGTCACTGGGACGGGTACACGGTGGCCGCGGAGATGTGACCAGGCTCTGGACCTCCCAGTCGGGAAGTATGGCTGAGGTCAGCCCTCCAACAGGCAGGACTCGGCCCGTTCAGGCACCACACGCCCACAGCAGGGCCAGGCAGAGCAGCCTGCGTGGGTCCCCGGGGAGCACGAGAGGCTGCCCGCCTGGTGGCCGCTTCCTCAGTCTGCAGATGCCAGCCCTCGGGGCCCAGAGGGTTGTCCAGGCTCACCTCAGGCAGGTCCAGCCAGTGTCTAGGGTGTGTGTGTGTTGGGGACAGGCATGGAAGGATCTGGACCACATTTACCTGGTGCACTGGCCAAGGTGCGGGATGGGGAACAGCTTCCTCAGGCCAGTCCAGCTGTGGGCCAGCCTGTGTCCTCGTCTATGGAGGGGTGGCCTCCCAGCTGGGCTGTAAACACCCTACATGTTCCTTTGAGCCATGGCTCTGGGCCAGTGGTTCTCAGAGGCTGGGGGGCCCTGGCTGGCCAGGCCAGAAGTGCTGGGCGCTCCTGAATCGGGCGCAGACGTCCCGGGCAGGGGGGGGTCTGCATTAGGGATGAGCCCCCTGGAGCTTCAGGGCACGGCCAGCTCTGGAGCTCCGGGAGGGCGCAGGATGGTTGGAGCCACTTGTTGGGGAGCTCGGCACACTTCACAGGGAGCCTGTGGCCGTGTGGCCGCCCCTGGGGAGCTAAGCCCTGAGCACCGTCCTGCTTCTCTTGCCCTCCGGCGGGGAGTCCTCCCATCCTCTGTGGTGTTGCAGGTCCCTGTGGATGGTCCTGACGCTGAGACAGAGGCTGAGGAGCCCCACAGCGCCCTTCCCCAGGTGCGACACTCCTCCCGCAGGCTCGGGCCCCGGCGGGTTTCCCCAGCCAGGGAGGTGCTCAGAGCAGCCACCAGTTACCAGGCCCACCCCTGTGCTGGAGCCTCACTGCCGCCTCCAGGGGGGTGGTGCGGATGGGGAAACTGAGGCTGGCTTGAGGCCCTGTGGGAAGAGGCAGAGCCAGGACTCCCGGGCTGAGCCTTCATGGCTGCGCCCCCAACAGGGAGGGTGATGGGAGATGGAGTCAGCTTCCTGAGGACCACGGTCGCTGTCACTGTCCCATCCTGGGAAAGACCGCGCCGTGGAGCTGTGCCCAGCACAGGCCCGGCCCCTGCCCTCAGCCCAGCCTGACTCCCGGGGTCCAGACGACAGAGGTGTGGGTGGGAGATTCTCCACGCTGGTCTGTGCCCTGTGCGCACTGTGGGCTCCCTCTGGGGGTGTGACGGGGACTCAGTCCCCGTGGGGTCCTACCAGTCCTCACTCACTAGCCGGGTCTGTGGTCACTCCTTTCCTGCGCGTGTGGGCGGGTGTGGGCACACAGGGCCCCCCCTGAGCGTCTCCTCTTTGCCCCCACAGCCAGCTGCCCCCTAGCAAGAGGAGGGCCATGCAGGCCCAGGTCCAGTCGGAGGTGCTGACTGTCCTGAGCAACCTGGCCGACCTGGCCAATGCCGTGCACTGGCTGCCCCCGGGCGTCCTGTGGGCCGGCCGCTTCCCCCCGTGGCTGGTGGGCCTCCTGGGCACCGTCTCCTCCCTCCTCAGCGTCTATCAGGCAGTCCGGGCCGGCCAGGCCGATGCCGCCAACCCCTGACACGCTGCGGGGAGCTCGTGGATGCAGCCGAAGCCAGACAGAGGGCCCCTTCCTCCAAAGGAGAAATCACCCAGGCAGGGGCTGGGTCTCTAACTGAGCAAATCAAGGCCAGGTGTGGGGAGATGCAACCCAAAGACGGCACGGAGCAGCGGGGGGCGAGGTCCCCCAGGCGCTGGGGCCAGGACCTTTCCTCCCAAGCCTGGCTTCTCTCAGGGCCGGAGCAGGAGGGCCCGGGTCTCCCATGCAGAGAAGGACACCGCCGGCCTCAGCAGAGCCTGGCTCCTGGCTCTGCCGCCCGGTGTCCTGTATTCCAGTGAAGGCAAGCAGGGAGGCCAGGACCCCGTGCACCACGTGGGGCCTTAGGAAGCTGACACGAGAATCAATTAAATACTGTGGTGCTGGTGCCAGGCCCAGGTGTGAGTAGTTCTTCCGAAACTCACCTACTCCAGGCCCCTCCCGTCCGCAGGCCCGCTCACTCACAGGCTCTCTCTCCTGGAGGCGCGTCCCTGGGCCTTATTTTAGGGATGGTGTGCAGGCGCCACCTCTGGGCGTGACGGTGTCCTGGGTTCAGCTTTTCCCGGGACGGAAATGCAGTGGGAAACCGCACCTTCCCTGCCTGCCTTCTGGAATGTCCTTGGCTGGTGGGTCCTCTCCGACTCTGCAAGCACGGCCCACTTCAGCCACGGGGCGCCGCCCTCCCTCCCATCTCTGGCACAGGGGTCCCAGATGCTGACTCCTGCCAGGCCATGCCCGTGTCGCGCCCTCCTCCTGGGCATCTCGGGTGCTTGTCGTGGCTGAAGCATCTCACTCTCAGGCACAGCTTGGACCCAGGGCCGTCGTTGTGCATCCAGGGCCCGTCTGAGCATTTTGTGGGCTCTGAGCTGGGGCTGGTCCATGCACGCCGGTGTCTCTGAAGATGCCCGTGCCTCTATCTCCCGCATCATGGAGATCGTGGCGGGATGGGATGCGTTTGTTTTTCAGTCTGACGTTTGAGAGGACGTGTGTGGCCTCGGGCAGGCGTCAGTAGATGGTGGCGAGCCCACGCCTACCCCTTGCTCTTGACGTGTCCTTGGACCCCCCACCTCTAAGTCCCGGTGGGAAAGGGGAGGGAATCATGCTCTTCCTTACATCTCACAAGCGCTGGGAGGATGCAACACAATGGGTGTTTGCAGCGCCTGAAGCCTCCTGTGCTATCAGCCACATCTTGTTCTTTTCTTTTAAAAACAAGGAAGGTATGTGGCTGGAAGCAGCTGGGATGGAGGGCCGTTCAGGGCATCATGGGATGCAGAGGAGACTCCACCTGGCTCCCGGCCGGTCCCCCATGGGGGCTCCTTCTACCCAGGGCTCACGGGTGGGCCCTCTGGACTAGGGGAGGGGCCAGGCTGGGTCAGTCTCCCCCTTCCTTCTTGCAAAGAGGGCGGCGAACTTGCCTCGGTCCTTCGCAGAGGCCCCCTTCCCAGCGCCCAGGGGCCCCAGTGCGATTAGAGTCGGGGTCAGAGCGGCACCCGCCTACCTGTCTGGAGACTCAGTGAGTTAATACCTGTAAAGCACTCGGAGCAGCGAGTTTGTGGGGAAGCCATGTGGACCCCTGCTATTAACGTCAGGTCACTGGTACCCCAACAGGCCGGCGTCCCTGCGGGCCTGGGCAGAGCCAGACGCCAGGGCTTGGGCTGTAGCGTCAGGGCTGGCCGGGCGGCAACGCTGGGGGGACAGCTGCCCAGCCTCAGGCACACTGCTGGGTGGCTAAGGAGCTGGCCCTGCCCGCAGTGTGGCCACACCCCCTGCCCGGTGCCCTTCCCTGGGCCGGCAGCTCAGCCTCTTCAGGTTGGGGCGAAGCAAGCCAATTCCTGGGAACGGAGCCTAAAAGGATTTTCCAAGCATTAAGCAGGATGCGCATCTGTGGCAAACCGGCTGTCAGGAAGCAGGAGGCTGGTGGGCCCTGGGGACCACCTAGAAGCTGGCAGGGCCTCACTGTGGGGCGATGGCTCCTTGTTAAGGAGGCTGGCATCTGGGACCCCAGGGCCCTAAATGAGAGAGGACCCAGCCAGGGCAGGGAGGACTTGGCGGCATTCCCAAACCTTGGCCTTGTTTGGGGGGGCTGCTTCTCCTGGGGGCCACCGCAGCCACCGCCTCTGACTTTAAACGTGATCATCCGGGACTTCCTCAGAAGGAACCAGAGCAGGTTCCTCGGCCCGGGCCCCTCTGTGTGGTCTCCTCAGACCTGATCACTCAGCGGCTGATCCAAGCTGGCGCCAAGCGGTGGGGAGCACCGTGTCACTTGCCCAGGAGGTGTCCCAGCCTCCTTGCTTCCCCACCCCAGCCGCAGGGCAGGGGGAGTGGTGTGGTCACTCTCCCACAGGCCTGATGCCTGCACCCAGCAGGAGAGGTGACAGCAGCTGAGGGGCCCAGGTGACCTGCGCCCAGCCGTGAGGGATGGGGCGTCACAGCCCAGTTGTCAGGCAGGCCCCAGAGCCCCTGTGGCTCTCCGGGCTCCAGGCAGGAGCTGTGGAGGGGAGTTGGTGGGGCCTCCCCGAGGTCTTGCTGCAGCAGAGGCTCTGAGGGGGGCCCCGCCAGCACTCACCACCACAGCACCCGTGTGGGCGGATGGTCCTAAAACAAAACCCCATAGCATGGCCACTCCAATCAGTTTGTCTTAGACACTTTTATTGCTAGACTCGGGTCGTAAATTCTAGGGCGGTTCCGAAACGTCCCGCAGTGAGGAAACGCTGCATCATTGTAAAAATAGTTGTCGCGTGGACTCAGATTACGGTCACGATTAACGAAGACGTGCACAGGTCCCACGGAGACAAGGACATCTGCTGACCACCAACTTTACAAGTAGAATTGGGCTCTGCCTGGGGTGACTCGGGGTACCGACGAGAGATGGACCGCCCCTGCTGCCCCGCTGCGTGGCATGGCTGAGACAGCCCCTGGGCTGCGTGGCAAGGAGCCCGATTCCCGCCACGTGGCCGAGTGGACTCCCTGAACTTTTTCTGGTCCGAGGAGTCATGGCGGCATGGAGGGTCAGCCCAGAGCACGTGGGCAGGGGCGCGGCCGTGAGATCACCCGGCATGAGGGCCCGGGAATGTCGTCGTCACAACAGGACGGGAACTGAAGGTCACCTCTTCTAAAGTGCTCGATACTCAGTACAAAACACGAAACACTGACCACAGACGCGGCACGGGGGAGCTCCGATGGGCGTCACAGGACCAGGAGGCGGCTTCTCCTTGCTCCCCAGAGGCTGCAGGCCCCGCAGGCAGAGGCGAGGGGTGGGCACGGGGCGAAGAGAGGTGCTGGGAGGGGCCGGGGACGCCGCGTCCTTTACTGTGCGCGGGAGAGGTTCGGGACGGCTGCCTTCAGCTCGTCACCGACTGGCTCTGTCACCTCGACCCTGCAGTGTCCCCGCTCCTGGTCAGCACAGGACCCAGTCCTCCCGCCAGCGCTTCAGGAGGTGCTGGGCTGCGGGCCCAGTGCAGGGAGCCTGGGGTGCAGCAAAAGGCTGCAAGGTCCCCGCTCCCCCACCCCAGCACCCCAGCTTGAGTTGAGCCAGAGCTGGAATGTGGATCTGAAGCAAGTGTCCCCTCTGGATGGTTCCTGGACATCCAACACCATTGCCAACATCTACAGCCACGCGGCTGGACCAGTGGCCTTCGCTCTCCTCCAGGAGAAGTCGACAATAAGATATGACAGCTCACTGGACGTGAGGTGCCCATGAGGTGGTGGCCACGTGTGGTCCCTCCAGCGTTTCACCCTCGTCTGCCCGGACATGTGGCCCCACGGCTCTGCTTCATGTCAGACCAGCACCTGCTCATCAGTGAAGGACACCTGCCCTGGGAAACCGGCCCAACTCACGGGGGCTGAGGACCCTCGGCCCAGGGCCGGGCCCCTCGGGGTGTGCTGGCCCCGGCTGAAGCTCTCAATTCGGTCTCTCGACAGGCCGAGTCCTGGAGAACGGCCGCTGCCCTCGCGGCCCACAGAACCACGCTGGCTTGGGAAAGCACTGAGGTTTTAAAATGATGGATTAAAATGAGTTACAGTCAGCCCCCTTCAGGAGGCGCTTCTGAACCTACAGAAGCCGCCTAGAGCGCCATCGGCCAGCCTCTCTAGCCCCCTGCCCTTCTCTGTCCCCAGGCGGGCTGCGGGCCGCCCCTGGTCTGAGCTCACGCTCTGGCCTCAAGGTTCACATGCACCTGCTTAGTTTCTGCTTTGGAAATTGATTCTGCCGACAGACAGAGCCGACACCACCGGCCCCTTCTGGTGCCCTAGTGACACGTTCCAGTGTCTCCTAGTGGCCGTGGGGCCAGCCAGCACCTCCTCAGACCAAGGCCTGGCCTGTCACCAGGCTTGTTGGGGAACCACCATGGGCTGTCACTACCTTGGGAAAACCTCTGGGAGTCCATCTCTCCCCTACCCCAATGTGGGGCTACGACTTAAAACAGCTCCTTGGGTTAGCTCTGGTTCAACCTTCGATTAAAAACTTTCGTTTTTTGTATTTAAGAAGACAGAGATTTAGAGAAGTACCCAGACACCAGTGCTAATCCTATGGAAAGAGCCTGGAGATGACAGGCTGGCGCTGGCCCTGCCCCGACCCCCGCCGGGTGGTCGGCAGTGGTGGTTCGCTCAGGAAGGGGCGAGGGACAGCTGGGCGGTTCCCCAGAGAGCGAGGGGGTGGGCAGGACAGGGAGGGGCCTGCACCTCGAGCCACAGCCCCCTAGAAGAAGATGACGTCTTCCTTGCTGGCTTCTTCCATGTTGTGTGGTGTGGTGGGCAGTGGCGAGGGGGACGGGGGCACGGATGCCCCCCCGGCCTTGAAGGAGAAGTAGTCAGCGGGGGCATCAGGTGGGGCCGGGCAGCCGGGGTCTGCAAGAGAGATGGGGCTGTGGTCGTCAGCAGCTGCCAGGCACCGGGCACGGCCCTGCTTCCCTGGGGGGCTGGCTCACCTGGTGGGGGCGCGGGGCTGTGGCTGCTGGGCAGCACGGGACTCAGCGAGCGGCGGCTCCGGGAGGCGTTCTCGTCCTTGCCCATGAGCTTGTTGAGAAGCGGCTGCTGCTTCAGGTCGAACGAGGCTGAAGAGGGAGGAGGGCGCGGCATGGGGTGCTTGGCCTCGCGCCAGGCACGTGAGCCGCCCCCCACGCCTCAGTACCTCCCACAGGCGGCTGGGCAGGGAGCCCAGCGCCCGTTCCCAGGGACAGACCCCACTCAGGTATTAAGCCCCAGATGCAGAAATGAGGAGGACAGCTCCCACCCGACCACACAGGGCCCTGTGGTAATTCAGCCTCTGGACGAGGGCCGAGACCCGGGAGCCCCAGGGGTCCTGGGACACAGGCCCTGCTCTCAGGATGCCCCTGGGAGGGCTCCCCCCCGGGGCCTGCAGGCTTGCCGCAGCTGAGGGAGCCCCTGGGCTTTCTGTACTGGGGGACCACCCGCTGCAGGGTGCTCTGAGGCCAGGCCTCAGTGTCCCCTGCATGGAGCCAGGACCTGCACCTGGCAGGGCTCGGTGGCGAGCGTTAGCATCGGTCACCACACTGTCCCTAACTGACCAGGGCTCTCAGACTTCTTGCCCATGGTGATCACCTCCGAAAAGGTCTCCAAGGCCCCTTCTTTCTGAGTCGCCAAGATGCTCCCTTGCCCGCAACCCAGTTTCAGGACTGAGCTGGGTCTGTCACATCAATTTTGCTTCTTGAGATAAAAGACCTCCGTGTGTGTGCGTGTGCGCGTGTCTACGTGTGTGTGTGCATGTTGGGGGGGCGTAGGCAGCCTCAGCCACGCTGCCAGCTGTGCCTTCCGGTGTCCTGGCGCCCCTGCGGCAGGATGGCCCCGGGGTCCCGGTTTTCTGCGCCCACAAAGAGCTGCTTTGGTCTCACAATTGCCCATCACTGGAGCCCGGTCTGGGGGGAGGGGTGTGGCAGGCCCGGGAGACACCCCCCTCCCGCCAGGCGCAGGGGCTGGGGAGGCCCGCCCCTCTCGGCCCACCCCGCGGCTCACCGGAGCTCTCCGAGCGCTGGGAGCCCCTGCTCTTGCCGCCCTTGTCCTTGCTGCCCCTGGTGGAGGCCGCCAGCTTGGTGGGGATCTGCTGCTGCACGGCCGTCTGCCTCTGGATCTGGTTGGTGGCGCTGAGCAGCTGGATGGGCACGTCGCTCTTGGCTGGGCGGCTCTCAGTCGGGGCGCTGTCCCGGCGGGCCCCCTCGGGGCGCTCGGCGTACTCGGGCAGCACGCTCCCCCGGGGCCCCGGAGCCTTGGCCAGGCCCGCAGGCCCTTCCAGCCCTTCCCCGTTGAAGCTGGGGGCGTGGCTTAGGGGCTGGGCCTGCAAGAGCAACACAAGACACATGCCAACGCCCTTGTTCCTGCTGGGAGGCCCCTCCTCAGATCTGCACAGCGCCCCGGCCAGCCTCGCCGCCATTCATCGCGTGTCCCCAAAACACAGACACACGTGCTCGCACACCCCCCCCACACGCACAGTCACGGTGACACTCAGTCACACACATTCTCATGCACATTTGCACGAACAGGTCATGTTCATTTGCACCCACAAGTCACACTCACACCCATGCAGTACACCCACACTCACTCTTACACTAGCACGCTCACATCCACGCACGTAGCACACTAGCATGCTCACACCCACGCACGTACACACACATTCACTCTTATACTAGCCCGCTCGCACTCACATCCACGCATGTACACAGTCACTCTTACACTAGCCCGCTCACGCTCACATCCATGCACGTACACACGCATTCCGTCACTCTTACACTAGCCCGCTCGCACTCACATCCACGCACGTACACACGCATTCCGTCACTCTTACACTAGCCCACTCGTACTCACATCCACGCACGTACACACCCAGTCACTCTTACACTAGCCTGCTCGCGCTCACACCCACGCATGTACACATGCATTCAGTCTCTCTTACACTAGCCCGCTCGCACTCACATCCATGCACGTACACACCCAGTCACTCTTACACTAGCCTGCTTGCGCTCACACCCACGCATGTACACACGCGTTCAATCTCTCTTACACAAGCCCGCTCAAACATCCACGCACGTACACAGTCACTCTTACACTAGCCTGCTCGCGCTCACATCCATGCACGTACACACGCAGTCTCGCTTACATTAGCCCGCTCACACCCACATCCACGCACGTACGTGTGCAGTCACTCTTACGCTAGCCCACTTGCACTCACATCGACACACATACACACCCAGTCACTCTTACGCTAGCCTGCTCGCGCTCATACCCACGCATGTACACACGCATTCAGTCTCGCTTACACTAGCTCGCTCACACCCACATCCACGCACGTACGTGTGCAGTCACTCTTACGCTAGCCCGCTTGCACTCACATCGACACACATACACACCCAGTCACTCTTACGCTAGCCTGCTCGCGCTCACACCCACGCATGTACACACGCATTCAGTCTCGCTTACACTAGCTCGCTCACACCCACATCCACGCACGTACACAGGCGCTCACCTCCGGCAGCGCGTCGGGCGGCAGGGCCCCGGGCACCGTGTTCTGCTTCTTGAGCCTCCGCAGCTGCTCCAGCCGCTCGCGCTCGCGCTCCACGGCACGCTGGGCCTCGCGCAGCCGCTCCAGGTCCTGCTGGTAGGCCTGCCGCTGCCGCTCCAGCTCGGCGCGCTCCTGGCTCAGGCGCTCCTGCAGCCGCAGCGCCTCGCTCTCGCGCTGCTGCAGCCGGGCCGAGGCCAGGTCCAGCTCCTGCCGCTGGCGCTCCCGCTGGCGCTCCCAGCGCTGCTGCTCCAGCCGCAGCTGGCCCTGCAGCTTCTGCACGCCCGCCAGCTCCTCCCGCTGCTTCTCGAAGTTGCGCTGCCGCTCCTGCTCCAGCAGCAGGTTCCCGCGCGTCGACTGCAGCCGGAACTGCTTCTCGCGCTCCTGGATGGCCGCCCTCTGCGTCTCCACGTAGCTGTCCTGCTGCGCGATGACCGCCTGTGGGGAGGGACCGGTGAGGGCCGGGCTCCAGGACGGTTTCAGGAGGAGCGGGCCCTTCCCCGGGAAAAGGGCAGGCGCACTGTATCACACTCGCCCCGCAGCCCCTGTACCTGGAGGCTGAGCAGCAGCTGGGACAGCGTCTGGATCCGCTGGATGAGCTGTGGAGAGAGGGGGAGAGAGACGCTGGCTCTCTGCACGGAGCCCTTGGCGTGCATGCTGCCCTGGGGAGAGGGAAAGCCGGGCACCTACCTCCGACTCCAGGATGGTGGGCGGCCGGCGGCCAGACTCTGTGCCCAGGTCCTCCACCTGCAGAGACAGCAGCGCAAACAGCTTCTAAGGACCAATCCAGCTGAAGTCAGACCCGCTTATTATTGACAATAATGAGGCACAGGGTGGCCCCTGGGGAGGCGGGAGGGCAGCTGTCACGGGCCCACCATGTGGGAGGCCCGGAGGTTAGGCAAGCCTGGCCTTGACTCGGAGCCCACAGCCTGACCCTGCTCTGACCCCAGTGCTTGGCAAGGGTGGGCCTTCTTTAGCATCTATGGGCTTGAGGACACCTGTACAGTTTCTCACCTGTTGAGGGGGCCGTGGCTCCTGCCCTGAGCCCGCCCCCTTTCCCGCCTCCCGCCGTTTCTGGGGCCTGCAGATGAAAATGCGGAGGCTCACCTGCCCGCAGGTTCATGTGGCCTGAGATATTACTATTATTCACTGTGCAGCAGAACACCTTGTCGCTGTTTGCCATTGAGACGGAAAAACCAGGCAACCCAAACACAGGCTGTTCGCACTCGTTAACAATAATACAAAGGACTTGGGCCGCCTGTCTACTGAGCTGAGGAATATCCCAAGGAAGCAACATACCACCTGCGGGGCTTCCTCAGAGGCCCCTGGGGTGAAGTCTGGGTTGCTCGCGGTGCCTTGCCAGTCTCGGGGGCTGGGGTCATTGCTGCCGACCTTCTTCTTAAAACTGCCACCTGAAAAGGCCAAGCAGGTGCGTGAGGATGCTGTGGGTCCCGTGGGAGTCTGGAACCCCCAGCCCAGCCTGGGTATGAAACTGTGCTCAGACCTGGGCCGAAATGGCGGCATTTGTGGCACAGGGACCAGCAGAAGTGGGAGGGGCTGGCCTGGGTGCTGCTGTCAGAACACGACTGGCAATACCCGGAAGGTTCCAGAACCCCCACCACGGAGAATTTATAGACAGTTGAGATGCCCAACAGCAAATGCCTGGGCTTAGCCAAGGATGCCGTGGGAAGGGAACGTTCCCAGAAATTGCACAACCTCCCGCTGCCAATGACCTTCCTTGGGCCCCAAGAAGCCCCAGCCCCAGGGTGACAGGCGGCACCACTCACTCCTGCCGGGGCTGCTCGTGCTGTCGTAGCCCCCAAAGGTCTCTGCCCTCCGGGGCAGGGGTGTGGAGCCGCCCCCATCTTCCACCTGGCCACTGGCACTGCCCAGCCGCCTGCAGATGAGGCTCTGGATGTCCTCGACTGTGGGAGGAGAAGACAGAAAGGGAGTCACCCTGTGGAACCACGCTGTGGGTGTCAGAGTGCAGGACACGGGGCCCAGGAGCTCACGGGCCGTTGGTCAGCCCCTCCTAATCGCCTGATGTGGGACTTTAGCCCCACTGATTCTGTGCACCCCCTGACTTCAGAGATTACAGCCAGGACACGCCAATGGGTGTCTAAAGGAGAGGCCAGGCATGGGCAGCCACATGGGAGGGGCGCGCCTGGGCCAGGGGCTGGGGATACGCTGGGCCTAGTAGGGAACTCGTGGCCACTGCTTGTGTGACGACAGTCATACAGAAGGTCAGAGGCCACAGAAAGGTGGCCTTGGGGGGGGCAGGGCTCTTACACAAACTCTAGAACAAACAGGCTTTGGCCAGGTGAGAAGGTGGGGAGAACATTCCAGGCTGAGGTACAGGCTATGAGAGGGTCCTCACGGGGCAGAGAACAATGGCCACTGGAGAAATGGGAGAAGGACAAGGCTGGCGTGGCTGCAGGGACCAAGACTGAATGGGAGGAGAGGCCACGCAGGACCCCCTCTGGTCTCTGTTCTCTTCACTCTGAAGGAAAGTTCTGGAGAGCAGGGGCTGTCCTGTCTGCTGTTGAAAGAGTGGTGCCGGCCATCCTGCTGGACTGAATAAGCACTGGCCACCTCGCCTGCCACGTGCCCTGGCCAGCACGGGCTCAGCAGCCAGATGGAAGCTGCCAGGGGCTCCGACAAGCACCCTGACTGCTCTGCGAAGCAGGCTGGCGGCCGGATACACGTGGAAAGGGCAGGCCGCTTACCAGCCAGCGCCCTCCCATGGCTTCTGGTGCTCAGAAGCCTCTTCCCGCTAGATGTAGGGTTCCAGGCCCGGGGTAGCTGCTGGGTCCAGAAGCCCTCCGAAATGACCCACCAAACAGTATGTGTGCATTTTTCTGGGGATATCATCAGTGACCCACTTATCAGCAAGAAGGACCTCTTGAATGTGGAGACCCCATCTCAATCAACTTCAGACCCACAGGGCCCAGTGTGGTGCCTTGCACATAGCAGGCACCCAGGGGTGTTTGCTGAATGTGAGAGGTGTTTTAAGCCTGCACCCGATGGTGTCTAAGGACCTTCTGTCTCTAGCAGGCGCGGGTGGGGGTCAGTGCTGCTCCCGGGCGCATGTCTGCACAGCAGACACAAGTGTGCCCTGGACAGGGTGGCGAATTGGCCACACTGGGCCATGGGCCCGGCCTGGGGTCCCCTGAGGAGGCCACGCAGGCAGAACTGTGGTGTGGGAGTGCGCCGGTGCTCAGTGAGACTCCGTGGCTACTTACTCGCACTCATGGCCGACCTGAGAATCAGCTCCCCCTGCAGGTTCTCGGAGGGGTCCCCTCCTCGGAAGAGGAGGCGTGACTGAGTGAAGTCCTCGAGTCCGCTCATCTCGGCCATCTCCAGGTAGATTTGCTGCTTCTCACTGAGGCTCTGCGCAATCTGCTGGTCTTTCGAGTTCAATCGCTCTGTAAAGGGACGTGGAGGTGGTGGCCGGTCTTCTCTGGGTCAGTCTCTCCAGAAGCCGGTGGAAGGATGCCTCTGGGGACCCTCGCTGACCCACACCCCATCCCGAGGGCCTGGCCCTGTCCTCTGATCACTTCCCCAGTTGTAAAAATCAAAAACAGTGGGGTAGGGGCTGGCCCGGTGGCGCAAGCAGTTAAGTGTGTGCGCTCCACTGGGACGGCCCGGGGTTCGCTGGTTCGGATCCCAGGTGCGCAACAACGCACCACTTGTCAGGCCATGCTGTGGCAGCGTCCCATATAAAGTGGAGGAAGATGGGCACGGATGTTAGCCCAGGGCCAGTCTTTCTCAGCAAAAAAGAGGAGGATTGGCAGATGTTAGCTCAGGGCTGATCTCCTCACACACACACAAAAAAAAACCAACAAAAAAAAAACAGTGGGGTATTGGTGAGGACCATAACAGGCCGATTTACTAGTTTGGGACAAACTGAGAGCCTTATAAAAAATAAATAAAGAAAAAACATCTCAAAAGTCTTCCTCCAGGCATTTAGGTCCAAGTTTTCTTCCTTTAACTCCTTCTTACAAGTCTCCAGGCTTTACACCTTCTTTTTGCTGCTGTGACTGCAAGTTAATTTATTAGGCTTTCTCACTGGTGGTTGCTAGCATACACACATCATGCTCAGTGAAATTACTGAGCTCTCCGACCAGTTCCAATCATTTTCCAGTTGATTTTACTGGATTTTCTAGGCAAATAATCATGTCACACGTGAAAAATAATTCTGTCGCCTCCCTTCCAATCATGATATCTTACTTTTGTTTTCTTCTTCATTACCCTGGCTGGAACCTCCAGGATGAAGGTAGTTATGGGGAGAGTGGGTGGTCCTGCCTGGCTCCTGCTTTTGATGGGAGTGGCCTTGACTTCCAGCATTAAGGGTGAGATCGGCTTTTGATCCAAGATGGGAAACAATATCTCGACAAAGAAAATACCTTTGAATTTCTAACTCAGTAAGGATCTTGTTGGGAATGAGGGATGGACAGATATCATTGGATGGCTCTGTGGCGTCCATGGAGATGCGTCCACGCAGGGCATATATTTTATTACCATTCAGAGAAAATAGAGACTCAGAATAGGATGAAATGAAAACTATGTTAAGATTAGGCTTCCAAGGCCCAAAGGGATTTCCTACCCTTTCTTTTGGACACTTTTAATTAACACCCTCAAATGTACACTTCTCCCCACAAAGAGAAATAAAATATATATTACCTAATTTTATGTACTTATTGATTAAATGTTACCTAGTTTAAAAATAAATATTGCAGTTAGTGAGAGAGAAGAATGGAAGTTCTTGAGACCACAAAGCACTAGGAATTGTTCTTGGCAATGACCTCACTGAATTCTCACAGGAATCTGTTAAAACTGGGGAAGAGAATGGATAAGTACAATGTGGTCTATCCATACAATGGAACGGTATTTAGCCTTAAAAAGGAAGGAAATGCTGACACACACTACAATACGGATGGACCTTGAGAACATTATGCTCAGTGAAATAAGCCAGTCACAAAAGGACAAATATTGCATGACTCCATTTACACGAAGTATCTAGAACAGGCAAATTCATAGAGACAGACAGTAGATTAGATGTTACCAGGGGCTGCGGGGAGGAAGGAACGAGAACGACTGCTAAGGGGGACGGGGTTTCTTTTTGGAGGCCTAAAGTTGATTGTCGTGATGGCTGCACAACCTTGTGACATACTAAAAGCCACTGCGTGGTACACTTAAATGGGTGACCTGTATGGTATGTGAATTATATCTCAATAATGTGGTTAAAAAAAATTAAAACATGGGGCCGGCCCCGTGGCTTAGCGGTTAAGTGCGCGCGCTCCGCTGCTGGCGGCCCAGGTTCAGATCCTGGGCGCGCACCGATGCACCGCTTGTCAGGCCATGCTGTGGCGGCGTCCCATATAAAGTAGAGGAAGATGGGCACATAAAGTAGAGGAAGATGGGCACAGATGTTAGCCCAGGGCCAGTCTTCCTCAGCAAAAAGAGGAGGATTAGCATGGATGTTAGCTCAGGGCTGATCTTCCTCACAAAAAAAAAAAAAAAAAAAAAAATTAAAACGGAGGAGGAAGCTGATGTCCCTGGTCACCAAGCCAGAGCTGGTCTGGGTCTGCCTGGCTCTAGAAGGACGCTGCAGGAGTCCCGTGCTACCATAGTAGCAAACCCGTGGGGTTCTTTCGTACGTGACCTGGGACACCCACAGCAAGCTCCTTTCTGAACAAGGACCGAGGTGGGGGGCAGCGTGTGAGGCAAAAAATCGTGTCTAGGAGGGGCTCAGGGGCCCTGAGCTCCACCTCTCATTCCCACACGACCTCTGGAAGCTCACTACCTCCTGACAAGGCCCTGTCGCAAACGCCCCACGGGACACGAGACAGTCCAAGCAAAATGACTGCTCACTTGGGGGGTTGACTCACTCCATGGCCAATCCTGACGGGACAGGACAGAAACGCTGCCGTGGGCTCAAGGCCTGCCACCTAAGGAGGACTCTGTGGGGCCATGTCACCACACGGGGACATGCCTGTGGGCTCAGAGGTCCCGACTGACTCCCTCTTACCTTGGAAATCCCTCAGCCTCATGGCGCGGGCCTCGACCATCCTCCTCTCCTCTTCGGCCTCGCTGAAGGGCCCCTCCTCCTCGTCCGGACAGCTGCAGGGAGAGGGGACGGATGGGCGAGAGTGCCTCGCTGGCTGCCTGGCCTCTGAAATGGGCACTGAGGCTCGTCTGCAGAACTGGCCGCTAAGAGCGTCTCGGAGTTTGTGAGTGATTTATCTTGTTAATGGTGTGAAAGAAAAAGAGGGGGAAGAAAACACAGCCACGGGCATTATCCAGTCTCAAAGTGTCCGGACGTAACCGGCCACAGGTTTTAAATGCCTGGCCACGACTTGGAGGAGGTGATTGGGGACAGCTCGTTTCCTGGGGACCTGCCAGGTATGGGAGGCTGCAAGCCCATCAGAGCTGAAGTTGAGTATCGAGGGAGCTCTGAGCAGGCTAAGGCTTCGGGAAGCTTCCAGGCACAAAGAGAGGGAGAGCTGGCTGGCTGGTCGTGGGGACCGGGCCACTTCCCCTGTATGTTGGGTGGACTGGGAGCCAGGCATCACACAGAGCCACAAGGCTGGGGTCCTGAGGGGTCCCCAGGCCTGAGGAGGAAGGATAGGATGTCACGACCTGCTCCGACAGGTCTGGTCCCAGACTGGGGGTGGAGGACAGCCCACCACATCAGGTGGACATCCCAGCAATACAGAGGGTTAGAGCTGCCTGGCCCCACATCCTCCCCAGAGACATCTGGGCCTTTCTAGCTGCTGCTGGAAGGAACCGGAATGGTGCATCTGTCCCCTTTAGACGAGGAGGTGGAATGAGGAAGAGGAAAGCAGGGCTCTCCTGTCTGCGCATGACCTCTGACACTCTCTCAGGCACTTCAAGGTCACAGCTGATTTGCCAACCATTAAAGGCAAGGGCAGAGCAGTCAGCGGAGGGAACACACTCACCTCTCCACAGCCCTTCGGATGTGGGCCATCCAGGCGTTCCTCTCCTCTTTGGAGCTGGTGTACATCTCGTACATCTCCGGCCCTTGCAGCGAGGCACTGATCAGAAACATGGCTTTCTCCTCATTGGCCACCTCCCTCACAATGAGCTTTTGTAACGAGATGACAGGGAGCTTCGAGTCCTGCAAGGCAGGAAGGCAGTGGGGAGGTCACCTTTTACCCTACCGATCCAAACGGCCGTGGAATCGCCAGTCTGAGGGGCGGGGGGCTAGGAGGGAAGCTGTGCATCCCACTTATTTCGAACAATTTAGAGCAGAGATATCTTGCCATCTGGGGAAAAAAGACACTATTGCAATGACATCCTTGTACCCTTTTAATGTGTCTGCTTAACATGCTTAAAAAAATGTGTTTTATAATCAGTAACTTATACACTGTACGGAAACTCTAAGGATACAAGAGTAGGTAGTATACAAAGACAAACAAACCTTCCTCCTGACCCTGTGCCCCAAGCACCCAGAGCCAACCAGTATTCCCAGTCTGTTGTGTATCCCACAGGAGCTCATGCTCCAATAGACCAGTAAAATGCACATTTTTAACTGGTTGTTATGGGCTGAACTGTGTCCCCCCCAATCCGTATGTTGAAGCTCTAATTGCTCGCACCTCAGAATGTGAGTGTATTTGGAGATGGGCCTTTAAAGAGGTAATTAAGGTAAAATGAAGTCACTAGGGTGGGTCCTAATCCAGTACGACTGGTGTCCTTTTACGAGGAGATTAGGACACAGACAGACACACAGGGGAGACCATGTGAGGACACGGGGAGATGACGGCCATCCCTACAAAGGAGAGAGGCCTCAGGAGAAACTGATTCTGCCAATGGCCCGGCGTGGCCCTCATGACAAGGCTGTTCTGGGACCAGCGTGTTGTGGGGTCAGCATGGTCACAGCTCACAGGACAGTGGCTGCCTCAGCTCTGGTCCTAATGTTGAGCTAGTAAGGAAGGAGGGAGGGAGGGGTTCTCCTGGCAAGGATGCTGGGGCCCCAGAGAACCTGAGTGCTGTGAGAGGAAGAGCCATGGAAACGCAGACAGAGACAGAAACTCGAGAGGATGTTAGCACGATCTCCTGAGACCTCGTTAGGCAACCAGACAGGACCCCCGGTCTTGGAAAATTCTACCCCTGCCTTGCTGGAACCTTCTAGCCCCTGGTGGGGCCCGGGACAACGGGGTAACTTAGGGATGTGCTTTTCTAGCCACCTTGCTCTGTGCTCTTCTCCTGTCCTGTTGTCCAGGTAGCCCCCCGGCCTCCCCCTCCACTCAGCTGCCTTCTGCACAGGCAGCTGTGGAGCAATGCTTTGTGTGAAGAGAGGATACACACCACAGACGCAAAGACGTATTTCTGATCCTTCTCTTGTAGCAGCAGAAGCACATCAGTCAATAGGACGGCAAGGACATCTAAGGAGAGAGCACAGGAGGAAATGTCATACAGGGTGACACGGCTACGTGGTCCTGCCGGGTAGCCACGGAATCCCAGGGAAGCTTCAGCACCACGGGAAGGAGCCCCGGCCACTCTCAGCCCGGTGCCATGATGCTTCCTTCTACCTCACCCTTCCCATGGCCGGAGTCTCCCCTTAAAGGTCCCGTCAGCGCCTCCCGCTCCGCTGCCAGGCCACTGTGCCCCAACCTGCCCCTGCTGTAATGGTGCCTGCTGGGTCCGGTCTTTGAGATTCTCTCACTGTGATTCTCAAATGTGAGCTCACGCCTCCGTTCTTCCCGCTCCCAGGTCACCTGGGACCTGAGCCGCTGGACGCTCACACCCTGCCTCCTACCTCAGCGACACACTCTCGTTGCCTTGTGCCCCTGAGCTTCCTGGTGGCAGCAGGCCCAGCGCCTTGGCCCTGGAGGAACGTCTCAAGGTGGCCCACACGGCAGAGCTTTTGCACACAGGCGCAGATCCTGCACTGCATTCCCAACAGGGGCACTCATGTCGCAAGAAGCATCAATGTTGCCTTCTCGGGAGCTCCTTCCGACACCCCTGTCTCAACCGGACACACCCCTTCCTGTAACTCCCCCCACGCCAGCCCGCTGCCTTCCTCTAAAGCGTTTACTGCACTTCTCACTATTTCTCTGTGTGCTTGTTTCTCTCCCTCTGCCTGCTGACTGCAGCCCCACGAGGGCCGGGGCCTCCTACCACCACCTCAGGGCCTGGCGCACAGGAGGCGCTAAACTGTATCTGCCGGGTGCTCGCCCACTCTAATTACGAACAAACGCACTCTGTCATTTGGCCACCTCAAGCAGTCCCCTAAGGATCTTTAAAGACACTGATGCCACTGGACAGGTTAGGATGTTTCCAGAGCTCACGAGATGGAAGCTTGAGGATGAGTTCTGAGTGCCCTGTGGTCTGGAACCGCACCGCGGATTTGGGACGCAGGGCTCCAAGCACACCCGAGCAGTGAGTGGGATGCTCGGGGACACAGAGGTCAGCAGTCCAGGTGGCGTTTTCTACCCACACTGGGGCCCTTCAGCGGTTGGGACCACTGCAGGAGGGCCTGTTACTGCCTGTTTGGAACTCTGGGGTTTCGGCCAAATCTGGGGTGTCATGATGCCTTGGGTTTCTGTTCAGAAGTCAATGACTCAGTGTGCCCTCTTCATCTAGTGGCCCTCCTGGTGTGTACCACCCCATCTCAAACACCGGAGAAAGAGGGTGCTGGTGCCACTACCTCATTCTTGCTACACTCTTGGCTGCCTGTGCTCATCCATCCTGACTCAGCATGTCACCTCCCTTCAGCCATGAAGCAGCCAGGCTGCAGTAGCTCTGTGTCAGCTGGCACCCACCAATCCAAGATGGTGCCCACTGATCCAAGAGGGTACCCACTACTCCAAGATGGTACCACCAACCCAAGATGGCAGTGACCAACCCAAGATGGTGCCACTAATCCAAGAGAGTGCCACTAATCCGAGATGGCATCCCACTCCAAGGTGGCCTCACCAATCCAAGATGGTGCCCATCACTCCAAGATGGTGCCACCAACCCAAGGTGGCACCGACCAACCCAAGATGGTGCCATTAATCCAAGAGGGCATCCCACTCCAAGGTGGCACCGACCAACCCAAGATGGTGCCACTAATCCAAGAGGGCATCCCACTCCAAGGCAGCACCACCAACCCAAGATACTGCCATCGCTCTAAGCCGGTGCCACTAATCCAAGATGGCATCCCACTCCAAGGTGATACCACGAATCCAAGATGGTGCCACCAATCCAAGATGGTGCCACCAACCCAAGATGGCGCATACCACTCTAAGATGGTGCCATAAACCCAAGATGACACCCACCATCCCAAAATGTCCTACCTATTCAAGATGGCACCCACCAGAGGTGGCCAGGGGCAGAGCTTTACCTTTCAAGCGCCCCGACGTGGTCTTCCAGCACAGCGTGCCCTCCAGATGGAGCTGCCGCCGCAGCATGTCCTCCTTGCGGAAGGTCAGCCCGTTCTTGAGCTTGCTGGAGGACTTCACGTCCATCTTCCCTGCGATCTCCTTGAGGCGCTGGCCTTTCTCGCACTCGCTGACCTTGGCGTCCACTTGTGAGATGATGTCTTTGATGAGGTTCAGGGCCTGAGTCAGGTCTTCATAGTCCTCGCTGCCAGCTGCCACACAGAGCAGAGTTAGCACTTTCCTTTGTCTGCGTTCACGAACACGACAGAAGGGGACATGCTACTGGGTCTGTGAGGTGCATTCCCTGAGGCCACTGCTCAGAGGACCCTCAAGGATCACCTTCCTAAGATGTAAATGCTTCTCCAAAATAAATGCGTCAGACCAGCGTTCGGTTTTACTAAGATAGAGCTTCTGTTGAAGGCAGACGCTAAGGTGCAATTCAAGTGACAAAATCTGCCTGCATAGCTCCCCCGGCCACTCCTTAGCAAACAGACTCCCCCGTGCTCCCTAGCTCTTCATAAAAGACTCCCTCCACCTCCTGCCACTACCAAGAGCTGGCTCCTCTGGCTCTAAGGACGTGGCTCTCATGGTGGGAGAACTCTCCTCATTCTCCCATGGCCTAAATGCCCTGGAGATGTGGGAGGTGTGGTCAGCATAGCCCTGGCCTCTGAGAACTCCTGGCCGGGCTGCGTGCCTTTTCTCCTCTGCCCTCCATGGTTCCAGGCATGCCCCTCTCATGGCCCTGGTCATGTGACATGGAGGTCATCTCTGTGCCTGTCTGGATCACCCAGGAATGACCTTAACAAGGGCACCACGTTCATCCATTCATCCACTCCCCAGATACAGACCAAAGGTGCGCTATGACCCAGCCTCTGGCAAGGGCTGGGGGTAAACGCAGGGAAATGAGACCCAGCACTCCATCTTTCTCGAGTTGGAAACCCCAGCACCCAGCACAGTGGATTCCACATGACGGAAGTTCAGTTAATGATCACCAATCCCAGCTGAATGCGTAGAACCAGGGACAGATCAGAGAGGGGCGTTTATCTAATCCCCTGCTAAAACGGGGGGCAGGGAGACAGAGCCCACCCCCAAAGCACCAACGGGCAAGGCGGTGAGGAGAGTTAGCGTACCTTCTGTGTTCTGAATGATGCGCTCCACCAGCACAGGGTACTTGGTGATGCGCTGAGTCACCAGAAGAATACACTCCTGCACGCCAAGCCGCCTCACGATGGCAAAGTTCCCAATTTTCTATGAAATGGAAAACAGAACCATACCGTATTGACACCTTATCTCCTGTGGAATCAGCTAATGGTTGGATACCGAGGCTGGGGGCTCTTTCCTTTTTCGGTTCACATGGACTTTTCCTTTGTCCCTCCACTGGATACTTGACAGCAAGGATCACCTGCTGTAGACGGAAAGGCCACAAAAGCAAGGGCAGCCTCACCAATTGTAAACGAAGGCCTCTGTAAAACCCATTAAGAAGAAACCAGAACCAGCCAGTGGCGGTGGTTATGAGAACCACCTGGAGAGCTGTACAGCGTGCGTGCACACACACACACAGCCCAAACCCTGACTGATGACCACTAGAACCTTCTAGAACTAGAGTGGGCCTGTGCCTTCTGAACTGGTTCCCTGGTGGCTTCTGATGCACACCTCTGGCTAAGCACCCAAAAAGCAGTCACCTGAAGCCATTTCTTGGTGGGAGCTGAGAGCAGCTTCCGGTGCTCTTTAGAGCATACCACACATTCTGCTTTTCTGCTCCCACCACTCTTGGACGAGTTTCAGGAATGCCAGTGATCACGGCAAGCACTTCTTGAGAGGACCAGAAGAGTCACTGTGGGATGTGTGAGATTCCGGGGACAACACTCTGTCTCTGTTTCCTCCAATCTCATTGAAACCCTCCCACTTTCTAGGTGTTTCTGTCTCATGATGTCAAGTGGCCTGTCCCATTGCTTATCAGTAGATGAATTTAGGCCCCCAAATTACCCTCTCCCTTTCACGTCTATCCTCTGCAATTATAATGGAGTGAAATTAAAAAACACATCATTCTTGACTCTAGACCATTTGGCGTCAGATGTCACTTCAGAATAAAGTCGTCGGGGTGCGGGCGACAGGTGATGGAGCAGTTTTGGAATCAAGTGTGCTGGGGCTACCTCAGAGCGTATGCAGATGGAGCCAAGCACTCTTAACCCAGGTGCACTTTCTAGAACTTGGGAGGTGGGGCCTTGCCGGAGCCAGCTGACTCAGGCTGAGTGAAGTGTTTTTGGCTCTGGGCTCTGAGTGTCTGCACACTGTAAGGCAGGGGACAGGTGTGGACCATTCCACAGGCCACTGGGGACAAATGGGGACCAGAGAGGGGAGGAGGCGAGGCAGGGGACGATGGTTTAGAGTGAGGCCTTGCACCAGCTGGAGCGTCTGAGGGAAGCATTGGTGACTCCGGCGGGGTGGTTCCCAGGGCAGGGGGCCCCTTGAGACGACACTCGTGTCACCTCAACAGACTGACGAGTGATGGTCAGTGGGTTCCATGCTGGGGCCTGAGGGACACCTCAGGGGCCCACCCTGGTGTGGCAAGAACAAAGCCATAGGTCTTAATTGCTTTGTTTTGTTTTACCCCTTGGAATTCTCCAGAAGATTTCACTGACCTGTCCTGAATGAGTTTGTAATTAAAAACAAAGCAAAAACTTGAAAATCACCTGTTTATAACAGGTGCCTTCATCTCAAGATCTCCAAACGGTTCTGTGAGGAAAAACCTACAGCACAGAGAATACGTTTTTAATTAAAAAATAAATTTGTTTTTACCTTGATCAAGTTTTGAAATTTCTTGTTTTGCTGCAGCAGCAACTTGTAATGACTGACCGCTTCGTTGTGGCCGCTACAAAAGACACCATATTTTTCTTTCATTCTCTCCCCATTTTCACCTGAAAACTGAAGAGAACGGAGATGATATTGAATGAGACACAAAAATCGCCAAGGAATGTTCTCATCTGGTTCATTGGGCTTTGCTAGAATATGGCCTGAATTTACTTGAGTTTTTCTCTCTTCTCTAACACATACGCAGACAGAGAAATGCTTTAGCACTGGTGTCTCAAGGTACAATAAATGTAAAAGGAGAAAATTTTCTGCTAACGGGCTTTACTATGTCACAGGCGCTGGGACAACTTCCTGAAGTCTGAGAAGGAGAAATAAATTTAAGCTGAAGAATGTCAGAAAAGTTAAAATGCAAAAGGGGTATTCTAATTAATTCTAATTAGCCAACGCAGGATGCTTGGAGCACTCTGAGGTCAGCTGAAGGGTTACGGGTCCCCTCTGTCAATCCTGGCTCAGAAGCTGACTCAGTGACTTCCAGCAGCCAAAAACACAGCGGTCAAAACCAAAAAAATAAAACCCAGCGAAGCAACCAAATGGAAGCCCAGAACACAACACTGGACGGTGTTTGGACACGCACATTTGGGATCGAGGCCTCGGTGTTTCTGGACTGTTAGCTGCACACACGGCTGTAAGGGCCCAGGACCACTGTCCTCTGGGGCAGCAAGCCCTTGATAAACAGGGGCTACGTTCTTTTTATTATTGGGAGGAACAGAGATGGGATGGGGGCTCGTCCAGGCCTGGTGCCCGTCTCGGCTCTGCCCACCTGCTGCACCAGGAGGTCCCCAATTTTCTGGATGATGTAATTCTGCTCGCTGCCCTCCTCCAGGGCCTCCCTGCGGCGCTCCTTGAGCCGACACAGGAAGTGGCCGTGCATCTCGAGCAGGTCATCGGCGCACGGGAAGAGGCGGCTGATGGCCTTGCTGCTGAACTGCAGCTCCTCCTGCAGGAACCTGGAGTAGACCCTGAGCATGATCTTGAGCGTCCGCACGTGGTGCACCTCCGTCTGCATCAGCTCTGTGGGCACACGGACCACAGGACTTACCCACCCGGAGAGGGCGCCATGGCTCGTTATGCCCACATCCCACAGTGACACTCGTGTGTACTACCTGCCCACCATCGGGCCCCCTGCCCTCCCCAGCCCAGTGCTGCAAGGGTCCCAGCTTAAGGGAGCAGCGAGGAGTGGAGTGACATTAGAAAAGAAGAGGACCCAGGATGTGCACTGGGACCTCAAATTCACAGGAGGGTTTCGTGCTAAAGTCAACTGAAGATGTTTCAAGGCTGTTTTAAGCAAGAAGACTGTTCTGATGAATGCCACTCCTTGGGATGTGAAACTCACATATTTGCGCATGTCAGTGACCAGACCCAGACTATAACTGATAAAAAGGCAGAGTTCAAGGGAGGATTTTAATCCACTGTTAAAGGCAAAGAAAGATCAGATTTTTGTGCTGGACTTTATCTGTTGCTCAAGTCAAGGCCTTGAAGCTGTTAGAGGGGGTGGACAATGTGGCAAAGGGCTCCCCAGATGGAAGCATCCGGAATGGCCCTCTCCGTCCCTCTCTGCAGGATCTCTGCCCGGCTCTGGGGCCCTGAGGGGAAGCGTTCATCGGGTTCTTCTCCCTGCCCACACCCCAACCTACTCTGGCCCGGGCAGGGAGCTCAGTGTGTGAAATATGGAAGGACGTGGGTGCCACCAGGCAGTGGAGTGAAGACACTTCTACGCCACAATCTCCTCACAGAATGCTGACGAGGGACGGGAAAACATCTCGGGCAACACAACGCTGGCAACACAACGCTGTCAGTCTTGGGGACACTTCCCATGGAGGGGGATCATAAGAACAAGTGAGGGCTTTGGGAAGAGAAAGGCCACAGGTTCCAGGGCGGTTGTCTTGGGCCATCGTTGCTCTGCTTGTGGGGGCCCAGGGGCCTGGAGGGACCTACGTGGGGCACCCAGCATGGCACCTGTCCCAGGGCCGGCTCTGTGTCTGGGAGCTATGGTTTTCACAGTGACCTGCAACATCCCGTCTCAGGACAGTGGGTCCCCTAACTAGGTTCTCCAATGGCCAGTGGGAAGGGCGCCCACCAGGGAGCTGGTGCTACAGTCATGTGTGAGAGAGGGACATACCTCCAACCTGGCCCCCCCCCCCCGCCCCCCGCCCATTCACAGCCACGCCTGGGCCTGTCTGGTGGTCACCAGGGACGGCTGGGAGGAGCTGGGGCGGTCTTCCCTCTCAGGGTCACCAACATGGTAAGGATGAGTTAGGCCTGGGCATTCGGCCATAACTGTCCCTGGGGACGGGTTCTCACAATGCCCTCCCCAGCCACCTCTTCCCTGGCCTGGAAGGCAGGGCTGCCCTGGGGAAGCAGGCGGAGCAGGCGACAGGATCTGAGCGGGGGTTGGCAGTGGAGCCCAGACTCCCAGATGGAATTAATCAGAAGGAAAAGAAGCGAATGGAGGGCTGGTGGGTGGCGCAGGACTTCTTACCGTAAAGCACATCCTGCCTTTTCACCACCTCCTTCTTTTGTTTCTTTGCGTATGCCGGGTCCACGGCGAGGCTCCAGGACTCCGCCTCAAACTCATGGGCGTCTGACTCAATCTCATTCCTCAGTGAGGCAGTGTAGGGGTCTGAGGGAAGACCAAGAGGCCGCTGCCTGGGGGCCCGCAGCCTGGCTGGCTCTGGACCACCCCAGCCTGCGTCCCGTGGACACATTGATGGGGGTCCCAGCACTTCCCAGGGAGGAGGGAGACCACATGACATCTGTGCAAGAATCAGGATGACTGTACCTTCTACAAAAACGGACTCGGCATTGGAAGATGCAAGTGAGAGAGAGTCATCAGCTGCCTGCTTGAATTTCAAATATCCAGAGTCAGCTTCATCCATCTCTCCTGTGACTGGTCTAAATAAAAACCATTATTTCAAAAATTGAATTAAACACACACACACACACACACACACACCATTCTACGAAGGCAAATCAGATTGTTACTCAATCTGATTAGATACTATTTGAGAACTTTCCAGATTTCAATATAAGCCTTAACTTTGTCACAGATCATTTTTAAAAATTAGGAGACTATCTATCAACGTAACATCAGGACTTCTTCTGTCATAACTCATTTTAATTTAATGTTCAGGTACATTCTAAGGGTGGTTAATCGTATGCTTCCTTTACTGGCCACTGGAGCCCACTGGAGGCCCTGGAATTCTTTTAAGCAAGAGTTAGGTGGACACAG
Organism: Ceratotherium simum simum; assembly: GCF_057802395.1. Taxonomy (NCBI): domain Eukaryota; kingdom Metazoa; phylum Chordata; class Mammalia; order Perissodactyla; family Rhinocerotidae; genus Ceratotherium; species Ceratotherium simum. The sequence goes on along the minus strand of NC_141938.1, from coordinate 10,185,325 downwards.
CCTCACTCACAGTTGAGGGTGGAGGGAGACTCCTTAGAGGAAAAAGTTAATCAGCTCCTTTCCCCACAAATTCATGTAACAATCATCACAATGACATTTTTTTTAGCGTAAGATTTTCTCCCTGAATACCGCTGAATGCAATATTTAGAGAACCACTTCAAAGTTCTTGGAAAACGGGGTTAAGGCATAAATAACGAAATGCAACCTCCATGGCAACCTCAGCAGGCTTCTAGCATCGTCTTGAGTACAGAAAGGAGCGCTGTCTGAGGTCCTTTAAGAGCATGAAGCTAGCTGGCTCCAAATGGCCGAGGACACCCAGAACACGCCTTTGAAAAAGAACAAGGAATGAATCTCCAAAGCAAGAGTTAATGGGAGGGGCCGGCCCCGTGGCTTAGCGGTTAAGTGTTAGCGCTCCGCTATTGGCAGCCCGGGTTCGGATCCTGGGCGCGCACCGACGCACCGCTTCTCCGGCCATGCTGAGGCCGCATCCCACATACAGCAACTAGAAGAAGGATGTGCAACTATGACATACAACTACCTACTGGGGCTTTGGGGAAAAAAAAAAAGAGTTAATGGGAATTTCACTGCTTGGTGGGGGGCCGACGAGCAGATCCTCGTGGCCCTGGGTGTCTCCTTTCAGAGAGGCTGTCTGCAGGGTCCTCATAGCACACCACACACCCGGCTCCCTCCCTTCATCTGCACCTGAGGGCAGAGCGAGGACCCTGGCTTACCCAAGTCGTGTCCCCGTTCCCGCCAGGCTGGGTGCTGGCTGTGGACTCCCCTTCTGCGAGACCGTCATGCCGACATTCCTGGACAGGGCCGGGCTGCCATCAGACAAGAGGGTGGCCCTCGGGTGCTCTTTCAGGGACGCTGCGACAGAGGCAAAGACAGAGTTGGTGCTGAGAAAGTGGGCAGGGTAGTGCAGGTGGCCGGGTCGGAAGCCCCGCTCCGACTGTGGCCGCAGCACGGACAGGATCTTGGAGGTCAGCAGCTCGTTATCCAGAAAGACATGGTCGCTCCATTTCCTAGGGAAGGAGCTACCGTAGAAAGACAGCTCAGGGCGGCCGTGGAGCGCGCTGTCTCTGTCGCTGCCTTTGGAATTTGCATGCCCCATGTTCACGGTCGCGGCTCCCAGACCCGGCGCGCTGCGAGGCCGGGCTGCACCGTTTTTATACCTCCGAATGATCCTTCTAGAAATGTAAAGCTGCGTCTTCTCTTACTGTATTGGCTGGAGCAGCGAGTCTGGAGGGCAGGAAATTGGTCCCCACTGTGACCACTTAGTGTGGAAATTGCACACTGTTTTCTTCTTTGATAAAATAACAACAAAAAAAATCCCGACACTCCTGTCTTCGCAGGGGGTACAAAGCAGAGAGCCGTTTACATTTGCTGTAAAGAATCTAAGATCATGAAACAGGGAGCTCTGCGCTTGGCGTGGCTTCTGCCGACATCACCCATGATTGTAATTAATCTGGGATGGATGTCGGGATGATTCTAAGACCCGGAGACCACAGGGCACGCATGATGTTCAGCCGCAGGTGCCACTCTCTGTAAGCGCTCTGATAGAATTCGATCACCCAAGTGGATGAGAGGCTCTGATCCTATTTTATAGGCAATTGTAAACCAACCTAAAACACAACAAGAGCTCCGAAGGGTTGTTCACACTCATCTGCTTGTTAATTTAAGAGCTGAGATATTAAGATGTATTGTTCTCACCCATTACTTTCCCCATTGACAGGAAGATGCAACGCTTAGAAAGCCAGGCTATCGTTAATTAGGTTGATCTTCTCCCTCCTACTAGACAAGCCAATCATTCAAGCCAAGCCTAGTTGAGACTGGCTGCTTGGCTAATTGATGCTCAGCGTGAAAGCCACATCTGAAAGCTTTGCTCCAAGACAAAGAGCAGCATTAAAAAGAAATCTGGCAGCAGCCCTGGTGGCCTAGTGGTTAAGTTCAGTGTGCTCTGCTTTGGTGGCCTGGGTTCGGTTCCTGGGCGTGGACCTACACCACTTGTCTGTTAGTGGCCATGCTGTGGTGGTGGCTGACATACAAAAAAAGAAGATTGGCACCGATGTTAACTCAGGGCGAATCTTCCTCAGCAAAAAAAAAAAAAAAAGGAGAGAGATCTGTCTGGTGACCTTCCAACCTGGCTCCTGGGTCCCCAGTGCACCCATCCACTGGTTTCTCTACGTTATATGAAGAAAGTAGTTGGGATGCCGGTTCTCAGTAGCATGGAGGCAGTGACTCTTAGGGTGGGCATAGGGCCAGCCCTACAGTAAAATATACTTCTCTCAGGGCTTTTCTGGACAGGGGGATTCAGCAGACTGAGTGAGTTTTAATTTAGGTGGAAATTCAGGGTGGCTGCAAACATGCAGGTGGGTACATGTGAGAGAGAAAACTTCTGGTAGAGGAGTAATGAAGAAAGCTTAGAAATTGAGACTTAACCGCTAAGCGGTGCAATGACATATTACACATAAAACACACGTTATCCACAGCCATTCATTCTTTACCACAGCTTAGCATGGTGAGGATGCCACTTGGTCAGTGACCTCAACCATCCCGATGTCACGATCATAAATGGCTAACGATTACTATTATTACAGTAGACAAAGGTGACAAGGATGATACTCCTGCACAAACCATTGACAAAGGTGAAAATCAGAAATCGAGGCCTCCACGGTCCAGGGCATGGGTCCCTGCCATTCCTTCACCATGTTAAACCCCACCAGGCAATTATGACTGAACGTGCAAATATGGGATAAATCCTGAAATGCATCCTTTGCCCAGCATCCTGGCATGGCTGACAGACTGTTCCTGTGAGCCGAGGTCTTGCCTAAAGTCGGATGGATTCTGCTTTAACCAAACAGTCCACAGAAGAAAAAGTCACCATAAACACCTTCTAAGAATCACTGGCTTCAAAGAATTCTAATAAATCATCAGTAATGCTAAATCTATGATAAACGGACTTACATCTTCCTTTGATAATTAAGAAGATACTTTGAGGTTTTCATGTCTAAGGGTCATGATTAGGGATACCAGGTACCAATGGACTCAAAAAGGGTACAAGGGAGAGAATTTCAGCTGAAAGAAAGATGAGCTGGCCCCTCTAACATACAACATAATTTACTTATTTATTCTGATCATCGTCTGTTTCCCCAATAGAATAATGGACAGTGTCTTGCACAAAACAGGTGTCAGGAAATGATGGTTTCATGGAATTTTATTCAGCCATAAAAAGGAAAGAAATTCTAACACCTGCTACAACATGGATGAACCTTGAGGACATCATGCTGAGTAAAATAAGCCAGACACAAATGGATAAATACTGTGTGATTCCACTTCTAGGAGGTCCCTAGAGGAGTCAGATTCATAGAGCCAGAAAGCAGAATGGGAGTTCCCTGGAGTTTTGTTTAATGGGGAAAGAGTTTCAGTTTTGGAAGATGAAAGAGTTCTGGAAATGGATGGTTGCACAACAATGTGAGTGTACTTAATGCCACTGGACTGTACTCTTAAAAATGGTTAAAATGGCCCAATTTCATGTTATGGATATTTTACCACAATGTTTTAAAAAAGAAATCATTGTTTCTTTGGGGTGATGGAACAGTTCTGCATCTTGACTGCGGTGTTGGATACTCAAATCCATACACAGGATAAAATTTTATAGAACCATACACTCCCCTTCCCGCCACAAGAGTGCACGTAACAACTAGCAAAATCCTAATAGGGCCTGTCCCCGAGTTAATAATATCGTATCATTGGGGCCAGCCCGGTGGTGCAAGCGGTTAAGTGCGCACGCTCCGCTGAGGAGACCCGGGGTTCGCCGGTTCAGATCCTGGGCGCGTACTGACGCACTGCTTGGCAAGCCATGCTGTGGCGGCATCCCATATAAAGTGGAGGAAGATGGGCACGGATGTTAGCCCAGGGCCAGTCTTCCTCAGCAAAAAAAGAGGATTGGCAGCTGTTAGCACAGGGCTGATCTCCTCACAAAAATAAAAAATAATAATATCATATCATTGTCAGTGTCCAGGTTTCGACCGTGGACTGTGGTTATGTTAGATATCACGAGTGGGGGATGCTCGGTGAAGGGTACCCAGGAACTCCATACTATTTTTGCAAGCTCTTGTGGGTCTTTATTTCAAAATAAAAAGTTACACCAATTTGCAAAGGTGCATGCACCCCTGTGTTCATTGCAGCGTTATTCACAATAGCCAAGACTTGGAAGCAACCTAAGTGCCCATCAAGGGACGAATGGATAAAGAAGATGTGGTATATATACACAATGGAATACTACTCAGCCATAAGAAACGATGAAATCCAGCCATTTGTGACATCATGGATGGACATTGAGGGTATAATGCAAAGTGAAATAAGTCAGAGGGAGAAGGTCAAATACCGTATGATTTCCTTCATTAAGTAGTAGATAATAACAACAATAAACAAACACATAGGGACAGAGATTGGATTGGTGGTTAACAGAGGGGAAGGGGGGAGGGAGGAGGGTGAAAGGGATAATTCGGTACATGTGTGTGGTGATGGGTTGTAATTAGTATTTTGGTGGTGAACATGATGTAATCTATGCAGAAATAGAAGTACAATGATGTACACCTGAAATTTTTACAAAGTTATAAACCAATGTTACTGCAATAAACAAAACAAACAAACAAACAAAAAAAAGTTACAGCCGATTCTCATTATTCCTGGTGTGATGTCCTATCAAGTCACAGTGAACACTGAATTAGTGAATACTGAGTCACTGTTGCCAGGGGAAATACAGGGCTAGGTTCCTGTAAGCTTCTGGCTACCTTTTTGTCAGCCAGTCAATCCATAACCCTGTGTGATGTGTGTTTCTACTGAATGACACATTATGTAATATACATTGTCAATCCAGTAACACGGAATTCACAGCCAACAGGGCTGTAACTCACGCCTGAAGGAAGCGTACCTATCACACGTATTTTCTCTGTAAGGCACATAATAGCCTTCTTGTGCTTATGAACACTAGACAGCCCTTCAGCACTATGCTCGGGGGCCATTTTAAACAGCCAAATCACCAACAAAGAGTACAAAAATGTGAAAAAAGGGCATTAAATACCCCGCAGAAAAGGGCACTTGTTTACAGAATGAGCTGAAACAAGAAGACAGTGTCACCTTATTCAATCTTAGCTGGGAAGGTGTACACTGAACAACTCCAATTTTCTGCCATTCTACACATATCTGTGACTTGCCACGAAAGCCCCACGAGTATCGATTTGGGGGTTACAAATATATTTAGGGAGTAGGTGCATTTGCAAATACAGAATCCATAAATAATGGGGATCGACTGTATATAAAAAAGCTGTTGAAGAAGAAGTCATTATATTTTAGAAGAACACCCTGTTTGCTCAAATACATGCCGTAATTCCTCAGAGCACTGATATTCTTTGTATTTCTTTACAACTTATTATACATACACTTCCAAAAAGTATCTGAGATGGCCTCCTATTTTGGGAGGGGGACTTTCTACAGAAAAGTTGAATGATGTGCATTTGGCGTCAATGTGACTGAGAGAAATTATTCTTTTTCCTCTGGAACAATCTAACCACCTCTCCCCATCAGGCTACTTATGATTTTTAAAATAATAAGAGGTGGACAGTCACCAGTCAAGTCTTTCTGTAACATGTGCAGCCATGGAAACAACTGATCAATCAAGACCTGAGTCAGTGGCTCTGCCACAGGGCAGCTGTATTAATCATGTCCTTCTACTCTGTATTTTTGATGCTCTGACAGCTGGGGCCTGGCTGACCCTGGAAAGCCTGCCACTCCCAGGGCTAGCAGATTCCTAGAGGTACTAAAGGACTCACCTACAAGTGTGCCTTTAACATGCAAACCAGCCAATTCATCCAGAGCCCACACCCCACCACCTCCTTTATGGGGCCCTCACACCCAGGGCCACTCTCCCCAGCCCGAGTCACCACAGGGCCAGCTGCCAGACAGCTAGGGACAGAGCCTACGCCCCAGAGCCTGCTGGAATTATTCAGACTAGCCCATCCTAAGCCTGCTTACTCTGCCTCGCCCCTTCCTTCCCTGGAAACCACAACAAAGGTTCTTGCCCATGTTTCCCTCCCGCCCTCTGCCTCCCACTGACCTGGTACTTCCTCGTGTGGCCCTGCATGGCGTGCCCTGCCTCCTGCTTCTAGGCGACTGTGACTATAAACTTCTTCCTTCATGGCAGTCATTTCTGTGACTGCATGTCTTACCATCCCTGGTTAAAACAAATTCCAGGTACCCTTAAAAAACCGGCCACCCAGGAGCCGAGAGGTCTGCCTGCCCGGGCAGGGACAGCCTTGGACCACCTCTTGCAGTTTTCTTACATCTAGATGGAGGGCATCACACCATGCAAAGGCGTGAGGCTGCTGGTGGGCACGCAAATTGGTGTAGTGCTTTGGAAAACAGTCTGGCAGTTCCTCAAAACATAACATAGAGTTACCATAGGATCCAGCGATTCCACTCCTGGGTATACGCCCAAGAGAAGTGATAATACACGTCCACACAATACCTGTACGTGAGTGTTCGTAGCAGCATTATTCATAATAGCCAGCCAAAAGGTGGAAATGACTCCAAATGGCCATCAGCTGATGAGTGGATAAACCCAAGTGGTTCATCCATACAATGGGATATTATTCAGCCATAAAAGGAATAAAGTACTGATACATGCTACATTGGAGATGAACCTGGAAAACATGCCAAGTGAAAGAGGTCAGACACAAAAGACCACACATTGCAGGATTCCATCTACAGGAAAAGTGCAGATTAAGCAAATCCATAGAGACAGAAAGTAGATTAATAGGTGCCTAGGACTAGGGGAGATTGGAGGTTGACAACGAATGGGTATGGGGTTCTTAAATTGATTGAGGTGACTCTGTGACTATACTACAAGCCACTGAAGTGTACACTAAATGGGTGAATTGTACAGTATGTGAATTATATCTCAGGAAAGCTGTTAAACAAATAAATCAACTCCCGAGAGGGAGAGCCATCTTTCTGCAGGAGAACACACAGTTAGCCATCCTGCCCTCGGCTGAGACAGGAATACGTATTCATCCAGCTGTCGTGTTTTCCTAAACCAGACAGCCACAGTGGCTCAGACGGGAAGCGTGTGGCGCTGGGATCCGCACCACACAGCACACTTCAGCAGAGCACTGCCTAGCACTGTCTGCACGGCCATGAGAACCCTTTCGGAGCCTAATTAGCACTGTCTGCCCACTGCTGAGAGATGCCATCGACCGGCGTGCGCCTGGCCCGCTGCGGTGACCGTGTATCACCGAGCTGTCTCTCCAAGGGGACGCAGAGAAGAGGCAGGGATGAAAATAAGAAGTGAACAGGGAAAATGGAAACAGTGCTTGGCCTGCAGGAAAAAACATACCCTGTTCTCAGCAGCAAACACAGACAGCAGCCTGATCTCAGGGTCATTTTTTTAAAACCTGTTTTGTCTTGGTTTCTTGAAGAACGGTCTCTGTGAGCACATTTGACAGCTAAGCTTGTGTGACAATTACGATCCTACCTCCATTACTTTACTTGGACAAAAGATACCACTCTAGAACTAGAGTTCAGGTTCACATGGGCTATTTTCTAGTGTGCTTCTGCTCCCAAGTTCTTTTTCCTCCGATGCACGAGCACAATCCCATTCTAGTAGGAAGGAAATGCTATTAACAAGCCTTAACAGTTATGAACCTGTTGAAAGTCATTTTTCGGGGAAGCCCAATACGACATTTCAAGTGACTATCTTAAAAGGTTTTAAATCATCCTTTATAATCTACAAGCACACTGGCTTCTAGAAATATCAACTTTCAAGCAAGAATTTTATATTCTAAATGGCAGATTCCTCCTGCTGCTCAATGGAAAGTAACTAGACCCAGCTTCTGAAGGCAGCTGGGCCCTGACACAGAAGTCGCTCAGTTTTCTGCAAGAGGCCACTCAAACCGACGAGACAAGACAGCTTTTTAGGGGGGAACAGCCTTCCCCAGCTGCACAGCAGTCTCAAAGGCTCGAAATAACTGCTCCTTTTCTCATATTTAGTGAGGTTCAGCGTTCTCCTCCCTGCCCCTAGTCTTTGTCTCAGCAAAGACTTTTCTTTCAGGCTGAGAGTGCCGCCTGTCTCTGGAGAGTTCTAGCAAGTGCGAGCTGCGGGCAAGTGTTGGAGAGACAATTAAGAAAATCTGATACAAAATGAAGCTTTCAGTTCACAGTTCCCGGCTTTTCGGCCACCTGAGAATAGACTAAATCGATGACAAGACAACTCATTGATTTTTCCACCCTACTTCATTTTGATGTTACACTAGCATGATGGCATAAAAAAAGTAAAAATACAGGAGAAAAAAACCCCCTAAAACCTTAACCCCATACCTCAGAAGACAAAGGAAAAAAAAAGGCATCTTGGGGGCTTAAAAGATAGTGTGAGTCAGAAAGAATACTCTTCTTAGACCTGATATTACCCAATAAAAAAAATACATGAGCCCCCTACTCCCAAATTACGTTAAAAACAACGAACACCATTAAAAAAAATTGTGGTATCGTCTTCACTATGTGTTTAGAAAACTTAAAAAATCTCAAAAAGGGATAAAAGTAGAAATAATCCATAAACCGCAATCCAGAGTTAATTGCTGCTGGTATAAACAGTTTTATAAATTGAGAAATAATGTTTAATAATGAGTGATCCTGAGATCTGTGTTGGAAAATCCCTCACCTGCAGCAAAAGGATAATATTAACAGCAAAATAGGTATTTTTTGCATAAATATCATTCAGGACATGTGGGTTATGCCATTGGGAAACAGACTTGTGAATAATGATACTACAAAATAATGATAACACAAAATTTGTGTTACTCTATGGATAATTCTAGAAGTTAAAACAGAAAGAACGACGATGCCCATGTCCATAGGCCTAAAAATGAACCTCAAAATGGACTACAGAGTTAAATGGAAAATGTAAAACTATAAAACTTTTCACAGATAATATAGGAGAAAATCTTCAGGACCTAGGACTTGGAGTGTGAAGGGTTCTTGGATATGACACCAAAAGCTTCATCCACAAAAGAAAAAATCATCTCTACATTGCCTTTACCATAATTAAAAACTTTGGCTCGTGGAAGACCCTGTTAAGAGGATGAAAAGAGAAGCTACAGAGCAAGAGAAAACATTTGCAAACCGCCTATCTCACAAAGGACTGGTATTTAGAAAATTAACGAGCTCTCAAAACTCAACAGTAAAAAGACCAACAAGCCATTTAAAAAATGAGCAAGAGAGATGAAGATACATTTCACCGAAGACACACAGGTGGTAAAAGAGCACATGAAGATGTTCCACATCATTAGCCATTAGAGATATGCAAATTAAAACTACCATGAGCTATCACAACTAAAATGGTTAAAATAAAAAATAGTGATGACTCTCCCAGTGCTGGTGAAGATGTGGAGAAATGGGATCACTCATCTGCTGCTGGTGGGAACGTAAATGGTACAGCCTCTCTGGAAAAGAGCTGGGCAATTTGTAAAGAAAACTATCTTCATCTCAGAGAAATGCAAAATTACACCCAGACAAAAACCTGTACACGACCGTTTGCAGCAGCTTTATAGCCCCAAACTGGAAACCACCTGGGTGTCCTTCAGTGGGTAAGAGGTTAGAGAAACTGTGGTCAATCCATACAATGGAGTACTACTCAGCAAGGAAAAGGAACTACTGACAACACACAACAACCTGGACGGATCTCATGGGCATTGTGCTGAGAGAAAAAAGCGAACCTCAAAACGCCATTGTATGATTCCATTAAACCACATTCTTTTTTTTTTTTTTTTTTTTTTTTTTTTTTAAGATTTTATTTATTTTATTTTTTCCCCCCAAAGCCCCAGCAGATAGTTGTATGTCATAGCTGCACATCCTTCTAGTTGCGGCATGTGGGACTCGGCCTCAGGATGGACGGAGAAGTGGCGCCTCGATGCGCACCTGGGATCCGAACCCCGGGCCGCCAGCATTGCAGCGCGCGCACTTAACCACCAAGCCACAGGGCCGGCCCTAAACCACATTCTTGAAATGATAAAATTAAACTATAGAGATGGAGAACAGATTAGTGGCTGCTGGGGTTAGCAATGGTGGGGGCAGGGGAGTGGGCATGACCATAAAGGGGAAGTTCAAGGGCATCTTTGTGGTGATGGAATAGTCCTGGATCCTGGAGGCGGTGGTAGTTATGGGAATCTGCATATGTGATAAAACGGCATAGAACTAAATTCACACATGGTCCCGATGACAATTTCCTGGTTTTGATATCCTATTCTAGTTACCCGAGAAGAAACCAGTGGGTGAAGAGTACACGTGATCTCTCTGGACCCTCTTTGCAATTTACTATGAGATATAATGATTTCAAAAGGAAAAGTTTAAAATAAACCGAAGGACCACCAACAGAAAAACAGAAAGAATACTCAGGTGCAGTGTCTTAGTCAGCTTGGCTGCCATAACAAAATACCACAGACTGGGCGGCTTAAACAATAGAAATTTCTTTCTTACAGTTCCGGAGGCTGGGAGGTCCAAGATCAAGGTGCTGGCTGATTTGGTTCCTGGTGAGGACTCATTTCCTGGATTGTAGACGGTGGCCTTCTTGCTGTGTGCTCACACGGCAGAGAAAGAGCAAGACCAAGCTCCCCCATGTCTCTTCTTATAAAAATCACTAATCCCATCACGAGGGCCCCACCCTCATGAGCTCGTCTACCCCTCATCACCTCCCAAAGGCCCCACCTCCAAATACCATCATACGGGGGGTTGGGACTTCAACATGGGAATCTGGGGGAACACAGTTCAGCCCATAGCACCCAACAGTGACCAAAACCATGCTTCCTGTGAATTCATTTAAATCCAGAACTTCTCTCATGGCTCACTGGACGCCTCAGCACAAAGAGCGAGCAGCCTTCCTCTTCCCCTTCCCTCACCTCGCAGAGGGAAGAGTAAAGGGCACGGCCTTTCTGGAAGGATTACTGGACAAGGCGACGGACATGCACCTAAGACCTCAGGAAGCAGCTCCGATGGCGAAGGAGGAGGGTCTGGGAACAGTTCTTTTTTTTTATAATTTTACTTATTTTTTTCCACCAAAGCCCCAGTAGATAGTTGTACGTCATAGCTGCACATCCTTCTAGTTGCTGTATGTGGGACGCGGCCTCAGCATGGCCAGAGAAGCGGTGCGTTGGTGGGCGCCCGGGATCCGAACCCGGGCCACCAGCAGCGGAGCGCGCACACTTAACCGCCAAGCCACGGGGCCGGCCCTGGGAACAGTTCTTTATAAGAAAGCAGGCTTTACAGCCTTCGGAGAGGGTTACCGTGGAAATGAGAATTGCCCAAGGAGCTCATGACACATTAATCTGGGGAGACAGAAAAGACTGTGTGATGAGAAAATGCAGGAAGATAGACTGAACAATCCAACAGGACGTGGGGCCACTCCACTGAGAGCCGGCAGAAAGCAACACTTTCTCCTGGGTGGAAACCAGGGGACTCTGGTGCAGCCTCCCCAGGGAGCCACCGTGGAAGACAGAAATGGGCAGAGGTGTGGATCTTAAGGAAACACCCCTGGCCCAGAGAGCTACCAGTTGGCCCTGGACTCAGTTCAGCAGGCTCAAAACCAAGGGCCTTGGGTCCCAGCTGTGCCCTCCTGTCCCCTACCGTGTGGGAGAATTTGCCCTTAATACCATGTGGGAGAATTTGCCCTTAATGAGTAACTCCCCCACATCGCCGCAAGGCATAGAAAAACTTACTACGTTATTAGCCCAAATATTAAATGACTTGTTTGCTTATCTAAAGAACTGTGCCCAGTTAATTGTTTGCCTGTGTCTAGAGAAAAGGAAATGATATGATTTTTCACCTGTATCTGGCCCCAAAATAATCAGGGTAAAAGATTTATTTGAAAGCCCAGGACGAAATTACATTTTGCCGGATATGGCTGACACTTTGCTAATGTCATGTTATTGAATGGGGCTGGCAACTTAGGAAGCATCGTGCCTTAAAATGCAAACCAAAAACCTAACAATAACAAAAATTGACGGCCAAGGATCTTTCTATTCCTGAAATGGGTTGGTTGGCAGATAACTCCGAGGTTCACCACCTAAAAGGCATTTTCCTTTTCTCCAATGATATTCATTGATATGTTGGTACCTAAATGCAGTGATATTTTATAATGAGTAGATGCTTGCCTGTTGATATTAGAGATAATCATTTCTTTGTTTTCTTTCAATTAAACGTGCTTTCTCTTTTAAAAAAAAATGTACTTTGGAGAGGAAGAGGAAAGGCTCAGAGAAAAGGTTTGTTTCAAAGACCTGATATCGAGAGTAAAGGGGGAAGGGAGGGTTTTAAAAATTTGGAAAATGGTTTCATAAAGAATCATGAGGAATGAGGAAAGGGGCAAGATCTAAACCATGAGGGAGAGCGGCTGCCATAGAAAGACCACTAAATTCAGATCTTCAAAGGCTGCTTATTAGAACCCAACAATGACACACTTGAAAATAATGATAATGGTAGGAAAATATCTCAAAACTTAAATCTGCACTTCAATAAAATAATAAAAAAAAAAGTGAACCACATGCTTTTTTTTTTTTTTTCAGGATACAACATATTGAATATTAAAATGATTAAAAAAAAAGTTAGATTCCCTAAGTGCACTGCAGGATCCTAGGCTGGATCCTAGAACGGAAATTGGTGAAACTCGAATAAAGTACAGAGTTTAGTCAACAGTCATGTGAACATCAGGGGAAATTGCGTGTGAGCTATCCAGAAGCTCAGACTCTCTCTGTAACTTTTCTGTAAACGGAAAATTATTCCCAAATGAAAGTTCACTTTTTAAAAAAAGTTCAGGATGAACGGAGGCTTGCGAAAGACAAAAGAATAATTTTTAAAAAGGTTCCACGTGTGGGTGCTCTGGGTTATGTGGGAAAAGAACAGGAAGGGGCCAGGACCCCGTGAGGGCAAAGGGAGCGGGTGACAAGTAATTGAAAGCACTTGGGGACACTGACGTCCATGGCAGCAGGATTCACAACAGCCAGAGGTGGAAGCAGCCCAAGTGTCCAAGGATGGAAGAATGGAGAAACACAATGTGGTCCATCTAGACACTGGAATGTTATTCAGCTACGAAAAGGAAGGAAATTCTGACACCTGCTACAACATGGATGAACCTGAATGATGTTATGCCCAGTGAAATAAGCCAGACACGAAAAGACATATATTATATGATTCCATTTATAGGAGGGACCTAGAGGAGCCAAACTCATAGAGACAGGAAGTAGGATGGTGGGTGCCTGGGGCTGTGGGATGGGGATGGGGAGAAGTGTTTAATGGGGACAGTTTCAGTTTGGGAAGATGAGAAAGTTCTGGAGATGGATGGTGGGGATAATTGCACAACCACGTGAGTGTACTTCATGCCACTGAACTGGACACTTAACAATGGTTAAGATGACAAATTTTATGTATACTTTACCACAATTAAAAAAAACAAAGATTAACCATTTAGGGACCCAGGGTGTATCCACATAATACCAAGTGATGGAGAAGAAACGAGACTCCTTAACTGTGGTTTACTTCTGTCTCCTCTGTTGGGGAGATGGCACTTCAGTTGGGAAGGGCAAAGAAAATGTGCTTAGAAGGGCGTCAAACCTCCAGGCAGGAAGAGTAACAGGCAGTTAACCTGCTTCTCAATGCCTGGCCTATGGCAGCCGCTCAACACAGACTGTACAAACTAATGATGCCAGATCGGATGAAATTCACCTCAGACACGAAGACAATTCGCGGGGAGACTGGCTGAGCCTCTGAGTGGCCCCTTTGGGGATCTGGGGACGACAGGAGTGACAGAAGATGGCAGGAAGGCAAAGCAATCCTGATTCACAAAAGGAGAAAGGAAGTTAATCTCATAAACTTGATGTTAATCTGGGGCCAAAAAGGGCTTATGGGCCCTAAGCATGAGAAACAGGCTGCGAATCCTCAGTTTCCCTTTTCTTTGAACAAATAAAGACTAAACTCGGAGAGGAGACTTGCTCTGCAGCCCTGGAGTGGAGCAGACAGAGAGAAGGCATTTACAGCCGCTACAGCGAATGGGGGGCTGGCCCTGGGTGGCTCTGGGCATAGTGGGCAGATGGAGTAGAAACTCGCCCCTGGGATGCCAGCAAGGTGCTGGCTGAATCCCATATGCCATCCTTGTAAATTAGAGGGAGAAGTAAGGACCAATGAGTGCAGGTCGGGTGACTTTAACACTTACTGACCATTCAGGGCCACGCTCAGTAACGGACCCATCTCAAGTAGAAAGAGGGTCTCTAGTGGAATGCCAGAGGGCTCTGTCCTCAGTCTCGCCTTGGATGACATTCTGGATGAGAACACAAGAGATTGCTTATGAAATTTACAGAAGACATGAAGCAGAGGAGCTGCTTCAAGTTATGTTTGGAAATAAAGACAGGGAGACGAGTTAACACAAAACTATCCTGACAGGTTACAGTGAAGGAAATGTCAAGAGATACAGCAAAGATGGGTGGGGTGGGGGGCCCCCACCTGGAGCTGGAGCACAGTGGGAAAAACCAAGGGGGTGGGTAGGGGTCTGACGGCAAGCCCAGTGAATTACCAGTGCGGTACACGCAGGGCTGGGTCACCTTAGGTTGCATCAATATCAGTGCGATGACAAGAGTCAGGAGGGCCAAGTGGCGGCCGGCCACGCTCGCCCTGGAGTTTATCTCAGGCTCGTGCCAAGTTCAGTGAGTAGATGCGTCAGTGTGATGCTGGCCAGGAGTGGCACCCTGAAAGAGGTGTTCTGACAAGGACCACGGAGGGTGGGACGCAGGTGGGCCGGGGACCCCCTAGGGCCAAATTCGGACCAACCAGAGCACATCCAGAGCGGACAGAACAACCGACAAATCCCAGCCATGACTTGAGAGGAAGGGTGGGAGAAAGGGGATGCTGTTCGAGAAAGGGAAGCCAAGGATGGTCCCCGTGAAGGGCGCAGGCGTGGAAGCAGGCTCTCTAGCTGGGCTCCTCGGGGCAAGGGGTGAGGTTAGCACAGTGAGGAATTTCTGGTTTTAAGCAATTATTAAACAGCAACCACCCAGTATCTCACAAACCAGAAAGAACCACTACTGCTCCTGTTTTAGCACATTCTTTCCATTCTTATTTCTATTAATTTCCATTTCAATTAGGTCCAACCATTGTTGATAGCAAACCATTTCTGACCTACAATAACAACCCTTTCACCCAGTTCGACCTAACACACGGGTGAGGTTCCACTGAATACACAATTTTGCATCCTGCCTTTCTGCTTAAGATTATGTCATGAAGATTTTGCCTTACTATAAAATATATTTCAGAAATCTTTTACAATTTCTCTCTTACAGAAATCTTTTGCAACAGCTGTGAAACCATCTATTAAACAGGAACATTTCTCTAACGTCATGTTTCTGGGTGTTTCCAATGTTTCACGTAGTCATAAGTAAAACTGTGATGGACAGCTGTGTGAAACACTTCATCGGCACTGGATACTCTTGGGATAAATCCTTGTTAGGAGCTAGGTCTCCCTGCCCCATGTTTACACAGCTCAAGGTTCCCGCATCACAGCACACACCATCCCTGCTCCCCACCAGCTGGAAGCTTCCTGAGAGCAGGTCTGCGCCTGTTTGGTCAAGCGCTGTACCCCCAGCTGCGTACTGGGTTGCACTGCGCAAATAGGGTTGAGAGCCCAGATTCTCAGATCCTTTAGCATACATTCAACAGATCTCTACCGAGCACTAGATTCTCTCCCCGTTTTCACCGTGGCCCCTCTCTGTGCTCTTCCGGAACCTTCTCCCATCTGTGTAGGGCCCTCCCTCCATGCCAGTGGCACAAGTCCCAGATGGGGGTGCCTGCAGGACGCTGCCTTCTTCTGCACCCCCAGGTCCACTCAGCACCAGCCTTGCCTTCTGCCTACCTACCTAACGGGCCTGTTCCCTGGTCATTCAGCCCAGGAAGCAACCTCCTTGGGGCCGCCCACCCAGGCTCGCCACTCCCATCCCTCCCCGCCTGCTGCGTGAGTGCCACACCACACACCTGATTAGTGCCCCCCTGGCTCTGGTATAAAGTCCTGACTCCCTGGCCAGGTCATGCGAGACTCTCCGGGGTACAGCCCCCTCCCAGGCCTCACCTCTTGCCACCAGCAGCCCCCCAACGATGCCAACACACAGCAGTGGGGAACCTCAGAGCCCCTGGGTGCCTCAGCCCAGGTGGCCCTCTGCCTGGCCAGCTTTGGGGCCAGGCCAGAGTCCCTCTGGGCCACCCTCCCCTGTGCCCCGCCCCCACAGCCTAGGCTTTCCCTCAAGATGGCTTTTATCGCACCGCCTCATCGAACCTTGACCTCCTCGAGGACAAGGGTCAGGTGTCACTCATCTCTGCGTGCCCACATTGCTTTCGATCTATGTGCTTGGTCAGCCGCTCACAGCATGGGCACACAGACCTGGCCCCTGCCAGGAAGGATGCAGACAGGAAGGGCAGTGGGCAGACGGAGGAGAGGGATCAGGGACAGCACCCAGAGGCGAGGTGGGTGCAGGCCGATTCTTCGCTATTTCACTTTGACGACACCTTGTCATCTTTCCACTTAAAAAACAAAAGTCTCCACATACGAGACCAGGCCCTGTTGGAAGGTGGGGGAAGGACGTGATCAGGAAGTGAGTGACTCTGTCAACTGTCACGGCTCATGTCTTTGTGAACTCCGCCCCCCCGAACTTCAGCCACTTCGTCACCCCCAGATATGCTGATCCAGCTCCCGCCCCGACAGAACCTGTCTCTGTCCCTGTCCTGGGCACCCCGAGAGCTGACCTCTCCCAGCCCACTCTTCTCCTTGGGTCTCTGTGGGACTTGCGACTCTGGCTGACTTCACAAGGACAGCCCTCCTCCATATGGTGCCCACAGACAACCCCATCCTCAGGACCTGGGCAGACACGCCTGCCCCCGGCCCCAGCGGGTGGGCTCTCCTGGCAGGTTTTAATGTTCTGTGTCCACAAGAAGGCCACACTACTTGCCTGGACTCAGAGTTACGGGTCTTGCCACCTGTGGCTTGTCAGGGGAAAAATGAGGGCGGGCCAGTGGTGTTCCCATCTCTAACCCCAAAGAGCAGGACCTGATCTCCCCTCAGGCTCCTCCAGCTGCAGAATTCTCTGGGTTACCTGTCTTTGAGATCCAGAAGGTTCTTTAGAACCTTTCAACACTGCTAGGTGACCCATGATAAAAAAAAGTTTTGAGAGCATACTAAGAAAAAATTGGGGATCTGTGGTGAGAAACAAGTCTCCATGAAATCCATTTGAACCTACTTTTCCTTCTGGAAAAGTCTAAGAGTCAGGGATGCTTCGTGGTACAAAACATACGTGTTGCTAACCGGAAACATTAATGTAAGAATTTGTCCTGGCAGAAGCAGTCCATTCTGTCCCAGTGTTCCCTCAAGCAGTCTAGCAGCATTCCTGTGACATGACGTGTAGAAAAATATTACTCTGATTTTATGTAAGGGGGAAACTGAGGTTGAGACAGGAGAGTCAGGCAGAGAGCTAGATTTTAGTGCCCAAGTCACTAGATGTCAAGTATCTGGTATACTGCCTAGAAGTGAATTCTCATTGTTATTAATATGTTATTAATAAACTTTCACTTCAACAGGTTTTTTTGGGGGCGGGGTCTGCTGGCTTAATCATTCCATTGAATTAAGGCATTTTTCTAAATTAATGTCTAACGCTAAGATGGCATTTCTCTAAATTATTCTTATTTAATAAAGATAAGAACTAACTAAGGCAAACTGCTATAGGTGAGTCATCTCAGGGAGAAAAAGAAAAAACAACAAAAAACAAAGCAGAACATTCTTGGGCATAAATCCAGCCAGCTGCATATTACAGTCCTGAAGCACAAATGTGGTATAAACTCTTCACCTGCAAAGATTCCTGGCTGATAAGAAATGGTCCTCGTGAAACACTGATAAGAGCACACAGAAAAATGTCACCTATGTCACTGTTACCTGAATTCAATCCCTTTGAATTAAGAGTACAATAGTGAACTTGAAATTTTTAAAAAGGAAAAATTAAAATGAAATGAAAATTAACCAATATTCTTCCCACCACTTACAAATGTCTCTGTGCCCATCTTTGTTTGCATGGGTGTATATTTTTATGTTATAATCACAGTGAACATTTCACATTTTTCACAAACATTTCACATTTTTCAAGTTGGTATGGTCTCTGTAAGTATCACTTTAATCATTTCCTTGTTGTCAGACATTTGCTGACACGAGTCTCAAAGAGACAGAATTATGGAGGCAAAGGTTAGAAATGCTTTATGGTTTTAGAGATGCACCCCTAAACTGCGATTATACCAATGAGTACAACCTTGTAGGAAAATACATATAAAGAAAGAAAATTCTGGAAGGTGATACCACAAAGTGACAACGAACTGTAGTGCATGGGATTATGGGTGTTTTCCCTCATTCTTCTATTTTCCAAATTTCTTGCAATGGTCGTAGGACTTTTATAATTAAAAAAAAAAAAAGTTAACATTAGGGGAAGCTGAGTGAGGGCTTATGGGAACTCTCTGCACAATCTTTTTTTAACTCTTCCGTAAGTCTAAAATTATTTCAAAATAAAAGTTTAAGAAAAAGCTCAAAGCAGATGGCAACAATTTTTGATGCCACCTAAATCAACACCATGTCAGTTTCCACGTGGCCTGCTGCTACTAGGTTACATAAGATGTACTTCAGTTTCTCTTCCCAAATGTGAGGTTGCAGAATTAGGAACGTTTGGTACATGAGAGTTCTCTTCCAAGACCTAGGTTTTGGAGTCAGGTGGAACTTGACTCCAGGGTGTTTGAATTTAACTCTGTCACCTGCTATTACTACCTCTGTGATCCTGGCCAATTAGTCCCGTTGAGATTGGTTAGCCGTCTGTGCAAAATAATAATTGGCATCTACCCCATGGGGCACGGGAGGATTAAATGAGAAAATAAATCTAAAGAGCCTAGGAACAGAGCAAAAGCGTCAACTGTTGGCTCCCTCAAGCCTGCCCCTACTACTCAAGCCCCTAACGAAAGAAAGACAACATCCTCCTGAAACCAGACACGACCAGAATACACGAGACCCTAAAACACTGGGAAGTGGCGGAATGGGGCTTAGCTCCTCCCACTGACCCCTGCGCTGTTCAGACAGTCCCAGCTTATGAAAGGGCCACGTTTCCCCCCAAAGCACAATCATTAAAAAAAGTTTACAAATCTGTTTAGAAAACTTAAAACACATCTCTCTGTGGGAATAATGGTGTCTGAGTGAGACCTATGCCTAGCCTGGAGGAGCCCAGGTGATCAAGGAGGTGGCGTGTTAGCAAATAATTACGGGACTTCCAGCAGTGGGAGTTGGGAGCGTTCCCTTCAAGGAGGAAGGCAAGTCATTTCGCCTTGGGGGGAGGTCATGGGTCATCTGCACTGGGTTTTGAAGGATGAGTAGGAGGTTGTCCTTGGACAAAAAGAGGCTCCAATTAAGGGCAGGGACACACGTGGGTCAGAGAGAAGACAGACCTGCAACTCGGAAGTGAAGGGGAAGGTGTGCCAGGAGGCCCAATCTGGGAGGTCCCTCCACTCACTAGCACAGGGAAAGACCCCCAGGAAACAAGTATTTGTGGAAACTCAAAAGAACTATCAACGTCCCCCCTCCTCCCTCTCTCTCCCTCGAATCCAAAGGATCAGATGGTCCCTCCCTCTTCTCCACGTTTCTAAATCCATCTCAGTCCTTGTACTGACAGTTCAGGGCAGTGTTAGGAACACAGACACTGGAGCCAGACCCCTCAGGTTCCAACCCCAGCCTATGAGATCCTGAGCCAGTGACCTAACCGCTCCCTGCCTCCATTTTCCCATCTGTAGAATGGGGATCATAGTAGCACCCTCTTCACACAGTGGCTGTGATGGATGGAGAACATTCTAGAATGGTGTCTGGCATGTGGTAAACATTAGTGGTGGCTATTTGTACTACTGCTTACTCTCTCCCCAGCTGCCAGAGTGATCCCATTAATACCCCAGCCAGGTAGATCACCCCCTGCTCAAGGCCCCCTGCGGCTCCCATTTCTCCCAGGAGCCCCTGCTTTCCTGCGGCCTACAACACGGGTCGGCAAAGTCTGGCCCCCAGGCCAAATCCAGCACCTGATTTTGTACAGCCCACGAGCCAAGAACGGGTTTTAGATTTTTAAAAGGTTGTAGGGGGGAAAAAAAAAGGAAGGAAGAAAATGAATACGCGACAGAGACTGTAAATGACCCACAAAGCCTAACGTGTTTACTACGAGGCCTTTATAGACAGCCAGCCGGCCTCTGGCCTGCAAGGCCCTCCGCCATCTCTCCCCACTCTGGGCTCCAGCCACCCCGGCCTCCTCTATGTCCCTCAATCATGCAACTGCCCCTCTAGGACCCCTGTAGTCGCTGCTCCTTCTGCCTGTCCCCCGCCTCCTTCAGGCCCCCTTCTCAGGGAGGCCCTGGGAACACCCTGTTGAAAATATCACCCAGCCCAACACACACACACACACACACACACACACACACTCTTCCTCATTCCCTTCCTGGTTTTATTTTTCCCCTAGCACTCATTGCCATCTCGCATACTACATACAATCCGTGCTCATTATTTGCAATAGTTACGTCTACAAAGATGCCTCGAACACTGAATTAGCGAATATCAAGCCATTACTTCGAGAGGAAATCCGGGGTTGGGTTCCACAGGCCTCTGGTCATATTTTCATCAGCCCATCAATACATAGCCTTGTGTTACGTGTGCATCTGTTGAGATGCCTTATTTAATACACATCTTCGATTCATGAACATTGAACTCACGGCCGACAGTGCTTAACTCATCCTGAACGAAGCTGGTCTGACGTGCATTTTCTCCGCCAGGCGCATCTCAGCCTCCTTGTGCTTGGCAACGCCGGAGAGAGCTTCAGCACCACGCTCGGGGACCATTTTCAACAGTGGCGTCACCAACAAAAAGCACAAAAATGCAAAAAATGTGGCACTAAATATGCGCAGAAAGGACACTTGTTTACAGTACGAGCTAAAACAAGAAGGCTGAGTGTCGCCTTGTTTGACCTCAGCTGGGAGCGTGCGCGTCGGCGAATGACCGAGAAAGCACTGCAAGTGCTGATTTGGGGGTTACAGATAAATTCTATCCACTAGGTGAATCCTTAAATGGGAGTCCACAGACAATGAGGATCGACTGTATTGATGTTTATATAGAGCGGGGACTCCGTGGGGGTGGGGATCTCTGTGTTGTCATTGCTGGCACAGGGCCTGGTGCAGGGCGGACGCTCAACAAATATTTGCTGGAGGAAAGGAGAGAGGGAGGAGGGATGTCTGGAGGTACCTGGTCTGGGGTACGTCAGAGAAGAAACGAGGAGAAATGAAGCGGGCCAAGGGGCAGGAGGAGGGAACCCTTTGTGCATGAAGGCTCTGTCGTGGGCCTTAGGGGCCCTTGGAATTTATACTTCATCCTTGAAACTGAAGCCACAGACTTATGCACGAGGGTATTAGATCAGATTTGCCCCTGGAAACAGTGGCTGCACTGGGGGAGCAGACTGGAAGGGGCCGCAGGGGGATGTGGGGAGACAGCCGAGGAGGGCCTGGGGGTGGAAGGTGGGGGAACCGACACAGATGACCCAGGAAGGGCAGACTGGGGGCCAGGAGAGGGGAGAGGCAGCGAGTTCAACTTCGGATGGGAGTTGCCTAAGCTGCCCGTGAGGACTCGAGGTGACGGCAGGCGGCAGCTGGACACAGGAGTGTGGCACTCAGGAGAGAGGTCCAGACAAGGGATGGAGATCTGGGCATCAGGTGGTATCTTAAGTTAAGGAGGAGATCCCTCCTTAACTTAAGGAGGGCAGGGAGGGGGCTGTGCAGAGCTGGCTGGGAATGAACGGGATAAGACATGGAACCATCTGCCCTTGGGGTCTTGCTTGATTGTAAGTGATCCCAGAACAGCCTAATTGCATTCATTTTTTTGGGGGGGGGGATAGGAGAAGTGGGGAGGACTCCTATGTCACAACCACTGGCTCTAACTATTATTATTATTATCAACTGAAATCTCTAAGCTGTTTTCTCACAGGCTGTCACTCGGTCCTAATTCCCCATCCCATATTTACGTGGTTGCTTATTTAGACTGGTGGTTCTCATCTGGAGGTGATTCTGTCCCCCGGGGGACATGTGGCAATGCCTGGAAACAGTTTTGATCATTACTACGGGGTGGGTGCTCCTGGTATCAAGTGGCTCACTGCCAGGGCTGCTGCTCAATATCCTACAACTACAGGGTGGCCCCACCACAGAGAATGACCTGGCCCCAAACGTCCACAGGGCCGAGGCCAGGAAAGGACTTAGATCCAGGCACGGGAATCGAAATGTGCATTGTGCTGAAGCCCCCCTTGCTGGCTTCAGCCAACTGTTCCAGTCATGGAGATTTCTGGGCCCTGGCTCTACGACACTGAGGTGAAGGCCAGCCCTCCGTGTCACCTTCTGCTTTGATAAGCAAACCTTCCACATCTTTGTCTTTCTAAATTACATGGTAAACGACCAGTCAGGACGGCGCAGAGGATGGGAGCTGGGGCGTCTCCCTCTAGGTTGACACTGGTGCACTAATTAACGCCCTCTGAGAACTTTTTCATCCAACTAGTTGTGAGCTGGCTAAAGGAAGATCAGCTCAGAATTATCTTAACATCTCTGCGTGCTTCTTATCCTGCTCCCAAGAATATAGTGTGGGACCGATTTGATGCTTCCCATTTCCTCATGTTCCACTTCCTTCTCCTGGTCTACTGGACTAGATATTCGTCTGCCAGAAGAGGAAATGAGGTTGATGTGACACGATTTCTTCCTAGTGATTCATGCTGGCTTTAGGGCTCGTGACTGCAGTTATCTCTTTAATAATCCCACTCTTCAGGGTGACAGGCAGATGACAGCAAGTTGGCAGGTCTCCAGTTGGGGAATTCTCCAGAAGCCAATTCTTCTGCTTCCTTCCTAGGCCTGGAACCAGACTTACCAGATGCCAGCCTTCTGGTGGTATGCCTGGAGATGTCAGAGGTTGTGCAGATCTGAGACCTGCCTAAAGTCTTTCTTGCAAGACTTTATAGTATCAGATGCAACTAGTGTAGAGAACTCTTATGACTCAACGATTAAAAAACAATCTGATTAAAAAATGGGCAAAGGACTTGTATAAGACATTTCTCCAAAGAAGATATACAAATGACCAGTAAGCATGTGAAAAGATGCTCAACATCACTAATCATTAGGAAAATACACATCAAAACCACAATGAGATGCCACTTCACACCCACTAGGATGGCTATTACCAGCAAAATGGAAAATAACAAGTATTGATGAGTATGTAGAGAAACTGGAATCCTCCTGTATTGCTGGTGGGAATGTAAAATGGCGCCGGTGCTGTGGAAAAGTCTGGCAGGTCCTCAAAAAGCCAAACACAGAATTATCATATGATCCAGCAATTCCACTTCTGGGTGTAGACCCAAAAGAACGGAAAGCAGGGACTCAGATAGTTGTACACTCATGTTCATGCAGCAGGATTCACAACAGCCAAAAGGTGGAAACAACCTCAGCGTCCATCAATGGATAAATGGATAAATAAAACATGATATATCCACACACTGGAATATTCTTCAGCATTAAAAAGGAAGGAAATTCTGACACCTGCTACAACATGGATGAACCTTGAGGACATCATGCTGAGTGAAATAAGCCAGACACAAAAAGACAAATACTGTGTGATGCCCTCACAGGAGGTCCCTAGAGGAGTCACATCCATAGAGACAGAAAGTAGATGGTGGGGGCCCGGGGCTGTGGGAGGGGGATGGGAAGTCAGTGTTTCAGGGGGACAGAGTTTCTATTTGGGATGACGAACAAGTTCTGGAGATGGATGGTGGGCATGGGTGCACAACAATGTGAATGTACTTAATGCACTGAATTGTGCACTGAGAAGTAGTTAAAATGTCTTTTTTTTAAAGGTGTAACTAGTGCTGTAGCAGACTTGAACTTCAGAGTGGCTGCTCCTCAATCATTGTGGATTTAGACTTTCTCCCTCGAACCTGACTTCCCCCATGACAGAAGGGAAACACAAAACAGCACTTAAGAACTTCCTTCTGCTTTCTCTACTGACAGCTGTCCTGCGTGGCAGGACCCAGTAGCTTCATCAAGAGACTGGTTCCCACAGACCCCTCCGCAGGGCTCTACAAGTGGCCTGGAAGGTCCCTGCCTCTGCCTCGTAGCTCCCACTCCTCAAAACTCCCTTAGCAATTAACCAGGATGGTTAATGGAAATACGGGAACAAAATCCGCCCCATTTGTTGTTTTGAGTCATTCTGACAAACGAGTTTAACCATGACACAAGGCGCCAGGCGGAGGTGTCCCTGCAACTTTTTACCAAATCGTAAAAATCATTCCTAAAGGATGATATCAACCACCTGTGGAAATGGCCTTTCGACATGAGGCTGAAAAGAGGCAAATCCGGTCAGGAGGACAGAGATGTGACCTCAAGACTGGAAGGTGGCCGCTGAAAAAGAGAAGCATGGTGGTCCGCTTCATTATTAACGTAGCTGAGAGAGACCAAGGATGGGGCCAAGAAGGCCCTGCACCGCCCAGGCTGGTCCTAGACATTACCAGCTCCCCTTGGCTCGATTTCACACTATTTTCTGGTGTCAGGAAGGAGGCACCTTCAACATCTTCCACAGGTAGTTCAAGACCCTGAAAAAGCACATGTCTTGTGAATAAGTATTTCTTGTGATTCGGGGTACAAGGCCAGATGCTGAACTGTAGGGGCCCCAGGGAAACACTTCCACCCTGAGGCCTTGCCAGGCAGGGCAGTCAGCTTTCCTCTTTGGCATGTTTTAAACAGTTATGTTAATTCAATTGACTGTACAGAAATCAAAATGATGTGGCTGAAAAACATTTTAATGAAAACAAATGATTTTGAAAAGATGAATTCAGGTGTAGCTACTACACATCTGAAATCTTCTAGAAAAACCCAACTGTCCTTGTTATTATATTATAATTTTTGAGGAAGATTGGCCCTGAGCTAACATCCGTTCCCATCTTCCTCTACTTTATATGTGGGACACCGCCATAGCATGGCTTGATAAGCCGTGTGCAGGTCCGTGCCTGGGATCTGAACCAGCGAACCCCGGGCCGCTGAAGCTGAAAGTGCAAACTTAACCCCTACACCACCCAGCTGGCCCCTATCCTTATTATTAGTATTTTTAAAAAAACCTTTGAGGGAAATAAAGAGCAAATGTTATCAGAAGTGGCTGAAGGAGGGCAGAGGAAATCAAACACTTGCTCGAGGGTTTCTCCATCAGCAGCTAGAAAGCATTCTGTTAAAGGTGGAAGGCAGGAAAGAAAAACAGGCTTGTACAATGCTAGAAAAAACCTGTTCACTTTCAATGGCCTGGGAAATTATTCAAGGGCATTGCATTTCTGTAAAAAGACAACCGAAATGGTGTCAGGGCTCATGAGGTCATAGAAAGACTCCCCACGGAGAGTTTCCAGTGCAAACTCACACCTGCGAAGAACTCCTGTCCCCTTCACCTGTGCCCCTCACCAAATTTACAAGATCAGAGAGGTGGCCCCAGAAAAAGAATGGTAAAAATCACAAGCCTATTACAGAGGTTGGCAAACTATGGCCTGTGGGCCGGCCACCCGTGTTTGTAAATAAAGTTTTATTGGAACGAAGCCACGCCCACTTGTTTCCGGGTTGTCTTGCTTCTGAGTGCAGAGTAGCTGCGACAGAGGCTGCGGGGTCTGCAAAGTCTAAAATATTTCCTGTCTGGCTCTTTACAGAAATGATCCCTGGGCTACCGTATCTAATTGGTTTGTTCTAGAAAGGTGGGGGGCTACTCCCAACAATTAAAATGCACCCAGCAGGGCTCCTGTGGCCCGGGAAGCTCCCATTTTTAATCCCTGACACAAAGAAGGGAATGGAAGCAGCGAAGTGGATTAACTGTGTGAAGTAATTACTGAATTCCAGAGCCCTGAAATAGCCTAGGCCGGTAGCAAACAGGTACAAGGTTGGTTTCTGAGCATCTTAAGATCCCCACAATCCTCACTAAGAATCCCTGCTATAACTATTAATGCAAGTCAGCAACCAGCTCCTACATTAGGAAAATTCCAGAACCTTGCAAAGACCTTGATTAGTATTCCTTTTAGAACTGCAATGGTGTGAGCTTGAATATATTTTAATATATCTCATGTCTCAAGGTCAGGAAGAAAACAATTTCATGTATTATGCAAGCTAGGTGCAGGTGCAGACAGAACGTTTTTTTTCCTCTCTAAATCTACAAAACTTGTATTTGGTGACAGTGGTATTTTAACGCATGAGGAAGAACAGATTATATGAGTACAGGTGAATAGGCAAACATTTGACAGATTGCAATATCAGGCATCTATTTATACTTTACAGCAAATTATATTCACAGAGGATTCAGATTTAGATGCTTTTCAAGCAAGAAACTAGTGCTCCTTAAGATCTCTCTTTCCTTTCTTCACTTCTCAGGTTGCCAAGAGCGAGACCAAGTTCAACACTTACTTTAACTTATGAGTGAGACCAAGTTCAACACTTACTTTAATTTTAAAATATTTGAAAATAACTATATGTTGTAAAGAATTTAGGAAATGAACACTAATAACTTGTAAACTTGTTCTCATTTAGGAGTCACTAAATTGACTAATTGGTCCCCCCAGTTCATGTCCATCCAGAACCTCAGAATGCGGCCTTCTTTAGAAAGAGGGTCTTTGCAGATGTAATTAAGTTAAGGATTTCAAGATGAGATCACCCTGGATTTAGGGTGAGCCCTAGATCCAAAGACTGGTGTGTTTATAAGAGAAAGGAGAGGGAGATTTAGACAGAGAGAGAGACAAACATATATAGAGGAGACAAACACACACACACAAAGAGGAGAAGGCCAAGTGAATACAGAGGCAGAGACTGGAGTGATGTAGCCACAAGCTAAGGAACGCCTAGGGCCACCTTCTAGAAGCTGGAAGAGGCAAGGGAGGATTCTCCCCTAGAGCCTTCTGAAGGAGCAGACACCTTGATTTCAGACCTCTAGCCTCCAGAACTGTGAGATAATACGTTTCTGTTATTTTAAGCCACCCAGTTTGTAGTATTTTTGGCATAGCAAATTACTATATGGTCACGATCAAAATGAAACACACCATCTAAGGGTCCGTGCTACAGAAGAGTCCCAGAAGCCCCCACCTTTAGGCCCATCTAAAAGGTGAACATTCCAGACCAATGGAAACCTACGCCAGTTTTTAAAATCTCCAGAGACAGAGATGCTCAGTATTTGGTTAGTTTTACCATCTGGAAGGAACTTCAGATTTCAACTCTGTCTCTGCTAATTTTACTGTACAATTCACTACGTATTCATGGGAGAGTATAGGTAGGACCCAGATGCGGAGGCAGCGGCGGAGAAGCCCCCCAAACAAGGAGCCAACCGTCTCACCAGAGACAGGACCGGAAACCAGTCAACACCCAGCAGAGGAAACTCAGTCAGGTCAACTGAGTGAAACAGGACACTGGCCCCGGGGCAGCCCTCGCACACCTGTGGCGTGGCTCACGTCACTATTCCTTTAACGCTCGTGTTGTTACAGATTAAAAATAGCTAGATTCAGGCTACAGCGCGGATGAACCTTGAAAACATTATGCTAAGCGAAAGAAGCCAGATGCAAAAGGCCACATATTGTAGGATTCCATTTGTGTGAAATGTCCAGAATAGGCAAACCTAGACAGACAGGAAGTAGATTTGTGTTTGCCAGAGTCTTGGGGATGGCGAAATGGGGAGTGACTGCTAATGGGTACATGATTTCCTTTTGGGGTGATGAGAATGTTCTGGAATTAGACAGCGGTGATGGTTGCACAACCCTGTGAATATATTAAAAAATCACTGAATCGTACACTTTAAAATAGTGAATGTCATGATATGTGAATTATACTATCCAAATTTTAAAAAGCAGCAGAATGGGAGTCAGCCCGGGGGTGTAGTGGTTAAGTTTGGCGCACTCGGCTTTGGTGGCCTGGGTTCGTGGGTTTGGATCCCAGGCACGGACCTACACCACTCATCAGCCACGCTGTGGCAGCGACCCACACACAAAATAGAGGAAGACTGGCACAGATGTTAGCTCAGGGCAAATCTTCCTCAGGAAAAAAATAAAGAAATAAAAAAATAAATTAAAAAAGAGCTAAGTTGTGTTCACTGTTGCAACCCTAGTACCTGGTACACAGCAGGGGCCTGGTAATAGTCTGTTGAATGAATGAATGAACACACCCAGAAATGCTGAGCACTCCACACGCAGAACAACCCTATGAAATAGGAGTGTTGTTATGCTTCTAATTCTATAGACAGGAAACTGAGGATCAGAGAGCTTAAGTATCATCTCCAATACCAGAAAAGCAGACCTGAGGTCCCTGCTACCTGTTCACAGGGTTCACGTGTGTACGTGTATGTGTGTGTAGATGGCCACGGATTAGGTTTGAGAAGAGGGAATGATAGTGGCCTGCTGGAGGCGGGTGGAATCCTGAGTAAAGCCTGGAGTGTTAGAAGCTTCCACGGTGGAAGGAAGGGCTGGACTGGGAGGTCAGGCGGGGCAGATGGGGGTGGGGGGGGCACTCCCAAGTCAAATGAGAAGTTTGAGCTGTCAAGCAGGGGAGATGAAAACTGCGTGGTGGATGAGCTTCCTATAGCAGCTGTGATGAATGACCACAACACACACTTATTCTCCTACAGTTCTGGAGGTCAGGAGTCTAAAATGGGTTGGCGGGGCTGTGATCCTTCTGGAGTCTCTAGGGGAGAATGCATTTCTTCACCTTTTCCAGCAACTAGAGGCCGCCTGCATTCTTCGGCTCATGGCCCCTTCCTCCGTCTTCAAAGCCAGCAGCGTAGCATCTTCTGACCTCTCTCTTTGACTCTGCTTCCCTCACCACATCTCCTTCTCTGACCCGGACCCTCCTGCCTCCCTCTCATAAGGGCTCTTGTGATGACACTGGGTCCACCCGGATAATCCAGGATCATCTCCTCATCTCCACATCCTTAACTTAATCACACCTGCAAAGTCCCCTTTGCCATGTAAGGTCATATTTGCAGTTCTCAGGGGTTAGGATGTGGGCATATCTGGCGGTGGTGGGGAGAGGGGGCATTATTCTACCTACCACTCCACTTATGACGTTTTCACAAGACCAATGTGGTGGGAGAAGCCGGCTATAAATTACAAACAGAGGAGAGACGCAGTTGTCCCTTGGATCTCCGAAGCCACGACCCTCCACGCATACCTTGCTTGGGGGGCGTGGGCGGGGAGACAAGGGTGGCTGATACCTGCTGGAAACGGAGAGAAAAGCCCCAGAACTTAATGCGGACATGGAAACAGCTGGGCTTACAGGAGTCAGAACCCTGAGGCATCGCCTCTGGTTACATAAGCGCATTAACCAGATCACCACTCTACTGTCAGATTTACTTGGTTTTCATTTCTGATGGGTTTCGCGTCACTTGGCTGCCAGGTTCTCTGCCTCTCTTCCTCCCTCCACCACCAACCTGACTGCCTTCTAAACATTATCCCCTATCCTTCTGCTCCACCGCCACTCCATCCTCAAGTGCTACAAGCTCAGGGTCCCCGAGAGTCTCTGAAGGGCCACTCTTCTCTGTTCTTGAACCCTGAAGGGCCTTGGGAAGCGGTGGAGGTGGGAGGGAAGAGACCTCTGATCCGAGGACAGGGAACACAGCACTCCCCTTTCCAGTGCAGGATAAACTTGAGAGGGGTCCAAACCGGTCACGCCAACGAACGTCGGCATCTGCTAGCTGCAGGGTGCCCATGCTGCGTAAGGAAGAGCTCCACTAGCTGATGATCTCAGGTGCGATCATCTACCCGGTCACCCCCCTCACACTCTCTCCCACACTCTCAACCGAGCCCTGACACATCCACCTTTGAATAGATCTGAAGTCTGTCCTCTTTCCACACTGTCCTTGTTAAGATCCAGTTCATCACCCTACGGGCCTCCCTGTCTCCAGCCTCCCCTGCTCTCGGCCACTCTCCACCCACTGATGGAAACAGCCAGAAAGTCCTCTACGGTAACACCCCGGCCTATAAAATACCCATTTCAGCTCTACCTGATGAACAGTATGTTGTTCCCTGACTCTGAGCCTTCGCATGTGCTATTCCCCCTCTGCCAACAGCTGCTGAGGCTTGGCCCAACCAACACCCCTCAGGAGAGAGACCACTCTCCTGCCTGTGCCTGGGCTACATCCACGGGGCAATTCTGACCCCACATCTCTGCCTCAACCCCTGTCACAACAGATGGCACAGAGGACTTCGTGACCATCTCCCGTGTGGCACGACTCGGGTCTAGAACTGACTTTAGGAAAACAGGAATCTATTGGTGTCAATAATTCAGCCCTGTGCCCTTTATGTTGGTGAGCCGTTCCCTTTTTCTTTAGGGTTCTGTTATCTTTACCCGTCGGCCTTCTGGCTTCCCAGTCTCAAATCATTTCTTACAATTCTGCCCCATGCCCATAACCATTTCCACTGTGCTTCCAGTTTTCGTCCCGTCTCTCTCTCTTATTTAACAGCTTGATTGAGATGGAATTTACATACAATTCACCCTTTTAAAGTGTACAATTTGATGGCTTTTAGTATATTCAGAGTCACGCATCTATCACCACAAGCAATTTGAGAAGTTTTCATTACCCCAAAAGGAAACCCTGCACCCCTTAGCTGTCACTCCCCATCTCCCCCTCCTTCCAGCCCCAGGCCACCACTAATCCACTTTATGTCTCTATGGATTGGCCTGTTCTGGATATTTCACACAAACGGAATCAGACGATATGTGGTCTTTTGGGACTGGTTTCTTTCACTCAGCATAATGTTTTCAAGGCTCATCCATGCTGTAGTGTGTGTCAATGCTCTATTCCTTTTTGTGGATGAATTATATTCCATTGTATGGATGGACCACATTTTATTTTTCCATTCATCAGCATGGCCATTTGGGTTGTTTTCACATTTTGGCTATTATGAATAATGCTGCTTTGAACACGGGTGTACCAGTTTTTGTGCAGACCTATGTTTTCATTTCTCTTGGGCACATACCTAGGAGCGGAATTGCTGGATCCTATGGCACTTCTATGTCTGATTTTTTGAGGACCTGCTGGACTGTTTTCCACAGCGGCTGCACCATTCTACATTCCCATCAGCAGTGTACAAGGGTCTCAATTTTTCCATCTTCCCATCTCTCTTTAAATTCTTTGATTAGGAGACTCCAGGTGAACAGTGCAAAGGGTCACAAGGACCCTCCATCAATCACCACATCCTAACATTTTATGAGCACCACAGAGCTGATTCCCTTACTGCTTTGGATGCTCAAGGATGCACAGATTTTTGCTCTGCATTGAGTCTGGTCCACCACTATGCATTTCACTCTTGCGAGGGGACTACTGAGTACGCTAACCCCTACTGTGGATGACTTGGCGATTTATTATTCTTTTTAAATTCAATTTCACCCTGCAAATTAATCTCAGCAAATCAGTTATCCATAAACAGCGCATAACCGTCCTTGTGTGCAGGATCATGCTGGATTCCCACCACATAATCTGCTGTGGTCCTTTCCCCCCTCTACCCCACATGGCGATAGAGGGGGCACCGCTTACAGCACCTCCCTCTTTTGCCTTTCTCTCCTCCTGAAACCCATCCTTAAGAACAACCAGCTGATGATATGTTCTGGAATTAGATAGTGGTGACAGTTGCATAACTCCGTGAATGTGCTAAATACCAGTGAATGGCACATTTTAAAAGAGTGAATTTTATGGTATGTGAATTATATCTCAATAAAGTTGCTATATTTAAAAAAAGAGTAGCATAAGTTTAAAATGTAACCACTCACACTGTGTTAAATGTATACTTAAACTTTTAGAATATTTTGTTTCAAGATATGATTGTAAATCAGTGTGCGCAGTCATGCCTCACTTAATGACCGGGGACAGGTTTTGAGAAATGTCGTTAGGCGATTTCGGCGTCGTGCGAACATCATAGAACGTACTTACAAACCTAGACGGTACAGCCTACTACACACCTAGGCTATATGGTACTAATCTTATGGGACCACCCTCGGATATGCAGTCACTGACAAAATTTGCTACTTTGAACATAACCAATTGTTAACTTTATACTCAGTTGAAACTTGAATCTATCTAGGAACAAAAACAGAGAAGCAAGCCGGCGGAATTCGGTTTACACCCAACAGCGACTTGAACAAAAATGAGCACACTGCAGGGGGCCTTGCACTGAGGCGTCCCAGAGGATATTATTTTAATCAGTTTGCCCTCTCCCCCGTCAGCCACATTCCTCCTCCAAAAAATGCCTACTGGCAGCCCCAGAGCTGTGATTGGAATTGTTTTGCACCTGGAGAGAGGGTTTTCAAAACACAGCAGCGCTTCACCAATTTCAGGGGAAAAGCAAAGATTATCTAACAAATAAAGAAACAAAGACTGGTTGGACTTCATAAAGGTCTCTGGGCTCTAAATTATTTAAGAGAGCTGAGATGAAAATATTTTAAAAGTCACAGATGGAATCTAAAAAAATGGAAACAGGACTCAGAATGAATGAGGAAGAATGAAGGAGAACTTGACATAAGGAGCAGAAATATGCTAAACATGTGGTAGGTAAACACCCAGGGAGGCACAGCTGGTGACCACAGCCCGAGTCCCAGTGGCTGGTGACAAGGACAACGGCCTGCAGCCAGGCGTAATTGCTACTGTGTGACAAGAATGAAACTTACACCAGAGCTTATGCCAGCAACAATGTATGTGGGGCTTCAACTTTCAAGGCAGGGGCATTCTCAGTCAACTTAAGAAAAAAAAGAATCACAGAATTGCTTTTCCATTTCTCTAATGTATGCCATTTAAAAGTGAAATTAGCTATACAAAAGCAAAACAAATTACGTTTACAAGAATGACATTTATGATGCCTTCTGGCTGTATGCTCTTCCTCGCTTTAGAACAACTTTTTCCCCAAAAGGGCTTGACCCATAGAAATAGCAAGTTATTGATACAATGTAAACTCTGACTCAGTCCACACAACAACTCAGATGCTCAGATTTTCCAGACTCCTCGAATCCCCAACCAATCCTTATTCCCAGTTTAAAGATGGGGAGACTGAGGCTTAGCAAGGTTTCGTGGCTAACGTATGGTGGAAACTGGGACCAGAACCCAGATCTGACTTGTCAGTCTAGCCTGTGCTTCTGACACTTCTCCATACAGCTCCAGGATTAATCATTCACTCAGATACCTGCAAAATCATCCCAAATCGTCCTCAGTCATTGGCTGTTCACGCTGCCCTGAACTCTCTCTAGTCAACAAGAAGAGAAGAGCCTTTTAAAGCTCCTGGCTGGAGTTCCACGCTCCCTGAAGGAGGCAAAGTGGGGAATGCTGTGCCCTTCACTTCCATGGTAAAACTTCAAGAAACTTTTGACCCTCTGGGCCAGCCACCGCTTCTACGGCTTCCATCTCAACAGAGCAACAGGTTGAAAAGACGGGGAAGACGGCAAAGGCACCGTGCAAGGACCACGGGCCCCTCATTCCTGCCTGCAGTGCACCACGTAAATTCTTCCACAAGAAGGAAACTGGAGGGAGGGGTCAGGAAGACCCAAAGCGCACACACTTCGTAGGATTTTGTGGCCCGAACATCCATCCAGTGGCAGGAAGGACAGTCTGCCCCAGGGAGGGAGAGCTCCTCGGGGGTCTGATGGACGCCGGTGCTGGTTATTGTTATGGTTATAAGTGCATCCCTGGTCCTGCCCCAGGCGCGACCTGGAGCCAGGGGACCTTTCTCACCTGAACCGGGGGAGGCTGCACCGCCCAAAGGCTGGGGCTCGCATGGGGCGGGCGGGCATCGTCTGCACCCCTGCATTCGCCAAACGGAGCCCACCCGCACCGAAGCGGCCGCCTGAGCTGCACGACCCGCCGCCAGCCTGGAGGAGGCCACAGGGTCCGGCCTGAGGCCGACGCCGCGCCGGGGGTCGCGCGCCCGAGGCCGCCCCGGGGGCCCGACGGCGCCTTCCCGGGGGCCGAGGCCTCCCTCCCGAGCCCCGTGCTCCTCGGGCCCTCCCTGCCGCCCTCACCTCGGCCCGGTCCGCCGCAGGGCGCTCGCCGCCTCCACCACCGCTGCTGCCCAGCCTCCCCGAATCCACCACCGCCCCCAGCGCGGAGCCGGAAGCGGGAAGCCGCGCCGCTGAGCTGCGCATGCGCATCCCCGCCCCAAGGCGGGTCAGAGGGTGTGGGCGCGGAAGGGGCGGGGCTTCGGGGCCCGGTCGCTCCCAGGAACCGCGGACTTTGCTTCAGGCTGAGCCTGGAGCGGCGGGGAGGGGTTGTCCGCTCGTCCTTGTAGGAGTGCGCGGACGGAAGTGGGAGGGTACTTGCGATGAGGGTGAGGGCGATCCTTGAGGGGCGGGCCAGCAGGGCTGGGGGCGCCTAGTGGGGGAATCCTGAGGGGAGATCAGCGGGGCTGGGGGGCGTTTTGTTGGGTCAGCGGGGGCCTGGGTGATTAGCGGGGCTGGAGGCGGCTTCAGGGAGGATCCTGAGGGGAGATCGGCAGGGCTGGGGGGCGCCTAGAGGTGTTCCCGAGGAGAGATCAACGGGGTTGGGGGCGTTTTGTGGGGTCAATGTGATTGGGGGGCCTACGTAATTAGTGGGACTACTGGGGGAGGACAGAGGGTCTGGGGGGTGTCAGGGGTGCCTGGAGGGGGAGTCAGCGGGCACCTGGGGACCTCCAAGGGGGGCAAGTCCGGGGGCGAGAAGTCTGAGAGGGGATGCAAGAGATGGAGAGAACAGGTCTGTCACCTGTGAAGAAGGGGCAGCGTAGTTCACAGGAAGCATAGATCGTAAGGAGGTAGACTACAAGTCTGGAAATAATAGGTCATATACTTCTCAGGTGGTCCCAGACACCCCAACATAGGTACCACCAGATACCCCATACACATACCAGATATCCAGGCAGGTGCCATCAGATACTCAAAACATGCTTTCAGGCACCCAAATATAAGTCAGACACCCTACCTAGGTCTATTAGATACCTTGTAACTATTCAGAATCTGAAAAACATGCCAAATATCCCGAAAGTACCAGACACCTTCACTCAGGAGCCATCAGATACCCCCAAATAGGCTTTCAGACACCCATAAACATATCAGAGACCCTACACAGGAACTTGTAGACACTTCCCCAAAACACATACCAGATATCCCCAATACAGGTGCTATCAGATACCCCCAAACAGGTGTTCAGAGTCTGAAACACATGCCAGACACCTACATGCAGGTGTTCTCAGACACCTGTAGACAATACCAGATACCTCCCCCAGTGCCAGCCCCGGCTCAGGTGCTATCAGACATCCCAGCCCTGAGGCTGCTTGTTCAATCCAGGTCCCCTACAGGTGGGGCAGTTGGGCAGTAACCAGGTAACCAAGAGAGGAGCCAAGCACCTCTCACTCAAGGTTCAAGATGCTCTACCAGGCCAAGATCTCTCCAAACCCACCTCACTTCAAAACACCCACAATCTGTGGTCGAGAGCCCTTAGTTCAGAAACTGGGTGGCGCAGTCCCCAAGGGATCTATCTTCAGTCTAAGTCCAGTTCATGGTCAAGAGAGGAAGCACGTCCAGGGAACTGGAGGTTCCGGAAGTACAAAGACATGCTTCATCAGACACCCCATCCTAACTGAGGTCAGAAGCTCTGACACAGGGCCTTTTGAGGTCTCAATGGATCGGTAAATGTTCACTCTCTGAACTGCTATGACTTTTGGACTCTATTCCAAAGGCAATGGGGAGGCATTCAAGATTTTAAGCAGGAAAAGTGGCATGATCCTTATTTCTATAGCCACCTTGGTTATAGAAACCTTCAGGTTGACACAATTCTCCCCTAAATGTAGAAACCAACTTTCTCAAGGAGCCTGGCAGGAAGGAGAGGTATCTCTTGTCTTTCTTTTATCCATCCAACCATTCTGCATTTATTGAGTCCTTATTATGGGCCAGGGATTCTGCTAAGAGCTAAGGAGACACAGGGGGCTTAAGCCTATGGCAGAGTTTCTCAGTTTCAGCACTATTGACAATTGGTGCTGGATAATTATCTGTCTTGTGCATTGAAGATTGTTGAAGAGCATCCCTGGCCTCTACCCACTAGATGTCAGTGTACCCCCAGTCCTGACAACCAAAAATGTCTCCAGACATTGCCAAATGTCCCTTGTGGGGCAAAATGGCCCTGAGCTGACAGCAGTTGGCCTAAGAGACACTCAGACACTTCCTGACACAGTCACCTAATGCAGGCTTCCTGGGGGAGGTGGACCTGCTCTTTGTCTTGATGGATGAGTAAGAGTTAGGTGGCAGAGGGAGTTCCAGGAACAGCTCTGAATGAGCAAGGAGCAGCTGATGTGCATGGGCAGCCACGAGACTTCAGGGTGGCTGGGCCGTGGAGTCTGGGTGGTGTAGTCGCGGGAGAGAAGGGTGGAGGAGTAGGCGGGGTCAGACCACGAAGGGCAAGGCTGGGAACAGGATTGTCTGGAATGGTGTTCCATCGGTGGGGCTGGTCTCTGGGAAAGCATCGCAGTCTTACCCTGGAGACCCACCTTCCATAATTACCTGGAGAGTGACTCATTCCTTGCTCTGTTGAACTTACTGTGGGAGGCACTTTCCTCTAGGGGACAGACAGTAACCTCTGGCTCTGAATACCTCCAATGGTAGGTAGGCTTGTGGTGCCTGCTCTCAGGCTGTTGGGAGTGAGACGCAGCTGTTCTGGTCCCACCTGCCTCCTTAGACGGGTGTGGGGGCTGCGGTCAAAGCCCAGGGTTAAGGTCTGTGATTTAGATGCTAGCTTTGCTCAACAACAAAGACAAATAATGGTGATGATAGACGCTACCATTGCCCATAGGTACCAGGCACCATGCTGAGCGCTACCATATCATTTCTTTTACGCAAACTCAAATCTTCCTTGATCTCCAAGGATGGTCCTGAAAATCCAATGAAGTCTCCAGGAGGAGGAGCTTGATTCCCACCATCCTGAGAGTAGGCTGGATCGAGTGACTCCCTTCCAAAGGATAGAGCAGAGAAAGGGAAAAACAGTAACCTGGCAGATGTTACCTTAACCAGGTGATGAAGGTTAACATCCCCAGGGATATCATGTGAATGGCACTTACCCCCTGATGTGATGAGGCAAGAAGGTTCCCCCAACCCATAACCCCTGTCTAATTATGAGAAAACACCAGACAAACCCGGACTGGGAGACATCGTACAAGACACTTGGCTAATACTTCTTAAAACCGTCAAAGTCATGAACAATAAGAAGAGACTAAAACCATCACAGACCAGAGAGACTGAGGTGACTGGGTGATTAAAGATAATGTAGCATCCTGAATTGGATCCTGGAACAGAAAGAGAATCCTAATAAAAAAAAAAACCTCAAAACTGGTGAAAGCTGAATAAAATCTGTAGCTTGGTTAATAATACCGTACCAATGTTGGTTCCTGAGTTGTGACAAATGTACTGTGGTCATATAAGATGTTAACATGAGGGGAAAGCAGGTGAAAAATATAAAGGAATTCTCTCTGCTTTCTTTGGACTTTTCTGTAAATCTAAAATTAGAAGTTTAGGGAAGAAAAGGGGTTCCCCAGCCCCCAGAGGGGTAGGAGGACTTAGTCTCTTGTGCCAAGATGGCACGAAGACTCCTTAGATAGTTATCTACTCTAGATTTAGGTATAATGCCAAAATGTACCAAAATATTCCAGCTACAAGTTACAAGTGTGGTCTTTTTGAAGTTTGACCTTTTGGTCTGCTATAATGTTAAAATCTCTAAGTAGGTGTTAGTTTCTCTAGAGTATATTTTTAGCGTTGATTTTTCCTGTAACAAAACAGGATGTTAAGTTATCTTTCCTGCCTGTCTTGCATTGTATTCTAGACTTGGTTACTCACTGGTTTATGCCACCCACGGAAAGCAATCAATAACAGTTTTATGCTTATACCAAAGAATCCAATCTGATCCTTAATATCTGGTATTTTGCCAGTAAGTCCACTGATAAGAGATTATTCGAAGCCAGTCACAGAATTTGAAAATAAACTCTAGTCTCTCAGTAGCTATTTTAGGCTTTTCATAGAAACCAAGGACACATTGCAAAGCATTTTTGCAAATACGAATGCTTATATTCGATCCAAGAACAATACATTTTCGCTTGGTTTAGAATTACCGGTAGCTTATTTTAAACCAAAGGAAAAACAACTGAGCACGAGTTTGCTGTCTTTAGAGCAGGTTGTGAAGATAGGGCAGAAAGGTGTTTTCATTTCCCCGTAATTTTAAATATTATTGTGCAGAGCTATTATTAATGCCATTTTTGGGGAAAACCTTACACACTGCCCCAAATACTGACAATAAGCGCATCAAACAACAAAGCATCTTTGATATATTAAACTTTTGCTCTTCGTGTATCTGTCATTTAGTGTTCTTTTGAAATAGAAAGTTTTGCCTTTGGTACAACTAAAAAAAAAAGTTTATTTTCTTAAAAAAGCAAGTGGCATGATGTGGTAGTGGGTTGGTGATCAGGGGCTCAGGCTCTGAGTTCGAATCCTGACTGTGTGACGTTGGGCAAGAACTTAACTCCTTTGGGCCTCAGTTTCCTCATCTGTAAGAGGGTTGAGTACCAGCACCTATCTTCTAGAGTTGTTCTGAGACTTACTGAGGAAATCCGTTTAAAGTACATGGGTGTTTGTGCTCAGTACAGTAATGTTACCCATTCTTCTTATTATTTGTGCAAAGTCTTATATGATTGCAGAGTGATGTCCAGGAAATTAGTCCCTGTTGGAACTCTGGTCTTTTAAGGTCATATTTGTAAGGGGTTTATTGATCCTCTGGCTATGGTAAGTCACTTTCCTGGGTTTTCCTTGCTGCTAGGTAAGCTAGCTCAGAGATCGACACACTTTTTCTGTAAAGGGTCATGCAGTAAATATTTTGAGCTTCGCAGATTATGTTGCAAAGTACTCAACTCTGTCTTGGTAGCGTGAAAGCAGCCATTCATTTGTGTACTGTCTGTGGCTCGGTTCTGGATCCTTCCTTCTGCCAACCTCCCACCTGCCCCTTGAACCTGGTGCCTGAGATGGGGCTCCAGGGGTTTGATCCTGGCCCTCCAGGAAGGCCCCTCGTATCCAGCAGACCTCAGCCCCCCAAGAGGAGGACAAGAAGTCAGCAGAAACAGGAAGTCACCTGCTGCTTAAAACGACTTCAAGACGCTGAAGTCAGCAGTGCACTGAAGACTTTCCCAAGCCCAGACCAGCTTGGCTGAAGACAGCTTACGCGTCAGAAAGCGGGCTGGAGATTGATAGAGAGAAAGCTCAAAACGGGACAGCCCTGACAACAGCAGCCACCAGCAGGACACCCACAGCCAGCAAGACGGTGCTCCGGAAAGAGGGAAGAATGAAGCAGAAGGAAAAAGGCTCACGTGTGGAACCAGTAAAGCCAAGAAACGCAAAACCTGAGGATCAGGTCACCTGGAGTCACCTGCCCTGTGGGTGGAGGTGTGGTTCTTACTGCACGGCCCACCCTAGGGCCTGTTCTCCTTCTCACCAGCCCATCGATTCTCACCCAGGACAAGCCTGCCCCCCAGGGGACATGTGGCCACGTCTGGAGACATTTTTGGTTGTCACGACTCATGGGAGGGATGCTACTGGCATCTAGCAGGTGGAGGCCAGGGATGTTGCTCAGCATCCTCCAATGCACGGAACAGCCCCCACAACAGAGAATCACCGGGCCCCTAATATCAATAGTGCCACGGTCTCGAGGAACCCTGCACGAGCCCAATTCCCGCCTGCCGCAGTCTACAGTCTGAATTCTCGCTGTGAACTGCACACACAACTTTTCTAACATGCAGTTGCTGATGCCTCCTCTCCGTCCCCTATGAAGTGGGGCTCTGTTTTCAAAAAGGCAAAATTCTAAATCCCAGAAAAGGCCGGAGCCATCTCCCTCTAGGGCCTCTGGCACCCAATACTCCTTCCTGAGCAGACACCCTTGCTATTATTCCCTGGAGAGCCCTAGGATGCAGGAAGCTGCCTGGTATGGGGTGAATTGTGTCCCTTCCACCCAAATTCATATGTTGCAGTCCTAGTGCCCCCAGTCCCTTGGAAGGTGGCCTTATTTGGGAACAGAGTCATTGCAGATGTAATTAGCTCAGATGAGGTGATACTGTGGTGGTAGGGAGCCAATACCATATGCCTGGTGTCTTTATAAAAAGGGGGAATTGGGGCATAGACACGCGCACACACAGGGACAATATCACGTGAGGACTGGAGTTCTGCTGCCACAAGCCAAGGAACCACAAGAAGCCAGGGGAGAGGCCTGGCATGGACCCTTCCTGGTGCTTTCAGTGGGAGCCTGGCCCTACAGACACCTTGATCTTGGACTTCTCCAACATTTCGAGACAATGCATTTCTGTTGTTTAAGGCACCCAGATTGTGGTACTTTGTTATGCAGCCTTAGCTAACGAATACACTGCCCGAGTCTGGATTTTTGCAATGACAAAAGCCGAGAGTTAGAGGTATTTTTTCGGGCCCGGAGCTAATTAAATGGGCCCTGCCTTAGAGAGCAATCCCTCGTGCTCTCCGAAGTCGAAGTGAGCCCTCACTTGGCAAGGGTGAAATGGGACAAGGATGCAAAGAGCGAAGGAGGCTGTGAGAGTGATTTCAAGGAAGTAAAGGAGAGAAGGTGGCCACCATCCTGGGTGACGGACTGGGCCACCAGACTTACCAGAGCTCAGAAAGGGCTTGCCGCACAGGGGGCAGCTGGATTGGCCAGAGAAGGTTCCATGTGCCAGCTGGTGCCCATTGACACATTCCTTCCTATCTCGAGCATCCTGGCCCTTGTCCTTTGGAGGCACTGGGCTCTTCCCCTGTGTGGGATGGAGGTGGGCCTTAGAATGCTCTGTGCATCCAGACACCTCGAATCACTGGGCTCCGGGGCCAGGGGCACCCTGACAAGCTGGGGAAGGCAGAGGGGGTCTTCCCTGACCTTCTCCTTCTGCCTGGTGACTCGACTGCGGAGGGAGCTCAGTCTGCGCTTCACCCGCGTGCTCCTGTTACTTCTCTCGATCTTGCAGGCTCCATCTTCGCTCCTAAGGGGTGGGAAGATCGATGAGGGGGGGGCAGCAGGCCCAGAGGGCCATTCAGAGCCAGTCCTGCGGGTCGCTCCTGCGATCCACCTGGAATCTGTCTCCCAGTTTCATCCCTGCTATGGTCCCTAAATCTCTCCCTCACTTATTCACTCAACAAACACTTACAGAGGTTTGCAAAGTTCCAGGAACCTCAGGGACCGGGTTTGCAGAGGAGAATTCGACATGGTCTCATGCTTGAGGTCCCTTGATGGGCCCAGGCTGGAAATCTTGGCTCTATCCATCTCTGCCTCCTCCCTCTGATTCACCACCCACAGTCTAATCAGCCTATAAATCTTGCCCATTCTTCCTGTGGGATAACTCTCAAATCCTGCTCCCTTCTCCCCTACAACACTCCAGCCTCAGATCACTGTCATGCCTCTCCTGGATTACATACTGGCATACTCTCACTTAATAAATACTTATTCAGTCAGTCAAAATACAAACCCTGCAAAATCTATTCCCCAGAGGGAGATTCTACACCTCCAGTCTGTGCCCCGTGGCCGCCCCCCAGCCCTGTCTGTGCTCACCATCATCAGTCACCAGAAAGCTGGGCCCCTTAGCTTTACAGAGGTGATCTGGCCTCTGCTGACTTCCCTCCTTCCAGCCCCACCCTGACACCATTACTAGGCTTTGCAGTTCCCCTGCAGGGCATCTTTTTCTTTCCCCCATCCTCATCTCCGCATATTGGTGAACTCCTACTCTTCCATAGGAACCCAGCTCAAGCTGTCACCTCCACCAGGAAGTCTTCCTCTGTCCTCCTAGGGTGTATGAGAAGACCTTGCCACCCCTACCCTTGCCCTGGTGGTTCCAGTGAAAGGATGGGGGCCCCAGCTCCTGCTCTCAGCACAGGGCCAGGTACAGAGGTCCACCGGGAAACGCTTGTGCAAATCCAGGGCCACCCCCGCCCACAACTCCCCCCTGCGGCAGCTCTGTGCACTTACTCGGACAGGAACTCAAACCAGGTGAGGCTCGACGGGGCTCCTCCTGGGCTGACAGACAGGCGAGCCCTCTGCCGGGCCCTGCAGGATTGGAAGGGACAGACACCTGGGTCAGCAGCTCCTCCTCTCCTAGCTGCCCCCTCTCCTGACTCTCTCTCTCAGGATTTTTGTGGACAGGTGTGCACCTGGTGCCACGTCGGAGAGCCCACCGTTTCTGCATGTGGACTTGTAGAC
Organism: Ceratotherium simum simum; assembly: GCF_057802395.1. Lineage (NCBI taxonomy): Eukaryota > Metazoa > Chordata > Mammalia > Perissodactyla > Rhinocerotidae > Ceratotherium > Ceratotherium simum. The sequence goes on along the minus strand of NC_141938.1, from coordinate 10,142,940 downwards.
GTGGTCACTGTGGCAGGCTGCCCAGCAGAGGGCGCTAACACGTCTTGATTGAACCAAGTCAGCACGTCAGGAAGATTTTCTAACAGAGGGAGTGTCTTGGGAAACAGGTACCTTTTCTTATTTGTACAGAGGTACTCCACGGGCTAGTGGCAACTCGATCCCCAGCTCGTGTCCCCTGTCCTTCCCACACCAGTTCCTCCTCCCACCTTTCCTACCTCTGTTTTTCTCTTATTTCTTCCTGTCTTCCCCACACCTGTCCCCCATACCTGACCAACTCCTATACCTGTCCACCCCCACACCTGTCCACCCCCACACCTGTCCACTCCAACATCTGTCCACCTCCACATCTGTCCACTCCCACACCTGTCCACCCCCACGCCTACCCACTCCCACACCTGTCCACTCCCACACCTGTCCACCCCTACACCTGTCCATCCCACACCTGTCCACCCCCACACCTGTCCACTCCAACATCTGTCCACCTCCACATCTGTCCACTCCCACACCTGTCCACCCCCACACCTGTCCACCCCCACACGTGTCCACTCCCACACCTGTCCACCCCCACACCTGTCCACCCCCACACCTGTCCACCCCTACACCTGTCCACCCCCACACCTGTCCACCCCCACACGTGTCCACTCCCACACCTGTCCACCCCCACACCTGTCCCCCCCCACACCTGTCCACCCCTACACCTGTCCACCCCCACACCTGTCCACCCCCACATCTGTCTACCCCTACACCTGTCCACCCCCACATCTGTCCACTCCCACACCTGTCCACTTCCATAACTGTCTCTCATATTTCTTCCTCTACAACTGTCCCTCCACACTTGTTCCCCCAAACTTGTGTTCCCCACACTTCTCCACAACCTGTCTCCCACATCTGTCCTCTCCCACACCTGTCCCCGCACACCTGTCCCCCTCCCACTTACCCATGATACTGTCGAAGTTCTTGAAGCACCTGCTGGACGATCAGCCTGGATGGGAGATAGAAAGAGCCCACGGTTGCCCCTGATTGCAGACATATTCCCAAGGACGAGCCGCAATTGCCCCACCAGGCCCCGGGTCCTGATGCAGACCCCAACCCGGAGCCCCAGCCCCTCTCCCGATGCTGTGTCCGGAACCTTTCTGAGGCACCTGGGTCTCCCCCCTGGGAGAAGGATGGTGGAGGAGAGAAGACGGAGGCTATGGGGGGACTGAGAGGAACCCCAGCCGTGACCCCCTGGCTGTCCACTGGGGTCCCTTCCCCTCCGCGGGGCGGACACTCACACATGATCCGGCTCCACGTGATCCTTTTCCACGCACTCCAGCACAGGCGGCTCCAGGCCTGGAAGCAGCCCCGCCCCAGCAGGCACAGGTGTGAGGGGCCTCTGGGGTGGGACCAGCCCTGCTCGGGTCCCCCCCAACCCACCCCTGCAGAACTAGAGATGGTCCAGATGGGGCCTGCCACTCTCTGGGAGGAAAGGTGCCAAGAGGGCAGAGACCCAGGGACGGAGGTGTCCTCAGCATCTTACGAGCTCTTACGATGCACTAAACACTTTGCACGCATGCGCTCAGGGAACCCTCCAAGTGGCCCTAGGGAGACACGCTTATTGTCCCATTTTATAGAGAAAGCTGCAGAGGCTCTGAGGCTTGCTAGAAAGTGCTAGACGTGGGTTTAGACTGCAGGTCTGTCTGACACCAGAGACATGAGATCTTGGGATGGAGATTCAGAGACAAAGAGGGAGATAAAGAAAGAGACAGAGTCAGAGAGAGAAGAGAGAGCCCTAGGGGGGCGAAGTCATTGCAAAGGTGCAATACACCCAGCTCGAGGCCCCCCAGGAGAGGAAGGGCAGATGCTGGAAGCCCCTCCCCTTCTCTGCCTACCCTTCCCCAGGACCCCAGCATTCTGCCCAGGGGACCCTAAGCCCCCTCCACCAGCTCCTTTCTTTTCTCTGGGGTGCAGCTGGGGCCCCATCCAAGACACTCTCCAGCAGAAACCCCCTCCGCTACCTGTTTTGAATGAGGGAACCCCCCAGGCCTGGCTACCTTGGACATCTGGAGTGGGCACATCCAACGCTGGAGAGATTTCCAGGAAGCTGATCTCATCGAAGGACATGGGAACTGACTGTGACCTCACTCTTTTCTCAGGGCTGTCACATTCCTGCGGGGAATAAGCATCTCGCTAAGCCGGGAAGGCAGTCCCAGGCCGCAGGCAGTATCCCCAGATCGAGGGTCCCCAGCCACAGCCTCCAGCTGCAGCTAGGGGCTCCCCTCAGCCACAAGGCTCAAGCAGAGGGCTGGCTCTCCATAGCAACCAAGGGCTGGAGCCACCCCCTCCCCAGCCATGGATGGCAGTCCTGGCCGAGGACCTTCCCCCCAGCTGTGGGCAGGAGCCCTGAAATTCTGAGCCACAGATTCCAGCTGAGGTCAGGAATTTCCCCCACGTCATGGTCGTGAGCAAAGATGCCCCAGGCACAGGCCACAGCCCAGAGCATGCACTCCCCAGCCACGGGCTGGAATCCCAGACCCGAGACAAGCCCTGGCCAGTTGCAGACTCCACTCACAGACTGGGCTTCCTTCCAGCTGCAGAGCTGCAGAGATGCCCCCTAGCCCCCCAGGCCATGGGTTGCACTTGTGGCCGAAGATCCACTGCCGTGGACCCCACCCCAGTGAAGACCCTCAGGCCTGGGCTGCCATCTCAGGGCTCAGCGACTCACCAGTCATGGGCTACCCCACAGACAACCCCGCCATGACAGGTAAATCCCACTAACTATGGGTAAGGTTCTCCTTCCCGCCCCCGCAGCACTGGTGCCTGGGCCCAGAGGTGTGTTATTGTCGGGGGGGGGGGTTGCAGGTTGCACCCACCTTGCCAGAGTGTTCTGCTGGGGTCCCGCCCCCAGGCAGACCCTCTTGGGTCCAGGCCTGCAGGCCCTCTCCCGGCAGGTTCAGAGCAAGGCTGGCCAGCGTCCGAGGGAGAGAGGGCCCCTCATTCGCAGCCGAGGCCTCGAGGCTGAGCATGGTGGAAGAAAGGAGAGAGTCAGGGCTTCAGTGGGTCCCTTCCCTCTGGCTGCTGCCCCATCCCTAGCCTGCCAGGCATCCGGGGGCTTGGGGGAACCTGCAGGTGACCCTTCTGGGGCAGGGCACAGAGAGGTGTCCAGATCTCCCCATATCAGAGGGGAACCTGGTGGGGGGATCTGCTGATGCTGCATTTGCATCGCAGGCCCACCCTGTCTACACAGACTACATTTATTTGGGGTGACTTGGGAAGGGTGGAGGGAGACAGGTGGGTGTGGCTAAAGACCCCCCTGCACTGTTTGGGGCCGCTACCGTGGCATGTGTGGAGTCGAGCACACAGCTGTGTTTTGATCACAAGCGCATCTGCGGCTTTGCACATATGTGTGCAACCGGTGTGCAAGAAGTCACACATTTAGGCTTCTATGTACGGGTTGGAGCAAGGTGAGTGTGCAAGCTTGCAGGTTGAGCGTGAGTGTGGACACCCGGTGTGTGCGGGCACGTGTGCACACTTGCGTTTGCAGGCGCCTGCAGAACGCTGGCGCGGTCTTCAGTCGGGGCTTGTGCGTGCTCCTTCGGCGTGCGCGTACTTGTCTGTGCAAGTGGATTTGTGTGCCCACACAGGCTCTGGTGTGGGCGTGCATTTGTGTCACGGGAGAGGGCCTTTTGGGGCTGCCTCTGACAGTACAGACACCCACAGTGGCCCTGGAGCTAGAGGCAAGGGGCAGCATGTCCTGGCCACCCCTGGGGGGGTGTCACAGCAGCCATGGGGGCTGACCTCTGCCAGCTCTCCGAGCAGCTCCGGGACCTCTCCCAGCTGCGTCTCCGCGGTGGGCTCTGGGCTTCTGCTGCGCTGGAGAAGGGCGAATCTCCTCCCGCTTCTGTGGCAGGTGGGCTGCTGCCCCTGGCCTCCCCAGACTCGCTGTGGGAAGGGGCCCCAAAGCCCAGATCCTGGAAGTACTCGCTGCCCTGGAGGGCCCTCAAGTCCAGGCTGAGGTCCTCCGCGCTCTCGCTGAGCCGCCCTGGAATAGCATCCTCCTGTAGGCCAGTGGGGAGAAGAAGACATTGACTGAGGGCAGCAGAGGCCCCAGCACCCGATCCTGCCTATCCCCTCCCATCCAGCCTGGGCTCGGCGCCCTTCCCATGGCAGGTGGGGTGGAATGGGGGTTCGACTGTCCGGCCTTATCCCAAAAAAGGGGCTGGAAGTCTGGGCTCCCACACCTGAGTCCACCTCTCTCGCTGAGTTCCATCTGATTGTGAAATGGACATCATAACCTCTGCCCTGCCCGCTCCCCCGATGTAAGATCATGCCCACAAAAGCAATTTGTAAAAGCGCTGCACAGAGGTAAGTTATCCTTGATGCTCAGGGTGGCATTCCAGGTGTCGGGGCTCCTAGGCTGGTCCCTGGGCTGCTTGGGGTGCCCCCTCACCGCTCTCCTGGACCCTAAGTCTCCCTCTCAAGTAGGGACTACAAGCAGGTGAGGCAGGAGCCTGGGGCACAAAATTGCAGGGGGTGCCACAAGTCTCCAGAATCAAGATAAACCCCATCTGAAGGCGGTATTTTAAAACAGCCTCAAAAGTAATGCAAGGAGATCCACGGTGAACAAAATGATCAAAACGTGAAAAGAAATGACAGTGGCGGACCCCGCACCCCATTTCCGGCCCTGCTCCCTCCTACCAGAGGGGAGGCTGGAACATCTGAGCCCCCTCCCCAAGAGGTAAAAGCCCAGGCTTCTCAGCACAGTACGAAAGGCTCCGGGGTCAGCCGCCTCCCGCTTCTGGCCCCTCTGCAGCCTCCTGTCGCCAGCCGCCCATGAGGCGCTGACACGGAAGACACACAGACGCGGACAATGATGCTACCACATCACCAGAGCACCAGGAGCTAAGCGTGCGTTATCCCTAATCCCACCGCAGATCCACCAGGGGGCGTTGTCCCTCCACTTCCAGATCGGAGACTCAGGCTCTGGGAGCAAAAAGGACTCGCCCTGGGCCACACAGTCAATAAACGGCAGAGCCAGACTCAAACTCAGATCTGTCTGGATCCAAGGTCTGTGCTCTTTCTTACTCTTCTGGCTCCTCTCTCTCTTTCTTTTTCATCTGCTTCCTTTGCTCTTCTCCTCTCTCTCCCTTCCAGTCATTCTATTCGCCACTTTTTCCAGCCAGGATACCTGCCTTTTCCTCTCTTTGGAGAACCTTTTCTCCCAGCCCACCTAGAATCAGCCTGGTGAACTCCTACTCATCCTTCAAAACCCAACTTGGGCATGCCCTCCGGGCTGTCTTCCTGACTCCTTGAGGCTAGGTAAGGTGTTCCTACTCTGGGCTGTTGGGATCTGCAGGACAGGGACTGTCCGTTTCCAGGCCTTTGTTAGGACTGTCCTCAGACAGGATTTGGGGGGTAGGTGGGTGGGTGGGCCTCTCTCATTGTTCCATGCAAAGCCAACGCTGAGATGTGGCCTCAGGCCTCTATGTGATCTCAGGCAGCCCTTGATGGACTGTCCCAATTGGTGGCGGAAGGGGCCAGTCAGGGGCCTTGGCCCCCTTCATGAACTCTACAAGAGGACCCCCAGATACGAATGCAAGCTAAAACACAGAACACTCGGTTAAATTTGAATTTCAGATAAACAACAAATTTTTTTTTTTAGTATAAGTATATCCCAAACATTGCAATATTTGTCATTCAAATCTAACTGAGTGTCCTGCAATTTTATTTGCTCAGTCTTGCAACCCTACCCCTGGACCACTCGGTCATGCAGGGCCAGCCTTTACTAGGTGAAGGAAGACAGGGACACCCCTGGCAAAGCTTGATGTGGGGGATTTTCAGAGAAGCTTCCAATGTAAAGCAGAGATACCCTCCAGCTGAGAGCCAGGCCCTTGGTCAGCTGTGGATCTCAGCTGGCAGGAGGCAGGTGGCAGTGTCCATACCTGCCTCAGAATGGGAAAAGAATTGCTACGTGGGGTCTGGCTTTTTTTCCCCCGGCCTCACCCACTTGGAGCTCCCTACAGATTTGACCCTTCCCTTCTTCATTTTATTGTGGTAAAATATACATAACATAAACCTTACCCTTTAACCATTTTTGAGTGTACCATTCAGTGGCATTAAGTACATCCACATTGTTGTGCAACCCTCCCCACCATCCATCTCCAGAACTTTTTCATCACCCCAAGCAGAGACTCTGTCCCCATTAAATACAAACTCCCCATTCTCGCCTCCTCCAGCCACTGGTAATGTCTAATTTACTGTCTGTTTCTATGAATTTGCCTATTCTAGAGACCTCATCTAAGTGGAATCACGCAATATGTACCCTTTTGTGTCTGGTTTATTTCACTTAGCATAATGTTTTCAGGGTCCATCCGTATTCTAGCGTGTCTCAGAATTTCATTCCTTTTTAAGGCTGAATAACATTCCATTGTATAGATGGACCACACTGTATAGATATAAACAAAACCACATTTTCTTTATCCATTTATCCATCGATGGACACTTGGGTTGCTTCCACCCTTTGGCTACTGTGAATCATCCTGTTATGAAGGTGGGTGAACAGTATCTGTTTGAGTCTCTGCTTTGGGTAGATACCCAGAAGTGGGATTGTTGGATCACATGGTCATTCTGTGTTTGACTTTTTGAAGACTCGCCATACTGTCTTCCATGGCCCCCCCTTCTTCTGGAATCTGTCCTTTGCACCCATTGATCTTGTTTCCTTCCCGCCTCCCTGGCTGCTCCTTCTCTGCCTCCTCTTCCCCTCTCTGTCCTTTGAACAGCAGGGTCCCTCTTCTTCAGTTTCTGTCTAAATACCCACACCCTTGGCCCCAGCTGGTTCGCCTGCGCCTCCTGTGACTTCGATGGTCTCTTTCCCCCAAGTCATTCCAATCTCGTCCCTGTTGCCTGGACGACCTGACTCCTGTCTCCTTTGCCACTGCCCGAAAAGTTTCCTTGTATCTCTGGTTTTCATCCTGCTGTAAATATAAACACGTCAGGACAGCCTCTTGGCTTGGGCTGGGCCCCCCTCCCTCTCCTGCATCTGGCCTCCCTCATCAGAGGCAGGAGTGGGAGCCCGGCCAGAGCTGGGGGTGGCGGGGGTGGGGGCAGCTGCGGGACAGGCTGTCCTAGCTCCTCGCCAGCAGGTACACTCAGGGAGGGAGGGGGAGGAGGCCTCACCCTTTGCTGGGGTTGTACCTTTCCTCCAACATTTCCTGGGTGAGAAAAGATGGAAGCCAGCCAATGGGGGCCCTTCTGGGCATCTGACTAAACATTGTAGGCTGGCCCTGACGCCCCAGAGAGGATGCAATAAATTCAGGCTCCCTGGGCCCTGGGGAGCCTTGGGGGATGGGCTCCGCCACTCAGACCCAGAGATGTGCCAGGAATCCTCACTCTGCAGAAGGGCTTACCGCGTGCAGATTTAAGTAGTACAGGGCTAAACGTTTTTTAAAAAACGTAAATAGTTATTTATCTTGTTGTATATTAAGAAAAAATAGCACACCAAAGCAACATCAAGCGTATTGTTTCCCTGCTTCCATTTCATCATGTAATTAAGAGAATTGATTTCAAATGAACTAGCAAGTGAATAACAGAGCAGAGGGTTCTTGAGTGACAGCCTGGTAGAAAGGCCTTCGTTAAGGTCTGCATTGCTGCTATGGCTTTTATTAGCTCAGCGCGACCTCAGGAAAGTTCCTAAACCTCTCTGGGCCTCCGTATTCTCATCTCTAAAATGGGTGGAATGCTTCCTTCTCGTAGGATTGCTGTGCAGGTAAAATAAGACAAGGTACGCAGGTTGCAATCCCTCAATTGATGGGAGCAGATATTATGGGGGTGGTTGTTTTCATGTTTTAAGTTTTTATATTTTGGGAGTCAGGGTCCTTCCTCTGAGCAAGTTGATGATCACCCCAGATGGATTCACAGTCAGTCCCCTGTCCTCCTGGAGCTGCCTGGAGAACACTGATGATTAAACCCAGCGATTATAATCAAGTATGGTAGAATGTTCCAGAGAGCAGACTGGAGAAAAATTGAGGGGGGCCAGCTGACTCTGTCCAGAGGGACAGGAATTCTGGATCGGAATATTGGAATTTTACTTAGAAATGTTACAAGTACAAAACCTAGAGTGATCATTGGTGTGAAAAAGCTACTAAGTACAACTCAATTAGAAAAGTTAGACCATCTTTAGACAGCTTCCATAGCCAAAACAAAACCCCAAAATTCTATTTCCGACCACATAAAATAGTCTCCACATGATAGGTAAATGATTTCTTGAACTGGCCGTTTTGGTCAAGTTTCATACATTTTAAAAAGATCTTAGAAGTTAGTAGACTTGACAAAAAGTCCTACTAAATGTAAAAAAAAAAAAAAAAAGAAAAAGAAAAGAAAGAAATCAGGGGGAGCTTCCTGGAGGAAGTGACAGCGAGTGAAGCCCTGAGGGATGAGTAGGAGTTGGCTGGGCTGAGGCTGCAGGTGAGGGCACTCAGGGCATTGGAAGAACAGGATGTTCAGATGCCTTCCAACAACTGGCAAGAGTTCCTTATGGCTGGAGGTGTGTAGGGTGGGGGAGTGAGGGCCGATCAGCAGGCCTGGTGGGTCAAGTAAGGATTTAATCTCTAAATTCCAAACAATGGCGGTAGGAAGGCTGGAGGGTTATGATGTGCCTTCAGAAAGATTACACAAGATGCAGAGCCCAGATGGGCTTGGAAGGGGGCAAGACGAAGGCTGGTGGAACAGGAGGACACCTGTGCAGATCGCCTGGGGGAGGGATTATGGTGGCCTCCGCCCACCGTTCCTATAGGTCCAGACCCTGGAAGGACCTATAACTGAATTTGAGTCCTAGTCTCTGTTTACCCTGAATCCTCTCTGACACTTGGGCCAATTCATTCTCTGCTTGGCCCCCAGTGTCCTCTTCTACAAAATGACACGGGTGGATACGCAGAATGCCCTGTGTGGTTTAACCGTAACAGACCTTCCTTCCGTAGCGTGGTGGGTGGATTAAGATGCGACTCAGACCCCGCTTCAGTGAGGACATGTTGCCCCAGATGCTGGTGGGCTGTGGGTCAGCAGAGGGCTGCCAGCTATCAGCGGGGAAGACACACCCCTTCCTGGGCAGTCCACAGGCCGTGACTGATTCATGTGGGAGCACAATGGCTTGGCCATCCCAGCCCGCCTTTGGGCTGTTCTAGCTCAGAGCTCCCTGTGGGAGCTTTTTCCTCCCTTTTCATCCATCCATTTATCCACCCACTTACCCACCCACCCATCTAACTGCCCTTCCATTCCATTCATCCATGCCAGCCCTTCCTCCCTTCCTCCCTTTCCTCTTCCCTTTTCATCCACCCATCCATCCATCCATTCATCTCCTCCATCCATCTACCCAACCACCCACCCATCTAACCAATCTTCCATCCATGCCGTCCCTTCCTTCCTTCCTCCTTCCTTCCTTCTTCCTTCCTTCTTCCTCCCTTCCTCCCTTCCTTCCTCCTTCCTTCCTTCTTCCTTCTTCCTTCCTTCCTTCCTTCCTTTCTTCCTCCTTCCTTCCTTCCTTCCATCCCTCTGTCCATCCTTTCTTCCTTCCATCCATTCATCCACCTACCCCTCCACTCATCCCTCGCTCTCTCTTCTTGTTCCAGAAAGGATTCCAGTTTCCTCTTCTATAAAACAGGATAATAGCTACTTTGCCAAGTTTTAATGAGATTTGCCTGAAATAATGCACACAAAGTGCCTGGTAAAATGCAGGCGCTAAAGCAAGTGTGCTTGCTGCCACTGTTGTCATCAGCTGCTGCCCATCTCAGTAGTCAGACACCTGCCTGCTCATCTTCCATGGTAGAGAAGAAGTCCGGGTTCTCAGGCCTCCAGAGTCCACTGCTGCTCTTGGTGGCTGAGGCTGTGGCTCCAGAGTCAAAAGGCTGGACACATGGCTTGGTCTCAGGGCCTGTGGAGAAAGGAGGGTCAAGGTCTCAGGGCTAAGCTGGGAGGCCCAAGGAGCTCTGAGTTCTGCATCTGCCGCTGCTCTCCCTGGGCCTCAGTTTTCCCATCTATGAAATGGGATGGCGGGGGAGGATGGTCCCAACAATCTTTAGGCCAACATACATGCCACCACTTCCCCATCCTGAGCCTATGGCAGACATTTCCAATCAGTCACGATCGATCCATTTGTCCCCTTGGAATTCTTCTCAGCACCCCATTGCTGGCAGCCGTCTCCAGCTGAGTTGGCTCATGAGGTGAAATTGACTTGTCATGCCTGCTCTAGCAAAAGCTCTCATTTGATAGAATGGACCCCCAAGACCAAATGCAAGTGCCCACTGCCCACATTTGGAGGGTGTGCGCTGGTTGAACTTCAAGCTGCCTCTTGCCCCTTTATTGTACGTTGAGTTCCGCGGACCTCTGGGTGGCCTGATATAGAGGAGAAAACAAGAGCTTTGCGGTCAACCAGACTGTGTCCTTTCCTGGACCTGCCATTAGTGGTTGCACACCTTTGGGGAAGGCACCTCTCTGAGCCTCTGTTTCCTCACCTGGATGGTGGGTGTGACAATGCCCACCTTTCAGGGCTTGGTGAGGATATGGGGACTCAGCATGTGTCAAGCACTATCCCGGGGTCCTTGGCATGTCTTCGCCACCTTCCTTGCCCTCCAGGTCAGGAGAGTGTCCTGGCTTGATCTCAGGTCTTGGACTGAGCCCCTTTCTGCGGGAGGAGTGGGCATCCCCTTCTCTTTCCGCCTGCCCCCTACGGTGTAGCTAGAGCACGTCACCCCTGCCTGCTGGAATCCCCGTGGGGAGGGATACGTGGAGGGACTGATCAGCACGTTCGCAGTGAGAGCAGTAGCTGTTTCAGGCGGGGCAGATGTGGAGGGGGGGAGGGGGATGGCGGATGCCTTCGGAAAGCACCGAGTTAGGTCCCTGTTCACTCCATATCTTGGGTCCCCTATGGTTGGGTGACCCCATGTCCTGGTTTGCTGGGGACAGTCCTAGTTAATGCTACTGAGTCAAGGTAGCTATTAGCAGTACCCTCTTTCTCTGTCCAAAGGGTATGGGTTGGGTGATACATTTTTGTGGCCACTGTGCCTATAACCATAGGAATGGGGTGATGATGTCTCTTTCTATCCTGAAGTGGGGTGAGAAGAGAGAGGGGGATAGGTGGGGCTATCCGTACCCACTCACGTCCCCTTTCCTCCCAGGGGCGTACCTACAAACACTAACCCAAGTTTTGGAGGCCTGAAGCTTACACACTTTGGAGGCACCTTCTTTAAGAAAAAGAATACAGTTTGTTGCTGGGGTCTCTGGGAGGTAGCGAGAACAGCAGAAAGCAGCCAAGACAGAAATAAACACACTTCATAAATAAGCGAATGAAAAGGGGTTACATACACACGTGCATGTGTGCAAGAAACCAAAGAGGTTGGAAAACAGCTTGGCAGTTCCTCAAAAAACACAAAAAACCAAAAAAACAGAGTTATGATATCACCCAGCCATTCCACTCCTAGGTCTATACCCAAGAGAAATGAAAACATACGTCCACCTAAAAACTTGTACATGATTGCTCATGGTGGCATTATTCAGAATAGCCAAAAAGTGAGAACAACCCAAATGTCCCTCAACAGATGAATGGATACACAAAATGTGGTGCATGCATGCAATGGAATAGTATTCATCCATGAAAAAGAATGAAATTCTGACACACGCTACAACGTAGATGAACCTTGAAAACATTGTAAGCAAAGAAGCCAGTCAACAAGACCATAGGCTATGTGACTCCATTTATATGAAACATCCAGAATAGGTGAATCTTCAGAGATGGAAAATAGACTAGTGATTGCCTAAGGCTGGGGTGTGTGAGTGTGTGTGGAAGTGGGAGATTATGAGGTGACAGCTAAAGGATATGGGTTTCTTTGGGGAGTGATGAAAATGTTCTAAAATTGATTGTGGTGATGGTTGCACAATGCTGTGAATACACTAAAACCCATTGAGCTGTACATGTTAAATGGGTAACTTGTATGCTGTGTGAATTATATCTCAATAAAGTTGTCACCAAAAAAAATTGCTGGGACTCCTTGGAAACTTTGATGGATTGGGTGCATGTGGGGCTCCAGCTCCATTCCCTTCAAGGTAAATGAGCCTTTGATGACCTTGGCCTGCCACACTGCAGGACAATGCCATGGTTTCCTCCATCACTGCATTCCCAGCTACCCTCCCAGGCTGGTTGAGGGACTCTGTTCTGCTGCTCTCGTGAAGTCTTGCATTTCTTGCCTTCCTCACCCTGAAGCTGAAGCAGCATCTATGACTCAGGGAAACGTCAGAACAAAACAAGCAGCCTGTGAAGAGGAGAAAAGCCAGATGTGGGGTGGGTCCTGGAGGCTGATGGGAACTCGCGGGGGAGAAGCCAGCCAGAAGGGCAGTACCTTCCCTCCACCAAGTCCCCCGGGGGCCTCAGGAGAGGCTGCAGCGTCTTCCTGCTTCACTGGGCAGGGATCTCATGGAGTACTGAGGTTTCCCTCTTTACAGAAGGGAAACTGAGGCTCAGAGAGATGTACTGACTTGCTGAAGGCCACCCCAGGCTGGTAAGAGGCAGAATTGGGATGTGAACCCAGGTATTTATGACTCCAAAGCAAGGGCTTGTAACCACCAGGCTATCCTGTGGTGAGCTGATGAATGGATAGATGAGTGAATAGGTAGAGGGTTGGATGGATGAATGGATTGTTAGATAGATGGGTGGATGGTTAGATGGATGGATGGATGGTTGGATAGTTAACTAGCTGGCTGGCTGGCTAGATGAATGGATAGTTGGCTGGCTGGTTGGTTGGATGGATGAATGGGTGGGTGACTGGATGGATGATTAGGTGGATGGGTGGATGGATGTTTAGATAGAGGAATGGTTGGATGGATGGTTAGATGGATGGATGGATGGATGGATGGATGGATGGATGGATGGATGGATAGATAGTCGGGTGGATAGGTGATGTGGCAGTGCCCAGAGGCAATGATGCTTTACACTCAGAAGATGGCATTCTGAGGGGATGAGGTGGGGAGAGATGGAGACAGAAGGGGGGCAGAATTGTGGCAGAGAAACCAGGAAAGAAAGAAACCAAGGTGAGGCACAGAATGCATACATTACATACACACTTATATTTTGGGGAATGAATGAAAAAGAATAGAAGGAACGGGTAATTGGAACAACTGAGAGGAAGGGGCAGTTGGGGGCTCTGCCCCAGGGAACCTCCCTGGAGGTCCCAACCTCCCTCCCCCAGCCTTGTCTGCCTCCCCAAATCCAACCCCACCACTTTCCCAGGAAGTCCCATCAGGGGCCCAGATAGCCAGTTACAGAGCTTAAGTGGGGCACAAAAAGGCCCTTCATCCTATGCCCCCCAGGGCTGAAGACAGGAAGGACGCTGTCAAGGAGTCACTCTCTGCCCCGCCCCCTCCCTCCCCACCCCGCTTCTCTCTTGTCTCTAAAGAGCCTCCCGTCAGCCTGGATTCAGGTCCCAGACAGCCTCTTCCACCAGTAGCCCCCACAGCACCAGCCATAAAAGGGTGTAAGGGTCACCACTGGTTCCCACAGCTCACTCCTCCTGCCTGGGCACAAAGATGGGGTGGTCCAGGCAGGCAGGAGAGGGTAGATCCCTTCATCAGGACCTAGCTCACAGATGGGCACCTCGGTGATCTGCGGCTGATGCACTAATTCTCTAGCATTGCCATCCACCGGTGGGTTTAAAAACCCTCCCCAGGCCCTCTGGCTGCCCACACTGGCAGCTTTGTTCACTGGGCAGAACCTTAGAACGGAACTGGTTTTAAATCTGGCTCCTCTAGTGTGTACTTGCTGTGTGACCTTAAGCAAGTCACTCAACCTCTCTGAGCCCAACTTCACGAGGGCTCAACACCCGGCAGCAACTTCCATCATTGTCACTGCTCTCCTATTGCATCCCAGCCTCCAGGCCACCCTCTTTCTCCCCAGCCCCAGCCACCACGTCCCCTGATGTTCCCGTCTCCTCCGGGATGGTGCCTGGAACATGACAGCCTCTCAAGGAGAGCCTGTGGAATGAATGAGTCTCCTGCGCAGACACTCACTGCCACCCTGAACTAGCACTTGGCTCATGCAAGCGATGGTGGCCAGGACTTGAGGCTGAGCAGAGGGGCCAGCCTGACAGAGAGGGGCTTATGCAAAGGCGGAGGGCACAGGTGGTCCAATCGCACTGTCCCCCAACCCCTGTCTGGTTATCTTCAAGGACTAAACTCCTCCTGAGATTTAAGGAGAAGTATCTTTTTGCAAAAGCAATTCACTGAGTCCTTAAGGGATATGAGACAAGGGCCTCTCCAGCCCCCACAGAGGTAAACTGAGGCCTCGGGACCCCGGGGGTCCCTCAGCCAATGTGTGTGTGTGTTTGAGGGAAATGTCTATCAGACCCCCTGGGATCTCAAACTCCTCTCTTTGCAGCCTCCCTGAGCCTCTGTCCTGCAGCTGTGCAGGAACAAAGAGCAGCCAGAACCCCCAGGAAGCCACCAGGCTGCCCCAAGGGAGTTCTGAGGGTGTTCTGCGGCAGATTCTCCTGCAAATTTGCCTCCTGAGACAGTTCCTGGCCGAGCCTGGGGAGACGTTTCCTCTGAGGCAAGAGGGACCCACAAGTCCCTGATGCACTGTGGGGCCCAGGGGAGCCAGGGGTCATGGAATTTGGGGCTGGCTCAGGCAGAGTCTGTGTCCCGGGCAGAGGAAAGGCTCGAGGCGGGACGGTGGGCAGGCCGTCCAGGGAGCCTTGCCTCCTTACCTCTCTTGAAGGCCCACCGCTTCAGCCACAGCTTGGAGAGGGCCGGCCAGGAGTGGTTGAGCCCTGAGTTAGCCATGGGGGCCGTGTGCCTCCCTCGGAGAATGTGAGTGAGCAGAAGGGGATGAAGCAGGAGCTGGGCCGGGACTCCCTGCCCGGATGGGGCTGCCAGCAGGAGAGGCGGAGACTGCCTCCTGGGGCTGTCAGAGGCATCTGCTCATGGGAGCTTTGGGCTGGGGTAGGGGGGCTGCGGTTTCCAGCCAGGGGTTCCCAGGGACTCCAGCTTGGGGGGAGCCCAAGCCCTTATCTCCATCCCCGCCCCCCAGTCCTATAAGCCTCTACCCCGGCTGCGCAAGACATTCCTGCGAGGAGCTGAGGGGTGCAGCGTGAGGGATGGTGACATTGGGGGTCCTCAGAAAACACAGCCTGTGTCCTGAGATGCACCTGAGTGTGTGTGTGTGTGCGTGTGCCATTGTCTCTATGTTTTTGACCGTGCATTTGTGCATCAGTGCCTGGAGTGTGTGTTTTCAGGTCTGTGAGTCTTGAGTGTCAACTTGTCTATGTGGGGTGTATATGACCATTTAACAGATTTTTTCTAATTTTCTGGAGCTATAATTGGCATACATCACTGTATACGTTTGAGGCGTGCAGCATAATGACTTGACTTCCCTATATGGTGAAATGATTACGCAATAAGTTTAGTTAACAGCCGTATTCTCATATAGATACAAAAAAGAAAAAAAGTTTTCTTTGTCGTGATGAGAGCAACTTTCAAATATACCATCCAGCAGTGTTAACTATAGTCACAGGCTGTACGTTACAGCCCCGGGACTTATTTATCCTATAACGGGAAGTTTATATCACCTCTGGTCACCACGAATCTGATCTCATTTTCTGAGGTTTTGTTTTTTTTCCAGATTTCACATCTAAGTGAGATCGTACAGGATTTGTCTTTCTCTGTCTGACTTATTTCACTTAGCATAATGCCCTCAAAGTTCATCTGTGTTGTTGCAAGTGCAAGGATTTCCCTCTTTTTTATGGCTGAATGGTATTATCCAGTTGGTTTTTGGAATCGCTGCGTTCCCGTGTTGTGTGTCTGGATGCCCATCGCTATCTGTGAGGTTGGATCTGCAGGACTCATCGGGACTTGGGGAGATCTTCCGATGTCTGTTAGGGGGTTTTGGTCTGCCTGGGTTTCTGTGTGCCCGTGTATTTGTGTCTTTATCTCTGTGTGTATGGAGTGGGGTGTGTGTCTGCGTGGGTGTCAGCCAGCACCCGTCCGTGCAAGTGCTGCCCCCTGGTGGTGGACGCTTCCTTACTTGCATTGTCACTCGTGTCTGCAAAACTCCTGGCTGTCACTTCTCTCTTCAGTGAGCTCTCAATCTCCTCCCTCCCTTCTCATAGAGTTATCCACACTCCTGTCTTCACCTACTCACACCTACTCGACTCCACAGCCCACTGCAGTCTTATTTCCATCCGCCCCAGTCTTCTAGCTCTCTCTGAGGCTAAATCCAATGGGCGCTTGTAAGTCTCGCCTTTACCGGACACCTCTGACCACTCCCTTCTTGAAATCAAATCCTCCCATGATGCCACACACCCTTCCTTCCTCTGCCTGCTCCTTCTCAGTCTCCCTTCTGACTTGGCTCATCTTCCTTTCTCTGCCTGACCTTGAAACTCTGTGTCCCCAGGGCTCTGTCACCAGCCACTTCGTGCTCTCCCCACTGGCCCTGGTGACCCCGCCTGCACCATCCTTATGACTTCAGCTCTCATATTATGAGCAGGTGGCCCCCAAATCTTTCACTCACAGAAAGACATAAAAACACACACTCTATATGCCAACACCCACACACCCTCCAGCACATGTAGACAATGGCAGACACACACACACAAATAATCAGACGTATGTTTACACACACACACAATTATGCACAAACAGCCAGACACATTCTAGAAATCCAGAGAACAGCTTATGGGGATTTAAACCCCAGGGTTGGAGGGGCCAGGATTCTGGGAGGAAGAGAAACCAAGAGAGGTGAGATGGACATAGTGCAGTGCTTTTTTCTCACAAGCAAGTTATTGATATGAATGCAGTTTTTAAGCGACTGCAGAGCAGACCAGAAAGAGGCTGAGAAGCTGAGTATAGCTTCTGGCAATCTTCTGGGGCTGGAGAAACAGACACTGGAATTCAGAGCCCACAAAGAGGAGAGAGTTGGGACCCCCAAAAGACTACACTCTACGAGCAAGGGGGGACCAGAAATAGACCAACCTTCACCAAAACCAAAAGCCAGCTTCAAGTCAGTTAATCTCTGATTAGACTAAAGTGATCTTCCCTTACTCTTCCTGCCTGCCAGAAGTGAAAGTAAGTCCTCTCTGGACGAAAATACCACCACGAAGAGCCACCAATGATATCTTCAGATTTTCATAAATGATATCTGGCATTCAACCGAAAAAAGTAGCACGCCAGGAGACAGAACCTCATCACCCAAAACCAGGAAGGAAAACAGACAATAGCAACAGAAGATACAAGTGCTGGAGTTAAAAGTACAAAATAATGAGACACAGGGATGTTTCCAGGTATCCCCTCCATGCCTGGGGTCAAGATACATATAGCAAGTGATAGATTTGAGAGGCGGCTTCTACTATGGTTCCACTGCCTAATATCTCTTATTTCACTAGGACCCGAATTGACCACAGTGTTGCTAGAGTAACTGGACTAGGAACATGTGGTTCCCACCTTGAGCTGTTGGGCTGATTGTGCAGCTGTGGGGAGGAGGAAGGATGGGTGGATTTGCATGGATGGGAGTAACTGCAGGCAGAGGACCAAGTGACCTTGAATGTCTCAAGTTAAAATGTTCTGGTTTTATTGTGTGTATGGACCAGAAGGGGACCCTGATGACATGTACCACTTGGATTGTCTCCCCTGAGCCTGATGCTAGTTATCATACATTATAAATAGTCCCTTGGTCTGCCAAAGGGTGGTCTCCTGGTCCTGGGTGTTAGTAGATGGTGGAAAGAGCAGATGGAGAGTCTGGATGGTGGTGCAGGGTATGGAATATGCTCCATCTTGATAAAAGGAACCACCATCTTGGTGGAGATAGCCACCATGTTGGTGAGGGCATCCACCATCTTGGTGAGGTCATCTTCCATGTCACTCAGGGCATCACCATCTTAATGAAAGTCTCTGCCATCTTAGTGAGGTCTTTCACCATCTTGTTGATGGTGACTGCCATCTTCATAAGGGTACCCTCTCTTGACGCAATGGTGTCCTGGTCCCTAGAAAGAGCAGATTCCTGAGAAGCCCTCATGACAGGATCCCATGAATCTATTAGTGAATCCAGTAGATATTCTGAGTTGGCTCAGGCCAGGAGAGCCACCCAGTTGACCCAAGAAATCATGAGCTAAATAAGTGGCCATTGTTTTCAGCTACTAAGTTTTGGGGTGCAATGCAGGGTGCTCTGGTTATCTATTGCTGCACAACAAATCATTCCAAATCCTAGTGGATTAAAACAAGAACAATCATTTATTATTTCTCAAGATTTCTATGGGACAGGAATTCAGGCGTGGCTTGACTGGGTGGTTTTGGCTTGGAGATCGCTCATGAGATTCTAAGTCAGACATGGGCTGGGGCTGGAGCATCTAGAAGGCATCTTTGCTCACGTGGTTGGGAAGACTCACACAGCTGGGCCTCCTTGGGCATCTCTCTTGATCTCTAGGTGGTCTTTTCTCATAGTCTCTCCTGCACGGTATCCTCAGGGAACCTGGGCTTCTAACTTGGAGGCTCAGGGCTCCAAAGGTGCACGTCCCGAGAGAGAGAGAGAGAGCGCCACACAGAAGCTACCTCATCTATGATCTAGTATCGCTTCTGCTGGACTTTATTAGTTGAGGGAATCATGAAGGACTGTCCAGGTCCAAGGGGAGGGAATTCCACCTTGACTCCTCCTCTTGATGGGGAGAGGCAAGATTCTGGAGGAGCATGTGGGCCTGAAGTCCAGGTGGGTAGGTGTAGGTACAGATAAGACCCTGGTCAATGGGAGGGGATGCCAACTAGGAGGCCAGGTGTGTGGGTCAAGCCAGCCTTCACCAGGGGTAAAGTAATAGCGACACAATCTAACATTTAACTAGAGCTTATGTTGTGCCAGGCACTGGTCCAAGCGTTTTACATCAATAGCTCATTTAGTCTTCACAACCCTCCTGTGGTGGGGAGATGGTAGTGGTGCTTCCATCATTCCCCTTCTACAGATGAGGAAACTGAGACACAGGGAGATTAAGGAGCAAACATCTCAAACACAGCTTCTCCCAAATCAACCAATCCTCCCACCTCCATCCCATCATTCAAAGTGAAATCAGCACCTTGTCCTGGACTGCCCTTGGACCTGAACCCCCTCTAGAGCCACCAAACGGTCCTCAAGTCCTGCCCCCAGTCCTCTTCCTCCATCTGTGTCATCACCTCCTGAGAGCGTCTCCCTGTCCCCAGTCTCTCCCCTTCAATCTGGTGGCTTCTCCATGAGGGCTCCCAAGGGATCTTCTCAGATGAACCCCACTGCTGTGTTCCAACCCTTCTATGGCAGCTGAAACCCCACCTGTCCTGAAGACCAGACCTCAAGCTGAGTCCAAGGAGATGGTTGCATCTCTGTTTAGTCTCCTTTCAGGTCAGCCCACCCTGCATACCTGATAGAGATTGGTCTCCACCATTAGTGCCTCGTTTCAGGTGTGGCACAGGAAGGTTCAAAGGGCGCACACGCATTGCGTGGATGAGACTGCTCAGGGAAGCAAAGCTTTGGGACGGGGACAGAGTATGAGAGGATGGGCAAGGCTGACAAGGTTTCCTGAGCTGCTACTGCATGCTGGTGGTCTAGTGGTTGAGATCTGGCCCTCTCACTGCCACAGTCTAGGTTCGTTTCCCGGTCAGGGAACCTCACCACCCAGCTGCGGTTGTCATTCCGTGGCAGCTGCGTGTTGCTGTGGTGCTGAAAGATTTGCCACTGGGATTTCAAACACCAGCAGGGTCCCCCATGGTGAACGGGTTTCAGTGGAGCTTCCAGACTAAGACAGACTAGGAAGAAAGATCTGGCCACCCATTTCCAAAGAACTGGCCATAAAGACCCTATGAATAGCAGCAGAACATCATCTGATAGAGCACCGGAAGGGGAGAGGATGGAGGAAAAAGACGGTGCAGGTTTTGCTCTGCTGTCCACAGGGTTGCTGGGAGTGGGAATCCACTTGATGGCACCACAACAAAAGCTGTGTGCCGAGCGCTGTGCAAAGGTTTTACATGCAAGGCCTATGACAACCCTTTCACAGAGGAGCAAAAGGAAGGCCAGATTGGCGGTCACTTGCCCACGGCCACACAGAGGCAGGGCAGCCCGGATTGGAACCTGCAATGGGCCGCCACAGAGATCCTATCATCTTCAACAGTACTGAGCACTGGCACATGTCCAGCCCTGTGTCAGGGGCTGGGGGGCCAGTGGACACGTGGAGAATGATCCAGACCAGACACACTGGTGGGTTTGCGGTTAACATTCCACTGGTGCTTTGAAATCCAGTGAAAAGCCTGCCTCTGCCAGGAAGCCCTCCCAGAGGGGCTCTCGAAGGTGGCTGATGGTGGGGGCAGTGCTCCCTTGGCTGCGTTTGGTTGTTAAGCCCCTTTCCTCAGAACCGCAAGTGACTGGGCCAGCGGAGCGTCACGGAGAATCAGCCCCCTGAGTGCGGCATTCAAGGCCTCCCCCGATATGACCCAGCGCAACTCACCAGCTCCATCCTCCCTGGCCCCAACCATCCACTCCAAATTCAACCCCTCTTGGCTGCTCCTGGGCCACTTCCCAGACCCAGAGCACATGAAGGCCTCCTGTAGGCCGTGTGGCACGGGGGCCAGGAGGAAGCAGCTGACTTGGGTGTGCCTTGCACAAACCACAGCCTTCCTCGTCTCATCTCGCCCCACCCCAAGCAGCCGGGCGTGTGAAGTGGCTCCCGGAGGTGGGCCATGGTGGGAACCAGGGGGCGCCTCCCCATGGGGAGGGTCCCAGCCTGGAGGGCTGCCCGGTGGAAGGTCCTCCTCCTTGGATGACCTCGGAAGGTTGGATGGAGGCCATTCTCGGGGCTGGCTCTCAGACTTCAGCCTTCAATGGGAGTTTGTTTTGTAAGTCAGAATCCTCAGCTCCACACTTTGGATTCTGCCTCAGGGAGGTCCCTGGGGAACCCTCCTTACCTCCACTCCCCAAATCTCCAGCTTAAGGAGCAAAACCTGCCTGGCCACCCTGCCACAGGGAGCCCTCCCCATTCATCCCCTGTCCCTTGTCCCCCATGCAGATTTGGCCCCAAGGGGCTCCATCGTTCTGTCTTACCGTGTTTCCCGTCATGGACCCAGCCCCCTGGGGTGACTTTTTAGGACCACAGATCTCCGCAGAACAAACACGGGGGCCAAGCGTCTTCCCCCACCCACTCGAGAAGCAGGCTGAGCAGGAGATGGAGAGGAACTGTGGACGGTCTGTCTGTCCGCTGCTCCTCAGGCCCCCCCAGGCCCCCTGTGCTCTGTCCATGTTGGTCCATCTGGCCCTCACTCCCCCGGCCCCCCCAATGACGGTCACTCACCAGATGGAGCCGTGTCCTCGCTGCTGCAGGTACCCAGCCTGGCTA
Source organism: Ceratotherium simum simum (assembly GCF_057802395.1). Classification (NCBI taxonomy): domain Eukaryota; kingdom Metazoa; phylum Chordata; class Mammalia; order Perissodactyla; family Rhinocerotidae; genus Ceratotherium; species Ceratotherium simum. The sequence continues at coordinate 10,121,587 of NC_141938.1, read as the reverse complement.
CCAGCTCCCGTGTCCCCCACAAGCCATGGATAGGGCTTCAGCCGGCCCAGGGGGAGCATCGACGGGTCAGAACCCAGGGTAACCGCAGGGTGACCCAACTCTGCCCCTACTTCCTCTTCCTCAACTGTCTTCCCGCCTGCCTGGCACCTCCCTCCCCAGCCGCAGATTGCTGCGGGGGTCTGAGTGGACCGCAGGACTGGGTTTTAGAGGCAGGGAACCCTCCCTCACTGCTCAGTCTTGTGAGTGCAGGTGTCCTGACGAGGTAGGGTGGGGAGCTGGGGGGAGGCCTCAGCACCCTTGCCCCCACCCTGACAGCTTCCTGTGGAATCAACTGCTGAAGAAGAACGGGGCGCTGGGGCCTCACATGGGTACACAGACAGACTCACGGGGACACACAAGTCCTGCGTATTCACGGAGACACAGCACTCAGAGGCACCCAGGAGCACACACAGGGAGACAGAGGCACACATGGTTACACGGAGGCCCCTGGGTCCCGTGGTGTGCTGGTAAATGTTTAACAACCACCTCTCTGACCAAAAAAAAAGCCCCGATGTGTAGCATTTGCCAATTCCTGTGGTGTAGACATTCCCATCATGGCTGATCTCAACTGCCAACCTGATGTCACTGAGTGTGGAGTTAGGAAGAAATGCTCAGACCGGGCTCTGGTGCATCACTGGAGTGGGTGCTCAGGCACATGTGTTCACGCAGAGAGACATGGGCCCCCAGCTCACAGGTACGCAGATACCTGTGGGTCCAGGGAGACATGGGGGTGTGCCGACAGAGTGGTGTACCCACAGAGACCCCTGGGTGCACACAGGGCATGCTCAGAGACAGGTGGGTACACAGGCACACACAGCATTAGGCATGGAGATGTGTGAAGTTACACGCAGGCACATGGGAGCACACACCCAGACTCTGAGGCCAGAGGGAGCTCTGAAGAGACACCAAGGCGGGCAGAGCCAGCTCCTCCCGGCTAGCAAGAGCCTACTGTCGAATGTTCAGGAATTTCGCGAGCTGGTTGTTAAATGCAGCCATCGTCAAAAATATAATTGTATAGGGGGCCGGCCCCATGGCTGAGTGGTTAAAGTTCTGCATGCTCCGCTTTGGCTGCCTGGGTTTCAGGGTTCAGACTCCCCACGTGGACCTACACCACTCATCAGCCATGCTGTGGCAGCGTCCCACATATAAAGTAGAGGAAGATTGGCACAGATGTTAGCTCAGGGCTAATCTTCCTCAAGCAAAAAAAAAAAATGAGGAAGATTGGCCACGGATGTCAGCTCAAGGCTAATCTTACACACACACAAAATTTTAAAAAATGTAATTATGTAAATTTATAGTTCAATAAATTATGCGGAGAACAAAAGTAATAACCACTTGAATCCATCACCGTGTGCTTAACACTACTGAACTGTACGCTTAAAAATGGTTCAAGTGGTAACTTTTATGTCATGTCTGTTTTATCACAATAAAATAAAAAGAAGTTCATCACTTCTGAATTATTTTGCTGCAGTTTTCTCTTTCCCATGCTTTTGAGGTTATTTACATCCACTGAACCTGTTTGGTGGAAACGCCACATAACGGTGTGCTGCTGCAAATCTCTTCCTAGCTCTGGGTTTGGGGACATCGTGTTGGCACCTGGAAATTGGCCATGGTGAAAGTATTTACACCTCAGGAATTGGCAAATCCGAGAGAGCTGGTTGTTAAACATTTACCAGCACACCACTGCAAGCAGGCAAACACGTGCATTTGTGACACTAGGTACAGTCACACACATGGAGGCAGAAGCACACACAGGACACGAGAGACACAGCAGGCACAACAGGCCTGTGGGGCCCAGAAGCATGAATCCACAGGGATTCCACACCAAGAGAGGGGCATGCAAGGAGACACACAAACACAGACATGTGTGCTCATGGATACACGGTCACACAAGAGCGCACACCATCATGTGGACACACAGAGTGGACACGAAGCCACACACGCAGTGAATGCCCCTGGACATACATGTGGCTACATAACGACTGAAACACATGCACAAACATATACACACACGAACACACACACAGAGACACTGACACACCGGGTGCCATGTGACACCCCCGAAAAGCCACAAACACACAGACCCACAGACCACTCAACACAAACCCTCACTAACCCAGAACTCCACACGTGTCCTCAGGGACGCACACAGGACCGTCCACAGAAACCCACAAACACAAGACACACACAGGACACTAGGAGACAGGGAAGCACACAGATCGGCATGCACAACACATCCTGTAGCCAGATGATTATTTATTCAATGCAACACACATTTATTGAGCGCCTACTGTATGCCGGGCACTTTTGCAGATGTGGGATGATGGAGAAGAAGACACCACCCCCTGTTCTGGGGCAGCTCACACTCCAGTGGACGAGGCAAACTGTGAACCCGGAAACAGAACTACAGGTAATTTCAGATGGTGTTAACCGTGACAGGAAGTAAACACCGTGATGTGACTGAGGCTGGGTGGGGGTGGCAGCTGCCTTAGCCAGGAGGCTCAGGGAGGGCCACGGGAGGTGAGACCTGAATGCCCAGCAGGAGCCAGGCGTGTACATGAAGATCTGGAGGAAGGGCATTCCAGGCGGCAGCAACCAGAAGGGCAAAGGTTAGGAGACAGGACAGAACTCCATGTGCTTGAGGAAGAGGAGGAGGCCGGTGTGGCTGGAGGGGGACAGTCATAGCAGGTGAGGCTGGCAGGGCACGGATCTGCAGGGCTTTGGGGGCACAGACTGTAAATGTGATTGACAGGCCCCACTGGAGGGGTTTAAGTAGGGAATGAAGGTGCAGAGGTGGGGGCCAGATGGCTGAGAGGGTGCGGGAGCCCCGGAGACCCACCTAGACGCCATCGCCAGGCGGGGCTGGGAGGGAAGGTGGGCTTAGGGTTGTATGTCCAGGAGGGGCTGCTCTCTCTGCCTCTCTCTGTCTTACTTCGTCTTTATCTCTCAGTCTCTCCTTCTCTCTCCTCTGCCTTCCCTTTCTCTATCGCTCTTCTTCCAGGCTCCCCCCTGCCCAGAATATAACCCCTCTCAGGCCTCTCCTCTGACTCCACTGCCCCCTCCCTGTCTCCCTGTCCTGCTTTTCCCTCTTATGGTCCAGTTGCTTGAGAATGCTGTCTACCCTCTGTGCTTCCTCACCCTCTGTACCCTGGCCTCCATCCCCACTGCCCCATCCTCCCACTGCTGGGGTCCTCATTGGCCTCCTGGACGCTGACCCCTCAGCTGTGTACCCTGGTCTCACCTCCAGGGAGGGCCCCTCTGCCTGCACCACCCGTTCCTGCTTTCCTTGGTGGTAAAACTTACACAATGTGAGATTGACCATTCTAACCATTTTTAAGTATACAGGTCAGTGGCATTAAGTACATTTACAGTTTGTGCAACTGTCACCACCATCCATCTCCAGAACTCTCTCATCAGCCCAAACAGAAACTCTGTCCTCATTAAACACTAAGTCCCCACTCCCCTCCCCCAGCCCCTGGTGAGATCTATTCAACTTCCTGTCTATGAATTTGCCTATTCTAAGTCCCTCGTATAGGTGGCATCATGCAATATTTGTTCTTTTGTAACTGGCTTATTTCACTGAGTGTAATGTCCTCAAGGTTCACCCACATTGTAGCAGGTGTCAGAATTTCCTTCCTTTTTAAGGCTGAGTAATGTTCCATTGTGTGGATGGACCACATTTTGTTTATCCACTCATCCATCAATGGACACTTGGGTTGTTTCTGCCTTTTGGCTATTGTGAATCATGCTGCTATGAACGTGGGTGCACAAGTATCTATTTGAGTCCCTGGTTTCAATTCTTTTGGGTGTATATTGCTGGAGAGCTTGAAGCACTGACATGTGAGTGGATGCTGCTTTTGGCTTTAAGAGATGAACTTTTCTTCAGATAGGAGCTGCTATGACCATGATAGCCACAAGAGGGCAGTGCTTTTCCAGGGCTTCTCCTCTGACCAAGCTCAGACCACAGCAGAAAACCAGAAAAACCACACCAGGGATGGAACACCCGAAGGCCTAGGGGCCAGGCCATGGCCTGAGTCAGTGCGACACATGGGTGTGAGACACAGGTGACCCTTAGGTCTATCTTTCCTTTCCCCACTTTTGATAGAGATGTGGTTGAGTGAAATATTTCTGTGCTGCAGAAAAAAAAAATTTCCAGATGTGCTAAAGATAAAAAAAAAACAAAAAAAAAACCCAAACAAAAAACGAATACAAATTGCAGAAGGAATTTACAAGGCTATTTTTACAACTTGGGGTTAAAAACCCTTTTTTTAAACTAAGACAGGAAACTAAGAAAGCATGAATGAAAAGACAGAAATAGCTGATTATATATAAACTAACAAAAATTTTAGGGAAATAATATTATAGACAAAACCAATAAGTAAAGATCAGTTAGTTGTCTGAGAAGGGTTAGTACCTTCATCTATAAAGAGCTTCCACACATTGATAAGAAAAAGACAAACAAGGTAAATGGAAAATTGAGAAAGGATATGAACAGGCAAGTCTCAGAATCAAGAGTCAAAGGACATATGGAAATACAGTCCCCATGAGCCCAGAGAGTGTGAGTTTCAATAACGATGAGCTGTCACTTCACACACAAGACAATGACAACAACAACAAGAAAAAAGAGAGACCACGTGTATCTGAGTATCATCTTATGGTTGTTGAAATTGTCATGGAAATCAGAAAACTGGTGAAATTAGACAGTTTAATTTGTCCACCATTTCCAGTATTTTCTAAAATTGAACAAAAGTTTTCAAGCAGTTGTCATGAAACATTAAAAAAGTGATTAAAAAAACATAAAAAAGTGATAACACCCACTGCTGGCAGAGATGCATGGAAAAGGGTACAGGCACATATTGTCATATATTTAGAAACTCTTCCTCTAACGTGTGTGGGCCATAAACGGTCACCTCGTCATCTTGTTTCAGAAGTAGAGCTTACACTATAGGATTTGCTGGCCATTTCTCACCCCATTTCATGTAAAACCCAAGGAGGAAGCTACCTGGTAGGTTCCCGTTTTCTGAGTATATGCTTCCCTCTTCTTTCAACGTTTAAAAATTGAGAGATGATTTGCATATAGTAACATTCACTCCTTTTAGTGTACAGTTCTATGAGTTTTGACTAATTCATACAGTCGCATACCCAGCACCACAATCAAGATATAGAACAATTCTATTGCCCCCTCCCTGTTCCCTCATGACCTTTTGTAGGCCTCCTCTTTCCCTACCCCTAGAAGTCACCCGTTCCTTCTCTGTCCCTATAGTTTTGTCTTTTCCAGAATACCATATACAAGGAATCATAGTTTTGTTAGTCTTTGAGTCTGACATCTTCCATTTACCATAATATACTTGAGATTCATCAATGTTGCTGTGTGTATTGGTGGTTTCTTTCTTTTTGATCACTGAGTAGTCGTCCATGGTATGATCTACCACTGTGTGTTTATCCATTTGCCCATCGAAGGTCATACAGATTGTATCGAGTTGCTGGCGATTATGAATAACTATAAACATTCCTATTGAGTTTTCCGCGTGAACACAAGCTTTTATTTCTCCTGGGATAATATCTATGAGCGGCATTGCTGGGTCTTATGGTAAATGCATGTGTAACTTTATAAGAAACATTTAAACTGTCTTCCAAAATGGTGTTAAAAAGGTACCATTCTGCATTCCCGCTAGCAGTGTTTGAGAGTTCTGGTTGCTCCACACCCTTGTTCGCGCTTTGTACGGTTGGCCCTCCGAATCTGCGGATTCCACATCCGCGGGTCGTCCTGTAGTTCCCTATCCGCGGGTTCCGCATCCGCGGATTCAACGAACCTGGGCTCAAAAGGCATGAGATGCATCAGTACTGAACATATACAGACTTTTTTCTTGTCGTTTTTCCCTAAACAATATAGTATAACTATTACATTTACGTAGTATTTACATTGTATTGGGTATTATAAGTAATCTAGAGATAATTTAAAGTGTACGGAAAGATGTGCGTAAGTTATATGCAAATACTACATCACTTTATATAAGGAGCCTGAGCATCCTTGGATTTTGGTACCCGAGGTGGTCCTGGAACCCATTTCCCACAGCACTGAGGGATAACTGCATTGCTATTGACTAATTTCAGCCATTCTAATCGGAGTGTAGTGGTCTCTCATTGTGTTAAGGCCCCTTTATAACATCAGAAAACTTGGATGATTGCGGCTGGGACTTTTAATATCCCTGGATGAGAGGGGAGGCGATGGAGTCTGCAGGGGCTAAGAGTGTGGGGGTCTGGGTTCACCCTCTGTTGGAATATTCTTCTTCTGGGCCTCTTTCAACTGCACAACTCTGTATGTGTGTGTGTGTAGGCAAAAAGCTAAGATTAGTTCATTAACGCCACTAATCCATTTGTATTTTTAAAGCAAAACAGCACGTACCCACATTATAGAAATCGACCTACATGTATGCAAGAGACATTATTTATTCTGCCAAGAGAGGTTTCCTAACACACCGGTGGATCCGGGTTTCCAGACAAAATACAGGCAACTGGACCTCCTGAATTTGTATTTGCTAACTGTGGCAACCCTACTCAGGGACCCTTTGTGGTAAGCTTGAGCCCCCGGGGGCTCGTTTCCCAAGTTCAGACAGCAACACGAGGTGGGGGGAGGCTGGGCCCCTTCTCCTGCTCACTCTTTGCTGAAGACCCACCCCTTCCCCTGACGCTGAACCCCCATAGAAACCACAGGGGACCTCAGAGTCTTCAACAGGAAAACCGCATCTTAATATAACCCAAGAACCCAACGTTCCCATAACGAGGTGCCCACAGAAGCACAGCATCGTGTCCTTACATACTTTCAATTGTAGGAGGTGTCCTGAGTGGCTCTCAGGGCTGGTTGTGAATTATAAGAGAATTGTCTTCAAAGCTATCCTGGGAGGAGGGTCCTATCCACCCCATTTTGCAGATGAGGAAGCTGAGGTTCTGCAAGGAGAGGCCTGGTGACACACCGTCCCCCAGGGGCTGTGGTGTGCAGAGAACATCTGCCTAATTAAGGACATGTTGAGAGGCACAGCCTCTGGGCAGCTGCATTCGCCAGCATGCCCGGGTGGCTGTCTGTGCACCCGCATTGCTAGCCCTGCCCGTCTCTGCCAGCAGCCTGGACTCACATGGCTGGTGAAGTGGACGGCCTCTGCACCCATGGGAGACACATCGGGGGACACAGGCCATGCCCCAGCTCTGCCCTCCCCCTCACTGTGTTCTTCATGAGGCTCCTTCTGTTCAAGTCTTCAGCCTTCCTGGAAAACACGGAGGCATCATCGTCCTTCACCAATATCTCATCATTCTCAGCCCCTAGTCCTGTAGCTTCTTCTTCCAGCCAAAGCACCCACCCTCTCGAGTTCAGGCTGGGATGGGGCAGGGGTCATCCTCGGCTGCTGGGTGGGGTACACAGAGGCTGGGGAGAGACGGTACCAAGCCGTGATCAGGATTAACCAACAATGAGAGGTAGTGAGCATCCCAACACCAGGATCATCCAAGCCCCCTGCCAGGAAGAGTTAGGCTTTTAACTTTTAGATTCTAATTTTGCCCTGGGCACCACTGAGAAGGTTTCTTTTGTGGCCCGTGAAGCTGGTCTTGGCTAAGAGAGCAGAAGGGGGCACCAGCTACATCCACTCACAGTGTGAGCCATGAAGGACCACTAGTAAGTGCCTGGTAACCGCCCCCTCCCCCAACCATGGAACAGCGGTCAGGACAGCAGTAGGCTGCCGCCTGCCCGTTACAGTCAGATGGAACCTGCCTCCCAGCACAGGGCATCACAGGATACCTGTTGAGCATCTGTTTTAGACCAGACACGGTGCCAGGTGCCCAGGGGCCCTTGCAGAGCTCGGGTCTTCCGGGGAGACAGACCAACAGGTAAGTACAAAGCAATACGGCGTGTGCTCTGGTGGGAATCCAGGTGAACGTGGACTTGGAAGTCCAGAAAAGCTTCCTCAGGAGGCGATATCCAGCAGACGCCTGAAGGATGAGTGAGGCTGGGGGATCCTGTGACAAGTACAGAGCCAGAGTGGGGACTCGAAGTGATTCCACTTGTCTGCAGCAAGGAGGGCCATGATGGGGAGTGGCCGGAATGAAGGAAGCTAGAGACAGAGGCCATTGTGTGCTGGGTCCGAGGACACGGGTTTGGAAAGAGTTTTAGGCTTTGCTCCAAGGGCAATGGGGAGCCATGGGAGGCTTTATGCAGAGGGTAGCAAGGTCTGGGGTTTGCTTTAGAAGGATCCATCTGGCTGGGCAGGGGGAGAATGGATACAGGTGATATCCTCAAGGCCAGAAGGCTGGTTAGGGGGCAATGCCAGAGGGAGAGGGTTGTGGCTTAGCCCAGGCACAGGAGTGAGAGGAGTGGGTGGCTCTGAGGGGGATTCAGGGGGCAGACATGATGGGCTTTGTGTAGACATGGTGGGCAGGGAGCAAGGATGCCTCCTGGCTCTCAGCCTGATTCCCTAGTGGACAGGCCCGCTCCAAGGTCAACACTTTAGATGCGGGGTCTCAATTCCCGCCGTTGGCCCGTTTGCATTTCCTGCGCCTGGAATTTTCCAGCAGCCCCTCCGGTCACCCTGGAAGAGAGAGGGCTGGGAAGAAGCACAGGGGCTGCCCTGGGCTGACGTTCTTCCTTTTCCTCCAGGGGGGCCTGGGCCAGGGCGTCTGGGAAGCCTGGAGGAAGGGCAGGCTGTCTCAGCCACAGGGACCTCTCTTCCTGTGCCCTCGAGGACTCAGGGATCAGGAAGCCCAGGTCTGCGGTGGGGACTGCAGGACGCATGCTCAGGTCAGCTGGACACATGTGTGCACGTTGCCCTGGGTGTGTGTCCTGCCTGCTGGAGCCCACGCGTCTGCCTCTGTGTGCATTCCTCCTTCCTTCCTTCATTTGCCCATGACAGCTGAACTGCAGTGACAACTGGAGCCCCCCCTAGCCCCCATCTCCCTGCAGCTGGCCCCTTCTCCTCGACTCCACCTCTGCTCAGACATCACCTCCTTGGGGGACTCTGCCTCTCTCTGCTCTCCAAACTTCCTCTCCGACTTATTTTCTCTATTGTCTGTATTTTCTTACCACCCTCTGAAATGTTTTCTTGGTTTACACACATTGATCCACCTCCTGCACCTGAATGCAAGTGTTTTGGGAGCAGAGATTTCTGTCTAGTTCCTTGGCTCGCTAGGCACACAGTAGAAGTTCAAGAAACTTTGGTTGAAAGAAAGAAGGAGGCAGCTCCTGCCCCCAGGGAGCCCACAGGGGACTGAGAGACATACAATAGGTGGGTTAACAACAGCAACAATACTGTGTAACATTTACTCAAGTTTAAGGAATATTTATGGAGCATCAGGTACCATTTGCAACTGGGACTCCAGCAGAGAATGGAGCCCACAGACATCCCTGTTTGGGTGACCTTTTCAAGTGGTAGGGGGCAGAGAAGAAAAATGAAGACCTGGGGGAGGTAAAGGAGTGAGATATGGGATCATCATAGATAAAAGCGGTCTAGACAAAGAACAGCCAGTGCAAATGTCCTGGGGCAGCACTGTGCTTGGTGTGTTGGAGGATCAGTGAGGAGCAGAGGGAGCAGGGGGAGAGAGGGAGGAGGGGAGGGCAGTGAGGTGATAGGGGCAGGTCATGCAGGGCCTGGTGGGGCCCCTGAGGAGGACTTGTGCTTTTCCCTACAGGGAGATGAGAGCCCTGGAGGGCTGTGGGCAGAAGAGGGTGGGACCTGACTCAGGTGCTCACAGGCACCCTCTGGTGGCTGCATCGGGGAGGACAGACCTCGGGGAGTGAAGGCGACAGCGCCGGTCCAGGTGAGCTATGGGGGCCAGACCAAGTGAGGCAGTGGCACGAAGGGAACGTGGTTGGATTCCCGGTATGTGTTGAAGACTTCGTCGGTGGTAAGAGTTGCGATTGGGTACAGCTGAGGATTGTGGACAGACTCTAGGGGGGAGGACAGCCCCAAGGGTTTTGGCCTGAGCACCTGGGAGGCGGGAGGAGAGGGAGAAGCAGCTGGCTGGGGGACGGTCAACGCTGGGTGTTAGCGTGTCGAGTGTGAGGTGCTCAGGAGACCCCCAGGTGGGGGCGTCCAGGCCCCTTTGTGTATCATCAGTTTCCCTTGAGTCCTCCGGGCTTCTTCTCCGTACTTTTGGGATGAATATCAAGTGGGGAGAATGTAGGGGGAGGGCGAGGGAGGCGGGGTGCAAACGTGTGCGTGCCCTCAAGTACGTGTCCTGGGTGTGGCATGTGTTTGTGTGTCAGTGAAAGTCTCACTCCTAGATCACCTTCTCTGACCCCTAAGCTGAGTTTGGGTCCCCTGCCCCACACCCACCCCACTGACCCCTTGGAAATCTTTGAACATGTGTCGCCTAGGCTCTTGTCACCACTTCAGGACTGTGTTGGCTGGTGGCTGCGTTAGAGGCATTGGGCTCCCCTCTGGTCTGTGTGCTCCTGGATGGCAAGACCAGTGTGGGGTTTTCTTGTGTGTTTTTTTTGGTGAGGAAGATTGGCCCCGGGCTAACGTCTGTACCCATCTTCCTCTATTTTTGTATGTGGGACGCTGCCGCAGCATGGCTTGATGAATGGAGCCTCCATCAGTGCTGGAGATCCGAACCTGCGAACCCCGGGCAGCCAAAGCAGAGTGTGTGAACTTAACCACTACACCACTGGCCGGCCCTTCTGTGTGGTTTTTATTAGCCTCCACTGGATCCCCAGACCCGAGCACAGAGCCCAGTGTATACATAAGGCGCTCAATTGATATTTGTGGACATGAATCTAAGAGTGTTTGGAGCCGGGCGCTGGGGACAGAGGCATGAACAGTGAGGAGGTGGGCGCCCCTCTGTTGTTTGTGCACGGGTCTGAACACTTCTGTGTGCGTCACGCGTGTGCTCGCATGCGCAGAGTGCACCTGTGTGTGCGCCTGAGGCTGTCTGACCGTGCGTGCCCACATGGGTGTGTCTGAGTGTGTCAATGCGTGGTGCCCATGAGCTTTCAGAGCTGGCTGGGCCGATCCCAGGGACCTCCCGACCCCCCAGCACTGCCTTGTTTCAGATCCAGAGAAGAGCTTGGCCTGCCCAGTGCCCCTCTGTCCCCCTAGCCTTGACCCCGAGCCCCACTGGCCTGCCCCCAAGCCAAATGGCGCCTTCAGAGAACCAGGATACAGTGGAGGAAATTCCTCCTGGCAGCTTCCAGGGCTCTCGGGGGTTCCCATGGAGGGATCCAGAGCTGTCTGGAATGGGAACTGCCTTCTTAGAAGGGCCTCCTGGCTCCCAGGAGCACAAACTGGGACCACGCATGCTGGGATGTTCTGGGGCTGGTTCCCCAGCAGGATCCACTTGACGATTCCACCACCAAGCTCAGACGTGGAACTGATTGAGAGTAACAGACCAAGTGTGATCTATTGGACACCTGGTGTGTACCTGAATGGTGCCTCTGAGAGGTTATGGCACCAACTCCCTGAGGGGCAGTGTCAATAGTGTCCCCATTTCAGACCTAGGGAGACTCAGAGGGACTTAACTCAAGTGTGGGTGACTCGAAATCAGAGGCTCTCAACTGGGGGCGATTTTGCCCCCTGGGGGACATTTACGAATATCTGGAGATGTTTTTGGTTGTTACACCTGCTGGGGGGGTGGTGCTACTGTCATCCAGTGAGTGGAGGCCAGGGATGCTGCAAAACATCCTACGAGGCACAGGACAGCCCCCACGACAAAGAATTATTCAGCCCAAAATGTCAGTAGTTCCCAGACTGAGAAGCTTTCCTGTAAGGCTTTCAGGAGCATGAAAGGAGGCCAAAAGGATCCTGAAAAATGGGCTGAATTTAGAGACAAAAAAGGTGTCTTTGGGGGGCTGGCCCATGGCGTAGTGGTTAAGTTCGACGTGCTCCATTTTGGGGGCCTGGGTTTGCGGGTTCAGATCCCAGACATGGACCTACACCACTCATTGGCCATGCTGTGGCAGCGACCCACATATAAAGTAGAGGAGGGTGCGCACAGATGTCAGCCCAGGGACAATCTTCCTCAAGCCAAAAAAGAGGAAAATTGGTGACATGTTAGCTCAGGGCGAATCTTCCTTAGCAAAAAAAAAAAAAAAAAAGGTGTCTTGGGTACAGAAGACTTGACAGATGCTTCAGAGCAAAAGAACAGAGTAAATACCCAGTGAGCCCCTGAAAAGAGGCTCAGCATCATTAATCATCAGGAAAATGCAAATTAGAACCACCACGAGTTACCACTGCACACCCACCAGAATGGTCAAAATGGAAAATTCCAAGTGTCGGCAGAATTATGGAGCAACTGGAACTCTCCACTATTGCTGGCAGCATGTGAGACGGTACCACCACATTCTCGGTCAAACCAAGGTGTAAAGTCACAGCCAGCCCAGATTCTGGGGCTGGGGAAGTGGATTCCACTTCCAACAGACTTGCAAAGAATTGCAGTCACTTTTCCTGATCAAGCAGAGTGTGGCTTCCCCAGGTTCATGGTCAGGGGCTTGGGGCTCATGGTGCTTCCCACAGGAAAGGGGAGCCCAGTTCAAAAGCCACGATTCAGGATTTTCTGTTGGCGCAAACATCCATTAAAACGTTAATGGCTTTGCATAAAAAAAGACAAAATCATCCCATTTGCAACAACATGGACAGACCTTGAGGGTATTATGTTAAGCAAAATAAGCCAGACAGAGAAAGACAAACACTGTATGATTTGACTCAGATGTGGAAGATAAACCCGTGGACAAAGAAAACAGATTAGTGGTTACCAGAGGGGAAGGGGCTTGGAGGGTGTGCATAAGGGATAAAGGGGCACATATGCGTGGTGACTGACAAATAATAACGTACAACTGAAATATCACAATGTTATAACTATTACGAGCTCAATAAAATTAAAAAAACATGTCAATAGCTTTGGCTTCTGAAGAACCGCCCCGAGCAACAATATGGCAATGGGTTTTAAATACAGTTGTCACATACGGATACTTGGAATAAAGATGAGTGGTGAACACAGTTTCTTTTTTCGGTTGTTCCTTTCCTGAGCGGGGCTATTGTGTCAAAAAAGGAAACGCTGACATCTGGCAGAGGTTTCTGGGCAGAGTGCAAAGGTGGTACTGAATCTCCAGCCCTGTTCCCAGCAGGCGGGTGTGGATGACCGTGCGGTATTTGAGGACCTGAGAAAGGATGACGTGCTGAGTGGTCAAGGCTTTCCCAGGCAGGGTCTTCCTGAGCCAGGCCCTGGAGAGGTTCTCACGGTCGACACTTGTACGAGGCCACATCTGAAGGACGGGGAATTTCCTGATGTTCAGCCTCTGGGGGGGCAAAGGCGGCTCCCCCCTCTTTGAATGTGGTTGTAATAATTGTTACAGTTATTGAGAGTTGGCTGCATGCCAGGACCAGAGCTAAGATGCTATAAATGCCGTTTTATATCTTCCTCCCAACAAATTGGACTCCTCTCCTCCTGCTTGCCACCCTTCAGCCACATGGGCTGCCTTTTTGTTCTTCAGACAGACCTCTCAGCTGCCTCAGGGCCTTTGCACTGGCTGTTACTTCTTTCTGGTGCTCTCTTGCCTCCCAGATCTTCACGGCTGGCCCTTCTCATTCTCCAGGCCTTACGTCAAATGTTACCTCCCTTCTAAAGGGGAAACATCCTACCCCATCATTCACCATCACATCACTTGGCTCTATTTTCTTTATTATGTTTAGGACACTTTTTGAGTTTATTCATTGTTACTGGGCTTAATCTCTTTCTCTGCAGCTGGAATGGAAGCTTTGTGTAACCAGAGGCCTGTCTGGTCCATTTCCAACTGACTCCCAAACTCGACTGCTTATCATCCTAGTGGACAAGTCATTTAACATTTCTGTGTTTCCTTTTGCTTTTCTTTTTTTAAAGTGAAGCTTAGAGGAGATATATATATATATATATATATATATATATATATATATATATATATATATTTTTTTTTTTTTTTTCTTTTGCAGGGAAAGATTCGCCCTGAGCTAACATCTGTTGCCAATCTTCCTCTTTTCTTTTTTTTCTTTTCCCTCCACAAAGCCACACCGCATGGTTGTATATCCTAGTTGTAAGTCATTCTAGTTGTTTTATGTGAGCCCCGACCACAGCATGGCTACTGACAGACCCAGAAACAAACCGGGGTTGCCGAAGTGGTGAATGCACCAAACCTTAACCACGAGGCCATCAGGGCTGGCTCTGTGCCTCCTTCTTCTGATCTGCAAAATGGGTATGATAATAATTCTTAACTCAGAGTAAACCCATTGAAGTGCTTAGAATATGGTGTCTGGCACACCTGTGCTCAAATGTTATCCTTTATTATTACTAAGTACTCAAGAAAAATCTTCCTGGAAGGAAGGAAGACTCTCTGGGTATATAATTCCATTAATTCAAGGATTCATTCATTGAACAAATGTTGGTTGAGAAACTACTATGTGTCAGCTACATACTGGTCTGAGAGACACAGACCAGTAACTTCACACTGGAGAGGCTGAAGTTCAAAAATAATAGTGATCATGATACCAGAGAGGATTTGCTGAGCATGTGCTGAATGCTGGGTCTCATTGAATCTTCATTCCTTCCCTGGGAGGTATGTTCATTTTCCAGGTGAGGTGGCCGGGCTTAGAGAAGGTAGGCAGCTCATCCTTCATCATACAGTCAGTTGGCGGCTCAAACTCTCTCTATTGGATCCCTTTCCATCGAGTTGTTTTCCCTTGTCAACCGAGATTTGTAAAAAATGAATCAAAATGATATGTAGATTTACACGGTCACACTAGCCAAAAGGTGGAGGCAACCCAAGTGTCCATGGATGGATGGATGGATAAACACAACGTGGTCCATCCATACAGTGGAATATTATTCAGTCTTAAAAAAGGAAGAAAATTCTTTTTTCTTTTTTTTTGGTGAGGAAGATCAGCCCTGAGCTAACATCTGCCAATCCTCCTCTTTCTGCTGAGGAAGACTGGCCCTGAGCTAATATCCATGCCCATCTTCCTCCACTTTATATGGGATGCCGCCACAGCATGGTCTGATAAGCGGTGTGCTGGTGCATCGGTGCATGCCTGGGATCTGAACCCGGGCCGCCAGCAGCAGACTGCGAGCACTTAACCACTACACCACAGGGCCGGCCCAGGAAGGAAATTCTGATGCATGCTCCAACATGGATGAACCTTGAGGACATGATGCTGAGTGAAATAAGCCAGACGCAGAAGGACGAATACTGTGTGATCCACTCAAAGGAGGTCCCTAGAGGAGTCAGAAAGTAGGATGGTGGGGCCAGGGGCTGGGGGAGGGGGTGGGGAGTCAGTGTTTCATGGGGACAGAGTTTCAGTTTGGGAAGATGGAAAGTTCTGGAGATGGATGATGGGAATGGTTGCACAACCATGTGAGTGTGCTTAATGCCACTGAACTGGACACTTAAAACTGGTTAAAATGGGAAATTTTGTGTGATGTATATTTTCCCAGAATTAAAAATGAAACAAAACAGAATGAGGAGGCATTCTGGCCTGGGTTCCTGGATCTGCCCCCTTCAGGAAGCTTCTTTGATGCCTCATTCTGGGATGTGTCCTGCGTCTGGGGCTGCAGAAGTGCACACTCAGGGCTTTGCTGAGCCTGGGAAGTGGGAGCCGATTTCATTCTGCCCTCCCCCCCAACACTTACCCTTGTCTGTGACGGTGAGCAATTCAGCTGGGCCAGGACTGGAGGCCAAATCAAAATGCCCTGATCTGGGAGGTTGAGGTGAGCTTAGGAAGATGGTTCTAACTGAGAGTCCCAATAGAGTCACTGTGTGGACAGAGAAGGGCAGGGGAAGTGGAGAGAGAAGGCTTTTAGCATCCCTGAGGAGGGTCTGAGCTCAGCTCAGAAGATGCTAATTGGCACTTCTTCCCACCACAGGTGGGAGGGACACTGGGCATCAAAGAAGTCTTCCTGGAGGAGGAGGCTACAACTGAAACAGCTTGGTGTAGCATATTGTGATTTGTAATAAGAAATACACATTTGCTCTTCATCTCTGTTCCTGGCACAGAGCTTCTAAAACCCTTGAAATTTCCTAAGCGGTGAGAGAGATAAAGGTGTCCTTTGTCATACCAATGAAATGACCTTTAGAAAGCCCCTGGGTAACCTAAGGAGGGGCCGCTGGTTACCAGCGGGCCCAATCAAGTGATTAGAGGGTTGGAAAGTTCAGTCCCATCTCCTGACCTCTGGGAGGGGGGAGGCGCTGGAGGTTGAACCAATCACCAATGGCCAGTGATTTCATCAATTACTCCTGTGTACTGAAACCTCCATAAAAACCCAGAAGAACCGGTTGGAGAACTTCCGGGTTGGGGGGCAGTGGGGGTGCGGGAGGGTGGCGATCACGGGGAGAGTGTGGAAGCTCCCCGTCCTTCCCCAGACCTTGCCCTATGTGTCTCTTCCATCTGGCTGCTCCTGAGTTACATCCTTTTATAATAAACTGATGATCCAGTAAGTGAACTGTTTCTCTGAGCTCTGAGCCGCTCTAGCAAAATAATCGAACCCAAGGAGGGGGCGGTGGGAACCTCTGAACTATAGCTGTTGGGTCAGAAGGAGACTTGCGACTGGCATCTGAAGTGGGGGATCTAGTCTTGTGGGACCGAGCCCTTAACCTGTGGGATCTGATGCTCTCTCCAGGTAGCTGGAGTCAGAATTGAGTTGAACTGTAGGACACCCAGCCGGTGTTGGAGAACTGCCTGGTGATGTGAAGAGAAACCCCACATGTCGGAATTGGTGTCAGAATCCTACAGATGTATTTCCGGCTTGGCTATCCTCTTGAGCTGTGTGATCTTGGGCTGATTAAGTAACATCCCTGAATCTCTGTTTTCCTGGCCTTGACTCCCTTATCCCCGATGGGATCTCTTGGCTGCTGTGTTTGGGATCCTTAAGTAAAATGGGTTTTAAGCAGTGATTCGATTCACTGAGGCAACAGACTCCAGTGGCCCCTATGGTGGCTGCCTCTTCACACTCTTGTGTAATCCCCTCTTTGAGTGTGAGCTGAATCTGTGACTTGTTTTAAACCAACAGAACACTGCAAAAGCGATTGGATGCTGATTATGTGCTCAGGATTATGTGACGTAAGATTGTACTGTCTTCTGCCGGGACTCTCTCTCTCTCTCTCTCTTTCTCTGTCTCTCTGTCTCTGTCTCTGTCTCTGTCTCTCTCTCTCTGTCTCTCTCTGTCTCTCTCTCTCTCTCTCTCTCTCTTGATGGCTTTGAAGAGCAAGCTGCCAAGTTGTGAGCTGCCCTCGGGCCACATGGAGTGGACCTGAGGGTGTCCCCTGGCCAACAGCCTGCAAAGAACTGAATGCTGCAAATGAGAACTCAGCCCTAGTTGACACCTTGACTGCAGCCTCCCACAGCTAAGCTGTGTCTGGACTGACGGAACCTATGAGTCATAAATGTGTGTTGTTTTAAGCTGCTAAGTGTTGGTAATATTATTAGGCAGCAATTGAAAATTGATACAAAAACTTACTCCTGCCCTGGAGTGGAGAATGGATTTTAGAGGCGAGGAGGCTACTGTCCATGGGAGATGGTAAGGGCAGGGGAGAAAGAAGGCTTTTGAAAACTTGCACTCTCTTGCTTGTTAAGGAAATGACTTTATTCCCAGCTCACCAATGCAATTCTTAGAGCGTGGGCTTGGGTGGACTTGTCTCATGAAATTGAGGACCTAGGACAGAAAGCACACCACCTATCACTTTGGATATTTTGTGAAATGAAAATTCACGTTCCAAGTTTAACTCTGTGCCCGGTACACAGTAGGTGTTTTATTACTAATGAATTCATGAGGTGAGTTTGTGAGATCGAGTTTCCTACAGGGTCACACTGCTTTCTGGTTTTTCATGATAATACTGTAAAAGATTACACATGGAATGTATATTTATTGTGAAACAAATAGAAGTGCAGATAAAAGGAATAACATAAATAGCTCAGGGCCAATCTTTCTCAGCAAAAAAAAAAAAAAAAAAGAGGAGGATTGGCATCAGATGTTAGCTGAGGACCGATCTTCCTCATTAAAAAAAAAGGAATAACATAAAAATGAGTTGGGACTTAATGTTAACAATTTGGTCTACGTGTCCAGAGTTCTTATCTGCATCTACACAGTATATGTTGAAACAATCTTTAAAAACTTACTTTGTAATAATTTTAGATTTATGGCAAAGTAGCAAAGATTGTACAGAGAGTTGACATATATCCTGTCCCAGCTTCCCCTAAAGTTACCATCTTACATAACCACGGTACATTTATCAAAACTAAGAAATTAACATTGGTACATTACTATTAACTAAACTATAGCCTTTATTCGAATTTCATCAATTTTTCCACTAACGTCCTTTTTCTGTTCCAGGATTCAATCCAGGATCCCATATGGATATTCCATGGTCTACTGTATCAGTCTTCAGGTTTTGCACATTTAGATTATTATATATTATGCTATGATAACCATCTTTACATGCAATTCTTTGTATATATTCTTCTTTAAGAAGATTCTTTTTAAAATTAGGTTTATTGAGGTATAATTTACATACAGTAAGATTCTCCCATTTTAGTCTATGACGTT
Organism: Ceratotherium simum simum; assembly: GCF_057802395.1. NCBI lineage: Eukaryota > Metazoa > Chordata > Mammalia > Perissodactyla > Rhinocerotidae > Ceratotherium > Ceratotherium simum. Next base: position 10,102,999 of record NC_141938.1, on the reverse strand, counting down.
ATGAGTTTTGACAAATATATACAGTATATAACCACAATCATAATCAAGATACAGAACGTTCCATCATCTCTCCAAATTCCTACAGACGTTTTTCCTCCATCCATGTCCCTGGAAACCACCGCTCTGACATCTGTTACTAGAGTTTTGCTTTTTCCAGAATTTTGTATAAATGGAAGCATGCAGTATTTAGCTTTTTGAGCCTTGCATTTTTCACTCAGCAAAATGCATTTGAGATTCATCTCTATAATTGTGTATATCAATCATTTGTTTCTTTTTATCGCTGAGTAGTATGCCAGTGTACAGATCTACCATGGTTTGTTTATCCATTCACCAGAAGAAGGACATTTGGGTTATTTCCAGTTTCTAGCAATTATGAATAAAGCCACTATAAACGTTAGCATTCATAAGGTATTTTTGTGAACGTAAGTTTTCATTTCTCTTGAGTGAATATTTACTGCGGGATCACAGAGATGAATTTTTGCAAGATGTCAGGGTAGAATGGTGTGCATATATTATACATAAAATAAAGGTGACCTCAGAAAAGATTGACCTAATTTATTCTCTCACATGCAATGTATGAATTTATTCATGTCCCCGCATCCTTACCAGCACCGAATATTATACTGCAACTCATTTCAATTTATAAAGTTTTGATACCTAATAAAGTTGAGCATTTTTCACATGTCTCTTGGCTATGTGTCTTTCATCTTTTCCTTATCGATTTCTAAAATTTCTTACATATAAAGTATCCTTTGGCAAATATGTGTCAAATATTCTTCTCTGTTTTAACTTTTTAAAAATGGTTTTTGGCCCCCAGAAGTTTAAAAATTTTATCTAGTCACATTTATCAGGCTTTCCTTTATAATTTATACCTTTGGTAAATATTCTTCTTGTATTTTCTTCCAGTGGTGTGTTATTTCAGGTTTTTTACATTTAACTTTTTTATCCATCTGGAATTTATTTGGTTGTGTGGGTTGAAGTGAAGGTCAAACTTATTTTTTTTTTCCAGTTGATTGGTCACTTGTCCCGGATCCATTTAATGAATAAGGAGCCATTTGCATTCTGATTTGAAGTTCCTCATTTGTAAATACCAAATAATTATCTATATTTGGGTCTGCTTAAGGATTTTCTGTTCTTTTCTATAAATCTATATTTTTTGTTATCCACCCAATAGTGATTTCTCTATAACATTCTTCCCACCTGGGAATATTTATTTGTTTAGTTTTTTCTTTCTTTTAACAAGTTTATGATTTCATTCATATTAACGCTATACAGTTATTATCAAATGTATTCCTACATTATACATATTTTGGGTTGAAATTATTAAATGAGTCATTTCCTCATTCTATTTTCTGGTAATTGCTGGTCTGTAGGAAAGCTATTAATATTTATGTATTTATTTTGTACCCTGTCGCATTCCTGAGTTCTTATGAACTCTAACGATTTTTCAGCTAGATTTTCTAGGGTAAATAAGATTATCATCTGTAAACAAAGATTATTTGATCTCTTCTTTTCTTGATACTTATTTTTCTCCTTATTTTTTATTGTTATATTGCGATGGTTAGAACATCCGAATGTTAACTAACAATGACAACAGGCATTCTAATCATGACAACATATTCTTTCCTTAATTGTAACAAGAAAGCTTGTGTTTCCCTGTTAAACAAGATGGAGTGGTTGAGATACAACAATTTCTTATTAGGAAAGTATTATTTTTTTTCATATTTAACAATTAATAGCACTAACTACCATTTACTAGGTTCTTACTATTCGCCAGGCATTTCTCTAAGCGTTTTACAGGATTGTTTCATTTAATTCTTCCAAACAGCCCTCAGAGGTAGGTAAGCGGGGAGGAAATTTAGGTTCAGAGAACCCAAGAAAAAACAGCAACTGGACGATTCAGAATTTAAACACAGGTAATAGAACCTCTGAATCTGCGTGTTTAACTGTGTGCTATACTGCCTCCAGACAATAAAAATATCCTTCCCTTACTAAGTTACTGAGTTTTTACATCCAGGATAGTTCAAGATGTTACCAGATAACTTTCTGACTTCTTTGGAGATGAACAGCTACTATTTTTTCTTTCACTTACTGAGAGTGAATTTTATTTAAAAGATTTCCCAGTGTTTGCTAGGGTGCTGGTAAATGGGAATAAAAAAGTCCTGAAGTATTTGCCAATTTCTGTGAAATAAATATGGCTCCCCTGGATGATTTCAAGCTACCACTGTGATATCGACAAGTGAGGAGTTGGGAAGAGAGGCCCCCGAGGGTTCTTGTGACCCAGCTGCCAGCGTTGATTCGTACTTGCGTTCCTGGCATAAACCTCTACGGTCATGGCCAATTATTATTGTAACACACGCATGTACAATAGGGTGCATATACTGTATTGTTATTTAACGCCCCTAGTGGGAGGTGCGGGAGGACCTTGCAATCAAGCACGTTAATATTTCAGCAGGAAAAAGGCATGAATATTCACATTCTGTGTCATAAATACTATAAAGAGGCTCACATCACTTTTGGTCAAGTTGAATACCAAATTAGTTTTGGTGCCAAACTTACGGCAAAAATTCCATTGGCAGAGATTTCTGGTTTTCAGAATTATGGGTAATAATCTGTGAACTTGAGTTTTATTTAGTATTTTTGCTCTCTTTTTTGGTGAGCTTGGTCTTTAAATTTTTTTTCTAGGTTGTCAGGTTTCGTATCAGGGTTGGACTGTTTATGGAATGATTAGGAAATTTTCCGTCTATTTTGGAAATCTCTACCTAGTTCTTGAACTTTTGAAGGTGGAAAAATGGCATTACCATTGGGGATTGCCTTTTTTGGAGGGGTTACTTTTGATAATATATGTAGCTTTTTCCATCACTATTTATTTATTCATTCAGATATTCTACTCCTCCTTGAGTTAATGCTGGTAATGTTTATATTTGTAGAAATCTCGAGTTCACTGAGATTTTCAAATTTTTCAGCATAGAGTCGTATGTCATATTCTTTTATTTAATAAACCCTCTATCTGGTTTTAGATAATAGCGTTTGGTTTCTTTCTGTTTCTCGGATAAACGAGCTAGAGATGTGGCTATTCAGTTCCCGAATTCCTTTCTTTATTCTAGTGTTTTTATGTGTACTAATTGATGAAGATCTGCTTTGTCACTTACTACAAATTCCTTCCTCAGCTATTGTTTCTCTCTTTGTGACTTCCTGAGTTGAATGCTTCAGCAGTTCATTTATTTCTGTGGTTGCCCAGTGGAGGGAGATGTTCATTTCATGAAGTGTAGGAGACAGGAGAGTGAGCGGAAGTAAACTTTAAGCTGGGTTTTGACGGATGAATAGGAGTTTTTCTAGATGGAGAAGAGGTTCTTTCCGGTTGAGATGCCAGCCACAGAGGGATAAGAGCCCAGCTGTGTTCTAGAAACGATCACGAGCATGGTGCAGTCAGATGGACAAATGAATAGTATTTGTAATAATAGATTTATTTATTATATAATTTAACAAATTATATAATAAATTGAATATATTTATAATATAATATTTATTTGTGTGATTATTCGATTCAGTAGTAACTGAAGGGCAAAGACCACTGTTTTCTGGTGCCAACTCCAGGACCTGGCCCAAAGAAGGGCCTCCCCAAACATTTATTGAGGAAATAATGATACCCACTGTGTGTCAAGCCTTGTTCCAGGCACTGGGGACACGGTAGGGAACAAAGCCTATTTAGAACTGACAGATGGTGCCGAAAAACCTCATTTGGCTGGAACACGGGGAGGCAGAGAGAGTGTGGTGGTAAATCAGCAGGGGCAGCCAGGAGAGGCCTTGCCAGCCCTGCAGAGCCGTGGGAGGGGCACCACGTGGGCTACATCGTATTTAAAATAAAGAAAAGTCCGTGGCTGCAGTGCCGAGAATGGACTCTAGGGGGCAGGAGTGGAAGCTGGGAGGTCCGGGAAGACGCGGCTGCGCAGTAAGGCTGGGAGATGAAGGATTTGGAGAGAAGCGAGGTTATTGGGCAGCTGAGTGTGTAGCGGAAGTACTTTGGACTAAATGGGTCTCCTTTGCTTTTATTTTTAATAGTTTTGTTGAGGTATAATTGACCTACAATAAACTGCATCTATTTAAAGTAAAAAATTTGATGAGTTCTGACATATTTGTACACATGTGAAGCCGTCACCACAATTAAGATAATGAACATAGCCATCAGCCCCCTAAATTTCCTACTGCCCCTTGGTCATCCTTCCCTCCTGTCTGTCCCCTCCCCGCACCCCAAATCCCCAAAAAACCAGGGATATGTTTTCCGTCACTGCAGACTAGTTTGCATTTTCTAGTATTTTATATAAATGGAACCATCCTGTATATGCTCTTTATTTTTCTTTTGTCTGAGTGTGCGGTTTGCCCATTCAGCATAGCATTTGAGATTCGCCCAAGTTGTTCCGTGTCCATGGTTTGCTCTCTTTTTTATTGCTAAGTAATATCCATCCTATGCATGTATCCTAATTTGTTTATTTATTCCCCTGAGAATGGACGTTGGGTTTGTTTCCAGTTTTTGACAATTACAAACAAAGCTATGAATATTCACGGCAAATCTCAACATGGGCATATGATTTCACCTCGTCTGGGTAAATACTCAGGAGTATTTTTGAAGATCTACTGGAGACTTGAAGGTCAAATTCTAGCCATGATAAGGTATGTGCGGTTCTGGCTGATGAGAAGGCTTCACATCTCTCTACACCTCAAGAAATGAGGCCAAAGCTACAGATGCTATGCCAACCTCTCCACACGCAGGATAGAGCTCCCCATTCCCAGCATCGAGAGATCTGTATCCATCCTTTTAAGCCCCCAAGATGGTTTCTCCACCATGCAAATAGTAAACACCTTGTTTAAACATATAAGCATTAAAGTTTCCCACCTTGTGAATTAGGTGCCACGCACCCGTATTTGCAGAGAACATTCTTCCCTTCGACCTCTGCAGCAACAGCCCCGAACACCAGAACTGTGGATAACTTCAGCCTGCAATGCTGAGCCAATGCCAGTGTACCTCTCAGGGGGTGCGAGGCAATGACCCGCTGCCTCCAACTCTCCCTGCCTCTGAGCAGCCTCGGTGCCCGAGGTTCCACCATTACAGAGCTGTTAGGATTTTTAAAGAATTTTTTTCTTTCTGATTTCAATATAGAAATACCGTATGACCCCGCAATTCCACTTCTAGGTATACAACCAAAAGAAGTGAAAAGAGGGACTTGAAGAGATGTTTGCACACCACATTCATAGCAGCGTTATTCACACTAGCCAAAAGGTGGAAGCCACCCAAGTGTCCACTGATAGATGATGAATAAACTAAATGTGGTCCATCCATACGATGGAATATTATTCAGCTATAAAAAGGAATGAAGTTCTGACACATGCTACACCCTGGGTGAACCTTGAGGACATTATGCTAAGTGAAACAAGCCAGTCACAAAAGGACAAATACTGTCTGATTCCACTCACAGGAGGTCCCTAGAGGAGTGAAATCAGAGACAGGAAGTAGATGGTGGGGGCCAGGGGCTGGAGGAGGGGGATGAGGAGTTAGTGTTCGATGGGGACAGAGTTTCAGTTTGAGAAAATGAGAAAGTTCTGGACATGGATGGTGGGGATGGTTGTACAATGTGAATTTACTGAATGCTACTGAACTGTGCACTTAAAAATGGTTAAGATGGTAAATTTGATGTTATGTGTATTTTACCACAATTAAAAATTTTTTAAAGTTGCTGAATTGAGAAAAAATAGTACATGCCGTAAAAAAGAAAAAAAGAAAAAATGTAGAATGTAAGTCTCCTACAGTGACCCCAACCACTATGACTATTTGCGTATCCTCTCAGAATGCTACAAACACACACGTACACACTTGCATACATATATTTTCTTATATTCTCTGTCTCCATTCAAATAAATAAATAATACCCATACATTTTGCCAAAATGGAATTGTACACAATTTTGGACACAATTTTCTGCAACTTTTTAAAAAACATGATAATAGATTGTGTTCTTCTTTCCATGTCATTACCTGGAAAACAAGACTTAGCATGCTCCTTCTTTTTTGCTGAGGAAGATCAGCTCTGAGCTAACATCCATGCCCATCCTCCTCTATTTTATATGTGGGACGCCTGCCACAGCAAGGCCTGATAAGTGGTGTGTAGGTCTGAGCCCAGGATCCAAATCTAAGAACCCCAGGCCCCCGAAGTGGAGTGTGTGAACTTAACCACTATGCCACCGGGCCGGCCCCAGCACGCTACTTTCGAGGATGGTATAATATTCTATAGCAGAACTTGACAACCTCTCTCTTAAAGGGCCAGGGAGTAAATATTTAGGTTTTCTGGCTCAAATGTTCTCTGTTGCAACTACTCAACTCTGCTGTCCTCGAGCAGAAACAGCTGCAGACAATATGTAAATGAATGGGTGTGTCTGCATGCCAATAAAACTTTATTTACAAAAACCGACTCGTTATATGACATGAACGTTCTTTTGTATTTATTTACCTGGTCCTCTGTGGATGGACAGTTGGGGTTGTTTCCTTTTTTTCCCCCTTCTCTTTCAAGGGGTGCTGCAGCAGACATGTGCAGAGATCCCAGAGACGGCAGAGGCACAAGATGGAAAGAGCCTGCACCCTTGAATCATCATCCATCAACCCAGAGCACCCATTTTACAGATGTGGAAACTGAGGTCTAGAAAGAGACAATCACATAAGTGAGCAAGAAAGAACTAAAATATTAGGGTTCATTTGTCATAGCAGCTAGCGTTATCCTAACACAGTGGTTCCCAACTGGTGGTCATTTTGTCTCCCAGGGGACAGTTGGCCAGGTTTGGAGACATTGTTGACTGTTATATGGGGAGGTGGGTGATACCAGCACCTGGTGGGTGGAGACCAAGGATGCTACTCAGCATCCTACAATGCACAGTATGGCCGCCACGACAAAGAAGTATCCAGCCCCTAACGTCAACAGAAACCCTGTCCTAACTGAATGAACTGCCCACCTGGAACCATTTTATTTATATTTTTCCTGTGCCATTGGGAGATGCCATCACATTTCTCAGCCAAGGAGAGAGGAGCCTCTTTCCATTTAGGGCAGGGCAGGCCGGGTGTGGGAACCTACTGAGAATAGAGTCGGTTATCAGCTACGGCTTATTTTGGCTTTGCCTGATGGGTGGACGGGGAATGTGACTTCAAACCTGACCTTCGCGTTCTCCAGGGTTGGGAACACACGTTGAGGTCTCAGACAGACCCACTCCTTGGACTCAGAGGTCAAACCAAGTTGGAGAAGAGTAAGGCTGGGGCTGAGTTCTGGGAGTTTTCTTGGCTATTGATAATCTGATGGTGATGGTGTGAGATTATTTTATTACCTGGGCTGTTTGTGATGGTCCGTTTTCCACTGCAATTTACAGAAGGCTGTATTTTCTTTCCTGTTGATGGTCTCCAGAAATAATCCCTGGCTAGTGTTTCCTGAACATTTGCAATATGCCAGGCTCTGTGTTAAGTGGGTAGCCTGCATCACCTCATTTAATCCGCTTGACAGACCTAGGAGTCAGATCTGAAGTCCTTACGATGGGCTAGGAGACCCTATGGCGTGTGAGCCTCACCCCCTGCTTGTCTGAACTTATCTCCTCTCACTGTCTCACTCTGCTTCAGCCATACCAGCCTCCCATTGCTCCTCCAACACGCCAGGCACCATCCTGCCTCAGGGCCTTTGCACTGGCTGTTCCCTCTCCCTGGAATATCCTTCCTCCAGATACCCACATCACACCTTCCCTCTCTCCCTTCCAATCTCTGCTCCAATGTTGCCACATCAGAGAGGCCTCCTGGATCTCCCTATTTAAAATTCCACCCCCTGCCCACCCACTGGCAACTTCTGTCCCTGTTTTATTTTTCTCCACGATGTATATCCCAGTCCCACGGACTTTGTATATGTCAGTTACCTGTTTTGTTTATTGTGTATGTCGCTCCCCTGCTGTATGAGAAAGGGGAGTTTTAACTGCTCTGATCACTTCTAGATCTCCAGTCTCAGCACACAGTAGGTGCTCAGTATGTGCAGAATGAATGCACAAGGTAAGTGCCATTTTAAAGATGAGGTTATTGCATAACCGAGGTCCAGAGAAGGGAAGGGGCTTGTCCACAATCACACTCAAATGAGTGACACAGTGAACTTGCACATGGACTTGCCAACGCCCACCCGGGTCCCTTTCCCAACTCCGTGGGCTCACCCCTCCTCTCCTGCTTTCCTACTACAAGCTGCCACCTGTGGCCTTCGGTGCTGCCTTGGGCTCTGGAGTGGCTCTCCCAGAGGTGAGCCAGAAGCGCCTGGAAGTCTCCCGACCGCCTGTCGTGGCCCATAGCTGATGACTGACGGGTGCAGTGGTGCAGAGCCCAGCTCCCTTCCATGCAGACGGAACAAGCTCTGAGACGTAGTTCACACTCCAGGGCACCCCACAGGATCAGGCTGAGGCCAGGCTGCGACGTCACTTGGAACCACTCCCCTACTTTGCCTTCAGATGGTGATAAACACGAGGAGGAGAAAGAAGGAGGGAGATAGAAATTACTGGGGGTGCGGATGTGATGCGGATTTTCAATACGCTGGTCTGAGAAGTCCTCACTGAAGAGGTTAACATTGGAGCAGAGATCAAAAGGAAGGGAGGGAGGGAGGGAGCCGTAGAGGTATCTGCAGGAAGAGTGTTCCAGGTGGAGGGAACAGTTGGTGCAAAGGCCCTGAGGCAGGACTGTGCTTGAGAGTTGGAGGAATAATGAGGAGGCTGGAACAAGAACCAGTGGGAGGGAGGAGGAGGTGAGGACAGAGAGGTGGTAAGAGCAGGTTAGTCAGGGCCTTCTGGGCTGCAGGGAGGACTTGGGCTTTTACATGTGGGGAGGTGGGAGCCCTGGACGGCTGTGGGCAGAGGGAGTGCTCATAGGCGCCCTCTGGTGTCTGCTGTAGGGAGGACAGACTGTAGGGGAGGCGAGGGCAGGAGCTGGGGACCAGGGTGGAGAGACTGTGCTGGTCCAGGTGAGCGATGCTGGGGGTCAGACCAGGTTGGGGGCTGAGGAGTTGGTGAGACGTGGTCGCATTCTGGATGGATGTTGCAAGTGGAGCCAACAGGATCTTCTGAAGGATTGGAAGTGAGTGACAAGGTGGCTTGAATGACTATTTTGGGAGGAGCCAAGATGGGACGGGTGATGGACAAGCAGACTGGGTGTGGCAGGATTGCACCCCATTCCTGTCTCACGTGCCCCTGCGGCTGGCTTCCCATCACACTCAGGATTTGGTCCACATCCTCCCCACTGGACTCAGGAGGCTGGGGTCTCTCTCCACCTCCTCATCCATGTGGTGGTCCCCTCCCTCCCTGCAGCCCTGTCTCCCCGTCTCCTCTTTGAACCTCGCAGTAGAGCCCATGCGTCGCCTCCCGTCATCCACCTTGGGGGGCTGCACACCTGCTGCTTACGATGCCCCCTTTGCCCATATCTGTGTGGCTCCTGGCCCTCCATCAACCCCAGTGCCAACATCCCCTCCCCGGGGAGCCCTCGCGAGAGCAGCCCTCCTCCCTGCCCACTGTTCCCTCCTCTTGCATCACCCGCATCGCCTTGGTCCCTTTCAGAATCCACCTTGGTCTTTTACTTAGATGCTCATTATCCGTCTTCCCTAAGAGACGCAAGGATCATTCATCTCTCCTTTGTTATATTCCCAGCACCTGGTCCGTAGTAGGTCCTCAATAAATACTTGATGAATAACATAGTGGGGTGGGAGAACGACTTTGTGAGAAGACACATTTGGGGCTAAGGTCGGAGCTGTTGAAATCCTGTTCTGCAACACTGATTGACATCCTTCCTCTGCCCACAGCCCTCCAGGGCTCCCACGTCACTCGGGGTGAAAGCCCAAAGCCCTCCCCAAAGTCCTCAAGGCCCTGTGCTGTCTGCCTTGTTACTGCTCCAGCCACATGGGTGTCTTTGGTGTTCTGCCAGCATGCTGGGCACCATCCTGCCTCAGGACCTTTGCATGTGCTGTTCTCTCTGCCTGGAACGCCCTTCTGCCAGACATCCACAGGATTTCTCTCTCAGCTCCTTCAGGTCTCTGCTCAAATGTTATCTCCTCAGAGGTGACTTCTCTGACTATATTATTGAAAATCAGCATCACTCCCGCATCCCCAGCGGTTTCTATCCCCCTCCCTCTGTTTCTCTCCAGCCTGGACATAAACTGGGGAGCCCCAGTGACAGCTGGGTAACCAAGATAAGGGTGGTATACCGAGGAAGGCACGGTGGAGAGGCAGCAGCTGTTCCTGTTGCTTTTAGGATGAAAGAGAACGGAGCACCCCTCTCAGAGGGGGGGTGTTACGAGCTGAATTGCATTCCCCTAAATTCACATGTTGAAGCCTCAACCCTCAGGACCTCAGAACGTGACTATCTTTGGAGACGGGTCTTTGAAGAGGTCAATAAGTTAAAACGAGGTCATTAGTGTTGGCCCTGACCCAATAGGACTGGGGTCCTTCTGAGAAGAGATTAGGAAACACAGAGAGAGGCCAGGGATGCTCGTGCTCAGAGGAAAGACCATATGAGCAGACAGCAAGAGGGCAGTGTCCACAAGCCAAGGAGAGAGGCCTCAGAGGAAACGGACAGCTTGGTCTTGGACTTCCAGCCTCCAGGACTGTGAGAAACACGTTTCTGTTGTTTAAGCCTCCCCATCTGTGGTACTTCCTGATGGCAGCCTGAGCAGACTAATCCAGGACGTAACCAGCAAACACAGTAGACCCAGTTAATTGAGCATTTACTGCACACCAGGCCCGATGCTCATCCTCGTCTGTGCGTTCCCTCCCTCCATCCTCACTAGAACCCCACAAGGCCCCATTTACAGAGGCGGATCTGCCTCTCACACAGGCAGGGTGTGGCAGAGCAAGGATGCAGAGCCGGGCCTGTCTGCGTCCACAGCCGGGGGGAAGGGAGAGTGAGGGTCAGAGGTGCATGAGACGTGGGATGGCGGATGGGCACCACCCTGCAGGCCAAGGAGGGACGGGACCCAGACGTGGGGGAAGGGCTGGCCCCAGATGAGAACAAGGGCCGGGCTTGAGGGAGGAAGGATGGGTGTGGATGGAGATCCGGGTACAGGTTGGGAGGGCATAGGATGGACCCCGTGACTTCTCTTCCTCTCTGGGAACGGAAGGGAAGGCCCCCAGCTGGGTGTGTGTGAGGTGGGCCTGGGAGGTTGTGGGAGTTGAGGAGAATGGCAGGACCTGAATCTGGCTGTGCGGGGCGACAGGGGGCAATTGACTATGGAAAGAACATTCCAGACCTGGAGATGCCATATGAAAGCTGTGCTACAGTGTCTTACATCTCCCAGCCAGCTGGAAGCCTCTTTTCTGGGCTTCCCGTGGCCCAAAGACATACAGAAAACTGAGCCCACAGGATGGAGGCCGGGCGGTACCGTGGTTAGGAACATAAGCCGTGGAGTGCTCTGGAAGCAGACGCTGAGAGGGAGTCAGGGCGCAAGACGTCTAGGAGGGCATGCAACAAGTGTTGGCAAGGATGCGGAGAAATCGGAAGCCTTGTGCATTGCTGGCGGGAACGTAAAATGGTGCAGCCGCTGTGGAAAGCAGTTTGTGGGTTTCTCAAAAAGTTACACATAGAATTACCATATGACCTAGCAATTCTACTCCTGGGGGTACACCCAAAGGAATTGAAAACAGATGTTCAAACAAAAATGTGTACATGCGTGTTCATAGCAGCACTATTCACAACAGCCAAAGGGTAAAAACAACCCAAATGTCCACTAGCCAATGAATGGATAAACAAAAGGTGGTCCATCCATACGATGGAATATCGAATAAGCCAGCCACAAAGGGTCACATATCGTATGATTCCATTTATGTGAAATATCTAGAACAGGTAAAGCCATAGAGACAGAAAGTCAATCAGTGATTGCCAAGGGCGAGAGAGGAATGGCAGCGGCTGCTCCATGGAATGGGGTCTCCTTTCGGGGGTAATGAAAATGTTCTGGAACTAGATAGCTGCACAACATTGTGAGTGTGCTAAATACCACTGAATTGTTCACTGTGAAATGGTTAATTTTCTGTTGGATTTCACCTCAATTTAAAAATTATACACCACACCACATACTACGTATATATAACTCGATTCAGTGTTCGCCATAACCTTATGAGGTAAGTATGACCCGTATTGTGCAGATTTAAAAAAATTTTTAATTGAGATACAATTGACATATATCATTGTATTAGTTTTAGGTGTACAAGATAATGATTTGATATGTGTATATATTGTGAAATGATCACCACAATAAGTTTAGTTAACATCCATCACCACACATAGTTACAAGTTTTTGCTTGTAATGAGAACTTTTAAGATCTTCTCTCTTAGCAACTTTCAAATATACAATACAATATTGTTAACTATAGTCGCCATGCTGTACATTACATCCCCAGAATTTATTCATCTTATAACTGGAAGTTTGTACCTTTTGACTCCCTTCACTCATTTGCCCCCAGCCTGCCATCCCCTGCCTCTGGCAACCACTGATCTGTTCTCTGTATCTAGAATTTGGTTATTTTTAAGATTCCACATATAAATGTGGCCATACAGTATTTGTCTTTCTCTGCCTGACTTATTTCACTTAGCATAATGCCCTCAGTGTCCATCTGTGTTGTTGCAAATGGCATGATTTCCTTCTTCTTTATGGCTGAATAATATTACATTATATATATATACCACATTTTCTTTTTCCATTCATCTGTTGATAGACACTCAGGTTGTTTCCATATCTTGGCTATTGTAAATAATACTGCAAGGAAGATGGGGGTGTAGATATCTCTTCGAGATACTGATTTGGTTTCCTTCAGATAAATACCCAGGAGTAGAATTGCTGCATCATATGGTAGATCTATTTTTAATTTTTTGAACAACGTCCATACTGTTTTCCATAGTGACTGCACCAATTTACATTCCCACCAACAGAGCACAAAGATTCCCTTTTCTCCACATGCTGTCCAGCACTTGTTATCTCTTGTCTTTTTGGTAATTAACTCTGTGTATTTTAAATCAGAATACAGTTCCTAGAAGTCAGTTTATTACCTGTGACCTTCAAGAAGAGTTCATAAAGCTCACAGGTAATCTTTGACATACAAGTGTTCAGAAAGGTAATAAGTACCAGACAGACTTGGGATGTTTCCTTACAAGTTCTAGAATTCACATCACACACTTACCAGCATCTGGAGTGGTTACCAGAGTGTTTGGAATTCACCCAAGTAGCTACATTGTTAATAGCCAGGGAAACATCTTTGTATTGTTTGTGGCTGGTCCTTTAAAGGCTGACTGTGTTCATATTTAGCGCGGTCCACTGGCTGGATGGAATTTATAATGCCTCCTTTCCATCACAGACCCGTGTTAAAATGTCTGGAGCGCTATTATAACCTCGAACATGGTGATGGGCTCCTTTGCCCAGAATGTGTATTGGTTTCATTCTCATTGAGCTACTTTGTAGTTAGATATGGTGGTAGAATTGCTGTATCAACAATTATATACTTTATAAGTCTTCATGTTTTCTTTTTCCAACCTGGTGGTGGCGGCATTAATGTAAAGGCAGGGTACAAGAGGACACCAGCTTTGCCTTCTCTTCAGTACCTGGTCACACCACTGGATGGTCTCTAGTGGTATGCCACAGGGCTCTTCCCTGGCCCTTTAGCATGCGGTATTTTTATTACTTCTTATCAGATTCTGCTGTTTTATTTTGTTCACAGCTCTCATTGCTATCTGCAATTATCTTTATTATTGCCCCCTCTCCCTGCTACATGTTTATTGCCTGTTTCCTACCACAACACTGTTAGATTGACAAACAAGGGCAGAGACCTTGTTTGTTTTACTTAAGGCCACATCCGCAACGTGGTGGGCAGAACAATGGCCCCTCCAAAGATGTCCACTTCCTAATCCCTGGAACCTATGAGTATGTTCAGTTACATGGCAGAGGGGAACTCAGTTTGCAAATCGGCTGACCTTGAGATGGGGAGATTACAGTGGATTATCTGGATGAGCCCATGTCATTACTGGATGTCCTTAAATGTGGAAGGAGGAGGCAGCAGAGAGAGAGAGCCAGAGAGATGGCAGCAGGAGAAGGACTTAGCCTGATGTTGCTGGCTTTGAGGCTGGAGGGAATGACCCACAGGCCAAGGAATGCAGGTGGCCTCTAGAAGCTGGAAAAAGCAAAGAAACAGATTTTCTTCTAGAGCCTCCGGAAGGAATGCCGCCCTGCTGACACCTTGATTTTCACTTAGTGAGAATTTTGGACCTCTGATCTCCAGAACTGTAAGGTAATAAGTGTGTGTGTGTGTGTGTGTGTCTGTGTTTTGCAGGGGAAGATGTGCCTTATGCTAATATCGTGCCAATCTTTCTCCTTCCCCCCCGCCCGCCCAAAGCCCCAGAACATAGCTGTGTGTAGTTGTAGGTTCTTCTGGTTCCTCTATGTAAGCCGATGCCGCAGCCTGGCTACTGACAGATGGGTCGTGTGGTTCCACGCCTGGGAACCAAACCCAGGCCCCCAAAGTGGAGCGCACCGAACTTTAACCGCTAGCCATCAGGGCTGGCTCATAAATGTGTTGTTTTAAAGCTACCAATTTGCAGTAATTTGTTACAGTAGCGATAGGAAATGGATACACTCAGTTTGCACCTAGTAAATGCCCAGTAAATATTTGTTAAATGAATGATGGAGGTCGTGACCTCAGGACTCAGAACTGAAGACGTCACAGTAACCTTAAGTTAAAGGGGCTGTAAATAGCCAGGAGTGGGATGGGGATCTTGCAGTCAATGGGGGATACCTGGGTCAGGCCTGTCCCTTAACAGTGGGAGTGAGGGGGTGTGGGGTTAATGATCAGCATTATGTGGGAACAGTTCAGAAACAGGAAAGGGGTTTCCTGGTCAATTTCCCCACCCCCTCAACTGCTGTTTTCACTGCATCCCAATGACGCTGGCCAAGATGTCCGAGATGTGTTCTATTTCCTTTAAAAAAATATTTTAAAATTTAAAATAATTTTTATTTTATTTTTTTGCTGGGGTAGACCAGCCCTGGGCTAACATCTATTGCCAATCCTCCTCCTTTTTCTTCCCCCTTTTTTTCTAACCAAAGCCCCAGTAGATAGTTGTATGTCATAGCTGCACATCCTTCTAGTTGCTGTATGTGGGACGCGGCCTCAGCATGGCCGGACAAGCAGTGCGTTGGTGCGCGCCTGGGATCCGAATCCCGGGCCGCCAGTAGCGGAGCGTGCGCACTTAACCGCTAAGCCACGGGGCCGGTCCCTAAAACTTAAAGTGCTTTTATTCTAAAACTATTTTGGGTGGCAGTTTTAGG
The DNA here is from genome assembly GCF_057802395.1 of Ceratotherium simum simum. Lineage (NCBI taxonomy): Eukaryota > Metazoa > Chordata > Mammalia > Perissodactyla > Rhinocerotidae > Ceratotherium > Ceratotherium simum. The sequence continues at coordinate 10,087,650 of NC_141938.1, read as the reverse complement.
TTTACAGAAAAATTGAGCAGAAAGTACAGAGAGTTCCCGTACACCCTCTCCACGCTCCCCAATCTCCCTTATTATTAACATCTTGCATTAGTGTGGTACATTTGTTATAAGGAATGAGCCAACAGTGATACATTATTATCAACCTAAGTCCAGAGTTACATAAAAAGTCTCTTTGCCCCTCCTATTCTTCTCTCTTCCCTCCCCCGGAAGCCCTTGGTGACCACTGATCTTTTCACTATCTCTGTAATTTTGCCTTTTCTAGAATATCATAAAGCCTTTTCAGACTGGCTTCTTTCACTTAGCTATATGCATCGAAAGTTCTTCCATATCCTTTTTCTTCCTTTTGAACAAATTGTAGTAAGATATATATAACGTAAAATCTACCATTTTAATACACTTTTAAGTGCACAGTTCAGTGGTATTAAATACATCCACAATATTGTGCAGCCGTCACCACTATCCATTTCCAGAAGATTTTTTCAGCTTTATTGAAGTGTAACTGACAAATAAAATTGTATATATTTAGTGTATAACATGATGATTGACATATGTATACTTTGTGACATAATTGCCACAATCCAGTTAATTAACACACCTATCACCTCGAGTAGTTACTTTTTGTATGTGTGTGTGGTGAGAATGCTTATGGTTTACTCTCTTAACAAATTCACAGAGCTTTCATCATCCCAGACGGAAACTCTGTACAGTTAAACAACTTCCCATCGCCCCCTGCCTCCACCACTGGTAACCTCTCATATACTTTGTCTATGAATTTGACTACTGTAGATACTCCATAGAGGTGGAATCATACAATATTTGTCCTTTCGTTTCTGGCTTATTTCACTGAGCATAACACCTTCAAGGTTCATCCATGTTGTAGCGTGTGTCAGTGCTTCATTCCTTTTTAAGGCTGAATAATATTCCATTGGCTGGATGGACCGCACTATGTCTTACCCATTCGTCTGTCGAGGGATATTCGGGCTGTTTCTATCTTTTGGCTATTGTGAATGCTGCTATAAACATTGGTTTCCAAACATCTGTTTGAATCTCTGCCTTCAACTATTTTTGGGTATACACCTAAGAGTGGCATTGCAGGATCATACAGTAATCTCTATGTCTTTTGGGGTCCCATTTTTAAACTGGTGAATTCAGCAGGTGGGCGATAACACCCACCTAAGTTGTTTTCTTTGGTTAAGGGAAAAACTGAACACTTGGCCTCTTGGTAGTTTTATTTTCTCTTGGAGACAGTCCATTTGCTTGTTATCTGGTGGGGTCTATTTCTTTTCCTCCTTATCAACTTGAAAACACCCTTTATGTGATATAGATATGAACCACTTTTGTGTCATGCTTGTTGAACGTATTTTCCCATTCCGTTGTTTATATTTTCATTTCTTTTGGGATATGTAGACATTTTTATTTTCATGGAGTGGAATCTTTTTTTTTTTTTTTTTAAAGATTTTATTTATTTTATTTTTTCCCCCCAAAGCCCCAGCAGATAGTTGTATGTCATAGCTGCACATCCTTCTAGTTGCGGCATGTGGGACTCGGCCTCAGGATGGAGGGAGAAGTGGTGCCTCGATGTGCACCCGGGATCCGAACCCGGGCCGCCAGCATTGCAGCGCGCGCACTTAACCACCAAGCCACAGGGCCGGCCCATGGAGTGGAATCTTGAAGCTGTTATTATATTTCTTTGGTGACGTTATGCTTGGCAAGAGCTCTCTCTTGGACGATTAACACATACCCCATTCTATATTCTTCTAGTTTTCTTCTAGAAGAATAGGACAATTTTAAATTTAGCAAATTATATTTAAATGTGCCTTTAGATCTAGTTTTTAAATCCATTCATTAAAGACTCTATAGATGTCCTTCTCAAATGACCAATTATCCCAGCTCCTTTTAATAAATGACAGTGTTAGAGAAGATTTTTCTCTTTCCAGCCTAATGGCAGGCACCTTTAAAAATAAATTCTTAAAAGTTGGAGTGCATTTCTATGTTACTCCTTCTGAAATATTGATTCAACTGCCTATATTGGTGCCTATTTAAATTTATTTTAGCTTTATAAGATTTTAATATCTGAGAGTGTTATTGTCTTCCAGATTACCCTTCTTTTCCAGATCTTTCATTTTGATACTGATTTCATTATTCTTTTAGATCAGTGGTTCTCAGTTGGGATTTTGCCTCCCAGAGGACACTTAGCAATGTCTGGAGACATTTTTGGTTGTCACGACTGGGGCGGTGTTACTGGCATAGAGGCCAGGGATGCTGCTAACATCCTACAGTGCGTAGGACAGCCCCCATGACAAATGATCTGGCCCTAAATGTCTATAGTCCTGAGGTTGAGAAACCCTCTTCTAGATGAGCTTCAGAATAATTTTATTATATTCTTTTAGATATAGATTTTGATTTGAAATGCATTTATAAATCATTTTTGCATTTATAAATCATTATTCTCTTTTCCTACCCAGAAATAAGGTATATTTCTTCACTTATTCAAGTCTTATTTTATGTCCCTCTATAAAATACTATAGCTTTTTAAAAAAATGGGTCAGAGCCATTGCTGTTAAAATTTTTCCTCTGTTTATTATTTTATTTCGCTTTGTAGATATGATGATGCTGTTCCAAAAAATCTCACTGTCTTATGCTAATTTTTAAAAAGGAAATTAACAGATGTGATTACCACAACCCAAACAGACAGAAAAGAGGTATCAGTTTTCTGTGTATTCTTTGAGAGACAATTCATGAATCTAGAAACATCTCTGAATGTGTATGTATATATTTTTAAAACAATGGTAACATTCCTCTTACACTATTCTTCATTTAATTTTTTTTGTAAAATAATATATATCTTGGAGATTTTCTCATCTCAGTGCACATAGATTTAAATCGTTCTTTTCTTAAAAGGTCATGGTATCCCACTGAATATTTACCCATTTTTTTAAAATGTTAGAAAATAGTTTTCTTTTCACTATAAATTTTTACATAGTATTTTTCTACCTAGATTTGGGTCATTGTCACTCTCAGCCGGTAAGAAAGAGTCCCGTATTTTGCAATAATTAAAAGAAATGCTTGCGAGAAATAAAAACATTTTACGTGGCTTCCATCACGTCTTTCATCTTTCTTGTAAGCTACACTGGGAGGAGGGAAGTAGGCAGAAGGAGAGACAAACATCACAGTGGTAATACCTTCAGATAAGTTGATGGCACCCTGTTAATATTTTTTGTCTTATTTAGGTACAAAGAGTTCTACATGGAAGCTTTTCCATCTTCTAAGCATTTTATTCGTTGAGTCCAGTGTCTGTCTAAATTCTCTGAAACCGGTTAAGACGAAGCCTCAATTTTGACAATGGCCCCCACAGCATCAGAAACCAGCAGAAACTCATTACTCAGAAATCCCCGCCGGCTCAACCTCGCCACCCTGAGGGCTTCAGAAAGTGTGGGTTCAAGTGTAGGTTCAAGACGGGAGAGTAGAGCGGGTCTGATGATTCAAAATCCAACAGATAATGGAATATCATTCAGCCGTAAAAAGGAAGGAAGTACCAATCCACGCTACAATATGGTGAACCTTGAAAACATTACGCTAAGTACCAGTGAAAGTAGCCGGTCACAAAAGGTCACATATTGTGTGATTCCACTTACATGAAATGTGCAGAACAGGCAAATCCACAGAGACAGAAAGTAGATTAGTGGCTGCCAGGGGCTGAGAGGAGGGGCAATGAGAAGTGATTGCTTAGTGGGTATGGGGTTCCCATTCAGGGTGATGAAAAAATTTTGGAACTAGACAGGGGTAATCATTGTGCAACATTGTGAATGTCCTGAATGTCACTGACTTGTACGCTTGAAAATGGTTAAAATGGTAAATTCTACGTTATGTGCATTTTACCACAATAAAACAAATCAAACAAAAACAATAACCCAATGTATTTGAATAAGAGTCAGAAATGGAGATTTTAAGAAAAACAGAGCTCTGTGGAAATGATGAAATATACCCCCATGGGAAGCAGGATGGACAGATATCAAGCTGGGTAAGTATAAGATGTCTGTTTTCTTTTTTTCTTGAAATACAATTGACACATAACATTGTGTAAGTTTAAGGTGTACAGTGTGTTGGTGTGATACATTTATATATTGAAATATTAGCACAGTAGCGTTCTCTAACAGCTTTATCATGTCACATATTTATTTTTTCTTTTTTGTGTTGAAGACAGCTAAGATTTAGTCTCTTAGCAACTTTGAAGTTTGTAATGCAGTACTGTTGACTATAATCACTATGCTGTGCATTAGATCTCCAGAACTTATTTTTCTACTAGTTGTAAGTCTGTACCCTTAAACCACGTCTCTCCAATTCCCCTACCCCCCAGCTCCTGGTAACCACCACTCTACTCTCTATTTTTACAAGTTCCAGATGTCTATTTTCTTATACCAACTTCACGCCTTGTCTTTATATCCTCAAGTTTCCAAAAAAGGAAAAGTAAAACCCATGGAAAAAATATGAGAATATTGCACGATACTATAATAACTTGTCGATGCAAATCATACATGAGTTGTATCAGAGAAGAGAGAAAGAGAAAGAAAGAACAAGGAAAATTTTAAATATTTGAATTGATTAGGTATTTTGAGGAGAATGGATAGGTCTCCCTGTTTCTTGGGGTAAAAGTTATTTAGGTTGATTCTAGACTTTGCTGCAATGAATATCCTTGTGAATACTTTTTACACTCACGGGAGTATTTCTGTACAGCATATAAATTCCTAGAAGTAAGACCAGGAAAAAGGGTCAATGTGATTTACATGTTGAAAGTCATTGCCAAATCACCTCCCATTGGATTGAACTAATTTATACCAGTGATTATGAGAATGTCTGTTTTCTCACAAACCTTCATATTATGTTACCTTTTTTTCTGATTGTTGATAAACTCAGTGAAAATGACATGGACATATCTCTAACCACGAGGAAGCCTGAACATCCTTTCATATGTTTAAATACCTTTTGTAGTTCTCTTTTTTTTCTTTTCAGTGGTCTGTTTCTGTGAGCTGCCTATTCATATCCTTTGCCATTTTAATTTTGGCAAACAAGAGTTTGCTTTTTTCCTCATTGAAAAAAATTAATATTATGTATTGTATATTACAAAATACCATATAATGCATGCCCTTTATCTGTCACTTAAATTATATATATTTTTCTCACTTTAAAAAATCTGACTTTCGATTTTATGTGTGAATTCTTTTTCAATTCATATGCTCTTAATTTTTATATAGCTAAATTTGTTATATTTAAATTTCAGATTTGGGATTTGTGTTTTGCTTCAAGAGACATTCCCCACTTTGAAATTATAACACAAAATTTCTGCATTGTAGAGTCTTATGGTTTCATTTTTGAATAGCTATGGAATTCAGCAAATACATTTTTAGTAGCATAGAGATGCTCATGCGCCTTCCTTCCTTGGATCTATGAATACAGTGAGCTGGATGGCTCGACTTCCGGGCATTGAACTATCTTTGCACTCCTGGTCCAAGTTTCACTTGCTCCTGGTGTTGGTGTTGTGTTCATTTCATCTTCTGCCTGGTTCTGTTAGTAAATTCTTGATGCTGGATTTTTGCACTGTTACTCACAAGTGAAATCAATCTGTAGGTTTTTTTTTTCCCCTATTCCTAAATGTAATGTATTAAAGCAGTTTCCATGACAACACAGGAGTCAGCATTTACATTTGGTTTCCTGCTTTAATGAAATGGAAAACAGCTAGTTTGAGGGAGATTATGCCAAAGGGATCTGCTAAAGAAAGACCCCAGTGGGCTGGTGGTGAGGTCTCCCGGAGCCCTCTGTGACAGGCAACAAAAGTCGAGAATATGCTGCTATATCCATGAACCACAGAACGGTATCTCTCTTTAGATGATGCATTCAGAGGACGATGTGTTTAAATGTCAGACCAAAGACAGTCTAAGAAAAACAAAGCAAAACAAGAAGCCCCAAATAGTTTTTCAAAACTTTTTAAACTTTTTATATTGACATGATGTCAGATTCCCAGAAAAGTTGCACGAATAGTACAATGAATCCCCGTGTGCACACTCTTTATCACATTTACCAATTTTATCACACTTGATCACATCTGCTTCGTCCTCTCTTTCTCTGTCTCATTTTGTTTTGTTTTCTTTCTTTTTTTATTGCAGTAACATTGGTTTATAAGGTTATATAAATTTCGGGTGTATATCATTATATTTCGATTTCTGCCTAGATTACATCATGTTCACCACCCAAAGACTAATTACCATCCATCACCACACACATGTGCCTAATCATCCCTTTCACCCTCCTCCCTACCCCCTTCCTCTCTAGTAACCACCAATCCAGTCTCTGTCTCTATGTGTGTGTTTGTTGTTGTTTCATTTTTTTTTGGAACCACGTGAGAGTAAGTTGCAGACATAATGTCCCTTTCCCCTACATCCTTCATTCAGTGTGAATTTCCTCAAAGCAGAGGCAGTCTCTTACATCACCTCAGTACAACGATCAAAATTAATATTGATACAATACTATTATCAAATTGACAGACCTAATTGTCCCAGTAATGTCTTTCACTACACAAGAAAATCCAGGAGCAAATTTGATCACTTAATTAAGGTGGTTTCTGCCAGCTTCCTCTTCTCTGAGGCTACTATTTTTGCTTTCTTTTATTATTGACAAGTATCTGGCAGAGAGATACTTGGACACCATAGAGATGTCCTGTTACTTCTCAAACTTCCAACCGTTAATTTTAGCATTCGTTGATGGTTCTTGCCTGAATCAATGATTTTGGAGATTGGCAAATGGTGATATTCTACTTCCATTCCAAGGATTTTAATAAAAGGCAGAGGTTGACTTTCAATTTTTAGGTGCTTGGTTTTTTTTGGGGGGTGGGAGCGCGGTGATTAGCAAAAGAAACAATGAGTGGTTTTGCGAAGTGGTGGTGTCTTAATTTTCTCCTACCAAGTCACAACCGAAATGATTGTTTTGACTTTCTACCCAACAGGGAAGTCCTGCGTCCTGAAGGATTTCCAGAGGACAGCATCTCCCCTCTCATGCCTTTTCGGCACAGGCTGCCTGCCTAGAATTGTGGTGGCCTTGGGGCTCCCGTGGGTCAGAAGGAAGCCCACAGCTCCGGACAGGTTTGCACAAGAAGGAAGGGGAACGATATTTATTGAATGCACAATTCTCGACACCCCAGGACTGCAGCTACCTTCTTTTTGTTCTCCCTGGGTCCATTCTTGCCCCATCGAAGACAGTGAGATACTATTGGAAATAAAATCTAATTATGTTAACCCTTTGATGTAAATTGTGCCTCTTCATTGCTTTTAGGGTAAAGGTGGAGGCGGTGGGAGGGACGCTTAATGGAATATTCAAAGTTCCACCCCTTCTAGTCCTTCCTTTGAGTTCAGCCTCCTCTCTTCTCTTTCCGTGCTCCAGCTACAGTGACTGGTTCAGTTGCGAGAACACCTGCCTGTCCTCCTCTGTGCCTTTGCACATGCTGTTCCCTCTATGTGGAACACTGATGCTGCCGTTGGCTGGCTCCTCCTCCTCATCTTCAGATTTCAGCTCCAAATCACTTCCTCGGAGCATCCTTCCCTATCCCCTCTGCCCCACCTTATAACACGGATGATTGTTTAACTAACGCGACCCCCCACCCCCACAGTGAAGTCTACAAGGAAACGCACTGTGTTTATTTTGCTCACTGTGAATCCCTCTTATTGTGTGTTGATTCTTCCATTCAACAAATATTTATTACGCAACGGATATGTCAGGCACTGGGTGTGAAATAGTGAACAAGACTGGCAAGATTTCTGCTTTCATGGGGAGGGGCGAAGAGACAAAAAAAAATAAGTAAGAATTTCAGGTAGAGATGCTGGTGTAATATGAATCTCGGGGAAGGGAACAAAGAAACGAGCGGCTGGCTCTGGTCAGGGAAGGCTCACAGGAGAGGAGAGGTGGAGCCGGGCACTGGACGGACAGGGGAAGGGGGGAACGCCAGGGTAAAGGCCTAGAGGCAGGAATAGGTTTGGCGTCTTGGAGAAACAGCGGGCCCAGCTCCTGAAAATGAATGCCCTCCGCCTAGAATCGTGTGGAGTGCTTTCCCAGGCTGTCTTCCCCGTGCACTTCCCCAGATTTGACACGCAGGTATTGTTACTTCCATTACACAAGTGAGGCCACCCCAGAGAGAGTGAGGTCCCTCCGTCCAAGGCCTCACACAGTAAGGGGTCGGGGAGCCAGATTCCCACTCTTTCTGGCTTCCTGTACTTAGGGCCCCTCCCCCCCTTCAGTAAGGTGGGTTGACCATTGTCATGCCCTATTCATGAGTGACATCTGCTAGACATTCAGACACACATGAACTTTGGGTCTGCTTATTCAAAATCGGGTGTGTCCACCTGCGCGGGATCCAGGGTCTAGTTTGCATTTTTGGGAGGTTGTGCACATTCTCCCCGGTTTCATTTCTCCAACTGGAACCCCACGCCGCGCTGAGGGGCCCCGGCCACGGAGCACGCCCAGCGCACGGGGCGCGCGTGCACGTGGCTGTCCCCAGGGTCCCGGCGCTGGGCGGGGGCGCACTCGGGGCAGGACATCTGGGGCGCCCGCGCTCTAGGACGAGACTCACTGATAGGCCTGAGACGAGGGAGAGGCGAGTGCAACATTTAAGGGAGTACCGAAAAACCGAGTGACCAAGATAAATAATATTTTAATGTAATATTTTTAAAAAGCAAAATGAATACCCCACAGTCCACGAGGAACAAAATAGGAAAATGTTAAAGACGGGATCGGTCTGGCTGGCTCCGGCATCTGGGGCGCCCCCAAGCTCTGAGACCAGAGACGCGGGCTGTCTGGAGCACTCGGCCCGGGCGGGGATCTGGGGCGCCCCCTCGGCTGGGGCGCGCCAGGGGCCTCCAGCGCGGGGCCCAGGATAGGGAGGCCAGCGGACGGGGCGGGGCGGCGCCTCCCTCTGCGCGTCCTCCCTCCACCCCTCCTGGGCCTCTCCCGGGCGCCGAGTCCCTTCCGAGTCCCGATCCGCGCCGCCTTTTGCCGCGGCCCGCACGGGGCCCAGCTGACGGCCGCGTTGTTTACGGGCCGAGCAGCCTTCGCTCCCGCCGCCCGCCCGCCACCCGCCTGCCCAGGTGCCCGCCCGCCCGTCCGCGCGTCCGGCTGTCTGCGCGTCCGTTTGTCCGCGCGTCCGCAGATCGTGGCCAAGAGCGCTCGGGGCCGAGAGCCAGGAAGCCCGGGCGCAGCGCGAGGCTCCGGGCCCTGAGATCGCGGGACGGGACCCGGGCCTCAGTAGCCCGGGGTCGGGGCCGCCTCCGCCGAGCCGCGCCGCCGGATTTGTAGCGGCCGAGGCCGCGCGCCCCTCCGGGGGCTGATTCAAGGAGCCTCCCGGGCGGGGACTGCGACCCGAGGCGTGGAAGAAAAGGACGCGCCCCCAGCGCCCCTCGGGCGGCCACCTCGGAGCATGACCCTCGCGGGCCGGCGCCGCGCGCTCTGATCCGTCGGGACCCCAGCCATGGGCGCCGGGGGCGGGCGGGGGGCGGCGCCGCGCCGCTGCTGGTGGCCGTGGCCGCGCTGCTGTTGGGCGCCGCGGGCCACCTGTACCCCGGAGAGGGTGAGTCTGGGGTCCGGGAGTGGGCGGGGAGTCGCGCGGTGGGGAGGCGATCCCTCGCCAAAATGGAGCCCCAGCTGTGGACCAAGAGCCGTCCTGGGTGTGGAGGCGGGTGGCCGGGGCGGTCACTCTGGTCCCGCGGGGGGCGGGAAGCCGCTGACCTTGGTCTTTGCCCGCCTGGGCTCACGGCTCCGCGCCCCGCGTGCCGGCCCCGGGCTGGAGCAACCTTGCGCCAGTGCCTGCTCTGCCGCGGGCGCCTCTCCGGAGCGCGCCTCGGACCCGTGCCTGGCTCTCTCCGACCCCAAGTCGCTCCGGAGAGGGGACACACGTCCTCTCTGGGTCGCCTCCGAGAAGTGGGGTCCCTGGGTCCGGGCGGCCACGGACAGCCAAATGCGCGGGGCGCACACGGTTAGGAGCCGGAGTCGAGGGTGACAGACTCGGGTCCCTTGGGGTCGCTGCTGCTAGGTGACGCTGCCCCGGGGAGGGGAACTGTAGAATCCCTCCATCCCCTTCCTGGGATCGAGGCCCGTGGCTACCCCGGACTTCAGGTCCATGTTTACACTTTGGGATTCTGTTTCCAGATGTCCGGAGGCAAACTCCGGCGCCTTGGGAACAGCACAGTTATAGTAGCAGAAGGAGTGGACGTTTTTATCATGATTATTATAGTGGGTGTCACCGAATGCCACGGGCTGCGCCATCCTATCTCTCTGGACCCTCAGAATGGCCCCTAAAGGCTGATGCTGTTGTTCGCCCATTTCATAAAGGAGTAAACTGAGGCTCAGAGAGGACGCATAACTTATTGCCCCAAGTCAGTGCCAGAGGGAGGGCTGGAACCTCTCTGTGTGGTGCCCGCCCAAGGCTCTGGACTGCTGCCGGGGCTCCTTGCTAACCTCCCCCTCCAGCTCCGCCCGTCATGAAGCGGTCTTTTGCCGTCAGACTTGGGAGGTCTCTAACCTTGGATGAGCCTCTCATACGCCCTAACCCCGTGGGCCTCCCTCCTGCGTGTCCCTGTGTGGCAGCAGACAGAGGCCAACCCCAACCCCAGCATGCTTCTGGGGCTTGACAGCAGGCCTTTCTGGTTGTGGGACAAGGACTGAAGAATTGTTTAAGAGAAGATGGCTGGAGATTCCCACCGTGGTGTCTGAGGCTGTGCTTTAAAAATATCTGTTGGGTTACTTCAGATTTCTCCATAAAAGGAAATCAGTCATGATGAGGAAGGGGTTGGGGAGGAAAGGAAGAGACTCCTTGAGTTCCCTGATGGTGAGTGAGGTGTGGGAGAAAGCATACACAGGCTCAGGAGTTGAAAACCAGGTTTGCTGAGCACCTCTGCCAATTACGCAATGTCTTGATGCCCCCGTATGCCTGGTGTACAGTGAGCGCTCAATGAAGGAAGGATGGCAATTGGTTTAGGTTCTTGTTAAGAAAATCCAAGACAAGTTGTCAGACCTACACCAGGCTTTGTGGTTGTGTGTGTGTATGCATTTGTGTACGTGTGGTTCCCTGTTCCTCTGTTCCTTGTGGCTTTGGTAATTAATTGTGGATTTACGCCTGGGCTTCCAGGAGTGAACAGATGGATTTACCACTTCGTTACACATTTACAGTTCCCACAAGGGCAGAGGCTTATGTGTATTTCATTCACTGCGACATTTCTAGAGCCTAGAACGGTGCCTGGCACATAGTAGGCATCTGGTAAATATTTCTTCTTGATTCAACTCTTTTCCTTCATGTCCTCACCAGTCCTCCAAGCCACTGCTCCTTTATTCTCCAGATAATACCTAACTAACAAGAATAAAAGGAAACACTCAGTGGGAGCTGTGCCATATGCTTTGCATATATAATCTCAGTTAATTCTCACCATGACCCTATGAGGTAGAGTCTGCCCTCCCTTTTTGTAGGCGAGCAACTTGACCTGGTTACAGAGCTGGAATTAGGGCCCCAGCTTGTCTGGCTGCAGAGCACTGGCTTCTCAATAAAAGGTTGTTCATTGGGGTCCCAGCCTCCCCATCCCTACCCTGCGGTAATGGTTAACAAAATCCTATCAAATACATAAGATGTGAGGCCCCTCAGAGGTTTGGAGAGGGGCGAGAAAGTTTACAGATCATTAATCTCTTACATTAACTGACACGACATTTTGGCGGGGCTGGGCGGTGGAGGGAGATCAATGTGATTTTTCAGGAATGAAGGACTCTTTCTTGGAGATGTTGTATGGGATGTTCCACCCTGGTTCATTCTCCTGTGGCGTCTCTGTTGCTTTGCTGAAGAGGGCAATGGCTTTCCCCGCCATTTCTCCTTGGATTGGCTGGCTCTGGCCTGAGATTACTTGGGCGTGGGGTGGGGGGATTGCAAAGCCAGAGAGTGAAGGCAGTGTGGGATTAATTAAAATGAAAACCCACAGAGTTTTAGGGGGGTCCAGTGAGTTGAATAATTGACGTATGAGATGCTCGCTTCCAGAGCCCCCTCATTTCTCAGATCCCCCTCATTTCTGGAGGATGGCATGAGATGTTTCTCTTGTGTGTTCTCTTGTGTGTCCTGGGACCTTTGGAGCAGAACTTCTGCCTGCTCAGTCACCTCCCTGGGGTTACTCCTAACCTCTGCTTCTCTCCTGGAGACTTGCCATTCATCCCTGCCCCACTGACTTATGGAGGTTATGGGGTTGAGCCCCCTGGGGTCTCCACCTCACCCAACTCCATCGTTGACTTCCATTCTTTTTTTTTTTTTAACAGTTTTATTTATTTATTTATTTTTTGGTGAGGAAGATCAGCCCTGAGCTAACAGCCGTGCTAATCCTCCTCTTTTTGCTGAGGAAGACCGGCTCTGAGCTAACATCTATTGCCAGTCCTCCTCCTTTTTTTTTCCCCCAAAGCCCCAGTAGATAGTTGTATGTCATAGTTGCACATCCTTCTAGTTGCTGTTGACTTCCATTCTTAATTTGGTTTAGAGCAGAACCTCTCAGGCTCGGTGCTCCTGGCATTTGGGGTTGGATACTTCTTGGTTGTGGGGGGCTATCCTGTGCATTGGAGGATGTTGAGTAGCATCCCTGGTCTCTACCCACTAAGATGCCAGTGGCCCCTCCCCTCTCCAAGTCATGACAACCAACAGTGTCTCCAGACATTGCTAGCGGTCCCCAGTTGAGAACCACTGCATTCGGGGAGATAACTTTTTCCCTGTCTAGAACTCCTACCCAGCTGGGTCTCTGCTCCCTCCTCTCTGTTCGGGGATGTCCATGCACCCAGAAGCCTTTCTCTTTTCAGCCTATAAACACTAAGTACTCTCCCAAACCCCATTACCCACCACTCCCCTCCAGCCTTCTCCTGCCAAGCCTCCCCCTGGCAGGTCCTCACCACCCTCGATCTCTCACCTTTCACTCACTGCTCTGCCCATAGCAACTGGCTTGTGTCTCCATCACTTCACCAATGGCTCTAATGAAGGTAATCCCTCACCTCCCAGCTGCGTCTCTGCAGCCTCACCCTAGTTGACCTCTTTGAGTTTGCCACTGCCCACTTCCTCCCACTGGAAGGCGCAGTCTCCTGGCAAGTTTTCACCATGCCTGGCTTCCTCCTGGTCCTCTCTCTTCCCTTCCTCTGTTCCCTTCCTGGGCTAAGATGTTAGCTCTGTCTTTCATAGAGGACCAATCCCTACTCTGACCCTCTCTTAGCCCACTTTTTTATTTACACATAGTCAACCTCCTTCATCTAGAACAGGGGCCAGCAAACCACAGCCAGTGGGCCAAACCCTGACCACCCATGCCTATTTTTGTAAATAAAGTTTTATTGGCACGCAGCCACACTCTTTCCTTTATGCATCATCCGTGGCTGCTTTTCTGCTCTAACATTGGAGTTAAATAGTTGCGATCACTCGACCCCCAAAATATTTATACTTTGGCCCTTTCCAGAGAAAGTTGGCTGACTCCTGATTTAGAGCAAACTCCTTGAGGATCATGATGACATGCCTGATAGCTTGCGTGGTCCCTGGTATAACATGCATGAATCAAGTTAAATGAAATGCCCAGGGATGTTGCGTTTTCCCCTTTACAGAGAAAGCCATATTAAAGAAATTTCTACTATTTGCTGTGCTGAATATATGGGTTCCGATGGTGAGAAAATAACAGTGATGTTCCCTCATAAACTGTGTGTGTGATCTTAGGATTTATTTATTTAAACTGACATCTTGACATTGAATGAGGATTCCTTGCCGTTGGTCCTGTCTAGAACCCAAAAGAAAGTGGTGTCTGCTAGGAAATTTTCTCTCAAGATCCCCTTGTGTTAATTTCTATTAAGAATACATCAGAGATGGCTCGGTTTATGTTTTGTGATTGGTCTTTATGTTTTGTTAAGTTAAAATAACAAGTAATGCATTTTCATTGCAAAAAAAAAATTACAAAAATATAGAGAGGGAAAAACAAAAGTTCTCCTGCAACAATTTATACCTAAAACCATTTCATTTCTATCCTGGGAGGTGACTGTGCTATCAGTTTGTCTTTTAAAAAAATTTTTACTTTTTAGACCATACAGTGAAATTGAATTTTTTGGTGCACAGTTTTATGAATTTTAACCCATGCATAGAGTCGTGTGGCCATCCCCACAATTAGGACACAGAACAGTCCCATCACTGCCCAAGCCCTCTCTGGACGCCCCTTAATTATTAGACCATCCCCACCCCTAATCCCTGGCAACACCGATCTGTTCTCCATTCCTAGTTTTCCCTCTAGACTTTAAAAAATATCTTATAATTGGATTAATATTCTTAAAATTGAAGTGTTTAATTTAAGCACTCATACGATCCTCATTATTCACGGATTCCATATTTGCGAACTCGCCTAGTCGCTAAAATTTATTTGTGACTCCAAAATCAACACTCCAACCACTTTTGTGGTCTTTCCTGGACATGCGCAGAGCAGCAAAGAACTCGAATCGCCCACCAGCACGTTCCCAGCTGAGGGCAGACACGGCCGTGCTTTGCCGTCTTGTGAAGGCTGGTGTCTTGTGAATTCCACAATCCTCAAGGATGAAAACAAGTGTCCTTTTTCGCGATATATTGAGTGCCATGTTTTCTGCTGTTTAAAATGGCCTCTGCCCATTGCTGAAGTGCCCATCTGGTGTTAGTACAAGAATAATGCCAAGAAGGCTGTAAGGCAGGTGCCTCATGGAGAAAGTAAGTGTGTTAGATAAGCTTCGCTCAGCCACGAGCTAGTGCTTGGTGCTGCTGATCGTGACTTCCAAGTTAATGAATCAACAATGTATGACGTAAGGTATCCTAAAACAGAAACACACATAAGACAGGCTTATGTATTGATCAAGTGATGAAAGTATTGTGGCCAGAGGGTTGCAGGAACCTAACCCTGTATTCCCGCTGGGGACAGTGGTGCAGTATTTTCTAATTCAGTGTTTGAGGAGACTTTATAGAACATAACTACTGCAAACAATGAGAATCAGCTGCCCGTAGTTTCCTATCACTGTGGTTTAAAAGTTGTGAATTTGGGTTTGTCAGTGCCCGCGTAGAATCCTTTGGAATGCATTCGCCCTGTTTTTCCTATTTTCATCTGTGCACAAGTCCTTGGTTACCTCTTGGAAAGTTCATGAGATGGCACCAAACCCCTGGCTCGTGTTTCAAGGGGGGTCTCTCATGTTTTGCTGACCCTAGGGGCCAGGGGGTGCCCTCTGGCCTTCGGGACTTTAGAAGCGTATTTTGCTCCCAGCAGAGCAAGATTTGCTGTTCTGTATCCAGTCTGCCCAGTGCAGACTGGATATGAGTTCCTGTTGGAGGTCAAGGCAGACTTGGGGGGATTAAAATTTGGTTTCCAATCTGGGGTTTTCTTCCAATCCATCAAGGTGAGGGTGTCACATCACGGTTTACGTAGAAGCCTCTGCTGTGTGTTCAGGAATAGCAGCCTGCTACCAGGAGACTCTTGCTTCTCTCCTGTGCCTTTGTGGAAAGGTGGAAAACACAGGTGCTTTCCAAAAACTGCATTTGTCGACAGTGCAGAAACAAGGGTTGGACCCAAAAGGATAAAGAGAGTAGGGCTACAGTTGTTTTCTGACAGCTTTTCTATGATTTCTTGTCGCCAGTCTGTTTTCAAAGATGTATCCTGTTTCCTGCAGAAGATCAGAAAAGGGGTGAGTTCTGAGATGTTCCTTCCCCGATTACATCCAGTTGCATTGTATCAAAGTCACATGCTACTTTTTTCTTTTTACAAAGTGTCTTTCCATCTTGCAAGACTCCTCTTGGTTTTTGTTTTTACTGTGTCTTCTGTGGCACTCTGCGTCTCTGTGTGTGTACATGAGGAGGTGGGACTCCATAGATGGCACGGAAGCCCCTTATGATCCTGTGATTTGATGTGCAATGTCCTGAGGGTTACAAAACTATGGACTCGACTGGGGGAATTAACCTAGAGGTTCCAGAGCTTTCAGACAGGCTTATAGAAGGTGTGGGTGTCAGGGTGGCTGTGGGTCTTTGGTCCTCTCTCTAGTTCCCCATCCTTAAATGTTGGGTTCTCCAGAACCTCCCCCTTTCCATCCATTTCTCCTCTCGGTTGCCCTGACTTCTCCGGCTGTATCACCTGTTGTCACACTTCCACCAGGATCCACCCCTCTTCCCAAGCTCCAGACCCACATCTTCCCAAAGCCCACCGGACCCACATCCGGGAGAATCTCAAAGTCCTCACAGACTCAACATGCCCCAAACTGAGCCAGTTCTCTGTGCCACCCCAAACTGGTCCTATCTCAGTCTCTCCACGTTCGCTAGCAACTGCCCCTCACTGCTCCCTCCTCTCCTCCACCTTCCTGGGGACCAAGTCCCGATGATGCTAATTCCCTACTGTCCCTACGGCCTCGCTCCTTTTCTTGTACCCATCTCCTCAATCAGCTCCCAGGCCATGCCATATATAGGGATGGTTCCAGCATGCCCCATTCAGTATCGTCTCCACTCTGCTGCCCAATGGGTTTTTCTACTTCCTACTTTGGTCCTTCTGCAGATGCCAGCTAACTCCCTTCCCCTGGCATCTGAGCCTGGCCGCAGCTGTGTGCAGTCGCACTTCTCCAAGCTCATGGCTGCAATTCCTTAGGGTTCCCTCTTCTTCATGCCTCTGCATTTTTGCATGTGCTTCCTGTGCCCCAAGCACACTTCTTCCCCCCTTTTGCCCGTGGATGCCTGCTTTTTCCTCACAGAACCAGGTCAGAGGCTTCCTTCCTTCCCTCTCTGGCTTCATCATCCGTGCCTTCTCCTCTTTCAATACAGACTGGCTGTATCCTTCTGGGTCCCCTGCGTCTGTATCCATTGGAGATGTGTTCTAGTGGATCGTTGGCTACATGGATAAATGAAATCACGCTCCAAGTGTGGGTCGGGGAAGGCATATTTGATGGCATATTTGTGAAAGCAGGAAGCGAAGTCTCACCCAGCGTGGGCAGGTCCTAGAGGGGATGGGATGGCTTGAAGTTAGGAGCAGAAAGTTTGGCTGGAAAAGAACTGCTGTGGACTGAATTGCGCCCCCCCATTCATATGTTGAAACGCTAGCCCCCAAGGTGACTGTATTTGGAGATGGAGCTTTTAGGAGATAATTAAGGTTAAATGAGGTCATCAGAGTAGGGCCCTAATCCAACAGGATTGGTGGCCTTGTAAGAAGAGAGAGATCTTTCTCCGTGCACGCACCAAGGAAATAGCATGTGAGGGCACAGGGAGAAGGCAGCCGTCTGCAAGCCAGGAAGAGAGCCCTCATGAGAAACCGACCATGTGGCACCTTGATCTTGGACTTCTAGCCTCCAGAACTGTGAGAAATAGATGTCCGTTGTTTACCACCCAGTCTATGATATTTTGTTGTGGCCGCCTGAGCTGATTAAGACAAGAACTGAGATCAGAATTGGCTTTGAAACACAGCAGCTAGGGACCCTGACAGATAAAACAGATGTGGGTCCAGCTTTCTTTGAAATTCCCGGGGGCCAGTCCACCGTGCTTATGGGGTTCCTTCTAGTGACAATCCACAGCCCCAAAGAAGGCATCTGATGGTGTTGATCCTGGGGAAAAGTGCTTAGTGGAATGGGTGGGGCTGAAGCCTGGGGGCTGGCAGGGGTCCTGCTGGAGAGGTGGGCTGGGTTGGGTAGATGGTATGTCTGTCCTACTCGAGTCCCCTCCACATCCTTGGGGACTTTGTTTAAAATGCAGATTCTTGGGTCTGGATCCCAGAGATATTGATTCATTTGGTCTAAAGCTAGCCCCCCTCCCCGTGATTCTGATGCTGATGGTCCACAGAACACACTTTGAGAATGCGTGTGTGATGGCTAAGGGCACGGGTACTGGTGTCCTAGGGACCTGTGTGTGATAGGCTGAATTATGTCCCCGCAAAATTCATGTATTGGAGTCCTAACCCCCAGCACCTCAGAATGTGACTGTCTTTGGAGACGGGCCTTTAAAAAATTAAGTTAAAATGAGGTCATTAGGGTGGGCCCTGATCCAATGTGACTGGTGTCCTTATAAGAAGAGGAGATTAGGACACAGACACGCACAGATGGAAGACCATGTGAGGACACGGGGAGAAGACGGCTGTCTGCAAGCCAAAGAGAGGCACCTCAGAAGGAACCAACCCTGCCGACGCCTTGATCTTGGACTTCTAGCCTCCAGAATAGGGAGAAAATAAATGCCTATTGCGTAAGCCACACAGTCTGTGGTTCTGTGTTATGGCAGCCCGAGCAAACTAATACACTGGGTTCAAATCCCAGGTCTGTCTCATCCTTGCTCTGTGAACTTGAGGAGGACACGGTCCTCTCTGAGCCTCTCTTTCCTTCCTCTTCTAGAAAGTCTGTCTTGGTGACATGCATACAGTGTTTTGCCTGTTGCCTGTGCCCCAGCCTTGTGCACTCCCACCCCTCAGGGTATTTACTGCCCCTCTGTGTCCAGCAATTTCCGGTGGAGTCCGTTTCATCCTCTACGGCTGTCTTTTCTTCCTGATGTGGCTTTCTTGTGGTTACCCACTCGAATCCTGTTTTTTCGAGCTCATCTCCTCTGGCAGATCCGAGGTCTGTAGAATTTGTGGGTCTCTTCTGGCTTTTTAATGTCCCTGCCTTGTGAACATCACGGGTCAGGCGTCTGCCTTTCTCACCCGAGGAGAGAGAACCCCACGGGGACACCTTCGGTTACATCTTTCCCAGGGCTTTCTTTGACTTTCTCATCTCCCACAGCTCCTTGCTGGCTCTTGGTTTGTTCAAAAGATCCGCTTGGTACACCCTCCAAGATTGATGACATTGTGCCAAGGTTCCAGAAAGATTATGGTCTGGATGGTGAAGGTCCCATCATGGACCTCTTTTACCTCTGGGCCACAGATTACACTATTTTCTTCCTCTGTTCTCCATCTTTGATGGTCAACTGTTCTCACCTGCATCCCTCTGTTCTCAAGTACCCAAGCATTCACCTCAGGGCCCCTGTCCCTACTTGACTGACCTCTATGGAGGCAGGAGGAACCTCCTTTCTACTCGACTATCATCCCTTCATCTGGGCTGAAGACCCAGTCTCCTCAGGTCTCCTCTCTGTGGGCTATTACTTCTCTCACCAACATTTTTATTGAGAATTTTCAGGGAAATGCGTCAGCCTCCCACCTCCCATCCATCCATACACCTCCCTCAAGCCAAACCCCTCCACCAGCCACACTGGCTCCTTCCTTTCACGAGGCTCCTGGAAAGAATATCCTGCAGCCTCACTTCCTCACCTCTTATTCATCTTTATTTCCCTTTAATTTTTTTCTGACTTTTTGATTATGTGATCCGGTCCCAGATCCAAAATTCACAGCTCTGAAGGGTGCTGGCGGTGAAATTCTTTTTCTCTTCTTGTCTTTTGCCTACTCATTTCCTCTCCCCAGAAACCACCAGTGTTGCACTTTTTTCTTTTTGGTGCATGTTTACCCTCCTAGAAAATAGCGTTTGCATATTTAAGCTAATATGTATATCTATTGCCTGCCCCCCATTTTTACATAAGTAATAGCATATCACACAGACTTATCATCTTGCACTTTACTATTAACAACATATCCTGGAGATCTTTCCATATCACCCATTAGGAACTTGTTCTTTTTTATAGCTGCATAGTATTCCACTGCATCAGATGTCAGGAAACTATGGCCCATGGGCCAAGTCTTTGTACCTGCTTTTGTACAGCCCCAGAGCTCAGGATGGTGTTCACATTTTTAAATGGTTGGACAAAAATTCCAATTATTATATCATGACACATGACAATTATATGGAATTCAAATTTCAGTGTCTCTAAATAAAGTTTTATTGGAGCACAACCATGCTGTGTTGTCATGGTTTTAGTGCTACAAAGATAGAGTTGCGACTGAGACTGTATTACCCACAAAATGGAAAATATTTGCTATCTGGCCCTTCCTAGGAGAAGTTTGCTGACCCCTGCATTATATCATTGGTTCTTGGACCTCAGCCTGCATCAAGATCTGCTGGAGGGTGTGGTAAAATGCAGATTCCTGGGCCCCATTCCCAGAGTTTCCAATCCAGGAGGATCAGAATGTCTAACAGGTTCTCAGGAGATGCTGATAATGCCGGTCCAGGGACCACCCCTTTGAGAACCACTGCATCACGTGGATGAACCGTAATTGATTTAACTGATCCCCTTTTGATGAACAGCTATGTTGCTTCTGGTCTTGGGCCATTATGGACAGTGCTGTATTGAATGACTCAGCATCAGAGTCGTATTGCATGTGTGAACCTACTTGTAGCAGATTTCCAGAACAGGAATATCTGGGTGCTGTAGGGCTTCAACCTTGCCTATCTTGATAGTCCCCATGCCCAGCATGATGCCTGGCACATCGGGATGCTCAGCACACATTTGTTGAATGAATAAAGGAGTGATTTCCACATGGCTGACTTGCTGGTTCCAGATCCCGCGTTAGCATCCAGGTCTCCCGATGCTGCCACCTGCCGCAGCTCCTCCATTTCTCCTTTTTTGCAGAAGTCGATTTTAAGAGCCACTCTTACAGGCAGATGCAGAATCTTAAGGGTGTCTGATACCTCGGTGTGCCCAAGTTCTAATTTCTGAAGGTAATAAATCTGAGAATTGGTCCTACATATCTCAGAGTGGAGAATTAACAGGCACATGGGTCCAGACCGCAGTCCTCATCCATTCTTCACAGCTTTTGATCATGCAATTGTCATAATTTTCAGTGAGGAAACCGTGGCACCCAGAGACTGAGGGTGTGGCCCAGCATTACGCAGCTGGCAGGTGCCAGCTCTGGAGTAGGAAGCCAGATCTGTTGGGTTGCTAGTGTGCCCCAAAATTGGTACAGGTAGTGGCCTGACACCCGAACTCAAGGCTTGGTGGCGCTGGACCCCTGAATTTTGGAGGACGTGGTGTTAAGGCTAGAAAGAATGCAGAATGGAACATGTGGCCCCAGACTAGGTCACCAGGGAGCGTTTGAAGAATGCTGAGGCTAAGGAATGAGTACATTCACGAGTGAAAGCAGAAAGTATGAAATTCTTAGCATTGTAAAGGAGTTTCAGAATCTTCTAGATACCTCTTTCCTGCCCCTCACACTCCTCTTTTGCTGCTTTCATAGTGGAGAGAAAACCAGGAGGGAGGAAACACTTTCCAAGACATCTCTCATGCTAGCCTTCTCTCCTTCTGGAAGATTCTCAGATTCCTCTGGTCGAGGGAGAAATTCTAGACCAGCATTGTCCAATAGAACGTTCTGCTTTGACGGAAATGTTCTATATCTTGCTATCCAATATGGCGGCCACTGACCACATGGGACTCTTGAAATTGTGGCCAGCGCAACTGATTTTTACTTTACTTTAATTTAATTCATTTAAGTGTGAATGTAAAGTTTCATTTAACTTCAGTTCATTTAAATGTTTAAAAAAATCAGTGCTTGATTCTGTTATTGGAAAACTCTTTATTCTGTTTGGAACAACTTGGGGATATGAATCTACATTTCCAATGATTCATGTTATGAAATCTGCATAGACAGACAGAGTATTTCTGATGAAAATTTAGCATCTGAATTGAGACACGCTTCAAGTGTAAAACACATGGCATTTCGGAGGCACAGTGGTAAAAAAATCCTGTAGAGTATCTCATTAATAATTTTTTAGTATTGCTTCCATGTTGAAGTGAAATTTTTGGATCCATTGGATTAAATAAAATGTATTTCATTTCCTCTGTTTCTTTTTATCTTTTTAGAGAAAATTTAAAATGCCATCTGTGACTCACATTATACTCATATCAGATAGCGCTTGCTCTAGACCCTACAAACCCTGGTGACCCACAGTGACAAGCTATAGTTTGTCATCGCCCTTGACCTTACAACAAAGTAGGCAGAACTGAATAATTCTTTTATTTATTTATTTATTTGGTGAGGAAGATCAGCCCCGAGTTAACATCTGTTGCCAATCCTCCTCTTTTTGCTGAGGAAGATTGGCCCTGGGCTAACATCTGTGATCATCTTCCTCTACTTTGTGTGTGGAATGCCCGCCACAGCATGGCTTGATAAGCGGTGTGTAGGTCTGCGCCCGGGATACGAACCCACAAAACCCGGGCTGCTGAAGCAGAGCACGTGAACTTAACCACTACGCTACCAGGCCGGCCCCAGAATAATTCTTATTGCACTGTTTGTGGAGGTTTTAGTAGTGGCGTCACCTCCTCTGGGAAGCCCTCCTTGATTGTTCCAGACTGAGTCAAAAAGCTTGTTTTTATGATCTCTTCTAACCCCTTGATGGGTGGATATTTGCTGAAAAGTTTCTTTTTGTAAGGTGCACTCACTCGATTCTTCGTTGGGCATCTATCTGAAAGAACGCAGATGGTAAAACTGAAACCTAGCATTAAAGCATAGAATTGCATTTGACCGCCAGGTTGTATCCTAGCACCACCACTTAAAACTCAGCTTGTGTGAGTCGCAATTTGATCATCACAAAATAGGCATGAAACTGGCATCTCCTCTAGGTGTTCTTCTTAGAACTCAGAGAGAACGTGAGTGCCAGAGAATGGACCAAGTGCTTTACGTAGTAGGTGTTCAGAAAATATTAGCTGTCAACGAGGTCCCCCTCCTCCCTCTCCTTCTCATCATCCTTCCCTACCTGTGTGTAGAGCGGCTATTAGCCAGGTGCCACTTATTAAGAACTTGAAGCATCCTTTGGTTCCCACCCAGAGATACTAAAAGCCAGCAGAAGCCTCTACCTCTATTTTTGGCACCATTTCTAACATCCTCTGGGTATTTTCTGTCCCAACAGTATTGCTCTATTGTCTTAGACTTATAGGGACACATATGGCTTTAGTGAGTTGAGTTAGATTCATTGGAGATTTAAAAAAAAAAGCAATTCTTCATTGTCCCCTACTATTACCATCGTTAATTTTTTATAACAACTTTATTGAGATATAATTCAATACCGTACAATTCGCCCATTTAAAGTTTACAATTCACTGGTTCTTAGGACATTCACAGGGTTGTGCAACCATCACTACAATCAATTTTAGAACATGTTCATCACCCTCAAAAGAAATCTTGTCCTTCAGCCATCACTCTCATTACCCCTCCCCCAGCCCCTGGCAACCACTAATCTGTTTTTTGTCTCTGGATTTGTCTGTTCTGCACATTTCATGTAAGTGGAATCATACCACATGTGGTCTTTTGTGTCTGGCTTCTTTCACCAAGCATGTTTTCAAGATTCATCCATGTTGTAGCATGTATCGATACTTCATTCCTTCTGATGGCTGAATAATATTCCATCATATGGATGTGCCACATTTTGCCTATCCATTCATCAGTTGATGGACACTTGGGTGGTTTCCACTTTTTGGCTATTATGAATCATGCTGCTATGGGCATTCATATACAAGTTTCCATGTGGATGTATGTTTTCATTTCTCTTGGGTATCTACCTCGGAGTAGGATTGCTGGGTCAGATGGTAACTCTTTGCTTAGCCTTTTGAGGACCTGCCAGACTATTTTCCACAGCAGCTGCACCATTTTCCATTTCCACCAGTAATGTGTCAGGGTTCCAATGTCTCTACTCCTCGCCAACACTTGTTATTGTCTGTGGTTATGATTGTAGCCACCCTAGTGGGGGTGAAGTGGTACCTCATTGTGGTTTGGATTTGCATTTTCCTAATGTCCGACAGCTGGTTAATCTCTGAACGCACCTTCATATCTGATTTTGGTCCTGCCATAGCCTGGGGAGGATGGCGGGCAGGTGTTGATTGCATTTGCACCAATTTCGTGTGTGTGTGTGTGTGTGTGTGTGTGAAATATAGAGTGTTAAGGTCAAACTTGAGAAGTACAGAGCTGTGGCCAAATCTAAGCCCTATGTTGCCAGATGAAAGACAGGACATCCAGTTATCAGAATTTCATATCAATAACGAACAATTTTTAAGGATAAGTATGTCCCAAACTTATCCTAAAAAAGTACGGGTTGCTTATCTGAAATTCAAATCTAACTGGGCGTCCTGCATTTTTATTTGCCAAATCTGGCGACCCTGCCTGTCACTGGTGGGCCGTGTGTCCTTGGGTGATTGGCTTTGCCTCTGGGAGGTCCAGTTATCTCATCTGTAGGGTGGGGATGGGGCTTACCGGGAGGCATCAATGGCGTGGTTCCTGTGGAGACCTCTGTCTGTGGACGCTGTGGATGTGACTATGGCCGGAAGCCTCAGACCGGGCTTGGGTGGCATGAGCGTGTGGGAACGGAACTGGCATCCCAGTCCCCTCAAAGCTGCTCCCAGCTTCCCAGTGAGTGTGTGTGCGTTTTCCCCTGATTGAGCCTAATCTGTACGGAATGTGACCCAGGAACATTGCTGCTTTGTTTGCTGTGCTGTTTTCTCTCTAATTTGTGCTTCTTTTGCAAGTTAGTCTCAGGGTGGGTTTTTAAGAGGATTTACTACTATTCTTCAGAACAACCTGTTTGCCTCAAAGATGCTGGGGGAAGGGTTAGTGTCTTGGAATAAAAGAAGTGGGGGTTGCAAACTGAGCCTTCCATTCCAGGTGCTGAGGGCTGTGGTGTGTGCGTGTTTTGACAAGGAGAAGCTGCCTAAAGATTTTGATTTTGATGAACGTTAACTGAGTGTAAGGGACACAGGAGAAGGGAAAGATCCAAATATGTATATGGAGGAAAGGAAATCAGAGGAGGCTTCCTGGAGGAGGCGGCATTCGAACTGGATCTTGAAGGATGGTGGACTGGATTTAGAAAGAATGAGCTAAGGCATAAAGGGCTTTGACGGCCAATGGGGCTATGGCTACCCTGTCCGGTACAGTAGCCATTAGCCACGTGTGTCTATTTCCATTGAAATTAACTCAAGTGAAATGAAACATTCAGTCCCTCAGGCTTATTTGTCACATTTCAAGTGCTCGAGAGCCACAAATGGCTGGTGGCTTCCACTGTGGACGGCACAGGTACAGAACATTTCCATCATTGCGGAAAGTTCTGTTGGACAGTCTTGCTGTAGAACAAGAATTGCCAAGCAACACCCCTAGGGCAAAACTCCAGTTCACCTCACCGCCTGTTTTTGTAAATAAAGCTTTATTGGAACACAGCCACAGACACTCATTCACATATTGTCTCTGGCTGCTTTCCAGCTACAAGGGCAGAGTGGAGTCGCCTCGATGGAGACCATCTGACCACAAAGCTGAAAATATTTACTATCTGAGCCTTTATAGAAAATGGTTGCCCACCTCCGGTCTGGGGAAATGAAGGCACAGAGCCTGAGGATGGCTGTGATATTTTTTGGGAGAAATAAACAACAATAAGATAGTTGACATTAATTGAGCACCTACTGTAGTTGACATTAATTGAGCACCTACTGTGTACCAGGCTCTGTTTGAGTGCCTGCATGATTTCACTCACTCCTCCTCATAGGTCATGTTAGAGGGGAGGACACAGCCTCAGAGTTGTACGAGAGGTGTGGGCAAGCCTGTTTAGCATGGTGAAGGGGATGGAGAAGCGGAACCCCAAAGGCTGTGAAAGAGAAGTGCAGGGTCATGGGGAGCCATGGAGGGTGTCAGAGCCCGGAAGGGACCACCTTCAGGAGAATGGGCACGCAGGGTGTTTGTGCTGGGGAGCTCAGACTTGCTGGGAAGCCCTTGCCACACCCAGATAAAAGGTAATTAGGCCTTGGCTGTCTGCCTGGAAGGAAGGTGGGTTGGGAAGGAGAGTCAGTGAAGTGGGAGAATGGACCAAACATTCAGCTCTCCTGGCCCCACTTCTGATGTGGGCACCTTGATCCCCATAAATCCATTTCCTGAGGATCTCCAACGCTGACTCACTGGGGATGGCTCCCCTTTCTCCCGCCCCTGCCGCATTACTCAATCCCCTGTGATCCCAGTGTCTCCATTGCATCATATTTGATGTGCTGATTTTAAAGCTTCTAACAGGTACTGCCAAAGGAATTACTTTCTTTGCCTTTCGAAAGTAATGACTTAGGCACGGACACTCTACAGAGAAAGCCACTCATCAGGGCTGGCTATAGAATTTGTGGAGCCCAGTGCAGAATGAAAATGTGGGGCCGGTTGCTTAAAAATGATTAAGGATTTCAAGACTTACGGAAGAGCGTTAAGCCAAGTCCCCTTCTGAGTGAGCGTGGGACTCAGGTTGCACGTCCACGAAGCTGGCCCTGCCACTAATTCTTATAACCCATTCACGGTGTGTTTGCTCACCTGCCTTGCTTCCTCCTTGTTTTCACTTTAGTGTGCCCCGGCATGGATATCCGGAACAACCTCAGGAGGCTGCACGAGTTGGCCAACGGCTCCGTCATTGAAGGACATTTGCAGATACTGTTGATGTTTAAAACGAGGCCTGAGGATTTCCGAGACCTCAGTTTCCCCAAACTCATCATGATCACTGATTACTTGCTGC
This sequence comes from Ceratotherium simum simum, assembly GCF_057802395.1. Taxonomy (NCBI): domain Eukaryota; kingdom Metazoa; phylum Chordata; class Mammalia; order Perissodactyla; family Rhinocerotidae; genus Ceratotherium; species Ceratotherium simum. Next base: position 10,061,217 of record NC_141938.1, on the reverse strand, counting down.
TTTTCCGGGTCTACGGGCTGGAGAGCCTGAAGGACCTGTTCCCTAACCTCACGGTTATCCGGGGCTCGCGCCTCTTCTTCAACTACACGCTGGTCATCTTCGAGATGGTTCACCTGAAGGAGCTTGGCCTCTACAGCTTGATGAACATCACGCGGGGCTCCGTCCGCATCGAGAAGAACAATGAACTCTGCTCCCTGGCCACCATCGACTGGTCGCGCATTCTGGATTCTGTGGAAGATAATTACATCGTGCTGAACAAGGATGACAATGAGGAGTGTGGGGACATTTGTCCAGGCACTGCCAAGGGCAAGACCAACTGCCCTGCCACCGTCATCAACGGGCAGTTTGTCGAGCGGTGCTGGACTCACAGCCACTGCCAGAAAGGTACGCTGGGGTGTGAAGGGCTCTTAGCCATTTCTCATATTTATTAGAGAGACACTAGAGGCATTCACTAGACCAGGAGGTGGCAAAACTTTTCCTGCAAAGCCTCAGGTATTAAATACTTGAGTCTTTGCAGGCTGTATGATCTCTGTTGCAACTGAGCATGACCATTGTAGCAGGAAAGGCAGCCACAGGCAACACAGAAATGAGTGAACATGGCTGTGTTTCAATAAAACTTTATCTACAAAGCCAAGTAGTGGGCCAGATTTTGCCAACTCCTGTGCTAGGCAGTTGAATGTTCCTCTTGCTTGAGAGACAGGTAGGAATGGATGGGTATGGACTTTGTTGTAGAAAAATAAGTTTGTTTCTTATCTGATTGTAGAAGTAAGATTGATCATGGTAGATGTTTGGAAAAAGGAATGTGTAAAGGAAAAAAGCAAAACAGTAATTTTTTCGTCCACAATTATTGGGAGTACTTCCTTCTAGTGGTTCTGTTGCATCTTAATTTACTTAACTTTCCCTGTGGTTGGGCATTTAGATTATTTCCAGTTTTCACAAAGAGAGGGAGAAACATTTTTGGGTCAAAGCTTTCTCGAGCATTTGTTTCTCTAGGTCTTGCTTTTCCAGAAGTGAAATTTCTGGGTCAAAGGTTCTTGATGCCCTTGCCAAATGGCTTTCCGGAAATGTTGTACCAACGGGCTCTCCTCCTAGCTTTGGCCCAGAGGGAGCACCTTGGCAGCTTCGAGTGTTGTTTGAAAAATCTTTCAGAATTTACTGGAGGGCAGAGCCGATGTGTCGTCACTGTTTCTATTTGTATTTCTTTGATTGCTATCGGGGTTGAACCTTTTAAAACATGTTTGTTTATCATTTGGCTTTTCTCTTCCTGTTCATATCCTTTGTCTGTTTATCTTTTAGTACCTTAGTGGTTTTTGAAATATTCATCTGTATACAGTTACCATAGATGAAGGCAGCTAACCCTCTGCCAATTACATCCTCTGACATTTTTGTTCAGTGGTGAAAATGCTCTGAATATCAGTTGCAGAGAAACTTAAAACGTTCATGGAGTTCCGAGCTGGATTTTTGCTTGCCTCTCATGTGACTTATGCTTAGAAAGTCCCTTCCTAGCTATAGAACGAATATTTCTTTCCAAATTTTCTATTTCAATTTTAATTATTATCATTTTTTGTGTGTGTGTGAGGAGGACTAGCCCTGCCTGAGCTAACATCCATTGCCAATCCTCCTCTTTTTGCTGAGGAAGACTGGCCCTGGGCTAACATCCGTACCCATCTTCCTCCACTTTATATGGGACGCCGCCACAGCATGGCCTGACAAGCGGTGCATTGGTGTGCACCCGGGATCGGAACCTGCGAACCCCGGGCTGCCGAACTGGAGAGCGCGCACTTAACCACTACACCACTGGACTGGTCCCTAATTATTATCGTTTTTTAAAAACACATTCATCGTGGACATTTGGAAGCTATTTGTGTGCACGATTCGAAGGAGTATCCATTTTTCTCCAAATAACTAGTTGGAGTCTTGCACCATTTAGCGCAGAAATCTACCCCTTTGTCATTGATTTCTGGTCTGTTTCTGGGTATCCAAGTCTGTCTCTCTTTGCATCAGGGCTGTGACTGGTCTAATCACTGGAGTTTTATAATGTTTTGATATCCAGGAAGGCAAGTTCCACACACACGCTCGTGACTTGTTTATTGTGTCATCGACTCTCTCACATGTTGTGGAATTCCCTGGGGAGAATTAGTGAACATGAGATTGGGGTGAGAGAGAGTGTGTGGGTGGTTTAAGGGTTGTATCACAAAAGATAGGGGAAGGGAGAAAGGAGGGTCTTCTCACCTGAGCCCAAAGCTACTGGGAAGCCATACAGGGTGAGTTCCGAATAGAATCCACGGACTTGTCGGGGAGGACTTCATCGGAGCCCCAGGGAGGAGCCCTTCCATGGCGCAGATGTTGGATGGTAGGAAACAGGAGGTGAGAGAGTTGAGAGAGTGGAGACCACACCTCTTTGGAGAGGCTGGGTAGTGAAGGGAAAGAAAACCTGATTGTTTGTGGATGGGGAGGGGATGATGCTTATTATGTTGTGGAAAAATCTAGAGCATGTTGGTAGGCCTGGGACAGAGAGAAACTAAACCACACCAAGACGGAAGGTCAAGGTTGGGGCAAAGTCTTAGTGGAAGTAGAGAGACCACCTGTGGGTTTGGAATTATGTAGAAGAACAAGGAAACTTCTGACGTGAGGGTGGGGTGATTAGGCTGGGTGGCAGTGACGATCTAGGTGAATTTCCAGATGGGGTTGTCATTCACTGATGGTGAGAGGAGGAGAGACTGTGTAGTATCTACTACGTTATGAGGGCGTGTAGCTCCCAGGGGAGCTCTGTTATCCTTGTTTTAGAAACCAGAGAGGTTACTTAACTGGCCTAAGGCCACACACCTAATAAAAGACAGCTGGGGTTGGTGCCAAGTCTGAGACACAAATAAAGCGTGTGTGTGTGTTTTGGGAGGAGTGTCTCCTCTGTTTAGGAACTGGAGAGCCACTCCTGGCTGGGGCACCAGGGAAAACAGTGAACGCTCTCTTATTCCAGGGCTGAGTTCTCCAAATTTAGATGCTTGTTTGAAATGCTCCGGGCTCACGCGTCTTGAGATACAATTTAAGATGTTCCTCTGTGGATTTATTTCTGTATCCGTTTTTGTCAAAGTGTGGAGGACGGTATTATCTGCAGAAATGTCCCCGATATTTCCAGCAGGTTTTAAAAAAAATCTTTTGCTCCTGAGAACGGGGCTGGTTTTTCCAGCCTGGGGGTTTCGTCACTGTGGGAAGGTGCGGCTCCGCGTGTATGGCTGTGACGGACACCTGCCAGGCTTCCGGGTTCCTGGCATCTGGCATCTGGCATCTGGCCTCGATTTCAGCTGCTCTTGGTTCGTAATCAGTGGTCGGGTGAAGCGTTGTCCTGTCCTGGTAACAGATGTCCAGAAACGATTATTCCTTGAACTGACGCTTCTGTCTGTTGAGTGCAACTCAGCTTTGGTTTTTCTTTTTTCCTCAATTTCTTTTATGGTGGAAAAATACAAGTGACATAAAACTGACCATCCTAATCATTTTAAGTGCACAGCTCAGTGGCATTAAGCACATTCACATTGTTTTGCAACCATCACCACCGTCCATCTCCAGAACTTTCCATCTTCCCAAACTGAAACTCTGTCCTCATTAAACACTGACATCCCCTCCCCCTCCCCCAGCCCCTGGCCCCTCCCGCCTACGTTCTGTCTCTATGGATAGGACTCCTCTAGAGACCTCCTATGAGTGGGATCACACAGTATTTGTCTTTTTGTAACTGGCTTCTTTCACTTAGCCTGATGCCCTCAAGGTTCATCTACATTGTAGCGTGAGTCAGAATTTCCTTCCTCTTTAAGGCTGAATAATATTCTGTTGTATGGATGGACCACATTGTGTATCCATAGATGGACACTTGGGTTGCTTCCACATTTTAGCTATTGTGAATAATGCCACCATGAACATGTGTGTGCATCTCCGACTTTCTAAATGCTTATGTTCCCTTGTTGCTGTGGCTTTAGAAGGCTTATTTAACATTGTATGGGATTTTTTTTTAACATAAAACAGACTGAAATGAGCCTTTCGAGGATACTCTGCTGTCTTAGTAGACAGATACAGACCTGCAAAAACTACCTGTCAACTCCTCCATTCCCCTGGAATCCCCTCAAGTGCTTCCTCAAGCATCCACAGCCATTGTCTTTTTCATGCATGATTGCTGGGTTCCAGAAGCTTCCGGGGTCCAGTCAGCATTTGGGATGAAGGTGTTGGGCTGGCCTCTGGACCCAGTTTCAACATTCTCTACAAAGTCCCTTCTTCCACCTGTCACCCATACAGTGATGCTTTTGGCAGAGAGAGCAAAGGAAGATTCTCAGTGGTTAAGGTAATGAAAAGGAAGATGCTTCCTTTTAGGAAATGCTTCCTCTCCATCACTTTGTCCACAGATTTGGGATGAAGATGCCAGGAGAGGCCAAATGCCAGGAGCCCTGGATGGGCAGAGAGGAGATGGAGTCTATGTGAGCGGAGTCACGGAATAGCATTTATCAACGGGCCTACGATGTGTTGGGCATTGGAGTTCTGGGGTCACAAGAGGGACCAGCTCCTGCCACCAGGAGAGGACCTCCTGGTGGCAAATAAATCTGTGATTAAGTACACTTTGGGGGGGCAGTTAGAAGAGGGAAATCTCTGTGGGTGAAAGCTTGGGTTGAAGCCCTAAACTAGTCTTCGGAGTCAGAGAATATCTCCCCCAAATCGGCGTGTCATTAAGACCCCAAATGTCAGCCTCACTGGACCCGTTTCCAAGTGGTTAAAAGAATTGTTTGGACTCCAGCAGGACTGTCTTGGAGTCCTGTTTGGCCGTTCACTGGTTAGGACCTGGATCAAGCCTCAGTTTCTCGATCTGAAAAATGGGGATAATTGTGGGACCTGCTTGTGAGGGTTGTGGTTTGGGGGTTATGAGACAGTGTGTGGGGGGGCACTTAGCCCAGCTCCTGGCACTCTATGAGTGTTCTGGAAGCTTCTCATAAGTGCTGTGGGTCCACCACCCTCTCTGGACAGATGAGCCGCTGGGTGAATACCTGCCAAGGCTTGGCTCCATTTCTGATTTTGGTCTTGGGGCAGACAGAGGAAAGCCCACCATGTGACCTGCTGATGAGAGGTGGGTGCTGGACCTACAGACCCACAGGGAAGACCATTCTGCTCACCCGTTGCCTTCAGATGCTCTAGAGACCACCAGCTCTGGGGCTTTGGGGGGGACCAGAAACCCCAGGGCTTGCTTGACCAGCTGCTGTGGCCAAACCCACTGGCATTTATTTTCTGGGAGGCCACCCCAGCTGCTCACTGCCAGTCAGAGGGGTGTGTGAGGCTGGGGCATGCCAGGTGCCAGCAAACTGGCTGGCGATGCCACATACAGACATCAGCAAGAAAGTAGGAGCAGGAGGCAGAAGGAGGCAAGTGTCTCCTCCCTGAGTTTGCCTTTCCATCTGTGTTTCAGATTCTCTGAAAGTTGGGGTGCCCTCTTTATATTAAATGTTAAATGCTTAAATGCACGCACAGTCACTCTGGAAGGGTTTATTTTTCAGCAGAGGTTTTAACTTCCTGGTGAAACTTTTTTTCTTCTTCCATTTTTTTAACTCTGCCTCTGATAATCAGAATCATCTTGGCAGCAAATGCTTATTTTGCGCCAGACACTGTTCTACGTGCTTTGCTTCTGACACTGCATGGAGTCCTCCCAGCCATTTCTTCTTACACATGAGGCCCCGAGAGGTTAACCCAATTCTCCCAGGTCACATTGCCAGTAAATAGTAGAGATGGGATTCAAACCCAAGACCTGGGTATTCTGGCTCAGAATCAGAGCTCTTAACCATTGAACCATTGTGCTTTCCTGTGTTCATTGTGGAAAGTCGAAGTGTGACAACAAAGAGATGGGGGAGGATCCCCTAGAATTTGCCCCTGCCAACACTCTGGCTGCCTACTCTTTTTTTTTTTTTTTGAGGTAGATCAGCCCTGAGCTAACATCCATGCTAATCCTCCTCTTTTTGCTGAGGAAGACCAGCTCTGAGCTAATATCTATTGCCAATCCTCCTCCTTTCCCCCCCCAAAGCCCCAGTAGATAGTTGTATGTCATAGCTGCACATCCTTCTAGTTGCTGTATGTGGGAAGCGGCCTCAGCATGGCCGGAGAAGCAGTGCGTCGGTGTGCGCCCGGGATCCGAACCCGGGCCGCCAGTAGTGGAGCGCGTGCACTTAACTGCTAAGCCACGGGGCCAGCCTTGGCTGCCTACTCTTATGGCCCTCCTCATCTGTCTTAAATTCACTACCTCTTCCATCAGGCAGTTCTCTTGAATACAGGGACGGTGGCATTTCTTGCATCCCCAGCATCTGTCATGTAGATAAACAATGGTGTCTTTGACAGCTCATTTCTAGCTAGTGTTTATTGAGCGCTTACCCTGTACCAGGCTCTGTGCTAAGAATTCGACCAGTGCTGCCTCATGGAATCCACACCACAGCCTGTGAGAAGATGTTAATCCCATTTCACAGAAGGAGACACTGAGGCTTGGATAGGAATTAAGAAACTTACTCTAGGAGACCTTGTTGGGAAATGCTTTGACCTCAGGTTTGTCTGGTAAAGCCCTTCATCAGAAGTCAGCAAAGCACGACCTACTGGTGATTTTTGTATGGCCTGGGAGCTAAGAATGCTTTTTATACTTTAAAAAAAGCTAGATGAGGGGCCGGCCCCGTGGTGTAGTGGTAAAGTTCGTGCGCTCCGCTTGGGTGGCCAGGGGTTCACAGGTTCGGATCCCGGGCCCAGACCTGTGCGCCACTTATCAAGCCATGCTGTGGCGGCGTCCCATATGAAGTGGAGGAAGATGGGCACAGACGTTAGCCCAGGGCCAGTCTTCCTCAGAAAGAGAGGAGGGTTGGCAATGGATGTTAGCTCAGGGCTAATCTTCCTCACCCCCCTCCCAAAAAAAAAAAAAGCTGGGGGAAAAAGTCTAAAGGATACTATTTTGTGAGAGGTGGAAATGATAGGAAATTAACATTTCAGTGTCCTTAAATAAAGTATCAGTGGAATGTAGCCATGCTCATTCATTTATTCATTTACGTATTGCCCATGCCTGCTTTTTAGTGCTGTAAGGAGAGAGCTGAGTAGTTGCGACAGACTGCGTGGTCCTTCATTAAAAAAATTGGCTGACCCCTATTCTTGGCTGCATACCTTATAAAGACGAGGGGGCCATTTGGGGGTAGAGGCTGTTTCCAGTGGAATTGGAAGCATCCCAGCACCAGGCCAGTATAATCTCTCTGCCCCTTGTTGGCAGCGAGGGAGGGGGTTACAAAGTATGAGATGTCGTCCTTGCCGCTCTGGAGCTCCTGGTTTGGCTGGGGAGGTAAAAGGCAGGAGCGAATTCACCACACAAAGCAGCCCATCCAGGAGGAGACATCATGAGGCAAAGTAGGCACCCCCTGTCCCTCCCAAATGAGTCATCAGACCTGTGGTTCTAGACATGTTTGGGGCTGAAGCACATGGAAATCACGATGTTCTCTAGATAACACGGCAGAATATTGATAAATAAATTCCTTCGTGCCTATGTCACTGTAGTCCATGCAGAAAATAGGAAAGTCTAGCCTGTGCACACGGGTATTGAATAATAATAATAATAATAATAATAATAATAATAATAATAATAAAGATGATAGATGGTGTAGCCTGAAACGGCCATTTGAGTTTTTTGTTCATATTTATTCCTTTTTGTTTTGTCAAAGATCTTTAAAAAAATCTAGGAGAGAATTAAAAGCACCATACTGAAACAATTCCGTGATCATCGTAAGTTCTTTATCGCTGCGATCGTTGGAATTTTTTAATTGATCTTTTACTTTTGAAGATGATTGGATTTTCTATAGCAGGAAAAACAACTATGCTAGAGAGTATGTTTCTGAGCTCTCCCCAGCTTGCCCAAATTGATGTTAAATCGCCACTGGCATTTGTGGAAGGAGAGAGATGTTCTGGATTGGAGTGGTTAAAAAGATGAGGTTTGGTTTGGATGTCGAATGATGCTTGGAAAGAGAGTAAGAGGGAAGGGTGTTCTAGGTGAGTGGAATGGCAATGACAAAGGCACAGAGGTCTTTGGTAGGCAAGAGTAGGGAGGCTGCCTCGTGTTTCGAAGGGAGGCTTGGCCCTCCCATGCGCTCTGAATGCCACACGTTTTCCTGCAGGTGCAATGGAGAGATCATGAAGGTTACATTGGGGCTGTGTACAGGATGGGCTGTTTCCACTGCTATTGAGTGGCCAGCTGTGCTGAGCCAGGCATGTTGCTGGGACCCCAAAGTCCTTGCCGAGTTGGGGAGAAAGTCAAAGAAATAATTATGTGCTTACAAGCCAGGTAGCCAGGAAGTGTTTTGGTAGGCTCAAAGATGCGCTGAAGAAAGGTAGACCAGTTGGCCGTATGAGCATACACCTCTTTAGTAATGATAATGCAAACCTATAGTTCTATCAGGTGTCTGGCTTCTTGGAGGGGGCTTAGGGATACCAATTTACCTACCTTCTCTCCTAGAGAAATAAATCGGCCCAATCCTTTGGAATAAGGTGGCATAGAATTAAATACGTAATTATGCAAAGGTGGCTCCCCTGATGGTAACTGGTCTGACGAGTTTTTCTTTTTCTCCCTCCTACTTGATGAAATTCATTGACCAGTTATATCCCACCGTGTCACCAGACCCTTTGTCAGAATTCAGATCTGTTCTTTATGACTGAACTCTTGAAATGCCCCAGGGAGATCCTGGGGACCTCGGCTCCTGTCAGGCTGGAAAGTCACATGCTCCCTGTGGTCAGTTCTCTCTGCACGCACCTGTGCCTGATAGAACGTTCTTTCCCAGTAAAGAGAACTGATGCGGGTGCTACGATTTCAAAATTGCATCCCTTATCTCCTCTCTCTCTCCTCTCTTTCCCCTCTCTCTATCTTGGGCTTAGAGTCTGTGCTAGCTCAGACTACATGGCTGCTCACACTTAGAGATAAATAATGTCGACAGTGGGAAATGAAAGAATTGCTTTCCTTTGGACCCCCCTTTTCTGTCATGGGTGGGGCCACATGAGTAGCAGCACATTGGGCTACTTTCTTCCAATTCCGTGTTTGGGAAGTGGATAAAGATCTCCCAAGCCAGCCCTAAGCCACAGGACACAGAGGCAGGGGATGGAGTCAGGTAATGAAATTGGCACTGGGAGGCACGTGGGAGACAAACCCCACAATCATCGAGTGTCTGGAGGGTTTTGGGTAGAAGAATGACCTTTTTATTTTTATTTATTTATTTGGTGAGGAAGATTGGTCCTGAGCTAATATCTGTTGCCAGTCTTCCCCTTTTTTGCTGAGAAAGACTGGCCTTGAGCTAACATCTGTGCCCATCTTCCTCTATTTTTTTGCAAGTGGGACGCTCCCTCAGCATGGCTTGATAAGCGGTGTGTATGTCCGCAGCCGGGATCTGAACCCTCGAACCCCGGGCTGCTGAAGCGGAGCGCATGAACTTAACTGCTGCACCACCGGGCCGGCCCCGAGGGTTGACCTTTTTATTATAGAAGTTTTTTGCTTCCTGGTTGAGAGTCTTGGGTCTTTAAAGACTCTCAGGCTCATTGGCTGCAGTCTAGGGAGGGCTTTGTCTACGGAGTGTTTCCATTTGCTCAGCTATGAAGGAAACCGTTCTTGTTGGAAGATCTGATAAAGGCAGGGTTTCAAGCGTCGATACCTGGCCCTGTTGGCACAGATGGGCGCAGCACCGGTGTTGTTTATGGAGTACCTGCAATGCTTGTCCGTGGGCTCACGGGACTCCTGTCACAGGCTGCCTCATTAGTGATGATGAGTGTAAGGTTTCCACATATGCAAAGAAATTGGATATCAGAGCAGGAGGTACGCAAAGCGAGACAGCCTCGATCTGAAGCATTCAAGATTTCTCTTCTTTAAAAAAACAATGTTTTTTTTTAAAGAACATGTAAGATTTGCCATCAGTGACATTTAGCACATTCACAGGACTGTGCAATCATCACCAATATCTGGTTCCAGAACATTTCATCACCCCACAAAGAAACATTGTGCCCGTTCGCAGCCACTTCCCATTCCCTGCTCCCGCCGTTCTCTGGCAACCGTTAATCTACTTTCTATCTCTGTGGCTTTACCTATTCTGGATGTTTCGTATAAATGGAATGATACGATATGTGACTTTTAGGTCTTGCCTCTTTCACTATGCATGATTTCAAGGTTCATCCACCTTGTAGCGTGTATCAGGACTTCATTTCTTTTTCTTGCTGAATGACATTCCATTGTGTGGACAGACTGTGTCCAGTTTATCCATCTACCAATTGATGGACATATGAGTTGTTTCCACCGTTTGGCTGTTGTGAGCAGCGCTGCCACAGCATTCCTGTCCAAGCTTTAGTTTGAACACCTATTTTCAATTCTCTCGAGGGATTACACCTCGGAGTGGAATTGCTGGGTCATTTGGATTTTCCATGTTTAACTCACTGAGTGAAGGTTTCTCTTTCTTTTCTCCTTCTTTTTTGCTTTTGGTTTTACTGTTTTAAAAACCATTTTATCATCAAAGAAAACACAGATGCAGAAAACCACACAGCAGAAATGTGTAGCCTCATGAATTACTCTAAGGTGAACAACCTTATAACCCCCCACCCTGGTTGAGAAATAGCACTTTGCGAGCATCCCCACCTCCGGACGCCCTTCCGTGGACCCCATCCCAGTCAGAGCCCCCTCCCTCCCCCCAAAATGAGAACTGTCCTGTCTTTTGTACTGGTCACTTCCTCCTTTCTGTATGGTTTTATCACTCAAGTGTGAATCTCCCGACAATATAGTTTAGCCTTGCCCATTAAAAAAAAAATGGCACGTCTCTTTGGATCTACAGCGATGAGTCTCAAGTGGGGGCGATTCTGCCCTCCGGGGGACATTGGGCAATGTCCGGAGACATTTCTGGTTGTCACAACTTGGGGGGAGGTGCTACTGGCATAGAGCGGGTAGAGGCCAGAGATGTTGCTCAAAATCCTGCAATGCAGAGAAAGCTCTTACCACCCAGAATGATCCGGTTCCCAGTGTCGATGGTGTCAGGGTGAGAAACCCTAGTCTACAGGTTGTCCCTATATCCTTTATTTTCCCTTACACTCTCCCTGTTGGAGAGCTGGGCTGCTTGGCTGGGGGCGCGTCCCCCAGTCTGAGTGTTGCTGACTGCACTCTCATGGCACAGCTCAGCCTGGCCCTCTCCGCTGGACCCGAACCATCAGCCTCAGGTTCTGTCCCTTCAGTGGACTTTATTTAACATGTACCACCCCCACCCCAGCACTGTTTGCAATAAGCCATTTTCAAAGGTGGTCATTCTGGCTGCCTCTTCCCTTGAGCATGACTGTGGATGATGTGTACTCTTTGATCATTTTTTTCTTTTTTGAAATCCGAAAATTTTGTTATGCCGTCAGACGATGCTCATTGGCCTCCCTTCGTTAGTTTATGATAAACAAGGCACAGACTGAACTTTGTAACAAAACTTTGTGTTCTTTACGAAGGCGAGTTTTGCTAAGAAAATTATTTTTATAAGCCAGCGAGGTATGAGGGTCATTTGCAAAGGAATTTTACAAGGGCGAGAAAAAAAAAGTTGATCTTAGGATTCCTGGTTGGGCGGAGGCCAGAGTGGACAGAAGACCTCGAGACACGTGTCAGAAGGAAAACAATAGATGGATCCAAGAAAGGAAAGATGTTCCACGTGGGGATGAGTTTGATGAAGGAAAAAAAGTTGGAGAATTGTCTTAAAGACGCCCATGTGGTTCAGAGGAGGGCATAATTCTTCACGGGCTTCCTTCACAGTTTTGAAAGGGACTCACAAGCCTGGTGAACTGCTTCACTTGATTTTGGGACTTCTGGCTGTTGGAAGCATTGTATTTACAAGCGTCTCCTGTTGGGGATTGCAAATAATGGCAACGGGCGTTTGGTAGAATGAAAAATAGCAGTTGGGGGAGGTGAGACAGTGAAGGACACCTTGGCACGTAGGCCCTGAGGTCTTGGGAGGAGGGATAAAGGAAGCTAAAGCAGACCCAGGTCATAAGAGTTACAAATTTAGTATCAAAGAAATTAGAAAAATGACACTGATCATTTTCCCCTTGACCCGCAGTGTGAATGTTGCCAACACAGAGGCGAACAAATTTCTAAGTTTTTCTCGACTCTTCGAAGGAGATCTTGAAAAGGGTCTAGCCAGCCAGGAATGGTCAATGAGTATCAGTTCTTTAGGACCTGTTCTTGCTAATGGAATAAGTGTCAAAGGTGTGGGTTGTCTAATTACATAAAATTAAACATTTGTTTCTTGGTCGCATTCACTACATTTAGACAATGCAGATGTAGAGCGTGTCCATCATCGCAGAAAGGTCTCTTGGGCAGGACCTGTTCTGGAGCATTTCATTTCATGGTTAAAGATAAGTCTGGAGTCAGACCTGGATTTGAATCCTGTATCTGCTGTGTGACGTTGGGCAGGTGGTCTAGTGCTTCTCTGCCTCCATTTCCTCATTATAGATGAGGAACCAGTCTCAAAGATTTTTCCTCAACTTTTAACTGATATCCCCTCTTTTGATTAAAATAAAAATCCCATTCCTCTTCTCTACTTTGAGTTTGATTTTTTCGCCTTAAATATAAACTGTAACTGATGCTTTTTTTCAACCTCTGTAACCCTTTGAGAGTCCCTGGAACAGAGGAAGGAGTGGCTTGGGAAAGTTGGACATAACAAAGGGGCTATTATAGGTACTTCTGAGAGAGAAGAGGAACAAGGAAGGGGTAGGTGTGTTGACAGGGGCTGAGAGTGTCATCATGTCTGTGGGTGACCAAGAATGAGGAATGTGTCAGCTCCTTCCTGGCCCCTCTTCTCTGGGGAACAGGGAACAGAGTGCTTTCAACGTAAGCAGAATAGAATGGGTGTGGTAGAGAGGAAGGAGACTTAAGATGGGGAAGAGACCCTCAGGGAGGGAGGGAACCTCAGTTTGTTTGTCTTCCTGGCTCAGCATTGAGCATCTCAGTCAACTCATGGTTACTGCTAATGGGAATCTACTCAGATTAACTTAAACCACAGGGGGGCGCTTTATTGGGAGGACATAGGGTCTTCTCTTGGCAATTGTATCAGTTATCTTTTGCTGTGTAACAGACCACCCCAAAACATAATTTTTACACTATTGTCATTTATTTCACTCATGGTTCTGTGGGTTAGCTGGGCAGGTTTTCTGGGCCGACCCACCACTTGACCACAGACACAGGCTCAGCTCTCTCCCATGTGTGGGATTGGTTGGTGGGGTGGCTGGTGGCTGGGTGATCTAGCATGGCCTCACTCGCATGCTGGTGGTTGGTGCTGGCTGTCCGCTGAGATGGTGTGGTTTTCCTCCCTGTGGCCCCTCATCCTGCAGTAGGCTAGCTTGGACTTGGATCCGTGACGGTCTCCAGGTTCTGAGTGCGTCAAAGAGTGCATCCAAGAGATCAATCCCCAGTGCACAAGAGCTTCTCAAGTCTCTGTTTGCATCATGTATGCTAGTGTCCCATTGGTCAGAGCAAGTCACATGGCTAAGACCGGCTTGAAGGAAGAGAGGATATAGCCTCCACGTGTTGATTGGAGGGGCAGAATCTGTGGCCATTTTTGCCATCCACCACAGAACCCCAGGGTGGGAAACACAAGGGGGCTCATGAAACATTTTAGCCGGGACTTAGAGCTCCAGCAAACACCCACAACTGTGGACGGTGTAACTGAGAACCTAAATCGCTTTTCCCGAGCAGTTATTTAATTTCCTGAATTCCAGTTGTTGAATAATCAATTCCCTTTTCAATGACTCGATGTTTTCTTTATCATTTATTAAATTCAACCCAAAACCATGGTCTGCTTCTGGGACGTCAATTCTATTTTATTCATCTGTGCCTATTCTTACCCCTGTACCATACTGATTTCATTATTATAGATTTAGAACATGTTTTATTAATGATAGATCCAGTTTTTTCCTATTACACTTTTGCAAAGTGTTTAGTTTTCTTGTTAAGCTTAAGAATCTCCAAATCTACGTTCTCCAGCACACATAAAACCCCTTGAGATTTTCATGAAAAAATTGTATTGAATCTGTAAATTAATTTGAGAAATCAATACCTTAATCTTTTTCTTTTCTGTACCAGTGTGTGATCAGTTTCTCCATTTGTTCAAATATTTTCATATTGTGCTTTTTAAAAATATTTATCCCATATATTTCTTGCTGCAATGATTCCTGATTGCTCTGTCACACAATTTTGGTTGTTAGTCGTTGCTAGTAAATAAGCATATTTATCTTGAATTCAGATCCATTAGTGAAATTGATTAGTAGATTTTTGTTAATTCATTGCATGCAATTTTATCCTCTGCAAACTTTGGTCATTTTTTTGATCCTGTCTAAATGTTGCACTTCTCATTTCAGTTTTAAATCTTATGCTGTTGACTAGGGCTTCAAGACTGATATTAAATATTTAACAATGGTATTACCCAACATCCATATTTAATAGATTTCCTAATATAAAATCATCCTTGCTTTCCTGCAGTAAACCCTACTTGGTTGTGATGAATTATTCTTTGAGCATAATGTTGAATTTGATTTGCTAGGTTTGCTTTATTTTGTTTTTTTGGACTTTTGCCATGCGTTCGTGAGTGAAATTGTGCTGTGTTTTTAGTCTGTTCTATTTTGCAATCTCTTCATCAGGTTTTATTATCTAATATTCTAGCCACATAAAATGAACTAGGCAAGTTTCCATTTTAAATGTTTTAGAATTATGGCATCAGGACTAACACTTCCTTGAAAAACCGATTATTTGTTGGAAAAATCATATGGTGCTATAACTTTTGGGGGAAGTAATTCTTTGATAACTTTTAAAAAATTTCATACTAAGTTGTTAGAGAATTCAGCTTAAAAATTTTTTTTAACCTCTGGTAAGGTCTTTTGAGTCGACTTTTGTGATTTGTAGTTTTTTTTAGCAATCATTTCATTGAGATTTTCAGATTTAATAGCATGCTATTATGCTTGCTATAATCTTATTTGTATATTCTCCTTTATGGCTGTTTAGATTTGCCAGTTTTGCTTATTTTTTTCTTCAGAAAAGCAGATCTTGGATTTATTGATCAATTCCTTTTTTCCCACAGTGTATTAGTTACTGTTATAATCTTAGTTCTTTTCAGTTTTAGGTTATTTTAGATTATTATTTTTAGATTATTCTGCTTTTGGCTTTTGCATTTTTTTTTCCTGGTGTGAAATGTTTAGATGATTCACCAGCTACCTAAATCCTTTTTGAAATAAATTGGGGAATGAATGAATGAATGAAGAATTTAATACCATTCTTTTAACACAATTAAGGCTTTTGTCTGTGTGTGTGTGTGTGTGTGTGTGTGTGTGTGTGTGTGAGGAAGGTTAGCCCTGAGCTAACATCTGTTGCCAATCTTCCTCTTTTTGCTGAGGAAGATTGGCCCTGGGTTAACATCCATGCCCATTTTCCTCTACCTTATATGGGATGCTGCCACAGCATGGCTTGATAAGTGGTGCACTGGTCTGCACCCAGGATCCACACCTGCCAATCCCGGGCCACTGAAGCAGAGCACGTGAACTTAACCACTATGCCACCAGGCCGGCCTTACAATTAAGGCTTTCAAGGCCATGAATTCACCCCTGAACACAGCTTTGGATGCCCTTCCAGGTTTTGGCTATATAACATTCTTGTTTTCATTGTTTTCTCAAGAGTTTGTGAAGATAATTTTGACTTGTTATTTTTGATAATCATTATCATGAAAGCCACTATTGAATGCTTACTATGTTTCAATCACTTTATATAAATTATCTCATTTAATCTTCACAACCACCCCAGGAATTATCCTTGTTTTACCACCTGTTTTAGCGACAGATGAAACCAAGCTCTTAGAGAGGTTAAGTGACTTGCCCAAGGTCACACAGATAATGGGGCAGGGGTGGGACTAGAGTTTAGACCTTGGTCTGTTTTGATTCTAAAGCATGTGCCTTTTTTGACTACGCTACACTGCCTCTCCAGTTGAGTGAGTTTTAATCACTAGTTGTTAGGGTTTAAAAAATATTAACTTTTCATTCTAATGGGTTGTCTAAATCTTGAGTTGATGGGGTTTAAAGAAAAATTAACTTCTCGTGACCTGTAGAGTTTCTGCATTTTATAATGCCTTGTGGCCTCTTGTAGCTGAGTGACTGTTTGATGGGCTTCTGTAAATGTTGCATGGAAGCTAGAAGAGTCGGCAAATTTAGAGTCAGAGCTCAGAATCTACAGTTCTGCAAAGAAGAATTTCCCCTGGGACCCACGTGCACGTGGAGTGTGACAATGAAGACTTAACTTTCTCTGCCCTACCAGAGTTAGGAATTGTTTCTGGAGAGTTCTTATTCTATGCTCCCTCTGTTATCCCTCTGCCCTGCCTCCTAGGACAGCTGGAACTAGTTTTTTCCAAACGCACTTTCTCTCTCCTTCCCTCATCTTGTGCTTATGGTTTTGTGATGCTGGCTTGAAAGAGCGAGGGCTGGGCCAGGGCTGAACTTGACCTGTGGGCTGACCTGCCATTTTGGCCTTCATTTCTATTTCTGGATCTTGCTCTCAGCCCGAGGATGCTGCAAGTAACTGTGGCTTGCTGTGGTGTAACTCAGTCAAACCTTTCCTTTAAAATGGTCTGTGATTCATCTTTATTTTTATGGGGCTGTATCACGTTAGAACTATTACAGTAGGAGTTTTTGTTTGAAATCTAATAAAGGTTTTAATCTGCCATCTGGAGTCTGTGTTCCTTACACTTTTTTATTGTTCATTACTAAGAGTGGTGTTGGCGGGGGGGATGGGTTTGGCGATAGTGTTAACATCTGCCCAGAGGGATCAGGTCCATAAACCAAAACCTCGTTTACTCTGTCTTGGCTGCAGCCAGAGGCTGAGAGTGTGGTGCGGATCCTTTTTCTTTTTTTGGACCCAAACCTTTTATGTTTAATAGCTTCTGAGATGCACAACATGCAAATGTTTTCAGTGTCACAATTTTTCATCATAAGTTTTGTCTTAACAGAGAATCATAGATAGGTTTGAACAATGTTTTTTTTGTTGTTGTTGAGGAAGATTCTCCCTGAGCTAACATCTGTGCCAATCTTCCTCTATTTCGTATGTGGGTTGCTGCCACAGCATGGGCGCCATCAAGTGGTGTAGGTCCACTCCCAGGAACCAAACCCGGGTCGCTGAAGCAGAGCACACTGAACTTAATCACTGGGCCATAGGGCTGGCCCCTAAACAATTTTTTAAATTAAATGTTGAACACAGAAAGAGAAACAAAGTGGATAAGGACTATTTGTTTTCTAAAGTAATTAACAATGAGAAAATTGTTAATTTTTACTTACACTGGTAGTGAATAAAAGTCACCAGTTTTTCCGACATCTGTCCTCCAAATTAATAATGTCAGACTTTCTAGTTTGGGTCAGAGTGGAGGGTTTGGAAGGATATATCACTGTGGTCTTAACATGATTTTCTTGATCCCTCAGAAAGTTGTTCACCTGTTAATATGTTTATCGACCATTCATATTGTCTTCTGTAGTGTCTTCTTTTTTAAAGGTAATGAGTTCAGGGTGTGTTTCTCAACCTCAACACTACTGACATTTTGGGCTGAATAATTCTTTGTCTTGGGGGCTCATTTGCATTGTAGGATGTTGAGGAGCATCCCTGGCCTCCACCCACTGGATGCCCGGAGCGCCCCCCAACTTGTGACAATCAAAATTGTCTTCAGGGGCCGGCCTGGTGGTGCACTGATTGGGTTCACGTGTTCCGCTTCGGTGGCCTGGGGTTCACCAATTTGGAGCCTGGGGGAGGACCTACTCACTGCTCATCAAGCCAGGCTGACGTGGCATCCCACATAGAAGAACTACAAGAACCTACAACTATGATATACAACTATGTACTGGGGCTTTGGGGAGAAAAAAGAAAAAGAGGAATATTGGCAACAGGTGTTAGCTCAGGGCTAATCTTCCTCAAACAAAAAAAAATGTTTTCGGACATCATTACCAAATGCCCGCTGGTTGAGAACTACTGCCCTA
The DNA here is from genome assembly GCF_057802395.1 of Ceratotherium simum simum. Taxonomy (NCBI): domain Eukaryota; kingdom Metazoa; phylum Chordata; class Mammalia; order Perissodactyla; family Rhinocerotidae; genus Ceratotherium; species Ceratotherium simum. The sequence goes on along the minus strand of NC_141938.1, from coordinate 10,043,184 downwards.
GGGCAAATATCCTCCTTACCTTCCCCCAGTTCAAGAAATAGCACTTTGCCAGTTCCCACTGAAGGCCCTCCTGGGGCCACATCCAGTCCCAGAGCCTTTCACTCCCCGCAAGGTAACCACTGTCTTGACTTACAATAATCACCACCTTGCATTTCTGGATGGTTTTATGACCCATCTCTAGGTTCTATGGTTGAATCTTGCTCCTTTTAAAAACATTTATTATGTCCTTTTAAAAATGCACATCCTTTATTTATAAGTTATCCACGTTGAGTTTAGATAAATATAGATTAAATGAAAAGTATTAGATCACCCTAAAATCCAGCCCCCCCATTAAGAGCCATGACTTCTTAATTTTGATGCAAAATCTTCTATAATTGTCTCTGCAAACATATATATGTCAATTGGAATCCTGTTATGCATTAAAGAAGATGAGACTATAGGCTGCCATATGATACTCATGCTGCCATCTGCTTTTTTTTTTTGCTGAGAAAGATTGGCCCTGAGCTTACGTCTGTTGCCAATCTTCCTCTTTTTGCTTGAGGAAGATTTGCCCTGAGCTAACAACTGTGGCCAATCTTCCTCTATTTTGTACATGGGTCACCACCACAGCATGGCTGACAAGTGGTGTAGGTCCGCGTCCAGGAACCGAACCCATGCTGCCGAAGTGGAACATGCTGGACTTAACTACTAGGCCATGGGGCTGGCCCCATCGTCTGCTTTTTTACTCCATTAATACTATTTCCATGTAAATATAAGTCTGTATCACACTTGTAATTCCTGTTTTGGTGAACATTTTGAGGTTGTTTCCAACTTATCATTGGCATGAGAGAATGCTGTGACACAAGTTTAGATATTTATTTTTGTTTATGTTTCTGATTGTTTTCAACTTGTATTTTTTCCTAGCTTTATGTATATATAATTTACAAATGATAAAATATTTGCATTTGGAGAAGATGGTTCGAAGAGTTTTGACAAAAGTATACACCCGGGTAACTACCACCCCAATCAAGATGTGAAAGTTCTCTGGTACCCCCCGCCCCTATCAGCACACCCACCACAAGCAAACACAGCATGTCTTGAACCAAACTGCTTATCTGCAGCCCTGTTGTATATAGACACTCCCCATCACTCACTTGGACCCGGGCTCTCTCCCTCTGATCCACACTCCGCATTTCTAACTTCCTTCCCAAAAGCACTGCACATCATGCTGGTCCCCTGTCACAGGTCTTCAGAGGCTCTCATATTCTTTGGGGTGGAATCAGATGTGAATGCAAAATCTGCCTCATTCTGGCAGCTCACGTTTCATGGGGGCTCACTCTTTGCTGGTATTCAACAGCTTTATATGTATTGGTACATTTCATCTTCTTGACAACCCAAAGTAGGTGCTGCTGTTACTCCCATCCTACAGATGGAGACACAGAGCACAGGGAGACTGAGTAACTTACCCAGGATCACACAGCCAATACCTGGAGTCTTCCTTCTTACCTCTATACTTCCCTGGTTCTAACACTTTGGAAATCTTGGGCGAGTATGTAGCCGAACACCTCCAGCCTCAGTTTCCTCATCTGTAAAATGGGATAGCGGTATCTCCATAAGGCTGTTGTTAAAGTCAGTTGGTAATGCGGGTGGTGCCCAGCAGTTAGTTTCTAACCCCTTGGTTCCTGACTCGAAGCATCTCATCATCGGAAATCTCTGTGTCCCATCAGCACCCACCAGTCCCAACCCCACATACCTCCATTAGACTGTCCCTGAATGTGTCTGCTTTTAGCATCAATTTCCCTGGATTTAATCTTCAGGGGCAATTCCCTTTAGCCAGTGGTCACTCCCTTTAGCCAGTTTGAGCTAGGGACTGGCTTGATTTTCCTCTGCAGCCCCTCCCCCACAGCCCAATTTGGGGCTGAGCATCCCATGGGCACCCCATAAATGTTGGGACGAACTGGCAACTGGGCCTGTTCCCATTCAGAGCACTGGTCCAAGTAGGTCAGACCTTGATTCTGTATGTTGATCTCTGAGTCAGTAACTTAGCACATTAACATCATTTCCTCCTGTTTTATAAGACTGTTCTCCTGTGATTATTGGTGCTTTTGGGCTTTGAAGGATTTGTATAGGATTTGAAGTCTGAAGGAAAAAATACAGCAACAGGATTCAAACCTCTAACATTTATTTGATAATTACTATGTGCACACTAATCCTCATGACAACCGTCTGAGGGAAAAGATTTTAGTCTTCCCATTTTATAGATGAGGAAACTGAGGCACGGAGAGGGTAGCCTGTCCAGTGTCACAGTTTCTGTGCAAAGTGGTGTGTGCCTGGCGGTAACATTTACGCACCATGAGTCCCAGTGAGTCCCTCCCTCCGTGTCCGCATCTGGGCCGCTGCCCAGGGCTGATTCCCCACTGCCCTGCAGGGATGTCGCTGGAATCGATTGCAATGTGGAGTGTGAAGCGATTTGGTCAGCTCTGTGAAATCCTGTACAAATGCGAGCCGACACCCAACCAGGCTCTTGCCCTCCTACCTTATTTTGTTTTCTTTTGAACAGAACAAAGTATGGCTTGTGTAACCCCGCTCTGAGATGGAGGTGATGAGATCTGAGAGCAGGCATCCGGGCCTCTGCAACTCTGCAGGGAGACGAAGCATGTCCCGTGGCACGTTAGGGGTGTGTGTGCTGCAAAGGGGTGGACCAGGCGGGTCTCTGATGTTGCAGGTGCCTTCATGACTCGGGTTTGGGATGTCCCATGGATGCGAGGCCCATTTACTTTAATGACCAACTGCCTGGGTGGATTCTCCAAGCCGCCACCTGGGTGCCGTTATCCAACAGGCTCCTGCCTTGCTCTCCCCATGCCCTGGGGTCCTTGTTGAGAAGATTCAGAGCAACGGGGTCAGGAGGGTGGCACTCTCCTTGCATGAGTCATAGGCTTTTTGGGTAAAGTGAGTCGGGATTGTCCATGTGGGCAGAGCAAATGTCTGGTGGCCTTCAGTAAGTGTCTTACTCAGCTGGGGCTGCTATCACAAAATGCCATAGACTGGGGGGCTTAAACAACAGACTTTTATTTCTCACAGTTCTGGAGGCTGGAAAGCCCAAGATCAAGGTGCCAGCAGATGTGGTTCTTGGTGAGAGCTTGCTTCCTGGCTTGTAGATGGGCTGCCTTCTTCCTGTGTCTCACGCGGCCTTTCCTCGGCGTGAGCTCCTGAAGAGAGATCTCTCTCTCTCTCTTCCTCTTCTTATAAGGGCACTGATCCCATCAAGAGAGGTCCACCCTCCTGGCCTCATCTAAATCTATTTATCTTCCAGAGACCTCATCTCCAAATACCATCACATTGGGGGTTAGGGCTTCAACATATGAATTTTGGGGGGACACAAACATTCAGTCCAAAACATTGCAGTGACAGTCCCATTTGGAGAGTGGCTTGATGCCAGGGCAACATGGAAACAAGCCAGGTGTCCTTTGGTGGGTGAATGGATAAGCAAAATATGGTCCATCCATACAATGGAATATTATTCAGCCTTAAAAACGGAGGAAATTCTGCAATATGCTACAATGTAGATGAACCTTGAGGACATTATGCTCAGTGAAATAAACCAGTTGTAAAATGACAAATGGCATGTGATTACACTTGTATGAGGTCCCTAGAAGAGTCAAATTTCATAGAGACAGGAAGTAAGATGGTGGGGGCCAGGGGCTAGGGGAGGGAAATGAGGAGTTAGTGTTTAATGAGAATAGAGTTTCAGTTTGGGAAGATAAGAAAGTTCTGGAGATGGATGGTGGGGATGGTTGCACAACAATGTGAATATACTTAACATCACTGAACTGACACTTAAAAATGGATAAGATGGTCAATTTCATGTTATGTGTATTTTACAACAGTTTAAAAAATGTACTCATTTTAATACAGTTGGATGAGTTTTTTTGGCGAGGAAGATTGTCCCTGAGCTAACATCTGCGTCAGTCTTCCTCTATTTTGTATGTGGGATGCTGCCACAGCATGGCTTGATGAGCAGTGTGTAGGTCCATGCCCGGGATTTGAACCCATGAACCCCGGGCTGCCACAGCGGAGCACATGAACTTAACCACTATGCCACTGGACCAGCTGGGGGACTGGCCCCAGCATCATATTCTGAGACTCATGCATGTTATTGCATGAATCAGTAGCTTATCCCTTTTAAAAATTGCTGAGTAGTATTCCATGTGTAGACAAACAACATTTTGGTTTTTCATCTGGGTTGTTTTCGATTTTTGGTTATTATGCATAAACCTGCAATGAACATATGTGTAGGAGCCTTTGTGTAGACATTTACTTTCATTTCTCTGGGATACATATCTAGGAGCGATATGGATACATTGATATAGATTTAACTTTAAGAAGTGGCCAGACTGTTTTTGTAAGTGGTTGTACCACATTACAGTTCCATTAAGAGAGTTCTGGTTGCTCCACATCCTCCTCAGCACTTGGTACTGTTAATTTTTTGAAATTAGCCGTTCCAGTGGGTGTGAATTGGTGTCTCATTGTGCTTCTAATTTTCATTTCTCTGATGACTAATGACGTCACACATCTTTTCCTCTGTGTATTGGAGATCTGTATATGTTTTGTGGAGTGAGTGTTAAAATCCTTTGCCTCCTTTATTTTTTTTTAATTTTTTTTGTCTCATTATTCATATATTTTGGAATCAAGAATGTTGTCAGAAAGAGGTATTGTGAATATTTTCTCCCATTTAGTGGCTTGCCCCTTTCATTTTCCTAATAACATCTTTTGAATAGCAGCTGTTTTTTTAGAAGGATGATGTGATTAATTTCATTAGCTCCAAGTTGTGGCTCTGAGAATCTCCCAGAAGCTCTAGCCACAGACACATAACATTTGCAGAATTTAATTCTATTTTTGTTTATAAATTGACTTTAATTTTTAGACCAGTTTGAGGTTTACAGAAAAACTGAGCAGAAAGTAAGGTAATTTTCCATATATCTCTCACCCTCCCTGACATAGCTTCACCTATTATCAACAACTTGTATTAGTGTGGTCCATTTGTTATAAGTGATGAGCCAATATCGAGACAGTATTATTATCTAAAGCTCATAGTTGACTTTAGGGTTCAATCTTGGTGTTGTGCATTCTATGGCGTTTGACAAGTGTATAATGGCATGAATCCGCCATTATAATATCAAATACAGTGGTTTCACTACCTATACATTCCCTGAGCTTCACCTATCCATCCCTCCCTCCTTCCCAGAATTTTATTCTTCAGAGTACTAGAAATTAGCTTTCACGTGAGAGAGTTTGGAGCAAAGACTTTAGAATGGTTTTTCATCTGTGTGTACGAGGAGTCAGAATTTGAGAAGTTCAAGCCTATCTTTGGAGAGAGGGAAGCATAATGGTGATCAGTGACCTTCTTTGGGTCTTTAAAGGGTGCAGAAGCTGGCGGTTGAAGCTTGCCTTGTTTTTAGACCATTGTCTGGGTTTAAAGTTCGAGAAGCAGGTGCTGAGGCAGAAGTCAGAGCTGGCGGATCAAGAGCGATGGTCTGATCTGGCACATGCGCTCATGGGCATCTGTGAAAAATCTATTCCCAGAAATATTTTAAAGAAGGGATTAAAAAAAACCACCTTGTTTTCATGATTTGAAGATATGAAAGTATTTTGAAATCTTATCCTTAAGTCCTCATACCCTGAATTGTCCATGTTCTCAACTTCTTTTCCTCTGACTATATAGTTGTGTGAAACGTGCCTCCAGGAACATGCATAGAACATTTGTACGGTTTCACAAGTAATTCTAAAGAGAGTCGGATGCAGGTCAAGTGGCGGAACATTCCAGGCTCCCTAGAAGTTTCCCACATGTCCTTTTTCAATTATTACTCCCTTCCTCTTCCCAGAGGTAATTGTATTTTTAAATGACCACCGAGACTATATTTTTAACAACTAGATGTTGGCCCATATGCAGTGCTGCATACATTTTGAACGGCTTAAAGGCATTCTGCTCACTGTACAAAACTTTGCAGCCCAATCAGGTGAATTTTACAGTGTTTGTTCTTTTTTTGTGTATCAGGTACTGAGTATCTACAAGGGTCCCCTGTTGATACCAAATTTCAAACACAAACTGTGTATACACGTGAAAAGGGTACATTTGCCAAGTCCCAGGAAAAGCAGAGCAAAGAGGTAAAGTAATAAGACTTGCAACCTCAAGGAGCTGGCAAGAATACAAGGCTATATTTTTCCAGATTGTTCAGAAGTTTCCATCAACAGGGTTGTGTCCACAAACATCAGATTATCAAAATTAAAGATTAAAATCAAAACAACTCGGCAGCCATGATCGAGCAAACACTTTGTCGTCGCGATTAAGAGCTCAGATGAGTTTAAATCGCAAGCCACTCTTAACTGACAACTCTGGGCAGATTGTTTATCCTTTTGGGGCCTCTGCTTTTGCACCTGTAAAAGGTAAACTATAATCTGAGCTTCCTCATGGAGTTGTTGTAAGGTATTGCACAGACAACATTTAGCAGGTGGTAAGCGGTCATTTAGAGCTAGGACATCACAGTTCAGATTAAGGAGTGTGAAGGAGAAAGAGTCCAACGTCAACTGTGTTAAAAAAAATAGTTGTCTCTATTTGTTTTGTTAGGAACAAAACATCATACACACACACAGAAATGTATATTTTGTAGCTTTGGACTACTGCTGACCTTTGTTAAGAGCCAGAATAAATAGATCTTTCAGTAGTTGTGAGAAAAAAAAAAAGAGGTTTCGATTTCCTGAGCTGCTCAAAATTGCAGGCACTGGACATCCTTGGTTTGTTGGATATCCAGGCTGGCAGGGTAGTTCAGTGGGCAGCATGTGTGTGTGTGTGTGCGTGTGAGTGTGTGTGTGTGTGCGTGCGTGCTAGGTGATGGGGTTTCTGTCCTTGACGATGGCTCACAGCGCTTGGCTTCAGGGCTTCATTGTGGAAATTTCTTGAAAAGCTATAATCATGTTTTATTTCTTTATCTCCCTACCCAGCACATGCGGGGGCACACAGGAGCTACTATGATTTGTAACCCAGCACTGCCACTTACTAACTGAGGGACCCTGGATAAGTTACTTGACTTCTCTGGAGTCCTTCAGTTTCCTCATCTGTGAAATGGGAATAGAAATATATCACAAGGTTGTAAGGATCAATTAACATAAGGCAGGATTGATAGACATTGTAGTTCTATTGTTGCTATTATTGTAGCTATACTGTAGCTATAATCATAGTTACATTGTTTCTATTGTGGTATTCCTTTTAGTTACTTTTAACAATTGAGACATTTAACATCCAATAAAATACACATTTTTAATTTTTTGTTTATTGCAGTAACATTGGTTTATAACATTGTAAAAATTTCAGGTGTACATCATTATACTTCTATTTCTGCATAGATTACATCATGTTCACCACCAAAATACTAATTACAACCCATCACCACACACATGTACCGAATTATCCCTTTCACCCTCCTCCCTCCCCCCTTCCCCTCTGGTAACCACCAATCCAATCTCTGTCCCTATGTGTTTGTTTATTGTTGTTATTATCTACTACTTAATGAAGAAAATCATACAGTATTTGTCTTTCTCCCTCTGACTTATTTCACTTTGCATTATACCCAAAATGTCCATCCATGTTGTCACAAATGGCTGGATTTCATCATTTCTTATGGCTGATTAGTATTCCATTGTGTATATATACCACATCTTCTTTATCCATTCATCTGTTGATGGGCACTTCGGTTGCTTCCAAGTCTTGGCTATTGTGAATAACGCTGCAATGAACACAGGGGTGCATGTACCTTTGCAAATTGGTGTTTTCAAGTTCTTTGGATAAATACCCAACAGTGGAATAGCTGGATCATATGGTAGTTCTATCCTTGATTTTTTGAGGAATCTCCATACTGTTTTCCATAGTGGCTGCACCAGTTTGCACTCCCACCAGCAGTGTATGAGAGTTCCCTTCTCTCCACATCCTCTCCAACACATGTTGTTTCCTGTCTTGTTAATTATAGCCATTCTGACGGGCGTCAGGTGGTATCTCATTGTAGTTTTGATTTGCATTTCCCTGATAGTTAGTGACTTTGAACATCTTTTCATGTGTCTGTTGGCCATCTGTATATCTTCTTTGGAGAAATGTCTGTTCAGATCTTTTGCCCATTTTTTAATTGGATTGGTAGTTTTTTTGTTGTTGAGGTGCATGAGTTCTTTATATTAAAATACACAGATCTTAAGTGTTTGGCTCAGTGAACTTTGACAAATGTAGACACTATGTAACCACCACCAAAAACAAGATAGAGACCATTGCCATCTCCCCAGGCAGTCCTCTTGTGCCCCTTTCTAATTAATTTCTCCTAATGAATCATTATTGATTGTTATTGTTCAGTTTCTTTTTTGAAGAAGAGGAGAGTGGAGAAAGAAATAGGTAAATTACAGGGGCCGGCACTGTGGTGTAGCACTTAAGTGCACACGCTCTGCTGCTGGCGGCCCAGGTTCCGATCCCAGGCGTGCACCCAGGCACCGCTTGTCAGGCCGTGCTGTGGCGGTGTCCCATATAAAGTGGAGGAAGATGGGCACAGATGTTAGCCCAGGGCCAGTCTTCCTCAGCAAAAAGAGGAAGATTGGCATGGATGTTAGCTCAGGGCTGATCTTCCCCCACCACACACACAAAATAGGTAAATTACGGAGGAGCTGGGAAAAGCATGAGGGTTGTCCACCTGGAAATCCATGTCACTCTAGACTTGTCACACTGTTTGTGCAAAAAGTGCATGATGGAGCCTGAGACACAGCCTCACAAGGATTTTGTTGGAAAAGTTTAAAGAGACGTTCGCAGGTCATGGTAGGTGAGATTCACTGCCACGAGCCATTAGGATTCAAAGATGAAGAATTTGGCTGAGGGGAAGGAAGGATGTGGCACGCTGCTGGGTGGCAGATATGCACCCCGGACACCCGGTGACTTTGAACTTTATCAAGACAACGCAAGGCGTTTGAACCAAAACAATGCTTGCAGAAGTGAGCTCAGGATCGGGAACTTTTTTCCTCTTTGCTGAACGACCAGAATGTTCCACGGAGATTCTCTGCTTTCCGATCTCCTCTGCGCAGGCTGTGCAGATTAAGTGGGCAATTCTGAGTTTCTGCAATTCAGCAGGCTGGTGTGGCTCTGGCTCCCGGCACTTGCTTTGGAGGCTGCCCAAAGTCTCAGGCCAGCCAAGGGAGTGAGCTTCCCGGTGCCCCAAGCCAGGCCGGGAAGCTGGAGGCTGTTAAAGGCCGTAGCTCCGACTGGAGACACGTGTTCCTTTGGTGTTTGCTTTGTTGAAAACACATTCCCTAGATAGCTTCTCTTCTGCACGGACCTCTGGGGTTCTTGGGCATGCTGGAGGGCCTCCCTGTGTGAGGAACAGCCTGATTTAATCTCTCCTGAGGAGGCCGTGGGCTAACATTTATGGAGGGCGGTGTGTCATGCTGCAGACTAGACACTGCACAATTGTCTCACTGACTCTTCAGTGACCCAGTGAGGTGACACCATTATTATTCCCATTTTACAGAGGAAGAAAGTGAGGCTTAGAGAAAAATCAGGACCGCGCTCAAGGAGACCCGCTTTTGTTCTTTGCTCCCGGCTTGACCTGGGGCTAGAAACTTTTCTCTCCCTCATCCCTCTACCTGATCAGTCACCGAAGCCTGTCTCTTTAACTCCTTAAATGCCCTTCAAATCCACCTTCCCCACCCACGCTACTCATCAGTTGACTTTTGCTTTCAGTCTAACCTACTAAGTGCCAGGCACTGTTCTGTGCTCCGAGGATGTAGCCGTGAACAGTAGAGACAAGAGTTTCTGACCCTGTGAGGCTAGCATTTCATCGGGGGAAGGACAGATGCCATTAATAAGCTGTAGGCCAATGAGATACCACTTCACACCCATTAGAATGGCCACAATCAAAAACATGGAAAATAACAAGTGTTGGCGAGGATGTGGAGAAATTGGAACCCTTGTGCCTTGCTGGTGGGAATGTAAAATGATGCAGCTGCTGTGGAAAACAGTATGACAATTCCTCAAAAAATTAAACATAGGTTTACCATATGATCCAGCAATCCCACTTCTGAGTATATTCCCAAAAGAACTGAAAGCAGAGACTTGAAGAGATGTTTGTGCCCTCGTGTTCACAGCAGCATTATTCACAAAAGCCAAAAGGTGGAAGCAACCCAAATGTCCATTGACAGATGAATGGATAAACACAATGTGGTCTATCCATACGATGCAATATTATTCAGCCTTGAAAAGGAAGGAAATTCTGACACATGCTTACAACATGGATGAACCCGGAGGACTTCATGCTAATGAAATAAGCAAATCACCAAAAGACGAGTACGTATGATTCCACTTATAGGAGGTCCCTTGAGTAGTCAAATCGATAGAGATAGAAAGTAGAATGGTGGGGGCCAGGAGAGGGGGGAAGGGGAAATGAGGAGTTAGTGTTTAATGGGGACAGAGTTTCAGTTTGGGAAGATGAAAAAGTTCTGGAAATGGATGTGGTGATGGTTGCACAACATTATAAATATACTTGATGCCACTGAACTGTATACTTAAAAATAGTTCAAATGGTAAATGTTATGATATGCATATTTTAATCACAGTTTAAAAAACAAATTAAAAGAGAAATAAATAAAAAAAGCTATAGGCCACAGGAAGAAGTTGGGCTTTCATTCTGATGTGTTGTGAATCCCTTGACAAGCTTGGAAGTGCCTTGTCCCACTTGGAGAGCTGTCTGGCTTTTTCCTCTTTTGTGTCATCATTATCTGCTTGGTGGATGCAATGTGGCAGGCAGCAGTGACATTCAATAGATGAAGGAGTGAGGAATTTGGGTCTGTTGGGGGAAAGAAGTGGGCTCTGTTGAGCGTGCTCAGGGCATAGGGTGGGGAGGGGCACTGTCGGACAGGGAAGTGGAGAAAAGAGAGGTGGGCTCTTGTATTCTGTCATTGGTGGGCTTGCTGTGGTCCAAAGGTGGTGTCTGCCACATCCTGGGACCCCAGCCATCACTGTGGACCCAGTGGGCTCTGTTATGGTTTGGGTTGTATGCCCCCCAAAACAATATGTTGGAACCCTAATTCCCAGGACTTCAGAATGCATCCTTATTTGGAAATAGATTCTTTACAGAGGCAATCAAGTCAAAATGACATCATTAGGGTGGGCCCTAACCCACTACGACTTGTGTCCTTATAAGAAGAGAACATTTGCACAGAGAGACAAACAGGTACAGAGGGAAGATGATGTGAAGAGAGATAGAGATAAGACAGTCATCTATAAGTGAAGAAGGGGCCAGGACAGATCTTTTCCTCACAGCCCTTGAAAGGAATTAACCCTGCTGACACCTTGATTTTGCACTTCTGGGCTCCAGAACCATGAGATGATACATTTATGATGTTTTAGCCACTCAGTTTGTGGTACTTTGTTACAGCAGCCCTAGCAAACAAATACAGGGTCCATCTCTGAAAAGAATTGGGTTGAAATCCTCAAAAGTGTTCATGTGATTGGGGTCTGGACTTTATACTCACATCTCCTAAATCTCCTGAATTTGGACCTCTGCTCCTGTCAGCCCTCCAATATTTGATTCCACCATTGCATCTATTCTGAAAAATTTTTCTCATACCACGTCTATGAAACATCCATCTATGTGTTAGTTTTTTTTTTTAATAGTGCTATGCTTTTCACACACATCTGGGTTTTATACCTTTGCTGAGAGGTGAGAATGTGACATCGTCAAACTCGTACAGCATTGTAGGTTGAATGGCCCACCTCATGGGCAGGCTAGTCATATTTATTTAATTTTTAATTTTCATTTTTTGGGGGTTTACTTGTATAGTAGAATCTGCTTTTGGAGCCCCTTATTCTAAACTATCAATTTTTGCATTTCTTTTTGCCGTCATGTCACAACTAAAATGAGTGTAAAATCACCCTAAAGTATCTTTTCCAGGTAATTCTTCCTTCCTGTTTTTTGAAAGTATCCTAGCTTTGTTTATTTTTCTTAAAATGTAGAAAATGTAACCAAGTTCCAAGAAAGAAAAGGGAGGAAAAAAAAAAAACAGACCTGGAGGCCCTTTGTGGGTTTTATTGTGGGATGTTAAGCCTATAAATTGATTTGGAGAAAAGTGACATCTTCACAATATTTACTTGTGCATTTTCATTTTCCCAAGGGTTCTTTCCTCTTCTTGGAAATGTTTTATGATTTTTCTTCAGACAGAATTTAATTCTTGTGAGCATTGTTCTTAGGTTGGCCTGCTTTCAATCTGTTCCTCTATCCATTCATCCATCCCTCCATCCACCCATCCATCCATCCATCCATCCATCCACTCTTCTATCCATCCATCCATCCATCCATCCATCCGTCCGTCCGTCCGTCCGTCCGTCCACCCACCCACCCACCCACCCACCCATCCATCCATCCACTCATCCATCCATCCATCCATCCATCCATCCATCCATCCATCCCTCCAGTCTTCTATCCATCCATCCATCCACCCATCCCTCCACCCATCCATCCGCTCTTTCATCCATCCATCCATCCATCCATCCATCCATCCATCCATCCATCCACTCTTCCATCCATCCATCCACTCTTCCATCCATCCATCCATCCATCCATCCATCCATCCACCCACTCATCCATACATCCCTCTACCCACTCACTCATCCATCTACCTACCCATTCCCCACCCATTCTTTCATCTATTCATACATTTACCTACCTCCTTCATCCACCCACCCACCAACTCATCCATCTATCCATCTATCTCTCTGTCTAATGTGAGAGGAGTTTTTAAAAAGCATTTAGATTGGTAATTTTCCAGAACATGGGACAGGGATTGTATTTTCTCTGTTCACTGCCACTTTATTAAGTGCTTACTAATTCTAAAAGCCATGCAGTTGATTTCCTTCGATTTTCCAACTCCATAATCATAGCACCTGCAGATAATGATAATTTGCTGCTCTTTACCAGTAATTATGTCAGTTATCACTGTTAACCTTGTTACAGCAGGAGCTTTCAGAACAGTGTTAAATGACAGAATTGAATGGTCAGCCCAGGCTCACTGCAGATTGGAGTGGAACGCTTCAATTGTTGTACTGCAGAGGATAATTATATAATCGTTAAGACTCTTGACCTTCCTGCTTTTAGCCTCGCTTAGTAAATGGGATGTGATCATGAACTCTTGACTGTCTCATCTATCCAAGAGATACAAATGGCGTTTATCCATTTATAAGGACAGCAGATTCAATGTGTTAAGCAGTTAAGCTGTGAAAATAGCCTTTAAATCCCACCCCAGTTTTCGAGCAGAGTGGAGTATTGGTTTGTCGCCTCCTGCCAAATGACCACCTTCATGCTGAGGTAGCTTTTCCGTGGAATGTCTGGTGGGCTCTAGGCTTGGGAACTCTTGGGACCTGTGTCCTTCTTTGGGTTAGGGTAAGTTTCAGAACTGCCCTGCACAATGGTGGCCAGAGAAAAGCTGCCTTTGTGAGCAGGACTGTGTGGGGCCCTCCAAGCCTGTTTTCCCAGGTTTGGGACAGTCTGATCCAAGTTTGCCAGCCATTTTTCTAGATGATACCATCCTAATTCCTGTGTTGAAATAGGACCTTCGTGTGAAGGTACGTTCCAGATACATTACGAAACAGAAAAACGCCTTTCAGGATACAATGTTAATAATTGGCAATACACGTCAGTTTTCAGGAAGAAAAACCAAACAAAACCAGAACGATTATATAGCTGCTGTGGTTTTCGTGGAGGTGGGCTGCTTTTCCAATCCCTAACCCTGCGTGGCTGGATGGAGAAATCATTGTGTAACTTGCAAGGGTGTGTGTAATAACGGCTGGTCCTCTTGGTGAAAGGGGAGACCGACGTCGGGAATTGTTCTGAGCCAGCTAGAATCGATACAAAACTCTAACATCCTTTTGAAAACACAAATGCTCTTAGGCAAGAACGCAAGTGTTCGCTCAATTATGAAGTGGTTGTTTAACACACAGCTCACTTTGTCCCAGAGGGGCTGTCTAGCGGCCAATAGTGAATTGGTGAATTTTCTAATCTTCTCCATTGCTTCTTGTTTCCCGATTGTCTCATCTTTCACACCAAGCCTATTGAAAAACTCAAGCCATTCTAGAAACATCTGTGAGTACCACCTCAAGAGCAAAATCTGATGCTTAGCATTGGGAGGAAAGGATTCCACACAGCCCTGTGGCTAGGTTTCCTTGTTTCATGGGTTTCCAAGGTAAGATTTGAACTGTTTACTAAAGGAAATGAGCGTCATAAGTCTCCTCTGGCATATATTTCCAGTGTCCAAGTGGAAATGCAGAGACGTTGCTCAAGAGTAGCAGAAGGGGGGGGCGTGTCACGTCAGCTTAAGGGATTTTTATCAGTGTTTTTGCAATTTGGAAACCTGCTTGGAGTGGGGATAAAATTGGGTTGGTTTCTAGGATTTACCTCCTCTTTTGGGCTTTTTTTTTTTTTTTCTGTTTTGGAGCCAGCCATTTGAAAAATGAGACTTATTCCCTAAGCTTGTTTGAAGTTGGGGATGTGGCGACCTTGGATCTGATGCAGTTGAGACAGGACTCTTCTCACTCTGGGTCAGAGTTTCTCTGCCTTGGCACTTGTGACATTCAAGGCAGAATAATTCTTGGGGTGGGGACTGTCCTGGGCACTGCAGGGTGTTCAGCAGTATCTGTGGCCTCCACTCACTGGATGCCAGGAGCACTCCCTTCCCCCAGTTGTGACAACCACAGATGTCTCCAGACATCACCAGTGTCCCTTGAGGGGGGCAGATCACCCCCCATTTGAGGACCACTGGACTAGGATGATGGAATCTGGGGGAGGGAGGGCACCCCACAGTTGTTTTCTGCTCCTTTCCACTGGAAAATGAAACCAGAAGCCAGTTGTCAGCCACGTGTGTGTAGAATCAGTGGTTTGGCATTGTAGCGCTGCCTGCTGACGAAAACCACATCTCCACCCTTGGGGACCAAAGAATTTGAGGAAATGTGATTGCAGGCCAAGGTGGGTGGGTTTATGGATTTCCCAGGTGCCTTGCTAGGAGGTGAAGACACATAGCAGCAGGGAGCAGAACAGACAGGTGCCCGCCCTCTTGGAAGCCGTCCGTTAAACACCTGATCAGTGACACATAGACTAGAAAAACACAGGGCGCAGCTCAAGTTTATTTGGTTCGGGGTGGGGGCTGGGAACTCAAGCACCGCTAAGCCAATCTGGAGGAAGAGTCAGGGAAGGGGACTTTCAGCATTTCCTCCTGAGTGCCTCACACATAGTAGGGCAGAATCCAAAAGAATCGTCTCATTCCCTTGATGGCAACTGGCCCACGGCAACATTGATTGTCTCACCGTGGCTCAGCCATTCACGAGCTGTGTGACCACCTGCAGGTTACTTAACCTCTCTGTGCCTCATTTTTCTCATCTGTATAATGGGGATAGCAGTAGCATCTAAGATTGTTGGGAGGAATACACGGTTAATAATCGGAGCAGTGCTTGGCACGTAGGAATCCCTAAGTGTTAGGCAGCATGTGGGGACAGACTCCTGTCCCCTGCTGCCTTGATGGGGCACTCGCCTCTCTCTCTTGCCATTGTCCTCTCTTCTTTCCTCTGTCAGCTGTGACCTCCCCGCCCAACACTGCCACTTCTCCTCTTCCTCAGCCGGCCAACTTAGAGACAAGAAACTTGGATATTTAATGGAGTTTAGTGTCTGCACAGTCCCCACGTGTCTACGAAAAAGGTCCTGGATTATTTGTGCAAAAGCCCACCTGCCAGGGGTTAGCCCAGACCATCTCCACTCTCAGACATGAGCTTGCTCAGAACACTCCTCGCTATATTTAACCACAGTGGTGCGCCTCCTTGGGACTGCGTGGCTTTGGGCTTCTCTGCTCCTTGCAGTGAACCGCCCAAGACCTTCGTCCTGCGGCCGCGACAGTGTCTCTCTTTGTGCATTCTTGTTCCTCTGGTTGAGATGTGGCTTGGTTGCCTGGAGTGGGGCCGTCGGCGAGTCTCCTCGGCTTCACGGAGCCTCCTTGTCCCCACGGCTGAAGACTCGGCCGCACAGCCGGGCCGCCCGACACCTTTGAGCTGCCCATGAATGGGTTTTCAGAGGTCCTCTTGTTTATTTCGCTGCACGCCTCTCTGTGGGCTCTTGTGAAATCACTGGGAGAGGAGAAGCCAAGTGGAAAACAGCCCTGCTTGGTGTCAGGGCTCGAGGGAGATGGGGAAAGACTGAAATGGAGATTTGCATTCACTGGTTTGCACAAGTTCTAAGATTTTATCTTTTTTTTTTTTAATTGTGTGCCAGTCTGTTCTGGTGGTTCAGAGAAGTGAAGATGGAGAACTCTGGGTCTAATGAAGGACAAGGACAGGTAACAGATACAGCAGATGAAGGACTTTGAAGCACCTGGGAACATCCACAAACCATTATTTATTAAGCACCATCTACCAGATACATGGCCTTCACGTCAACGACCTTTTTGTGGAGCTAGGACCTATAGTCTGGGTCCACAACTCCAGCTTTTCTTGCTATACTCGGCCCTACAGAGGAAGGGACCATTTGCACTGGGTTTTGAAGGGTGAATAGGAGTTTGATGAAGAAGAAACACATCCTGTACTTAATTTGGCCTCCCGCTCCTCCTAGAATTGGCCAGAGGCCAATCCCTGGAGGCCAGAATTAGGTCACTACGGTGACCAACTTGCACCAGTTTGCTCAGGACTTTCTTAGTTTTACTATTAAGAGCACTGCTTCCTGGTCAACCTGTTGAATTCTCTTTTACTCATCCCTGACAATGATCATCTCCCAAAAGGCTCCCTTGGGTCTTCATTCTTCTTTCTCTGGACTCTTCTATTTCTTGGTCTGGGTGAGAGACAATTAAGTGGGCGAATTAATGCTCATGACATGCTAGGCAAAGTACCTGGCCACCCGTGGTAACCCCTTGAGTTTTAGCCGTTACTGCGTAGTCACCTCCCTCTTTGTCCTCTCTGTGTGGGAGCTGGCACCCCTTTCCCCGGAATGAGCAGGTCTCCTTGCAGCCTCTTCCAAGGGAACATAATTACTCCATCCTGGCCCTCCCCCAGGACATAGCTGTCTCCCCCGAGAGCGAGTAGGGGGCCCAACCAGCATCGACTAGGGAAGCCACAGGGGCTAGAGTTCTGAGGGTGGCACATGTCAAGTGTCAGGCCTTAGGGAATAAATAGGAAACAGGTTCAGAGGGCCAAGACGGCTCCAGGTCATCAGAGGCCAGGGATTTGAGTGCAGGCTGCAGCCCAGAGGGTCAAGTTGGGCCAGATGTCAGTCAAGCATCCCCTCTCCTCTCGAGCGCTGGTGCCATCTTTCTCATTGCCGCTGTTGGCTCTGGTCACCCCTGCTCGTTTATTGAGGACACAGGCTCAGCGTGTCCTCCAGCCTTCAACCCACCCTGGACTCAGAAGCAGCCTTTCCCACATGGTGTTCTGCAGAAAAATGATAGCCGTGAATATTGACGGGGTGCTTACTCCGTGCCGGGCACAGGGCTAAGTCTTCTTCACCACTTTCCCCTCTAGTGAGGCCGTGGGTCCCAGGAGGCTATTTCAGTTTTCATCTGAATCCCCATCGGAGCCGGGCCATGTGGTTTGAACGTGTCGTGGAAGGAAGACGGGAGAAGCCGAAACTGGGAGCATTCTTAGCAAAGGAGGCTCGGTGTTTTCCGGGGCTCGCTGATCCCCCAAGCAAAGCATTGCTCTTCGAGTCTTTCTCTGTCTGTCGAATCACAATAAAGTGGAATAGGAAAGAGGTATCGTTGTGAGCAGATAGGGGGAGCGGGGGCGACAGCTGCCTGCTCCGCCCGGATTGCGAGTCTGGGAGATCACTGTGGCTTTTTGACTGTGATTCTTTCCCTCAGATTTAGACAGTGACACTGGGGACAAATAGGAGCCATGCCCTTCCCTTGTGTCCTTGCTGGAAGTATGTGACACTGTGGAAGAAGCCCGGGAGGGCCTGAGCTACAGGTGTTTGCATTAACATACATAGAGAGGAGCCCGTAGTCCTGGGTTGGAATACTGGTTGTACCTCCTCCTTGCTGTGTGACCTTCGGACTTAATTAGCATCTCTGTTTCCTCGTCTATAAAATTGGGATAAATAATCGTATCCACTGCATATGGTCATTGAGTGGATGACAAGACGGTGTTTACAAATCCCCTAACAAGGTGCCCGGCGGAGAGCCGGCCTCGTTCTTTCTCCTTGGGCTCTAGCTATGGCAGGTTTAAAACCCCCCAATTGTTGCCCACCTGCAGAGAAGGAAGAGAGTGGTGTTTTTCTCTCCTGAGTAAGCACGGTGGAGAGGAACAAAGACCTCAGGCCAAGTTAGAGACCTGGCTACCTGACCTTGGGAGGAATTTTAACTTTTAACTTGAGTGCTAACCACTAGTTCCCTCTGGTCAGGCGGCCAGCGACCCATCGTCTTGAGGTTTCTGTTGCCTCCAACCCATTGGTTTATTTGTTCAGTCAACGTTCATGGAGGGCGGGCGCAGGGGGAAATATGACCCAGGCCCTGCTTTCTCAGGCGTGGGAAGAAACGGGTTCGGGTCACTGCCTCCCTCCTGCAGGAACGTTTCCTCTCCCACCTGGATTGCTTCTTAAACTGAATTTCCCCTTTCCCATGAATATGTAGTTTAATTACAAAGAGAAAACACTTTCATCAGGTTGCCTTCCTTAAAAGGAGCTGATTCATATCACGTTCAGCCAGGCTGTAAATAGCCGACCGGCCTGGGTTTTAGGAAGTACAAGTACCTACATCCTACGTATTAGCTATTGTTTCCTTGAAAAACCCGTATTCTCATGTACCTCTTCCAGAATGCTGTCTCAGATGTGTAGAATTCTGTCTCTTTGCTCTTGGTTCCAGTTTAGCTCATAGTTTGTCCTGTTGATTGTAACTAAGGTTTTTAATTTTGTAATATGATACACGACAGTAACATCTTCTGTTTATCGAGGGCTTCTGATTTTCTAGGATCGGGCTAGTTGCTTTCTGTGTTCCCACCTGTTTCATTTTCTAACCAGTTGCTGTGTAGGGGTGGCTATTCATTACTTCTATTTTGCAGATGGGGAAACTGAGGCCCAAGGATGTTGGCTCCCTTACCCGACTTCACATAAGGACAGAGTTGGTCATTGAACCTGGGTCTGCCTGACCTCTAAGTCTCAGCTCTGGTTGGTATCAGTTCTGTCCTGATCCCTGCTGGGCTGGGAGCACCTTGTCCTCCACATGTCCCCATGGCCCAGGTGAGGGCCAGCTGAACTAGAGAAGGAGTGTGTGTGGTCTGGCGGGGGAGGGGGGTCTTATGATTGTCACAATTGCCACGTGTTGTCTTTGTGGTCAGGGGCAGCAAAGCAGCTGTTGAAGATTCAGGCCAGGAAGTGGAAGGAATTCACTGGAACCTACCTTGATGTGTGACCTTGAGAAAATTACTAAACCCTCTGTTTCCTCATTTATAAAGTAAGGATAATCTTGTACCTGATGTGGTTAGTGGGAAAATGCAGATCCCCCTAATACAATGCCTGGCTACCATGACTGCTCTTTGAGTTTTTTTTTTGTGTGTGTTGTGGTAAATGTACATCAGGCGAAATTTATCACAGCAACCATTTTTAAGTGTAGAACTCAGTGGCATTAAGTACATTCAGATTGTTGTGCAACTATCCCACCATCCATCTCCAGAACTTTCTCATCGTCCCAAACTGAAACTCTGTCCCCATTAAACACTAACTCCCCATCCCCCTCCCCCAACCCTTGGCCCCCACCATCCTACTTCCTGTCTCTATGAATTTGACTCCTCTAGGGACCTCCTATGAGTGGAATCAGACAGTATTTGTCTTTTTGTGACTGGCTTATTTCACTGAAAATCATGTCCTCCAGGTTCCTCCATGTTGGAGCATGTGTCAGGATTTTCTTCCTTTTTATGGCTGACTAATATTCCATTGTATGGCTATACCACGTTGTGTTTATCCATCAACTATTGATGGTGCTTCTTGGGTTTAAAAATCCAACTTCGAGCTGACTCGAAGCACATGTGTGCCCAAGCCATGGGCGGCGAATAGCTTTTCCATCACATATAACTACAGTAGAAAGTCTTGCTTTCCCATCCCTTACCTGTGTGTGCCCTCAGTCAAGCCCGTCTGTGAGAAATGAGAAAAATCCAACCCGTGTCACAAGATGGCCGTGGGGGATGGAATGAAACAAGGCATGTGAACTTGCTCCGAAAATGTCAAACAAATGTGGACCTTGGAGGGTTTACTTTCTTCCTCTCACCCACAGCAGTTCTGACTATCCAACTTGCCATCCAACTCTTTCCAGCTGAAGCCTTTCCCTGCTGGAGTTAGGTTGTTGATGGTATTGCTTTTCTTTTTTTTTTTTAAAGATTTTATTTATTTATTTTTCCCCCCAAAGCCCCAGCAGATAGTTGTATGTCATAGCTGCACAACCTTCTAGTTGCTATATGTGGGACGCGGCCTCAGCATGGCCGGAGAAGCGGTGCGTCGGTGCGCACCCGGGATCTGAACCCGGGCCGCCAGCAGCGGAGCGTGCACACTTAACCGCTAAGCCACAGGGCCGGCCCAGTATTGCTTTTCTTCATGAATAATTTTAGCAGCCCGTGCACTGGGCTATGGGTTATCTGACTTAAAAGTGTGCAAATGATTTGCAACCTTTGCTTCTGAAATTGTCCTCTTGGAGATGCTCTCTGTCTCGATAAATTAAGAACCCGTGAAGGAGAATGTACCCTGAGCATTCCCCAGTGAGAGGAGCAAAAGGAAAATGGACACTTAATCATAATTCTTTGCACACTTCATCAAGGATGGGTTCTTGCAGTGCCCTATGGAGGTACAAGGAACCCTCAGTGGTTGTTCCAAGCCTCACATTTTAAATGAAGCTGAGAAAGGACCCTCATTGCTGTTCTGGGGCCCCCTGTGCTGCAGGAATTCACGGAGGGACCAGGGCTGATGGGGGCTGGCAGAGGGTGGCACAGAAGAAATGGAGATTTCTCTTTGACTCTGCCTGCCTGCTGGGCTGTTAGCATCAGAAGGGCAGTGACAACAGGAGACCCATGGCCTGGCACATGGCAGACTTTCTGAAAAACTTGGACAGGTGGATGGTGCAGTGGATTTTACGTGTGTGTGCAAGTTGCGAGCTGAGCAGACTGAAAACTTCGGTGAGACTGCAAGGAAGCCTGGGGTGGGGGGTGCTGGAGCCTCTGAAGCTATAAGTACAGGCTGGACAGACAGACAGCCCAGCCATATCAGCCGCATCCCCTTTGGTGATTTCCCTCTGTCTTTGCCATGAGCTGCCCTCTAAGGCAGTGGTTCTCACAAGAGTGTGATTCTGGGAATCTCTAGCGACATTTGTGGTTGTCACCACTAGGGGAGACGGGGCACTCCCAGAATCTAATGGATGGAGGCCAGGGATGCTGCTTAACATTCTGCAAGGCACAGGATGGCCCCCCACCACAGACCATGATCCGGCCCCAAATGTCAACAGTGCTGAGGTTGAGAAACCCTCCGTCGTCGATGGTGGAATGATCAGTCCCAGGTCTTTCCTGGTCCCAGTCCAAGACTTGGGAAAGCGCCCCAGAGTTACCAGGTGTGGCATTGGCAAGGATAAAGGAAGAAGAGAGAGCTAGCAGGTGGTCCAGTTCTGCCTCGGACAACCCAGCATTCCCTCCACAGCTCTGTCTGGCAGAAGAGGTGTTCGTTGCTTCTTGCCCTTGGTATCTCCCCTGCTAAGCTTTGTGGATTGTTCCAGATCGCGTTGACCGGGACAGCTTCCCTCGCCACGGCTGCCCACCCCGTAGCTCTCCATCTGTGGGAGACGCGGCAGCTGCCGGCTCGTTACCCTGCCCCCGTGCGAATGTGCTCGTGTGTGTTTTGGTTCAGAGGGTCAATTGGGTGTGTGTGCTGTTCTTTTGTTGTTAGTCAATTTAATTTGTTACTAATAATAAAATCCGGAACTTACCTGGCCCCAACGCCCCAGGTCATTGAGAAAGCTTGGTGGCACACACGTCCTTTTGGAACAAGCGGAGGATGGAGTAAAATTTTCCCTGGATCACAAGGGCTGGCATTTTAACGACAGGATCATTTCCTGAAAACCGAATTTAGCTTATTGCTAAATAAACCAGCAACCTGATCCCAAGGGGTCAGTTTTTCTAGAATGACCTGGTCGTATCAAGGACACTTTGGGATCTCTGGATAAGAGCCCTGGGGCACAAAATTTAAGGGTGGGGCACCAGAAAAATTCAGTTCTTTAATGCGGGATTTTAAAAGATCAAATTTAAGGCCAAAACATCTATGATGAATAAAATTTGAAAATTTCAAATAAAGCCTGGATCTGACCCTGCTCACCTCACCCTAATCTCAGCTCTGTCAGGTCTTGATTTAAAATTTTGATATTTTGTGCATCATGGACACTTTGGCCTGAATTTTGATATTTAAAAATAGTGCATTAAAATATTATTTATCTTGATGACTGTTTGACACCCCCTTAAATTTTGTCCTCCTAGTCCCGGCCCTGGGAGTCTGAATAGTTTTCTCAGCCCATTCTACAGAGGAGGAAACTGAGGCCCATGGAAGCCAGGTTTCCCTCCCATGGTCACAGTAAATGGTGGAGTGGAGACTTGAACCCAAGCCGTCGGACTCCAGAATCTGTAATTTTCCGGCTCTTAGGTTTTTGTCGATTTCCTAAATTCGTGTATGTTTCAGGCAGGCTGAGTTTCTCCTGTTAATTTGTTTGTTGAGAGAAGGCACCCTTTTTTGGCTTTTACCTTCTTGGGTGAAATGCTGGCAACATAGTTTATGCAGAATCTTGGCACTTAATTGCTCAAACCATCAGATTTCTACCTATCTATGCCTGTCTACTTTTTTTTAATTAAAATTTTTTATTGTGGTAAGATATACATAACATTTGCCATTTTAACCATTAAGTGCACAGCTCAGTGGCATTAAGCACATTCACATGGTTGTGCAACCATCCCCACCATCTGTCTCCAGAACTTTCTGATCTTCCCAAACCGAAACTCTGTCCCCATGAAACACTGACTCCCCATCCCCCACCCCCAGCCCCTGGCCCCACCATCTACTTTCTGTCTCTATAGATGTGACTCCTTTAGGGACCTCATATAAGTGGAATTATCCAGTATGTGTTTGGCTTATTTCACTGAGCATAATGTCTTCAAGGTTCATCCATGTTGTAGCAGGTGTCAGAATTTCCTTCCTTTTTAAGGCTGAATAATATTCCAGTGTATGTGTATGTGTGTGTATATATACAAATATATCTATCACATTTTGTTTATCTATTCATCATATTTTTAAAGGGTATTTATTATATGTGCAATGGTGAAAACCATTTATAAAGAGGTTTACAAGGAAAAGTAAGCCCTTTCCACGTCTACTCTCTCCCCAGAGGCAACCGCTCCTCTGAATCTCTTGTTCACCCTGGAGAGGAATTCTCTGTATACACGTGTGTGTGGATGCCACACACATCTGCCTGCCCCCCTTTTGCACAAACACACTTTCTTCACTCCTCTGCACCTTGGCTCTCTCCCTTAATAACAATGTTTGGAAGCTGTCTGAATCATTTTCTTCTGTGGCCACATTCATTTGTAATGTATTTATCCAGTCTGCAATCAGTGGACATTTTCAGCCCTCTGTTATTATAAACGGGGAAGCGGTTGACTGTCCTCCTACTTGAAATGCACAGGAGTTTTGTTTTGGGGGTGCAGTCCCTGAGTGCTGAGAGCATCGCAGACCTTGCTGTTGAATTGAAGGAGGATGGATGAAGTGGTACACAAAGATGGGTGTGGTGCAGAACATTCTGTATTTTAACCTGTAAGATATTCACATCCTATTTTTATCCTCAAACCCACATGGGGCTTTTCTGGAGTGAAATACACGACTTTTACAGAGTTGATCTCAACCTTTGCATACATTTAAGAGCGGAAGCCGGAGGTTTCAAGTAAATGTCTGGCCTATGCAGGCTGCTGGGGGTAAGATGTGAGTTTTACATCCATCACTGTCTGCAAGCCATGCTTGGAGGAATTTTTAAGCCTTAATTTATTATTAAGGTGATGCCCAGGCGCATGCTGAGACCCACACGGGCCTCAGCTGGGTTATGCGTCCAAGCTCCAGGGATGGGCCATTCCCCTCAACGCTCCCACCTGGTCTCACCCATTTTTGAGGTTGTACAGTCAGCCCTGCTCTAATGCTCATTTGAAGACTCAACACAATGGCAGGACAAGGGAACAATTTGAGCACGATGCAAATTTTGCATGATCTTGTCTCCAAGAAACAGTAGGTGAACCCAACTCAGAAAACTGCCCCCAGCAGAACCAAGCTGTGTACACATCCACGAGACAGGTGCAGGCCTGTCAAAGCTCTGCCTCCCTCAGACCCCCTCGTGGGCTATGAGGTGCCACTATCCACCTCTGGGGTTCCGACTTTCCATCGATTTCGGACAACCCTGCCTCCACCTCCTCACAATCACTCACACGCTGCAACCCTCTGACACCCACTTCCACACAAGCAAACTTCGGGCCCTTTTCAAGGTCAGGCCCCTTATTTTTTGTGTGTGTGTGAGGAAGACCAGCCCTGAGCTAATATCCGTTGCCAAACCTCTTTTAGCTGAGGAAGATTGGCCCTGGGCTGACATCCGTGCCCATCTTCCTCCACTTTATACGTGGGACGCCGCCATAGCATGGCTTGATAAGTGGTGCGTACGTCCGCCCCTGGGATCCAAACCTGCAACCCCCGGGCTGCTGAAGTGGAGCATGTGAACTTAACCACTATACCACTGGGCCAGCCCTGGCCTGGTGCTTTTTAAGGAAAAGATTTTTACTGCGTGGTTATTCTGTGCCAGGTTCGAGGCACGGAATGAACCTTGTAGCAACTCTACAAAGTAGGTGCCCTGATGATCTTCCATTTTACAAAAGGGGAAACTGAGGCTGAGAGAAGCTAAGACACTTGCCCAAGAGCTCAGAGTCCAGGACTGGCAGATTCCACCTGGGATCTTATTCTCTGGCCTTAGTTTCTAACCACTGGCATGCCCCACCCTAAATGGAATACCAAGTGAGATGTAAAGACAGCGCTACCTCACATCCGTCCGTTAGACCATCCTCGCTCAGCTTGGCAGCTGCCTCCTTCGTCTCTCTTGGAGGAGCCTCTGGCTCCGGCACCAGTGGGCCAGCGCTTATCTCGGCCACCCCCGCTCCACCCCTGTTTCCATGGCTCTGGCTCTTGGTTTCTCACACGTGTGAGAATTGTCCTCTGAAGCCAGTCAAGGTCCCGACGCTTGTGTGCGTGCTTGTGTGCACGCGGGTGACCCCCTTTTTCTAATGCAAAGTTTCTATTTGGGTATCTGCTGTTTAATTTTCCAAGGTTGTTTTTTTTGGGGGGGTTGCTAGGGAAAAGTGCGTTAACTTTTATCTTTGCATCCTGTGGAACTCTTTGTGAATAATGGGTGGCCCAGGGTGAGGATTGCCAAGGAAACATATAGGAAGGAAATTCACAGGGAATGTCTGTGAGGACCAAGACACACCTTTGATCTTCAAAGTGGGAAACTCGAGGTGGGAGTAGGGATTAGAATGTGCCCGAGAGGGCCAAACTCGAAGTTCCTCCTGGAGGCCACACAAGGGTTACGTGGCACAGGATCAGAGACATCTCAGAGGGGGTTGTCATCTTTGCTGTAGACCAGTTCCAGGAAGCAGAAGTTTGTGAGCCAAACCAGCTGGTTTTCTGGGGGTACCAAGGCAGGAAGGGAGGGGGGCTGGTCTTCATCAGAAATCCCTTTCACATCCAAGGCCGAGATCCTTAACAAGTCTTCTTTCTCCTTGAGGTGGAGAGACATAACTGGGTGGACCCATGTTTTAAATGTTGAGATTGTAGCTTTATTTCTCTGCGTGAGAATGTCTTTCTTTCCGACCTCTTTGTGCCCCATCCAGCTTTCTCTCAGCTTCTGTGTGTGCCTGAAGGGACTCAGCTGCATCTCTCGCTTTTGAGTCTTACTCATTTTTGTTTGAGCCCAAAGTCGCTCAAGGCCCAATTCTCAACCTTTCTCAGCATTCCATAATCACAGGCCTTGGGGAGGAATGCACCCAATAGCCCTCCAATTATGGTTTCCTTAGGAGGCTATTAAATCTTGATTTCTGAGAGGAAAATTGGGCATCTTGTGTTTTCCCTTTCAGTCCTGCTACTGTAGAGGAGCTCTTCTAGAAACTTCCAAAGGCCATTTAGGTATGGTCGGAAAGTGTGGTTATTTTACGATATAGTTGGGCTTTAGAAAGAGCACGTCGCGTGTTTTATTTAGGTCCCTGGGCTATTCTTTTAGGCTGTTTCCTTTAGGGGAAGAGGTGAGAATGGGGTTGATGGGAGCATGGAGAGATCGTGGATTTGGATCCGAGTGGACACGCAGGAGTGTCCAGCTGGGACCTGTCTGTACTCGGTCGTGGGAAGCCTGGAAGGCAGGGACAGCCCTTGTCTCCCATGCATCTGTCTCCCGTGCCGGGCCTGGGGCTACCTGGCACAGAGTGGGTATCTATTTGCATTTGTTGAATTGAATGGAACACAGTGACAGCTGGATGTCCAGGATCAGCCATCAGTTCAGGGTCACCAGCGATACCAAGTCTCAATCTGCATGCCCTCCCTCATACCTGGCAGGTTTGAGAGCAACACGCAAAAGTGGGGATGAACACAGTCTCCCCAAGAATGCCTCAAGGGGAAGGAAAGGAAAGTTTCTTGGGGGCACGCTTTCAATTTGGTCATTTAAGCCATCCAACATTCCCCCCACCCCCTCGCCCTAGGATGTGGGAGGTTATTATTGCTATTTTGTGGAGGAGTCTAAGGCTGAGATGAGACACTTGAAATTGTTGCTGGTGCTGTGCTGAGCATATTTTGTGCGTTATCCCATCTGATCCTCAAGACAGCCCAAGATACTATTACCGTCTCCATGTACACATGGGGAAACTGAGGCACAGAAAGCGGAGTCACATGACCAGGAAGTGGATGGGTTTACTCCAAGCTCAGGTCTGCCTGACTTCCTATTTCTTTGCATTCTACACTCTGGTGATTTGAAGCCGTGGATCTCAGGTCTGAAGGCAGAGCCCTGAGAGCAGATTTGGACAATGCAGAATCCCTTTGAGCCCATCATACTGTCCATATCCCAGCCTTGGTGGCTGAGGGGGTGGGATGCTAGCCCGGTTGTCCCTATGTCCCAGTTTGATGGAGGGCATCTGGGGGGACTCAGATAAGGCAGAGGGTTCAGCCAGCAGAGGGCACCTGCCCCTCTGGCTGTTCAATGCAGGAAAGAAGCACTTTAGCTTTTACAGAATAACCTTCTGAGGAAATTAACAGGCCAGGCATGTTACAGCGGCCTGTGAACTTGCTTGGAGTATCAGTACAATTTGTAACTAAATGTTCTTGATTTGTAACTAAATGTTCTTGTGCTGCTGAGCTGAGTTCTGTGTGTTTCCCCAGGAGGCAGTGGAACCTGTCTGTTCTATTCACTAGCTTGTGTCCAGACCTTAGGATGGTGCCTGCCATTCAGTGGGAGCTCAGATCTGTTGACTGGGGGTACTAGAAGGAAGATTGGCAAGAGGATGTGTTTTGCAGCCTAGTAAACTTTTTAATTAAGAAACCAAGAGTTCGTAGTCTGAGACCCTGTCCGTAAAGGTTGAAGGGGTTTCTAGGGCATCTCCAGGGAGCAGAAAACAATCCACCTGTGAATAAATACGGGCCGGAGAGTGAGGGTGTGGATGTTGTTGATCCTGGTGGGGAAACAATTCCTCCGTGGTTGTAGTGTGCATGTAAGAGAGGCTTTTTTTTACCAATTAGCTTTCTTTCTGTCAGGAGACTTAGTTTGGGTGTTGAAATGCTACACATCTTTCTTAGATCTCTGTTAGCTGACACCCACCGCATCCAGTGTGATGGGGGAAGCATTTGCATGGTCTTATTTTCTTCATGCATTTTCTCCAAGTGTGTGCTGGGGCTCAGCAGCGTAAATAGAGGTAGAGCCAGGAAGTTCCAGGTGTATGGGCTTTTTGCTCAGGTAGACGGAGGGCTCTGCAAAGTGTATCCGAACAGCCAGTGAAGTCTGAGGATCCAGTGGCAAAGGGGCAAACTCATTCTTTTCTCTAGTTGAAATAAACATGGGCAGGAACTGGGTTTCCCCGCTTATCAGAGAACTTTGTCTTTTTCTAGTAGAATAGCAGTGTCTGAGGGGTTCACATAAGAGTGTCCCAAGAAGAGCCACGGGGCTCCTGGCACAGAGATGACACGTGGAGCTTCTCATCTCTTTATGTTGGAAAATAAAGCAGCCAGACTGGCTTTATTAACCAACTCAATAAGGAAACAAGCCAAATGTTGTCTCCCTTTGGTCACGATGGAATTTGCAAGGGGTGTATTTTCATTCCGACGAATGATTCTATTTCATGGTGTCTCTGCAGAAATTCAGTGCATTGTGCTGTTTACTTTCGTCCTTCAGGAATTGAGGACATTTTGCCCATTAACTGTCACTGTGCCTAAACCCTGCTAGCTCGTGGGTGTAGCAGTTCCCAGGAAACTGGCTTCCATCGACCTGTACGCATTCAAGACCACTGCGTATTTGTTATTGAAAAGCCATCGGTCACGTGGGCGGGCCTTTTTATGGTGGAGATTGTCCCCAGGGAAACCCTTCTTGCAATTCAGAGCTTTCCCAGCAACAGATTTCAAACTCTGACATTCTGCATTCTGACTCCCTTGTTCCCATGGACGCCGTGGTTTCCCCTCTTTCTTTCTCTTCCCCACCACTAGAAGATGCTTACACCTAATTCCAAAAGTGACACAGAACAACGAAACACGTGTGTAAATATGAACAGAGAAAAATATGCAAGGAATTCAAAGCCCAAGGCATTACTAGGGCGAAAAGGAAAGAGGTTTTGCATTGCATGAAGGGACAATCCTTAATGAGGGTCAACTAGCATAGAACCAGACTTGAGACAGCAAATTGTAAGAAATACAAAGAGAATTGAGAAACCTCGGAGGAGACTCAAACACAGCCTTGAGCATGTATATAAACCTCAATTAGGCAACCGGGAGTTTGAATAATATGGTTAATAAGATCGTGGTAACAGATATGGACTGAACTTTGTACTCTGAAAACAATAGGCATCTTAAAATGCTCTTGGATTATTTAGAAAAATTAATCATCTGTTAAATCTCAAAAAAAAAAAAACAAAAAAAAACCCAAACTCCAATACATTTCAAAAAGTAGACATTGCACTGGCCCTAATCTCTTGCTGCAAGTAAATGTAACTGGAAATTAATTTTTAAAAGCTTAACCAAACAAGCATGCAAGACAAACTCCTACCATGTGACAATTGAAAACAAAACATAACTCATAACTTTGGTCAATGACCATCTCAACACAGCAAGGATAGACTCTTAGAAGACAGTGGATATGTGGCTGCAGAGACAAATGCAGAGCCTTAAACGATTATCTAGAGAAATCACAAAGATGAGACAATGAATAAGGAAACAAATCTATACAGGAAGAAGGACATAATAAATTAGCAGGGACTAACTGATTCAAAAACAAATAGAACTAACAAATTCAAGAGCTGGATCTGTTAGATCTGCAATGCCCAGTAAGGTAGCCACTAGCCACAGGAAAATTAATTCAGTTTCTCAGTCACACTAGTCAGATTTCCAGCATTCGTTAGCTACATGTGGCTAGTGATTACTGAACTGGACAGCACAGCACAGATAGAACTTTTCTGTCAACGCAGAAAGTTTATAGCACAATGCTGTTTCAGAAGGAAGTCTCTATAAAGTAGTGTAATTAAGAAAAAGGGGGAGTGAGAACAAATATTACATATAAAATTAATGAAAATGGAGATGTAATTTAAAATCCACTAAAAATCATAAAGACAGCTCTGGTAATACTTTTGGAAATATTATTAAAATAACTTCACTTACTGATTGAAGGGCCTATTTTATTCAGATTAGTCATTACCTTTTGGAAGAAATTAAGGCTGTGAATTTGCCCACGAGAACAGCTATGCCTGCATCTCATAAGTGTTGCTCTCTCGCCATTGTTCATTTCTAGTAGCCTGTAAAATTTACATGGGCTCAATAAGCAGAAAACCAGAGTAGGCTGAAACTCGACAAATTTTAAGAAGTTATTGCTATAGTTAATTGCCTAAAATGTGTATGTATTACAGACATAAATGAGGGGAAACTTAAAAAAAGTCCACAAAAAACAAACAAATAGGAGTCCATGCACCTTAGCAAGAGTGATTTGCAGGAGCAGGCTGGGGTGATTTGAGGAGTGACTTAGCAACCACAAACACAATGCAGAAGCCCTGACATCTTGGATTCCACACCTCAAACCCAAATGTTTTGAGCACCTAGCTTTCCTGTCTGTAGTTCCTCTCGTGAGTCGGGTCCACCTGCCCAAGGTGGAAACTTGGGAGGCATCCAGGAGATAAGTCCACCTCCCTGATGGCTTCAGATGCCAGCCTCTTCCTCTGTGTTCCTTCTGTCCTCGCCTTCCTCAGCCATCCACCAGAGAGCCAGTAAATTGGCCCCCAAACGTGGATCTGTCTGGTGGTGACCATTCTGCTTGAAGCTCTTCTTTGGCTCCTCAGGTGGCATCAAGTCCAAGCCCCTCAGCTCCGTATCCTCCTGTCTGGCCTGATCTCCCATGCCTCGTCCCCTGTACTTTGCCCTTCATCAACTCTGAACTGTTTATATTTCCCTGAAGGCAGCCCTGATGATTCATGCATTTGCATGTGCTGTCCCTCTCCTGCTGGGATAAAGCCAGTCACCAGATCCACCCCCCCTTTTTTTCCTATGAGCTTTATTGTGCGCCTACTGTGTACATGGTTGCAGTAATAAGACAGAGAAGGTCCTCTCCTTTACGGGGCTTCCTTGTCTCTTGTGTATCCTGGGAGAGCAGAGACAGTGTCTCCATCCATTTCTGCATCTCAGTGCCTAGAAGGGGCCAGATCTGGTCGGCCAGGGTGGGGAACAGGTGAATAAAACCCACAGTGTAACCCTGATGCCACACCCAGTCCCAGTATCCCTGGGAGCCCCAGGTTCGAGTTTTGGCCCTGCTGCTTGCTCACTGTGCTGGCATTAGCAAAGCAGCCCTTCTGTGCCTCACTCTCCCCATCTGTAATGGAGATGGTTGTTTGAATTATTATTCAAATAAGAGCTTATTAACTGATATGGGTTGAACGTTGTGTTCTGCAGACGGAATATACATTTTAAAGTGTATTCCTGGGGGAGGAGGAGGCGATAGAATGAAGTCCATTCTCTGCCTCAGTTTACTGGAATTGCAAATACACGTGGAGCACAGAGGTTTGATGTCTTCAAATGCAGGGGGAATATTGGCTGGAGGGCACCCCAAAAAGTAGCTTGTACGTTTTCTTAAGAATGTACTTTCCGAGTACGGTGCTTGGTGTTCTGGGCGAGTGGTAGGTGGAAACTTTGGGGGCAAGGTCCGAGAGCGCACCCCCTAATTTGGGGGATTTTGCTGTGTGACCCAGGCGAACCGCTGCCCCTCTCTGGGCCCCTCCCGAGTGAGGCCTGGGGTCAGGGCGCCCCTCGGCCGTCCCGGGCGCTGCCACGCGGTGACCCGATCTCCTCCCGGGCACACGCCCAGCTCCGCGCGCGGCCCACGCCGCCCGGTGGGCGCTCCGGGCGGCCCGCGCCCTCGGCCTCTCCTTGTCTCCACTGTTCCCAGCCCCGTCCTTGCAGGCGCGCCCCGCAGGGTCTGCAGCCTCGAGAGGCCCTCCCCCGGGGCCCCCGGCGCGCACCGCCCGGCGGCGGTCACCCCCCGAGCGCCAGTCCGGCGAGCGGAGCCCCGCGAGCCCGGGGGCGGGGCCAGCGCCCGGCAGCACGCCCGCCCATTGGCTGAGCGCGAGGGCGGTGCTGCGGCCGCCGCCACCGCCCGGCCCGGATTCCGCGGAGTGGAGCGCGCCGCGGGCTTTGTGCGGCGCGGATGCCCCTGGCTCCGGGGCGGGGGGTCCCCGCCCGCCCCGGGCCGCCACCCGCCCCAACTCACAATACTGACACAGAGGCCTGGAACCGACCAATCCCTAGCCTGCCTTAGCGGGGAGGCCCCCTTGGGACTCTGCCCCCTTCCTGGCCTGCGCGCACCGTATATCTCCGAAGAGATGCGCAAGTCGATGCCAAACGCATCTGGAAAGCGAATCCCTCGCGCGCTTGGTGGCCGCATCGTCAGAGAAGGGGAGAGGGAGCTCGCTTCCCTGCTTCAAGGACATGAGGTCCTGCGGTCGCCGCTTCTCGGGGAGCGCAGAGTCGAAAGGGCGTCTGTTGACCACCCAGCTCAAAAGTTCACCCCCTGCCTCCCAGCCCATCATTAAATCATTTACTAGGTTCCAAAGGGAGGAATTTCCAGGCAACGTGCTGCCCGCGCCCCAGCGCTGGGGACTCGAACCTCCGCCATCAGGGTCTGGAGCGGGCGTGGGAGAGAGTCTTTGAATGGAAACAAAGTAAATTATTTTAAGGAGTTTATAAAATTCACACTTGCAGGGAGAGCCACGGGACTCTGTGGTGAATGTGTCTGCCCGCCCATGACGCAACTGTTCTGTTTGGAAATTTCTGGAAAGCAGTAATTTTTGGAATAATAAATCTTGAGGGTTTTTTTTCCTAAACTACAGGCTTTGGAAAGGAATGTAACAAAATGTTATTAACATATGTCGTGCTATGGAAACATTTAATAGTGCGGTTTTGGGGGGGGTTGTTTTGTTCTTACCATGTAGATTCTTAATTAAGAAAAACTAAACTGGTTTGAACTTAGAAAGGCAAAGAAAAAAAAAAGTGGCTGTGTTTTTGTACGCATGTCATTTACAACGCGGCGCTATGTGCCTTTGTCTCCCACCATTCCAGCTTTTAACCTTGTTTTGGAGAAATTGGTAACCTTTATTTTGATGTACAAGTTTACAAGAGAAGTTGTAAGGATTACACCTAGAGGCATTAGTTGTTTACATTTTAACCTATTTCTTTTATTATCTTTCTAATGTATTTATGTACACACATTATATACATATTAAGTTTTTTTCTGAACCATGTGAGTCAGTTGCAGGCGTATTGCCCCTTTGTCCTTAATTCTTCGCTGGGTATTTTCTAAGAACAAGAAAATTCTCTTATACAACCACAGTTCAATGACCAAAATCAGGAAATTAGCACTGACGCAATATTTTAATCCGTAGTTTTGATTGTAAGTCTCATCGGTTGTCCCAGTGTTGTTCATCAGTATTAGTATTTTTTTCCTGGCCCAGCTGCTAATCTAAGATCACACTTGGTATTTGGTTGATTTGACTGTTGATTTCGTAATAAGGCAAAAATGAGGTTAAGAGAACTTTTATAAAAGCCCTTAATGATAAGAGGTGTATTTGGGTGTGAAACTATCTAATTGATCAATAGCGTTTATTCGTTGTGTAGTAGAGGCTTTGTAAAAATGTGTTTTCAAATATATGTCAGTTTTAAACGGGTGGACACACACACAGTAAACAATTAAAAATCAAATTGTGCTGATATGTAAGGATACTGCTATGCACCCTCCACTCCATCCTCATCTCTCTCCTGAAAGGCAGTCATGGGGCACATTTCTTGTGGCCCTTCCAGAGGGACATAGGTCCCACTTTTTTCCCTTCTCCTCATTTTAAGATATAATTTACATACAGCAGAATTCACCCTTTTGGGAGTAAAGTTCTGTGAGTTTTGACTGATATATACAGTCGTGTAACCACCATCACAGTTGAAATATAGAATAGTTCCATCATCCCCCCAAATTCCCCTGTGCCCCTTTGCAGTCAGTCTTTTCCCAGTTGCAGCCCCTGGTGACCACTGATGTGTCCTCTGTCCCTATAGTTTTGCCTTTTCCAGGATGTCACATAAATGGAATCATACAGTGTGTAGCTTTTGAGACAGGCTTTTTACATTCAATACAATGCATTTGAAATTCATCCACATTGTTGTGGATGTCAGCACTTCCTTCTTTTTTGATTGCTCAGTGGTGTTCATTGTATGGAGGTACAATGTTTATCTATTCCCCAGTCGAGGGACATTTGGGTTGTTTCCAGGTTGGGGTGATTACGAATATAACCACTATAAACATTCCTGTACAGACCTTTGTGTGAATATATGTTTTTTCCCATTTCACCTGGGTGAACCCCTAGGTTGTGTGGTAAGGATAAGAAATATGTATTTAACTTTATAAGAAACTACCAAACTGTCTTCCAAAGGGGCTGTCCCATTTTGCATTCCCACTATATATGTCACTTTCCTCTTTCTAGAAATGAGTTGTATTCTTTAGATACTGCTGCACGCCTTGCTTGTGTCACGTAATGCTATCTTGGAAGTCACTCCAACATCAGAATGCATGGAGCCACCTCCTTTTTTACAGCTGCATACTATTCCTTGATCCACAGTAATTTATTTACACAGTTTCCTGCTCTGGGTCTTTAGGTTATTTCCAATCTTTTGCCATTATAAACTCAACTGGTTGATGTCCTGCAGGGTGAAGAATATCCATGTTCAGGTGTCTATGTGTGCATATGCTGTCGTGTCTTCAGGGTAAATCCTAGAAGCAGAGATAGTGGGTGAAATTGTGTTTGCCTTTGAAGCATCTCCCTTAAACAAGTTGGCCTCTCCGTAGATGTCTTTCTAGAGAATGCATCATTAGGTGGGGGATCATTGCTCTTGCTTCAGAGGCTCCAACCAGAGGATCTTGACGTAGCTGCCTCCTTCCCGCTCCACTGATTTATTTAAAGCTCAGTTTCCAGTCTTCTCAGCAGGGTATAGAAAAAGCCACTCAAGGGGAAAGTTTCAGGAAGGTAGTGGCTGCTTCTGCTGGTGTACCCAGAGGCCAGGGGCTTTTGGCAACTTTAGGGAAGATCGGGAGGAAATTGGGGCCAGCAGCCCAAGCAACTTGGGGTGCGAACAGGGGCAGATGGACAGACAAGGAACTTGTGTGTTTGGAGGGAGAAGGACTGGTGTTTGCTGCCTCTGCGAGGTCTAGGAAGATGTTCCTTACACACACAGCATGCACCTGTCCTGGGATGGTCAGCAGCTCCCGAACTGCTTGGCATTTTCTCGAAAAGGCTACCATCCTCTCTGGCAGAAGCATCCTGGGGGGTGGTGGCCCTCTGGGACTGGGCTGTGGGGACTCATTTAGTGTCTATTAGTTAGTAGGACCGAGGGCACAGGGAGAGGAAAGTCAGCCCCCTCCTCCATCGGGGCCAGTTTTTCATCTTGCACAACACGTGTTCTTCATAATTCAGCGGGGGGAGGGGGAGGAGGCGTTGGTGGTGGCGGTGGGGAGGCCACCCTGATCGGCATTTCTACTAAATAAGATAAAGTACTTGGAAACAGTGGGGACACCCAGAGCTGGCTTGTCGTTATCAAAGTATCGTCTTCAAAAATTAAAAACACCATTCTTATGCCAAAACAAAAAAAAACAAAGAAACAACCCTGCAAAAGAACACCTGTCAACACATTTATTTTAACCCTTAAGTGAGGGAACCAGCAGCAGGGTGTTAGAGCCAAAGCATTTGTCATCAGTGAAATAAGATTGCACAGTTAGACACGGAGAGGCTTAATGTCCTAC
Source organism: Ceratotherium simum simum (assembly GCF_057802395.1). Lineage (NCBI taxonomy): Eukaryota > Metazoa > Chordata > Mammalia > Perissodactyla > Rhinocerotidae > Ceratotherium > Ceratotherium simum. Next base: position 10,007,559 of record NC_141938.1, on the reverse strand, counting down.
GGGGCAATAAACCTGTCATTTTGGGGAGGTTGTTTCTTCTATTGGATAAAAATGATTTACAGCGTATCTGTCTATAAGTTGACACCTGGCTTCCCACAGCCTACACTTTAATAGAAATAATAAAACAATCACAGGTACATTTCACTGGGTGAGGGGTTGGCCAACCAGGCAGCCCGTCACCTGCTTGCTTTTTTTGTGTGTGTGTGAGGAAGATTAGCCCTGAGCTAATATCTGATGCCAATCTTCCTCTTTTTTTGCTGAGGAAGACTGGCCCTGGGCTAACATCCATGCCCATCTTCCTCTATTTTATATGGGACGCTGCCACAGCATGGCTTGACAAGCCGTGTGTTGATGCGCGCCCGGGATCCGAACCCGTGAACGCTGGGCCGCCGAAGCGGAGTGCATGCACTTAACCGCTGCGCCACCAGGCTGGCCCCCTGTCACCTGCTTTTTTAAATAAAGTTTTATTGGGCACAGCTGCGCCTGTGCCCCTGTACCTTCTCTGGGTGGTGGGGGAGTGGGAGTGCTGCTTTCTCGAGACAGCGACAGAATGAACTAATAGCCTGTGACGGAGACCATGTGGCCCTGTGCTCTGTGACCCTCTACGGAAAAAGTCTGCCAGCTCCTGTGCGGGAAAATGAAGTAATTCCCAAGTGGGTCCTTTTCGACAGGGCTCCAACATAAGATTGAAAAGTCCTGCAGTCAAGCTCTGGCCTTGTTTGCGAGTGTTGGTTGATTTTTCCTAGCATTGTTGAGGCCGGAAGGCTTATGTGTTTGGGAAGTGTTTGTTAGCACTTTGCTGGCATCTCTTTTGAACTTAAGGGCTGACCCTCAGACGCAGCTCCAGCCCAGGAGATAGGCCCCTTCCTGCTCTCTCCTGTGAGCTCCCGGAGGGTGGGGTCTTTGTGGGTCCTAGACAGTTGTTGTCAGCCTTGGATATTGCTTCCTGCCATTGAGAGTCCAAGAGATCCCTGTAGACAGATCATTAAGAATGATGATAAAATAATAATACCCACAGTAGCTCACTGATATCAGACCTACAATGTGTCTGTCAATGAATCCAGTGCGTTAACCTCATCATCCCTTTTAGTTGTGAGGAGGAGTTAAGGGACTGTTATCACCCCCATTTTACAGAAAAGAAAACCGAGGTTGCCGTTGGTTCTTTTTTTTTTTTTTTTTTATTTATTCAGTTTTTTCCCCCCAAAGCCCCAGTAGATAGTTGTATGTCATAGGTTCACATCCTTCTAGTTGCTGTACGTGGGACTCGGCCTCGCGTTGGATGGAGAAGTGGTGCCTCGGGGTGCTCCCGGGATCCGAACCCGGGCCGCCAGCATCAGAGCGCGCGCACTTAACCGCTAAGCCACGGAGCCGGCCCTGCCGTTGGTTCTTTAAGGAAGTCTTTACCGCGTGTCTATGGGGTGGCAGACGCTGCATCACCAAAGCTGAAGGCAAGTCCTTCCTTGACTGCGTGGACCCTGCAGATGGCTGTGTCATTTTAGACCCAGGAATGTTGGATTCAGGGCCAGAAGATCAAGGGTCCAGTTCTGGCCCTGCTGCTCCTCAGCTGAGCCAATCTTCTTGCCTTTGTGGAATGAAGATAATGTGACTTACCCCCGTCCCTGCTGGGGTCATTGTTAGAATTGAGTAAGAAGCTAATGGGTGGTATGTAAACCCTAAAAGACCTACACAGACATTGGTGGGTTAACCCCATCCTGCTCCTATGACAGCTGCTTACTTCTTTCTGGATCCATGTAGAAATACAGAATATGCGCTTATGCATAGATGCTCCACATCTTGCGTGTAATTTTTCAGAGCGTTATGGAGCTCCTGCAACTGGAGGTTCTTGGACGACTTCTTGAGCCACTGGTTAAAAATTAGGGCCTTGGAACTGCTCCAAAGTCCTACCTTTTGCCTCTCCTTTGTCTAATCGGACATGTGTCTCCTGAGCTCCTGCTGGATGCAAGGGTCTGTCTTAGGAGTCGGTGTCATCAGAGCCAGTGCAGTGAATGGAGCAGACATGGCCCTGCCCACTAAGCTCCCCTCTACTTAGACAGTCCACAACCACCTAGATCGTTTTCAAGAGTGATAAGCACTACAAGGAAAATGTAATAAGCTAATGTGTTAGAAAATGGTTTGTGAAGGAGGGAGTGACTTCCAGTAGGGAGGTCATAGAGGGGCTTTCTAAGGAGTTGAGACCTGAAGGACAAGAAGGAGCCAGTCACGAGAGGATAAGGAGTAGGGCGCTTCAGCCAGTCAGCACAGCAGATGCAAAGGTCCTGAGGTAGGACTGAGCCTGGGTGTATGAGGGACAGAAAGGAGGCCAGAGTGGCTGCTGCCTGTGGCTGAGAGGACTCAGAGAGGCCAGTAGGCACTAGACCACATGGGACCTGTGGGCCCTGGCAAAGAGTTTATTCTTATTCTCTAAGCTTCTGCTGTCCAACTCAAGAACCAGTAGTCACCTGTGGCTATTAAAATTAAAATTGAAATACAGTTAAAAGTTTGGTTCCCCAGTAGAAATTGGGACCCATGTGCACTCTTGGTAGGAATGTAAAATGGTGTAGCCACTGTGGAAAACAGTATGGTGGGTCTTCAAAAATTTAAAATAGAATTATCGTATGATTCAACAAGTCCACTTCTGGGTATATACATAGAATAATTGAAAGCAGAGTCTTGCAAAGATACTTGCACACCCATGTTCATAACATTGCTCACAATAACCAAGAGGTTGAAATAACCCAAGTGTCCATTGACAGATGAATGGATAAACAGAATGTGGTCCATCCATACAATGGAATATTATTCAGCCTTAAAAAGGAAGGAAATTTTGACACCTGCTACAACATGGATGAAGCTTGAGGACATTATGCCCCGTGAAATAAGCCAGACACAAAAAGACAAATACTGTATGATTCCACTCATCTAAGGAACCTAGACGAGTCAAATTCGTAGAGACAGAAAGGAGATAGTGGAGCCAGGGGCTGTGGAAGGGGATGGGGGGTCAGTGTTGGAATGGGGACAGAGTTTCAGTTTGGGAAGATGAGAAAGTTCTGGAGACGGATGGTGGTGATGGTTACACAACACTGTGAATGTGCTTAATGCCGTTGAGCATTAACCACTTAAAAATGGTTGTGATGGTAAATTTTATGCTATTTTGCCACAGTTAAAAACAAATTGGTTCCTCAATTGCGCTAACCACACTCAACAGCCACAGGGGAGAAGTGGCTACCGTGTTGGACAGCGCAGATCGAGAACATTTCCGTCATCATAGAAAGTTCCCTCAGACAGTGCTGCTCATATGTGAATGCAGCTTCAGGGGCCACTTCTGTTCCCTAGGTCGGGTTGGTGGGGTCCATTAGGGGCCAGAATGTTCGCTGCAGCAATCAAAGAGCCTGAGGTTTTGGGGTGAATAATACTCCCCAGCTTCCAAACTGTGTCTCAAACCATGCAGAGAGTAAGCAAGGAAAGCACCTCCGAGAAAAGGCTCTGCCGTGGCTGAGGTCTGTTCAGTCTCTCGGAAGCAATCTGTCCGTGGATGTATTTGCAGAGAGCCTGGGAAGGGAGGGCTGGTCATCGAGGCTCAGACCAGATGCCGAGGCTCCAAAATCAAGGGGTAATTAGGAAGCGATGAGTAGTGAGACCCCGGGAGAAAGGGGATGTGTGACAAGTTGCTGGAGGAAGCCAGGATGGAGTCCAGCCTGCAATGGACAAGTTCAATTGCATCCAACAAGAAACTCTCTCCAGCCACAAAATTTATGCACAGCCTCTGCACCTCCATCTGCAGAACCTTCTCTTTCCTTCCCCTTCATTGTTTCCTTCAAGCTTCAGCAGAAATGTCGCTTCTTACTTCTAGCACAATGCTCGTTGCATATGCAATTACATATTTATGTGTTAACTAATATGCGTCCTCCATTAGACCATGTGCTCCCGAAGGCAGAGTCTGAGGCTGCGGTGGCTGCAGTATCGAGATCAGTGCAAGCAGATGTCTGTTGAAGCAATAAATACCCTTTGAGCAACTTGTTTAACCTTCTTGAGTCTCGGTTTCCCCATTTGTAGAATGGAGACAGAAGAGATAATAACATATCTGTTTATATCGGCACTGCAGCTGCCGTGCTGGAGTCAGCTTGCTAGAGCCGATGGTGAAAGTTTTAGGAAATTTGCGAGCTGGGTTGTTAAGCTGCTATTAAAAATTAAATGGTATAAATTTATAGTTAAACAAATATGTTAAAAACAAGGTAATAGAGGCCGGCCTGGTGGCGTAGTGGTTAAATTCAACGCGATCCACTTCAGTGGCCCAGGGTTCACGGGTTCAGATCCCAGGCACGGACCTACACCACTCATCGGCCATGCTGTGGTGGCGACCCACACATAAAATAGAGGAAGATTGGCACAGATGTTAGCTCAGGGCCAATCTTCCTCACCAAAAAAATAAAAAATAAAAAAATCACCACCAACAACAAAAACAAGGTAATAAATATACCACACTCACGGCTTCCTAATTATCTCACTACATTTTTCTATCATTTGTGCATCTGAGGTTATTTTTTACTATTGTATCTATATGGTGGAAGTACTATTAAAGCTGTGTTACAATGTATCTCTTACAGGCTCCATGTTAGCTTGAAATGGACCATGGTGGGAGTATTTACACCATGGCAATTGGAAATGCTACAAGTCAGAGGCTCCCCGCCCCTCTCCCTGCGACAGCTGTTAAATATTTACAGCCCCCCGCTGGTTTGTGGGATGAAATGAGTTAATAGTTGTGCCTGGCACGTGGCAAGTGCTGCAGAAATGAGGCGATTATTGTTGTTATTTTGTTTGGCTCTCACTCTCTGATCCAGAATTGCCGACTTTGCAGACAGGAATTGGGCAAAGCCGTTGACCAGCTGTTTTCTTTCTCTCTGCAGTTTGCCCGACCATCTGTAAGTCGCATGGCTGCACCGCTGACGGCCTCTGCTGCCACAGCGAGTGCTTGGGCAACCGCTCTGAGCCTGACGACCCCACCAAGCGCGTGGCCTGCCGAAACTTCTACCTGGACGGCAGGTGCGTGGAGACCTGCCCGCCCCTGTACTATCACTTCCAAGACTGGCGCTGCGTGAACTTCAGCTTCTGCCAGGACCTGCACAACACTTGCAAGAATTCACGGAGGCAGGACTGCCACCAGTACGTCATTCACAACAACAAGTGCATCCCCGAGTGTCCCTCTGGGTATACGATGAATTCCAGCAAGTGAGTCCTGGGTGTGGGTTTAGGAGGGTGGCGGGCAGCAAAGAGGGGAAGGAACATGGGGTTGGTGATGGTGGTGCCGCCTGTTAAAACTGTGTGAAAAACCAGAGTTAATTGGCTATGAGTGAGGGAGCTGCTGATGAACAGTGATAAGCCTGGGTCTGTCGGATGCCGTTTCTGCCTCCTGTTTTGGTCCTGGCTTTGGAGCAGGAGTTAACAAACTTTCTCTGTATGGGATCAGAGAGTAAATATTTTTGGCATCTTGCACACCATGTTCAAGGCTCTCTGTGGTTCGCTTTGGGAATAGAAGACAGAAAGACAGAAGTCCTTGGTTTATCCTGGCACCCTTCACATGGACTGGACCGTCCCCACTGATGTAGCTGCCTGACTGTTAGAACCAAACAGAGCTCGGTTTTTTAACTTTTTCTCCGATCTGGAGCCAGACCGTGTGCTGCGATTAGCCCGGAATGCAAGGAGGAAGAGACTCGATTCCAGATTATTCTCAGGGATTTGTTGCTTTCTGAAGGACAGTGCCATCAAATCATTTCCTACTATTTGGGTGAGAAATAGCAGGGTTTTCTCTCTTTGGCGGTGAGTCAGATTTCCTACGCACATCACAGAATTTTTGTTCCTGTTGTTAGCTCCTCACATGAGCTATTTCGGTGTCTCGGGGCTGTAACCAAGTTTAAAAAATCTGTTTCCTTTTTTTTTGTATTGAGGGCTTGGGAAAAAAAAACCCACAAACAACACAAAAACAAATCAGAAACAGACGCAGGTCGAGGGGCCTTGGGCTGATCCGCTTACGTAAAAAATCTTCCTCTTCAGGCTTGAGAATTAGCCAAGCGAGAGTGTTCTGGTGGGAAATTTTATTTCCCCGGGTGGGGAGGTTGGGAAGGAAAACAATCTTTATTTTAGTTCTTATGAGCCTCTCTTCAAGTGTTTGTGAAACCTGCAAGTACAATATGTTTTGTTTTACTCGGTTTTGATAAAATCTATCAAGTGGCTTTGTTGACCAAAAATAGACCTCTATAAATCACCTTTGCATGCCAGACAGAGATTTTTTTCTTTTTTTTGGCCAGTTTATCAGTAAGGTTGGGAAAATGACCCTATATTCCTTTTGATTCGTTTCTTTTTTTTTTTCATGTTTGAAATGAAACACGGATGTTATCATCTTCCGGTGAGATGTTTGTTTATAAGACATTGGCTTTAAAAGGTATTTTTTCCTCACCATAATTGAGACCTGAGAAATACAGCAAAGCTCC